>NC_138207.1:44456315-45888815 GCF_964194415.1 Vipera berus
CAACAATTTGGAGATTTGTAATAATATGTATTTGTCTGAAATGGAACTATTGTAACCCAGACACCACGTTGCTTTTTAAAGATACTATTGTAATATTGGAAAACTACCGGTAATAAAAAGATTAATAAAAAAGAGAAAGTTGAAGCCTGAATTTATCAGGATATTTTACTTTATTGATAGCTTTTTCACCATCTTCCTTGAAATCTGGGGTTCTTTTCATGGCCCTCTCCTTCCTCTGTTTAAATCAACCTTTATTTATTTGCTCTGGTTCTTTTTTTGGATTGGATCTCCTGTATAGCTGTCCAACTTTGGGCCACAGGGTCAGTTCAAAAGAGTCCTGTTTATCATCTAACAGTGACATTTTGCCAAAACAGGAACAGATCATGACATTTTATTTATTTATATTCTTCAAATTCCTACCATAATTTCTTTCCTTTCTCTTTTAGTACATATCAGTGTTTACAACACAGGCAGTAAACATTCAGAGAGAAAGTATAAATAGTAGGTCTGACCTTATCAGCAAATGTAAGCATGTAACTTCCACAAAATGTTTGGGTGCGGTACATAATTCAGGAAAGTAAAATGTTCTGAAGTTCATTATATTGTTTTATTGCTACAAATAAATGTTCCTTAAAATAATTTCAATGCTAAGCAGATAAACTGCACTGATCATGGATGTCTTTATTTTAATGGACTCTTGATTCCTGTATCAATCATAAGAACAAACCATTCAACAATAGTAGTTTAGTCATGGTCAATAATTATTAACAGATTATTCTCCACATTCTCATTCTATTAACATTTCCCCCATTCTTCTGGGGATGGTCTGAGAGTTAAATACAGTTTGTAATGTAGATAAGGCCCTAAGTGAACACTGAACTGGTAGTTGAATTGTCCTGGTTAAAATTTTATTTGCTTCAAAATTAAAGTGGCATTTTGGTTATGCTTTTTAATGCTCATGCATTTATCTCTGACCTGCCAAAGATAGTGATGTTTTCGTCTATTATTTTTTTTATTGTCACAGGATATTATGCTGCAGTACAACAGGATGTAAGTGCTTGGTTTCTCTTTTCCCACTTTTCTACCAAGAAAATGATCTAAAATTAATATCAGTAATGATAAATCAAAATCACTGTATTCCTGTGGTCAAAGATGGAATCATACAAATTGAATTACTATGTTGAAAATTATTGCATATTTTTATTATTAATCTTATCAGGAAATATTAGGTTACAATTTTATAAAGCCAGGGTGGAAGATAGGGGGAATGGACAAATGTGGGTTTTTAAAGGCAACATCATTGCAAAAGAAACACAGACCAGACAGCTGAGTTTATCTGATTTAGGATGAGTTCATCATTCTTTTTTTTTCTTTCTCTCCTTTTTTTGAAAGGGAATTTTAAAGCTATGTACAAACATTCACGTATACACTGGACAAGAAATATCCCAAGTATCCTAATAATGAATACGTAAGGTAGCAAAGATTTCAACCCAGCTTTTACATCCATATAGAATTTGATTACTGCAAGGAGGCCACATGAAACTGGGCAACAGGGAATAAATTGACTAGGCTGCTTACAAGAAAAACAAAGCTCATTAAAGTAGGAAACAGAATCTGGAGAAGCCAAACATCTTCTTGAGCTACCCCCATTTATTTCACTAAAGGATTGGCATTTAGCTAGGTTTTAGTCAAATTTCCCAGTGTTTTTCTAACAGCATTGCTGACAGAAAAACATGGCCAACCTACTTAGTCTCCTCTGATAAATCATAAATCATACAGTTTCTCTGTATCATTTTAATTTTTATCTTAACTTCTGTATTTATTATATGTTACTGTTGTTAGCTGACCTGAGTCCTTCGGGAGATAGGGTGGCATATAAGTCCCAATAATAAATAATAAATAAATAAATAAATAAATAAATAAATAATAAATCACCATGTTTCTTCTTTGTATTTTCTTTCTTTCTCATTGAAGATTCTTTGTTCCAAAGTATGGATAATACGATAACCCATATTATGTAATGTATGGATAATATGAATTGCTAGATTGGTTTCCTTCGTATAGGCATTTAGCAAGCCTATAATTTGCAGTTTGAACATTTTTTTTTTAAAAAAAGCCCAGATATAATTTATGTTATTCAGCCATGCATATCCATTAGTTCAACATTTATTCAAAATGAGATAAGAGCATCACTATTATAGATCTATCTAATAATCAGCTTCACAACAGAAATATGGTAATTATTTTCACTCAAAGTTTCTTCATTCCTTCAGGGCTAAATCAAAAAGTTCATAAAGTTTACACATGCAAGGAATTATTGGTCATTTCCTGTATTGCAACAGATGCAATGTAATTGGAGTTGTGATTTCATTAAACAGTCAATTAAAATGCCAAGTTCCTTTTGCATGGGCAAAACCAATCTATGTACAGAAAGCACTTTTGTCTTTTCTCTATCTTTCCTTGACAGCAAAAGGGACAGATGAAGCAACTGCATGCTGGAATTCCTAAAAAAAGCATTTCTGTTTTGAGTGCCTTGTGGCTTTCCCTACTGGAAAAAGTTTGGAATTGCCAAAGCTATTTCTGCAAATTGTCTGTTTGTGAGGATTGAAGCTGCTGACATGAGACCCTCAGATTGTCAGTCAGAAAAAAAAATGAAAGCAAGGAGAAACAACATTAAAGATTAGTAGCCATTGTGCCACTTGCCTAAAATGGTGAAAAGGGACCAAAGATTCAAACATGCCTAAGGGCAGTTTTCCTACATATTGTTAAACAGAAAAACATCTTGTATGGAAGATATAAAATCTTCCTAATTCTCTGCAATAATTTTAAAGTTATCTTTCCTAAATCTACATGTAGAATAAAGAGTACAGGGAGAGTTAACCATCCTATTTTCTACAGCAGCTTGGCTTGGTGAGGGTTTAGAAAAGTTACATAACCTGAACTAGACTGTTGTTTCTCTGTATCATATAATATATGTGGGCATATGCATAATTATGTATGTATTTGTGTCATATTTACATAGTGTATATAGGAGGTGGTGACCCTTTGAGAGCTGTATGCAATGAAATTTCATTTTAATGTATGCCGATTAGTGTACATTCAAAGTGACAAAATAAAGTTATTATTCTGTTCTGTTCTGTTTTGTTTTGTTCTGTTCTAAATGATCCTTAATGTATGAGGATACATTTTGACAATAATGACTTCATGTCCATCTCTATAATGTTACCTTGCTAATGTACCTTAAAGACTGCTGTTAACTAGTTAGTTGAAGATTGAACTCCTATTGCAGGTTTATTTGAGAAAATAATTTGATGATTTAAGTAAAAAAGATATTAACATTATTCCAGCAGACATTTTAAGATTATTTTTAAAAATTGCAACATCAATACAAAAATTTGTATATTTTGAAATGTAAATTTAATTTAATTTAATTTAATAACATTTATATACCGCCCTTCTCCCTGAGGACTCAGGGCGGTTCACAGGGCAGAATAAAATAGCAAATACAAACATTAAAAAGAGATTAAACAGTTGCCCTAGTTAAAAACAATAGAAGTACAATTCTAAAAACCCCAAGATAAAATTAAAAGACCAAAGATAAAACAACCCCACCGATCCCCATCAGGCTAGGCCAGCTTGTACAAACAAAAATGTCTTGAGATCGCGACGAAAGGAGCGAAGATCGGGCGCCATCCGGAGCTCTACCGGTAGCTGATTCCACAGCTCCGGAGCGCCCACAGAGAAGGATCTCCCCCTGGGGGCCACCAATCGACATTCTCTGATCGGTGGCACCCTGAGGAGGCCCTCTCTGTGGGAACGCACAGGGCGCAGGGAGCTTGATGCCGGCAGCAGATGTTCCCTGAGGTACTCCGGCCCCATGCCATGGAGGGCTTTAAACACCGTTACCAGTACCTTGAATCTCACCCGGAAGACAACTGGCAACCAATGCAGCTCACGGAGCAGAGGTGTAACGTGGGAGTATCGGGAAACTCCCAACACCACTCTCGCGGCTGCATTCTGTACCAGTTGGAGCTTCCGGGTGGTCCTCAAGGGCAGCCCCATGTAGAGAGCGTTGCAGTAGTCCAGACGAGAGGACACGAGCGCATGAGTGACCGTGCACAAATCATCCCGGCTAAGATAGGGCCGCAACTGGCGCACCAGGCGAACCTGGGCGAAGGCCCCCCTAGTCACAGCTCCTATGTGGTCTTCTAAGGTGAGCCGTGAATCTAGGAGGACTCCCAAGTTGCGAGCCCTATCTACGGGGGGTAATAGTTCACCCCCCATAGCCAGAGGTGGAATGTCCGAATAAACCCGGGATGAAGGTATGCAAAGCCACTCAGTCTTGTCGGGGTTGAGTTGAAGTCTGTTCCTCCCCATCCAGACCCGAACCGCCTCCAGGCAACGGGACATCACGTTGAGGGCATCACTGGGGTGGTTTGGGGTCGAAAAGAAAAGTTGGGTATCATCAGCGTACTGATGATACCCAACTCCAAAGCCACGAATGATCTCACCCAGCGGCTTCATGTAGATGTTGAACAGGAGAGGCGAGAGGACCGACCCCTGAGGAACTCCACAAATGAGAGACCTCGCGGTCGACCTCTGCCCCCCTGCCAACACCGACTGCGAACGTCCCAAGAGATAGGAGGAGAACCACTGTAAAACTGTGCCTCCCACTCCCAGTCCCCTGAGACGCCGCAGCAAGATACCATGGTCGATGGTATCGAAAGCCGCCGAGAGGTCTAATAGGACTAGAACAGAGGAATGCCCTCTGTCCCGAGCCCTCCAGAGATCATTCACCAGCGCGACCAATGCCGTCTCCGTGCTGTGCCCGGGCCTGAAACCCGATTGGTACAGGTCTAGATAATCCGCTTCATCCAGGACCAGAGGGAGCTGATGCGCCACCACACTCTCAACAACCTTCGCAAGAAAGCGAAGGTTGGAGACAGGACGAAAGTTGTTCAATACAGCTGGGTCCAGGGCAGGCTTCTTGAGGAGAGGCCTCACCACCACCTCCTTCAAGACGGTGGGGAAGATACCCTCACTCAAAGAAGCCGATATAACTGCCTGGAACCAGCTGCGTGTCCTCTCCCGGGCTGCATAGACCAGCCAGGAAGGGCACGGGTCCAATAAACATGTGGTGGTGCTCAGCCTCCCCATGATCCTGTCCACTTCCTACGGAGTCACAGAATCAAACTCCTCCCAGGTGATATCGACAAGACCACCCGTGTCCTGATCGTCAGACTCTGCCCAGTCAGAGTCCAGACCGGTCCGAATCCGAGCGATTTTGTCCGACAGATGTTGATTAAACTCCTCGGCACGACCCTGCAAGGGATCCTCCCTCACCTCCTGATTTAGGAGGGAGCGAGTCACCCTAAACAGGGCGGCCGGGCGATTATCTGCGGACGCAATAAGGGTGGTGAAGTGGTTAGACCTCGCCTCCCTTATTGCAGCGAGATAAGACCTAATGTAGGTTCTTAGTCGCAATCGGTCGGATTCGGATCGGCTGGACCTCCAACCGCTCTCTAGGACCCGTCTCCGACGCTTCATCTCCCGGAGCTCCGCAGAGAACCATGGAGCTCGACGGGATCTGCACCGGGTCAGGGGCCGCAGGGGTACAACTCGGTCAAGAGCCTCAGTGGCCGTCCTTTCCCAGGCTTCCACTAAGGCATCAGCCGAGCTGTGAGCAAGGAAGGCAGGTGGGGACCCCAGCGCCGCCTGGAACCTCTGGGGATCCATTAAGCGTCTGAGTTTGGAAGATGAGTTTGGAAGATGAAAATCTTTAAAGGATGTACAGTAGTCATCAGTATCTTCATTCTTCCATGCCCATTTGCACACTCTGATAACTTTATTAATAACAATTTGCATATTCTTATAGATTATGTGCTTAGTTGAAGCACAAAAGTTTGATTTCATTGTTCATAAAATAAGGCATTCAAAGTCATAAAGCCCCTTGGAAAGTTATTCCCTGTACTTCCCTACTTCCAGCATTACTGTTTTACTATTCACTCTTCTTGACCCCAAATTACTGAGTTTAAATAAGATTATAAAGGTTATTGTTTGGTTCAGGTAGAATATGACTCAGAGAGGTTAGCAACGAAAAGAGTTTATTCAATACACAATTGTCAACTGTCAACTGTCAAATGTTACAGGCTTTTATACTGGAGCTGATTTAACTGTATCCAATCACAAGTCTCTATTTTCCCGCTTTTACAAGTGTAACCAATAATTGCACCAGAATCTCCCGCTTTAAAGAACCTTCTATGCAACCTGCTATTTACATGTTTGCAACTATCTACTGACATAACACCCCTTACCCCCCAGTTGTTGTTATTTATTGACATAATCTCTTAAGTATTTGGGTGGCCTATGGACCCTTGATGGATATCTATTAGGTTGATTACCAAGGTCATTGCTCATAGATTGTCTGCTTGGCTGACTTACATTTGATGGTCTGGACTCTAGGATTGCTGGCTCAGATGCTACTCTACTGACAATTGGTGATTGATGTTGTGTTTGATATTGATGCTCAGCTAATGCGGGCCTGCTCAAGGGGGACTGCTCCCAGTCAATTTGACCATGTTGTGGGTTAGCAGTGGATTCTCTGGTTTGATTTTGGTTTTCTGCTTCACCACTAACAGGCAGGTTGTTATGATAAAGCCATGATGCGATATTCCCCCCGTGTACACTTTGATCACCATCTACTGGCATGCTACCCATAATTCTCTTCCTTAGCTGATCTATGTGTCTTTTGCTTACCCTATTCCCTTCCCCCTCAATGGTGTAAGACAAGGGCCCCAATATGTCAGTGACCACCCCTGGAATCCATTTGTCTCCTTGTGCATAATTTCTGGCCCAGACTAAATCTCCGATTTTGAATGATCTGTTTGGAATGTCCAGTTCAGCACTTGAGGGTAGTCTGTCCGGATGTAACCTGTCCAGTTTGGTGGTTAGCCTCTTTCCCCACCTCATTTCTGCTGGGCTCTTTCCGGTAGCCGTGCAAGGGGTTGTATGTTGGGTCAGCAAAAAGTCTGCCAGTCTTTGGTGCCAATCACCGCGGATGATCCGTTTCAATGCGTCTTTGGTGGTCCTCACGTTGCGTTCAGCCAAGCCGTTGGTGGACGGGTGGAAGGTGCTGATGTTGCATGCCTAATCGAGTTGGCCCTGAGGAAATCCTGGAATTCAACAGAGGTGAATTGGGGCCCATTATCAGACACAATTACATCCGGTAACCCATGAGTGGCAAAGAGGCCCCTTAAGACCTGTATTGTTCTACACGTAGTCATAGAACTGACAGGTACTACCTCTAGCCACCTAGAGAAACTGTCCACCACTACTAGGAAGGTTAACCCCTGGAAAGGTCCAGCAAAATCAATATGAATCCTAGACCAAGGATTCCTGGCCAATTCCCATTTATGAGTGTGTGTGTGAGGCAGCTCCGGTCTGGATCGTTGACATAAATAACATCCAGAAACACATTCTTCAATGTCCTTGTCAAGACCTGGCCACCATAAGTGACTTCAAGCTAAAGCCTTCATACGTACTATTCCCGGGTGACCCTCATGTAATTCCAATAAAATTGTAGGTCTGTGGATCTCAGGAATGACAACACGGTTGCCCCACAAAATACATCCCAAATGGGATGATAGTTCATCTTTCCTTCTAAAATAAGGAATGTACTTTGCATCCGGGTTAGCGCTTGGCCACCCACTAAGGACCCAGGCCATGATTCTCTTAAGGGTATGGTCTTTTTTGGTAGCTTCAGCTATATCTTTGGCAGTTAAAGGGCATTCAGGAATGTCCTGTAAAGACATAATTTGTCCCACAGGAGCAGGGTCCTCCTCAATTATGTTTAAGGGCAGTCTGCTAAGGGCATCTGCATGTCCCATTTCCTTACCTGGCCTATGTTGAAGTGAAAATGAATATGCTGAGAGGAAAATTGACCACCTCAGCATTCTGGGAGACATTATTTGGGGTGTCTGTTTATCGGTGGTAAGCAGTCCCAATAATGGTTTGTGGTCAGTGAGTATTGTAAAGTTCCTACCATACAGGTAATCGTGGAACTTTTTTACTCCTGCCACAATTGCTAATGCTTCCCTATCAATCTGTGCATAATTCCGCTCTGCTTTCGTAAGCGTCCTGGAATAATATGCAATTGGCTTTTGGATTCCCTGACTATCCAAGTGGCTGATAACAGCCCCCACACCGTAAGGTGAAGCATCGCAAGCTAAATAAATTGGTTTATTCTCAATAAAATGGGTTACTGTGGATTGGCTAGACAGAATATTTTTTAATGTTTGGAAACTGACTCTATGTTTATCAAGCCACTGCCATGGGGTTTTTTTATCTAAAAGTCTATGTAGTGGTTCTGCTATGGCAGCTTTGTGTGGCACGAATGTGTGGTAAAAGTTAACCAACCCTAGAAAGGCTTGTAATTCAGCCTTGTTTTTTTGGTTCAGGTGCCATTTTAATTGCCTTGATTTTATCAGGGGTAGGATGAATTCCACTTTTATCTATCCTAAATCCTAAAAATTCAGTAGATTTAACCCCAATACAGCATTTCTCCTTTTTTAATTTAAGTCCAGCCCTCCTAAACCTTCCCAGTACCTGTTCCAGACGCTCAGCTAATATCTCTTCATTTCTTCCAGCTATAAGAACATCATCAAAGTAAGGGCATACACCGGGTATGCCCTTTAAGGTCCTTTCCATCACTTCTTGGAAGATGCCTGGAGCTGCTGCAATACCAAATTGCAGTCTGTGGACTCGGAATGCCCCCTTGTGGGTAACTATAGTTTGACCTTCAGCAGCCTCTTTAGAAACAGTTAATTGCAAATACGCCTGCACCAAGTCTAACTTGGCAAATATGGCGCCGTCCTGTATCGTGGCGAGGACCTGCTTCACCGTCGGGACCGGGTAAGCATGTTTTTTCATTCCAAGGTTCAGGGTGGCCTTGTAGTCAGCGCAGATCCTCACATCCCCATTAGGTTTAAGGGGTGTGACGATCGGCGTTTCCCACAAGCCACCCTCGACCGGTTCTAGGACGCCTTGGCCTACAAGCTTATCGAGCTCGGCCTCGATTTTTTGCTTAAGGGCGAAAGGCACCCTTCGGGCCTTAAGCCTGATGGGTTTAACCGACGGGTCTAGATTAAAATTAATTGGGGGCCCCTTATATTTACCCAAAGATCCATCAAATACGTCTGCGAATTCATCGCAGACTGATTTGAGGGTCTTGTTTTTAATTACTGAATTTATTCCCCCTATCCAAATTCCCAGGGCAGGGAACCAGTTAAGGCCTATCAGACTAGTTCTTTGGCCTTCTGTAACTATTAAATCTAATGCTCCTTTAAACCCCTTATACTTAACGCTGAGAGTAATTTTTCCTTTAATTTTTATGGGGGTTTTTTGGAAGTCGGTCAATTGGATTTTTGTTGCAATAAGGGGAATCTTTCTGCCACTTTTCTGTTCGATCATTTTAAGGGTTTCTCCGGAGATTACGGACACGGAGGCCCCAGAATCGATTTCCATTTTGCAAGGAATTCCCTGCAATTGGACAGTAATTTTTAATTTTCCTCCCACACTATTGTCAAATTTTTCCTTTCTACGGTGATTGACTCGCGCCACCTCCCCGCGGTTCGGTAACTTAGGCCTTGGTCTAGGGGTCTCTTTGCCACTATAGTAAGGGGTTACCTTACCTTCGGCCCAAACGTCGACTTCATGTAAGCGATTGTCGCGTGCACGACCCCTGCAAATGGCCTGAATGTGGCCGGTCTTCCCACACAATCTGCATCGGGCCGTACGGAACCTGCAAGTTGCCCGGGGATGATTGCCCCCACAGCTGCCGCATCTATTGTCGTTGTCGCGCGGTCTTGTTGCTGTGTCGCTCAGTTGTCGTTGGGCTGTAGTTGCTTGTCGTTGCGGTGTAGTATTTTGGAATTGGCGGCTCCGTTCAGGCCCTTCGCTTCGGGCTGGTTTTGCCGCCATTTTCCCAAACCGTCTGGTGACTTCGGCGATGTCAGCTTCCCATTGCGGGTCCACCTCCCCGTAGTCCACAAGGCCTTCTTGATTAATTTCAGCAGACGCAGCCATGCTACTTCGGGGGGGGTCGCGATACCCGGTTGATTCATAAGTTAGGAGTTCATCCAGTACTTCTTGCAAGTCGCCGGTGGGCTTAGCTATAATTCTGTTTTGTAGTTGTTCATCACGCAAGCCCAGCACCACTCTGTCCCTGATTCTTATCTCTAAGTTGTCATACTTGCAACGTACTGCTGCTTCTCTGACTGCAGCGACGAATTTTTGGATCGACTCGCCCGGTCTCTGATTCCTTTTTTCGAATATGCGTCGCCAAAAGAGTTCTGACCTCCTTGGCGTGAAATGCACTTTAAGTTTGGCCAATAGATTGCGGTTGCGGTTGACAAAGTCCGACAGCGATCCGATACACCGGTGTGCCGCATATGGTTAGCAATGCGGCCGCCTTTTTTCGGTCATCAGTTATACCGTTGACAAGTAAAAAACCTTCGACCTGTCCAACATATTCTTCCCAGTCCTCGGGGAAGTTTGGGTCGAATTCTTTCAAGGACCCGATTTGCGCCATTCGGAGAATTGTGGATTCTGCCGCGGCCGCTGTGGTTGACAGTGACTTCTTTTCAAATTTTGCCGCCTATGCGCAGCTGTTCCGCAAATCCTTCTCTGGTCCGCCGTCTATCCCACCTTCGTCGCCAGTTGTTTGGTTCAGGTAGAATATGACTCAGAGAGGTGAGCAACGAAAAGAGTTTATTCAATACACAATTGTCAACTGTCAACTGTCAAATGTTACAGGCTTTTATACTGGAGCTGATTTAACTGTATCCAATCACAAGTCTCTATTTTCCCGCTTTAACAAGTGTAACCAATAATTGCACCAGAATCTCCCGCTTTAAAGAACCTTCTATGCAACCTGCTATTTACATGTTTGCAACTATCTACTGACATAACAGTTATGTTACTAATGCATGGCCTCTCTGGGTCAAACTATTCAACTGTTTGTATTTGAAGGCGTTATTATTAAAAAAAACACACACATGGATTTATAAGAGTGTGGCCATGCCATTTATATGTCAGATAGAGGAAGGAACTTAGACAAGGTGATCTGAAAGATGCAAGTGCAAGGACAAGTCTGAGGCAGACTCAGTCCTAACCTAGGAAAACCTCATCTGACATGGAGACAGGATTAGGGATATATTTAATGCAAGGGCATTAATATAGCATCTAAATTTCTCTTTGTATTTCTCCATCCTGCCCATAAATAGTGGTGTTTATGTACAGAAAGTCCTGACCTTAAGAAAAGACTGGCAAGTAGGTTACCATTATATTAGCTCAGTACAATTTCAGTCCCTATGGACACTCACTCAAACAGGATGTGATAGGATATTTCCTTTGGTACTTGCCTTGCTTTCAGCTCATTTGAGTTGTTCTTTTTAAGAGTTTTTTTATGTTTTCAAAAATTGGGATCCACACCTAAATCAAAGCACTATCCTCTACATCAGGGGTCCACAACCTTGGCAACTTTTAAGACTTATGGACTTTAATTTCCAGAATTCCTCAGCCAGGAATTCTAGGAATTGAAGTCCACAAGTCTTAAAGTTGCCAAGGTTGAGGACCCCTGCTCTAGATAACTTTCATTCACTAGAATGCCTGTGGGGTTGGAATGGTTTCTCAAGCATAGTTAAAAAAAATACAAGTGGGAGAGAGAGAGAGAGAGAGAGAGAGAGAGAGAGAGAGAGAGAGAGAGAGAGAGAGAGAGAGAGAGAGAGAGATGTTTATGTAGCCCAAAGATAGGAAAAGCTAAAATAGCTAAACAATCAAACAAAAAAAGACAGCAAGCATGTCTTTTTTATGGCAGTCCCTGCCCTATCAAATACTCTTCCTGCTGAAGTTCTGCAAGTCTCTAATTCCCCTAGTTTTCCAAAAGCATGAAGTCTTGACATTAATTGATTAATATGACATCTGTTTCACTATCTGAGGTGAGCATTGGGATAGGCATTCCAAGCATTAGGATAAGATGAGGTGATTGCACATCAGAAGCTTGACTTGGTGTGGGTTTAGTTTTTAGGTGTTTGGTTTAAATAAATGTAATATGTTTTTAATGTTATTTTAATTGTTGTTTAGGAGTCACACAGAGTTTGTTCTAAACTGGGAGGTTGTATAAATGTTTTAAATAAATATATGGTAGAGATAATATCAGCAACTGCCTTCTGGTAAATATCTTATAGCTGTGTCCATCATGGCAGCCATTTTATGAAAACATTCAAACTTGTTCACTGAATTTTCAAATATATTTCCAAAGCTTATGGAGGAATGACTGGAACAAATGGAAAAGAGACATGTGCATGTGAAAAAAGCAAAGAGAAGGATGCTTCAAGCTAATGCTAGAAAGATAAAGTATACTTATATATGTATTATTTAGTACAATGATTTTTATATTGCCCAGTATTGAATGATTTGTAATGTAATAAAAAGGACATGAAGCAAGACTTTTTATATCAAGGACAGTGCCTTTCTAACATGCTTACTGAACATGTGCATACCACAATCTAATAATACGCCAGTCTGAAAATGTTGAATAGTTCCTGCAATCATATGCATACTAATCACTGGGAATAAGCCCTAATGAATAATGCTGAACTGACTTCTGAATAAATTGTTTCCTTGGCCTGCACTTCATGTATCTATTTTTATAAAGGGAAGAGTATGATGATGAATATAATTTGCCCTTCAATCTTAAATATCCTGCTTTTCAAAGTTATAGTTTGAGTAGGTAAGTGGTATGTAATATGTGTTTTCTGTTTATTATATCATAAACATTTTAATATACACTTCAAATGAAAACTATGGAAACATAGTTTTAGGACCTCACTATATAGTAACAAAATAGGTAGAGGCTTGTATGCATACCAGGTGCCACTAGAATCATGTCCAGATAATAATGTTATTTTAGCTATTACGAGATCGGCTTTTGATAGATAAATATTTTTCTTATTTGTTTAGGTCTTTCATTATATTTTAATTATTTTTTTTAAATGCATATGTGAAAGAGGTGGAATATATGTGTGTTTTGAGGACAGAGAAAGAGTTGAAATTTGAGTTCTTTATGTATAGGATTTAAATACATTAATAATAATTAACAATTACGAATCCTGCATTCCCACTGTCTTTATGATTCCAACTTCAAATTATATATTCTGTTCCAAACAAATCTATAGATGTTTTACCAGGCTATAATATTAGGATGAGGCATATTTAATCAAATTTCTAAGATGCTTTTTTTATTTTTGAAATCTTATCAAAAATGAGAAAATTACTACACTAACCTTTCAGTGAATACCCTTTATTGAAACTTAGCTTAAAAAGGTAATGTGCCAGATAAGCTTTAGCTGTCAGGTTGGATAAACATGTACATTTGTTAGATTAATTGTTAGAACAATTAATCAGTGGAACAACCTGCCTCCAGAAGTGGTGAATGCTCCAACACTGGAAGTTTTTAAGAAGAGACTGGACAGCCATTTGTCTGAAATGGTATAGGGTTTCCTGCCTTAGCAGGGGGTTGGACTAGATGACCTCCAAGGTCCCTTCCAAATTATTATTATTATTATTATTATTATTATTATTATTATTATTATTATTATTATTATTATTATTATTATTATTATTATTATTATTATTATTATTATTATTTTATTTATTTACCTTTGTCACAATTATTTAAATCACATGGGTCACTATCTAATACATAATGGCCTTTAAATCCCACTGAAAGTGAGAACATGACAAACCTATGGACCTAGGCCCATTTGTTTAAGCAACTCCTATCAATAACCAGGATATTTGATGGAATAAATATAGTTTTGCTCTGCTTCTGTACTAGATTATAGGGCAGTGATGGCGAACCTTTTAGAGACCGAGTGCCCAAACTGCAACCCAAAACCCACTTATTTATCACGGGTGCCAGGTGGCTGGGTGGGTGTGGCTGTGGTGATCATGAAAGACTGGGTGGGTGTGGCCAAAGTGGGTATGGTCACCTCGATGTTGCTCATGGGGAGGGATGCCTGTGGGGGCCGGACAGGGTTGGGGGAGATCCATGGGGTCTCTGGCAGGTGGGGTGGTGGGCAGGAGGCTCGTCCTGCAGGGTAAGGCGAAGCAGGATGGGGGTGCCATTGCTACAGGGCAAGGCAAGGCAGGGGCCAGGCCAGCTGCTGCCTGACACCATCAGGCCAAGCACACAGAGGCCAGCGAGCGCATGGGGGCTGAGGGTATCCGTCAGCAGCCAAAGCCTGCCGGCTCCTTGACCGGCGCACTCTGGAGCTCCGCAGCCAGACACCAGAAGCTGCCTCTGAGCTGGACAGCTGGCTGACAGCTGAGGAGGCGATGCAGTGGGTTGTGCCTAGGAAAAGGAGAGCATGTGAGGCCAGGAGGGACGGGACGGGGTGGGGGGAGGGAAACCAGTCGTGCTGGAATTCATCCGGCCACGTGGGACCTTGGGTGGCTGGTTGAAGAGGGACGGTTGCCATCTCCGGGGCGTGGCATGTGTGCCCACAAAGAGGGCTCTGAGTGCTGCCTCTGGCACGCGTGCCATAGGTTCGCCACCACTGTTATAGGGGCATCAGATCCTAAGAATTAGCACTATTGTGAGCATAAATTGATTTTATAAATTGATTTATGAACAGTCAAATGATAATACCCCATTTCCCCCCCCCCACTCTGAACTGACATGGAAACTTAATTTTGTGTCTACAAGGGGCCAGAATGGGATGAAATGAGCTGAAGTTAGATCCAAGCAAAATAATGTTGCTCGTTGTCCATCTGGTTCTCTGTCTGCTGCAGTTATAACTCTGTGCGGGATGCTACTAACCCCGCCTGAAGATACATGTCTATAGTTGTGGAGTCTATAGCTTGGGACTTTAGAAGTATGTTTATTTGTAGCATTAATAGCAATGACGTGAACATAAGCCAGAAACCTTTTGCTTCTGACCTTTAGTTTTGTACTCAAGCTTTTGTAAAAATTATAAGGTTATATTTGCTGGGAGGGTCAAAGCTAGTGTGTGTTCTTTGTCTTTGAACTTTTAGTGCCTTTTCTCAAAATGTGAGAAATTTGATTATGGAATGGAAGGAGAGTTGGTTGAACTTAGTCAGTAGCTAAGTTGAATAAAATAAATAAATAAGGCTGAGAAAGAGGTAAGCAAAGCTAAAGATTTCTTAATGTGACATGCATCAATGTATTTCATAAGCAGCTGCCTTTGAACAATTCATAATTGCCTGAAGTTGGAAAGTTTGCTGGAAATTAATCTTGGGAAAGAACTGAGAGCAAGCAAAAAATGAGTGGGACCAATCACTGCTGGAAATACCGAAATAGCTGAAAAATGGCCTAAACTTTTGCAGAAATAAATGAAGCTGAAATTCTATCAGCTAATAGGACAAATTCTGGACATGTTGGCTCACAAGTCAGAACGTGCAGAAGGCCATCAGAATGGAATTTTCTAAGCATAATAAGTGCTACCTTGCACATTGGGCTCCCACCTCTAGCTATTATTATTCTATTGTTTAGCTTTTTATTGTATTTTGGTTTTATCTGCTTGCAAACTGCTATAAATTTGATTCTGAAATATACAATTGTAATCAACAAATAATGCCAAAATATCAACTTAATGCCAGAAAATCTAATTTAATGTATTGCAACCATACTCAACTGTGCTATATACCTACTGATGTGTTTTATCTTTTCACTATGGCCTCTCATTAGTGCTTCCTTAGAGTGTATTCCACTACAGTACAAATGTAATTGTATTTTTTTTCTGTTCATGATCCAGAGTACATGATTTTCTATTGCTCAAGGCCTAAAGAATGAACCAATCTTTTCTCTGCTATATTGTTCTGGGAAGCTGGTTGAAATTTCAATTTAAAGTTCTTTTAAAGGTTGTAATTGGTCTTCATTTATTGATTTTTCTTCTCTCTTTTCTGTCTCAGAGGATCCTGGTAAAGGAATGAAGTTGAAGTATTATGTTACTTGCTAGTGACCAGCTGTTCACAGAATGCAATATGACTGTGTAGCGGGGCTGGCTGAAAGGCTTTGTGGGAGCCTGCCTGAGGAGAGGGAAGCTTGGACGGCCGGCTGCTAATTTTGGGCGTGGCAGGCATGGATCGGGTGGAAGGAAAGAAAAAGGAGGAAAGAAAGGTGGTGGGGGTGGTTGCTGTTGCTGTTGTCAAGGAGAGACCAGGTGAAGTCGGAGAGGGATTTGAGGTTTTAGCTGATCCCTCCCTTTGAAGGAGAGGGAAGAGAGAGTGGGAGAGAGTGAGAAGGTGGAATTTTATTGCTTTCTTTCACAAGGGGGCAGGGAATATCCTGAGTAGAGGCAAGAGAGAGACAGAGAGGAGACAGAGAAAGTTGCTGTGGTTGCTAAATTCAGATTTTAACAATAAAGAGAAAAGGGAAGGGGTTTTGATCCCAACGAGACCTGGAACTGTGAGCGACAACAGAAGAGAAGGAGAGGCTGGTCGCTATTGCTTTGGGGACTAGCAACCTCCCCGAACTTTGATTACTGTTACTTGTGCAAGTTATAGACATTGTGGGGAGTTGCTCTTACAAGGTTAGCTTTTACTGCAGAATGCTGACTACCTTCCTTTGTGCTCCCAGTGCTGCCTGGAGCCGGGGGTTTTCCCACCTTTTTGTTTTCAAATGGTGGTCGCTGTAAAATCATTGACTATTGCTGCTGTGACTGCTGGGGCTGTTAAACACCGACACGAATTGACTATCGGGGTTAGGGGCTGGTCATCTTCATTCCTGAAAGCCCCGCCCCCTTGACGATGAGAATCTGCCACCTCCTTGCTTTGTGTGAGCTCCCGCTGGAAAAGACACTTTATTAATGCCTCAAGATCGCAGCTGCTGAGCGTGATGGAGGGGAGTGGGGCTGGGACAACTGCTATAACTGCATTAGCTGAACTGTTGCAGTGATAGCAGATCAGGAAAGGAGAGGAAGTCAACGTTTATTTTTAGATCTAATCTATCAAAAGTAATAAAGTTCATTACTTTGTGTTATATTTATTTAGTTACAAGATTCTTCTTGTCTCCTGTCATTACATGGAACAGAGATAAGTATTTTAACAGTGGTTTTGACAGACAGGGAATGGGAATCAAGTGACCAAAACCAAGATGAAGACGTAGACGTACAGGTAGTCCCCAACTTATGACCACAATTGAGCCCAAGTTTATGTTGTTAAGCAGGACATTTGTTAAGTGAGGTTTTCCCCATTTTAGGAGACTACAGTTGTTAAGTTAGTAACATCATTGTTAAGTGAATCTGGCTTCCCCATTGACTTTGCTTGTCAGAAGGTCTCAAAAGATGATCACCTGACCCTTATGATGGACACTGCAACCATCATAAATATGAATCAGCTGCCATTCATCTGAATTTTGATCACGTGATCATGGGAATGCTGCAATTGCTGTAAATATGAAAAATGGTCATAAGTCACTTTTTTGTGCCGTTGTAACTTTGAAAGATCACTAAATAAACTGTTGTCAGTCAAGGACTATCTGTACTTTTAAATTATATTATGTTTAAGATTATATTAAGTACCAGTTGATCTTTCACAAGACAGAAATTCCATCTCCAGGTCTTCTTCATATTAAGGATTCAGCTTTTTTACTCCAAGTAAATGAGTTGTGCTGTGGTATATGTCTCTTATTAGAAATTCTTTTGAAGATATTGGAATTAGAAGAGAAGTCTCCTCTTTTGCTTATTTATGCCTGAAGCACTGCTATTTTTGCTGATGTGATTCTGTGAAGATCACCTGATTATATATTCATGAGAGTTTCATATACTTGCTAGAAATGTTTCCCAAAAGGTTTTGTTTTGTTTTGTTTGGTTTGGTTTGAAGTCTCATCCAATCTGCCTTTTATTACTGGGAATTTTCTTCAAATATGTTTTCAGACTTTACACGAGATCTTTAACTATGAAAATCCCAGAATCTGGTTTGCACTCATCTGCTTTGTAGGATGTACTGATTTTGTCTTGAAAAACTGATGAAGAAAAAAAATCTTTCTATATATATTGAGATTCTTTACTGCACTTTCATTTGCTGCAAATCAGAGTGGGCAACTTTTTTCAGTCATGGATCAACTTTTTGATTAATTTTGGTGGACTTAGGGGACTGCAAGGAATACGTGATATAGTGGTGATGTTGGAACTGGAAATAGCAGGGATGAAATTTTCTGCATTTTGCTCCATTTAGAGAATGCTAAAAAGAAAACAGATACATTCATTATAGTGTACATCTCCTATGCCTATTTAGCTTTATTTACTCATAACACACAAAACCTCAGCTTTGTAAATGCCACTATATCTCCAAATTGTGACAGCATGATCTTGGATGGATTCTGAAGATACAAAAATGAATCAGGAGATACATATGTAGATTTTTTTTAATCCTTTCTGTACAGTAAATTATGATCTCCATTTCTATAAATATATTCCTAGGTAAGTAGTTAAGAGTATTAAAAAATAATCAAATAAATTCTGAAACTTCAGTTCAACTCTGTTGCTTCATAGCTCTCTTCTCCCCCAGCCCTACCACATTGGTGCTCTTGCTGAACTTGCCCATGGGAATATTGGAGCACTGATGATCTATTTGGCCAGTGAAGCACTGAATGTTTCCATATATTTTCATTTCCTACTGAAAACTGCTAGTGGAGATAAATTATTCCCTACCATACATCTCCATTACTCTGCAATTCCCTCAGGTTTGGAATCAAGCAAAACTATTTTGTGTAGCTATTTGGGAAGCCCAAGGGAAACTTTTACCAGTTTCTACTAATGGTTACAAAGTAGAGTAAATTTTCCTAAAACAAACTTAGAATCAACAAATACTTTTCTTCAAAGTTTCTGCAATATTTTGCATGCTAGAGTTGCAAAAATAAAAAATAAAAAAACCCCAGGGAGATCAATATTTCCCTGCTAGCACCTTCGAGATACTGAAGCCATTTCCTGGATACTCTGATAGTATCACTAATGGCTGTGAATCCTGGAAGTTGTAAAACATTTGAAGGTTATTCAAAATCAGATTCTCCATGGACATCTAGTTGCACCAGAATTCCATAGTTTGCTTGTTTGTTTATTCATGTCAGAAGCATCACAACTAAAATAAGGTGACATAAAGTTTAAAATATAAAATTACAATATGTACAACTTAAACAGATTTTGCCCATAAACTAGCAACATTAATTGCATTCTGTCCTCAAGTGTACACTGATCAAGGGCAGGTATACATATGTGTTGTCTGCATCTTGCCACAATTACAAAGGGCAAAAGCCACCATTTGTTCAGTGCCTCTGGATCTTGTTGTAGCTGTGGGCAGTCAATGATTTCCATACTTCCCAGCTTTTACCTGATCCAGGTGCCAGCTTCTCTGTTGGTTCCGTGTAACTTTGCATAGGTCCGCTCTGCTTTCAGATTCTTCGGAGTCCTCCATCGACCTAAGGAAGCCTTTCCTTAGTTTGCTTATTTCCCGTTTTGCAGCTCTGAATGAGAGATGTATCTTACTAGTAGTAGCTCTGAATTTCCCTCAGTAATAGACTTTGGAAATTGATTATATAGAATTATGATTATTACAGAATCTATATGCATGGTGGCATAGACATTTTATTAATAAAACAAACAAATTTTTTACCCTTCACCACTTGCTGAAAATTTCACACAAAAATATGTGGGAAAATTGCCAATAGTAAGTAAGATATACAATTTCCACATGCTCATGTATACATAATATGTAATGCAAGTTCAAAAAGCGAACTGGAAATAATAACTGCCTGTTATTGCTTTCTGGAACACAGATTGAAAATAAAGGCATTCTCAGGAACTTAAAGCAGAATAGACTGATCCACATTCCACTGCCAATGTACAGAATAACTGGCCTTGGGCATATCCTCCTTTTAGAGAAGGACTTACTATACTAAGCTGAGTATATTCATTACTTTTTATTTCAAGATTGAAGATCAAAATTCCTTTTATGAAAGTGGAATCAGTTTTGGTTGAAGATTTCCCAAATTCATATTACTATCACCATATCAGTTTTATATCAGTTTAATATATAAACATGTTCTTGAAACTAAAGATAACTGAAAGCATAATTAACCCTCTTGTAATTCCCTAAGTGTGACAGGACTGTTGGTTCTTGAAATATATTTTTAAAAAAAGTATTCAGATTGTGAAACTGGTTTCCCATTGGAGGTCTGAAGCATCTTAGACAATTTAATATGTGTGGCAATGATAATCTTGATGTAATACATTAAAACACAGATGAAAAGTTCAGTTATAAATTAAAGAAAATCTCTGTGGCTTCTAGTTATCACAGTTCAAAAATGACAAGATCACCATAATAATTAATGTACCCATCATTGAATATTAAATTTTGTAATAAGTGTGTTTTAAGATCAACAATGACAAGTCACTAGCACCTCTTTAACCTATCCATCTCTTATTTCATGCATTCAGGAGGGTTATCTAAAGTTATCTAAAGAGATAACAGAATCTCCTTACTGACATCTTGAAGCAAAGACTCTGTAGTTATTAGTCAAGGATGTGAATTGCTGTATTGCACTTGAAAGCTTAGAAGTATCTTTCCAGCCCCAAGTATCTGCAGGAGAGATAAGGGAGACCAGGTGACAAAATGTATGAAATGAAGTCATGACATATCAGGTTTAAAATATGAAAGGGTGGCTTTGTGCAGTGACTTCACTGGGCAAGTCATAATTCTGACAACATTGCAGCTAGATGCAGCTGCCTACATTTCAAATTATATGATTCTGTATTATATAAACTTTTGAAAACTACGATTATCTTAAAAACTGTATATACAGAGCAGCCAAAAGACAACAGAGAAGTCACAGCTGAATGGAATTTCCTCTTTCATTTAATTCTAGGAATTACAGCAATATTGTTGTTATTGTTGTTGTTGTCCGATTGCTTGACAATGCACTTGACAATAGTATGATAATGTTAGCAGAGGGAGCCAAACCAGGTTCTGGTCATTTTTTAAAATATTAATAGGCATCACTGAAGAGTGGTATAGTATAGAAAAATAGGTATCCTCATCCATATGAGTTCTTTCCTCTTTATTTACTTTAGAAAATAAGTAGAAAATCACATCACTATAATTTTAGTTTTTGCTGCTCAGTTTTGGTGGTACCAGTTTGGAGGCTGCAAAAAGGTGCTGGGAGAGTATGCTTGGGGATGCAAAGTTACTATGGATTCCTGTATATTATCAATATTCAGTAAGGACTCTTGTGCATTTTTCGCAAATATTCTTTTCACAGAGGACAGTAGTTTCTTTCCCCTTCCCCTTGAATGACTGAGGAAGGATAATGACTGTCTACTTTCATAATTGTCATTCATCTCTTTTAATTTGGTTTATTCAAATATCTGTAATAACTGACTCGTAGCGATTTTCAGTCACGTTGGTAATCAGAGAATAGCAGCTTTAATAAATATCACTGGATTAATATTAATAGCCAATACCCATAAATTATGAGGCTTAGCCATTTTATCGAAGATGTTTCTCACGTAAAATATTATATAACTGTAATTCTACATATAATTTGGTATGGCATGCAACCTTACTAAAGTTGTTTCTGCCATATGCCATGCATAGATTTTCCTATGCCATCCAGTATGAATATTCCCCGTCCCTTATTTTAAACGTTACCAATCTGAATTCTGTTTTGTGATATTTCTTTGTGGTAAGTCATTTCAAAAATACAATGTCAATAATTTTTAAAACTTGCCGTTTGCTCTTAGATCACTTCCATCTATTTTTTTCTGTACTAATCATTCTCTTTGTATTTAGTTCACATTTATTAATCATCCATTCTTGGCCCAATTCTCACTTCTCTATAACAGAGTAGGTAGAAGTATATTGTTATAATTAACCATTTCACTTATTTCATGAGCATTCATTCCTTATAATAGATCACGTGTCTTATGACCACTTTTCACAGTCACATGACAGTCACATGATCAAAATTCAGATGCTTAGCAACTGACTAATACAGTATTTATGACAGTTGCAGTTTCCTAGGGTTACGACCTTCTGACAAGCAGAGTCAATGGGGAAGCCAGATTCACTTAAGAGACATGTTATTAATTAGACAACTGCAGTGATTCACTTAACTGTGGCAAGAAAGGTCATAAAATAAGGCAAAACTCACTTAACAAGTAACTCACTTAACAAGCATCTCACTTAGCAATAGAAATTTGAGGGTCAATTGTGATCGTGGTCGAGGACCACCTGTTCTTCGATCACTATCTAATTTATGTACATTTCAGTAAGGTTGGTATTGTTAGGTATGCCCATGTCACATGCACCATTCTTTGCTAATAGTAAGGATACAATATGGTCTGGTTTTCCATATCACAAGCACAAGCAAAGCTGAGTTTTACCGCAGGCAAGCTCATGCTATTTGTATACGAAAGCTCAAGTCTGAGATGCCTCCAGTGTCTCTTGCAATAAAATCCAGCAAAATCATTCTTCTCTGTGTCTGATTTGCTACTACCTGCACTTAATAGGCCAGAACAATTATGAAGTCCTCAGCTTATGCTACCAAAAGGTACATGAAGGTGCAGACTGTGTCGACCAGCAATAAACAAATTCACATAAAAACAAAACAATAAAAGTGAAAGTACAATTACACAGGTTTTATTTTAGAAACAGTCTAAAGTAGGCAGGCATCCCTTCAATTTTCAATTAAAAGTGAAGAACCTAGGAACCAAATATACTTTCCTGCAAGATATTTTCATTGTTGAGGCACCACTATTAAAAAAAAACCTCAATTCCAAGTCACTGCACCATGAACCAGATGCACGGATGGGCTTCCCTGCTGAATTTATGGCACCAGTTGGGTGATCTTGTGAGAGGCAGTCTATATTAAGTACCTGATTAATAGAGGTATTTGCAAATTAATCTCATTATCTAGGAACTACTTTGCAGCTTCTTGACAATTGTAGAAATATTTTAGGCTTTCTTTTACCACCTTATTTAACTATTGGGTTGGAGCTAAAAAAAATACAACGTAGATATTCTTAACCCATCCACCATCTATTGAGCTCCTCACTTTGTTGGGGCAAAAAGCAATTTGGTGATAGGAGGTTGGAACTTATTGGAGCAGCTGGATCTGGTTTCAAGTTAAATAGAATTTGTAATTTGTTATGAATATTTGTGTCTATTGAAACTCAACATTAAGAAAACAAGATCATGGCATCTGGCCCTCTCAATTCCTGGCAAATAAATGGGGAATAAATGGAGGTAGTGACAGGTTTTATTTTCCTGGGCTCCAAGATCATTACAGGTGGGGACTGCAGCCAAGAAATTAAAAGATGCTTGCTCCTGGGGAGGAAAGCCATGGCAAATCTAGACAGCACAGTAAAAAGCAGAGACTTCACCCTGCCAACAAAAGTGTGTATAGTCAAGGCTATGGTAGTGAAAGTTGGACCATAAGAAAGGCTGAGCACCAAAGAATTGAGGCCTTTGAACTATGGTGCTGGAGAAGACTCCTGCGAGTCCCTTGGACTGCAAGGCATTCAAACTGGTCAGTCCTAGAGGAGATCAACCCTGACTGCTCTTTAGAAGGCCAGATCCTGAAGTTGAAACTTCAGAAGATGGTAGAGGACAGGAAGGCCTGGAGGAACATTGTCCATGGGGTCGTGATGGGTCGGACACGACTTCGCAACTAACAACAACAAATTTGTGTCTAATGACAGTTACTGGAAAAAATGATATTAATTCAATTTTTGACCTCTTACAAAGACAATATCATCATAGAACAGCAACTTAGTAAAAAACATTACATTTTAAAAGACATTTCTTCTACATAAATCTGCTTACTTTTGTCTTACAAAAAGTGCAAAGCAGAAAGGGAAAATAAAATATTTTTGTATGTACCCTGCAGCTTTATTTTGTATTTGCATAACTGTATACCTAATTATAGTATATCTGTACATACTATACACGTGTGTGTATAGTCACAGTCAGCTCTGTGTGGTCAACAAGGCTATGAAGTCTCCTGAAAGAGAAAAATTCAGGCCCAAACATTCCCCAAAGATCAGGGAAACAAGAAAACTGTTAGTGATAGGTCTTTGTTTTCTAAGACAAAAAAAGTGCTATCTATTCCATTAAATAAGTACAAACTCTTCAGTGTACATAACAACTAATCACCTTGGATCCTTGACATAATTTAAAGCATTCATCACTAGCAACTAGTTTTCTCCCATTCTTTCAGAAGTAATGTTCATTTGAAATATGCTAAGGTGCCCTGTAGGGAAGAACCTCTTGTCAGGTGAGGGAAGAAGTAGGATGTTGGATTTTTATTTCTTTTATCTTGGGAGCTGACAGGATGTAAAAGATTAAAAAGTCAGTGCACCAGATGTATTGGTCTTGTCATTTCCAATTCAGTCTAATTATTAATATGCTGTGTGGACAGCAATGCTTTATTAATTGTATCAGTAGCTGGTGATCAATGTGACAAGTCAAGTAAAAGAGCACTGCTATTCGTCAGAGTTGTCAAAGGATAATTGTCCTCATATGCATTAGAATAAGTCAGAGGAAGAAAGTTTATAGAAAGAATGTGTTCCTCTTACTATATTTAGGTTGAGCTCTGTAGGTGTCAACACAATTAAAATTAAAAATGGCCTCCAAATAACAGAAAAGAATCATAGTTTGGTATGTATAGTTAAGTAAATACAAGGTAAAGTAGAGGTGTAAAGTACATGTCAAAAAGTATTTTTAAATTAAATAATATATTGTTTAAAGGAAAATATATTGTTCAAAGTAAAAAAAAAGTTCAAAGTAAATTACTATGCTGTGACAATGAAAAATAAAATATTTAACAAACAGAAAGGAAAATCAGTGATAACTTGCTTTCATATTGCTAACTTAACAGAAAGAATACTATACATGACAAACCCACAGGCATTTCTACAGTGACTTTTTTACTTTTTATGAAAAAATGTGTGCACATTGATATGGATAAAGTGGTCACACAGAGCGTACAGTGTGCACTGTGTACAGTGCTTACACAGAGTAACCACTGACAACATTTCCATGCAGTGACAAAATTAAGTGAACATGATATGCATATTTTAACCTTAAGGTCTTTGTAGGATATATAGAAATTCAGGATTGTCCTGAGGTATATAGAAAGAATTATGAAGATATTATATCTGAGAATTTTAAGCTAGGGCAGGGTCTGGACCAGTACTGGGCCATGGCACACCAGCAATCAGTCCACACAAACAAGCAAAGCCCCATCTGTGAGATGCAGGCAGCACACAAAACCACGCACCCACCAGTCTGCAGAAAAATCTCTCTCCATGGAACCAGTCCCTGGTGCCCAAAAGGTTGAGGACCTCTAAGCTAGGGGATTGACATGTTTGAAACAGAATTGTATACACCACACTGTATGACCTATTTTTCTTTTCAGTTATCCTCCTCCTCTATCTCCTCCTCTCTCTTGCCCTCCCTCTCTCCCCTCTCTCTTTCTTGCTCCTTATTCTCCTTTTCTGTATTGTGTCCTTAGTTTAAATAAAGGCTTCTCCATATCAAATAGGTACATATATAAATCTGAGTTAGAAGAACTTTTATAGATTTATAAGTGCAAAGGCATCACACAATTGCCCCTCAGTATATAGAGTACATGCAGCTCAACAAATTTTAGTGGTTGAGACACAAATATCACCCACTGACAATAGTAGAGCCTGATAATTGTTATGCAAATAGTCAATTGTTTCTTCTTTCAATCTACAATCTACCTTTTTCTCACTGAGTTGGAACTACATACCTCAAAACCATCTTATTTTGTATGTTTTGCTTTATCGCACATGTCTTCTTCCTTTGTCTGTTTGATTTGTTTTATATATAGGTAGTCACTAAGCATATGGTTATAAGTTGAGGGACATCTGTAATGGCATTTTCATGCAATGCTGAACTATTATTTGACAATAACATTTCTATGTGTAGAAAAAGTCTTATTTCCTCTGAATCCAGCTCATTAATGTTTATTTTTACATAAACCAGCTTTTCAAGCCAGTATATAACAAGTTTCTCATCTATAATAAACCAACTTCTGGATAGGCATAGCACTTCAAGTTGTATGTTTCAATGACACGAATGAAAATAAATTATATTAGCACCTTGTACAAAGAAAAAGGAAATACATCGTATATGGCCTGTATCCAGAGACAAAAATATTCAATCTGAAATGGAAAATTAATGAATTCAACAACAGGTGTGAGAAATATCAACCGCAACCCATCAGTGTGCTTTAGCAATGTCTATTGATCTCAAGAGGTTCAACTATGTTGGATTGTGGCCATGGCTTGCTTCATATTCACTTCATATAATTGAGCAATTACTGTATTTGCAGGCTATTTTGCTGTATTTTTTATTTCTCCAATTCATATGCCTTGTGGATTTTCCCCAAGGGTTTAAATAGAAAATTATTAAACAGATGTGCTTTAGAGATGCCATTCCATATGGAACAATTCCAGAAAGTAGACAGTGCTGGACGTAAGGTCTAGATTGTTCATTTTTTATGCTGCAAAACAGTGAAATGTTATGAGCTTTCTCTGGGGAAATCTACGTAAAATATTTGGTGCGTAGTAAATTTGGTAAATAGTCTGAAAGTAGTATTGGAAAAAAATAGTACATTTATGTATGCTTTACTGTAAATTAGTAATCTTGTGGGTCAAGAAAGGCCTTTGGAATGAGAAACATGAATGTTTTTCAAAGTGAGGTAAATTAAACATTGAAGTAATATACACAGGATTGTATTGT
This sequence comes from Vipera berus, assembly GCF_964194415.1. Lineage (NCBI taxonomy): Eukaryota > Metazoa > Chordata > Lepidosauria > Squamata > Viperidae > Vipera > Vipera berus. The sequence goes on from NC_138207.1 coordinate 44,483,163, forward strand.
ACTTTTGATTGCAACTATTTTTAAAATGATCTTATACAGTCAACAGTTCCAAATTTACATAAGTTGTATTTACTCTTCATCAAGAATTGTGATTTGCAAGCCAGGCTAGATGATTGCAACAATTAACTTTTGGCCTCATATTTTATCTTTAGGGAAAAACTTGTTCTACAAACTTAAAAGTTAAATATTTTAAAATTCAGTATGTTGAGGATGTGTTCTGTGTGAAATGGAGAAGGGAGAAGTAAAGAACTGTTTTTGTGAAAACATATTTGTTCATAAATCTTGTTTCCATTAAACAAAAGCAGAAAAATTCTCCAAACTCCAATACTCTACCTTCTCTTGAAAACTAGGGAATTACAGAGTGCACTTTATATATCTTGAATCTCTGAAAAATATGACAGCAGAGCCAGAAAACATTCTGAGGAGCAATCATTTGGAAGAATTTAACCCCGCAAAGCTCTGTGTGTGTTTGCATGTGTCTGTGTACACACACGCACACACACACGCACACACACACACACACACACACACACACACACTGTGTGTGAGAGAGAGAGAAATGGGGGAAAGGAGAAGGGTTTTTTCTTTGAAGTCTGATCTGTGTGGATAGTTAGGGTCCCAAAAGCTACGGCTATATTTTGCATTGGTTCCATTCCTTCCAGGTCACAGTCACTTGGCCAAACCTGGTGATTACAGGACTTGACAACATATAACCTTCTTGGAAATGCTTAGTTGGAAACAACATGCCAACTAGAAAAACTTTTAATGGCATTTTCCATTGCCGGTTGGGTATAACTCTCAGAGGCTGTTAACTTGTCTCTATAATTATAATTCAGTCAGGGTATTTACAATTGGATATATAATATGCATATCTATGGACAAAAGGCTGACGTCTTTTTCAGCTGCTCGATTTCCAGAGATTCCAGTGAAGAGGCAAGAGGCAAGTAACCATGATTTTTAACAAGCAGTTTGCCCCTACTGCTCCCATCTAAGGACCTCTTGGATGTAATATGAAGTATAGTATAATTTCTATTCCCAAAAAAATGAAACTAAGGGACAGGCTGTATAATTCAAAAATGTACTTTGCTCCTTTTGATACTATTTTTGTTTCCATAGAAAATATTAAAACTGATGAAAAAAATTTGTACTTGTGATGTGCTTCATGTGTTAATAACCAACAATAACTCTGGCAATTAATATCATGTGTCAGACTCTAATTGCAGGGAACAGGACCACTAATACCTCTGCAGGATACTTAGTGACTATCATGGCATGATTTGAAAATTTATGGAGCTAAAATCCTCATAGTCCCTTCCACATTTTCCCTCACTTTTTCTCTTTCTCTCTTTCAGACAGAGAACTACTGAGCTATTGTAACTACTAGGAAAAAGGCTATTAATTATCAATTCCACTCCAGTTTCCAAACCCAGATAGAATGTCTTTAACTACTTCTGTTCTTTATTGTTATTGCTTAGTTCATTTCCCATGCAATAAATCTGACCAAAGAGGAGCTTAGCAAAGGGTTGAGAGAAGGCTCTGATATTTTACAAGAACATAAAACTGTATCTCATCTTCAAATTCCAGTACTAGTCTACAAGTGTTCATCTTTAAAACTTATGACTTTTTTTTTACTACTTAGACATTCAACCAGCATTTTAAAATTTGTCCTTAACTAATGATTAAGGTTTTACAGTGAAAAATCCAAACTCAGACATGAAAGGTATTAAGCAAGTCATTTTAATCCAGCCAAGCCTGGCTTCATTCATCAACAACAATATGCAGAATGTTGGCTTATCATGCCAGGAGTAGTCTATTATCTACAAGCTGCAGATGGACTACGCCTTGGCTCTTTCTTAGCAGGGCCTTGGCTCTGCTAAGGACTCCTAACCTTGCTAAGACCCTTGCTTGGCCCTGCTAAGGACTCAGCTTTGGCTCTGTCTCTAGCAGGGCTAGGCAACTTTGTACAGCCAACAGCCTCATTTTTTTTAAAAAAAAGCTTTTTAAAAATATAACTCTCTGATGACACCCTTGGAAAGGCAGAGAAAGAATTCTATGCCTCTTTTGGAAGGTTGGAACTATGTAGCATTGGGGAACTACATAGCTTTCATGTGGTCTCCCCACATTTTATCCCCCAAACAGTTTTTGTGAAAGAAGTTAGGCTGAGAGATTACTGACTTGGTCAAAGCCACGAAAAGGCAGGAACTGATCCAAATTTCATCCGGTTCTCTAGTTCTTCCCAGTCCTAAAAATAGCAAGCAGAATGATTGCTTGATTTAATACTGTATTGTTGCAGTTGTTGAAAGTCATTCTAAAGCAATCCCCTAGGTTGCATATCACTATCATTCTGCACCTGCAAATTACATTTTTAAATGGATATATTAAATGTATTCTTCATCAGAATCATTTTAAAACTGATTCTATAATTGAGACACCCACTTCAAAAGGTTTGATAAATTCTTCTGAGATGCTTCTCTTCTTGGACTATATAGATATAAAGGAATCTAATTATCCTCAAGAAACCCTTTGGTGTTGAGAGGAATAGCCCTATTTAGATAAAAGGTTATGACTCTCTACCAATTATTGGAAGGATTGGCTATCATTTATTCTATATCAGAAGGGAGTATGAAAACAGGGTGTTTAGTTTTCATCTAAAACACATTATGGCATAATGTAGAAGAGAAGGGATTTAAATTGAAAACTGAACTTATCCATTTTAGGCATTATTGTCTTAAAAATCCTTGCATTTGCTATACAAATACAGGATGATCACAGTGCTTCTAGACTGGTAATTTGTAATTCTGCTGCAAAAATGAACAATGGCTCTGTATACTTCTTTCTTGCAACAATCGGAAAATCTGTACTTGTTTTATAGAAGCATTATCTCATGGTAGACATAGAATTAGTGATCTCCTTATTCACATGGGTGTGTGCGCAGGTGCATGTGTGTATATATGTGCACATACACATACATACCACCATCATGGATTTTGTTAGAAAATACTTTTTTTAATTGCTGGATAGAAATGTCATTTCAAGATTCTCCAAATATTGTGGAAAAGAAACTTCACATTCTCCAATGTTTTCAATATGAAAGCATTCTCCAACAATTTCTCAATGGTTGTGTGAACATCACTAAAAAAAAGCCCAGCGTATGATGTTCCTGGTTGATGCCTCCCCATGACATTTAATTAATGTGAGAAACCAGAAAGACTGTTGACTACATAAGAGATAATTGTACAAGGTAAAATAGGACATTCACCTACACCTCTTGGTTGTTCATTATTAAATAAGTACAAGAATATCACACTCCACCACCCATTAGATTTCTAAAATTCTCTTTTTTCAAATATTTTTTAACAAGATGCATCAAATGAAATAATAACTAATAAAATAAAACAGAATTCTTGATCCACCCTTAATTCACTTCAAAATGATTTCAGAGGAATGATTTCGGGTGACATTTTTGTGGTTGTAAGATTTTTTACATTTATTTAAATTATATACGTACATGGGTATCCTCTTATCTTTCTCTATGCTGTCATTTCTTACAGGTGCACAGCTTTTCTGATTTCCTCTGCCAACATAAGACATCATAAAGACTTTCTCAGGGTTAGCAATAGAGCAGCCAGGGAAGTTAAAGTGATGAAAACAGATAAAAAAAGAACTAGGAATACCCACTATGCAGCAATTCTCTCCATTATTTTAGAATATATGTTCAAGAGCAGATTGAGAATGAGGTAGAGGCTGAAGCATTTTTTTGCAACAGAAGAAAATGTTTGGATAATGACAAAACTATTTTAGCATAGTACTCATGGTACCTACATATTTTTTTACAAAATTGTCCAGACGGCTTTTGACTTCACTACTGTATAAAGAATATTGGAATGGATTTTAAGCCACACATTAGCCAGAATGGCTTCAGTTACCTGATAGGGGAATATGATCATCATGTCAAACTCATGACATCACGTGACATCGTGCGATGTATTGGAACTTTTTCCCCATTGCCAGCAATAGGGTGGGCACAAGTTTTGTTGTGATGTGTCCAGCCCATGGGCCAACAGTTTGACACCCCTGATCTAAGGGATTGGTTTTTTTAAATTGTTCGGAGTCATTCCATTTTCTTCTTTGTGAGGTTATGTAACAGATCTGTGACTAAACTCTCAAGTGGATTTTTTTTAACAGAACCCAGTTGACAGGCTGTGAAAAAAAATTAAACTGATGTTCCATTAAGTGCTCAACTTCAAAGGAAAGCAGAAACATTAAAGAATTATTTATTTTTCTCACTATAAATTGTGGACCTTGTTGTAGGTCACTGAAGAACTGTAAGCATATATGTGTTGAATGTAGAAGATGTCAATCTTTCTGCCTCCTGGATGTCTAAACTATCAACATAGCTGATTACACAATTCACAGAGAGCTTCTCAGTTACTGTCTTGCAAGCATGAATTAGGAGCAGGATGAAGAGGAGTTTGCAAAAAAAAAAACCTTGAAACAGCTCTTCCCCAACAGTATGAAAGAAATTGATTCTTAGCAGACCAGATCTATCAACTAGAGAGGCCGTTTATTTTATTTGGGCTTTTTAACCATTCAAAAGAATTCCTGATGTCCCCTTTGTCTTCTCACCCCATCACAGTAAACTGTTTTCTGAAGGAAAATACTGTCTCTTTTGTACAAAAATTAGTTCTATAATATTAAAATTAAAATACTAATAGACCCAGTATCAAGAATTCGAGATGATCAGATTAAATACAATGAATGTATATGAGTTATCAAAATTTCAGGATGATAGTTCTTTGATCCCGTCAATAGCAGAAAAAGCAGTTTCTTTAATCCAATTATATTTTCCATAATTTACTATAACCTCAGGAAATGCTTGGATATACAATGATTATATCTGCTCATGCTCAATGCACTGAAAGATTAGATGATATGAATAACCACATCATAAGATATTTGCCTCAGTCTTCATATTCTTGGAAAAAGTTAACACAGTCCCACCTACTTCCCTCTAGCTATGTTGGATTTTTCCTTGCATAATTCCTTGTCAGTGTGTCCAGTAGGAACTGGATTAAATTTCTGTTAAGCATATATAAATTTCACCCATGAAATAAATTACTTTTTATTTTCAGTAATGCAAGTCATTTGCTATGACTACAGTAGAGTGGAGAATAGTATATAGAATACACTTGAATCTTGATTCAGTTTGACCTAGAGATTCAAAGACAAATCAATAACAATTTGAACCAATCTGAGATTCAGTTGGGAAAAAAAGTTCTTAAGATATAGCAAAGAAATAAAAACATCAGCTGCTTCAGGTTTGGGATAAAATAACATTTTCCATCAAGAAAATACTAATTACATCAGATACCAAATGCTCCTTTGCAAACAATTTTTGAAATATTCACTCTGTATCTCTCTCAAGACAAAGATAGCAAGGATGAAGAAAAAAAATCACAGCAAATTCAAAAATGTCCCTAGCAACAGTCCTAGAGAGAAGACTTGCTCAGCCAAGGCTGAAAGTATCTACTACAATTCAAAATAAAATAAAAATAAAAATCTGTTTAAAAGTAACACTTACTTCCCCCCCATTTCCTTTTTAGAGTTCCAAATATGGCACCTCAATTAAGAATTTCCACTTACTTGCCCTTGTGAGTTGTAGCTTTGCTGCCTTTCACTGGGTTTAATGGGGTGCCTAGAAAGTTGGTACAGAGCAGTACCATGTTTCCCCAAAACTAAGGCCTACCCTGAAAATAAGCCCTAGCTTGATTTTTGGGGGTGTCTGCGGCATGTGACTTCTCAGTCACAGGCTCTTCCAGAAGGCCTATGCAGACAAGAACCAAGCTATGAATTCAATCCATAGCTCAGTTCTGCAAGACCTCTGCAGCTGAGGACAGAGCTATGGATTGAATCCATAGCTCAGTAGTCACCTGCATAGGACTTCTGGAAAGGCCTAATTGCAAAATGCAAAATAAAGCTGGTCCTTTGGCCCCAGAAGAAGTGGACCAGCTGGGTGGGGCTGTCGATGTTGGAGGTGAGTAAGACATTCCCCAAAAATAAGACCTGGTGTCTCTTTTGGAGGCAAAAATAGTAATAAGACCCCGTCTTATTTGGGGGGAAACACAGATTCTCAACCTTGGCAACCTTGAAGATACATGGACTGTAACTCCTAGAATTCCTCAGTAGCATGCTGGCTGAAAAATTTGGAGACCCCAAATTCTGTCAGCTTTATTAGGTAGACCAGACAGATGACTTGCAAGTCTGAAAGTACAGTTCTCCCACTGTCTACCAGCAAATTCACCAACTTCAAAAAAAGTTGCCCACTAATAATATAAATATAAATATAAATATAAATATAAATAATATAAATATAAATATAAATATAAATATAAATATAAATATAAATATAAATATAAATATAAATATAAATATAAATATAAATATAAATATAAATATAAATATAAATATAAATATAAATATAAATATAAATATAAATATAAATATGTGTGTGTGTGTGTGTGTGTGTCTGTGTGTGTCTGTCTGTGTGTCTGTCTGTGTGTCTGTGTGTCTGTGTGTCTGTGTAATTTTTTTTTTTGGATTGCTAACCAAAAAAAAAAAATTACACAAATACGAGCTGTCACTGCTGTGACTACTGCCTGTGGAGTTCCATTATTTAGGTAAATCTCCCCTAGCATCCAGATAACATGGCTTCTTCATTTGAATCATTGAACTTCACTGCTGGTTATAATGACTACCTTAATTTAACATAAAATCAATGTAAAATATTGGAAAGCTACTTCTGTCCAAATCTAAATGCAACACTACAGAATGCTGTTAACAAAATGTATCACCATATTCAACAATATGGCACAATTAGCGGATCTAATCATTCAGCTTTTCAAACTTCTATTAAATGCAATTATTATTCATTTATCAAGAGCAGAAAGTCCCACTTCACTGTACAAGTCAAAAAGCAATTAGGTGCAGTAGGGCAGAACAAATTTCTCAGCATAGAATGGGTTACAAAGTACATCCAAGCTTCATGAGGCTTACTAGTCAGGCTCATCATTCTCCTAGGACATAATAATGCTACTAAATATGCTGGATCATTAGAAAAATTACATAACTAAAGAAGGGCAGTATTAATACAATTCTGTAATACTTTACAGGAATAGCAACTTGTTAAACATCTCCAGGAAATAATTGGACTACAGTCAAATATATTAACTCACTGTGTTTTTTAACAACAGGACCTAGGCAAGGGATTTGCTTTGGAGAACTCATATGACAGAATCACAGAGATGGAAAAAATTCTTTAGGCCATCAATTCTAGCTCCTTGCTCAGTGCAAAAACGCAAGCTGGAACATGCCTGAGAGATGGCTCTTCACTATTTGTTTAAGCACATCTACTAAGGAACCACTTTCGTCAGTAATTACTGTAGTTCCATTACTGAACCACTTTTATGTTTAGCAAGTTTCTCCCAAACATTCAATTGGAATATTTCTTCCTGTATGTTTATTCTATATACTAGAGAAATTCAGAATAGATCTAGACTAAATACAGATTTAGTTCTGAGATCCTACATCCTTGTTTATGGTGCTCTGATCTTCTGATCATCCTTGTAATCACCTCTCAAACTTTTTCAGTTCATCAGAATTCTTGCTAAATTGTAGTGCTAAAAATGGATATGATGCTCCAAGCTGGGGCAACATGTGGTCTGATCAATACAGAATAAAGTGGACCTTTCACAGTCTATAATCAGTTATACTTCTAGACTTCCTCTTAATGCAGTCTAAAATTGCATTTGCCCCTTTGAAACCAGACAACACTGCAGACTAATATTCAATACGAAATTAATTACATTTCTTTTTTAAAATTATAATTTTATGAAAGGTTTTAATTATAGTGATAAAGAGCAATTGAAACTAAAATGAAAAGAGTTCAGGAAAGCAAAAATCTGAAAAGAACATGCCTCAACAAAGCAACTTCTCATCCTCATCATGAGAATTATGATCAACAATTTCATAATCTCTTCACCTTTTCTTAATTAACAAATATGAAACTCTTCATCTCATAACCCATCTTAATAGGCAAATCAAATAAGTAACCCCTTCTGCAATTCAATTATCAGCAAAATATCCAAACAGAGCTCTAAAATAATATTTCACCTTTTGAAAACTCACTGTTCCCTAACTCAACTCTTAGCTGTAAGCAAAACTCCATTTAAAAAGCATAAAATAATCCCAATATCCTAGTGTAAACAACCCCCCCAGAAAGTTTAATATAACAGAGAGACCATTTCTCCTTTAAAAAGGACAAACTCTAGTACATTTTTTCATTCCAAATGTTGATAATTACAAAGAAAACCACCCCAAACAGCAACATATTCCATTCAAACAAACGTTCCATATCTATACATAGAATGAAGGCTACTGCTAAGCTTGTAAGCCGCCCTGAGTCTTCGGAGAAGGGCGGGATATAAATGTAATAATAATAAAAAACTCTAACTAAATCCACATTTAGCAAATATAAAGTAATCCCAGTATCCAAATATAAACAAAAGACTAAAATTTTACATAACGTAGAGGGATAATTTCTCCTTTAAAAAGAACCTGTTCAAAATTACTTCTTACTTTAAATAAAGGAATTAAATAGAGATCCAATTCAAATGCTATCAAATTCGGATATATAAAGTAACTAGGGGGAAAAGATTGAACCCCACGTGAAATATAAGGAAATCCAATATATACAACATTTCCAGCTGAGATATCAGCAAATCCAAAAAGAATCACCCAAAATGACAACATGTCGTGTTTTTAACTGCAATAAAGTTAATTAATTTTCCATCCCATTTTTTATACAGGACAATGCTGTCTTTCTCTGTAATACATGCAGATAGTTCTTGATCTTTGTTTTTAATTTCTTCAATATATTAAACAGTTTCTTTTGTAAACCCAGGGAAAAAATTGTTCCAGTTGCTCTCTGGGATTGTCATTTTTGTTTCCTTCTTGATTTTTCAGCCTCCTCCAATTTTTTCTTTATATCGGATGACAAATTCTTGTTCAAAGACTTGTTCTTTTATTCTTGGGTAGAATTTGTTGCATTTTCTGTTACATCTTCTTTTGGGAACAGACTGTTCCCAGAAGACACAACATAGCTGACACAATTGATTCAAAGTCCCAACGCATTTCCCAGTGTAAGCTAGTGCCTGAAAGATATCTTTGAATGCCTTTATAAGTTACTTGTCTTATTATGTCTACAATACCCAAGCTCATTTTTCTTTCCCAGGAACATTAATTTATTCTTTAAAAATAATTTCAAGTTTTATATTCAAAATGCCAACGTATTCTAAGCCTTTAATTGGTTTGCAACTTTTTCTCTTGCTTTTGCTGTTTATTTTAATTTCTTAAAAATTATAATAATGCATCTCCATTTTCTTATATTAAGACTTGAAAACATTCACCCAGTGTTTGCAATCTTGTCACTCTGAAGGTGTCTAACTTATTTGAAGCAGCTAATAGGCATTTTCTGAAAATGCTTAACAAGGGAACCTTTAAAAAGACTCTGTTTGTGGCTGGAGTAAATTCTTCCATCTCCTGATTCTTCTCCCCTCCAGAAATTCTCAAAGGGTCAGAGGAGCCAATCTACTTGTAGGCTTTCTATTCATGGCCATAAATGTCAATTCTACCTTTCACAGAACTGTTTTCAGACTGCCTTCTTTCTCAGAAATCAACTTTTGAATTAATTACTATTCTGAGATCTTTTTTCATATGAACTATTGTTGGGCCAGATATATCCATTCTATACTGGTAAATGGATTTATATTTTCTTCATGAATAAATTTGCCTTTAAATTTCATTTTGTTATTTCAACCTACAAATTCTGAATTTTTTTCTATTTCCCACTTTCCCACCAAATTTTGTGTATTTGCAAGTTTGCTAAATATCCCTTCTAACTATCCAAGTCATTAATGAAAAAATAACTTTGCAGCATCATGTTTGGCTCTTTAGCTTAATGAGGAAAAATTCAAACTCTTTTAGTATGCTTTTTAAGCCAGCTATTCTATGTATCCATCTAATTGCCATGCATTTTACTTGTTTATCATACTGACATGACACGGGGCACTTTGTCACATGCTTTGCAAAATAAGCTATTTTATACCCATAGCATTCCCATTCTCTAATAAATTCCCTCTATCTGCTTTGAGACAGTTTTTTGACTGACCACCTAGACACATCCCTGCTATTTTCTTGGCAAGGTTTTTCAGAAGTAGTTTGCCATTGTCTCTTTCACAGGGCTAAGAGTGGTCCAAGGCACCCAGCTGTCTTTTTGCCTAAAAAGGGACTAGGACTACCATCTCCTAGCCTGATGCCTTAACTACTACACCAGACTGGATAATAAAGAAGTTACTAAATAAAAAAAAATAAAAAATTGAGATAGTCTGCCAATTTCAAACTCACTGAATTATTGTACCATATTTAAAAAGCTGATATTTAACCACTTAATTAATCAAAATGGCAAACGGTACTTCATTAAAAAATTTTTTTTGCTGAAATAAAGCTAATGTTGTCCTACATTATTCTTATCAGATCAATGAAAAAAATCTAAATCCATGTTGACTTCTGATATTTACTATATTGTTTTGAAGGACTTATAGATTATACTATTCTCTGCAGCAGAGATTTTCAATTGTTTTTCAGGCCAAGGAAACTGCTAATTTTGAAAAATCCCATAGCCTCTCATCAACATCCAAAGCTCTAGTGGAAAAATTTTTTGCTCTGTTCGAGTCAAATGATGTTGCCTTCAGCTTTTCACAGAATACCCTCAGGTTCTTACCCAACCTTCGGTCCGATAGAATAATTTTGAAAAAAATGCTCCAGTATCAATATCAGTATCAATAAAGCACCTAGCAATAGCACTTAGACTTATATACCACTCCATAGTGCTTTACAGCACTCTCTGAGCAGTTTAGAATGTCAGTATATTGCCCTCAGCAATCTGGATCCTCATTTTTATGAAACTCAGAAAGATGGAAAGCTAAGTCAACCTTGACCCATCAAGATGGAACTCCAGACTGTGAGCAGAGTTAGCCTTCAATACTGCATTCTAACCACTGTTATATCAAAATATCTCTTCTATAGTTGTCTGGATCTGATTCCCACTACCACATTTTAAAGTTGATAACATTTAACATTAAACACGAATCTTCCTGTCTTCAAAAGTCTCCTGCTTGATCTCTCCTGCTTGAGTAGAGTGTTGGACTAAAAGATCTCCAAGTCCCTTCCAACCTTATTATATTATGTTATGTATTCTATGTCCTGTTGTTTAACACTTCACTCATTCTCTGGGACTTCTTAAATACATTCCTTTTCCATCCTAGGATGTGATTCATCTGACCATGGAGATTAAAATGTCTTCAAAGATAAACAGTTCTAATGTCATGGTTCCGACAGATGAAACTCTTCAAAAGAACTTTGAGGCATTGTTTACCTTAAAGAATCTGTTATTCAAGAAACAAAGTATCAGCACTACATAGTCAAAACCAAAAACTAAATTCCCCTCCCCTGGATACAAAGTATCAAAGCACAATTCCCTCCTCCAATAAACAGTCATAAATCACATTCCCCAATTAGCTTGAAGTGTGGGCTTTCTCCCCAGCTCTCCAGCCCACCAAAACTCTATCAACTCTGGGTCCAATGAGCTTGGATTTCCACAGCTGAGTTATTATTGTTATGACTAACTGGACTCTCATCCACATTCCCCCTCCCAGCATCAACTAACTCTAAAAGCAATAGAGAAAAATAGCTGCATTCCCATCTGTTGTCAAAGCAAGAACATCCGATGTTAGCAGCATTGACATCTTATATAAAGAAGCACAAGACATTGTGGGCTCTTCCCTGACATCACTGGATGACATCGCCAGGGCTCGTTGCCTTGGAAGAGTGAGGAAGATTCTCAGGGATGACTCACACCCTGGACGGTATCTCTTTACTCTCCTATAGGAATATAGCCAGCCATACCAACAGGCTGAAAAATAGCTTTTATCCGTGGGCTGTTAGGCTTTTAAATGGGACATAATTTTATGCAGAATTGACTTGGGAGGCCGGTGTGTGGTGTAGTTGGTTCACATGGTGTGGTAGGATGGAGGGTTTGTTGTCACTGTGTGTTGGGGGGAGAGAGCACGGGGGGATGCTCAGCTAATCTCAATGTACACATGTTGTACTTTGACAATAAAGTTTATTATTTATTATTATATGGCATATCAGTAATAAATTTGACCCCATCTGTTTATCCTGGCCTTCAACATTGCCTGTTAAAACAATACCAGACATTTAGGATTTGAATAGTTTGGTCTTTTTACTTTTTTACCATTTTGTCATATTTATAGAACAGTTGGCTTGCTGTCAATGTGAGATCTTAGATTTGCCATTACAAGCAAAAGTACATAGTAGAAATAATATGAATATTTTCATTGTGTCACAAATGATACACAATTTGATTCAACAAAGCAGTTTCTTATTCTTCTCCCCTTATTTTCCCTTCCTTTTTGTAATTGTTGTGGTGCTTAAATATCTATTAGAGTGTGTTCATAGATTTCTAGGTTAATTCTTGAATACTTTCGTTAATGCTGCTCTTAAGAATCTCCTATCTTTCTCAAAGTACAAATTACAAATTTTGGGTACATTATATGAAATCTCTTGAGAAGTCTGTAATGCTAGAAAAGATAGATAGAAAGAAAGGAAAAGAAGAGATGAATCATAGCAAAGGGCATGATCTTGATTACAATGGATATGGGTGCATTATTGAAAGGCCAGGTGAGAAAAAATAACAATGTCATCACAAAGAATCAACATCAATTTGATCTTATCACAAATATCATCTATCTATCACATCTATGATGTGTCACAGACTGGTTGATTGTTATAGGGAAGAAGGAGCATTATGCATGCTAGCTTGAGCTTCTGTACAAGTTCCCTATTTTCCTAATTCACTTTTTCACTTTTCCTAATTCACTCTAAAGCTTTCCCTGCGCAGAGCCTTAAGTAACACCAGCTGCCTGCAATTAGTGCAGGTTTGCATCCCACCAGGCTCAAGGTTGACTCAGCTTTCCATCCTTCCAAGGTAGGTAAAATGAGGACCCAGATTGTTGGGGGCAATAAGCTGACTTTGTAATAATGCTGCTTGGGGGGGGTGAAAGCCCTAATAAACAGGCATATACACAGAATGAAGGCTATTGCTAAGCACATTGATTTGTGCTTTAAATTGTAAGCCACCCTGAGTCTTTGGAGAAGGGCAGGATATAAATGGGATTTTTTTTAAAAAAAAGACCAAATGGGAGATCCGCTCCAGGTTTTCCAGCCAGCCCGCCCAGTTCCTGAGTCAAATGTGTCCTTAGAGCTAAGCCGCTGCTCTGGCTGCTGCCTTCCCCACCTGCCTTTTAAGTTGGGATATACTACAGCTGCTCTTCAACTTTAGAAGGAAAGACGCCCAGACCCCAGCCTGTAAAAAATCACAGACTGCAGCTTCTTCTCCAATTGGTCCCGCTTTCCCTGCACAGACTAAATGGGAGATCCGCTCCAGGTTTTCCAGCCAGCCCTGTCCCTAAATTTTCAGCACCCGGCATATAAGACGACCCCTGACTTTTGAGAAGATTTTCATGGGTTAAAAAGTAGTCTTATACGCCGGAAACTATGGTAATTTAAATTACCAAGATCAGCAATTCAGAATTGATTATCTTGCCAAATATATGTCAGTTTTAGGACTAAGGCCTTTTTCCTATGGAAAGTTTAAATGCTATCATATCCCAAATAACCAGATTAAATATTTACATGCTTTAGAAAACAGTTATTCATATCCAGCAATAAAACAGTCAGAGGAATCAGGCAGGTTATTTGATAAGAGACACTTAGGCTGCAATTTCCCTCCATTGTAACAATTTCTCTACATTAGGAAAAAATTCCCTGAAGAATACTACAGATTGAATAAAATGTTTAATGAAACATAATGAAATCAACATGATTAAAAGCACAATAACAACTTGCTGATAATTATTTCATCATACCCAAAGAAGTGAAGCTATTTTAAAGATACAATTAAAGAGACCAGAACTATAAAGCAATCAAATAAATTGGCAAAAGAGCTAATGAAAGACGCTAGTTAACCATAGGGCAAATCCACAGGGTAACAATTCAAAACTGCCATAATATGAAATTTTAATTTTTAGCTAGTTACAAAAAACATTAACAGTAAACAGTTACTAAAACACTAAGGGATTATAGCTTCAGAAATTAAACAGGTGTCAACTCTGCAACAATCTCGGCTGAAGCCATTTTTGCTTCATTTTCGATTGCCACAGTACTGGGAGGGGGGATTGGTGGTTTTAATGTTAGACCAAACAACATTTTGTCCTGTGATAACCAAGGTCATTCTGCCTGACTTTTGGCAGGCTGAGCATTCCATTGGAAAGCCCGCCAATGTATTCTTATTGAAAAGTTTTTCAATACATTTTATCTTTAACAAAACAAAATAAAATAAAATAAAATAAAATAAAATAAAATAAAATAAAATAAAATAAAATAAATAAAATAAAATAAAATAAAATAAAATAAAATAAAATAACATAAAATAAAATAAAATAAAATAAAATAAAATAAAATAAAATAATAATAAAATAAAATAAAATAAAATAATAAAATAATAAAATAAAATAATAAAATAATAAAATAAAATAAAATAAAATAAAATAAAATAAAATAATAAAATAATAAAATAAAATAAAATAAATAAAAAAGTAAAAAATTGGTAAATGAAAGAAGAAAGTGAAAAAAATCAGTTTCCTGTGCAGTATATAAAAACCCTAAAATTATATCACAGGCAATACAAGCTGAATACAACAAGGAAGAGAAGTTGAAATTGTCCATTCTCTTCTTAAAAGCCTCCAATGTTGGAGCATCCACAACTTCTGAAGGCAAATTGTTCCACTGATTAATTGTTCTAGCTGTCAGGAAATTTCTCCTTAGTTTTAGGTTGATCTTCTTCTTGATTAGTTTCCATCCATTAGTTCTTGTCTTGCCTTTAGGTATTTTGCAGAATAGGTTGACCAATTCTTGTCTGTGGCAACCACTTAGATATTGGAACACTGCTATCATGTCACCCCTAGTCCTTCTTTTCATTAAACTAGACATACCCAATTCCTGGAACTGTTCTTCATATGTTTCAGCCTCCAATCACCTATTCATCTTTGTTGCTTTTTTCTGCACTCTTTCTAGAGTCTAAACATCTTTCTTTTATATTGTGGTGACCAAAACTGGATGCAATATTTCAAGTGTTGTCTTATCAGCACATTATAAAATGGTACCATGATCTTGATTCCATCCCTCTATAAATGCAGTCTAGGACTAGGTTGGCTTTTTTGGCAGCTGCTACACATTGTTGGCTTATATTTAAGTGATTTTCTCTAGGACTCCAAGATCTCTCTCACAGTTGCTACTATTGGGTCAAGTACCACCTATTCTATACTTGTGCATTTGGTTTTTCTAGCCTAAATGTAGAACCTCATTTTTCTCACCAGTGAATTTCATTTTTTTCTTTTCCTTTATATATATTCAATTTTATTTTCCCATTTCTTCCACAAAAGTCAACAAATATATCACCATACATAAATATATACATGTAAGTTTGGATGCTGCTCGTCCATTTTCCCTTTCACTGTATCCACCCTCCTTCTCTCTCTTCCCTCTTCTCTACTTTCTTTCTCCCTTTCTCCTTTCTTTCCTACTTCCCTCTTCTTCCTCTCCTCTCCTCTTTCCCTCACCACTCCCCTCCCGTTTCTCCCCACTTCTCCTCCTCTTTCCCTCCAACCTTCCTACTTCCTTCCCCCTCCTCTACTCTCTTCCCTCTCTCCTCTCCTTTCTTCCCTCCCATTCCTTTTCCTATACAATTCAAGGGTAATGTCCGAGCAGCTCCTCTCCTTAGATTTTCAATGTCTATATTAGGTATGATAATATCCTTATCTCCTCATTTTTCTTCCATCTAAATTAGTGTTAGCTGTCTTTTAAGCATATTTTCTTTTTCACCCACTCATAAAATTTTCTCCAAATTTCATAATACTCTGACTCTGTCTTATCTTTAATTATCATTGTTAATCTATTCATTTCCGCACATTCCATTATTTTCCTGATCACCTCTTTTTCTGGAGGAGCTTTCAGTGCCTTCCAGTTTTGTGCAAACACAATCCTAGCTGCAGTGGTTATATGAATAATCAAATATGTGTTCTCTTTGCTATATTTCTCTAGTAAAATACCCGAATATTTCTGGTCTTAATTCTATACGTTGTTGTATCATCTTTTCTATCCATGATCTGATTATGTTCCAATAGGTTTTACCTTCTGCACACGTCCACCACATATGATAGAAAGAGCCTGGTATTTGATGGCATTTCCAACATTTCATAGATCTGTCCTTAAACGTTTTAGCTAGTCTTTCTGGAGACATATGCCATCTGTAGAACATCTTGTACATATTTTCTTTATACGTTGTTGCCACTGTCAATTTATAGTTTCTTTCCCACAATTGCTGTCATCTATCTAATTCAATCGTATATCCAAAATTTCTTGACCATTTTATCATTGACTCATTAACTCGCTCCTCCTCTAATTCCCTATATAATAAGTAGCTATACATTTTTTAATCCATTTTTCTTCAGTTCCCGTAAGTATTTCATCTAACTCTGTTCTCCCCAAATTAAAACCTTCTATTTTAGCATCTTTTTCATATCTAGATTGTATTTGCGTTCTCATGTACCAATCCATCTTTATTCCTTGTTCCTCTAATTGTTGTTTGGTTTTCAGCTTCCCCGTGTCTGTTAGTAGGTCTTTATATCTTATAATGTTTGCCATGTTAAACATATTGGGGTGTATTAATGCTTCCATCGTTGAGAGCCAATCTGGAATCCTCAAGTAATGCTTCCTCTTTATTTTCTCCCAAACCATCAATAAAGAATTCCTGATATGATGTCTCTGGAAATAGCTGTGTATTATATTTTTCCATACCATATGAACGCATGCCATCCCAACTGTAAATCATGTCCCTCTAATGTCAATAATCTAGTACTCCTCAGTAAAATCCATGCTCTCATCTATGACATTACTGCAGCCTGGTAATATAATTTCCAATTAGGTAAACTAAACCCACCTCTGAGTCTTGCATCCTGTAACATTTTTAAATTAATCCTTGCCTTTTTTTCCCTGCCAAATATATTTCAAAATTATTTTATTTAGCCCCTCAAAATATTTCCTTTCCAATCTTATTGGTATTGTTGAAAACAAAAACAACAATAGTGGTAATATATTCATTTTGATTATTGCAATCCTACCCATTAAGGATAGTTGTACCTTTTTCCATTTATCCAAATCTACTTCGATTTGTCTTTTCAATTTGTAATAGTTATCTTCTTTAATGGTTGTACATCTTGCTGCCAGATATTTTACCTTCTTTACAATCTGTATCTCTAACTTTCCCATCAATTCTTTTTTTTGTTTTTCAGTCATATTTTTCACTAACAGTTTTGTTTTATCTTTATTAATCTTCAAACCTGATGCCTCACCATATTTTTCTATTTGTTCTATTAATACAGGTCCTGTCTCTAGTGGCTCCTCCAAGATAAATACTAAATCATCTGCGAAAGCTTGTAGCTTATATTCTGCTCTCTTAACTTTCATACCTTTTATATCCTTATTCTGTCTTATAGTTCTATTTAGTATCTCTAGTGTCAATACAAACAATAATGGGGATAAAGGGCATCTCTGCCTTCATAATGTTAATCTTTTCAGTCATATCTCCATTAATTATTATTTTGGCTATTTGCTTATTGTAAATTGATTTAATTACATTAAATTTCTCCCCAAAATCCATAATCTGTAGTTGTCTTATCATGAATTGCCAATTCACATTGTCAAATGCTTTCTGTGCATCCAAAAACATCAATGCCATCTGTTTTTCGGGATGTGTTTCATAATATTCTAATGTGTTTAATATAATTCACATATTGTTTCTAATCTGTCTTTTGGGCAGGAACCCATTTTGATCCATATGTATAAATTCATTTAGGAACTTTTTAAGCCTTTCGGCCATGATTGATGCGAATATTTTATAGTCCACATTCAGCAAGGAAATCAGTCTATAGTTCTTTATTTTCTGTATTTCCATTTCTTCCTTTGGTATCAGGATAATAAGTGCTTCCGACCACGAATCTGGTATCTTAGCTTCAGAGAGGAGTTCATTATAGAGTTCCAGCATTACATTGCCTAACAGTT
This sequence comes from Vipera berus, assembly GCF_964194415.1. Taxonomy (NCBI): domain Eukaryota; kingdom Metazoa; phylum Chordata; class Lepidosauria; order Squamata; family Viperidae; genus Vipera; species Vipera berus. The sequence continues at coordinate 44,501,478 of NC_138207.1, forward strand.
CCTGCAATGTTCTATATAGTTCTGCTGGTAGCCCATTTGGTCCCGGTGTTTTGCCATTCTTTTGTTTTTTAATTGCTTCTGTTAATTCCATCATTGTTATTTTCTCTTCTAGTAGCTTTTTAAATTTCTCTGGTACTTTAGGTATCTCTGTTTTTTCCAAGAATTGTTTTATCCTATCATCTGAAACTACTTGTTGCTTACATAAATTCTCATAATATTCCCAAGCTATTTTTTTCTTTTCTTCATTCCGGTGTTGTAAAGTCCCCTTGGCATCTTCCAGTTGTTTAATCCATCTCTTCTCTTTTTCCTTTTTAATTTTATATGTCAATCATCTCCCTGGTTTGTTTGCATGTTCAAAAAAGGTTTGTTTAGCTGCCTTTATTTTCCTTGCCATCTCCTCATTTTCTATTAAGTTCATTTTATGCTTGTTCAACTCCATTAATTTTTTTAATCTTTTTGTTTTGTGCATCTTTCTGCAATTCTTTCTCAAGAGTCTTATATTTTTCCTCCAGTTTTTCCCTAATTTGTCTTTTCTGTTTATTCTTTTTCCCCATATAAGATATAGCAAGTCCTCTCATGTACGCTTTCGCCGTATCCCAGACATTTTGAAGTGAGGTATCTTCTGTTTTGTTTTCCGTAAAGAAGAAAGTAATTTCTTTTTCCATATATTGCTGTAAGTCTTTTTCATTCAATACAGTTTGATTTAATGTCCATCTTGTTCTTTTTTTGTCCTTGTCCTTTCCATGTAATTGTGACTGGGTTGTGGTCTGCCCATGTGCTTGTTTCTATGTTTATATTTTGTGTACTTGTAAATAAGTCTATTGATGTCCATATCATATCTATTCTTGACCAGATCAGGTGTCTATTAGAATAGAATGTATATTGCTTCTTTTCTGGATAGTTTTCTCTCCAAACATCTAGTATATTTAATTAGTCCACCATATTATGAAAAGATTTTGGAAATGTTCTCCTTAGGGTCTTTTTTTTTGTATTATAATCCAGCCTTGTCTTTACAATAGCATTGAAATCTCCAATCATACATATGCTTTCGAATTCCAATTCTATTATTTTCTGGTGTAATTTTGAATAGAATTTTTCTTGGTTTTCATTTGGGGCATAAATCGCTACCAATAAAGTTTTTTTACAATTCATAATTAGTTCCACCATTAAAGTTCACCCTTCTTCATCTGAATATAACAATGTAGTTTGTATTGCTTTTTGAATATATAATACCACACCTCTTTTACTCTGATCTGCAAGTGAGGTATATAATTCTCCCAATTTTGGATATTCCAGTAGATTTTTATGTTGTTTCTTAATATGAACTTCTTATAAACAAATTATATCCATCTTTAATTTCCCCAATTTATTTAGTGTTCTTTTTCTTTTTATAGCTGAATTTAGTCCATTTACGTTTATCAAAATTGCTTTTATTTCTTCTTCCATGATTATTTATTTGAAGTTTTAGTTGCTCTCGTTATTCTCATCTCTCTTTGCTCTTTTGCCTCTTTTGCTCTTGTCCCTTCTCTCAACACCCTTTCCTCCTGTTCTATGCTATACTTACTGCATTGCTTCTCTGTCTCGTCTCCTTGCTGTCTGATTACTCTTTCCCCTCTCAGCCTTTCTTCTTCTTGCTGCCAAAAGTATTGATCATAGAAAAGTTCTGCTTTCTCTATTGTGTCCAGTCTATATCTCTGTTCTTGCCAATTTATCATTACTCCTTCTGGTATTAACCATCTAAAATTTATCCCTTTTTTAATTAAGCATTTTGTCAGAAATTGATACTCCTTTCTCAGGTCTCTCACTCTTCTTGGGATCTGTTTTAACATCACTATCTCTCTTCCTTTGTATTTTATTTTAACATTTCTCAGCTTCTGTAGTATAACTACCCTTAATGCTTTTTTAGTAAATCTTATATGCACCTCTCTGGGGAGAGTATTTCTCGTTGCATATCTAGTGTGTATTCTAAATATCTCATCTATATAATTAATTATCTTTTCCTTGCTTTCCTCCAATGCTTCTGCTAATATTCCTGCCATTACATCTGCTAGGTTCTCTCCCTTTTCTTCTTCAACATTTTGGAATATTAAATAATAATCAGCTCTATCCATCTCTAAAGCAATGATCATTTTCTCCTGGTTCCTGTCTGTTAATGTAAGTCGGTTATCAATCTTCGCTAGTCTCTTATCTGTTAATTCAATTCTTTCTTCCGCTTGTTGCAATCTTTGTTCATTTTTGTCCATCAGTTCTTTGACCTCTTTTAGGTCCTCTTCTAGTTTGCCAATCCCTTCTTTGAAGTCTGTGTGTAGAGCCAGTATCATATTTTTCAATTCCATGTTGGATCTATCTTGCTGTGTTGTGTTGTCCAGTGATTTCTGTGCCACCGGACTCTGATATGAGGGCAGCTGTTGCTGGGTGTGTTGTGGTCTTCTTCATTTTCTCCAGTAGTTTGTAATCTAAATGTCGATGGGGTATTATAATCCAAATGTACTCCAAAAAACAAAAAAAAGAGTAAGAAAAATTTCAGCGACAAGTAAAGGTGAGTACAAAGGGAAAAGGAAAGAAAAAGAGAAGGAAAAAGCCAAATATCCTTATATCTAAAAAAAAGAAAGAAATTAATCCATACAGGTTATGCTCTTTGTTCGTTTCAGAGTCTCTGTGCCTTAGTCGAAAAGAAAAAAAAAATCAAAGTAAAAAACAATCCACCATTCTGCAAACTAAAAAAACCCAGACTTTGTAAACTTATCAGTAAGTCCAGCAGCTGTCATTCAAGGTCACTTACTCTCTCTTTTTTTCTTAAGCTTCAAGGGTATTCTCAGCTGAGATACTTGATTCATTGCCTTCTTTTGCCTTCCATTGTTATCCGCCACTGCAGTTCCAGGAGAGGAGCAGTTGAAAAACCTGCTTCCCCCCCCACTTCTCCACGGCTTCAAATTCTTCTTATCCCCCCCCCAGTTTCCAGCATTTAAGGATTCTCAATCTTCTCACCCAGGCAATCCTCCAAACTTACTTTCAAGATCTTCCAAGTGGCCGCCCTGGCTTGTGACGACTCGCAATGGCCGTCTGACAGCTGCTGGTCCGGGAAGCTTCCGTCGGCTCTCCAGGAGGTTGCGATCCCTCCTGTGCTGGCAAAACTGTGCCTCCCTTCTTCACCGCCCCTACAGGACAGCTCTAATCCCCAAACAGCTGAAAAGCGACAATCCTTCAGGAGCCTCCAAAGGATGTCATCCCGCTGGCACTCGCCCCACCCCCAGTGAATTTCATTTTGTTAGCTATGGCCCAGTGTTCAAGCCTGTTGAGATCCTTTTGGAATGTTGGCTTAAGTTTTACCAACTTGGTGTTGTCTGCAGATTTGATGAGTTCCCCATCTATCCACATCTAAATGATTGATTAAGATATTGAAGAGTTCTGATCCAAAGATAGAGCCTTGAAGTGCCCCACTATATATTTTCCTCCATGTAGATGGAATTCCATTAAGGACTACATGTTGAGCATAGTTGGTCAGCCAGCTACGAATCCATCTGGTGGTGATGCTGTTTAACTCACATTTCTCCATCTTATCAAGTAATAGGTTGTGGTCTACTTTTAAACACCTTACTGAAGTCAAGTAAATTATATCCACAGCATTTCTTTGGTCCACTAATTTTGTCACATTGTCAAAGAATACAATAAGATTTGTCTGGCATAATCTGTTTTTGAGAAACCCATGTTGGCTTCTGGTTATGACTTTGTCGGCTTTTCATTATGACTAGAAAACTTCTAGGTGTTTGCAGATTTGTTGCTTGATTATCTTTTCCAGAATCTTCCCAGGTAATGATGTCAGGCTGATAGGTCTGTAGTTTCCTGAATCCATTTTTTCCCTTTTTCAAAAATGAAAACTACATCAATTCTTTTCCAGTCATCTGGTAATTCCTCAATGATCCAGGATCTTTGAAAGATATATTTCAGTATTTCTGAGACCATGTCTGCCAATTCCTTCAGAACCTTGCATGTAAACCCTCTGGTCCTGGTGATTTTAATTCATCTAGAATAGACAGGTGTTCTCTTACCATTTTCTTGTTTATTTTGATTTGCATTCCTAATCTGCACCTTACAGGGTTTTTTTTGATTGAACTGTTTTTTTCCCCTTTTGTGTAAAAAATGAGTTAAGCATTTCTAATTTGTAGACACAAAAGGGCATTGTCAAGGCTCTGGTTTTTCTAGTTGTGACATTTGTTTTTGAAAGCTGGACAATCAGAAAGGCTGAATGAAAAAAGTTATTGTAGTGCTAGAGTAATTGTAGTGCTAGAGAAAATTATTGAAAATTATTGAAAATACCTAGCTCTAGAAGAATAACAAAGTCCTAGGTGAAAAACCAAACTGTTCATTCAAGCAAACCACATCTAACATATAATCACTGATTAATAAATCCTTCTTTGCATTCATATCCATGGAAAAGTGACATGCTAAAGAAGTCACATAGTTATACTGATCCAACCTTGTGGATCAGTATAAATGAGAAGAAATCTTTGTTTTTAGGCAGTTTAGTATTTATCTGCTGTCTCTTAAGGATAGTTTAGGATTAGTTGTTGCCTTGATCCATGTCCTACATTTTTATTCTTCAATTTCCATTGATCAAAAATTGATCCTTCTCCCATTTACTTTACACTCTCTGTTTAAAATAGTTGTTATATTAGTGACTAGAAAAGGATATTGCTTTTAGGCTGCAATGTGACAGTTCCTCTGAATAAGATGAAATTTAGAAGACACCAATACTGCATTTCAAGAATACTAGAATGTTGTAAAATCTGTGGTTCCTGTATGTTAGAACTTGGAAACCCTATAAAAGGCCACCAAAAAGAAAGCAGCCCTGCAGCACCCACAAATATTTTTAAATTAAAAAGGACAAGGGGTAACATCAATCTTTTCTCATCCCAAGTGTAAATGGCTCTTTTGTGGATTGGGCTGTTTCTTATAACTAAGGGAATAAAAAGCAGTAATAGGACAAGATAATATGAGTTATATACCAATCATGTGATGATGAAGACATTCCAATAGAAATCTGCCTCTTTGGCCTAATGGGGAATCAAAGGGAAGAAATGGGGAGACAGGGTCATCCCTGAAGCATGTAAGCTTCACCAGAGAAATCTATACAGTGGGTGAAATGTAACAGGCAAGTCTCAGTCCATGCTTCTGTGAATGTGTGGTAATAAGGATCTGGCAGCAATTAAGCCAAGTGCTTCCAGTCCAGGAACTGGGATGGAGCTAATTCAGAATTTGGAATTTGATAGGAATGCAGGGCATGGAAAAACAGTTTTAATAGCTACGGCCTACACTAGCAATACCCATTGCAGAATGTTGAAAATATAGTAGAATGGCAGCCTCAATAGCTCATGATATACAGACAAATATTCTAGGTTCATATATTAATAGTAATCAAAATGTATTGCATTTCCAGAAGGTTCAGCACCTAGACACATGTATTAAAACAACTGTACATGAATTTTGCTTTCTTAGAACATTTTAAAAGGCAATTGTTAAAAAAAAATCTGAAAAAAAATATGTGATGAATGTCTGTATTCTTATAAGGCCAGCCACACTATCCAGAGCATCTGGGCCTCTGCTTTCCCTAATTTATTTCCATTTTTATAATATCCACCTGGATTGCTTAGTTTTTATAATGAAAGATCAGACTATTTTTAAAGATATGTGCAGCCTACAAATAAAATTCTGATTAGTTATCATTAATGAATACATTAAAAATATGCTTCTTTTGTCCAGAGTATGTTTGGTCCCAATTATGGTGCAGATTTTGCCTAGTGTGAAATTTCTATAAATAATTGAGGCATTTTATCAGTATCTTGTCATTTTGGAAATATGCATTTTGTATGATTAACAATGGTCTAAAAAAACCTATCATATTATCTTTGCTCCAGGAATATCAAATATGCTCTGAATCCTAGATTACATTTTGGAACTAGATTTTTTTAACCACATTTTAATCAAATTTGGCCTAATCCTGAAAAATCAGATAGACAGCTTTCATGTAAATGTTTATCCATAAGTCCTGACTCCATGTTTATTTAAATTTTTGTCCTATTTAATACCAAAATTCATTTTTGATTACTGATGGAGGCTAATCTAATCTTAAAGAGATGGGAGCACCAGAACATCTCATTTGTCTCTTAAGAAACCTTTATGCGGGTCAAGAAGGAACAGTGAGAACTGGACACGGAACCACTGATTGGTTCAAAATTGGGAAAGGAGTCCGGCAAGGCTGAATACTGTTGCCCTGCCTATTTAACTTATATGCAGGGCACATCATGAGAAAGGCAGGGCTAGATGAATCAACAGTTGGAATTAAGATTGCCGGGAGAAATATCAACAACCTAAGATATGCAGATGATACCACTCTAATGGCAGAAAGTGAAGAAGAACTAAAGAGCCTCTTGTTGCGGGTGAAGAAGAAGAGTGCAAAAGTTGGGTTGAAACTTAACATTAAGAAAACCAAGATCATGGCATCCGGCCCTCTCAATTCCTGGCAAATAGATGGGGAAGAAATGGAGGTAGTGACAGATTTTATTTTCCTGGGCTCCAAGGTCACCGCAGACGGGGACTGTAGCCAAGAAATCAAAAGACGCTTGCTCCTGGGGAGGAAAGCCATGGCAAATCTAGACAGCACACTAAAAAGCAGAGACATCACCCTGTCAACAAAAGTGCATATAGTCAAGGCTATGGTCTTCCCAGTTGCAATGTATGGCTGTGAAAGTTGGACCATAAGAAAGGCTGAGCGCCAAAGAATTGAGGCCTTTGAACTATGGTGCTGGAGAAGACTCCTGCGAGTCCCTTGGCCTGCAAGGTGATTAAACCGGTCAGTCCTAGAGGAAATCAACCCTGACTGCTCTTTAGAAGGCCAGATCCTGAAGTTGAAACTCAAATACTTTGGCCACCTAATGAGAAGGAAGGACTTACTGGAGAAGAGCCTAATGTTGGGAAAGATTGAGGGCAATAGAAGAAGGGGACGACAAAGAATGAGGTGGCTGGATGGAGTCACTGAAGCAGTAGGTGTGAGCTTAAATGGACTCCAGAAGATGGTAGAGAACAGGAAGGCCTGGAAGAACATTGTCCATGGGGTTGCGATGGGTCGGACACGACTTCGCAACTAACAACAACAACAAAATCTAATCGTAACTAGATCTTATAATTTAAAAAATGGGAAGAAGAATATAACCAGTGTTTGACTGTTAGAAATGAATGAATAGTTATAAATACAATGAGAAAGCGTATCAGTACTTCATGGAACAACCTCTTCATACATCTATTTTAAGAATATAGCTCAGTGGAGAACTACTAGTGGTTACTTCATCTATTGCCCAATTTGTTTGCCACAGGACAGTTTGGAGTCCTGTTCTGTACTCTTGAATTGACTTAATACAACTGTCCTTTGTACTTTGGAATTTCACAGGAAGCGATGATTGTTAAAAAGAAAAGAGTGTTGTTTTTGTTGTTTATGTTTAAATGTTCAGAGGAAAAAATCAGTTGAAATTCCTCATATGTCCGATTTATGTAAAGTAATGTAGATAATTGATAATTCTTGAAAACCAGGTATATATAGACCAGTTCTACTTTATAATCACTTTGCCTTGCAGCCCCAGGCTCAAGTTGCAACTGCGATCCACTACAAATTCGAATTTTTTTTTGCTGACCAAGAGTTAAAGAGTCTCCCATTTAAAAATCTTTACCTCTTTGTCAGCAAAAAGAAATTCAAATATATATATACACAGTGCTTTTTTTGTAAAAGAAAAAGGTGCCGGAACTTACACATGTCATACAACCCGCCTTGCCTATCCTACAAGGTTCCATCCAAAAAAGGCGCCGGAACTCCATTCTGAGCGTTCTATGACAAAAAAAGCCCTCTGTGCATGCATGTGTGTATATAGTTAACCATCTCACCAAGGGCAACTCTGAGTGATGAACAGGAATCAATAAGAATATTAAATAAAAACAATCGTCTTTATCTTATGTGTTTATATATTGTACAGTATAGATCAATTTACTGATGAGTCTCTAGCTTTTGTAATTTTTGACTCATTATAAAGTCATGATTCACAGAACTATGTTAAGAAGAAAACATATAAACAATGAGAACAAAAAAGTATTGTTTTACCTTGAATTATTTTCCCCGACTTATTATTTAAATAGAAAATAATTGACATGTTTTTTGTCTCTTTAATACCAATGTGATATTGCCTGAATCCCATTGCTAATTCAGTAACCTTCCTTGCAATATTGATGGTTCCCAATAACATGCAATTTATTTTGTTAACACATTAAACGAAGCATCTGAAATAAGCACCTAAATTAGATTCACTAAGACAGTTGTTACAATTTCATTAAATTTGAGTATATTCTCCTGCAGAGCATTTACTCTGTATTTTAACTATTGTGTGTGAAATGGTTTGCCAAAGAAATTAAGGTGCCATTTGATTAAAAACACTAAAAATTTAAAGAATGTGTCTTGATTTAATTGCACTAAAGAAAATAGCTGTTAGATATTAATTAGCATATCTACTAAATGCCATTGCTTATTTCAACAATCATCCTTTAGCCGGGACTTTAGCTCTAGGCAACAAAAAAATAAATCTGATGTAGCTATTTCAATTGGACATCTCCCTCAATGGTGCAGTCACAGCTAGATGTTTGCAATTTTTCTGCTGGAAGCAATGTGTCACTCTCACCGTTTCACAAGGAATGCCTTTTCATGTACAAGTCTTCCTGCAATCAGGGGCATTTTTTATTATATAACTATCACCATGAAGATGATGTAATGCCATTGGTGCTAACCAAAAGTGCTATCTATGGTGATGAAAAGTACAGTGATAGAAAGCAGTTGACATGAATGAATGTTTTCTATCCTGAACATCTGGATTGTGCTTTGCCACAATTCAGGGATTTCAGATTTCAAATTCTCTACTTCAGTTATGAATAAGTTCTGCAAATGTTGGTAAGATGGTATCAAATTATGAACCAAATGCCATTCTCTCCAAACAAATTAAATCAACTCAGATATTGCTAGCATGAGGGATGCATGTCATGTTGTTCTTGCTGGCCAGATCTGAACTGCAAAAGTGGAATAGCTACTAGAACCTTAACTCTTTGCTGCCATCTAGTGGCCTCCGTGATTTGTGCAACTCAAATCAAGTAGTAGTACTTTGATTTACTCATAAAATCACCTTAATTGACATGTATTTAAAATAATTACACTAGCAGTTTTTAATGATTGATTTTAATAATTAAAAATTGAGACTGGAAACAGTTCTTTGAAAGGCACATGTCAGGGGCCATTAGTGAACAAATAAAAAAGGTAAAGTTTTGAAAGATGCTTTAAATGTGGCAGTGTTGGAACCTGGCATACTGCATGAGGACTGCTGTTCTAAAGGACATTAATTTTGCATCATTTATCATCATTAATTTAAGATGAGGAACAAACTCCACATGACATAGGAAGGTTTATATCAGTTTTCCCATGTTACATTGTCCTTTCAATGAATGAATGAATAAATGAATGAAATAAACTTCTAATTATTGTAGTCTTTTATTTGGCTCAATAAAGACATTAAAGATGCTAATGGGGGTGGAGAAATGCAAATATTTCCAGGATAAATTGCCTCTGTTGATGGAAAATGTATTCAAATAATCAACCTATGAGAAGATTTCAATAAAAGGCTATTGCAATCTATATTTGCTTTTGTGTCTGTATAGATTATTCAAACATATGTCTAGATCTAAATCTTTGGCTGTGGAAAACTTTTCATTTCTGTATGCATTCCCAATACATGAAGACTTTCTTGGCAGGCTACAGAAATGGTAAAAGCTATACTTCCAAGCCTTTAAAATGTAAGTTTTGTATGAGGCACAAAAGAGGTTACACAACACAAGACATACTTGAGAGAAGGATTATGGTGAGATATTCATTTCCCAGCAATGTAATAAACCCCTCAAAAATTCAATTTAGTAATGGACAACCTCATTAGAAACTCAAACTAAAATAGCATGAACAGCCCAGCAATTGTCTACTTTGCAACTGCCAAAATGTTTGCCCTGTTCATTAACTGGAACCATTTTTGCATTGCTAATCCTAATGAGATGCAGCTTTCATTACCATTCAAGCTTTATGCAGTGGAAGCTTGGATTTATTTTCACTTCCAAACCATAATCTTATTCTGTAACAAATCTTATTTTGCCTCAGAATTACTGAGATGCCTCACATCATTTTCTTGGTGAATGAGGAGTATAGATCAGGATTTCCAGAAAATTCAGTTCAATCCAGCCCTGATCCTCAATTATATTTTAGTACACAAAACTGAGCAACCAATGCCTTCCTGTACTTAAGACAACAATGTACATGATCCTGCAGTTAAAGTCCAATGAAAAAGACTGAGATGGATAATACTTTTGCATCTTACTGACTGTGGATCACAACGTGGCCACTTATAAGTTATGAAAAACAAATCAGAAAAGTGTAGCTATAAAATCTATATCTGACTGTATATAAAATTGTGCTGCCACCACGTGGCTGTTCTTGGGAAATTATAATATGCTAATTGGGTCTGCCAGTACCTTCCCCCTTTGTGATGTATTTCCTATTCTGCTCATGATGCTGTACTAGGATCCACCCCTTCTGGGTTGGACTTCCTCCTTCTCCTTGCTCCCTTGTGTTCCATCCTCCATTGTAACATCTGAACACAAGCCATGTGGACAGTAATCCTGTTACTGTCTTTCGACCTTAAAGCACCGACCAGATTCAACTGACCACACCTTCTCTGCTGTAACCACCTTCTACATGCAAAATAAAGGTATTTCAGATGAACCAGGTGCTTTATGAGTTCACTGTCTGCAAAGGGCCGTTAAATGTGACTAAATTCGCTTAAACAGACCAACGTGTCTTAACAAGGAATTAAAATCACGATCACAATGTGTCTGTAGCAGAACAGTCGAAAGACAGTAACAGGATTACTGTCCGCATGGCTTGTGTTCAGATGTTACAATGGAGGATGGAACACAAGGGAGCAAGGAGAAGGAGGAAGTCCAACCCAGAAGGGGTGGATCCTAGTACAGCATCATGAGCAGGATAGGAAATACATCACAAAGGGGGAAGGTACTGGCAGACCCAATTAGCATATTATAATTTCCCAAGAACAGCCACGTGGTGGCAGCACAAAAATGCTTCTTGCAAGATGAGGTTCTATGAATCTGCTGAACTGGAATATGAACCATGAAACCTTTTGCAGTCAAAAATTTCTTAGACTTTAGTTAGCTCCAAGTGTGGAGCATTTTTTTTCTTGGTTTAACTGGAAAGAATTAGCATACTTTTAAAATACACAAAACGAACATGCCTATGACTGAATTACTTTCAGGGCTACTGCCAAGAGTCCACATACTGATGAACAGCTTCCAGAATCCCTGTATTTTCTTGTTTCTTTAACTTCAAACCAGACTGAGACCTGGTATTTTTATGGATGATACCTTCCAAGAGAAAATTGTAAAATAGGACACATGGCCTGACAATCAATAAAGTCGTCTGTTTTGCTGTTTTCTTCTTTTGGTTATATGAAGAAACTGAATATATAGATTACATAACAAAACAGATCAAGTTGCAAGTATCCAAATTTTAGCATATAACTTCAGCAAATGGTTTCACAATGCTTTCGCTTTTAAAATGGGGTTGATATTTATATAATGTAATAAAAGTCTGGACCTATAAAATTGCAAAAATTGCTTTATTTTTTGCTACTGTGATTGCTACTTCTTTTGTTTTAGAAAGCAGTTTCATTTATCTCCACATTTCAATAAGTTCAACAAAAAATATATAGTTTCTATATAGAATAATCTGCTCTTATGGTCTGTAATAGCTTTTTTTCAATATGCAGCTTGTCTGCAATTTTTTATATAGGATCCATTTATACTGTTTTCTCTATATGGATCCAGTGACTAAATAACTGGTTAAGTTTTGGATCAAGAATCCAAAGAAAATTCTTAGACCTGAAAAAAGTCAAATCTATAGAATCTGAATGAATCCTGAGTTACGGAACGTTAATGTAAAGAGCCACGTAATCCAAATATTTTGAATTACATCTACATAGATGCTGCCTGCCTATCTAGATTACTAAGTGGAACCAACCTACCAAACATAGAGAAACTTACTTAGGACTAGTTATGTCAATAGGCAGTATGAAAGAAGGTCCTCAGGAAATGAATGCTTATAGGTTAATATAGTGCAGGAAAAGGCAGTAGCACTCCATTATTGCCCCAGCTCTTGAATTAGCATCTTGTCCTAAAATGCTGTGGAGGTTAAAGCCTTACAGGTACTGCTGGGAAAAAAAATTCAACTTTTTTACATTGAGTGAGAGGAAGGACAAATGGTATAGGGTCTCTTGCGTGAGCAGGGGTTGGACTAGAAGACCTCCGAGATCCCTTCCAAGTCTGTTATTCTGAAATTCTCCCTTGTTCTCTCCAGACCAAAGAATCATTTCTGATCTGTAGTCTTGCAACAAACCCTTTCCCCAAATATCCGGAGCGCCAATCAAATGAAATCTATATATTTTCTTTGTTGCTATTATTTTCAGGATCCACTTGTCTTTATTTTTTATGAGGTTGTGCTTATTTGGTTGTTATTTCATTAATGGACAATTTGTCTTCTCCTCAAATACAACAATTTACAGCTATTTAAGGGGATAGGCAACCTGATAATAGTCCTGTCCAATTGCCTCTCGTGTTAGTTTGATGCTAGGGATTAGTTTGTATCAAGAACCTCAGTGTATTATTTAGAGCAGTTTTTCATATCAGACCTTGGCAGTGAATATTGATTAGCCTGTTGAGCAATTAAAGTAACACTTTTCCTAGGCATAAACAACTTAAAGTCATTTTAACAAGAGCTACTGAAGTGAAAGGGGTAGTGTTAACACAATTTCAGCAATTGAACTATTTCCCATTTACAAATAATTAAAAGTAGAGACTTTTCTAATTTCTTTCTAATGACTTTTTTCTGAATTCAAATATTTCAATTGATAAAGGATAAGCCTGGGATTTCCATGAAAGCAGCTTCTTAGAAAGTGGAGCCCATGACTGTGGTGGAATGAAGAGCCAGTCAGTAGACTAGCTCTTCATAAATCCTCTGGACAAAGAAAGGACTTGAGATCACTCACAAATGCTTCAGATGGTTGCCTCCAAAGGGTTTACAGCTCTAAGAGCAGATCTGAAAGTAGATTTAAAAATGACAGGCTACAAGAATGAAATGTAAAAAATGTAACATTGGATATATAAAAGAAAACAATTGATATCTTAATAATTAAAAGAGATGTACAAATAGCAAACAAAAGAGTGACCTGGATAATGTTTCTATAATAATGGGATGTCAAACTCGATTTCACTGAGGGCTGCATCAGCATTGTGGTTGCCCTCGGGGGGCTAGCTGGGCATGGCTGGGTGGGCACAGCTGACTGGGTGGGCATGGCTGGGTAGGTGTGACCGGCTCAACATCACTCATGTTGGGGGGCCAAGCAGGGCTGTGGAGAGGATCTGGAGGTGTCTGGCAAAGGGGATGGGACTGGGGCAGGAGCTGGGACTGGGCCAATGGAGGAGCCTCTCCATCCCTCTTGGGCCACCCAGGTGGGCCCTGGCAGTGATGTGGGCTGTCTGGGACCTTGGGCAGTGACCCAACCCAGTACCATAGTCCGAGGTTGACCTGGTCATATGTGGGGCTAGGCTTGGGAAGAGCAGGGAGGGATTCCTGGCTGCTTCTTGGGAATGGGGTGCTCCCCATGCTTCCTGTTTGCTGGGGCCAGAGGGATGTGGCAACTGGTGGGAGGCTTGTCAGCAGAGCTGGAGGATGAAGTTTGATGGTGGGGGCTGAGTGGGGAGGACCATGGCATGACAGTGACCAGCTGGTCTGTCTCACCACGGCTCCACCATACATCTTTATTTGCCCATGCCCACCTTCCCCCATACCTCGGTCTACACCTGCCACTTTGAGGGTCAGCCTGGTGACTGCAGTGCTTGGGCCCACCTGTGCTGTACAGGCTGTAAGATCCCAGGTTGTGCTGGCCAGTGGGTGACTGAGAGGCCAGTGGACTGTGACTGCTGGTGAGCACCACCCGCCCTCGCACACTTGCTGCCTCCTGTGCATGCACCTTGGGGAGCACCTGGCCAGGCTATGGTGGGCTGGGGCTGAGGCAGCATGGGCCAGTCCCTTACCATCTCTGGTGCAGCCCCATGGGCTGGATCTGGGCTCATTTGGGGGGGCGGATCCGGTCTGCGGGCCTTGAGTTTAACATGTCTGCTAAAATAAATTTATGAAAGAGTCTTGTTAAAGTTTTGAAAAACTTTAGAAAAAAGAACTAAGAAAAAATGTAAAGAAATCTATTTCTACAGCATTATCTGAAGGGACTAAATATTAAAATTATTAGAAATGGAAGTAAGGCACATAAAGTTGGTTTATTTGTTCAAGGTTAAAACAGATATGTTGTTATTTCTGGTAACTCTTAATGGACTGACACAAGGACTGAAATCACAATGGTTTATGGATTTGTTTATAGATAAGAGATGGGATGGGGAAGAAGAGATGATTTGTTGTGTTTTAAAAGAAGGTGAAACATTATTAAAATTGTTTAAACTTGTGATGAAGGGAGGTCAGTTCTTCATTTCTTTTATTTTTCTTTACTATATTCTTATTTCCTTTCTTTTCTATTTTTCTTACTATTTATTCTTTTCTGCACCTTCTATTTTTATTTTTATCCTTTTTTAGTTTGTTTTGATTTTTATTGTTATAATTGTAATTTTTCATTAAATTACTATTAGAAAAGATAATGGATAAGCCTGCAGGTTATAAAGATAATGGATAAGCCTGCAGGTTATAAAATCAGCTACTAAATCCTCATCAGCCTATGAACCAACCCTTACACTCTTAGTGCTCTGAAATTAAGTTGGCTACTAGACAAGAGCTTAGCAGAAGTCTCTCAGACACATGATGTGGTAAGCGAAATGAAAATTTACTGCAAATTAGAATGAATAATTGTTTGAATAATTGGTTGGTTACTTTCTCTCTGAGTAAGAGGAATAAGTTTCCCTTTTATATCCACAATAGTTTAAACCCACTGATTCTTTTCCCCACCTTGTCCTCACTTGAATGGGATCTTTACCTGTGCTTCGTGGCTGTGAAGCCAAGCAGATGCTGGTTGTTGACACAATTAATATATCTGACCTCAGAATTGTATGTCTTTAGCTTATCATTCAAAGAATAGAATGATTGGAAAGTAAGACTGTATTTGTAAAGTTCTGATGATTGGGACTGTATTTACAGATATACACATACACAGGACAAACGAGGAAGGTAAATATAAAGGGTATTTTGTGTGTTTTGTTTCATATAATACTACAAAAGTACAAATACAATTAATGCCTTGTGGTTCTGTTTATGTTTCTTAACTCTGTTTCAGGAGATTGGAATCATCCTACTATCTTTCTTGGAAATGAACTTCATTGAACACAATTGTATTCTCATTTGGATAGGCATAGTTTAGATTGAGCTGTGCAAATGGCAATTTATCCAAATATTCTATAAAAATAAAAGCGTTTCTAAGAATGTTTTTATGTAATAAAATAAAGAAATGGAAGCTGGAGGTTCATTCTATAATATAATTACTGTTTTGAGTTTACAGTTTAATTCTCTAAAAAGAGACTTTAGTCTTCTACATGCTTCCCTGGAATAAGCCTACTTATTCACTTCTGAATAGGCATGGAGAGGACAGTGGTTTTTTTTTCAATTGATGGTTTCAGTTACTTCTAAGTAGGCATGTATAACAAAGATGTATCCATGTGCAGTTGATGATCCTGCTTATTTAGGAAGAAAATTTGTATGTGCACTCTATCATAGTTTGAATGTGGTCCTCAAAATCATTCTCAGAACTAGGCTGTAAATGTTCTCTACCCATGATATAAACCTACAGCGTAAGCATAAATAAACCATTATTTGGATGTCTTGTGTAGCTGGATCTAAAGCAGGGGTGTCAAACTTGCAACATCATGTGATGTGTTGCGACATATCGCAACTTTTTTTCCATTGCTGGCAATGGGGGAGGGCGCGGCATGGGCGGCAGTTTGACACCCCTGATCTAAAGGATGGCAATCCAGTTACAACTGAGTTTGAGAGACAGAGTGTGTGTCTTAGGAAGAAAGAACAACAAAAATATACATATTAGTGCAATTGTGTTATGGAAGGCCCTTTAAAATAATTCTGTCCTTATTTCTGATTCCGAAATGTTGATAGATATACATTGTTTTTATAATCAGATGTGCTTAGAAGTGAACAGCATTAACATCTTTGCAAGCCACGCCTGCCCAAAGGTCCTTCAAAAGGGGCAGATGATACCAGGCTGAAAAATTCATGGTGCCTATGCATTTTCTGTGCCGATGCAATTGTTTTTCTTTAAATATATACGGGACTTGTTGTGCATAAGACTAGACTAAGATTTAAAGCTGCGGATTATAATAGAATAGCTATTTCTCTCTTTTTGATTTTGCTCTAATTGGCTTTTGATTAATTCATGTTAATATTTATTGTAAACCTGAGGTTTTGGTGTCAGTATAATAGAAATGTGCGCATGTCTGAGTAAAAGTGCAAAGTTTTCTGTGTTTAAGATACTTTCTCTTAAAAATAGACAATATTACCAAATGATCTAAAAGGGAGAAGCATGATGGCAATGAATCATTGGAAGACAGCTGTAGTCCTGAAGGTGGAGACCTAAAGAGTAATTTCAAGCCATATTTAGTATGCTACTTGTGAAAGGAGAAGATGGCAGAATTTATTTACATGTATGAATTTTAGATTTTACTGTGAAAGCAATTTTGGTTTGTATGTGAGCAAGAAATCTAAAAGTACCCCCTGGGGCTTGTAATATGGGGAAATATAGAAAGTCTATAAGTAGATAAAAGCCTGTAATCATAAAGCCTGAAAAAGCCTATTTTTAAAAGCCTATAGCCATGTGACTTATGCAAAAATTGTGAGCTCTTCAACTTTTATTCTTTAAAATGTTCCTAGCCCTCAGGTTTGCACAGATAATTTCAGTTATGTCACTATACTGAGTTAATATGCATAATTCATTCCTGCTTCAGAATTTATTTTCTGAGTAGGTGGAAAGGTGAACCTAAGAAGCCCAGAACCTGGGAATTATAATGTATAGTTTCTTGTTGGAGGAAAATAATAGAAGTGTAATTAATTCATTGTGAAAGAAAGGGGTTTTTGATATGTTGAGAGGCAGAAATGTTTTAGTATAGAATAACTTTGACATTTATACTCATTAAATAAGTTAAATTGAAATCTGCATTCTTTTTTAATGTGCCTCGAGAATAGTGATGCTCCGAATCAATCAGTTGGTAAAATAAATCTTGTAGTTCGTCCGATCTCAAATGTACAATTAATTCTGATTTAGAACCAGAAAATTTAAGTATATTAAATAATTCAAACTAAGATTTCTTACAAGTTAATTTATACTTTCTATGATAACATGGTCTGCAGAGCTGCTCTGAGTCTGCCACCACTTCGTTGTTGATTTCAGTTACCCAGAAACCAGTAATAAACTGCCATTTTGACTGCTAGCTCTGCTTATTTCTGCTTTCATAGCTGATGCTGCCTTCATGTGGGGATTTGGTAATCTGTTACTATAAACAACATGAACAGCAAGAGTGATTGACCATGAAACTGTGAATGATGGGAAATGTAATCCAACCCAGCACTATATCGATTTATATAGCTGGTCACAAGAGATTGTTTTCTTGTCTTCTATCCTATACTCAGCACTCAAACTGGCTAGGAAACCATACAGATTCAAAAAAATAAGAAACAAATAAAAACATGAGATACTACTTTTGAAGCATCTCTCCTTCCTCAGCTTCAGAATAAAACTTTTGCCAAGAACAGTTGCTGAGAACAGTTGCTGAAAACCTTCTTAATTTCAAAATAGTTTGTCATCTAACTTGAGGCATACATCATACTCGGACATATTTTGTTTTAACCATAGTTTATTTAAAAGCCATAATTAACAAGGCTGACACATTGTACTAAGCAATAATATAGTTATTGTGGTTTTGATTTAGCATATTGAGAGAAAGAAGCCATTGTTTCTGGTTGCAAAACTTTACAAAAATTCAGCAATTAAAGTTAAATAAATAAATAAATTTGATTTTATAAATGTTTTTACTTGTAGTAAGTCCAATTTTATGTAAGACGAACTTTGCAAGCAGCTAAAAACCTGTAAGCAATTAGCTTCTATTCCTCTAGGTTGCAGGCTAATCAGTTAAGTCATTTATATCCCAAATGTTCTGATAAAATATTCACTTAATCCTGGATGGAAATGCTATTTCTGATATGTATCACAAAGATTTCTCTGAAATAAAAGAAGAGCATCTCTCCCAGATTGCTCCATGGAGCTATTGTAGAAAAACAAAGAAATTCTCCTTCAGTTTAGGAGATCAGCACAGTTATAGGTTGGCCTCGTGTATTATACTTTTGGGAAATGTGCTTGAGAAGGTGGTGGCTCATAGAATAGATTCAAATGCATCCGAATATTAATTTTCAGCTAGGATGTGATACTGAAACTACTTTGATTGTCCCAGATGACATTCACCAAAAACTGGATGTTGAAGCAGGTGGCTTTGCTAATTCTTCAAGATATCTCAGTAGCTTTCATTTTTCAATAATACTGACCATGTATTTTGGATTGTTTGGTGGGAAATTTTGGTGGGGTAACTGTTTCATGGTTTGGGTTCTTCCCGTCAAGTTGTATTCAGATGATATAGTATTATGCGATGCCTAAATCTCTATTCTATAGTTTCCCATGGGGTCCATCTTGTTGCTCATATTGGTCTACATCTATATAAAGCTACTACAAGACTCATATGTAGTTTTGGAATATATTATTGATCCTAAACATTCAGTTCTAAGGAAACCATAACATAGATAATGAAATCTGATCCGCTGAGGAATATATGCAATTAGTATTCTAATCATAACTGTACAAAGATGCTTCTTGTCAAACCCATCATTTATAAATCCAGCAATAATTAGAGATCAAGGGACACCCCTAGACTATGAACCTTTCAGATGGGGTATCTAAAACTGATTGAATCTCATTTCCTAAGTCATGTGCCCTATCAGTATTGTAGTACCTCCATCCTATCCAGGGCTTTCTTTCTCATAGAACGCTCAGAACGGAGTTCCGGCACCTTTTTTGGACAGAACCTTGTAGGGTAGGCAAGGCAGGTTGTATGACGGTGTGTGAGTTCCAGCACCTTTTTCTTTTACAAAAAAAGCACTGATCCTATTTCTCTTGAATGTTTTGTGCACTAAGTAAAGGGCTGGATAAAAAATTAATCATTTTCCAACCTAATGATCTTCAGATGTCTTGCATGCTAACTGGGAAGTATGAAAATTGAGGCCTCAAATATATGAAGGATGTAGGTTGAGGAAAACTGGTCTAGAGCTACCAAGACCAAAACAATATATATATATTAAGGCAAACTGAAATTTCACAAAGAAATGAATGTTGAAGTTGATATCAGCAGTGGCGTAGCGTGGGTTGTCAGCACCCGGGGCAATTTGCGCCCCCTAACCCGGTGACGTCATGGCACCGCCGAAAAGACGCGCCCCGCAGCGGCGTAGACTTTCCAAGAAGAGTCGCACGCATGCGGGATGCTTCCGGGTCCCTCTCGAGGGCGGCTGGGCGGGGCTCCGACCTGCAAGAGCCGCTGCATTCAAGCTCGCACGTGAGCCCCGCTAAATAAAGCCACGCATGCGCACGAAGCTAGGCCAGCCGGCCAGCGGGTCCGTCTTCGCTCGGCCAAGCCTGCCGGGGCGCCTGCGGGGCGCTTGCGGTTGGCCTGAGCCTGGGCGGAGAGTTGGGCACTTCTATTTATTTTATTCAGTTTATGTGGCCGCCCATCTCACCTGCCGGACTCGTTTCGCTTTGCAAGAAAGAGCAGCTCGAGAGCGGAGCCAAGCCGACTCTGTGCAGCCCTTGGGGCTCCCTGAGCAGCTCAGTGCGAGCGCGCCCCCCCAGATGTTGCGCCCGGTGCGGCCGGCCCCCCCTGCACCCCCCACGCTACGCCACTGGATATCAGTGTTGAATATGGGATAATTGGATTTTTACAATGCAAGTAATATGCATCAGTAAAGACGTGAGCCTCAAATCCTTTGAAACCATTGCCTCAAGAACCAGAAAATTAAGATCAGCATTTGAATCAATGTTGTGAATGTCATTCAAGTTCATCTTTTAAAGCAGACATGTCAAACCCGCGATGTTTTGCCATTGCTGGCAATGGGGGTGGGCATGGCTTCCACGTGACACGTCCGGCTCGCGGGCCAGCAGTTTGACATCCCTGTTTTAAAGGAAACTGATTTGGAAAGTCTTGCAACCCTTCCCTTCCTAGTGTAGAACAAATGCAGTCATCCTATTTTCTGTACTTTCCAGCAAGTTTTGATAGACACCTTCTGATCTGGCATCACTTTATTTCTTAATGTCTTTTTTATAACTACCCTGCATGTACTCATGACAGTGAAGCTTTTGACAATGATTGGGTTGAATCATGTGGCAGAAAACGTTTAGCTACTCAGTCAATGTTCAGGATAAATATCCTGCAGCTTTGGCAAAGGAATACAGCATCATCTTTTACTCCAGATTAAAAGAGGAAAAAAGAAGCAACCATATGTTGAACTAGACTTTTAATTCATCTGGTTCTCCAAAGCTTCAAAAAGGAATCGTACTAATTTCCCCTGAAGAGTCATAATCCTATTTGAAGAGGTTTAATCATGACACCTCTTTGTATATTAAGGACTTGACTTACTACTGATGTATAACCATGTTCATTTCACCAACAAAGACTAATCATAGGGACTTAAGGGGCAGGAAGTGAGGCAAATGGAAAGAAAGTTCCAAGGACAGATAAAAGTACGTGGAAAAGAAAGAGAAAAAGAGCCAGTTGATGAGATGATGACAAGAAAAGGCTAATCAGAAAGAAGATTGTAAAGAGAGAATAAAGATGATGGCAGCTGGAGGGTATCAAATTGGAGAAGATTGCTGCCTGGTGAGGAAAGGATCTATTGATAGGGAAGGGTATTCAGATACAATGAGTGGAACTGGAGGACAGACTGGAAAGAAAGAAGGAATGCACAGCACTGGATAGAGGAGACTTATTAATAATAAAAATGTTTGAAATACAGGCAGTCCGGCACCAGCAGCTCTGGGAACATACTGTAGTTCTGCCAAGCTAAAGCCTCAAATAGAGGTACATAATTAAAATGACTCTAAATGTGTTATTTGCATTTTCATTAACTCAAGAGGAACACTAACCACAGAAGAGCATTTTTATTGCACATTAACCTTATTATATTTAATAAAAAATGCTATCTTCAAACATGGATAGTGCACATTTCTGGAGTTCTGCCATTTTCCAACCAGGCAGACTCGCATGGCAGGATTTTCATTCATTCATTCAAGCCTAAAGAGAAATAGACAAATTGTGTCCTCTGTACCTTTTTTCATTTTTTTTACTCTCTACCCAAATGATTCTTTTGCATGTCTATCCCCGGAAAATCCTCTTTCCATCCATTTACATATTTTCCTGCAGTTTTATCTCATCTTTCTTCTTTTTCTCAGAACATAAGTCCATTTCCATCCCTGCCTCTGTAGCTTCTTCCATATAGTGTCGGTGTCATAGTTCTTATTATTATTCCAATTATAATTGTTTCGGCATAGCTGAGATGTTTTCGTTGTCATCTCCTCCTCCTCCTTTCTTAACTACAGCAACAATGCATACATGGAATATTTCCAGGTTCATGTAATGTATTTACATACCATATGACAGTGATGCCACCCACACCACACACTTCTAACTACCTGGAGCAAAGATCCTGAGAGGAGAAAAAATACTTTTTCTATATTTCCCCCTTCCCAAGAGATGTATTCACATTAACAAAAAAGTTCTTCCATTTAAATGGGCCCCTCGGTGGAAATCAATATGCAGAGCTGAATTTGTATCAATATATGCATTTGTGAAAATGACTGAAATCAATGGATGCTATATTTTTAATATGGCCCCAAAATCCTTCCTTTCTTCTTCCCTCCATCCCTGCCTCTTTCTTTCTTTCTTTCTTTCTTTCTTTCTTTCTTTCTTTCTTTCTTTCTTTCTTTCTTTCTTTCTTTCTTTCTTTCTTTCTTTCTTTCTTTCTTTCTTTCTTTTTTTCTTTCTCTGTCTGTCTGTCTGTCTTTCCCTCCCTCCCTTCCTTGCCAAAAACCAACAAAAAATATCTCAGATCAGTCATTTGACCATAGGATGCTGCAACTGGTCATATAAACAAGCAGGTTGCCAAGTGCTCTAAATGCGGATTGTGATGTTTGTGTGAGGTATAACATTTTACAAGAGTCTTTTATGGGCCATAAAGCACCCTTTCTGGGATCATTGTAATTTCATACAGTCATGAAGCATCCAGTTGTAAGTCAAGGACTACCTGTACAAGGATGGACAATGTGTGGATCTCCAGATAATATTAAATCCCAATTCCCATCAATTCTAGCCACATGGCCAATTGTTATGTATAATGGAATTGCAGTCTTCAACAATATACCAAGAAGCAGATCTTGTGCATCTTTATCCTCAGGAAAGTATTAAACTGCTTTAGGGAGTGGTCCTGGCAGTTATATAGCTCAGGTTTCTGGATATTGTACAGTATATTATTATTATTATTATTATTATTATTATTATTATTATTATTATTATTATTATTATTATTGTTGTTGTTAGTTGCGAAGTCGTGTCCGACCCATCGCGACCATATGGACAATGTTCCTCCAGGCTTTCCTGTCCTCTACCATCTTCTGGAGTCCATTTAAGCTCACGCCTACTGCTTCAGTCACTCCATCCAGCCACCTCATTCTCTGTCGTCCCCTTCTTCTATTGCCCTCAATCTTTCCCAGCATGAGGCTCTTCTCCAGTGAGTCCTTCCTCCTCATTAGGTGGCCAAAGTATTTGAGTTTTAGCTTCAGGATCTGGCCTTCTAAAGAGCAGTCAGGGTTGATCTCCTCTAGGACTGACCGGTTTGATCGCCTTGCAGTCCAAGGGACTCGCAGGAGTCTTCTCCAGCACCAGAGTTCAAAGGCCTCAATTCTTTTGCGCTCAGCCTTTCTTATGGTCCAACTTTCACTGCCATACATTGCAACTGGGAAGACCATAGCCTTGACTATACGCACTTTTGTTGACAGGGTGATGTCTCTGCTTTTTAGTGTGCTGTCTAGATTTGCCATGGCTTTCCTCCCCAGGAGCAAGCGTCTTTTAATTTCTTGACTACAGTCCCCATCTGCAGTGATCTTGGAGCCCAGGAAAATAAAATCTGTCACTACCTCCATTTCTTCCCCATCTATTTGCCAGGAATTGAGAGGGCCGGATGCCATGATCTTGGTTTTCTTAATGTTTAGTTTCAACCCAAGTTTTGCACTCTCCTTCTTCACTCGCAACAAGAGACTCTTCAGTTCCTCTTCACTTTCTGCCATTAGAGTGGTATCATCTGCATATCTTAGGTTGTTGATATTTCTTCCAGCAATCTTAATTCCAACTTTTGATTCATCTAGCCCTGCCTTTCTCATGATGTGCTCTGCATATAAGTTAAATAGGCAAGGCGACAGTATACAGCCTTGCCGGACTCCTTTCCCAATTTGGAACCAATCAGTGGTTCCGTGTCCAGTTCTCACTGTTGCTTCTTGACCCGCATATAGGTTTCTCAAGAGACAAATAAGATGGTCTGGTACTCCCATCTCTTTAAGAACTTGCCACAGTTTGTTATGATCCACACAATCAAAGGCTTTAGCATAGTCAATGAAGCAGAAGTAGATGTTTTTCTGGAACTCCCTAGCTTTCTCCATGATCCAGCGTATGTTGGCAATTTGATCTCTAGTTCCTCTGCCTCTTCGAAATCCTGCCTGTACTTCTGGTAGTTCTCGATCCACATACTGCTGAAGTCTAGCTTGTAGGATTTTAAGCATGACTTTACTAGCATGAGAAATGAGTGCAATGGTGCGATAGTTTGAACATTCTTTGGCACTGCCTTTCTTTGGAATTGGAATGTAAACTGATCTTTTCCAATCCTGTGGCCACTGTTGAGTTTTCCAAATTTGCTGGCAAATTGAGTGTAGCACTTTTACTGCATCGTCTTTTAAGATTTTGAATAGCTCAGCTGGAATACTGTCACCTCCACTAGCTTTGTTGTTGCTCAGCTTTTCTAAGGCCCACTTCACTTCACATTCTAGGATGTCTGGCTCGAGGTCAGTGACCACCTCATTGTGATTATCAGGGACATTAAGCTCATTCTTGTATAGTTCTTCTGTGTAATTTTGCCATCTCTTCTTAATCTCTTCTGCCTCTGTTAGATCCCTGCCATTTTGGTCCTTTATCATGCCCATTTTTGCATTGAACGTTCCCTTCATCTCTCCAATTTTCTTGAAAAGATCTCTGGTCCTCCCTATTCTATTGTTTTCTTCTATTTCTTTGCACTGTTCATTTAAGAAGGCATTCTTATCTCTTCTAGCTATTCTCTGGAATTCTGCATTCAATTGGGCGTATCTTTCTTTTTCTCCCTTGCCTTTTGCTTCCCTCCTTTCCTCAGCTATTTGCAAAGCTTCCTCAGACAGCCATTTTGCTTTCTTGCATTTCTTTTTCTTTGGGATGGTTTTGGTTGCTACCTCTTGTACAATGTTGCGAACCTCTGTCCATAGTTCTTCAGGCACCCTGTCTATCAGATCTAATTCCTTAAATCTATTTGTCACCTCTACTGTATATTCAATGGGGATATGATTTAATTCATACCTGACTGGCCTGGTGCTTTTCCTTACTTTCTTCAGTTTAAGCCTAAACTTTGCAACAAGAAGCTCATGGTCTGAGCCACAGTCAGCTCCTGGTCTTGTTTTTACTGACTGTATAGAGCTTCTCCATCTTTGGCTGCAGAGCATATAGTCAATCTGATTTCTGTGTTGACCGTCTGGTGATGTCCATGTGTAGAGCCGTCTCTTGGGTTGTTGGAAAAGAGTGTTTGCTATGACCATCGTATTCTCTTGACAAAATTCTATCAGCCTGTGCCCTGCTTCATTTTGTACTCCAAGGCCAAACTTGCCTGTTATTCCGGTTATCTTTTGGCTTCCTACTTTAGCATTCCAATCCCCCATGATGATAAGGACATCATTTTTGGGTGTTAGTTCTATAAGGTGCTGTAGGGCTTCATAGAACCGGTCAATTTCATCCTCTTCAGCACCGGTGGTTGGGGCATAGACTTGGACTACTGTGATATTGAATGGTTTGCCTTGGATTCGAACTGAGATCATTCTGTCATTTTGAGGATTGTATCCCAGTATTGCTTTTCCTACTCTTTTATTGACTATGAAGGCTACTCCATTTCTTCTGAGGGATTCTTGCCCGCAGTAGTATACCTGATGGTCATCTGAATTAAATTCACCCATTCCTGTCCATTTTAGTTCGCTGATACCTAAGATGTCGATGTTCAGTCTTGTCATCTCTTGTTTGACCACGTCCAGCTTGCCTTGATTCATGGATCTTACATTCCAGGTTCCTATGGAGAAAAAATCTTTACAGCATCGGACTTTCCTTTCACCACCAGACATATCCACAGCTGAGCGTCCTTTCGGCTTTGGCCCAGTCGCTTCATTCTTTCTGGCGCTACTAGTACTAGCCCTCTGCTCTTCCCCAGTAGCATATTGGACGCCTTCCGACCTGAGGGGCTCATCTTCCAGCGTCATATCGTTTTGCCTTTTGGTACTGTCCATAGGGTTTTCATGGCAAAGATACTGGAGTGGGTTGCCATTTCCTTCTCCAGTGGATCACGTTTTGTCAGAACTCTCTGCTATGACCTGTCCGTCTTGGGTGGCCCTGCACGGCATAGCTCATAGCTTCATTGAATTACGCAAGCCCCTTCGCCACGACAAGGCAGTAATCCATGAAGGGGTTATTATTATTATTATTATTATTATTATTATTATTATTATTATTATTATTATTATTATTATATTCCTTACGTCATCGGTGTAGCTATAAAAAAAAGATGCTCTCTTTTAGAATAAATTTAAATCTACAGTGAATTCTGCCAAAGAGTTTGAGAAGGACAGGGAGCGTACTATTCATCTGGCCTTAAGCCACTTTTCTTGTAGAGATTTATATTGTCAATGCACAATCATGGTGTTTAAAGACAATGCTATAAATTACTGCAGGTTTGGAGTGACGCTATGCTTCAAAATAGACCATTCCATCTTGTTCATTGCAAATCTCTTCTGTAAGAATTAGAAATAGAACATGTATGCACAAGTGAAATTTAACAATCCCTTCTGTTCCTGCCGTCCGGAGCAGAATAATCCTGGTGGCTAGGTTGCAAAAATAATTCACTGAAGCAGAAGGTTCCATCTCAGTGCAACTCAACTGATTATAGGCTTGACTAACCCCATGTAATAGCAGCAAGTTGTATGGCAAGCCTAGGATAAGCCAGGCGGGCATCACCTTGACCTCTGTTAACTGGAATCCAATAGGCAATTATTCATCCTGCCTGGGACATTTGAAGCAATTACTTAGACTGAGGTGGATAATTTGTGAGATGGCCATTGAAGAGGATAGTGTGTCTAGTGGGTGGCCACATGGGAAGGAAGGAGAGATATATCAAAATGGGAAAAAAGATATTACTGAAATAAAAATAATTGATAAAAGGATTGTTCCTGTATTACCCATTTCTAACATTATTGAGGTCTTCAGTAGAAAGTGATAGCCAAAAAAAAATTCTTCTGAAGAGGGGATCTTTTTTTAAAAAAATAAAAGAATGTTTGTTAAACTTCATCCTTTGCAAACGAAAAGAGAAAGCATTAAATATTTGCTTACTATTTTTAGGGAGAACCTTTTAGTGGATCAATTTGCCAGGCCTAACAGAGAGAATACAATTTGGCACACTGTTATTAGTTTCCAACTGAATGTCAACAATTTTCCCAGATGTTCAATGCTGTTGTTTGTTCAAGTGCAACTGCCAATAAGGAAAGGCCCATTAATTGGAAAATAATTAATTTCTCCAGTTTGAAAAGTTATATTTTTATAAATTATAGATGTACTGTAACCGGGCAAATAAAGTAAGAAGTTTTATCATTCTATTGTTTTGTCCTTGAGAGTAGCTGTAATTAATTTGTAAACTATCCTAAGGGATTCCAGGAATCTGGAATATATCCAGTAGAAGACTTTTTACAGAAGTCCTGAAGCTATCCTATTTCTTCCATAGCTCACAGTGAACACTATAAATAAGTGAGTAGGTATTTACTTTTTGATGGAATATGATGCCTCCAGATCAATACTGTTGCCCTTAATTTCATTCCTTTTATGTCTTGCTATTCCAATCTCATTGTCACAGACTTTTCTACCATCATATTGTGTCTTAGATTCTTTGTTTAAAATATTAACTTTTAAACTTGTAAGAAAGATCTTTCATTTTATATTTTTATGAAAGTAAATGATGGAGCATTTAATTTGGTACTGCTGTCAAAGTGAATGAATCACAAATTATATATGGAAAATAAATAAGCCACACATTCAAACAAAATAAACTAGGAGTTTTCTCTCCAAGTAATTATTATCTACAAATTGGGAAATGGACAATTTCTAGGCATGAGACTTCCGGGGAAGAAATGACTAACCAAAGATGGCTTCACCAAGAGTGAAGCTGACGACAGCAAAGGAAGAGAGTCAATGAATGAACCAACTGTTTGCAATTCCTCTCTGGATAAAGATTGCCCTCAAGTGCTTCATCAGTTGTCCTGATGAGAAGAAGTCAAAACAACTGTGTCTCTTGGGTTGGAGGGAAGGGAATGCCTTCTTAGCCCAAGCCACAAAGGACACTGGGTTTGCATGGTTCTTTTTCTAATCTATTTTGCAAACTGCTTGTTATTTTCAGTTATTAGTAACCTTTATAATGACAAGCTTTATACATGATGAGTTTCCTTCAATCCTTGACAAAAGAAGCAAAAGAAGTTTTAAATGCAAGTTTTATTATTTTTGAATAAACAGTCTGATTTTGATCTGACATTGGAAAGATATAAATGGATTTGGAGTGCAGATGGATTTGAAATAAATTCTGAAATTAATTATAAGAATCCTTCTCGTGGGAAAATGCTATTGTTTCAATTTTTAAAAAAATATAAACTTTGAAGGGTGGCCACTTGAGGTAACTAGAAAGGATTAAAGATTATAATTAAAGGAGAAGAACACTTAAATTTGACCTACTAATATGAACTGGAGCAAAATATCTCATCATTGGAAGACGATAGTGCACAATGGATCCAGAAGTTAATTTTAAGAGTGTCTGCCATTATAATCAGACCATGTTTAAAAGATGCTATGGATGAACAACAAATTTTACTAGATTAGTCTGAGACTTGTTTGAAAGTAGATTTAAAAATGACAAGCTACTAGAATGATACGGAAAAGATGCTACATTGGATGTACAAATAAAACCAGCTGATGTCTTAAGAATTAAAAGGGATAAACAATAACAAACCAAAATATACAAATACACAAAGCAAAAGAGTAATAATGCCGCTTGGGGGTGTGTGTGTGAAAGCCCTAACAAGCAGGCATATACATAGAATGAAGGCTACTGCTAAGCTTGTAAGCCGCCCTGAGTCTTCGGAGAAGGGCGGGATATAAATGGAATTAAAATAAAAAAAAATAATA
Source organism: Vipera berus (assembly GCF_964194415.1). Classification (NCBI taxonomy): domain Eukaryota; kingdom Metazoa; phylum Chordata; class Lepidosauria; order Squamata; family Viperidae; genus Vipera; species Vipera berus. The sequence continues at coordinate 44,530,266 of NC_138207.1, forward strand.
ATCTGGATGACATTCCTCTACTGGATTTACAAAAGAGACTTGTTAAAGGTTTGAACAATTTTGTGAAAAGGACAAAATAAATAAATAAATTAAGTTCCACAACATTATTTGAAGGGACTAAAAAAATCTAGATTTTAAAGGGAAACAATGTAAACTTAGTTTATTTTTTATCAAAGTTAAAATAGATAACTTGTTATCTCTGGTAATCCTTAATGGACTTTTGCTAATCAGGCCTGAACAATAAGGATTTGTTTATAGATAAGAGATGGGATATAGGAAGAAGAGATAATTTGTTGTCTATTAAGAGAAGTTACTGTAGTTACTAAAATCGTTTATACTTGTGGTGAAGAGGAAAGTTATATATTTTTTTATTTACTATATTCTTATTTTATCTTACTTTTTTCTACCTTACTCTTTTTCTTTTCTGCAGCTATTTTTTCTTTTCATTCTTTTTTCAGTTTGTTTTAGTTATTATTGTAATTGTAATTTTAATAAAATTACTATTTACAAAAGATAAGAGATAAGCCTGCGGGCTTCTGTTTACAAAATCAACTCCTAATTTTTTATATTTTAAATTGTAATGTTTAATAAAATTACTATTAAAATAAGAAAATTTCTTTTTTATATAATATTTTATTCATTTTCCAATTTTACATTTAAGAATTTAAAAAGCAACGTGGTGTTAATCAATTGTTTGATAACAAAATCTTTAGTACAAATCTCAAGTTACAACATCAAATATTTCCTCTCTTTTCCCCTTAACATTTACTGTCTCGTATTTAAGCTAATGCAGTTCTTATTATATCAACTCAGTAAAAGCATCATTATTACATTTATCAATAAAGTTTTAGCTTTACATATCTTAATTATTTTTTCATTCAATCTTCATAAACAATCCATATCCTGTTATTAATTTTTTCCCCAATTTTTAGTTTCCCATCAATATTCCAATTTAACCTTTGATATTTATAATTTTCAGGCTTTAGGTAACCAAGATTTCCTTTATCTCAATTCATAACAGAATCTAATATCCAAAATACACATTTTATCTATTTGAATATAAACTTGTTCTATTTCCTAAAGTTATCTATTTCCCACCATATTAAATCATCTACTTAATAATACAATATCCTCTTTATTAAATCAAAACCATTATATATATATTACCTGGGTTAATCAACAAATCAAACATATTCTTAATAGTTATTTTTTTCTTTTAGGCCTAATTTTTAAATATTAAACAGATAAAATCTTTATTTTCAACTAATTTCCAAATATTTAAAATCTAATAAAGAAGTTATTTTAACTTCTCCCTTTAACCCTCTAATTATTAATATGAAATCCCCTCTAATAAATCAAAACCCCAATTTTTTTCAGCCTTATTCAGGCTTTCTTCCTTTGCCAACTAGGCTTCCATATCAGTAGAGAAAAGAATTCAGACCCGGGTCGATAGAGATGCTCTGAACCAGCCAGGCAGCCTCTTCTCTCCAAAAAACCTCCTGAGCAACTGCCCACTGAACTTTTATTCACCTCCCCTTTCTGAATACCAAATACAACATTACATAAACCCCATCAATCTCAAAAAAATAGCATACATAGTGATAATTGGATACATAGTGAGAAAATGGTCGTTCCCACACATATCAATACTTTTAGATCATCAAATAGGTCTCCCTATATTGTTATATATGTTATTTGAAATAAAGGAGACCATTTAATTGCCATTTTTTTTGGAAGGACTAGCCCATTTGTATTCATTAAGTTGTCTCCATATTATTCCAATTCCCCATGATTGCCCTGATATGTTTATCTTCCATTCAATCTGTTCTTCTTCTTTCTCAAATTTCTTCGGATTTATATAGAAAGTCTTTTCCATTTTCAGTGTTGTCACTTCCTTTTCTGGATTTTCCATTAACTGTATTTGTTGAGTCCTCTGTCTTAATATTTGATTGTTCCACTTCTTCTGTTATCTTCTGCATTGTTAGTTCTTTGGTTGTAGTCAAAGTTTGGGTTTGTGTATCTAAGCTGGTATCTTGATCTTTTATGTTAGGTCTTATTTTATCACAAGCTGAAAGAATAGTTTCATGTATTGATTTCAACATGGAAAGGATCTTTTCATGGTCTTCATCCATTTCTTTCACATGTTTATAAATAGTCTTTATAGTAGAAGTCGTTTGTCAAGCAAGATTTTATAGTCCAAGGTATTTCATCATCTCATATAGTAACCAATATTCCTCAAATAAAGAGATAGGAAGGCAATTCCCCATATATAACTCTGAAAGTCAGTAAAGGTTTACATTCATAGTTCAAGTAGGCCAGTTATGCCACCCAGCTGTTCTCTTACAGCTGAGTTTCTCACAGATGATGCCAAGGTCAGAAGAGTCTTATCTAAGGTACGGGCTTCGAGCCAAGTCCCTTTTAGGAAATAACAAGTTGTAATACCAAATGTCACGACAAGATGTCACCGATGACGTTTAAGGTTTTTTCAGTCCAATTTTTTTATAATCCTTTTTCCAATTTTATTTCTTTTTTGTAGATAAAAGCAAAAGTCTCCAATAAAAATAGGAAAATTTTAGTCCCCAAGTTTCAGGAACATATAAATCCAATTAGATTAAAGTTGTTCTTTTAATGCTTTAATTCCCCTGGGTAGTCAGTCACCGCTATTCTTAGAGAATGGGATAGAAATTTCCTTCCATCTCTCCTCACAGGGGGAAAGATACTTCAGGCAGCTTTTACACAAAAGGAAGGTACTTAGGGTAAAGAGAAGATCGGATCTCACCCAGATTCATCTGCGTTGCTTTCAAAGTGCTTGGTGGTAAGTTTGAGTTTGGCTGTCTGCAGCCTAGTGATGGGCCATATTACTATGGCCAGTCTTTCTTCCACTGGTTTGGATCGAGCAGAAGAGCTACTGCCCTCCCATGATCGGGCAGGGGTCCCCTCCTTGCTCACTGTTCCTATGGGGCAACTTTCAACCCTTTCCAGGGTCCCCAGCAGAGCGAAACTGAATGCAAAAGATGGAGCTCACCTTCCAGTGGCCGCAGCAGCCGCAATGGCAAACCGGAAATCAAAATAAGAAAATTTCTAATTATGTAATAGTAGTCTCATATTTTCAGGAAATAAACTGTATCAGCTGTTTCTCTTTGTCCCCACTGAAATAGTTCTGTACAAAACTATCAATGTCCTAGGTTTTCATATTTCTTTGATTAGTTATTCCTTGCCCACAAGGACACTTAATGCAAATTTGGGAATTGAATTATTTCTTATAATACTCTAATTTGAGATGTTGGCAAGCAAAATATGATACTGCAAAAATGGTAAGTGTCCAGTGGTGGGATTCAGCCAGTTTGCATCACTTCGGCAGAACCGGTAGCTAATTTTTTGTTGCCCAGGCCCAGAATAGACTTCCGGAAGCGGCATCCACACAGAGAACTGGTTGTTCCCATATTTGAATTCCACCACTGTAAGTGTCCTTGTTGTTAAAGAAGTTTCAGAAAATAAAATAGGTTCAGAAGAACTTACTTCAGACAATGCAACAGTTTTCTAAGATGTCTATGGTTCAGAAATTGATTGTTTTGCATATAATCTCCCCACTGTTTTTTTTGGGGGGGGGTGTTTGTAAAACCAAAGTCTGACAGTTTTCCTATGTCTGCTTTCTTTTAAAAGTGTATGTTTGTGGGATGTTTGCTATCAAGAAAAAAACTAATTCCACAAAAAAGAATGAAAATGTAAAATGTGTTTTAATGTATAAAGTTCTTAAATTATATATTGTGCATAATTTATAAGGCTATATATTGTGTATAATTTTATTTATTTATTTATTGATATTCCACTTTTATTTTGATAAATAACTCTATGAAGTTAATATATCTAATATTACTTCATCCTCATCTTTTCTCAACAGCCCTGTGAGGAGAGTCATGGCATAAATTGGTCTTTCATCCTTGAATGAATATGTTCAATGTTTTGAAGATGCATCTTTTGAAGAAAAAAAAACTAATTGATGATTTTATACACTGTTTTTGTCCATTATTGGTCATTGCTCATTTTGATGGCTTGATTTTCTGTCTTTTTTTGTGTTTTGTGTTAAGATGAAGAGTCCATGTGAGCAAATGTAAAACTAGTCCACTCATGGCAAGATTTCAAGAAAGCATCATCTTAAGATGGTTATCAAAGAACAAAAACAAAATACATATATGTTATATCTAGAAAGAATTTGCTTACACATTGCCATCTGGAAGTCTTTAGCTCCCTTGATTATTTGTTAGTTCTTGTTTCTGCTTTAATTTTCTCGACTCAAGTAGGATGTTTCACCAATTACACTGTTATTTGAATTACACAGGGCAACATAGAGACAGGTTGTTTCTAGATTGTCTGTTCAACACTGTGATCTAAATTCCTCATATGAATAAGATAGTTTTGATCTATATATGGAAGACATCTTTTTCTTCAAGTAGCATATCCATTTTTTCAACATTATATTTATAAAGCAGTTCTGTTTTTCTAAACTTCAGAGTTTTAGTGAAAAAAATGGGATTCATAAAGATATCCATTTGTCTTTTGCAAAATTTATAAAGCTCTACAAAGATAATTTTGCTGAAGTAATTGGCATATTCTAATAGTAAGTCCCACATTTTTCAAATGCAAATTAATGAGAAAAATGCTTTCTATGATACACAAGGTTAGCAAACTAACATTATAGCTAAATGCTTTGTTTTAGTACTAAAAGACTAAGATTTTAGTCTCTGATTTATTGTCTTTTATGTAATGGAAGAAAATGTGAAAGTATTAAAGATCAATATAAATGAACTATCCATTATAACAACCTTTCCCTAACCTTTTTAAAAGAAATATAATTCTCAATCATGCTACTGGGAATTCTGGAAGCTATAGGAAGTACAAAGAAGACCTAATGGTTACACAATTACCATGTGCCTTTAGCTGATCATATATTAGTGTATTTGATAAGATATTAGGTTCAATTCCCCATACAGCCACAGAAGATGTTGAGTTATTTATTTCTTTAAAACATTTATATGGTGCCCACTCAATTAAGGTGATTCTGGATGGCTTAAAAAAATATAAAGCCACAAAGCCTATGAAAAAGGAATGTAAAATTATAATACATAGACCAACAAACAAAAAAGTAAAATAATAAAACGGTGATCCAAACAGTAATAACACAACTTGCTACAAAAAAAAATCCAAATGTGTCCCCTGGTTTGAAAAGTTGGGGACCCCTGCATTAAACTATTTAAAAGAAGTTTCACAGTAGCCCTACTTGTCCTTGGAGAATCCTCTGCATACATTACATAAATGCCTGATCTCTCAATCTATCTTGCAACTTCCAATACTAAGAAGGAACAAAAACAGATTGCAAGACTGACAATTATTTACTCACTATCTTTATCATAGATACATGCCCCAGCACCATCACATACTTGTGCACCTATGTATGAAGTAGCCCAATTCTACATGCATTCAGCTGGTTTTGCCAAAGTCCATCTCTAATTTCATCCTTATGTTTAGAAAAATTCTTGCTGAGGTCAGGAAGTTTCCTTTGAACCATAAATTGCATCTATTCTAAGAGATTGGAGCTCATTTGTCATACAGAATCTGATCTTGGGCTAATTAAAATAATCACTTCCATGTCACTAGTCAGCCTGCAGAGCAATCGTCAATTCCACACCATCTGGCTGCAGAATGCCTGAATCATTTGAAAGCACTAGCAAAATCAGAGGCTTTGAAGTTTCATTATGCCAATGAAAAACTATGTTTCCTGTTAAAGGCCACTTTTACACATGACTAACCAGAAGAAAATTGGTTCAACCTGAGGGCCCTCTGGGGCAATTTGAATGCAGTTGTTCCCTGGATACAAGAAACTGTATGTTTAGGTGTCATGGAGCCAAGATTGTGCTTACTGTTGTTGTTGTATTCCTGATCAATTTCTGTCTCACAACTATATGTACATGTGTGTGTTGCATATTTTTACTGCGCAGATACTGTGCTGGGAAATTAATTTGCCTCTAAAATATTTCAGAGATTACAAACTATACTTCATAGAAGCAAAAGTTATTGTGTATGTCCTAGGAAATGCCATCCTTTGATCTGGAAGTAAGGATAATTTACAGGACTAAAGTACCGTATATACTTGAGTATAAGCCGACTCGAGTATAAGCCGAGACCCCCAATTTCACCCCCCAAAACTGGAAAAAGTTGTTGACTCGAGTATAAGCCGATCCGCCGCTCTGCAAGCCTCTGCCGCCAGCAGAGGCTCGATCCGCCATTTTGCAAGCCTGAATACACAGGAATACCCTGTGTGGCCGCGGCTCTCAGGGAAGCCCTGGCTGTCCGCTTCCTCGCTCCACGCTGCCATTCGGGGCCCGCGCGTTCCCCGGGCAAATCGCGGCGCCCAGCAGGTGAGGAAACACGCCCGCTCTATTCGCCCCCCCTTCCCTCAGGAGACGCGAAGCAAGTGACCGCCCGGAGCTTACCGAGGACTTGCTTCGGTGCTTCCAGGATCGCACGCACCTCTCCCAAGCCGCCGCCGTCCGGAGACCTGCCGAAGTTTGGGGAGGTTTGGGCGCGGAGGTTTGGGTGCGGAAAGAAGCAGGCAGGCAGGGCGCGGAGGAACGGAGACCTGCCGACGTTTGGGGAGGTTTGGGCGCCTCCCCAAACCTCGCCAAACGTCGCCGGGTCTCCGTTCCTCTGCGCCCTGCCTGCCTGCTTCTTTCCACAGCGGAAAGAAGCAGGCAGGCAGGGCGCGGAGGAACGGAGACCTGCCGACGTTTGGGGAGGTTTGGGCGCCTCCCCAAACCTCCCCAAATGTCGCCGGGTCTCCGTTCCTCTGCGCCCTGCCTGCCTGCTTCTTTCCACAGCGGAAAGAAGCAGGCAGGCAGGGCGCGGAGGAACGGAGACCTGCCGACGTTTGGGGAGGTTTGGGCGCCTCCCCAAACATCACCGGGTCTCCGTTCCTCCGCGCCCTGCCTGCCTGCTTCTTTCCGCAGCGGAAAGAAGCAGGCAGGCAGGCCGCGGAGGAACGGAGACCCAGCGACGTTTGGGGAGGCGCCCAAACCTCCCCAAACGTCGGCAGGTCTCCGTTCCTCCGCGCCCTGCCTGCCTGCTTCTTTCCGCTGCGGAAAGAAGCAGGCAGGCAGGGCGCGGAGGTCCGGAGACCTGCCGACGTTTGGGGAGGTTTGGGGAGGTGCGCGCGCACCTCCCCAAACCTCCCCAAACTTCGGCAGGTCTCCGGACGGCGGTGGCTTGGGAGAGGTGCGCGCGATCCCGGAAGCACCAAAGCCTCGGCCGCGCACAAGTCCTCGGTAAGTTTTTTTGTTGACTGGAGTATAAGCCGAAGTGGAATTTTTCAGCCCAAAAAGTGGGCTGAAAAATTCGGCTTATACTCAAGTATATACGGTAACTAAAGCAACCACTGACAAACTGAACCATCACAGCAAGCTGTTTCCAACTAAATGCACACTACTGATCATGGATACAAACAAAACTGTTCTAAAAAAAAGATTCCCTAGCAGCAGATGGCTCCCAAAATATTCAGACCACAGCATGAGCTAGCAGAACATTTCTAACAGAAATAAAACTAGTCAAACAGAAAGTGAATCTTTAGTTATAGACTATAAACTGTAGCATTCATATGGATGGTTTCTACTGTACCATATCACAAACAGTAGCAATACAGGATGTGAAGAATCTTCAGCATAAATTATCAGTTAGGGAAGACTAATACAAGGATTTGATGCAAAGACTCTAGCAGTTCTGTAGAAGAGCAGCTAGGCCAGTGTTTGTCAAGCTTGACAATTTGAAAATGTGTGGACTTCAACTCCCAGAATTCCGCAGCCAGCATGAAGTCCACATATGTTCAAATTGCCACCATTGAAAAAAATTCAGGGAGTTGAAGTCCATACATCTTCAAATTGCCAAGATTGAGAAACAATGAACTAGATTAAAAATTCTAAAAAAATTTAAGCTTTTCAATTTTTTAAATAAATATTGCATATTAATAATTGTAATAAATATTTATGTAGGAGATGATTTGACTGAGCCTGAAGGAGAATCAAGTGTGTCATCAGTCTCAAATCCCTTTGTGCCATTAGAGATCTAAGTCCAGCCCATCTTGAATTCCATTGATTCTTTTCTATTGCCAATTCTCTTTGACTGTTAGTCGTTCAGATTCTAGTAGAGAGTGAGTTAGTTTGCAATAAACCTGCATTCATTTGATTTCCTGCACTTGACAATTTGTGTGGGCTATAAAATGATTTTATGATACATGATATGCAAAAAATAAATGCCTAAACTAACTAAAAAAAACTAGACAAAACAAAAATGAAATGAAGATGTAACAGCAGGATAAATAAACATAAAAAAAACAAATAAAAATATCAAACTATTCAGATTTCAAAATTATACTACTCTTCAATAATTTGAAGGTTTTAAATTTATAATAATTTATAGTAATATAATGGTTACAATTTCAACCTAGTTCATACAAAATGATACTGTCAAAATTGTTTCTCCTTAGATTCAAAACCAATTCAAAAGTTGAAATTGAAACATTTCATTAAGCCAGCTTTTAGAGTTTGTTACTACTCAGGTGACCCTGAAGACATAAATAAGCCTCCAGGTAGCATTAATGACTTGCTAAAAGAATGCAAATGAATAGCTGTCTGCAAGGAGTCTAAATCTTTCCAGTCCCTGCTATCCAGTCAGACCTGAAGAAATGTCTTGGATGAGAAGTGAAAAGACTTCAAAGAAAAACAAGAAAGTCCAGTTGCCTCATGAAAAAAAACATTTGGGATAAGTATGACTATAGACAGGCACGCGGTGGCTCAGTGGGTTAGGACGCTGAGCTTGTCGATCAGAAGGTCGGCAGTTTGGCAGGTCGAATCCTGAGTGCCACGTAACAGAGTGAGTGTCTGTTACTCGTCCCAGCTTCTGCCAACCTAGCAATTCAAAAGCACATAAAAATGCAAGTAGAATAATAGGGACCACTACTGTGGGAAGGTAACAGCGTTCCATGCGCCTTTGGCATCTAGTCATGCCGGCCACATGACCATGGAGACATCCTCAGACAAGCGCTGGCTCTTTGACTTTGAAACGGAGATGAGCACCGGCCCCTAGAGTTGGAAATGACTAGCACACATGTGCAGGGGAACCTTTACCTTTACCTTTTTATGACTATAGACATTTAGTACCATTGGACATATCCATGGCAGGTACAGTAAAGTCCTATACTGCTCTACTGTTGTGGAAGACAGATCTGGAAATAATGTAAGGTTTTTTTTATTTCTCATATTCTAAAGTTTTTACATTCTAGGCTGTTTGTAGAATTTCAATTACAACAGGATTTTGAGATTATGAAATCAATTTCTATAAGGCATATGATAAGCTGTCTCAATTGATTTAGAGCAGTCTATATGAAACAGACCTTATAAACATTTCGCTACGGCATCTGCCAAAGTTTATATTCTGAATATTCTGAATTAAATAGGGCTTTTCTCTCCCCCCCTACCCCCCTGCCACTACTTGATTGACCTTGAATTGGCTCCAAAGCTTCCTGTCAGGCCATCAGCGCTTTGTTCCTTGTCTTGTCTTAGGCAACTAAAGTTACAATCAATTTCTCATTTGCCTCATTCTTAACTTCATTACATCTTTTTTTCCCATCTAATCAACTTTATCAGCATATTATGTAAGACAGTGATTTATGGTTTGTAACTTCACCAAAATCTCAAAATTACTCACTTCCTGAATTCTAACATCAAAGAGAACTTGGGGAATTGGTACAGCTTTCTATATATCTTGATCTGAGTAAGGCTTACGGGCAAAATACCCACCTAATGATAAGTGAGCATGGGGGTGTAAGCTAATTTCTTATTCAAAACCTCAAGCCGCCTCTAAACAGCTTCACCCGAATGTGGATTTGTGGCAGGGGAGAGACTGTCAGAGAGAAATCTGCTGTATTGCAAATTAATAAGAGGATATTACTTATTCAAGCGATTTGATCTTCTCCCAAATTCCAGAAATACCTGAAAACAATCAGTTGAGTATTTCAGCATAATTAATTTTTTCACAATACGTCAAACATATTCCAAGGCTCAAAAGGCAACTTTGGGCAATTTCAAAAGGAATAGCGTGCCATTTGAGCTGTGCTGTAATGTGCACCCTTTTTGTTATGGGAACAGATGCTGCAGGGAAAACTTAACTGATCTTTCATGATCTGCACAAAAATTATCTCTCTGAAACTGTTATTCACATTTCAAATAATGTCTCCATTGGCAATAACATAGGTTTCTCTCGATGTCAAATAGTTATTTCAGACAGATGTTTTTGATTGTGACTATAGTACAAAAGGGACATGGTGGCTCAGTGGGTTAGGACGCTGAGCTTGTCGATCAGATGGTCAGCAGTTTGGCGGGTCGAATCCTGAGTGCCGCGTAACAGAGTGAGCGCTTGTTACTCGTCCCAGCTTCTGCCAACCTAGCAGTTCGAAAGCACGTAAAAATGCAAGTAGAAAAATAGGGACCACTACAGTGGGAAGGTAACAGCATTCCGTGCACCTTTGGCATCTAGTCATGCCGGCCACATGACCATGGAGACGTCCTCGGACAAGCGCTAGCTCTTCGGCTTTGAAACGGAGATGAGCACTGGCCCCTAGAGTTGGAAACGACTAGCACGCATGTGTGGGGGAACCTTTACCTTTACCTTTTTGTAGTAGGAAAAAATGAGTTAGACTCCCTCTTACCATTAAGAAAATTCAGGCTTCTCTGAGAATCTTTAAATGATAAAATGATAAAAAAGCATGACATTATCTCCTTTCATACAATTAATAATGCATTGCTGGTTTTGCATGGAGTGTTTTGCAATTGTGAGCAGCAATTTTGACAATAGTTTTTGGGGAAAGAACAAAGAAAGGTCTTCTGAGTCAGAACTCTTGCTCTAAAATCCTTATGGAAGTCTTCTGCCTGAAACAGAGAAATGAGCAGAGATACTCTGAAACTGCATTTATTGACCTGACCTTCATGTGTTCCTATGTCCCTTCACCTTCTCAGCCAAGCCTTCATGCATTTATCTGTTTTCCTGTGCTTGAATTATGCTTAAATAATTTAACATTTGCCACTACTATTAAGAGGCTATAAATAGAGAACAGTTGTGTTTGTGTGTGATATTGGGTCAAATTCTCCTTAAAAATATTATCTCACTATCATCCATCTGTTATTCCCCTCTGGCCACCAAGTGTATGCAGAATTTTGTCCTGGAATAATGCTGAGTAACTTAGTTTCCCTCTGCAATAATGTTATGTCATGGTAAGTGTTGCACAAAGGAGGCTTTGTGATAATAGAAATACAGCTAATTCTAAAGACTAATGATTCCTAAACAACATGTTAAAAATCAGGGGAGAAAAACTGTGGTCACTACTAAACATCTATCTAAGAAACTTACATAGCATTTCTATCTTCCCATAAAATAAATCGGCAAGGATTTGCCACAAATAGACTTAGTTCATTTTACCTGTTCATCCTCCGCCAGTCATTCACATACCATGCAATAGTATTATTTAGTGGGATAGAAGCATGTAATGCCCACTTCTATGAAGTCACAGAATGATTAACCAGTAAAAGATAGGCCACAGAATACAAGAAAAAGCAAGATGGAAAATTCATTTGAAAAGAGGCAGAGCAGATAGGAAAAATGAAAATGCATATAAGCAACTGCTCAGAAATAAAGAAAACAACAGAGAGATGCCTCTGTGATTTCTACAATGATCTGGATATTTTTACAATAATTATGATCCTGTAATCCCTTTTATCGGGGCAGGGTAACTGAATGGAGCTGACTGTTTATTGGCCGGATACCCTTCCTGATGCCTATGTGGAGTTTGCTGCAGATATTTTCTCTTTGTGCCCTGATAAAGAAACATCTGCCACTGCCTGGGATTGCACTCCCAATCTTCCAAGTGGGAGGTGAAAGTCTTCACTTCTAGGCCACTACCCTACTCAAGCACAATACCAGCTGATGAACCTATAATCAACAATAAGCCGCAAATTGTGATTTGCATTTTGCTATATCTTTTATATGTTTCATATATGCTTTGCTCGCACAAGCACGAAACCGAAGACACCAGTCTGAAGATGACGAGTGGGACCTCGTCGAAACGTCGCCAAGACACCCTCAATCCTACATGGGAAAAGACCCGAATATATATTTATTTATTTATTTATTTATTTATTTATTTATTTATTTATTTATTTATTTATTTATTTATTTATTTATTTATTTATTTATTTTATTACATTTGTATACCGCCCTTTCCCTGAGGACTCAGGGCGGTTTACAGGGAATTAAAAATCTAACATACAAAAGTTAAAACCAAGTTAAAAAATATTAAATTCACCCTGTACTCTTAAAAACCCCAGTTAAAAATTTTCTCCTCAGCCTGGGCCCGGGAGCTCAAAGAGCCAGGTCTTCAGGCCCCGGCGGAATGATCGGAGGTCGGGGGGCGGTCCTCAGCTCCACCGGCAGCTGGTTCCAGAGGGCAGGCGCTCCCACTGAGAAGGCCCTATCCCTGGGTGTCACCCGCCGGCAATCTCTTACCGGCGGAACCCTGAGCAGACCCTCCCTGTGGGAGCGCACTGGGCGAAGGGTGTTTGATGCCGGCAGCAGGTGTTCCCTCAAATAACCCGGACCCAGGCCATGTAGGGCTTTATAGGTGATAACCAGCACCTTGAATTTCACCCGGAGGGCAACCGGAAGCCAATGCAGCTTGCGGAGTAGAGGTGTTACATGGGAGTATCGGGATATATATATAAAGCTAATTTTGTAGAAATGATAGACTCTGATGCTAGACTATAGGAAAACATTCCTTTTTTCCTTTAAGAACTTCCAATATTATTTTTATTTATTAAAATCATATTTCATATTAAATTGATATTTAAATAATTTATTTGTTAAATTCATATTTAGTGATACCTTCTTCTTCTGACCCACTAGAAACTATGAGTGTGAACTTCGGTATTTCAGCTCTCAACCCAATAAATTAGACTTCTTGTGGCATTCAGAATAACATCAGTGGTCTCAGTGGACATAGGGCAAAAGTCTCAGACTCAGATCACTGATAACAAAAGCCAGGAGACTGCTCTCCTATGTCATTCTAGCCATGGAAATAGAAAGAATTGGGGAACAAATTTTCTTAGTTCATATTCTTATATTATGTTACTTAATTAGCACTTCATAATACAATATGCAAATCAGAAACACAGCTATTTTTTAATACTCTCACTTTCCAAATTTTGTGATGAAGAAATAATATTACAAATGGTTATAAAATGATTGACGAAATTGTTAAAACAGTCCTTATATTTTTTCAAAAATTCAGAGCAGTTTTTGCTTTATTTTTTGATGTGGAAGTAGAACAAAATAATGTTTAGAAAATGAGAAAAAAAAGCAAAACTGAAACTTATCATTCCTCTCTTGGTGAGCCAATAAAACTGAAACATATAGTAACAAAGAACCATTTTGGTATGACAAACTCTGTTGGAGAATCACCAAAGAGGAACAAAGAGATTTCACTTTCCGTTTCTTCTTGCTTAATGCTGGATACCAAAACTAAAGTGAGAGTTAAGCATAAACAAGCTACTTGACTTTGGATTTTATGCTTTCGTGGTGCATCTCAATTAATCAAAGATTTGCTATAAAACCTTGACTTGCAAGACTGAGAACACAGTGGTCATAAAATATGAGCTGATTAATTTTACCCTAATTTGTATGATAATTAAAATTCTAACTTTTAATTCTGTTAATTGTCCTCCCACAAGGGGGTTGATTAGCCTTTGCAACAACATGCTGTGAAAATGTGCTTCCTGCAGGTCTGTCTTTGTTTCTCTTAAAAATGTAACAGCTTCATGCAATTATTCTTCAACTTCTATAAATAAATGCATGTTTCAGATAGTTTGGCATGATCAGTGTCAGCTGCAACCATAAATCAATTGCTGAACATTGTCAGACGTTTCTCATTTAAGTGGAAAATGATGTGGCCTTGGCAGATAACTGTCCTTGCTAATAAACAACTGTCTGTGGAAATGGTGGCATTGGTGGTAATGGTAGTGGTAGCAATGGTGGCAGAGGCAGTCTTCAAATAAACTGAAAGTAGAGTGATAATACTGGTTATGAGGCTTGTGCATCCTTCTTCCATCTCCCTCTCTCTCTCTTTACAGCACACACTTTCAAGATTTGAAATTGGAACAAACGCAGAACTGCTTTGAAAGTTTATGTTCCTCATGAAAAACAGAAATAATCCTCATGCACTTTGGCTGAGATAAAGTAGTGCTGCGTCAATAAGCCTCCACGTTTCATTCACTGGTCACATCAGAAGCTTTGTTAACCCCTTGCACATCTGCAGTGCATGTGCCAAAAACATATGTGAGAGCCACAGGGACTACACTATACTGATCAGAGTAACTGAGAAGGCAATGTTGGCCTAAGCTCCTTATCTTTCTCTTTCACTCCTCCAGTTTTTTCTGGGGGGGGGGGAGGATGCAGAAAACTGGATCACCTGATCCAAAAATCCTTAAAAAGGCTTACCTTCATCCAGTTAAATGTTATAGTGATTAGGAAATGATGTGGGAACAATCTTATTTTATTTTTCAGTGTTAACAAATTCTTTATGCTTTGATGATTCCTGGACTGATGCTGTTAGTTCTCAAGGTTCTGGCTAGTCTATATGTTTCTTGAAATGTCAGGTCAAAGTTCTGAATTTTCTTGAGAGAAGATAGAATTGCTGTCATTCTACAGTACACATTCCACTTATTGTATTAAATTCATCATGTCCTCTGTTTGATACCATAACAGTGTAAGTGGCAAAGCTGCTATGCTCAACCTGGGTACATATATAGGTTGATCAGGTTTTCAACGAAACCATTTTTTTTGAGAGTCTGTTTCCTTTAGCCTGTTCCTTTTCCTTTTTTCCTCTTTTTTCTTTAGCCCTAATTCACAGGTTGCTAAATTAAACCAATAGCATACAAAGGCTCAGAAGTCATCTTTTCCTTTTACTGACTTGGGTCCCTTCATTATTTCTGCCTGAAACTGTTCCTATTCAAATTAAGGCGAATTTCATAAGCAGCTTGATACATTGGAACAATCTAGTATTTTCTGTGTCAGTTTGGGAGGTGAGTTGGGTTGTGAGAAAGTGACTGGCCCAAGTCATCCAGCTAGTTTTCATGCAGAAGACAGGACTAGAACTCACAGTCAATGAGTTACAACCAAACTGACCAAATACCAAGCTACTACCCAAAGCAGAAAATAAAACCCGGTTGGAAATTCATGTAAGGATATTTAAGTGCCAAATATTTATGTTGGCATAAAATTATTAATTTTGCTGCAGTGTTTGGACAACTCAACTCACTGAAGCTAAGCTAATTACATCTGGATTGGGTTCCAGAGCAAAACTTGCAAATGTTGTTTATTTTCAATTGTCTTAATAGAGGCATTGCTTTAATTTGAATTTTCTTTTCCCTCACATTTTAGTCTGGTTGGGGTTTCTTCTGTTTATTTATATATTTTTGTACTTGTATATCAAGTACAACTGCAGCGACAGCCTTGTTGAAAACCAATCTAAGTATATTTTGCTTGCTAAGTACCAAGTTTATGGCTGAGGTTGTTCTCAAAACTCTTCCATCAGTTTCTTGACCTGGTGCCAGTCTTGCAGCTATTATAATCATCTACCAACAATTAACTTGCACTTTCCACACCAAGCTTCAATTAAAATTAGATAAACACTTCAGTGGTGAAAGTGTTAGCATTAGACTAATCAGCCATTCCTTGTGTTTTTCCAGTAGTTCTTTCCAGGCCTGCCATCAAAGGTCCTGACAGAAGCTTTCGCTTAAATAGACAAAACTCCAGAACTGCTGTAGTGAGAAAGGTATGACTGCATGTTGCTCATCTTCTTTTTCTTTCTTCTGGGTTATTATTCTTCCATTTCCTGCTCTACAGCTGCCTAATGTCACATCACGTCACTTGTAAATTCATTTCAACATTGTCTATTCCAGAATTGCAGTAATTGCAGTAATTCAGAGGCTGTGGGAGTGGGAGATAGGGCAGAATGTAATGCAAATGGATAGGGCTAATTTTTAGAGAGTTTTGAGATTTTTAAATATTATTTTCCATGAATTCTACATTTATAGATACCCATTTTTTTCATTCTGTATCAAAATTTAAGAAACTGAGACATTACATTTTCTGGTTATTCCAAAGATACTTTTTCATGAGGCAACTGGACTTTCCTGATTTTCTTTGAAGATGTTTTGCCTCTCATCCAAGAAGCTTCTTCAGCTCTGACTAGATGGTGGGGAATGGAAAGATTTATACTCCTTGCAGACAGCTATTCATTTGTATTCTTTTAGTGAGTCATTAATGCTACCTGGAAGCTTATCTATGTTTTCAGGATCACCTGAGTAGTGCAAATGTGTGTGGAGTCTTCTTGGAACTGTTGAAAGGACTGTGTTGTAGACTGGAGATAGATATTGTTATATCCCTTTCCCTCTGTTGAGAGAGGGCTGTTAAGTTTTGACATAGATGGCCTCTTTGACCCCTCTTTCAAACTAGCGGTCTTCTCTGTCCAAAATGTGGAGTTTGCTATCTTCAAAAGAATGGCCTTTGTCTTTTAAATGTAGATGGACTGCTGAATCTTGTCCTGATGGATTTACTCTCCTATGTTGTGCCATACATTTATGAAGTTGTTGTTTTGTTTCCCCAATGTACAGATCTGCACATGGCTTGCTGCATTGTACTGCATGTATCACACTGCTCAGTTTGTGTCTGGTGGGGTTTTACTTGGGGTGGACAAGCTACTGCCTTAGTGTATTCCTAGGTTTGAAGTGTGCACGTATGTTGTTTTGGCTGAAGATCCTCCTGAGCTTTTCTGATATTCCTGCAATGTAGGGAATAACTACATTGTTTCTTTTATTGTTTTCTTTGTCTGTTATGGAGGAGGTCCTGCGGGGCCTTTTTTGAGATTTGATGAAGGCCCACTTGGGATAGCCACAAGTTCTGATGATTTCCTTGATGTGTTTTAGTTCTTTTTCTTTGCCGTCTTTGCTGGTAGGCAGGCCTTCAGCTCTGTGATGTAGGGTTCTGATAACTCCCATTTTGTGTTTCAGTAGGTGGTATAAATAAAAATTTAATTTTGGTCTGTGTGTGGGAGCTTCCTGTAAATTTCAGTGTTAACACTTCTATCTTCCTTAATGTATACAAAAATGCCATCTATGTCAAAACTGAACAGCCCTCTCTCAACAGAGGGGAAGGGATACGACATCATATATCTCCAGTCTACAACTCAGTCCTTTCAACAGTTCCAAGAAGACTCCACACACATTTGCACTACTCAGGTGATCCTGAAAACATAGATAAGCTTCCAGGTAGCATTAATGACTCGCTAAAAGAATACAAATGAATAGCTGTCTGCAAGGAGTATAAATCTTTCCATTCCCCACCATCTAGTCAGAGCTGAAGAAGCTTCTTGGATGAGAAGCGAAACGTCTTCAAAGAAAAACAAGAAAGTCCAGTTGCCTCATGAAAAAGCATCTTTTGGATACCTATGACCTGGATGAATAAGAATCTCCATAGACATTACAATCTGGTTAGTGGTACTCAATTTCAGAAATCCAAATCTGAAGGAGTTGAAGTTTGGGGAAAAAAAAGAGTTGCTTACCCTCAGCATACAGGTTAACAAACCTTGATTTAACTCTCTATTAAGTCAATGATTCCAGAGACTGGATTTGGAACCTATTGCTTGCATATTGCCTCTAAACAAGAAATAGTATTGGATTTATTAGGGGAGAAAATTGTAGTTTCACTAATCAGTTATAAAGGATGAAGAATGGAACAAGAATATTTCTATTCTTATTCCCTTCCTTCCTGGGTTCTGTTTTTTGTTTTTGTTTTGGTTAAGTCTTCCATAATCTTTGTGGCTTACGTTACACAAGACCTGGTTGTCTGATGCATTTACTTGTACCATTAACTTCAAGGACTATGGAGACTACTGGAGAAGACTCTGTATTAATTCTAGGAAAAGTCAAGCTATACATTACAAAATTTATGACAATTTTAGTGAACAGGATGACTATCATTTGACTACCCAAAGCCTGAAATGGGAACAAGTTGCAAGGATCCTGAGGGTTTTTCAAAAGGAGCCTTGAGACACCCAGCCTTCCATTCTAGAGGTTCAGCTATATGCCACAACCTACTTTTAGCATTAAGATTCAATAATGTATAGTAAATTAAGACATATGGACATTATTAGTCAAATAGATCTTGAGAGATGAACTAAACCGCCTTTTAAAGCTAGTGAGTTCATGCCTGCCATTATATTCTGTTAGCTGTCTCTTTGCCTTATCTACTTTTTCATATACATCACAATGGGAATTATCTCCAATAAGTAGAAATAGAAATGTTCCATTTTTTCAAGGTATTTTGTATTATTTCAAAATGCTGATTTCTGGAAATTTAGCTTGAAAGCTTCTCTGCTTGCAAGTCTCAAATCTATTGTTTACTTTGGCTGTAAACTGACTGTTAAAATATAAGTGAATTCTGTTTCAAAGACATAAATAAATCAATATGGTGGAGAAAGCATCCTTCTGAATGGCCATGCCATCATGCCAGTGTCAGGGTGACTGCTCTGTATTGATAGCATATTGGTGTTCCGACACCCCACTGTTGGGTTCAGCAAAATAAAGTGGCCTTTTTGGATTATATAGAGGAAGGATGGTGCAATAGGCCCTACGTATACCAGGTCTTTTATGTCAGCTTGCATGCCTGCACCACACCAGGGCCACTTCCCTGCTTATCAGCGTAAATAAGTACTTCAGAGGCTCTACCTTCTTCAGAGGCACGTTTGTTGGGGTATCCCAAGAGGGTCAAACAACTTAAGAGTCATAATTTCTCTTATATCTCAGACAATAATAGTCTAGATAGAACGACGGTGGGTTGAGCCAACCAAATACCATCACTTTCTGTCTTACTACCTAGAGTAGTTTCTCATTCTGATGTTTTTGCTCTGAGGGATCATCATCTAGGAAAGTGTTCCAAGAGACTTTAGAGGCAGCATAGGCTGCATGGAGTCATGCTAACTGCTTTTCCTCAATTGCTGCACCAAGTAATGGTGTAATTCTCTTAGGGACCAATGAAACATTCTGAGGAATTTGTATTATATATGTAAACAGTTAACATACATTATTTAACAGGTTGTTTCAACTAGGGAAGACATTCTGACAGGAGAACATGCGGGAACTTTGACAGCTGTCAAAGTTCCCCGCACAGCGCAGGCGCAGCCACTGACAGCTCGCGGCTGTCAAAACACCGGACCATGCGGAAGCCTGAGCTGTCAAAAGAGGATGACGCGGATTGGTCCGGATTGACGCGGCGCCAAAATGAACGCTCCTGATTGGCCCTCGCTGACAGCTGCCGGCTATAAAAGCCGGGCAAGTTATTCTATGTTTGCCTTGCTCTAAATAAACCCTTTAAGTAACTAGCCTGTCGTCCCGAGTGGTCCTTCGGTTACTTCACTGGCGACGAGGATGGGATCGCTCCGGAGCTGAAGTCACAGCCAAGGAAGAGAGTTCCTGAGCTGAAGTCACGGCCGAGGACGAGAGTTCTCGGCAAGAGCTGTCACTGGAAGTTTTAACTTCCATAGGAGCGACCCAGGACCGGACGACATGGCAAACTTCGGGCGTGTGAGGGAATTCGATACCCGCCATCCCGAGAGATGGCAATCACACCTAGGCCAGGTCGAGGGATTCCTCCTCGTCAGTAAAATCACTGACGACAGAGCAAAGGCCGCCGCTCTACTATACATCAGCGGACCTCCAGTGTACGATGCTGCCGTGGGCCTGTTCAGCCCGGTGCCCATCACAGAGGTCTCCTACGCGGACCTGGTGGACCAGCTGAACAAGTACTACATGCCGGCTCGCTCAGAACTGTACTGGCGGGTCCAATTCGCCCAGAAGAAACAGCGGCCAGACGAACCCGCCAACGAGTTCATCGCTGGGGTCAGGCACGCCGCGCGGAACTGCTGTTTTCCCGACCTGGAAGACCGCATCAGAGACCAGGTGGTGATCGGGTTGAGGGACGAGAGGCTGCAGAAGAAGCTGACATCCAAACCCAACATGAGCCTGGCAGAGCTGACCAGAGAAATCATGGCCTACGAGCACAACCATAAGAAGAAGCCGACTACTACGACCCCAGAGAGCCCAGCGACCGTCTTCCAAGAAAGCGCCACCCTCAGCGACAGCGAAGAGTCGGTGGATTTCACCGACGGAGAAGCCCTGCAGCGCAGAATGGAACGCAGGCAACCAAGGAGAGGCGACACTTCGGATCGTCGAAGGTCCAGGAACCCCCCTCCGCCACCGCCGCGTTACGAGCAACGGGCCGCCTGCGCCAGCTGCGGGGGCAACCATGCCCGAGGAAGCTGCCAGTTTAGAAACGCTAAGTGCCACAATTGCGGGAAGACCGGCCACATCAAACCGGTGTGCCGCAGCAAGGGCCGTGACAACATCAATGATTTGGAGGCAAACTCCCCAGGTAGGCCAGCTACCCAGGCCAGCAGAGAAAAACCGCCAGGGCCCCTGGTAGAAACAATTGACAGGGTAAACAGCCTAAGCTCAAAGGTTAAGATCAGGGTAAGAATTCAGGGGGTACCCTGCCTCATGGAAGTGGATTCAGGGTCAGCAGTCTCCTTAATTTCGTTAAAAACTTATCAGGAGATCTGTCAACAAGGCAAGGAAAAAATTCCTCTGAGGCAAACCCAGGTCCACCTAGCAGACTTCCAGAAAACCCCCATTCCTCTGGAAGGGAGGGCTAAGGTTGTCGTGCAGTACAAAGGGTTCAAGGGTCCCTTAGAAGTCCTAGTTACGCCAGGAAACCGCACCAACTTGATAGGGTTAAACTGGTTCGGCCCGCTAGGAATCGCCTTAACGGGGGTAAATACAATTCAAACATCCAGCCTAGAAGCCGTTTGCAACAAGTATGCAGACGTCTTCGATGGCACGTTAGGGAAATACACC
The DNA here is from genome assembly GCF_964194415.1 of Vipera berus. NCBI lineage: Eukaryota > Metazoa > Chordata > Lepidosauria > Squamata > Viperidae > Vipera > Vipera berus. The sequence continues at coordinate 44,551,328 of NC_138207.1, forward strand.
GGTCCCCCCATCTCCTTACAGTTAAACCCAGCAATCCAACCAATAAAGATAAGAGCTAGGAGAGTACCCTTTGCCCTTAAAGAAAAAATAGAAAACGAGCTTGATCGCCTCATAGGTCTCGGGGTGCTCGAACCAACGGAAGGGGGAAGCTGGGAGACCCCTATAGTCACGCCTATTAAACCGAACGGGGAAGTGAGATTATGTGCGGACTATAAAGCGACCCTGAACCTAGCCCTCAGCCCCCACGCTTACCCGGTGCCAGCGGTAAGGGACGTATTTGCTTCCATCCGCTCTGGCGCCATTTTCGCCAAACTTGATCTCACGCAGGCGTATTTGAGTTTGAGTTTGAGTTTGAGTTTTATTTGATTTATATACCGCCCTTCTCCTTGGTAGGGACTCAGGGCGGTTCACAGGGCATATATAAAAAAGACGATACAAAAATTAAAAAAGATTAAACCCATGCCCAATTAAAACAGTAATACAAATTTAAAAACAATTAAAACTGCCTGTCACCAATGACACCGCGGAAGCCCAGACAATTGTCACCCACCGCGGTGCCTTTAAAGTGAAAAGGCTCCAATTCGGCATATCGGCTGCCCCGGGTATTTTTCAGGGTATCATGGAGAAAACCCTGAAAGGAATACCCGGGGTCTGCCCCTATTTCGACGATGTTCTCATCGCCGGAGAAAACGAAGCAAACTTAGCTGACAGGCTGTCAGCTGTGCTAAGCCGGCTCAGAGAAGCCGGCCTCAAACTCAAACGGGAAAAGTGCTCTATTGGAGTCACATCCACAGAATTCCTTGGGTACAAGATAGACGGCCAAGGCATCCACCCCACCACTGAAAAACTAAGGGCTATTCAAACAGCACCAAGCCCAAGGAATAAACAAGAGCTCCAAGCTTTTTTAGGATTATTAAACTTTTACCATGCCTTCCTTCCCCATAAAGCCACTATTGCTGAGCCTCTGCATAGGCTCCTGGACAAGGGAACTGTTTGGTCCTGGACAAAAATACATGAGAATAGTTTCCAATCATTAAAAAAGATTATTTGTCACAGCTCAACGATCACCCTTTTCAGAGAAGACACCCCAATATGCATCGCTTGCGATGCCTCTCCCTATGGAATCGGGGCAGTGTTAAGTCATTTATTCAAGGATGGTACACAAAGACCCATAGCCTTTTATTCACGCACTCTGTCTAAAGCAGAAAGGAATTACGCACAAATAGACAGAGAAGCCCTAGCAATAGTCGCAGGGGTGAAAAAATTCCATGACTACCTTTATGGGAGGCCCTTTACTATATTTACAGATCACAAACCCCTTCTGGGCATATTCACGTGGAATAAAACTACACCACAGATTCTCTCCCCGAGAATACTACGGTGGTCCACATTCTTATCGGCCTATTCCTATCAGTTAATACACAAACCGGGAAAGGAATTAGGACACGCAGACTGCCTCAGCAGACTGCCCATTCAAAGCAAGGACTCAGACCCAGCCCCAGCTGGACTGATTCTAGCAATCTCTCAACTGCCAGATTGTCCCCTGTCTGCAAACATTATAGCCAACAATTCAGCTAAAGACAAAATACTTAGCAGAATCCTCAAATGGGCCACAACAGGGTGGCCAGCACAAAACCCACACCCCCAATTCCAGCCATATTTTAGCAGGAAAAACGAAATATCCACTCATAGGGGATGCCTGCTGTGGGGAAATCGGGTCATAATACCCGAAAAGAACATAAACCAAACATTACACATTTTACATGAAGGACATCCAGGCATTGTCAAGATGAAAGCGATGGCTAGAAGTTATGTCTGGTGGCCGGGCATTGATAAAGAGATAGAAAGTTATGTGGGAGGGTGCTACACCTGTCAAGCGACCAGAAACGAGCCACCCCAAGCACCAATTCACAAATGGGAAACTACGAGGAACCCATGGTCACGTATACATTTAGATTTCGCAGGACCTATCCAGGGGCAAAGTTTCCTAATTGTAGTAGACAGCTATTCTAAATGGCTAGAAGTCACTCCCCTTAGAAAAACAACGTCAGGAGCCACTATACAAGCCTTAAGAAAAATATTCGCCACACACGGCCTTCCAGACACCATAGTTTCAGACAATGGACCTCAATTCACCTCTCGTGAATTTCAGATGTTCGCTATGAAGAATTGTATTAGGCTGGTCACGTCTGCACCGTTCCACCCATCGTCGAACGGGATGGCTGAAATTATGGTGCGGTCCACAAAAGAAGCTTTGAAAAAATTCGCAAAGGGGAACTGGCAGCGGCGTCTCAGCCAGTTCCTCATGTCACAACATGCAACTCCATGCACAACAACGGGCAAATCACCGGCGGAACTGAGATGGGGGAGGAGGCTAATAACACGGCTCGACAGACTGCATCCTGACACATACCCGGAAGAAAAAGAGCACCCCTACCCAAACCGCACACTCAAACCAGGACAATTGATATGAGCACGGTCATATACAGATAAAAACAAGTGGGTCCAGGGGACAGTACTAAAACAAACGGGACCCATTTCATACCTAATAGCCACCCAAACTCACGGCAACCTACGCCGTCATATCGACCAACTCAGACCCAGACAACCGCCACACAACCCAGAACACCAACCAGAGGAACTCGAACTACAACCCCCCCCAGAAATACTACCTATACCAAACCAAGAAGAAGAACAGCAAGAAAACGAACTACCAGAACCAGACAATCCCCCACTTCCGCGCCGTTCCAACAGGAACCGAAGAGCCCCCGCCTACCTGAAGGACTACCAATGGGCAGGTTCCGGCAACCAAGGGGGAGGGAACACTCCAGGGGAGGGGTAAGGGGTGTATTATATATGTAAACAGTTAACATACATCATTTAACAGGTTGTTTCAACTAGGGAAGACATTCTGACAGGAGAACACGCGGGAACTTTGACAGCTGTCAAAGTTCCCCGCACAGCGCAGGCGCAGCCACTGACAGCTCGCGGCTGTCAAAACACCGGACCATGCGGAAGCCTGAGCTGTCAAAAGAGGACGACGCGGATTGGTCCGGATTGACGCGGCGCCAAAATGAACGCTCCTGATTGGCCCTCGCTGACAGCTGCCGGCTATAAAAGCCGGGCAAGTTATTCTATGTTTGCCTTGCTCTAAATAAACCCTTTAAGTAACTAGCCTGTCGTCCCGAGTGGTCCTTCGGCTACTTCAGAATTGCTACTGCAGCATTTGATAAGAGAGAGAACACCTTGATGGATAAGAGGCTGCAGACCTCTTAGTGAGCCTGGCTCCATCTTGAGACATTTTGATTCTGATGCAGAAGAGCAAATGGCATCCTCTGATTCTTGAGCATATAGTCTTCAACACTTGCTAAATTATTTTGGGTCTGAGGTGAAAATAAAACAAAAACCCACCACAGAATCTCTTCTAGGAATAAGACTGACCCTTTAGTTTGAGTACACTGTTGCTCATCCTTCCCTTTTCATCCTACTGGTTATCAGCTGGATTGCAACCCTCTGTCTCCCTCCCACATTTCTCTTTCCCTGATCATTCTCTTGACTGATGATCATCATGTGAAAAGCTGGACTAGACAATTGGACAAAGGCTGTCTCAAATTCCCTGTCCCATCAATTCAAAAGCGCTTTTCTTCAAATAAAGTATAAACCCAAGAAGCTTACATAAGGATTGGGAATAGGGATTATCATTAGAAATAGGTGCAAATATTATGGTCATCATGCTCCACCAATGGAGTATTAAACAATCTGGTATGAAATGAGACAGTCAGTTTAGAAAGCAGGACTGAATACAAAAAAATGAAACCTCCTTTCAGATCCATAATATTGCAGACTTAGTTATTCTGGTGCCTTATTCACATGCACCGAAAGAGAAAAAAAACTGTCATTCTTCCTTTTGGGTGTTATATTTTGCTGTATAAGTAAAATATACTTCTAGAAAGTTGTTAAACCAGTTCATGAAGCCTGCAAGAACCACTGAAGTGAATACAAATATGCGAAGAAAAAGGGTTTTAAATATTAAGAGACTGCAGCATGTCAAAGCTAAATTTTGGCAAAAGCTAACAGACATCACATTACTGATCAAGCTATAATAAGAAAAAAAAAACATTTGAAAAAAATAGTAGGCAATTGTCCTCAGGACAGAAGCCAGTAGTGAACTTTAGAGGGATTGGGAATGTATTGCAGTGCATTAGCTACTCTTAAAGCATATTTAGAATGTTTTACACATGTTTGCTGGATTTATTAAAATTCTTTATTTTTAATTTAGAGACACTTTAGAGACTCTGTTTTACAGATTCTAAAACTTCTTTTTTCTGCTCCAGAGGCTAAGTTTTGATTGGGTTAAACTGTATACCTATCAGGACTACTTTGGACGTCATATTATAAAAATATAAGTAGGAAAATGTTTTCTGAATATGATCAAAGAGAGGACTGCAGTATTTTAAAAATTAGAAAAATTGGCTTCCCCAACTCTTGAAAAATACTGCCAAAACATCTATAGGTAATATATCTCTATCTATCTATCTATCTCTGTCTCTGTCTCTGTCTCTCTCTCTCTCGATTAGATAGATGATAGATAGATGATATCTATCTATCTATCTATCTATCTATCTATCATCTATCTATCATCTATCTAATCGAGAGAGAGAGAGAGAGACAGACACACACACACACACACACACACACACACACAGAGAGAGAGAGAGAGAGAGAGAGAGAGAGAGAGAGAGAGAGAGAGAGAGAGAGAGAGAGAGATTTTTTAAGGTACTTGGCACAGCTTTCCTAACTATCAGTTGCTTGCTCCTAAAGTCCCATAGCTCTTCTGAAAACATAAATGTATTTGCAACTCTTCAATTCCTTGAAGATTTGGTAGGAACTGACAACTGGCAAAGTAAACTGTACCATTTATTTATTTCTTAGTTCAATTTATAAAGCCGCCTATCTCACATTTGTGATTTCAGGCAACCTACAATTAAAACATAAACAATGCCTCCTAAATAAATAATAATATGCGAAAAAATAAAACAATAAAAATCATTAAAGACATACAGTACAATCCCTCAAAGTCATTCAAGAACAATACAGTCATTTTATGGGCTCCATGCCATTCTCTGATCCCTAGGCCATATGACAAAGCCAGGTCTGACCTTGGAGGAGCGATGTTCCAGAGCAGAAAAGGCCACCTTCTGTATCCCACTAGATAACGTTCTCTATTGGACGGAACTTACAAGCCTCTTCTGCTAGACCTGATGGAGCAGGTAGATGGAGAGAGGCAGTTCTTCAAATAACTTGGCTGCATTCCATGTAATGTTTTATAGTGTTTCAATACCTTGAATTAAACCTGGAAGCAAAATGCAGTTTGCAGAGCAGAGGTGTAAAATGCACAGATTTAAGTGTGCATATAATTGGTCATGCTGTTGCATTTTGCACCGTGAAGCTTCCAAATATGTAGAGCACTTTATAATAATTGATATGGAAGTTGACTGGCATGAATGACTGAGTGTAGATCCTCATGATCCAGGAATGGATGCAGACTAAAGGACAATTCAAAGCTGTACAAAAGCCTTCCTAGCCACAACTGCCATTTGATTTTCAAGCAGAAGTTACAAGTCCTGAAGGACCTCCAATCCAGGTTGTGCATTGGATCTGTCTGGGGAACTACAAATTCTTCCAGAACCAAAAGTAGTGAATTTCTAGATCTAGGTGGCCTCAAAATCCAAAGTCATTCAGTATTACCAGTGTTCAGCTGAAGCCTCTTGCTCTCCACCCAAACAACTACAGACGCCAGACATTGAGGCAGGATGTTGGCAGCGTTGTTTACTTCACCAGAGATGAAGATATATAGCTGGGTATCATCAGCATACTGATGATACCTCACCTTTGGTTATGGATAACGTTGTTTTTACCAAAGCTTCTATCCACTTTATCCCAGTCCTTCCTACCACCCACCCCAGCTACCACATGTACTTTTGGAATTTTCTGAAATCCAGTTTTATTTCTTACCAGATGGAAGCAGGTCATAAGCCTCAGGCATAACTTGTTTTTCATCAGTGTAGATTTCAACTGGCATTCTTAGAAATTAAAAATACTGTAATGAGTTGCTGCAACCTAAGATGTAAAGTATACTTGCCCAGAATATATAGCAAAAATAAGGTAAAGATGATGAGACTATCCTGGTGGATAGAATTGGAAGCAACCTTCCATCCATGAAAACAGGGTTGATTGGCTACACTTGCTATGGCAGCCATTTTGTGAGTTTTTCCAAGTACATGCATTCAAAGTAAAACTCTGCCCATCACATCTGCCTGAAAAGTTTCATGATCCCTGATCTATGAAGTCCATGAAAAGGCCACTCAAATTATCCACTGATGGATCATCACTAGATCCCTTGTCACCCATTCATTGTTGAACTATTTGCTGTTATTCACAGATATGTTACATAGCTCTTAGTCTATTTGGCAATCAGCTTTTAAATACATATTCTTGCTAAATTCAAGTCTATTCTCTGTATCATATGCCTTCTCTATATCAATAGACATAAAATAATCTTTTTCTCACATTCTTATATTTCTAAATAAAAAACAAAAATCTGATCTGCATATCCCATGCCTGACATAAAGTTGCACTGCACTCCTAAAATTTGTTCAGTGTTACCTTTTGTACTCTTTCAAATACAATTCTACCAAACATCTTTCTAAGCATACTTAGCAAACTAAGCACCCTGTGGTTTTTCATTCATTCTTGCTACCTTTTTCTTGTATAAAAGAACAATAATAGGATTTCTCCAATTTTCTGATATTGATGCAGTCTTCTCACACACATTAAATACATTGCACAACCACTCCAGAAGAAATCGGCATCCATATTTTAACATCTTTCCAGTTATGCCATCTATACCTTCAGCCTCATAATTTTTCAATAATCTCATATAATTTATGCTGTCATTTGTTTTTGGACTCTAGCATATATAATACATTTTCAAATTTTAGATTTAAGACTTTCTTTCAGTTAGAAATCTCAAACAGAGAAAAATCATCCTAGATCCAGTTAAGTCCTTCCAGCTTGTCATCATGGAGTAGAATCTTTTTCTTTTTTGGAAAGTTTATCAAGTAGTTCTGTAACAGTCCAGATTATGTAAAAGCTAGTGTAGTATTTTCCAATGTGTTTGTTTAAAACAAATTATAATAAAAAAGATAGGGACAATCTTGCAATCATGTTCCTATTTCATGAATTATAGGAATTTTAGTCACTGCCAAGGCTCATTACCCTCCATCATTTGGATTGCCATAAATTGTATTTCTCCTATAAAAACTATAATTTTAGATGTCAACCATATTTTACCTTATGACAGCATCATCTATTAGGCAGGGGGAATGTTCAGCCAGGTTCAGGCCTGAATGTTAGATTTGATGCCCTATAAGAAAAACTAAAAATGATAAAGGGATTTAGAGAAAATAGAGGACCTTTATTTACTCTTGTTGGTTTCTTCATCTGTGGATGAATTACTTCAATTTTTTTCCTGTCTCTATATCCATGGGGCTTTAGATAACCAACAATCAAAACAAAATATCGTACTCAAAATTCAGTAAACACAACTGTTCAAATCTGATTCAAGAAGGAATCAGATTGAGAGAATTATTAACTTCCAGTGATAGAAGAATAAAAAATTGATTCGGAAATTGAATCAAGTGACATCCTTACTTTTAAAGAATAAAACAGAATCCTAAAGCTCATTTAGTGATTATTCATATTATGATTTCCATCTGGCATGCTGTGCATAATTCTTCATAAGACCGTACTGCACAAAAATATAAAACAAATCTATATTTTAATTTTATTTGGGACTGGGATAATAATGACCATGTGAGAGAAAGATTGAAGTGTATGATTGCCTTCAGAATTAACTAGTAAACTCTTAGCAATTTAAAAAACTCCATATAAGCAAACTTCAACCCAGGAGATCACGAAGCAGCTATAAAAGTCTGTCAGTAAACCAATTATATACAATGGTAGCCATTTCAAAAAGTCTTTATTATGGTGATAAAAAAAACTTAACAAAGCATAACATTGCCTTTAAGGTCCAAATTTGATAGCTTCCATTCAAGTGTTTGCAGCTAGTCGTGCTGCAAATTTGGCTTTACAAAATTGAAAGAAAACTCAAAATATATAAACATTGTATATATTGTTTTAAATGGACATTGTTCTTCATTGTATCACTCACATATAACTAATATTCTAGTTTATTGCATTGGGTGGAAAGTAGAGGGAGAATGGGAGTGATCCTGGACAGCATAATGCCCAGAGATCCTCCCTCCCTCCCTCCCTCCCTCCCTTCCTTCCTCCCTCTCTCCCTCCCTCCCTCCCTCCCTCCCTCCCTCCCTCCCTTCCTTCCTTCCTTCCTTCCTTCCTTCCTTCCTTCCTTCCTTCCTTCCTTCCTTCCTTCCTTCCCCATGTAAGACATTGACTTCTAGCCTTCTGCCATTTTCATTCTGCCAGAATGCCTATCGATGCCACATGGATTGAAAAATGCTCTAGCAAGTACACATTTTTTGTTTCATTTTTTTATTTTATTCAAAATGTTAAAATGCAAACTCCATAACAAGGAAAAAAAGAAAAAAAGCAATACAAAAAGAAAACAAAATTAGACAAGACTACATAAAATATGTGCATAAAAAACATATACATAAATTATTCACCCTAGTTGAATACTGATAAATATATTTCAAAGATAATAATTCCTCCCCACTTGCAAAGCAGGACACAATTTATAAATTTCTACAACACTGTTTACCCAGCCCACTTGGCCTAACATCTATCTACTAAGAACATACATTACAGAGAGTAATGATTCATTTTGAAATATGGGACACAGGAAACAATAGGTTGGGCTCATCTCTGTTCATTAAGAGGGAGAAGTTTGAAGACCCTGGTAAGGAAACATAAGGTGACGAAGCACAGTGGGAGGAACTAGGAAAGAGAACAGTGCTGAACTCTAACTGATATCTCAGAAGGAGAAAAACAAAAAAGTAAGAATCAGATGAAGATGGATGCAGAGAGAATTGAGAGGAATTAAGGAAGCAAGTAAACAAGGTCTACATGGAGTGTGGATTTTTAATGTAATGTTGTATGAGTCATTGAGTAAATGAGAAAAAAAATAAAGGAATTTTATTAGAGTTTTATCTGAATTTGAATACAGTTGTCCAAAGCTATCTCTCCATAGGTAAGCCATAAGAAATATGAAAATCTAAAGATTCTAAATTAAGAATTCATCAGAGTTCATCAGAAATTATGAAGCCATCTACATGTGTTTGATGTGAAATATAAAGGTCATTTTCTAAACCATGAATTAATTTTATACAATTAAGCACAACTATGTAGTTCGTATGTGGGTAAATTAGGGGTCAACAGTGGAAACTTGGATGGTGATGAAGTTTGCCATGCTATAGCCATTATAATGATAGTGCTCCATTGGTAGTATAAGCAAAAGGGGTTTACTAAAATATGCCGGCAGTCGAATAGGGTAATTTTAAATCGCCTTTTCCTTTTCTTTATATGGGTCTGAATCTCACAAAACTGTATTTTGTCTGCCTGAAAGGATGATGCAGCTTTTTTGACATTCTTTTAAAGCAATCCTACTAACTAGTCTTCAAATGGCAGCAGTGATACACTCTTAAGAGGCAAATTTACTCCTTTCCTCCTTGACTAAACCTCCTTGACTAAACCTCTGCTTATGAATGCAGAGGAAAAGCTTTACAACAAGCATACAGAAATACAAGTATAATACAAATACGACACAATACAAACACAATACAAGTATAACCACACAAGCACAAGAATAACTTTAAACGTTAATCTATGGAACTAATGGGATGAATCTTCTTGTCTTCTACAGACAGGCTTGCTGAGCCTTTTCTATTCCTGATTCCCAACTGGCTGGGCAGTTTCCTTAAAAGTATATATCAAAGGCACAGTACACATTCAAACAAACCAGATTTTTTTACTCTTTTGGCAAAGTGCCCAGCAACAGTTGAGAGACCTGTAACAGTTTTTTCTATCCTCTGCTTGATTTTCTTATCCTTCCTTCTGGGTTGGCCCATCTGATCCAATCTACTTCTCTTCTTGGCTTGATTTATGGGGTATTTTCTTCACTAGTGAAGACCTCTCAGTATTTCTTTCTCCATTGGGCCTACATTGTGAACCAATAGTCCTGATACGTTTGTACCCGCAGGCTGTCTCTTTTATTATTAGCTACGAAGACTGACAATGCATCTGATCAAAGTGCTGCAAAAATAAAAGGCTCCTACCTACATCCTACCTTTTGTTTACTCAGAAACAGTCTTCACTTCTTTGAACCTTTACTTCTTAACACTTGACAAATATATAAAGCACAACTTTTGGTAGACTATTGTCTACTTTACTAGATATATGAAGCTTTAGCCTGATATAAATAGATTATATAAAACCATGGAAAGGATGTAGGGGGAGAGATACTAAAGTCATCTGTAGGATATGTATATAGTGATACTTGGTATTATGGTCTTTACAAAGCCAGTTATGTGTGACACACTATATGCATAATGTGGTAACAAAGATATTTCATTAAATTTAATCATTACACTAAATGAATTACATTATACAAGTGCCTAAAAATTGTCTCAAGTAACCGTCCAAAGATATTCAAATCCATGAGCCTCAGCAAAGGGCAAACCTGATGCTTAAGTATTTTGTCACCTTATTATAAATGTATGCATTTCATATATTCCTGTCCACAGATCTAACTTTTTCTTATTTTTTGTGCTGCATTTTTTAAAAACCTGCTGATGGGAATGGCATAGATGGTGGTCCAAGTGATATAAACATATTGTGAATCAAAAAGATGGTCCATTATATTTGGAAAGTAATAAAAAGACTGCAGCTCTGCACCAGTAAATCAGGCTCATTTCTCCCTTGTCATTACAGGCTCCATATCACAACAGTGTTTTTATAATCAAAAACTCCCATTAGATCATAAAAATGAAGGAAAGCAATTAACTGTTTTTCATTATACTTATTGTTTAATTAGCTTATTATGAAAATTGTTTGTTAAAAGCCAAAAATCTACCTCACCACTCCCAGCAATGAATTCTTCTGATCGCATGTGGGAACAGAGATGCTATGGAGTCTCTGCATGGCCTAACAAACTTTCCTTTGAATGACAGAAGAAACATCTGTGGTGAGACTGCTCCAGTGCTCTTGGAAGCTGAACAGTGTAATAAGACTAAGACCTGCTAGACAACACCAAAGGATCACAAATTCTACTCTTAATTCCACAGATAGGACTCTGAACTTGCAGTGTTTTGTCATCCCTTATTTTTGCTTTCTTATGGAAATTATGGAAGGCTCTATTTCAGTCTTAAAAAAAAATTGGTCTACAGATGTTAAAAGGGCCCAAGAAGGTCTAAGTTAGAATTGCATTGTGAAAATAATGTGCTGAATTTTTGTGCTGAATGTTTTAAAAATACACACATATGGATTTGTATTATATTTTATTTGACGTGAAAATTTGTATTATTTCTAGAGAGAATCTATTTAACAAGTTGGTCATCAAAAAAAATGCAGCCATTTCCCCCCCTGAAATGTTGAGAGCTGATAACAGAAGAAAGTTCTTAAATCTTTCCAAGTTGTATTGCATTTACAAAATACAAGGATTGCATTACTATTTGCCCCAAAACAAGGCTGGTACTTTGCCTTCTCCCTTCCCCGCTCCCTCCCATGTTTGATCATTCCTTATCTGGTATAAGTGCCACTTTAATACTCTTAAGCAATATTTTTATTGTCTTCTGATTAATCTCCATGATTTACCAAACTTCATTACCTATAACCCACAGTCTTACAACAGATATTATATGGCATTCATAATGTCATGTCATAATGAAAAACATTACCACCTAAGTTATTATACTATTGCTCTTGTACTTTATAGATATCATTAGTTATTACTCTTGTCAATCTGATGAATTTAAAAAATGACAGAAAAAGTTGTAAACTTGAAAATGCGAAGTCATAAATAGTGCTAAGCAAAGACATTGTCCTGCATTATTTCCTACCCCATTTTTATTTAAATGTACATTCAAATGCATTTAGTAAGTTAATATACGTTAGTAAATTAAGTAATTCTCGTGAATTTATTCACTGCGTCCCATACTGAAGCATCTAAAAACAGTTTACGGTACAAACACCTAATACATATAAACTGCAATCGATAACAATTATTTATTTATTTTTAAAAAGTTTATATTCTGCTGGCTGGTGATCAGCATCTGGGAAGGATAAAAGTAAAGGACATTTGTTTTCCTCACTTTTCTTTAGCAATAATGAGAGAGGTTAGTCACTGGATCTCCCCCCATATATGGCAGCCTCCCAATTCTGTTTCACTTTAAAAAAAACAGTTAAGACTTAGTTTTTTCTCTCAGGTATTTGGGTTCAGTTGAGTGAAGTCCACTTTCGTACTGTTTGATCATTTTATATAGTGGGTGGATGTTGTATGAGATTTTTGTTATTGTTTACTTCCATTATATACCACCCAGGGCCCCGTTGTTTAAGTTGAACAATCTTACAAATGTATGAAACAAACAAGCGCCTTTGTATTAAGCCAGATTTTAGGTCCGTCAAATTCAGAATCTCAGTAGATGTCCAAAATGTCAAGCTGGAGTTTTTCCAGCCTTACCTGGAGATGGAATAGAACCATCTTCCCAGATCTAAAACCTCCTGATGGGTTGGGCTGCAACTTCTTTAACTCCTAGCCATGCTAATTAGAAATTACAGAAGTTGAAAATCAACACATTCTAAGGTTGCCACCTTGGAGGAACAGTGCTAGTGACTTAAAGACCCTAAATGACAATGTTTTTAACATTTATTTTATCCTCTTATTTTTATGTAGCCCCTTTATTTGGACTGTTGAAAAACAGCAGTTCAATACAAAAAAGCATACTAATGGCCTAATAATTCACTGGAAAATTACTTCATGAAATGGCAATCCTCTCCCTTTGTACTCCTTCATCGTTCCCATAATGAATCTCTTCTTGCTATCCAGCCAATGCAGTAGTCCTACATACAGGATATCCCAACTCAGTTCTGCTGCTGCAGCTTGATGGAATATTGCTGTGAAGTAACAGAAGCCGCCATTTCTCGCTCACTTCCAAAGAAACCATATGAATTCTGCTTCATCTTTTGCTAATAATTAGATGTCTTAGGCATATCTGAACCATTTTCACTTTTCTGAAACTATGTAGTTAGTTTTAAAAAATGTCTTGAATGTAATTGCTGAACACTTGGTAAAATTCTCATTGGTGCCTGTTTCTCAGTCAATGAATCATACTGGTTATCGGGGTAAAGTCATTCATCTGTGTAAATTTCTTGTTTGATTTTTTTCATCTGCTACTGTTTGACACATGTAAAGAAAACATGAATACCCAGTACTTCCAAGTTTTTAACCCCATCATTTTTTTAAAAAAATTATTTATATACCGCCCTTCTCCCGAAGGACTCAGGGCGGTGAACAGGGCAAATGTATAAAATACAAAAAATACAAAAGTTAAAAGGAATTAAACATAATGCCCAAGGTAAAAAACAATAAATACAAATATTAAGAACAATAAAAAACCCAACCCACCCCCCATCAGGCCAAGCCGGCTTGTTCAAACAAATGCGTTTTCAGATCGCGTCGGAAGGAGCGGAGGTCGGGCGCCATCCGGAGCTCAACCGGCAACCGATTCCATAGCTCCAGGGCGCCCACAGAGAAGGACCTCCCCTTATTTATGAATGATATAGAGTAAGTATAATAGCTTTTGATTTTTAGCATACCTATTCTAAAAATTGAAATCATATGGAGTACAAAGAACATGCATCAAGAATGATGGGTTTTGGGAAATGTATATTAATGGAACCCCAAATTGTTTATTAATGAAACAATACTAAAAGTTAATTATTATTATACATTGTTATTACAAAACCAGTACACACTTTTTTTTAATGGCTCAAAGGTGCCAATATATATTCCTGGATCAACCCACAACATTGGATTGAGTGAATGGACTAATTTGTGGAATAAACTATAATTTGATGTATATTTTGCCATTTGTCTGACAACTCAAGGTGTCATAGTGGGAATCTTCCTTAATTTAGTTCCCATGACAATAGCCCAGGTAAGTAAAGTGGGCTGAGGAAGATAAACTAAATAAATCACCCTATGAGCTTCATGGTTGAATGGGAATTTGAATCACCAGCTCCCAAATCCAGTGTCTCAAATAGTACATTATATTTCTTTTTGAATTCCCATCAGTGTCACAAATGGACAGTGGCACAAGGTTGATTTGCAATTGTGTTCCAACCTTCTGGAACATTAAAAATATGGTCTCTGAATGTGTAGTAACATTAAGAATTGTCTCCAATTATATTTTTATTGATACTAGAACTGAAAAGCAAACTATAGTTATAAAGTAAGTGATTCCACTATTTAATTAACAATTGTCTGTTTAACCACAATTTAAGGAAGAACCCAAGTAATCTGGTTCATACATACTACTCTATAAGACATGGCACTCAGTGAGTTTCATAACCAGAGCAAAGGGACAGGGTCTTTAGACTTCCTGGAAATTCATACTAGAATTATTTGTGTCATTACAGAATCATTGATAATTGGTGAGTTAACCTTACATATGTTATACTGTACATGACGGCCAGTTTGGTGTATGGTTGAAGCATTAGACTAGAAACCAAGAAACTGTGAGTTCTAGTCCCACCTTAGACATGAAGCCAGCTGAGTGATCTTATGCTAATCACTTTCTCTGAGTCCTAGGAAAAACCTTGCCAAGAAAATTGCAGGTACTTGTCTAGGCAATTGCCAGGAATCAAAAAACAACTCAAAGATGCACACACAAAAAAAGTTATACATATCTATTAAGTATGAAATACAGCTACACTCATATATTGATACAGGTTTTACCATAGAGTATATTAGGGACGTGGTGGCTCAGTGGGTTAGGACGCTGAGCTTGTCGATCAGAAGGTCGGCAGTTTGGCGGGTCGAATCCCGAGTGCCGCATAACAGAGTGAGCGCCTGTTACTCGTCCCAGCTTCTGCCAACCTAGCAGTTTGAAAGCACGTAAAAATGCAAGTAGAAAAATAGGGACCACTACAGTGGGAAGGTAACAGCGTTCCGTGCACCTTTGGCATCTAGTCATGCCGGCCACATGACCACAGAGACGTCCTCGGACAAGCGCTGGCTCTTCGGCTTTGAAACGGAGATGAGCACTGGTCCCTAGAGTCGGAAACGACTAGCACGCATGTGCGGTGGAACCTTTACCGTTACCTTTTTATATTATGTATAAATCAGGTTTCAGGATATTACTGCATGTGGCTTCAACTTCTCTTGGGATATGAACTGTGTCTCCTTTCAGCAATCAGTGGCATTGCTAGGTACTTTCACAAAGCTAGTTCCTAGTTTATGCTGTGATGTACAAAACTGAAAGCACATTTGGTAATGCCTCAGATGGATATTCCATGGATTCAGTGGATGAACTGGCCTTCTATAATGCAATGGATCTAGTGGGATTTGTTATAAGCAAGTTTAATTTGCTGTATGATTTATGATTAGAAATTATCTAATGTAGAAAAGAAGCCCCACTATGAAATGTTTTACTACTTGTCACAGCCTGTGATTAACCTGTGAAATGTTTTCATTTGGATCTAAATGAAGAAAGGGGCTTAGGGAGCTCTCTCTTGCCTGGAACCAATATAGAGACACTTTATGAATAAATATTTTGGCTTCAGTAATCATCAGACATGACTATGGTTTCCCCTTTTTTCATTAAAGAAAAAAGAAGGGGAGGGAAGCGACGCAAACTGCAACCCAGTAGAAGTGATAAAATGCTCACGAGATGCATAATATGACAAACATTCTAATACAATATCCTCTGTGTTATAACTTAAGCAAACGTACACACCTTGTACTGTAAGAGCAACAGCAAAAATACACTTAAGGGAGAGATCATGTTTTAGCCAGAAAGACAAAAAACAATTTATTGTATTAATTTAAACAGAAAAGGTTTAGTATGATCTTTAGGTAGTTGAACAGCTCAGTCATGGTAGTTATCATTTTTGGGGAGATTCTTTTTTTTTGATAAAGAATAAAACAAACCCAAACTATTTCAATCTCATACAAATTTGATTTTTTTAAAAACTGATTATCCAGTCACTGGCTGGATTCTCTATTTGATATACATATGTTAATCTATAAATACAAAAAAACATGATTGGATCAAATTAAGACCTATAATTACTTAGTGATCAATACCGATAGCAAGATAATACCTTTACTATAACTGAAATAGCCAGGAATATTATCTAACTCAGGGAATGACTGGTTTCATCCGAGCTTGATTCTCATCTAGATGTTGTCTAGTAGGAAAACTTATTCCCCAGCTGCAGCAAAACACATGCCAATGGGGACCTCCTAAGACTGATTAGAACAGACATGTCAAACACAAGGCCCGGGGGCCGGATCCGGCCTGCAAAGTGGTTTCATGTGGCCTGCGAAGCCATCCTGGAAACAGTGAGGGAACAGCCCCCACTGCCTTGGCCCAGAGACTCTCCTTCTGCCAGAGACCCTCAGATCTGTCCCACTCCTGCCCGGGCCCCCATAAGCAACCTTGATGCGAACGATGTAGAGCTGGCCACGCCCACCCAGTAGGCCATATGCACTCTAGCCACACCCACCCAGTAGGCCACGCCCACCCTGGCCATACCCACCCAGCCCCCTGAGGGCAACCACAATGCTGATGCAACCCTCAATGAAATTGAGTTTGACACCCCTGGATTAGAAGGTAGCCAGCAGGAGGCATAGGCAGCAGGAGTGTAGAGGCCTAGCCCTGGACATCAAGACCTCTCTGCACTACCTGAGCCTGCTGTGCCACTATTTCTTCCTCAGAAGAAAAATGTAACAACCTGCTCTCACAAAACAGACCAAACTGGCTAAAAATGTAACAAACCTGCGTACTTTGGAATTGTCCAGAGCTCACCATCAAGAGGGTACAAAAATCAGAGCATGGGAAAGAAGAAAAGAGGAAAGAGTCAGGTTGTCTCAAAGGTGTCTTTTCAAAAGGTTACTGGACTTTGTTTTTCCTCAATGTTTTTCCATTTGCTCCTCATCTAGGAAGTTTCTTCAGATCTGACTGAATGGTGGACGATGGAAGGATTTATATTCCTTGCAGCCACCTGGTCATTAGCACTCTTTCAGAGAGTCGTTGAAGTCACTTGGAAGTTTATCTGTGCCCTCAGGGTCACCTGAATAATGCATGAAGATTGAGCAGCACTATCTCAACAGATAGACACCATCTCTCTCCTGTTTACAACACAATCCTTTCAACAGTTCCAAGAAAGTTCCACACCCATTTGCACTATTAAGTTGTCAAAACGCAACTGACTTTCTGGTTTTTTCCCCCTATCTCAAGCTTTTTGTAATATGTTGCCTGATTCATTGTTTTGGATTAATTGTTCAAAATCCACTATTTTGCCATTTTGGATGTCCTCAAGAAATGTACCAATTTATGAGGGTTGTTGATTTTGCCCTCTTGTGAGCCAAGAAAACAATTGCTGTTGTTTATTTTAGTAATAACATCTGCATGCTGCTACTATCTGTGACTTTGATATTCTCCTATAAACCACGCTTTAATAACATTTTGCAACACTCTTTCCCTAAAATTTATTATTTTAGTAATAAATCCTATCACACCTCTGGTGCGACCTGTAAATTTTGAGCAGTAGTAAAAAACATAAGTCCATCTCATATCTTTATTAAGCTTTTTAGAAGGACTATAGAGCAACTATTTTAATTTCCACTGTATTATCTAACAATACATAATCTGTATTCTGGGAAGCTGCAGGACAGGATCTGGATAAGGAATCTGTGCATTTTCAAAATGTCCCTTTATTAATCACAAGTGCTTTCCAATGACAAAATAATAAAAAATCTGAATTTTTAAAGAATGAGGATCAGCAAGGATATTGAGCATATACATTACTATTTAAGGTATAGTTGTCGAGCCCCGTGGGCCCGACATTCTGTGGGGGGGTGATCTCTCACGCCGGCCCCTCTCCCCCCCTGTCCACCCTCGAACAGTCTCCTCGTGGGGCCTACCGCCAGGCAGCCGTGTCACTCGCCCATTCCCACGAACACCGCCGGCCTTCTCAGGCATCTTGTTTCCTCAGCTGGCTGCCAGCTGCTTCCAGGAATGCTGGCAGGCGTGGCTGAGCACATGGACCTTCCTGACCAAAATGAGAAACAGGTGGAAAAAAATTTATTCAGTCCAGGACAATTATATCAAGAGGTGAAAATAATGAGAAGATTTGGCGCTGTTAACAGACTCCTCAATCCTTCAAAAATGGAGACTGGAGGGCTACTTCAATATGATATAACAACACAAGAATGCTTTGATGACCCTGAGGCAAAGAAGCGAAAAATGACATGGCAAAGGAAGAAAGCAAGAATAAGATTGAAGAAATATGGACATCCTTAAGAGGTCTGAAATATATAATACCAAAATAGACAGGATTGTAGTTGGATTATGAGAGATTGTTTCGATGAGTAGATAAAAATACTGACTAATTAAAAAAAACAAAATACAGATGTATGAATACTAACATTGAAATATTGAGCTCTTTAAATGAAATGGATTAAGATGTATATATGTTAAAAATGATACAATGTAACTAATATACTTGGATGTAGTGACAGGAAAGGATGTATTAATTGTTGAAACAGAAGAAATTTTGGTTAATTTTTAATATGTGGAAACTATAAATGAGAAATAAGAATATTATATTGTCCTCCTCCTCTTTCTCCTCCTTGCAATTGGTACCCTAATGACTACCATTCTTATATTGTACTACTAACTTGTTGATATGGAAATGAGATAAATAAGAAGTGTATTTACATTACCAGATATCGGAGAAAATTGTGTAAAGGGAAAGGAGGTTATTTAGAAATATGAAAATTTAGAAACTTTAAACATTTAATTTTAATATCAATGTAAATTAAAGCTGGAAAAATATAAGGTGTTTGATGTTTTAAAGTTGGAATGTTAAAATATAAAATATACCAAAGTATTGACAAATATAAGAAAACTATTAAATGACTGATGGATAGCAATAAGAAGTAGGTTAATTTAGATAAGAGATAATATGTATTAAAGGAAACAATATGTATTAAAGGAAACAAGAGAGAGGAAGTATTGGTTACAACAATTTGGAGATTTGTAATAATATGTATTTGTCTGAAATGGAACTATTGTAACCCAGAAAACCACATTGCTTTTTAAAGATAGTATTGTAATATTGAAAAACTAATAAAAAAAGAAAGAAAGTCATTCTAGCGAATTTTAAAAAGCAAACTTTAAAAGTCTGTTTTGCTTTAAAAGATACTGCAACACAATAACAGGGAAGAGAAACTGTGAATTCTTTTATTCTTTCTATTGCTCCTGACATCTTTAGAAGATGCATTCTCATTCTTCCACTTCCACATAGGATATCAGATAGTTTGCAAGCTCAATAATCCTTTGGGTATTTTAGATGGACTAAGAGAGTGCTCATCAGTTACTTTTCTGTTTTTTATTAATACAGTTAATAGAATAAAAGTTATTTTTTATGGTTCTGCCATATTTATTTATCCTGAGATGAAAGAAATCCAACTTTCCAACAAATCTAAGTCTAACAATCCTTCTGGCCATTTTTCTCAAAAACACAAGAAACAGTAGTCTGAAATTTAAATATATTCAGCTGATCTCAAATCTCTATACTAAACACAGTCATAACTGTGTTTCAACAAATATCCTGTCTCCTATTTTTAAAGCAGGAAATTTTGCCTTTATTTTTATATAAACATTTTTTCAATGGACTGCAATGTAGCTATGTTTCTTTCTAAAATGTAAACATTTTATATGCACATTTCTCCAAGATAGATAAATAAATAGATAGAAGATTGATAGGATGGATGGATGGATGGATGGATGGAGATACATAGATAGATAGATAGATAGATAGATAGATAGATAGATAGATAGATAGATAGATAGATAGATGAGAGAGAGATTAACATCTTATTAACAGAAAATGTATTACATGAAGTTTTATAGGCTGTGTTTGAAGTGAAAACAGCATCACAAGATTTGGAAAATTTAAAATGTAAAAGATAACTCAATTATGGTCCTTCAAAAAAGGAAAAATTGTGAATGGTGTCAGAGTAGTTAAAATGAACTAAACAAACTTTTCCAGCTTTCCACCTGTATGAAAACAAGATATTGGAGAATAGAAGCTTGCAAAATAAACCAGTATGTAGGTGAATAATGGAATTCCAGATGATGGTTCAATATTTCTAGTCCATTCAATCTTTCCTTTCAGATTTCTTATACCTCACTTCCATTTAACCTGGGATTTATTTGCATTTAAAGGCAGATATGCATTTCTAAAGATATTATTATTTGTATCCTCTTTCTTTAAATATATTGCATATAAATCCAAAAAGCAGCAAAATAAAATTTGGGAAGTATGAATTATTTCCTGTCACTGTCCCCAAAAAATGAATTCCTCTAGTAGCTGAAGTTAAACATCTGCTTCTCCTGTTCAGGTGTGTATGGTGTTTCAGTGGGTGAGCATTAATGTAGGTTCTTAGTTCCTGCTGTGAAGTACCTACATCTGTCCTAAATGCATAGTTGCAATGTAAGGGTTAAAAGTGAAAATAAAATAAAATAAATCATGGAGGAAGGACTTCTCTTACAAACAGGATAGCCAAAGGATGAAAGACACACTTGATTTCTGATCTTTCATTTAACATGGGTGGGAGCGGATCAGAAGCAGTGCTTGTATTTTACACTACAAGGGACAGAGAAAAGAATTAATATATTAGTATTCTTATACATGCCTGCTCAATGGAATTTATCTCAGACAAATTTATATAGGGGTAAAGCCTTGTAGTGTATAAAATATATAAACAAAATTATATATTCAGCAAGAAATCTATTCAAGCAGCTGTTTAGTGGAGGAAAGGGAATAGCAAGAAATTACAAAGATGGAGCAATCTTGCTAAACCTTTTCCCCACAACGTGCTTGTTGGCTGCTCTATTATACACCCATGTGACAGTCATTTGCATGATTAGAAATTATCCTGTCTCAGCAATGTCTACTTTAGCTATTAGTAAATCTCATAGCTTCTGGAATAGTCATGATGGGGAATCATAGAAAAACATGCAAGGAAAGGCCTAATTCTGTCACTGGAATAAATGTCCACTTGAGATGCAGATCTAATTAACAGCTTTGAATGTCTGTTGCCCATTAACTAGGAAGAATCTAAAAGAGTTTGCTTTTTAGCTTGGCTATCATGTATCTAAATAGGCTAGCAATTCTCTGTATGTTTGATCTGTAGACCCTAAATCTGTTCAAAATACTGAGATTGGAAACAAAACAACGAAGATGAAGTTGTTGTTCAAGTATCAAGATGCTCTGCCAGCTCCCATGTTATCTCTTGATGGAAAAACATGATCCTGAGGAAGAAGGTCTGCAACTTGGAATTCTCCTGTATGCACACCTAAAGCTGCTGATTGAGTGGAGATAAAGCAGATCCTCTTGTTGCCCAAACATCTACACCATCGTGCTATGGTTCAGTTTTAGCTTGCTTCATTTCCATTCACATAAATATGGCCTCTGTCCCAGCCCAGAGTGGCACTGTAAAGCTGGATATAATCAGTTTATGGATGATACCTCATCCTGCACTAACCAATGACTTTCCAGCATCTTTCTGTACACATTTAAAAAAATAGAGGTAGTAGAACCAATCCCAATGGCCACCTGCTCTTTATCTATAATTACCAATTAGAACTGTCCACTAAGGAAAGAACAGAAGCACAGCACAATAGTCTCTCCAATCACCAATTCTCACTGAAAGACACTAATATTGATAGTACTGAAGCTCCTGGTAAGTTTAGAAGAACAGTTTCCTTTGCACAAAATAACCAGATTTAGGACTCAGGAGTTGAGCAAGGTTTGCAACTTCTTAGTAAACAATCTCACTACTTTTATTGAGATTGGTTGTAATAACAGAATCTTGCAAAATATATATATAGATATTTTATTAATTTTTTATAGTTACAAATCTTTAGTGCTTAATAAACAATGTGTTGTCAGGGTCCACATATTTGACATTAATAATAATACAACTTCCATTCCTACTCTCTACTCCATTTTTCTAGCCATTTGTAAAAATTATCCCATGTTTGAAAATATTCTGTCTTCTTTCCCTTTCATTTTCAATGTAAGCCTATCCATTTTTGCATAGTCCAAAATTTTCCTAATTATGTCTTCTTCCATTGGTGTTTCTTCATTTTTCCAATACTGTGCAAATGTAATTCTCGCTGCTGTTAGTACATGTAATATTAAATATATACACTTTTTATCATAGTTTTTTGTGATTATACCTAAAAGAAACAGTTCTGGCTTAAAATTTACATGTTTTCTTAGCATTTTCTCTAATTACATATGTATTTTTAACAGATTTTTTTTTGCTTTAGGGCATGTCCACCAAAGGTGATAATATGTGCCTGGCTTTTGCCTACATTTCCAACAATTACTAGAGATATTTTTAAACATTTTTGCTAACCTTGCAGGTAGTAAATGCCATCTATAAAACATTTTATATAAATTTTCTTTTTAAGTATCTGCTCTTGTTATTTTATAGTTTCTTTTCCACAGGTTTTGCCATTTTTCTAATTCTACATTGTGCCCAATTTTTTTTGCCCAAGTTATTGTTTCTTTGACTTGTTCATCTTCTATCTTCAAGTTTAACAAAAATTTATAGAATGTCTTAATCAATTTTTCATCTGATGACAATAGTATCTGGTCAAACACTGTTTGGTCTTTATAAAAACCATATGTTTTGGCATATTTTTGTATCTCACTTGCATTTGCAAGTGTGGCCACCATGATAGCTCAATGAATGCCCTGTTCTTCCAATTCTTGTTTAGTTTGTAATTTCCCTTCAGTATTCAAAATGTCTCTATAGGTCACATGTTTCTCATAGTTGATTAAATTTGGGTGCACAAATGCTTCCATTGTCAAGATCCATCCTGGTATTTTCATGTAAATTTTCATTTTTATCTTTTCTCATATTAAAAGCAAGGCATTTATTACATAGCGATTTTGAAAATATTTATGGATTTTATTCTTCCCATCCATAGAAAAGCATGCTATCCAAGTTGTAAGTCGTGTCCTTCTAAGTATAGTAATCTTTTGTGTCTAAGGGTTATCCATTCTTTTAACCATGTTAATGCAGCAGCTTGTTAGTATAGAACCCAGTCTGATAACCCAAATCCTCCATTTTCTTTTTCTTCTTGTAACATTTTCAGTCTTATTCTGGCTTTTTTCCCTTGCCAGATAAATTTCAAAATTGATGCATTTAACTCATAAACAAATTTCTCTAATTTTATAGGTATTGTTTGGAATAAAAAAGTAGTTTTGGTATAATGTTCATTTTTACCATAGCTATTCTTCCCAACAGAATCTTGCAAATCTGATTGGGCTTTACTCCTTGTTCTTACAATTCAATTAATTAGGTATCTACATGAATTACTTCCAAATGTTATCTTGTTGTGGACTTAAAAAATGTTTTAGCTCCTTTTACTTATTCAATAGATCCTGTGTAAATGACATTTTCCTTATTCTGTACAGCTTTCTGGGATTGGCTGATAGAGAGAGACCTTACTCTGTCATATCAAGACCACAGATATGTCTTATTGCCAGTAGTTAACCAGACACTCAGTAGAATTGCCTGCCAAATCACTTGGAAATGCTCAAGCACTCATCAGAATTCATCTTGATTTATTAGGTGTCAGAATAATGCAGGTCTGTTCAGCTTCTCAGTGGCAGTCAGTCATATCTGGGCCAGGAAATGCTTTGACAATGACAAAGTGCTAACTATAATGTTCTTTATAATACAATTGCCCACAGCAAAGATTAGGCCTAATATATGGCCACTTGTCTGTTACTTGGGACAATCTCACAGTTACCATGGAGGCAATGAACTGCTGAGTTTTTCCAGTTCCACCCACTAGAACATGGAAAATTAAATCACTGAAAACCAATAGTCAAAAGGACTGCAAACCCTAAACTCAGAAGGGACCCTGCAAGGCAGCAAGGAAGCTAGTACAACAGAATCTCTAACGTCCCTATTGCCTAAGGTTGTTCACTCTATCATCTCAGGAGTAGAATCTTAGTCACAGGTAAGATATTTTTAAAGGTCAATTTCACCATCCATCCTCAACTTTAAGACTGTTGAGGAAACTGAAACAGACATCTTGGAGTAGACAATATCATCATCTTCATCTAATTAGTCCAGGTAACACATATTAAGTCTACTATTTATCCAGCTAAGATTTATTACTTACTTACTTACTGACTTACTTACTTTTCAGATTTCTGAATTTCTAGAGTTAACACTAAATCTAAAATATATCTAAAACAGCCTGCCTGACATATTGGACTTGTGCTTTTCCAGAGGACTGCTTGATTCATGTGGCAAAACAGCTCACATGATAAGGAGAATCTTCATGCTGGGAACTTGTTACTCTTTAGTTACCTGGAGAGTAACTAAAGTCTTGGTTCACATTTGCCAAGGGCACTGCACCTCACATTAAGGAAAAATATTAGCAGGTTTTTTTTTCTTGCCAGCATGTGATTCTGGATGGGAGGGGAAGTACAACCAGGGATATCCAACAATTGCCACTCTTCAGTTGTCTCACATTAAGACAGTAAGGACAGTATTAACCTGAACATTCATCACTGAGGCAGTATAGACCTTAACACAATTTATATTGGCATAGTTTTCAGCTGACTCAAGGACAGGAGAAATGCATGCTGATATGGTTCTAAGGAAGTATCTTGGGAGAAAAATATTCTTTCTGGCTTTCTGTAAATTTTTGATATTGAGATGAGATAGGATTCAGGTGACATACAAATCTCATTTGTATTAATCTCAGATTTGTATTAAGCCAAGCAAAAACATATTTAGTTTATACTGACATAAGTATATTTTTTCACCTTATCCAAGGCACAAGATGACTTGATGCTATCTTAAAGAGGTACTCTGTGCATATATCTGTTTAAATAGAAAGTGAAAATGTTCTGTTTATCTTCATTCATATTTAATCCACAATAGATCCTCACAGGTTAATAATTTATGCATGTGATTGAGCTTGTCATATTTTTCTTGTTGATTTGTTTTTAGATGCTGCACCTAATTAAACATCTCAATGTCTTTGAAGAGTGCACTTTGTTGACAAATAAAATGTTATGATGTTTGGTTGGAAGTTAAAATGCAGCTATTTATATGAAACTGCCTCATCTTATTCATCTTGTTTCTTGGCTTGCCCCGCTCCAAATATACTTTATAGTTCTTCTATGTTATACATTATTTTGCATGCATATAGTAAAAGCCATGCATATACTAAACAAAAAAAATTGTTATGAGGCAAACATGAATTGCATGACTTCAGATGGCTGGTAAAGCATGATTAGTAGTTCTGCTTGTTAATATTTGATGAATGTTTCATGATTATTTAAAAAGAGTGCAAAGAAAAATCAGGATGCTCTGGCAAAGTAATGTCTTATATGAATCAAAACTCAGGAATACTGTATACCCCGCCCCCTGCACTAACCCTGATTACAAAAGGAGCAAGTAAAGCCAAGAAAAAGCTAGGCGAAACTATTTATTCAGAACTTTGGTGGCAAATCACAACAATTGACTCTCTCATCCAAATTCAAAAGCAGTAGGCGCTTGTGCTTCAGATTGCTTAATCCTTTCCAAAATGCTGAGAAGAACTATGTTGTTTGCTTGTCTTTTCTGATGTCTGAAAATTACTCTCTGCAAATGCAACTTGGTTGTTTTGTTTTGTTTTTAAAGAAGCCCATCCTGGTAGCTTTAAGGTATTTTGTGTGTATGTGTCTCTGTGTGAGTGAGTATATGTGTGTGCGTGTCTCTTAACCTTTGTCACAATTCTGGATTACATTTTTTTCATGATTGGATTTTGGTTTTGTGGGTTTTGGTTTCTTTGGCTTTGCACTGGTGAGGCATGACCTTTCCACAACTGAACACAGTGTCAATGGGCAGAAGGGCATTGTTGTTGTTGTTGTTAGTTGCGAAGTTGTGTCCAACCCATCGCAACCCCATGGACAATGTTCCTCCAGGCCTTCCTGTCCTCTACCATCTTCTGGAGTCCATTTAGGCTCACGCCTACTGCTTCAGTGACTCCATCCAGCCACCTCATTCTCTGTCATCCCCTTCTTCTCTTGCCCTCAACCTTTCTCACCATTAGGCTCTTCTCCAGTGAGTCCTTCCTTCTCATTAGGTGGCCAACGTTTTTGAGTTTCAACTTCAGGATCTGGCCTTCTAAAGAGCAGTCAGGGTTGATCTCCTCCAGGACTGATTGGTTTGATCATCTTGCAGACCAAGGGACTCACAGGAGTCTTCTCCACCACCATAGTTCAAAGGCTTCAATTCTTTGGCACTCAGCCTTTCTTATGGTCCAGCTTTCAAAGCCATACATTGCAACTGGGAAGACCATAGCCTTGACTATACGCACTTTTGTTGACAAGGTGATGTCTCTGCTTTTTAGTGTGCTGTCTAGATTTTCCATGGCTTTCCTCTCCAGGAGCAAGCATCTTTTAATTTCTTGGCTGCAGTCCCATCTGCGGTGACCTTGGAGCCCAAGAAAATAAAATCTGACACTACCTACATTTCTTCCCCATCTATTTGCCAGGAATTGAGAGGGCCGGATGCCATGATCTTGGTTTTCTTAATGTTAAGTTTCAACCCAATTTTTGCACTCTCCTTCTTCATTCACAATAAGAGGCTCTTTAGTACTTCTTCACTTCTGCCATTAGAGTGGTATCATCTGCATATCTTAGGTTGTTGATATTTCTCCTGGCAATCTTAATTCCAACCTTTGATTCATCTAGCCCTGCCTTTCTCATGATGTATTCTGCATATAAGTTAAACAGGCAGGGCGACAGTATACAGCCTTGCCGGACAACTTTCCCAATTTTGAACCAATCAGTGGTTCCGTCTCCAGTTCTCACTGTTGCTTCTTGACCCGCATATAGATTTCTCAAGAGACAAATAAGATGGTCTGGTACTCCCATCTCTTTAAGAACTTGCCACAGTTTGTTGTGATCCACACAATCAAAGGCTTTAGCATAGTCAATGAAGTAGATGTTTTTCTGGAACTCCCTAGCTTTCTCCATGATCCAGCGTATGTTGGCAATTTGATCTCTAGTTCCTCTGCCTCTTCGAAATCCTGCCAGTACTTCTGGTAGTTCTCAATCCACATACTGCTAGTGTCTAGCTTGTAGGATTTTAAGCATAACTTTACTAGCATGAGAAATGAGTGCAATGGTGTGATAGTTTGAACATTCTTTGGCACTGCCTTTCTTTGGAATTGGAATGTAAACTGATCTTTTCCAATCCTGTGGCCACTGTTGAGTTTTCCAAATTTGCTGGCAAATTGAGTGTAGCACTTTTACTGCATCGTCTTTTAAGATTTTGAATAGCTCAGCTGGAATATTGTCACCTCCACTAGTTTTGTTGTTGCTCAGCTTTCCTAAGGCACATTTCACTTCACATTCTAGGATGTCTGGCTCAAGGTCAGTGACCACCTCATGGTGGTTATCAGGGATGTTAAGCTTGTTCTTGTATAGTTCTCTGTAATTTTGCCACCTCTTCTTAATCTCTTCTGCCTCTGTTAGGTCCCTGCCATTTTGGTCCTTTATCATGCCCATTTTTGCATGAAACGTTCCCTTCATCTCTCCAATTTTGTTGAAGAGATCTCTAGTCCTCCCTATTCTATTGTTTTCTTCTATTTCTTAGCACTGTTCATTTAAGAAGGCATTCTTATCTCTTCTAGCTATTCTCTGGAATTCTCCATTCAATTGGGCGTATCTTTCTTTTTCTCCCTTGCCTTTTGCTTCCCTCCTGTCCTCAGCTATTTGCAAAGCTTCCTCAGACAGCCATTTTGCTTTCTTGCATTTCTTTTTCTTTGGGATGGTTTTAGTTGCTACTTCTTGTACAATGTTGCGAACCTCCATCCATAGTTCTTCAGGTACTCTGTCTATCAGATCTAATTCCTTAAATCTATTTGTCACCTCTACTGTATATTCGTCAGGGATATGATTTAGTTCATACCTGAGTGGCCTAGTGCTTTTCCCTCCTTTCTTCAGTTTAAGCCTAAACTTTGCAACGAGAAGCTCATGGTCTGAGCCACAGTCAGCTCCTGGTCTTGTTTTTACTGACTGTATAGTGCTTTTCCATCTTTGGCTGCAGAGCATATAGTCAATCTGATTTCTGTGTTGACCGTCTGGTGATGTCCATGTCTCTTGGGTTGTTGGAAAAGAGTGTTTGCTATGACCATTGTATTCTCTTGACAAAATTCTATCAGCCTGTGCCCTGCTTCATTTTGTACTCCAAGGCCAAACTTGCCTGTTATTCCAGTTATCTTTTGGCTTCCTACTTTAGCATTCCAATCCCCCATGATGATAAGGACATCATTTTTTGGTGTTAGTTCTATAAGGTGCTGTAGGGCTTTATAGAACCGGTCAATTTCATCCTCTTCAGCACTGGTGGTTGGGGCATAGACTTGGACTACTGTGATATTGAATGGTTTGCCTTGGATTCGAACTGAGATCATTCTGTCATTTTGGGGATTGTATCCCAGAATTGCTTTTCCTACTCTTTTATTGACTATGAAGGCTACTCCATTTCTTCTGAGGGATTCTTGCCTGCAGTAGTATATCTGATGGTCGTCTGAATTAAATTCACCCATTCCTGTCCATTTTAGTTCACTGATTCCTAAGATCTCGATGTTCAGTCTTGTCATCTCTTGTTTGACCACATTCAGCTTTCCTTGATTCATGGATCTTACATTCCAGGTTCCTATGGAGAAAAAATCTTTACAGCATCGGACTTTCCTTTCACCACCAGACACATCCACAGCTGAGCGTCCTTTCGGCTTTGGCCCAGTCGCTTCATTCTTTCTGGCGCTACTAGTACTAGCCCTCTGCTCTTCCCCAGTAGCATATTGGATGCCTTCCAACCTGAGGGGCTCATCTTCCAGTGTCATATCTTTTTTCCTTTTGGTACTGTCCATGGGGGTTTTCATGGCAAAGATACTGGAGTGGGTTGCCATTTCCTTCTCCAGTGGATCACTTTTTGTCAGAACTCTCTGCTATGACCTGTCCATTTTGGGTGGCCCTGCATGGCATAGCTCATAGCTTCATTGAATTACGCAAGCCCCTTTGCCACGACAAGGCAGTAATACATGAAGGGGAGAAGGGCATAATGAGACAGAATAACAGAACCTGCTTTTCCTTCCTGTTTCGCATTCCCTCTGTCCATGCAGCCAGACTTCCAGGCTTCTTCTATGGTTTCTCCAGTTCTGTCAGTCAGAAAAGAGAGAGAATCAGGTTTCCAACTGTGTATGACCAAACCTTCTTCTAAATGTAGTTGCTGTGTCTTTAGTTTTAATTCACTCATCTTAAAATAAGTGGGTGTTGATGATTTCATATGGCTTTTAAAAATTAAAATTCTTTTCTTATTTTTTGTACCACTCTATTGGTTTCAGCACAAAGAGTAGTAAAAAAATAAATGTTATTAACATTACTATAATAACTATTATTATCACAGTAGCACTTAATAAATGCAGTTAGGTAAAATGAGTGCCCTTTTGCCAAATGGAGGTGGGAAAAAGGCTCTGCAAATAGTAAGAAGAGAGGATAGTTAATGAACCTCAATTGGCCTACAACTAGCTCCTGGAGTATTTACCTGTTCCCACTTCAAAATTTCAGGGCCGAAATCACACATATTTCTCTAAAAATTATAATTTCCCTCTTAATATAATTGCTATGGAAGTGGAGCGCTGTTTTTAAATGAACTAAAAATTCTATTAAGTACATCAGGTTTTTTTTTCTGTGATTGTTATATTCATATTATATTTTTTTCTTCATCTCTCCAGTTTCTTAAGGTTAGTATTATGGAAACAATGTGCAAGGACAGATTCTTCCAATAAATCTATAACATAGGCTCATCCTTCCATAATTCTTCCCCCTAAAATCCAGTACAATTGATTATTGTTCTCCATTCATTAACAGGTGAGAGAGAAAACTCTGTTCTGACACTTTGAAAGTGGTTGTTAAAAGTTTGATTATGGATAGGATACTACAGGAGAAAATTGTGCTCCCAATCAATATACTGTATCATGACAGATCTAAGAGACTCTGAATACTTCCCATTTCTTTCTTGTCTGTAATGACTGTGGCGATTCGCTGCTATTCAGCAAGCAATTGACAAGCATAATTTATTCTGTTTAGGCAGCTCTGGGACAGTTTCTGTGGTATAAAGGTAATAAAGACTAAACTCAATTAAAATGAGAAAATTTTAGATCATTGGGAAGGTATCATAATGAACATAAGATACTTTTGGCTGCCCGTAATGAACATAAGATACTTTTTGGCTGCTGTCTAATTTTGACTGTGATGGGGGAAAATCTGATCTCATTCCCTTTCTGGTCCTGCTAAAATAGGTGCAGTACTTTCTTTCGCATTAGAATTCATACTTGATGACAGGAGCAATGCTAACAGAAATCATATTTTTAAGACCTACTTACAACAGAAAGGGAAACCAGAGCGTCCTTTAGAGAAGGTGAATTGATCAGCAAGACCTTTGGTATATGAGAGTTTCTGAGCCCTTCTAATCTACCTTCCTCAGTCCTATAATTCCAGTGAAGTGCAGGAGAACAAAGCTGCCTGGAGCCATTGATGCCCAAACCTGAGAAGGCTCAGGACTAACTTTGAAAGGAAGAAATGGATTAGTCATGATATCTCTATTGATAACAGATTCTCTCAGTTTGCCCAATTCTGAAACTCTGTCAAAAGGTCTTCTCCGGTAGAGAATATGTGGGCAGATTGCACTGGGGGAAAAAGTGATTTCTCCACATACTTCTTTTTCTTTTGCCTCTTTTTCTGGATTTCCAGTATCTTTTGTCTCTCTCAATGAATATGAGGTCCTTCTGAAACCAAACACTTTCTCCACTTCTTATCTTCACATATAGTCATACTTCTCTTTGCTCTCCTGCATGGCTGCCTTGAATATTAAAAATGAAAGTCTCTCACAATGTCACAGATTTAATACATCCTGCTGCATTGTTTGGAAAGAAACCATGAAAGCAGGCTTTGCATCTTTAAAATTGATTTTATTATAACTTCTATTAATTTCAGTTAAAAGGTACTTGCCAGGCAACATTTATGTACTTTTAATTATGCAAGCTTTTTTTTACAATATTTATATAATACTGACTCTATCTAGACTCCCATAATCACTCCCATCTATACCATAATATAAAATAACCATACAATAAGCAACTCTCTTCAGGCAACTAGATTCCAATTGCTTTATAAATTATAAATTCAAATTACAAATTAAAAGCTCCAAGGAACAATTCTGTCTTTTCTGCTTTCCTGAAAACCAACAGCAAGGACACCATTTGGGTCTCTGGATGCCTGAGAAAATTCTCTCAGCCATACAGAAATTTTGAATGTCTATGTGTTTTTATTTCAAATAAATCAATTCATTAAGCTATAATTATTTTTAAGATATCATCCAAGGACAATGAAAAAAAATTTAGACCTGTCCTTGTCTGAGCTAAAGTTTGACTAAAACAGGCGTAGGCAACCTTGGCTCTTTTATGACTCATGGACGTCAACTCCCAGAATTCCTGAGCCAGCTGGCTCGGGAATTCTGGGAGTTGACGTCCATGAGTCATAAAAGAGCCAAGGTTGCCTATCCCTGGACTAAAACAATCTTTCTGCTATTTCCTTCTGGTTCTTCTGGTATATGAAAGCAGTCGAGTTATAATCATATTAAGTGTAAGAAATAGCATGGATAACAGTGCAGTTTCATTTTATGGGCCTCAGTTTTCAATTCAGGAAAGGTTTGTAAAAGAGGCCGTGCCATCTGTTTTAGATCTTGAAGTTAGGAATTTACTTTTTGAATATCAAGATTTATATTGCTATAGTTTTCGCTATGCAGGAAAATAGAAACTTCACTTTGATTTTATCTGGACCTATAAATTATTTTTCCATTTCTTCCCCTAGCTATTTTGATCATATTTTTATTGAAACACATAGCTGACATATTAATACGTTGCTTTTCTAAACGATAACCATAAAAGATACAGGAGACATATGCATACAGTAATTGTTTTTTATCTTTCTCCACTTTCTTTTTTGATTTTTCTGTTTCATTTCCCTTTGCTTCTTCCTCTCTTTTCCCCCCTCTCTCTTTTTTTTTAAAAAGAAATTGGTCATATTGTCTGGCTTAGTTGCTATCAATGGACCATTTTCTCAAAGCATCAGAAAACGAAAGTTTGTTTTAAAAAAATGAAAAGAATTTTCTATTGTATTTAGGTATACTACATGCATTTCTTTATATATAGTGTAGCTAGGAAAAAGTCCGGCCTGGCTCTGAAATAGGTTATCATTTAGGAGAGACCAATCTTCTCCAAACGTTCACTTTTCAGATATGCTGAGTCTGAAACTGTCAGCATTCCAAGCAACTATGTCCTTAACCTTTGACCTTCATCCACTTCCACTGGGAATCAGGGGTGTTTTCTAAATTAGGCAACCACCTGTTCTTTTCCAGCTCATTACCCCCCCCAAATAGCTAAGCTGAGTAGGAGGAAGAGGCACAGGAGCCATGGCAGTTCTCAGAACGGAGGAGGTAAAAGCAGCAGAAATAGCAATAATAGCTTTTGTGCTTTTCCAAAGACACATGGCTGAGCTGCCTGGAGGTGCTAACAAAGGTGGCAGTTGGTGACTTGAGAGGTATGAGAAAAGGCTGTGGTGGGTGGACAAATGGAGGAAGGCACAACCAGCTGCTGCCACCTGCCACAGAAGAAACTATGCTGAATCTCCCAATTGAAGAGAAAAGGAGAAAGAAGAAAGTGCTGCTGGCCATCACTACAGTTGCCCTAATGCCAACTGTAGAAAATCTTCCATTTACTCTATCAGGATGATGACTGCCTGTGCAGCTGATGGGCTCCATGTACAACCTGATGTGCTCCATGATTTCTTAGGACAAAAAATTATCCAGGCTTGTGAACCAGGCTGAACCTGCTAGCTAACAACCCTGCTGGGAGTCCTGAAAACTGTTGATATCTTTCCAGCAGATCTGCAGAATGCCAGATGGATGAAAACTGATGTAAATGATACTAGCCTTGATGTGGTTTAATGCATCTTCCTATTTTACATAAAATTTTAAATTCCAGTTAAGATACTTACAATACTGCTTCATCAGGTTTTCCTTAAAATAAAACTTCTTTACATTTAAGGGGCTTACTCCCTAGTAAATATGTTTAGGATTGACAACTCTTTCAAAATTGTATCTACTCCTCATAATCAGTGGTTACTTTGTAAGTACTGTCTGAATAACAAAACTATGCCTGGACAAAAGTCAAAATAGGTAAGAGCAAAACCAGAAGTCCCTAAATGAACTTTTTGCAATCATATCAGAATTAATTTGATTCCTGGTTTAAATTAATATAGGATTGATAGGGAATGTTCATCCTGATTCTACCTATCTGAGGCTATCAGCAACTTCAAAAGGGGAGGCTGTCTTCAAGATTGCAAAAGAGGAAAAAGGACTGAATTTTCCCTTCTTACGTATTGACCTCCAATGAAATCTCCCCTCCTGACCTGCTGAACATATAAATAAATAGAAAAGAAAACTGATACAGATTCAGAGTGGATTTAAATTCAGGTGGGAGGGGGAAAGATGATTGCATAGAGCAGACATGTCAAACACAAGGCCCGGGGGCCAGATCCGGCCCGCGAAGTGGTTTCATGTGGCCCGTGAAGCCATCCTGGAAACAGTGAGGGAATGGCCCCCACTGCCTTGGCCCTGGCCCAGAGACCCTCCTTCTGCCAGAGACCCTCAGATCTGTCCCACTCCTGCCCAGGCCCCCATAGGCACCCTTGATGCGAATGATGTAGAGCTGGCCATGCCCTCCCAGTAGGCCACGCCCACCCTGGCCATACCCACCCGGCCCCCTGAGGGCAACCGCAATGCTGATGCGGCCCTCAATGAAATTGAGTTTGACACCCCTGGCATAGAGGCATCTTTTCTCCAGTGAGTTCAGTCTTTCTATTCAACAACCTGAATCCATGGAAAGAGAGCAGTATCAAACTCCAATGATAGCCAGTATGCAAGCCACTTTGCAAATTACTTTGCAGGGCTATTTTCAAATTTTATAGTATTCCATCGAAAACAACAACATTGGTTATGATTTTCTAGTAACAAATCTTTTTGTTTGTTTTAGAAATAAAGAACATACAAAATCTATGAAGGCATAGTCTGATTGTCTCTAAGTAATTTCCAGGTGCTTTTAAAGTAACTTTCAAAAAACAAATACAATTTTCTAGTAACAAATCTTTTTGTTTGTTTTAGAAATAAAGAACATACAAAATCTATGAAGGCATAGTCTGATTGTCTCTAAGTAATTTCCAGGTGCTTTTAAAGTAACTTTCAAAAAACAAATACAATTCTCTGATGTTTAGTTTGAAAAATGTATTTCCTTTATAACATGTTTTAAACTGGAAGGAATTTTTAATGCTGAATTACAAGCTCCTAAAGATGAATTAGTAATAAGAATTCTGATAGGCATGAACATGATTGCTATTAAATAGCCACATTTTACAGTTCTTTCCTTTATATATATTATATTTTTTCATAAAAATAGACTATAAGTTAAAAAGTTAAATCTCTTTGGACATTTTAAAATATTACTGTAGAAATATTGATGACCATTCCCAAATCCAACCCAATATTTTTATGCATGAAGTGTACATTCATTTTGTCATAAGACATTTTTGTTTTTGTGAGAGGAATGTAATTGCTACAAAACCATTCTAAACCAATTCAAAAACAGTTTCAGAATTCTGTGATCTCATGGCTTCTGGTAAATCTGGTGTTTGATCCATTTGATTCAAGTTCAGCTCTGATTTAAACAGTATCTTCTCAGAATCCTGCATTTTTTTTTTCTTTTTGTAGTGCTATAGTTCTGCAAATCCAGAGTGATCCATTCCCCATTGGTAGGGACCTCCTTGTTTTGCTTAGCTTCTGAGATATAGCTGCCCCAGAAGAATCTTTGGTTTTAAGGAGCAAAGATAAAATTGGCAAAGTATTTTCTCTCCCACACTTTTAGGGGAGGTAGGAGGCAAAGTATTATTGGTTAAGGAAAACACTGGGCTGCTTATATTTTTACATTTTGTATCATTCACTTTGATGTAGAGTAGGGGATGGAGAGGTTGTGGTTAAGCTGGTCAAGTGGAAACTGTGGTCAATGGAAGTGCCTCTCCAATGAGTACCACTTCTTGTAGCCTACCATTTTGTTTAGCAGATATCATTCCTTTTCTCCTACTACAGGCACAGTTAGAGGCATTCCAAAAAGCAATTGGTTGCAAAATTGATGACATGATACCATGCTGCCTTCAAATGAAATTTTTAATATAGGAATGACAGCTTGGTAGCTGAACAGCCTGATTCTGTTACAAACACTCATATTTTTGGCAAACAGTCTAAGGTATACAACTTGTACTGAAAACATGAAAAGGAGAGAATGCTTTGTTGCTCCAAGTTGGATGGTGTATTGACTGAATTACTTCTTAAAAACTCATCTTGGTCAGCTGGAAAGAGAACATTGATTCACTCATTATGTTCTCAGTGTGGTCTCAGTGTTCCAAGGTCAAGCCACTTTGAAGGGATTGGGGGACAGAAAAATATGGAAGTGATGAAAAATATTGCTTGAGGAATGTTTGAGAATTTCTGTCTGCCTATATTTTTAAGCAAAATTACCTGATTCCTAACAAGTAAGACAACTGAAACACGGTTATCTTTAATTTATTTAATAAACTGGTTCTAATCTTTGCTATTTCTTTTTTTTTATTTAAAAGTTTTACAGTACATTTTAACTTTATCAATCCCCCCCTCCCCCACCCCTATCTAACCCTCCCTATCCCTCTCCCCATTCCCCCCTCCCCCCCCGACTTCCCAGAGCTAAATACAGGGTATAAAAACAAAAAACAAACATAAGCATCCATATGCTATCTACAATAAACTATTAATTCTATCACCCTCTAGCTCATATAAAATGATTACAAACAATATTAATATTACGGATAAAAAAAGAAGAAAAACAGAAAAAGCAGCTTTACTCAAATGCTAAATAAAATTTCTTAGTCCCATATTATCATATTAATTTTTTTAAAAAAACTTTCATCTACTATTTACCTCTAATTTCTAAACAAATTCTCAATTACCCGCCAAAAGCGCCTATCTCTATTAACCTTATTAATCTCCCACCAAACTGAACTATGATCAAAAATAGTTCTTGCATATATCACACCAAATGTCTCACAATTCCAGATCATCCTTGAGTTCAAATAAAAAGGAAATTTAGGCAATCTAGCATGACTCATGACACACTTAAAAAAAAAGTTTTTTAAAAATTTTTATAATCCAATTAAGTACCCTTTATGTGTAGTAAGTTAAAAAAAGTCAAGTTGTTGTTAATTAGGAGCTTGCGTACCCAATCTTAAATTCAGTAAATACTTTTGATCCATAACCCTAATATACGTTTCTTGCAACCAAAAACATCAGTCTTAAATTGTTTTAAATATTGAAAGACTTTCTTTCTCCTCTATGATGAATTTAATCCACTGACATTCTAAATTAGAGATTTAGTCACCAATCTTGACACCCCAAAGCTTTTGGAGCATGTCTGAAATGGCCCCTGTAACTTCTTTGGACCGCGCCCCTCCCACAGCTTCACTGTAAGTACGCTTTGGAAGTTCCATAACTTTCTGCTGGTCTTGCTCTTGCTCTCATCTCGCTCGTCTTAGGGCGGCACGCGACATCCTCTGCTTTCCAACAGCAGCCGATGAGACTGTAACTTGATCCCCTCCAACACCATTCTCCTCTGTCTGTCCATCTGCAACATCTTGAGGCTTTCCCTCGCCATATCCTTTTGCAGCTTCCAGAAGTGATAGGGGGGTTGCTTTTAACACATTGCTATAAAAATCACGTGCCTGGGCCACAGTAACCAGACGATGTCTTTTACCTTCATGCATCACCACCAGTCCAACTGGAATCTCCCATCTAAACTTAATATCACATTTCTTAAGTTCCTGTGTAAGAAATGCAAAATCTTTCCTTCTCCTTAAAATCTTTGAAGGAATCTCTTTTAAAACCAAGACTTCTTGCTCAGCAACTACCAATTTAGTATCATAAGCAGCTTGAATGACTTCATCTCTAATTACTCTCTTTGTAAAATAGACCACCACATCTCTGGGTAACTTCCTCTGTCTTGCAATCCATGAATTTACATGAAAAATTTTATCCATGCTTCCCTCAATTTCAGATGCTGGCTGGCCCAATACCACTTCCAAAGCCTCAGAGATCAGCTGCTTTAAATCTTCTTTAGGATTCTCTTTTAAGCCCCTTATTCTAATAGCATACTGCATCTGATAGTACTGAACAAGGCTCAATTCTCCGTCCATTTTAACCCTTATATTTTCATTCTCTAATACCTTTACTTCTAATATAGAGTTCCTTTGACTGAGATCCTTCACTTTTTCCTCCAGCTGTTGCACACATTCAGCTACACTTTCAATTATAGACAGCATGTCTACCCTCATTGCTCTAAACTTCTCTTCCATCTTCTTCTCCAATTTCTCCTCCAGCTTTTTCAACTTTTCATCCATCATATCAGACATTAATTGTGAATGCTTTTCAAAAGCATCTTATAAATCCTTAAGCATCAATGCCGGAGGAGGTGCAGAAGAATACAAAGCTTGCAACGAGGTCTGCTGCACCGGGGAAGACCCCGCACTCCGAAGAGCTTTAGAAGTTTTGGCCGCCATCTTTCCCCACTTTCACTTGTTGCGCACTTTCACTTTAAAGCTATAAAATCCATTGAACTAGAGAGTAAAAATAAAAGTCCACTTCACCATGACCTCCTGTACCGCTCTGCCTGCATCTTGATACTCAAGAGTATTTCCTTCTGGCAGGGGTGGTTGCTAATGCCTGGCTCTGCTCCAAAAATCACGGAGCAGAGACGCTGCGCAGCTCGGAGCAACCCAGGCTTCGGGGGGGCTCAATCCTTCAGCCGCCCAAACTCTTGGCTCAGGCGGCCCCGGAGAGCTCAACCCCTACCTGGGGCCTCACCTCCTCCTCTTCTCCCGAGGAGGGGGCTTCAAATCCATCTAAACAGCTGATCGGCGCTGTTTACGATGGATAAACACAGCTGCGGAGCGGACAGCCCGGAGACGGCTGTCTTCGGCGCCGCGTCACCACTGGAAGTCCCCTAATCTTTGCTATTACTTTAAAGGGATACATTAATGCATCTAGAAGGACATTTAAAGATGCAGATTAAGTCTGCAGATTAAGTCATATTCTGCTCAACAACCAAATAATGTAGCATTAACAAAGTTGGGTATAGAGCGGAAAACTGATCTTAATATTTAGACAAGGGAAAATAACTACCTCAAATACCAGTATCCCAACTCATCTGGACATTTAAATATCTGGTCAAACATTTTGATCTTGGATCAAAATTATATCAGATAATAATTCCTACAAGGTATGTATACATTGTGTCTGGCTGTTGTTTGATTGGTAGCTTCTACAACTTTGAGCCATCTTCAGAGACAATCTAATACAACATGCATTATGTGAACTTTTCTGGCTATTGCATACCTATCCAGAAATAATAAGAATTAGGGGGTTAGCTAATATCACCAAATGTACCCCAGTGCAGGTTACATGAGTTTTCAATAACAAAGATCATTTAGAAGAACTCAACTCTATACATGGTCCTTTCAGGTGAGTACAGCCCCTGCCAGGAGAAATCCAGTTCTTCAACATGCAAAACATTGATCCTTAGGAATTTAAAGATTCAGATTCAATTTACAGTACCAGTCTCAACAACTGGTAAAACTGATAAGGATTTCAGAATATTGTTTTATTTTTCACTTAATCATGTTTAATTTTAATTAGAGTCACTATAATTCCTTATCTTTAAAAGAAAGCCAATATTCAGATTCCTGTAAGTCTTTCTCTCATTGGGCTAAGAGAAATATATGAATCATAATTCAGTAGATAATACAAATATCACTGAATGAAATATCATGATGACTAATGAGACTGTGCCATCTGAAAAGTTCCTTATTAGGAATGTATCTGTTGTTGTAACTAAATGACACTGTATTTGTGTATCACAATGTTCCTAGTACTTTATTAGTGTACAGAATATTATCCTTGTAATGAAGTAAATTTCATTTGTTGCCTTCTGCCTCTTTATTAAACGAGAAAATGTACACCATTTTTTTTCTTTTTTTAATTGCATGAAACAGAAAAAGAAAAAATACAAAAAGAGAAAAGTATTTTTAAAAAGAAAAATAAAACCACAGCAAGAAGAAAATGGAAAGAGACAGAATACAAGATAATAGTGCAGTTTTTAAATAATGTGTTAAAGAACTGGTTCATAACAGGTAGCAAATTTATATCATAAATCCAAGTTCTAAATATATGGTATTACTTTCTTCCTATTCTAAAATAGTCTCTCTCTCTGTCTGTCACTATGATCTATGCTAGGTTTATCTATATTTATTCATGTATTAGTCATTTCAACATTTTGGTATATCACATTCACATGTTTAAATTATATTACTTTTTTAAATAGCAACATTTTATGGATATTGACTCAAAATGGAAAAATAGCGGGGCAAGTCTGCATCAGATGTACACATATCTGATCTATCTTTTTACATTTGAAGCTGACAACCAATATTTTCTAAACATAATCTGAAGTGTCCAATAAGAATGAACAAATATTTTGTTGAATTAGTATTATTTTATAATGTGGCAGGGACCTAACAGAGGCAGAAGAGATTAAGAAGAGGTGGCAAAATTACACAGAAGAACTATACAAGAATGAGCTTAACGTCCCTGATAATCACAATGAGGTGGTCACTGACCTCGAGCCAGACATCCTAGAATGTGAAGTGAAGTGGGCCTTAGAAAAGCTGAGCAACAACAAAGCTAGTGGAGGTGACAGTATTCCAGCTGAGCTATTCAAAACCTTAAAAGACGATGCAGTAAAAGTGCTACACTCAATTTGCCAGCAAATTTGGAAAACTCAACAGTGGCCACAGGATTGGAAAAGATCAGTTTACATTCCAATTCCAAAGAAAGGCAGTGCCAAAGAATGTTCAAACTATCGCACCATTGCACTCATTTCACATGCTAGTAAAGTTATGCTTAAAATCCTACAAGCTAGACTCCAGCAGTATGTGGATCGAGAACTACCAGAAGTACAGGCAGGATTTCGAAGAGGCGGAGGAACTAGAGATCAAATTGCTAACATACGCTGGATCATGGAGAAAGCTAGAGAGTTCCAGAAAAACATCTACTTCTGCTTCATTGACTATGCTAAAGCCTTTGATTGTGTGGATCATAACAAACTGTGGCAAGTCCTTAAAGAGATGGGAATACCAGACCATCTTATTTGTCTCTTGAGAAACCTATATGCGGGCCAAGAAGCAACAGTGAGAACTGGACACGGAACCACTGATTGGTTCAAAATTGGGAAAGGAGTCCGGCAAGGATGTATACTGTCGCCTTGCCTATTTAACTTATATGCAGAGCACATCATGAGAAAGGCAGGGCTAGATGAATCAAAAGTTGGAATTAAGATTGCCGGAAGAAACATCAACAACCTAAGATATGCAGATGATACCACTCTAATGGCAGAAACTGAAGAGGAACTAAAGAGCCTCTTGTTGCGAGTGAAGAAGGAGAGTGCAAAACTTGGGTTGAAACTAAACATTAAGAAAACCAAGATCATGGCATCTGGCCCTGTCAATTCCTGGCAAATAGATGGGGAAGAAATGGAGGTAGTGACAGATTTTATTTTCCTGGGCTCCAAGATCACCGCAGATGGGGACTGTAGCCAAGAAATTAAAAGACACTTGCTCCTTGGGAGGAGAGCCATGGCAAATCTAGACAGCACACTAAAAAGCAGAGACATCACCCTGTCAACAAAAGTGCGTATAGTCAAGGCTATGGTCTTCCCAGTTGCAATGTATGGCAGTGAAAGCTGGACCATAAGAAAGGCTGAGCGCCAAAGAATTGAGGCCTTTGAACTATGGTGCTGGAGAAGACTCCTGCGAGTCCCTTGGACTGCAAGGCGATCAAACCGGTCAGTCCTAGAGGAGATCAACCCTGACTGCTCTTTAGAAGGCCAGATCCTGAAGCTAAAACTTAAATACTTTGGCCACCTAATGAGAAGGAAGGACTCACTGGAGAAGAGCCTAATGCTGGGAAAGATTGAGGGCACTAGAAGAAGGGGACGACAGAGAATGAGGTGGCTGGATGGAGTCACTGAAGCAGTAGGCGTGAGCTTAAATGGACTCCAGAAGATGGTAGAAGACAGGAAGGCCTGGAGGAACGTTGTCCATAGGGTCGCGATGGGTCGGACACGACTTCGCAACTAACAACAACAAATTATTTTATAACATGAAACATACTTAACATTCTTTAAAACTTTTGGACATTGATATGTTAATATTGGATTTTCCAGTTGTCATTATCTCAAAGTTCATCATGTGAATAAGAATCAAAAATGGCTTTAATCCCCTTATCAACCAAATATACCTTGCAGCCTTCATGCTGAAAATATAGAATTATAATTAAAACAGGAATCAAGCTTATGCTACAGTATCAAAGGCATCTATCTATCTACCTGTTTGTTTTTCTGTCTTTCTGTCTGTCTATCTATCTATCTAGCTAGCTAGCTATCATCTAGCTATTAGTTGTACATGGTAACCATCTTATACAACATAACTCTCAGCAGCTCACAACAACATACAAAATAATAAAACTCAATAGAATTAAAACCGGTAAATGCAACCAAAGCACCATAACGTCCCTATTCCAGATACACATTTTGCTAGGATTCCACAAAGAGAAGGCCAAGAAAATCATTTTTTTAATCATTCTAATAATAGTTTTTGGACTTAAACATTTGGATTTCATAGAGAAATACAAGTCAGAATAAAAATCAGAAAAGTTAAAACACCTTATCATCATCTAAATCATGGGTGTCAGGCTCACCACATCACGTGATTTGTCACAATGTATCGTGACTTTTTTTGCATTGCCAGAGTTGGGGTAGGTACGGCCTCCACATGATGCAACCGGCCTGCAGGCCGGCAGTATAATACTCCTGATCTACATCATAATTCAGACACCATGGGGTCCTTGGTGTTCTCCAAGATTCTTTGTTTTCATGCAGATATTTGATTACCCAGCTAGGTAACATCTTCAGTCTACTGCTGAAAAAGTTACCTAGCCAGGTACTGAAATATCTAGATGGAAACAACAAAGCTCAGAGAAAACCAAGGACTTCATAGTTCAACCTGAGCTACATATATTCTATTTATAGATAGTATATCATCAGCCCATAGTAATTTGTCTTCAATTACAGCAAATTTACACCCAGAATATTCTTTGATTGCCTGATAAGATAGGGCAATGGTTGTAACATCATTAAAAAAAAATCATCCCTGTTGAATTCCATAAAAAGTCTTGGAGTGTGAAGAAGTAATTCCACTTGTAATAACCCTGCTCAAGAGGTTATAATGCAACATTGTAATCTACTTAATAAAAAAAAATGTTTTGCCAAAACTGACTCCAAAACATTGAACTGACCATAAAAAAGCTTTTTCTCTATCAAAAAAAAAACATCAGCTCCCAAGTTTTCCAAATGTACATCTAAAATATCTAAAATAATAATGAAGACTAAGACTTATTGCCTTTTGATAAAATCGGATTGTTCAGGACCAAGTTGGATAATTTAAGGTAATGTCATGTGTCACCTACTGTATATACAAGGGCTTTTGTGAGCGTTTTTGCAACATCATTTGAAATACATTGGCTTATAGTTTGCACAATCAGCAGAATCAGTGCCAGCCTTTAAAATTATAGTGATATAAACTTCAGTCAAGGGAGTTAAAAAAATTTAGTCATAAAACATAAAAGTTAAACAATTTAGGATATATATCTTATACTACTCAATTAGATAGTTCCAAGATCAGAAGCCTTTTCTGTTTGTATTGATTTAATATTATCTATTATTTTATGAAGAAATAAATATGCAGCTAGATAAAAACTTGGATCATGTGCAGTTTTGTGAAGGACTATATTATTTTAAACGTGATTAATTTTGTCCTTAGTAATTTTTTTACTCTGTATTATAAAGTCAGGTATAATAGCAAAACAAAACAAAATGCTGATTTAGTAAATCAGCTGTTTCAACTGATATTCAAAATAATTTACAGGACTTGCCCCATCCTTCCAATATCTTTGATTTATGCAATTCAGTGTATATTCTATGTCAAGTGCACAGAGGAATTAAATACATATCTAGTATGTATTCAAGATTCCCTTTATTTTCCAGATCTTTTTGTTTAATAGTATATTTACTGTAGGTAGCATCTTGAAAAACAGGATGGCTTTTTCTTATAATTATTTACAATTATCCACTATCACTTACACCTTAAACACCTCTCAACTGGACTGTTGCCATGTGCTGAACAAGGGGCTTACCTTGAAGTCCTTGGAACTTCAACTGATCCAAGATGCAGAGCCTTGGATAGCAATGACAATATCTCTTGGTTTACAGCTTTATTCCAAGACCTGCACTGGTCACCAGTGAACTTCCAAGTGTAATTCCAGTTTTTGATTGTCATCTTTAATATGTTTCATAGTTCAGGGCCTGACTATTTGCAGGAGAGTTTTCTCCCCATAACATTTTTATGCTTCATAATATTTACTAGGGTGGGTTCCCTACATGTTCACTCAGTCAGAGACTGGCAACTTCAGGGACCATGAAAACACACCTTTTCAGTTGTCATTCCATTTCTCTGGAATAGTAGCCCCATTCTCTCTCTCTCTCTCTCTCTCTCTCTCTCTCTCTCTCTCTCTCTCTCTCTCTCTCTCTCTCTCTCTCTCTCTCTCTCTCTCTCTCTCTCTCTCTCTCTCTCCCTGCTTCACATACACATATACACAAGCACAGATTCATATCCATGTCCATATGCATCTTCCCTTCTGGTTTTTAGGAAGCCAGTAAAAAACTGACTATTCCAAGGAGTCTGGTCTGAAGGTTAGACATGTCTCTCAGACATGTGACTGGATTCTTTATTATTTTTTATATATAACCCCTAGTTCCAGAAGAATGTTTTCTAATTGCTGTTTTTTTTGCAAAAAAATAAATAAAAATCATTGTATGTATGATTTTAATTCCAATTATCTGTGGTGCTCAGAATCAACAAACTGTGGAAATTTATGAGCTCTGCAAATAAATAAACAAATCTGCAAAGACCTTGTAGTTGGATTTTCGCCATGGCCCCTTTATGTAGAATAGTTTGCCCTTATATGGACTGACATCTCCCTGATGAATATCTACAGGGAGATACATAGATCTTCAATAGAGCATTTGGAGGATATTCAGTTGCTGCTTTTGATAAGATTGTGACACTATTGTAACACTTGTTAGTTTTGTATGTTTTTGCTTAGTTCTTGAATCATTCATTGAC
Organism: Vipera berus; assembly: GCF_964194415.1. NCBI lineage: Eukaryota > Metazoa > Chordata > Lepidosauria > Squamata > Viperidae > Vipera > Vipera berus. The sequence goes on from NC_138207.1 coordinate 44,596,118, forward strand.
GGTGCTAGTATGCTCCAATTCAAGGAACTGCATGCATCAAAGGCTGCAAAATTTTACAGATATTAATACATACATACAGTGGTGGGATTCAAATATTTGAACAGCCAGTTTTCTGTGTGGATGCCACTTCCAGAAATCCATTCTGGGCCTGGGCAACAAAAAATTAGCTACTGGTTCTGCCAAACTGGTGCAAACTTGCCGAATCCAACCACTGCATACATGCATGGATACATATATACTGTTAGGCATATGGTTATAGCCTACCTGGTTGGGTTGGAAATATATACGCCAATGGGTGTGTAAGTTTTTCCAACGGCCATAAGAGGGAACTAGAAACATGGCCTCTCTCTCTCTCTTTGCTCTCATTGTTTTTGCTTTTTTGGCTTACTACTGTGTTAAACCTTAGGAACTGTGTACTTGACCTTCAGACCAGTAAGAAGACATTGTATTTTGGATACTCCCTGGACTGTTGCTGTTGCTTATCTGTTGTTATTCGTATATGACCTGGACTGTTTATTCGGACTGTGTTTTTGTTTTTACACCTAATAGTAAAGTATTTTTCTGTTTATCACAACTCAGTGTATCTGTGTGGTTACTGTGTGACTCTTACTATTCTCAGTACGCTTTTGCCGGTATAGGTTCCTGATAACTCAAGAAGCACTTTGCTAACATATACATATATACTTGCATACACTGAAAGACAGCCAAAGTGGTACAGTGGTTAAATGTCTAGACTAGACCCTCTAGAAAGAGCCAGGTCATAGTCCTCCCTTTGGCATAGGAACTGGCACTGATTCTCTTTCAGTGTTAGTAAAAAAAACCAATTATCTACCTAATCCACATTAGAACAGCACAGTGAATTATGGCTCATAAACTTCAATGAAGAAATATTCATCCTGAAATGGTTTGATTTGAGGAGTCCTGATGGCACAATGGTTAGAAAGCAGTATTGCAGACTAACTCTGCCCACCAGCAGGAGTTCGATCCTGACTGGTTAGAGGTTGACTCATCCATCCTTCCGAGATTGCTAAAATAAGGACCCAGATTGTTGGGGGCAATATGCCGACTCTGTAAACCACTCAGACAGTGCTGTAAAGCATTAAGGGGTGGTATATAATTCTAGTGCTATTGCTATCATCATCATCATCCACATACATAAATTCCAAGATAAAAATAGGAAAACAGTAATTGTTATGTATATAGATGTATATAGTTGGGTGATCATATTAGCAATGGCCACTGACACCACCTGGTGGTGCTATACTGCGACAGGATTGGCTGGCTCACGGATGGCGGGAAATTCAGTTAAAGGGATTGGCCTGGGGTTTACCTGGCCAGGTATATAAGGGATCAGGCAGCCCCTTTGTTCCAATTCAGTGTGACCACAATAAAGAACTGATATGCTGCACTCATCTGCCTGGCGTCTTTCCATGGGGTCCACGTGGTCCAAAACCCACTACTCAATAGTAATGATTGTCCAAATATTTTTTTTCATTTTATTGGTTTGTTGTTCACTTGGATTGCACTGTTTTGGTTTTGCTATTTACCACCTGGAACCCATTAGGAGCGGGGTGGTTCAGAAATGTAAAAAATGAATAAGGGGGAAAAATAGACAAACCTCTTTGGGAATGGATTTGCTCGTTCAGCATAAATTCATAGACTGGTTGCAGCAAGCAGAGTTGATTCAGATAAGTGTTTCCACTGAGAATAGCTAATCGGGCCAAATTAGCTATTATGGCTAACTGCTGTATGACTAATATGCTCAATCCACAGAGACTGGTGACTGCTTAATACAGCTGTATTATGGTATCCATGGAGGTTTAAGGGAGAAACCAGCTTTAGCATGATTCTTTTGAAATTAGAAAGGCTGAAACAATATTTTGTGGCATATAAAATACATCCAAAGAAAACAACAAAAGTGTGAGATAATAAACTGAAAATAAATAAATAAATCTGGAAGACCACTAAATAGTTACAAAGAGTTATAGCAAACTGTTTCCTAATATCTAATGATAGATTTTGGGGGGAGGGTTTTCTTTGTTTTTGAGCAGAAGTGTTTCTGTTGCATCCTCCTTATTCCAGCATTTATATCTCACTTACAGTATCTTGCTATCACTATTGTGATAAGCATATGAAATTATTGTGTTTACATCTGAGCATATTCATTATGCCTATCTTTTTCCTCTTCTTCTTTCACAACTGTTACTATTACACACTGTGTGTGTGTGTGTGTGATGGGTCAGTGATTAAAGACACTGAGCTTGTCAGCTGACAGCCCAGGTTCAAGACCTGAGCTCTATGCAATGGGCTGAGCTCTCTTCACTTACTCCAGATCCTGCCCACCTAGAAGTTCAAAAGTATGCAAATGCAAATAGATAAATAGATACCAATTCAGTGGCAAGGAAACAGTGTTCTGTGCTGGCCACATGACCAGGGATGTGTCTTTGGACAATGCTGGTTCCATCAGCTAAGAAACGGAAATGAGCACTGCCCTAGAGTCGGAAGGGAGAACCTTTACTTTTACCTTTACTATTAAATAAATATAACCAGTTTCCATACAGTATATTTGGGCCAAGGGAAATAATTTAGTAGTTCCAAATACAATATCTTTAGCTAACCAACTACTTATTTTAATAGGAAGCAGATATAAATATAACATCTTGGTCCACTATATGGTTTCTTTTGTAATGAGATCACTAGCAGATATTTGCACAGCCAGTGCTTGGAGAATTTTCTTTGAACAGACATTTTGTGCAAAATATGCAATTCATACACAGAGGTCCAAAATCCACTGGGGCAACAGTGAAATATTAACATTGTAAATGGATGTACTTCAGTAACATTTTTATGGGGCTATTGAGCCGTTCTTTCAAGTAGAGAAAAATCCTGCTAAGTTTGCTTCTGTTTCTTATTAACACATTATTTCCATTTGAATAGGCAAAAAAATTGTTAGACATATCCATAAAGCACTGATTTTTTTAAAAAAAATGCATGTTCTTTTCCTCTCAGAAGTACTATTTAAGATTGTTGAAGGGATGGGAAGAGACAAGATCCAACATATCTGAGGATCTCTTGCATACTATATAAAGTTTGGGTTGGTTAAGATAACCATGCACAATATTTTCTAATCCTGTGCATGTTTATTCTTAAGAATATATAAGTACAACTGTTAAATAGTGGGTTCTTTGGCGCAGGAATGAAGATGCGGAAGGGAGTACAGGGTAACTCATCGTTTTATTCATGCAGGAACTGTACTGGCTAAATGGCTGCAACTAGCCGCAGTATATAGTCTAGCCCCTAGGTGGCAGCCAATAGGTTTGAATCAACCATTGCCGCCTGGAGATAGCCAATTGCAGCACAGGAGACTTGTAGTCTGGGTTGCTGGAGAGCGGTTAGCTGCTCCAGCAACCCACATGGTATTCCTCAAAAAGCCCAGTACATAACACCCCTCCCCTTGTAGAACAGACCATAATAACACCAATTAGTCTCAACAATTGTCAAGACTCATTATCCAAACACACTAAAGTAAAAGTGATAATAATAATAAAAAACAAAAAAAACAATGTAGGTTACAATGTTATTAAACAACATCTGAATGAATAGGTTTCAAAGATGGTACTTTTAGACAGTTACATCATAGCACTAGTTTCTGTAGTCTAGTGGCAACAGGAATTGCAACAATATATAGCTCTTTATTTTACAACATAATCTGCAAGATATGAAGGAGGCTTGGGTGCCCTAGAGGAACGTCTTGGAGTTCCCATCACTTTGTGGTCTACCAGCTTATCCAGTGGGCTGGGTAGACTTGTGTCCCTCTGTGCTCCTGAGTCAAGGGGATTCGATGCACTCTGGCTGGCCTCTCCAGGTTGGACCACCCCAGAGTCAGACTGTTCGGCAGAGTAGGCACAGCGGTTGCTGAAGTTCACTTGGCTTGCTCCTTCAGGGGACCCATGTTGCACTCCAGGGCTCCCCAGTTCTTCCTCCAGTTCTGCCTCAGTTAAGAGGGAAAAGGCCTGATATTCCATGTGAGGACTGGCTTGGCCACAAGTTTGAGGACCTTGGGAGGGACTTATGATGCAGTCCTCACTTAGTGGCCATTCTGGAGACCATTTCCTGAGCTGATCAATGTGTCGTCTGATAACTCGCCCACCCTCCAACCACACTTCATAAGATAGGGGTCCGGATGCCTTGGTAATTTGACCAGGAACCCACAGATTCCCATGACCATAGTTCTTGGCCCAAACCCAATCGCCCATGTGCAGCCCCCTTGGGGGTTTTGGTCAAGAGGCTTCTGTGGCCACTCTATCTGGATGCAACCTGTCCAGTTTAGTGATCAAACGCCTCCCCCAATGTAGTTCTGCAGGACTTTTGCCTGTAACAGTGCAGGGCATAGAATTCTGGCAGAGTAAAAAATCTGCCAATCTGTGATGCCAGTCACCTGTGACAATGCACTTGAGTGCTTCCTTCATTGTCCTCACCATGCATTCAGCTTGACCATTAGAAGATGGATGAAAAAGCGCAGACATTGCATGTCTGATAAGATTAGCTCTAAGGAAAGCCTGAAATTCAGCAGCAGTGAATTGGGTCCCATTGTCTGAAACTAAGACATCTGGCAACCCATGTGTGGCAAAGAGTTTTCTCAGCACCTGGATGGTCCTAGCAGTAGTCATATAGGAACTGGAATTACTTCCAGCCACTTGGAATGGCTATCCACTACTATAAGGAAGAGCTGTCCTTGAAAGGGCCAAGCATAGTCTATGTGAACCCTAGAGCAGGGAGTGTGCATTTCCTCCCACCTGTGAACTGGAGCCTGTGGCATTTCAGACCTAGATTGCTGGCATGTATAACAACCATGGACTTGAGCCTCAATGTCCTTATCAAGGCTAGGCCACCAGAGGTAGCTTCTAGCTAAAGCTTTCATTCTGACAATGCCTGGATGGCCTTCATGTAATGACTGTAAAACCCTGTCTCTTAGGGAAGTGGGAATTATGACTCTGTTTCCCCATAAAATGCACCCTTTATGGGCAGATAACTCATGCCTCCTGACAAAATAGCTCTGAAATTTTGAGCCTGGACTTTTATCCAACCAGCCCGTGTATACCCATGACAACACTCTACTAAGTATTTTATCTGTGGCAGTTTCAGCAGCAATGTCCCCTGCATGGAGGGGAAATTCAGCTATGTCCTGTATGGACAATATTCTAGCAGCTGGAGCCGGATATGAATCCATTAGTGGCAGTAGTAGTCTGCTGAGGCCCTCAGCATGGCCCATTTCCTTGCCCAGTTTGTGAATTTATTTAAAATTGTATGCAGATAGGAAAATAGACCATCTTAGCATTCTTGGAAATAGTATGTGGGAGGGTTTGTTTGTCTGTTGTGAAAAGTCCCAACAGAGGTTTGTGGTCAGTGTAGACCATGAAATCCCTGCTATATAAATAGTCATGGAATTTTTTTATTCCAGCAACGATGGCTAGGGTCTCTTTGTCAATCTGAGCATAGTTGTGCTCAGCAGAGGACAATGTCCTTGAGTAAAATGCTATAGGAACCTGTTTCCCATTTTTTTCTATGTGACTTAAAACTGCCCCCACCCCATAGGGAGATGCATCACATGCAAGACATACAGGTTTAGACTCTTTGTAGTGAGTTACAGTGGACCTTTCTGACAATAGTGATTTTAATTCCTGGAAACTTTTTTCATGTAAGTTAGTCCATTTCCATGGAGCTTTCTTATCTAGAAGCCTGTGGAGGGGCTCTGCTATTGCGGCCTTATGAGGTAGAAACGTGTGATAGAAGTCTAGGAAGCCCAAGAATGCTTGTAGCTCTCCTTTTGATTTAGGCCTAGGAGCCATTTTAATGGCCTTCACTTTAGAATCAGTGGGGTGAATGCCCATTAGCATCAATTCGGAAACCCAGGAATTCTGTTGAAGAAACCCCAATACTACACTTGTTCTTTTTTAATTTGAGGCCTGCTTCATGAAGCCTACTGGCCAACACTTCTGGGGATTCCCCTGCAATAAGAACATCATCAAAATAAGGGCAGATGCCCTGAATACCCTTGAGTGTACGCTCCATGATTCCCTGAAAAATACCCGGTGCAACACTGAGTCCAAGCTGTAAGCGTTTAACTTTGAAAGCCCCCCTGTGAGTCACGATCATTTGAGCCACGGCTGTGGCCTCATCAACCAGCAATTGCTGATAGGCCTGTGCTAAATCAAGTTTAGCAAAAATAGTACTCCCTTGCAAGGAGGCTAAAATATGGTTGACCATTGGGACCGGGTAAGCGTGTTGCTTGAGGGCTTTATTTAGAGTGCATTTATAGTCAGCACAAATGCGAATTTCCCCGTTGGCTTTAAGTGGAGTGACTATAGGAGTTTCCCACTCTCCACCATCAACAGGCTGTAACACGCCCTGTTCTACAAGCTTATCAATTTCGGAATCAATTTTAAGGCAAAGGGGACCCTACAAGGCTTAACCCTGATTGGAACTACGTTGGGATCTAGCTTAAATGAGATAGGCGGGCCTTTGTATGTTCCTAGGGTTGAGTCAAAAACATCTGCATATTCCTCGCACACTGACGCAAGGTCTGCAGTTTGTGTCTGGTTTATGCCAGTAAACTGAATACCTAAGGCATCAAAGCAATCAAGTCCAATGAGACTCGTTCTCTGGCCCCCTACTACTATTACATCCAGGTGCCCCAAAAACCCTTTAAACTTTACCAACAAAGTGACTTCTCCCTTAACTTTAACATGAGCATTTTGAAAAACCGTTAGGATTATATCTGAGGGTCTTAGTTTGGTCCAATTGTTACTGTGCCTACACACGAAGTTAAAAGTGTCTTGAGAAATAATTGAGACTGCAGAGCCAGAGTCTAATTCCATCTTACATGGGACTCCTTGTACCTCTACCATGAGCTTAAGTTTGGGTTTGAGGGGGCGTCGAGCCCCGGTGCGGCATATGTTTCTACAGCTTCTGAAAAACCCCACACTAACTGGACCCTGGACCCCAGTACCTCTCCTAGTCGGTTCTTCCAACTGGTGTTTGGGTGGCCGGTGTCTCTGGCGGGCTCTGCAAACCACTGCGATGTGGCCTGTCCTTCCGCAAGTTCTGCACGTGGCTGATCGAAATTTGCAATTGGCGTGAAAATGGTTGCCTCTGCACCCCTTACATTTCGGTAAGAGAACTGCCTTGTAACTGTCCTCTCGCTGCTGGCTGTTGCGGTGTTGCGCATTGGGTTGCTTTTGGAGTAGGTTGATTTCAAGTTCTTCTTCCTTGGAAAATTCTTCAGTATGTTTGGCGTCCTCAAGGTGGACCGTTTCTTCAAACTTTGTCGATTTCGCAGGCTGTACTGTTTGAACTGCGCCCCCAGCAGCTTCGTCGGCCATCACCTCATCTTGTGCTTCAGAAAACGTTAAGTTTGGCTTAGCAAAAGAGTCTCTGCTGAAGCGTCCTGTCCCGTAGTCCGCAGACAAGCTGGTCTCGTAGTCGCTCTTCTAAATTTGAAAATTTGCATAGGCGTGCAGGCTGCCTTAGGCCTGCTATGAATTCCGAAGCTGTCTCACTGGGTAGCTGCACTCTTTGATCGAACTTGAACCACCAAGCCATTTCAGACATCTTGGGCTGGAAATGCCCGGTTAGCTTCTTTTTGAGATCTTTGTAGGAAACCGCTTCGATTGGTGTCGGCACGAAAAGGTTCTCAGCCAAATCAAAGGTTGCTGGGCCGCACACGCAGAGTAGCGTTGCGGCCTTCAGTCTTTCTTCTGTGATCTGATTGGCCCTGAGGTAGTTTTCTACTTGTGATAAATATGATGGTCATTCCTCCGGGTGTTTCACATCAAATTTTCGCAGTTTTCCAACCTTCGGCATTCTTCCTTGTTGGTTCCTGCATTCTTTGGAATCCTGCTTCCACGGTCAGGGAATGACTCCACTGAGCATGAGGTTGCTAGCGTAGCTTGCTAGCCGACCTTGAGGGGGGGGAATGCCTTTTCCCTCCAGCGTGCGCTGCCTTTCCCTCATGTATTTTCCTTTTAGAATTCTTTGTATCCAATGAGTCCTTGCATTAACAGAGTATTGGCAAGACTTCATAATACCACTAGTTCCTTCTCCATCATTTAGACAAGTAGCAGAAAGTGAAGCTTATCTATTTCAGCCAGACCTTCTAAAACAAACAATTGTTTTTTAATTAGTGGGGACTATGTATGCAATACAAACTGATGTTTGGGTTTAGGTATTTCCAGAACACAACTAAATAAAATAAACTGGTTGGGTCAATTATGAGTTACATTTAACAGAGCCAGCCAATACATTGCCCATGCTTCTAAAGTATAACTATAAATGGATTTAAACTGCTATTATTATTATTTTTCCTGGTTGTATAGTATTTTCATTAAGCAAATTTGTAGTGTTGGTTTTGTTCTTTCATTATCTTCCTCTAATAAATAAATGTATGGCACCGTTGAGTTATTATGTTTATATTGCATTAGAACCTAAGAGAATAAGGATCAAAACTGAGTTGTTTTCTGTCTCTGCTATAGATTTGCTATCTATCTGGCTCATTCATGAGGTAACCAAGTAATTGGATTCTGAAGACAACAGGCCTCATCAGTTTAAACTAAGTATTTCCCTTCAGATGTTTCATGGATTGCAGTCTATGGATAGAATAATGGCTCAGTCCATCATTTCTCTATTCTGCCTTGAGAACACATCTGGTGGGAAAACACTGAAGCATAAAGCTTTCAGAATAATGTAAAAGGGCCCTGCTTTCTATTGGTTTATCCATTGTCGCCTCTATTCCTGAAGAAGACATTCTGGAAGGTATACTGAACTCAGCTGCCTTGAGGGAATACTCAGGACCCTGGAAATGCTATTATATACCTCTTTCCAAGTGCTTTCTAGGTTTATTTGTGTACTTGTCACTAGCAGCAGGATGAAAATGTTATATGAGGATTCCCTTATAAATCCCAGCTCAACCACATGTATAATGAGACCACATCAACCTTAAAATGTTAAGTGCAGTATTACCCCCTAATTTATGATCTAATAGAATACTGACTACTGGTCCCTGATTACAAATAGGAAGACTACTTAAACTATGATGATGATAATTAAGCAACATAAATCATAATTATTATTTATTAATTATTAGTTTAGCCATAAAAATGAAATACCCAACTCCCCAAATTTGGCTATCAGTAGGAAGACCACTAAAAGATCATATCTATAACTAAGCAAAAGAAATCATTAAAATAAAAGTACCAGTCTGGGAGAAAAACATTCTTAGAAAGGAATGAGGCAGTTGGGAAAATGGTAGGAAATAAAAATGGAAAGTGATTAGCTAACTCTGTGGCACAGGGACAAAGATTCAATAAAGCAATGATATCATTTGAGAAGGAAGTTAATAAAACTTTCTTATTCCCAGCCTCAGTCAGTATATTGTTTCATGTGATATGAAAGATGCTGACAGTTGAATTCTGATAATCATGAAACATGCTGGTGCAGAGAAGGGAAAGTGAAATGTTAAGTCTTTCTCCCCACCCCCATTATTGTCACCTAGCAAACAGCTAACTGTAGCAATTAAAGTCTCAAGACAGGAGCCCTGAATGAATTTCATCTAAGTAACACTAAAGTAAGAAAATTCCAAGAAGGAAAATATTGGAATGGCCATTTTCAGGGGACTGCTCTGTGTTTGCTCCCCTCCATTCCAGCACTGTTCAATGGCAACCATTATTCTGGGATGGCTTTGTTTGCAGAGGCACAGTCCATGTTCTTCCATTATCCATGTGTGTTGTATTCTTTGGAGTCAATCACGACTTTTGGTGACTACCTGGACAAGTATGGACAAGTCTCTTCATGGTTTTATGTTTTTTTTTTGTTTTTTTCAGAAAACTGGTTTTCTGTGTTTAAAGTAAGGCTAGCACTTATAGTTTCCTCATTCTTAGTCTTGCCTCGAGTCTAGCCACTAGACCACAGGTCTACAACCCGCGGCTCAGGAGCCGCATGCGGCTCTTTCAGCCATCTCCTGCGGCTCCTGGTCCTCTGCCATGTGCAGTCCCCAAAAAAAAGTGGGACTAAAAAATTTCAACCAATCAATTCAAATATGCAGGGTAGGTGCATATCTCGCCTTGGCTCTACTCTTCAGTCAAACCCTGTTCTGCGCATGTGCGCATGTACGTGCATGCGCACATATTTTTTGCGGCTCCCAGTTTTTCCTTTTTTGAGGGAACCGGTTCCGAGTGGCTCTTTCACTGTTTGAGGTTGCTGACCCCTGCACTAGACCAACGTAGTTCTCCTTATTATCTTTACCAATACATTTTATTCTCTATTATATGTTTCTTTCAAAACTAACCAATGGGAAAAGTCTTATAAACATTCTGTGCATTCTTCATAGAAATGTTATTATTCCCCTATCCCATCATATTTTCTCCATTGGAAAACAAGTTTTGTTTGATCAATCATTATAACAGTCAGAAAAAAATACAAATATATATAAAGAGTATCACCATAAATAATCATTTACTGAAGATTTTACTTATGATTTATTGACCTGTAAATTTATTTTTCCCTTCATGGATTACTGCCTTGTCGTGGTGAAGGTGCTTGCATAATTCAATCAAGCTATGAGCTATGCAGTGCAGGGCCACCCAAGACGGAAAGGTCATAGCAGAGTTCTGAAAAAACGTGATCAAATGGAGAAGGAAATGGCAACCCACTCCAGTATCTTTGCCATGAAAACCCTATGGACAGTACCAAAAGGCAAAATGATATGACGCTGGAAGATGAGCCCCTCAGGTCGGAAGGCATCCAATATGCTACTGGGGAAGAGCAGAGGGCTAGTACTAGTAGCTCCAGAAAGAATGAAGCGACTGGGCCAAAGCCGAAAGGACGCTCAGCTGTGGATGTGTCTGGTGGTGAAAGGAAAGTCCGATGCTGTAAAGATTTTTTCTCCATAGGAACCTGGAATGTAAGATCCATGAATCAAGCAAGCTGGATGTGGTCAAACAAGAGATGACAAGACCGAACATCGACATCTTAGGTATCAGTGAACTAAAATGGACAGAAATTGGTGAATTTAATTCAGATGACCATCAGGGTATACTACTGTGGGCAAGAATCCCTCAGAAGAAATGGAGTAGCCTTCATAGTCAATAAAAGAGTAGGAAAAGCAGTACTGGGATACAATCCCCAAAATGACACAATGATCTCAGTTCGAATCCAAGGCAAACCATTCAATATCACAGTAGTCCAAGTCTATGCCCCAACCACCAATGCTGAAGAGGATGAAGTTGACTGGTTCTATGAAGCCCTAAAGCACCTTATAGAACTAACACCAAAAAATGATGTCCTTATCATCATGGGGGATTGGAATGCTAAAGTAGGAAGCCAAAAGATAACCGGAATAACAGGCAAGTTTGGCCTTGGAGTACAAAATGAAGCAGGGCACAGGCTGATAGAATTTTGTCAAGAGAATACGATGGTCATAGCAAACACTCTTTTCCAACAACCCAAGAGACGGCTCTACACATGGACATCACCAGACGGTCAACACAGAAATCAGATTGACTATGTGCTCTGCAGCCAAAGATGGAGAAGCTCTATACAGTCAGTAAAAACAAGACCAGGAGCTGAGTGTGGCTCAGACCATGAGCTTCTTGTTGCAAAGTTTAGACTTAAACTGAAGAAATTAGGGAAAAGCACTAGGCCACTCAGGTATGAATTAAATCATATCCCTGACGAATATACAGTAGAGGTGACAAATAGATTTAAGGAATTAGATCTGATAGACAGAGTACCTGAAGAACTATGGACAGAGGTTCGCAACATTGTACAACAGGTAGCAACCAAAACCATCCCAAAGAAAAAGAAATGCAAGAAAGCAAAATGGCTGTCTGAGGAAGCTTTGCAAATAGCTGAGGAAAGGAGGGAAGCAAAAGGCAAGGAAGAAAAAGAAAGATACGCCCAATTGAATGCAGAATTCCAGAGAATAGCTAGAAGAGATAAGAATGCCTTCTTAAATGAACAGTGCAAAGAAATAGAAGAAAACAATAGAATAGGGAGGACCAGAGATCTTTTCAAGAAAATTGGAGAGATGAAGGGAACGTTTCATGCAAAAATGGGCATGATAAAGGACCAAAATGGCAGGGACCTAACAGAGGCAGAAGAGATTAAGAAGAGGTGGCAAAATTACACAGAAGAACTATACAAGAATGAGCTTAATGTCCCTAATAATCACAATGAGGTGGTCACTGACCTCGAGCCAGACATCCTAGAATGTGAAGTGAAGTGGGCCTTAGAAAAGCTGAGCAACAACAAAGCTAGTGGAGGTGACAGTATTCCAGCTGAGCTATTCAAAATCTTAAAAGACGATGCAGTAAAAGTGCTACACTCAATTTGCCAGCAAATTTGGAAAACTCAACAGTGGCCACAGGATTGGAAAAGATCAGTTTACATTCCAATTCCAAAGAAAGGCAGTGCCAAAGAATGTTCAAACTATCGCACCATTGCACTCATTTCTCATGCCAGTAAAGTTATGCTTAAAATCCTACAAGCTAGACTCCAGCAGTATGTGGATCGAGAACTATCAGAAATACAGGCAGGATTTCAAAGAGGCAGAGGAACTAGAGATCAAATTGCCAACATACGCTGGATCATGGAAAAAGCTAGGGAGTTCCAGAAAAACATCTGCTTCATTGACTATGCTAAAGCCTTTGATTGTGTGGATCATAACAAACTGTGGTAAGTTCTTAAAGAGATGGGAGTACCAGACCATCTTATTTGTCTCTTGAGAAACCTATATGTGGGACAAGAAGCAACAGTGAAAACTGGACACGGAACCACTGATTGGTTCAAAATTGGGAAAGGAGTCCAGCAAGGCTGTATACTGTCACCCCGCCTATTTAACTTATATGCAGAGCACATCATGAGAAACAGGGCTAGATGAATCAAAAGTTGGAATTAAGATTGCCAGAAGAAATATCAACAACCTAAGATATGCAGATGATACCACTCTAATGGCACAAAGTGAGGAAGAACTAAAGAGCCTCTTGTTGCCGGTGAAGAAGGAGAGTGCAAAACCTGGGTTGAAACTTAACATTAAGAAAACCAAGATCATGGCATCCGGCCCTCTCAATTCCTGGCAAATAGATGGGGAAGAAATGGAGGTAGTGACAGATTTTATTTTCCTGGGCTCCAAGATCACTGCAGATGGGGACTGTAGCCAAGAAATTAAAAGACGCTTGCTCCTTGGGAGGAAAGCCATGGCAAATCTATACAGCACACTAAAAAGCAGAGACATCACCCTGTCAACAAAAGTGTGTATAGCCAAGGCTATGGTCTTCCCAGTTGCAATGTATGGCAGTGAAAGCTGGACCATAAGAAAGGCTGAGTGCCAAAGAATTGAGGCCTTTGAACTATGGTGCTGGAGAAGACTCCTGCGAGTCTCTTGGACTGCAAGGCGATCAAACCAGTCAGTCCTAGAGGAGATCAACCCTGACTGCTCTTTAGAAGGCCAGATCCTGAAGCTAAAACTCAAATACTTTGGCCACCTAATGAGAAGGAAGGACTCACTGGAGAAGAGCCTAATGCTGGGAAAGATTGAGGGCAATAGAAGAAGGAGATGACAGAGAATGAGGTGGCTGGATGGAGTCACTGAAGCAGTAGGCGTGACCTTAAATGGACTCCAGAAAATGGTAGAGGACAGGAAGGCCTGGAGGAACGTTGTCCATAGGGTCGCGATGGATTGGACACGACTTTGCAGCTAACAACAAAATTTATTTTGAAATTCCAGGTATTAGATTTAGTTAGATATAATTGTATGCGTTCTTTGTATTCTTCTATGGAGTTTTTGTGTGTTTTTATAGCTCATAGTAGAAATCAGCTATTCTGAGTATGTTGCTCTGTTTTTTGCAATCATTAATGCAAATACTTTTCATGATTTTGGCTTGTTATTCCTCCCATCTGACAGAAGGCACAGAAACTTTATAGTGGCTGAGCTTAAAACAGAACAATGAAATGTATAATGCAAAAGATATTTCACCTAGTCAATGCCACATGTACAGCAGCTAAATTATATAATATTATCCTGAAAATCTCTCAAAAACTGCATTTTGCATCTGGTCTGTTCCTAGATTCATTAATGCTATGAGAAGGAAATGTGAACTAAGCTTGAGGTAGTGATCATAGTCAGTTTCATACTTAATCAAAGGCATAAATCTATTCCTTGTAATTGCATTTAAATCTAGCTGGAAAAATGTATAAATAAGATTCTGGTCATAAAATTGCTCAACTATAGGTAGATTCAGGGATGAAAAGTACTTCAGAGAGAACTCATATTGCTGGCCTGAGAATATCAGTACTTAGAATCAATTGTTCCCGATGGGGATCCTACCTTTATTCTTTCTAGCCAACAAAACTTTGGAAATATATCATTTCATACAAAAAGAAGCAAATAAATAAATGCTCTGATAATAGCTCTTGGGTGGGTAGGCCATATTCCAGTCTCTGCTCTTAAAAAGATAGAAGAAACCTAATTTGGGCTTACAAATTTTGTTTTAACATTAAGGAACATTAATACCAAGGAAGATGTTCAAACCTATCTGAAAGGGACAAACACACACACACACACACACACACACAAAACTGCAAAATTAGCTGTTGTAGTCAAACAGCTGAGGCCGTGGTATGAAAGCTTGGACCTCTCACATCTCTTCTCATGAAAAACCCCCTCCGTCTTTTCTCTGATTCCATTTCCTGCTTTTGGGTAACTCCTGTTGCTTCTGCCTATCAATCTTGGCATCTTCCTTCTAAGTACAGCATGTGAGAAAGACAGAGTTTCACAACCTGTGATGCCTTTCAATCAATTTAAATGTTTAAAAAATACAAACACTGAAATAATTCAGAGTCTCACTTCTTGGCTGAATGATTTAATTCTTCTTTTCCCATCTTCTGAGACAGACAATCTCACACAAGAAAATAAAAAGATAACATGTAACCACCACATTTTTAATAATGAAAGAGATATCAGGTAAACTGATATCTCATAGTAGCTCATTTAAAAAAGAAAATTCTAAAAATTGTGATTGCGCACAATTTATTAATTTGCATCAAAAAATAAAAGGCAATTTAGTTTTGACTTAATATCACATAGAAACTAAGAAAGCAAATGGTCCTTGCTAGATTTTTAACTATTTCTACTCACCCAGCAAAATCTGAAGATATCTCTGCGACATTTTTCTTGGTGTTTTAGTTTCTTGGGAATCCCAAATTTTAATCAGAGTTAGTGGGAGATGGTAAAGTCTAATTTATTTGTTTTTTTGTTTGCTTATATCTCACTTTTATTGTTTTTATAAATAGTTCAAGGCAGCGAACCTATCCACACACCTTCTATTTTCCCCACAATAACAACCCTGTGAGATGGTTGGACTGAATGACTGGCCCAAAGTTGTCCAGCTGTCTACTGTTTTCTAGCCTGGTATCTTTCCTTTCCAGCCTAAATAAAAATTTCTCTCCCTTGATTTTAAAAGGACTACCTTTTTTCTATCTGCAACAGCGGAAGAGGTTGCTGCAATTTGATTTTGTACCTGACCGAGAGCTATGCCTCAATCATAGATGTGATTTCCATTTGCAATAATTCCATCTGTAATGTTGGGATGTGTCCTGGAATATCTGCTGGTTGAAAAAAACTGTATTCACAATAGTAGTCAACTTTGCCTTAAACTCCCATAAATTCTTTATTTGTTTGTTTGTTTGTTTGTTTATTCATTCATTTATTTATTTATAAAATGTATTGGCCGCTCATCTTACCATAGAGTAATCCTGGGTGGCTAGAGTTCTGTAGATTCAAAGCCAATATTTCTTAAGTGTGTCAAACAAATGAAATTACCATTAAATACTTCATATATTTCCTTTTTCTTCTGATCTTGATATTTTTGAGATTTCCTTTTTTTTCCAAGCACAACCCACTATTCATTCTCTGTAAACCAGTTACTTTAATGCTATTTTTGACAAGCCTTCCTTTTCCCTCCAATTGGGTCCCCATGGCCTTCTTTAAAATCACAAAATTATTTTAATACTCTGAGGAATGGTATATTGAGTATGCTTTTCTAAACCAATTTGATGAAGGTATGAGTTTGTAAAATGATTGCTAATCCTTAAAGGCTTCAGACTTTCAGTGATATTTTATATAGTTTTAAAAGATCTGGCATGTTTGCTTTTGTTGTAATCTCATAAGGAATCTCATAAGTGTATTATGCTTTCCAAACTGAAGCACTGTTTGCCACTTTCCCATTTCAACTTATTCTGTTTTATTCTCTTTAATGGGATTTCTAACTTTGCATTTGCAATCACCCTCACTTTCATTTTTATTACAGAACTGGAAAGTCCAGAGTAATAGCCACCCAAACTATAGGAATTATCTTATAATTTCTTTTAAAACAAACTTGATTAGGAAGATGCATGAATACTGTTAGTGTAAATAGTGCTTAGCCATTCCACTTACCCTAGAGGCATCCTTTGTCTATAATATCAGAATTCTAATTCCATTATGTTATCCAAATATAGTGGCACATCACTGAGAAGATGCAATTATATCAATACACATTGTATATTCTACTTTTAATCACTTACTCTTCCTATTTTCCCATTTTGACACTCTTACTCTGTTTCCCCTTATTCCTATTAAAACCTGAATAAGATATTTTTTAAAAAAATTGGTTGTCTCTTACAACTACCATGTTTATTTATTTATACCTCTTTCTTTTCCTTTTTTCTCTTACATTTTATTTGAGAAGATATTTTTGTATAAGACCTTTAAGCACTACACTTTATGTAGTGCTTGAATTAAAACCCTGCAGGAGTCCTTTAAATTTCTTACTGCAAAAGGTTCTTGAGTTCTTTTGCAAGTGAATACCTTTGGAGATTTTATTACAAATCTTTTTACTACCAGCTCGACTAGTGTCCCCAAAGTTTCTTATTTTTTTAAAAAAAAATCTTCTTAATCTGACTCCAAAAGCAAGAAAGCTTTTAAAATAAATCATACACATTTCTTTTTTCAACATTTCAACATTTAATTTATAAAATATAACTAGAAGATATGAAATACAGCCAAAACTATAACACTACTAATATTATTTTAAAAAATACAAAAATAGTAATTGACACTTTAAGCAACTAAAGTTATATCCATAAAGTAATAATATGCAGTCCTTTAACTCAGGGGTTCCCCAACCCCTGGGCCTCCTACCAGGCTGCGGCCCATTCAGAACTGGGCCACACAATCAATGGTTGCGTGTGCATGTGTGCATAGCCCGCTTCACATGAGTGGCCAGCACTTGTGCTCGCAGTGCCCTCACCAAGAGGCAGGCATGCGCACCCCTGCCCCTGATGCAAAACCATCCCCTCTTCCCCCCCATTCTGGACTGCCAACTCAGACCCTTACATCCTCCAGGCTCCTGGATAGGATACTGACAGCATCTCCTCTGCAGCCGGGGATGGTAGTATAAATATCAATATAATCAACACACTGATATTATTGTACCACCAACTGTTATATCACCTCTTCTAATTGTTTCATATAGATCTGTGTTTGTCAACCTTAACAACTTTAGGATGTTTGAACTTCAACTTCCAAAATTTCCCAGTCACCTTGCTGAATTTTGCAGGTTGAAGATGATACATCTTAACGTTTCTAAGCTTGAGAAACACTGATACAGATATTAAGGGACCCAGGAGGGAGGACTGATTCTTGCAGCACCCTAAAGGTCATAGGTCAATCATAGTAAATTGAAATCTTCTTACTGCGGAAGTAAAACTGCTGCAAAACTACCTGTACTCCTTACCCCCAGAATACATCATACCCAGCTAGTAGAGCCAAAGGAATTATGAACGGTAATTCAACAATATCTGTAGCTTGGTCAATTCTAGAAAATTGCAGTAAAAGGATGCTTTTAAAAAAGAAAAGAGTTATTTGTAGCAAGTGCATCTTGTCTCTAAAGAATATGCATGCAACATCTATCTAGAAAGACCAAGATGCCTTGCTATGGATAATATACCATTGAATATTTTACAGTTGTTAAAGTTTATTATTGAACAGTGATAACCTCAGACAGATTTTTTTCCTAACTGCTTTTAAATCAGTGGATGAGAGCTGTTGCTGAGTAAATGAGCACAGCATGAAACAGACTAAAGCCTTAAGCAATGCATAATAGTTTGGGAAGCAGACTTTGGAAATAAGAATAGATTTGTTGCAACGGCAGATCCCTGTTCTGAAATAATGGAAGTAAATTGTTAGATAAAAGTAAACTGAGCATCACCATGTCATTCTGTTCACAAATCTCTTTTCCAGGTTACTAAATGGTTATGAAAGAGTGTTGAATACTCAGGATAAAAAACTACAGTAATTGCTTCTAAGTTGTCATGATTATATATGATCATTTATTTCCATGGAAAAACTGGTCCATTATTTCTTTGCGCAAGGAGTATGCTCCTAAAACAAAGAGGCCTTTTCCAAAGAGATGTGGATTGTAACCTTTAATTAGATACTAGTTCTGTCCTTAGTGTCATTGGGAATAAATGGCCCCTAGTGCATCTTCCCTTTTAAAATATTCTCTTTTCTAAACTCTTATAAATGCAAGGTTTGTTTACCTTTCCCACCACCACCAAATTAAACTAGAAGAAAAAAATCTTATATGTTCATAATGATTAAAGAACAACAATGACTTAATAATGTGGTTCAACCCCCAAAAGCAGTGACAAATTGTCCCACAGAGGAAGTTAGCTATGATCAAAATGACAATATGAGGTCAACACAGAATACTTATGGTAAAGTCCAGAATTGTCCACAATAACTTTCAAAATATTTGTAAATGAAACTAGGCATTTACAGTTTTAAAACCTTTGTGGGAAATGTGATAAATGATAACTGTGCCAAGGAAAACATGTTTATTGCACCAAAGTTTTAAAATACTGAGGTCCAGATAGGTTTGGTTACTGTTTCAATAAAAAAGATCACCTAATTTATTCACTAGAGCCTTACAAAATATGTTGCCATAGTAATGCTTAAATTTCAGCAAAGTTCATCTAGGATTCTGGAAGAAATTCTTACCGCTGTAAATGTGTGACCTAAGTTAAAGTACTCTGGTTCACCTGACTGACAAAAAGTAAGGAGTAGCCATCCTGGAAATAAAAATATAGTAAATATGATTTCCAGTGGACTGCATATCTATAGATATGCCAGTTTAATACTGTACCTAGTAGTAGGAGTTTGTTAAAGTTGAGTGACTTGCAGAATAGCCTTATCTGTCCCATTTTTATTCTCTTCCTGGCCTTGCCCCTCCTTTCCATCAGTCCCAGGTATGTCATACCACCACTCTTTCCATCCACAGTGCACTTTTTAATCATTCATAGAGTGATTTTTCTCAATGCCTTTACTTTTAACAAATTTCATATATGCTTAGAATATAGCTTTTTATATATGTTCAAATCCGGAGCTTAAATAAAATATTTTCAATCAAATTTTCCTCATACTTTCTCCAACCAAGCCAGCCAATTGCTGGACACAGAGAACACTTGCCAGTCAGTGCTCACTTGTTTCTCCCTAATGGGCCAATCATTGAGTTTCTTGTCCTCAGAGCTTTCAGTGACCTGTGAATTAATAATTGAACACTTCAAAGAAATAAAAGCAAATTGTTGGGATTCACTTTGCATGCATGGGTTTTCATTGACCACAAGGATCAATAGGTATAGACATAATTAGCAAAATAACTCTGCACTTTAATCTCCTTTGCTATTTTTTTTAAAAAAATAATCTTATTTTGCATGTCTTCAAACACTGCCTATAATTCCAGTCTCTCTCAACCTTTTTATCCTATATTTATTATTCAAATAATTTTCAGGTTTCAAGTAGCCCTATATATATATTGAATAATAATAATAAAGTTGGGAGGGACCTTGGAGGTCATCTAGTCCAACCCCCTGCTCAGGCAGGAAACCTTATACCATTTCAGGCAAATGGCTGTCCAGTCTCTTCTTAAAAACCTCCAGTGTTGGAGCATTTACCACCTCTGGAGGCAGGTTGTTCCACTGGTTAATTGTTCTGTCAGGAAGTTTCTCCTTAGTTCTAGGTTGCTTCTCTCCGTGATTAGTTTCCATCCGTTGCTTCTCGTCCTGCCCTCAGATGCTTTAGAAAATAGCTTGACTCCCTCTTCTTTGTGGCAGCCCCTGACATATTAGAACACTGCTATTGTTTGGTTCAGGCAGACGAATGACTCAGAGAGGTTAACAGCAAAATGGTTTATTCAATACACATATGTCAACTGTCAACTGTCAAAATAACTCTGGCTTTTATACTAGAGCAGTTTAAACTGTATCCAATCACAAGTCCGGGTTTTCCCGCCTTTTTATCCTATATTTATTATTCAAATAATTTTCAGGTTTCAAGTAGCCCTATATATATATTGAATAATAATAATAAAGTTGGGAGGGACCTTGGAGGTCATCTAGTCCAACCCCCTGCTCAGGCAGGAAACCTTATACCATTTCAGGCAAATGGCTGTCCAGTCTCTTCTTAAAAACCTCCAGTGTTGGAGCATTTACCACCTCTGGAGGCAGGTTGTTCCACTGGTTAATTGTTCTGTCAGGAAGTTTCTCCTTAGTTCTAGGTTGCTTCTCTCCGTGATTAGTTTCCATCCGTTGCTTTTCGTCCTGCCCTCAGATGCTTTAGAAAATAGCTTGACTCCCTCTTCTTTGTGGCAGCCCCTGACATATTAGAACACTGCTATTGTTTGGTTCAGGCAGACGAATGACTCAGAGAGGTTAACAGCAAAATGGTTTATTCAATACACATATGTCAACTGTCAACTGTCAAAATAACTCTGGCTTTTATACTAGAGCAGTTTAAACTGTATCCAATCACAAGTCCGGGTTTTCCCGCCTTTACAACTTTAACCAATAGTTGCACCAGAATCTCCCGCTTCAAGGAACCTTCTTTGCAACCAGCTACTTACATGTTTGCAACAAAGCTACTGACATAACACCCCTTCCCCCCCAGTTGATGTTATTTATTGACGTAATCTCTCAAGTATTTGGGTGGCCTATGGACCCTAGATGGATATCTATTGGTTTGGTTACTTAAGTCATTGCTAACTGACTGTCTGCTAGGCTGGCTTATATTTGTGGGTCTGGACTCTTGAATTACAGGCTCTGATGCTTCTCTACTAACAGGTTGTGATTGTTGTTGTGTTTGATGTTGATGCTCAGCTATTGCAGGCCTGCTCAAAGAGGACAGCTCCCAGTCAATTTGGCCGTGTTGTGGGTTAGCTGTGGACACACTGGTTTGAATTTCCGCTTCCCCACTAACAGGCAGGTTGTTATGAATACACCAAGATGCAGTGTCCCCCCCGTGTACGCTTTGACCCCCATCTACTGGCATACTTCCAATAACTCTCTTCCTTAGCTGATCTATGTGTCTTTTACTTATTCTATTCCCTTCCCCCTCAATGGTGTAAGACAACGGCCCCATTATGTCAGTGACCACCCCCGGGACCCATTTGTCCCCCTGTCCATAGTTTCTGGCCCAGACTAAGTCTCCAATTTTGAATGATCTGTTTGGAATGTCCGGTTCAGCACTTGAGGGTAGTTTGTCAGGATGTAGCCTGTCCAATTTGGTGGTTAGCCGTTTGCCCCACCTCATTTCCGCCGGGCTTTTCCCGGTAGCCGTGCAGGGGGTTGTGTGCTGGGTCAGCAAAAAGTCTGCCAGTCTTTGGTGCCAATCGCCACGGATGATTCGCTTCAAGGCGTCTTTGGTGGTTCTCACGTTGCGTTCAGCCAAGCCATTGGTGGACGGGTGGAAGGGTGCTGATGTTGCATGTCTAATCGAGTTGGCCCTGAGGAAGTCCTGAAATTCAACAGAGGTGAATTGTGGCCCATTATCCGATACAATCACATCAGGTAACCCATGAGTGGCAAAGAGGCCCCTTAAGACCTGTATTGTTCTACCAGATGTCATTGAACTGACAGGCACTACCTCTAGCCACCTAGAGAAACTGTCCACCACAACTAGGAAGGTTAAACCTTGAAAAGGTCCAGCAAAATCAATATGAATCCTAGACCAAGGATTCCTGGCCAATTCCCACTTATGAGTGTGAATGTGTGGCAGCTCAGGTCTAGATCGCTGACACAAATAACATCCTGAAACACATTCTTCAATGTCTTTATCAAGTCCTGGCCACCACAAGTGACTTCTAGGTAATGCCTTCATACGTACTATTCCAGGGTGACCCTCATGTAATTCTGATAAAACTATAGATCTGTGGAGTTCAGGAATGACAACACGGTTGCCCCACAATATACATCCCAAATGGGATGATAGTTCATTCTTCCTCCTAAAATATGGAATGTACTTGGCATCAGGATAAGTACTAGGCCACCCACTAAGGACGCAGGCCATGATCCTTTTGAGGATATGGTCTTTTTTAGTAGCCTCAGCTATTTCTTTAGCAGTTAAAGGGCATTCAGGAATTTCCTGTAATGACATAATTTGTCCCACTGGAGCAGGGTCCTCCTCTGTGTTGCTTAAGGGCAATCTGCTAAGGGCATCTGCATGGCCCATTTCCTTACCTGGTCTATGTTGAAGTGAGAATGAATATGCTGAGAGGAAAATTGACCACCTCAGCATTCTGGGAGACATTATTTGGGGTGTCTGTTTATCAGTGGTAAACAGTCCCAATAATGGTTTGTGGTCAGTGAGTATGGTAAAGTTCCTACCATAAAGGTAATCATGGAACTTTTTTACTCCTGCCACGATTGCTAATGCTTCTCTATCAATCTGTGCATAATTCCGTTCGGCTTTGGTAAGCGTCCTGGAATAGTATGCAATTGGCTTTTGAATACCTTGACTATCCAAGTGGCTGATAACAGCCCCCACACCATAAGGTGAAGCATCACAAGCTAAATAGATTGGTTTATTCTCAATAAAATGAGTTACTGTGGATTGGCTTGAAAGAATATCTTTTAATGTTTGAAAACTGACTCTATGTTTATCCTGCCACTGCCATGGGTTTTTTTTATCTAAAAGTCTATGTAGTGGTTCTGCTATGGCAGCTTTATGAGGCACGAATGTATGATAAAAGTTAACTAATCCTAAAAAGGCTTGTAATTCAGCCTTGTTTTTTGGTTCTGGTGCCAATTTAATTGCCTTAATTTTATCCGGTGTAGGATGAATTCCATTTTTATCTATCCTAAATCCTAAAAATTCTGTGGATTTAACCCCAATACAGCATTTATCCTTTTTTAATTTAAGTCCAGCCCCCCTAAATCTTCCCAATACCTGTTCCAGACGTTCAGCTAATATTTCTTCATTTCTTCCAGCTATTAGAACATCATCAAAATAAGGGCATACACCAGGTATGCCCTTTAAGGTCCTCTCCATCACCTCCTGGAAGATGCCTGGAGCTGCTGCAATACCGAATTGCAGTCTGTGGACTCGGAACGCCCCCTTGTGGGTAACAATAGTTTGAGCTTCAGCAGCCTCCCTGGAAACAGTAAGTTGCAAATACGCCTGCGCCAAGTCTAACTTGGCAAATATGGCGCCGTCCTGTATCGTGGCGAGGACCTGCTTCACCGTCGGGACCGGGTAAGCATGTTTTTTCATTCCGAGGTTCAGGGTGGCTTTGTAGTCAGCGCAGATCCTCACATCCCCATTAGGTTTAAGGGGTGTGACGATCGGCGTTTCCCACAAACCACCCTCGACCGGTTCTAGGACGCCTTGGCCTACAAGCTTATCGAGCTCGGCCTCGATTTTTTGCTTAAGGGCGAAAGGCACCCTTCGGGCCTTAAGCCTGATGGGTTTAACCGATGGGTCTAAATTAAAATTAATTGGGGGCCCTTTATATTTACCCAAAGACCCATCAAATACGTCTGCGAATTCATCGCAGACTGATTTGAGGGTCTTATTATTAATAACTGTGTTTATTCCCCCTATCCAAATTCCCAGGGCAGGGAACCAGTTAAGGCCTATTAAACTAGTTCTATGGCCTTCTGTAACTATTAAATCTAGTGTTCCATTAAACCCCTTATATTTAACTCTAAGGGTAATTTTTCCCTTAATTTTTATTGGGGTTTTTTGGAAGTCGGTCAATTGGATTTTGGTTGAACTGAGTGGAATCTTTCTGCCACTTTTTTGTTCAATCTTTTTAAGGGTTTCACTGGATATTATGGACACTGAGGCCCCAGAATCGATTTCCATTTTGCAAGGAATTCCTTGCAATTGGACTACAATTTTTAATTTTGATCCCACAATATTGTTAATTTTTCCCTTTCTACTGTGATTGACTCTGTGATTGACTCGCGCCACCTCCCCGCGGTTCGGGTATTGAGCCCAAGGTCTAGGGGTCTCTTTGCCACTATAGTAAGGGGTTACCTTACCTTCGGGCCAAACGTCGACTTCGTGTAGGCGATTGTCGCGTGCACGACCCCTGCAAATGGCTTGAATGTGGCCGGTCTTCCCGCACAATCTGCATCTGGCAGTACGGAATCTGCAAGTTGCTCGGGGATGATTGCCCCCACAGCTGCCACATCTATTGTCGTTGTCGCGCGGTCTCGTTGCAGTGTCTCTCAGTTGTCGTTGGGTTGTTGTTGTTTGTCGTTGTGATGTTGTCGTTTGGAATCGACGACTCGGTTCCGGCCCGTCGCTTCGGGATGGTTTTGCCGCCATTTTTCCGAACCGTCTGGTGACTTCGGCGATGTCGGCTTCCCATTGCTGGTCCACCTCCCCGCAGTCCACAAGGCCTTCTTGATTTATTTCGGCAGACGCAGCCATGCTATTTCGGGGGGGGGTCGCGATACCCGGTGGATTCATAAGTCAAGAGTTCGTCGAGTACTTCTTGCAAATCACCGGTGGGCTTAGCGATAATTCTGTTTTGTAGTTGCTCATCTCGCAAGCCCAGCACCACTCTGTCCCGAATTCTTATCTCTAAGTTGTCATACTTGCAACGTACTGCTGCTTCTCTGACTGCAGCAATGAATTCTTGAATTGACTCGCCCGGTCTCTGATTCCGTTTTTCGAAAATGCGCCGCCAAAAGAGTTCTGATCTCCTGGGCGTAAAGTGTACTTTTAATTTGGCCAATAAATCGGCATACGGAACGCTAGAAACCGGCAGTGGTTGACAAAGTCCCACAGCAACCCGATACACTGGTGTGCCGCAAATGGTTAGTAAGGCAGCCGCCTTTTTTCGGTCATCGGTTATGCCGTTAACGAGCAAAAACCCCTCGACCTGTCCCACATATTCTTCCCAGTCCTCTGGGAAGTTTGGATCGAATTCTTTTAAGGACCCAATTTGCGCCATTCGGGGGATTGTTGATTCCGCCGCGGCCGCTTGTGGTTGACTGTGAATTCTTTTTAAATTTGCCGCCTTACGCGCAGCTGTTCCGCCGGTCCTTCTCTAGTCCGCCGTCGATCCCACCTTCGTCGCCAGTTGTTTGGTTCAGGCAGACGAATGACTCAGAGAGGTTAACAGCAAAATGGTTTATTCAATACACATATGTCAACTGTCAAAATAACTCTGGCTTTTATACTAGAGCAGTTTAAACTGTATCCAATCACAAGTCCGGGTTTTCCCGCCTTTACAACTTTAACCAATAGTTGCACCAGAATCTCCCGCTTCAAGGAACCTTCTTTGCAACCAGCTACTTACATGTTTGCAACAAAGCTACTGACATAACAGCTATCATGTCCCCCTTCGTCCTTCTCTTCATTAAACTAGAAATACCCAATTCCAGCAGCCATTCCTTATAAGTTCCTTATAAACTGGATGCAGTATTCCAAGTGTGGTCTTACCAAGGCACTGTAAAGTGGTATTAATACTTCACGTGATCTTAATTCTATTCCTCTGTTAATGCAGCCTAGCACTGTGTTGGCTTTTTTGGCAACTGCAGCACACTGCTGGCTCATATTTAAGTGATTGTCCACTAGGACTCCGAGATCTCTCTCACAGTTGCTACTATTGAGCAAGTACCCCCTATACTATACCTGCACATTTGGTTTTTCTAGCCTAAATGTAGAACCTTACTTTTTTCACCATTGAATTTCATTTTGTTAGATAGCACCCAGTGTTCAAGTCTGCCCAGATCCTCCTGTATCTTAAGCCTATCTTCTGGATTGTTGGCTATTCCTGCCAGCTTGGTGTTGTCTCCAACTTTAATGAGTTCCCCATCTATCTCCTCATCCAAATCATTGATGAAGATGTTGAAGAGCACTGGGCCCAGAACAGAGCCCTGGGGCACCCCACTACACACTTCCCTCCATGTAGATGCGGTTCCATTGAGGACCACATGCTGAGTACAGCCAGTCAGCCAGCTATGAATCCATCTGGTGGTGATGCTGTCTAAACTACATTTTTCTATCTTATCAAGTAGTAGGTTGTGATCTACTTTATCAAATGCCTTACTGAAGTCCAACTAAATTATATCCACAGCATTCCTCTGGTCCACTAATTTTGTCACTTGGTCAAAGAATGCAATAAGATTTGTCTGGCATGATCTGTTTTTGACAAACCCATGTTGGCTTTTAGTAATGACTTTGTTTGCCTCTAGGTGCTCGTTGATTCATTGTTTGATTATCTTTTCCAGAATCTTCCCAAGTATTGAGGTCAGACTGATAGGTCTATAATTTCCTGGATCCATCTTTTTTTTCCTTTTTTGAAGATGCAAACTACATCAGCTCTTTTCCAGTCTTCTGGTAGTTCCCCAGTGCTCCAGGATCTTTGAAAAATATAGTTCAGTGGTTCTGAGATCACATCTGCCAGTTCCTTGAGAATCTTGGGATGTAATCCATCTGGTCCTGGAGATTTGAACTCATCTAGGCTGGACAGGTGGTCGCTTACCATTTTCTTGCCTATCTTAACTTGTGTTTCTATTCTGTTTTTTATGACACTATTTTTGATAGGTTGGACTGTTTTTTCCCTTTGTGTAAAGACAGACACAAAAAATGAGTTTAATAGTTCTGCTTTCTCCCTGTTGCTTGTCACCCTCTTGCCACTTTCACCCACTAATAGACCAATCATTTCCTTCACTTTTTTCTTGTTTTTTACATGTTGAAAGAAGCTTTTTTTGTTATTTTTTTTTTACTTAGCTTATTTTGAGCCTTAGCTTTCCTTACTTAACAGCTCCCAAAAGAAACCAGCATGGTTGCTTAAAGAACTCTCTGATAAATTGAAAGAAAAAAGGACAAGTATAAGAAGTGGAAAGAGGGGCACATAAATAAGGCAGAATATCAGCAAATAGCCTGTGCCTGCAAAGATGAAGTGAGGGAAGCTAAGGCTCAAAATGAACTAAGGCTTGCGACCAAAGTCAAAAATAACAAAAAAAGGAATTGAGTATGTGTAGTTTAACGAAGAGAAGGGTGAGGGGTGACATGATAGCAGTGTTCCAATATCTCAGGGTCTGCCACAAAGAAGAGGGAGACAAGCTATTCTCCAAAGCACCTGAAAGCAGGACAAGAAGCAACGGATGGAAACTAGTCAAGGAGAAAAGCAACCTAGAACTAAGGAGAAACTTCCTGACAGTTAGAACAATTAACCAGTGGAACAACCTGCCTCCAGAAGTGGTGAATGCTCCAACACTGGAAGTTTTTAAGAAGAGACTGGACAGCCATTTACCTGAAATGGTATAGGATTTCCTGCCTGAGCAGGGGGTTGGACTAGATGACCTCCAAGGTCCCTTCCAACTTCTTCTTCTTCTTCTTCTTCTTCTTCTTCTTCTTCTTCTTCTTCTTCTTCTTCTTCTTCTTCTTCTTCTTCTTCTTCTTCTTCTTCTTCTTCTTCTTCTTCTTCTTCTATTATTATTATTATTATTATTATTATTATTATTATTATTGTTATTGTTATTGTTGTTGTTGTTGTTGTTGTTATTATTATTACATCTTTGCAGGCTTGGGCTATTTGCTGATATTCCACTTTAGTTATGTGCCCCTTTCCACTTTTTATACTTGTCCTTTTTGTCTTTCAATTTACTAGAGAGTTCTTTATGCAGCCATGCTGTTTTCTTTTGAGAGCTGTTATTTTTCTTCTTCATTGGTATTGTCCTAGACTGGGCTTTTATAATCTCACTTTTCAAAGTTTCCCAAGTTTCTTGGGTTGTTTTTCCCCTTGAGGATTCTCATCCATGGAATCCTGACCAAGCTCTAACTTTATTCAGATTAGCTATCTTAAAATCAAAGACTCTAGTTAGACTACTGTATGTTCTATTGCTTATGCTTACATAATGTTGAATTCCAATATTGCATGATCACTTCCCCCCCAAGGTTCCTGTAGTTTCAACACCATCTATTATTTCATCTCTGTTAGTGAGAATTAAGTCCAAATATGGCTGATCCCCTAGTTCCCTTTTCTACTTTTTGGGTGACAAAGTTGTCTGCTAGGTTTGTCAGGAATCTGTTTGATCTTCCACTTGGTGCAGAGTTTGTCTCCCAGTTGATGTCAGGGTAGTTAAAGTCTCCCATTACTATTGTGATGTGCTTCCTACATACCTTAGTTAACTGACTAGCAAAAAGTTCGTCTATTTCCTCTGTTTGTTTGAGTGGCCTATAGCATACACCTATGGCAATGTCATTTTCCCCCCCTTTTATATTGACTCAAATGCATTCAAATGCATTCAGGTGTGTGTGTGTGTGTGTGTGTGTGTGTGTGTGTGTGTGTGTGTATGTTTTAAATGTTTGTGAAGCATTCAGAATACACTTGCTTAGTCCCAGACACGGGACAAATCTTATTTCCTGTTTCGGCCTAGCCCAAGGCCATCTTGCTAACAAAGAATAAAGGGAGACCGATATGATCATTTCAAACTTATTTGTTCTCATCAGTCAGCCATACCCTTCTGAGATTCGAACCTGGGCCGACTGCGTCTTAAGCAGTTGTTTTAACCCTGATCTTTATTTTAACTGACTATCAAAGAAATATATTTGATATATACAGAAAGAATTATTAAGATATTTTTCCTTTCACAGTGTCCATGCTGATTTAGTAAAAAACAAACAGGTTTTAGCCCAACAGCTAGACCAGACCAAGAATCAATTTCATTGGAAGGCTAAATTGTTAGTCTGATTTTGCTGTACCTCCTGCCCCTCTTATATTCCTGTGAATTTTAAGAATTGGAGTGGCTGATAATTACATTTTGCTTTTTAAAAAAATATATTCTACAGCCATTAACCAAAAGTATATGAGAAAGCAAAATTCTTCTGCCTGGTTCTGTGATGTTTACATCCCAAAAATACTGTAGGAGATGACCAGAAAACTGTAATATTTCCCCCACACACACTTTCACTTATATTTATTTTTCATAAACTTTTCAATGACCTCGGGATATTTTTAATGTTTGCTTATGGACTTGCAAGGTCTGAAAGGAATGTCTAGATCTTCTACCCATCCTCCTTCCCTCTCAGACTGTGATACTATCTCTGGTTTTGCCTATTCATTCAGTACTGTGTATTTCTCTCCGTCTGGATAATATGTTTAGTCAGCTTTGCCACTGGTTCCTAAATCCTACATGCTGGAGAACAGCATAGCAAATTTTCCCTGATATGATCGCTCACCTCTCTGCTTCAGTAAATCCCAAGCTGATTACACTCTGTACCCTGGAGGTGACAACACAAAGCCCTTCCTGGTGCATGAGATTACATAGCAAAACTGGAAATGGCAATGTGATTTTTACTGAGCAAAGCTAGAAGCTAAGAAAGCGGAAATATTAAACAAGTCTGACATGGCCCTCTCATATATCACAACCCTTTAGCAAGTTCAGGGTCACTGCTTTTTGTTGGAGGCCATAGGACTGCCACTCATTTATGTTGGCTGCTTTTTCTTCCTGAAGTAAATTCTGATTGGCTCTAGGTTTGTCATTACCCAGGAATCATGGACATACAGTGATTATTCACTGCCTTCTTGTTGAATAGAAACTGCAACACTCTTGTGAAGAAATGCACATGCTATAAAATGCAGAGGTCAAGGGTGCTATACACTGGCCTTTCTTCTATTACTGGGCTAAAATATTCCAGGCAAAATGGGCTGGTTATGGTCTGTGTAAGACAACTCTCCAGAAAAACAAAATAATTGTGACTTTAATTCTTGTCATTTTATTCATTTATTCAATTTAGAGGCCACCTGATAGATACTATAGTATCTCTACATTTCCATGGCCTATGCTAGATGGCAGGAAATATTTTGAAAATCTATTGCCAATCACCCAGATATTTACAGGTAGCGCCTTGATCTAGTTCTCCTTCTCCCTTCTTTACAACATGTGTTTCTGAATAGATTTCTAGTAGAAAGGAAATGTTATGTGTCTCTAACAATTCTTTTATTTATTTTTTCCTATTATCATGAAAGGAAAAGATGTGGTATCCCACTTTCCATCTTTTAATGTATTATTCTGAGAAGTTACCAGATTTCTGACAAACTATTTAAAGTACCAACATTGATCAATGCATTTAGGTCTCCATATATTGTTTGAAATGGAATACTCCCTGGACTTCAGGCTGGCAACTGACTTTCACCTCTGTATGTGCCTGGCATCATGAAATGTTAAAAATATCCTTCCTTGTGATGGCTGCATCAATACAATATTATTGAACTCCAGTCAAACACAATCAGATACATTTGTCTTACTATGAACCCCAAACAAATAGATAAAAAAAATGATAAAATCTGTATGTTACTTGCCATTTAGATCTTTGCAAAAATTGAAATTAATGCTAGAAATAAATAATATATATTCCTATCAGCATATGTGTAATGGCATATTGGTATTAGGCATCACTGATGATTTTAAAAGGGTTACTGTTGTGGTTCTGCTACCTCAGATGTTTCTGTGTAATATTGTAACATAAATTATGTGCAACCGTTAGATCACATTGCCACTGACTGTGTGAATGGACAGTCTAGTGTGGAAACCCTGCTATTGTACAACACGTAGCCTTATACATTGCTCTGGTAAACTCAGAAAACTCAGATATTGTCATTTAACAATCTCCGAACTTCATAATGGTAAGCAGTTCTTACCATTTGGCAATGAAGAATGGTAACCATTCTTCAGATGGAACTTCCTGGGATTTTTTTATTCATATAAATTTTTTCATTCCTAGCCTGAGGCAAGAAACCCAGTGATGACAGATTCAGATATGGATTATAACAACAAAGGTCAAACCAATCACGCTAAAAGCATATATTACTTAAGAAAAGTCCTTTTGTACTCAGCACCAGCACCAGTATATGTTGAAGCTGTTCATTTTGCCAGACTGGTTTAGCCATAAACCATGAACATGGTTTTGTCCAATAGTTTTTATCAATTTGTCCCCAAGGTCACCTTACTTCTTAAGTTTTAAAAGACTTAGAATTTGTTGTGATTAATTTTGATGAAAAGGAGTCGGTCTATGTTTTTTTTCTCTCTGACAGTCTGGCTGTTCTATGATCGGTAAATACACTATATCACTCTGAGTAATGAAAATATGCTTCAACCAAGCGCTTGGAGAGGCAAACAGCCATCTGTCTTGCAGTCAGCCTCAGTTGTTTCATGTCTCCTTCCATTTAGGATAAGTTGCTTTAGATAACTCTTTTTCTCTTTTCTTCTGGAGTCAGAAGCAGAACCCTGCTGGAAAACGCTCTCAGAAAAATGGAGGAAAATGGTTCTTTTTCCTGACAACTGGCCGTCAGCCCAGATATCAAACCAGCAAAGTGACATCTTTTAATGTAAAATATATCAATCAATTTTATTTTGAACAATTACATAAAAACATTAGAAGGTAAAAACAACAATATTCATATTTAAAACAGCTATTGTCTTCTTTTCTATGCAATAATAGCAATAGAACTTAGACTTACATACCGCTTCATGATGCTCTACAGTCTCCTCTCTAAGCTGTTTACAGAGTCAGCATATTGCCCTCAAAAATCTGGGTCCTCATTTTACTGACCTCCAAAGGATGGAAGGCTGAATCAACCTTGAACTGGTGAGAATCGAACTGCCAAACTGCTGGCAACGGCAGGCAGCAAAAGTAGCCTGCAGTACTGCATTCTAACTACTGTGCCACCATGGTAATTCAAAATTTAGTTACCGTACAGATGATAGTTTCATATCCAAAACAAGGTGGTTCACATAACATTTATCTCTTTTTTTCTGGAAGTGTGAAGCAGGGCAGTGAGATAACTATTTCAGATAACCCCAGAGAAGTTACAGTACGGTAACACATATTGAACTGCTTCTGTATATACAGCGGCACAGGGAGTAGGATTTTAGAAAACCTCCCCTGCAAAAGTTCAAAAGGTAGAATGACGTGCCTGGCTTTGAAAGATCTTTCTTCAGCCTAGGAATGCTAAAAGTGTCTAAATATTTTACTTGTACTCTGTGACAACCTACTGAATTCAGTATCATATTCCATATCATTTAACCTTTGAGAGAATGTTTCTTTGGCATGTTCATATCCTAATGATATTTAATGATAACCCAAAAACCCTTTTGTTTACGTTTCTAATTTCAACAAAAACTAAAGAACAAAAAAACTAATAAAAAACCAAAAACTAAAGGACAAAAAAACACACTGTGGATTTTCAGCATGTTAACAGCCTTTCAAGACCATATCTCAATTTTAGGCAACCCTACCTCCAGTCTGAGTAGGTTAGATGCTACCCCCTACAGGCAGCAAGTATGGATCTCATGCCTGAAAATTAGGATCTCAGTGAACATTCATATTTGCTACCCATGTGTTTTTTTTCTCACAGGCATGTTATAGTGAAAAATCATGGTAAATCTACATCTGACTATTTTTGGAATCCAGCCAAAAGCTTCTGAATCCTTTCTGTCTGTCTGTCTTCTGTTCATCCATCCATCCATCCATCCATCCATCCATCCAACCAACCAACCTTGGAAGGAATCATTCCTGCAGTCTTTTTCTGGTCTTCTAGGGTGTTTTTTTTCAGCTTTCTTGAAATAATTACCTCTGATCATTTGGTGCTAAGGAAGACTTAAGAAATCCTACACAGTGCTGATTTTTTCAATATAGACTGCAATTGTTAATCTTCTTTCAACTGGGAATTTTTGCTGAAAGTTATTTAAAGAAGAAATGTTGTTATTTAAATAAGAATGCTGTTGATCATCTTAAAATCCACCTGAATAGTGTGAAGTTGGATACTTTATTTTAAACTAGAGATATATATTTAATAAACATACATATATTATTCTTATGCAGTATGTAAGACCCAGAAGCTAAAATTACCTTAGTACTTGTGACAATTGTCTTTTCTAGGAAAGCAGATCACACTTTATTAGTATTAGTATTAGTAATACTGACTTCTACAGTAGAAGGCCTAGATAAAAGTAAAATTTTATCATTTTACTTGCTAAAGAATCCCTTTAGAAGCACCAGCATTAATTGCTTATCTGTACTAGAGAAGTCTAATGAATCTGTAAACACAATCTTCTTTCTATATTTTACACTGGAGTACTTACAAGAGGGGCCTCTCAAAAAATTGATGGCCGTCTTCTAGACCTCTTCAAATATTACCATTAAATTGTAATTTTGAAATAATAGAAGTGATATTCCTTCTATAATAAAATGTTGAGAGTTTTTATGTTAACTATATTCAAGCCCTAACAAGCAGGCATATACATAGAATGAAGGCTACTGCTAAGCTTGTAAGCCGCCCTGAGTCTTCGGAGAAGGGCGGGATATAAATGTAATAAAAATAAATAAATAAAAATAAATAAATTAAGTGTCATCATCATCACCATCATCATCATTTTAGCCATTGTCTATCCACTGCAGGATGGATAGACAATGGCTCTATCTATCCTCTTCCACATGTTTTGGTCCTGAGCTTTCTTTTGCCAATTGGGCCTGCAATACTTGCTGATGTCATCAATCCATCTTGTTTTAGATCTCTTTCATGAATGTTTTTTATCAAGTGGGATCCATGCTATGATTGCTTTGGTCCATCTGCCATCAGTTCTTCTTGCTATGTGACCAGGCCATTTTCATTTCAATTCTTTTACTCTCTTGATGGTATCATATACTTTCTTGACTTATAATGCCAAGCATGTATCTTTCCATGGCTCTTCGTGCCACTCATAGCTTTTTTATTGATTATTAGGTTAGTGTCCATGTTTCATCAGCATATATTAAAGCAGGTAACACACACTGATCGAAAACTTTTCTCTTCAGACATAAGGGGAGGTTGTTCTTGAAAATTATGCTTAGCTTGCTGAATGCCTACCAACCACATTTAACAGGCCATTCAATTTTCATTTTTGTATCATCTTCCATTGAGATCCGTTGGCCAAGGTATATGTAGTGGTCTACTATGCCTAGTTCTGCTCCATTATAATTTTTTCCCTTCTTTAGTGAATTTATTAAACATAACCTGGCTCTTTTTCAGGCTTATTTTTAAGCCAAATGGTTTTTCTGCTTCGTGCAGCTCTTGTATATGTCTTGGTAGCACTTATGGGTCTTGTGAGAAGAAAACAACATCATCTGCAAATCTTAAGAGATTTAAATAGGCACCACTGATTTTTATTTCAACTTTGCCTATTCTAGTTTACGAAATATTTCTTTAAGGCAGGCTGAGAAAAGGATAGGTGATATTGTATTGCCTTGCCATACACCTCATTCTATGTTGATTTCCACTTTAAAATTATTCAAATAAATTGTCATCCTTGTTTTTCATATATTGATTATAATAAGTTTATGTAAGGAGTGTCTACACTTTGGTTGAGCAATGCATTAATTATTGTTTGCTGTAGTCACACACTTTTTGTAGTTAATGAAAGCCATGCACAGAGGCATGGGGTACTCATGCCTTTCAATGATTTGCTGAACAACCTGGATGTGATCCAGGTAGCCACTTCTAAACCATGCTTGCTCCATTGGCTGAGTGTTATTTAATGTTCTCAATATTCTTTTTGCTACTATCTTGGTGAAAACCTTATAGATGGCTGAAAGAAGGCTTATTGGATGATAATTCTTTAAATCATCTTTGGCCTCATTCTTGTGTATAAGAATCACTTCAGTATTTTTTCATACATTGGGTATTTTTTCTTGTCTCAGTTATCTCAAGTATAGTTTTGCTAGTATCTTGTGTAAACTGTGACTGCCAGTTTTCAGCATTTCAACCATAACACAGTCATTTCCTGAAGCTTTGCCATTTTTCATTGATTTTATGGGACTTGATACTTCCTCCACTAGGATATCTGGCATTTTCTCTTTTGTGGGTGTTGTTACTTTTGAATGACCTTGATCTTTGTATAGCTCCAAATAGACTTTTCTAATTATTTCTAACTTTTCCTTTCTTGTTCTACACACAGAGCCATCTTCAAATTTTAATGCAAAAACCTTCTTTTTTTGTATTTATAAGCTTGCATTTTGCTCTATTAATCCCTTTGTTTTCTTCAATTGCCTTTTTCTCAAGTTTCACATGAAATTTCTACATTTCTTCTTGGATGATACATTTCTACTTTCTAATTAAGTGCAATTCTGATTAAACTGAAACTAAATCAAATTTAGCTATCTCCTGGCCAGTTCATTTTTTCTCTTGGTTCAATCATTTTTGAGATTCTGATCTCTGGCATTACATTTGAGATTAAATGCTATCTTCTCCTTAAAAATGTTGTGCACACACCACACTCTATATCAACAGATTCAACCATATCTTCCAGCAACTTAATGGAACCATCTTGAATCCCAAAACCAGTTCAGTACTCTTTCATACTAGCCATGCAGAATGTTTACTGCAATTCAGATACGTATACCAATTGTTTTAAATGATATGAGCCATTTACGTCATTGGGGCACTCAGTTGTCATTCTGAATTAGAATGTAGTTATTGAGTCAAATATTTGATGTTGAATTTTATCATTTCTACTACACTTATTAGAGGTGCATAAAAATATTACTCCTATCACCATTAAATTCAACATGCAAATATCTGATCTCCAAAGTCAAATGATATATGACATGCATCCAAAATAATTATATGCCATATGCACTTTTTCAACACATATGCCAAGGAAGTATAATTATAATAATTAATTTAGGCTTGCAATAAAGTGGAAGGGCATGAATTAAGAAACCAGGAGTCTTGGGTAGCAAAGCAGGAAGCAAGAGTAGCCGGAGATGTTGAAAGTTTTCAAGATAATGAAAGCTGATGCTCCAAAATGTGATAGGAGGGGGAGGCAATGCAAGAACAACAGCTTTAAAAAAGTAAAATTACCTCAAAAAACAAATCAGAATGCAAAAAGAAAAAATTACTTACACTGCATACACAAGCATGTATAGAATGTTTTTCAGTGCTGAGTGACTATAGGCTGCCAACAGGTGATAAGCAAAAAGCTGCTTGTTGCAGTGGAGGGACATTATGATAATATTAGCCTTTCACTGGGAAACAGCTGAGGTAAAATTTCAGTATATGGGGTTGGTGTATCTAGTGAAAGTTGAATGCTGACTTCAGTACTTGCCTTTCTAAGTCAATATTTGACCTTTGAAGCTAGTATCTGACTTACAGATCGATATCTAAATTTTGTCCCTCATACCATTAGCCAGATGACAGATATTGTCTAAGCAGTCAGTGCAAAATTGTTATTGGCTGCAGTGAAGTGCCAAAGAACTTTAACCATTTAAAGGGAGTATTTCGACCAAGTCAAAGCAAGTGAAACCATAGGAAATTGGCTCTTTTCTGAAACAACACAGCCAACACTGCAACTCTAAATCTGTATTGTCTCATAAATACCAAAGTCATATCCTTTCAAGATTGATTGTGAGGGTTTACATGCCAAGTTATTCTATACTGAAGACTCTATAGAGAGTTATAGTAACTCAAACAAATAGGTTGTTTCATAAACTTTTATGAACCACAGCCAATTACATTTGATAAAAATGTGTACTCATTCCTTGAAACCTTATGCCATAATAAATCTTATCCTGTGCAAGCAGTATAGGACTGTTTTTTTGTTTCTGATCCCCAGGCAGAAATGTCTTCATGCAAGTCCACAAACTTTCCTTTTTTCCTAAATAAAGTAGTGGAGCTCTGCTCTCCTCTGTCTTGTTGAAAGACTGGAAAAAGTTTGTGTAAAAAACTAAACATGTGGATCTGATAGGCCTGAGCTGAACTCAGAAAAGAGCGTTGAATGATGGTAAGTGTTGTGTCTGGTCAGTTGGGCGAGTGAACATGCTGAGACGGACTGCTGTTAACTTGTTTATTGAAGTACACGTGGCCGAACTGGCCCTACCTGCCCGGTCGCTGGTATTTATGTGTCCGGCTTGCCCGGCGCTGTCCAACCCGCAGGCTCAGGTTTCCCGCGCTGCCCCTGGCCACCCAACCCGGTGTCCAGGAATTCCCGCCGCGCGGCTTGGCCAATCAGGTGGCCAGACAGGTGTGTACCTTACACCCCTTTCCCCCCAATTGGAACTGTTATTGTCTTATGTAATCCTTTAAGTAAGCTGGGGCCTTGTGCACCCTGGTAGGGTATCTCCCTGTTGGTCTGTCTGGCTCAGCCCCCCCTTCCAGGGTTGGCTCGGATGCCCTTAACTGGTCCCTGCCCTGATCCAGCCCCGTTGGCAGTAAGGATTCCGGGTGCTCCCCTTCCCCCCCATTGGTGATGGTCTCAGGTGTCCCTGGGTCGGTTGTGACATCCCCGACTCCCCCCGTTCCAGACGTCCTGGATGTGGGTCCTGTGTAGGCCTGGTGTGGTGTGGATGGGAGCGTGGCTATTCCCCCATGATGCTGGGTCTGCTTATGTGCTGGGTCTGCTTATGTGGTGTGATTTCTGGGGCCCTTTTCCTTAGTTGGTCTATGTGTCTCCTGACCTGGCATTCCCCTTCCCCCTCAATGATGTAAGACAGCGGCCCTAGCTTGTCCACCACTACCCCTGGCAGCCACTTGTCCCCTTGGCTGAAGTTCCTGGCCCACACTAAGTCCCCAATGTCCAGAGTCCGGGCTGTGCAATCTTGCTCCACCTCTGGTGTTGACCTGTCGGGATGGAGTCTGTCAGGTTTGGTGGTGAGTTTCTTGCCCCACCTCATTTCTGCCGGGCTCTTCCCAGTGGCTGTGCAGGGGGTGGTGTGTTGTGCCAGTAGGAACTGAGCCAGTCTTTGGGGCCAATCACCAGTGATGATTCTGCGTAGAGCGTCTTTACGTTCCTTTCTGCCAAGCCGTTGCTGGATGGGTGGAAGGGAGCCGACGTCGCGTGCCTAATCCAATTGGCCTTGAGGAAGTCCTGAAATTCAAGGGATGTGAATTGGGGCCCATTGTCAGACACAATCACGTCAGGTAACCCGTGGGTGGCAAAGAGTCCCCTCAGGACCTGTATAGTTTTTGCTGATGTTGTGTGTTTGACTGGCACTACCTCTAACCACTGGGAGTAGCTGTCTACCACTATTAGGAATGTTTTTCCTTGGAAAGGGCCTGCGTAATCGATATGTATGCGTGACCATGGGTTGTGTGTGGCCTCCCACCTATGAACCGGTGCATGGGTTTGTTCTGGCCTGGATCTCTGGCAGAGGTAACACCCTGCTACCCTCTCTTCAATGGCCTTGTCCAGCCCTGGCCACCAAAGGTGACTCCTGGCCAGGGCTTTCATGCGTACTATCCCCTGGTGTCCCTCATGTAAGTCACTGATGACTCTTTCCCTTAGCTCCTCTGGAATTATTACCCTGTTCCCCCACAAGAGGCACCCTCGGTGGGTTGATATTTTGTCCCGCCTCCTTAGGTAGGCCTGGAATTGTGGTTCCTGACTCCCTTGGCTCCACCCGCCTAGGACCCATGTCGCCACCCTCCTTAGCACTGGGTCCTTGCTGGTGGCTATGGCAATGTCTTTGGCCGTCACTGGGCATTCAGGGAGCTCTTCTATTGTTAGGATCTGACTGGCTGGGGCTGGGTCATTGTCAGTTTCAGGTAATGGTAATCTGCTTAGTGCATCCGCGTGGCCCATGTCCTTCCCCGGTCTGTATTGTAGGGAAAATGTGTAGGCAGACAGGAATATGGACCACCTCAGCATCCTAGGTGACATTATTTGCGGGGTCTGTTTGTCTGTGGTGAATAACCCTAGGAGAGGTTTGTGGTCCGTGAGTATTGTGAATTCCCTACCATATAGGTAATCGTGGAATTTCCTTACCCCTGCCACTATCGCTAATGCTTCCCGGTCTATTTGGGCATAGTTGCGCTCAGCCTTGGTTAGCGTTCTTGAATAATATGCTATGGGCCTTTGATGCCCGTTGCCGTCCCAATGGCTGATCACGGCTTCTACCCCGTATGGTGAAGCATCACATGCTAAACAGATTGGCTTCCCCTCAATGAAGTGTGTCACTGCAGGTTTGCTGGATAATATGTCCTTAAGGGACTGGAAACTTTTTTTATGTTGTTCTTGCCAGTGCCATGGTGTTTTGTTGTCCAACAGCCTGTGTAGTGGCTCAGCTATGGCAGCCTTGAGGGGGATGAATATGTGATAAAAATTAATCAGGCCTAAGAATGCCTGTAGTTCTGCCTTGTTTTTTGGTTCTGGGGCTGCCTTGATTGCTTTTATCTTCCCCTCTGTGGGATGTATGCCCTGTGCATCTATCCTGTATCCCAGAAACTCTGTGGAAGGTACTCCTATGGAGCACTTCCCCTTCTTTAATTTAAGCCCAGCCTTCCTAAACCTATCTAGAACCTTTTCTAATCTTTCAGCTAGTGTCCCCTCATTTTTTCCTGCAATGAGCACGTCATCAAAATAGGGGCACACCCCTGGTATACCTTTTAGTGTCTTCTCCATCACTTCTTTGAAGATACCTGGGGCTGTAGCTATTCCAAATTGCAGCCTATTGACTCGGAACGCCCCCTTGTGGGTAACAATCGTCTGAGCATCTGCCGCTTCCCTGGTGACTGTGAGTTGCAAATACGCCTGCGCCAAATCGAGTTTAGCGAAGATGGCGCCGTCCTGGATGGTAGCGAGGACTTGCTTCACCGTTGGGACCGGGTAAGCATGCTGCTTTAATCCGCGGTTTAGCGTGGCTTTATAGTCCACGCAAATTCTCACATCCCTGTTAGGTTTAAGGGGGGTAACGATAGGCGTTTCCCAGGGCCCCCCGTCTACCGGTTCTAGCACCCCCTGGCCTACTAGCTTGTCTAGTTCGGCTTCTATCTTTTGCTTGAGCGCGAATGGCACTCGCCTGGCTTTAATTCGGATGGGCTGTACTGTGGGGTCTAGTTTAAAGCTGATCGGTGGGCCCTTATATTTTCCTAAGGTGTCGTCGAAAACGTCCGCGTATTTGTCGCAGACGGCCTGCAGGGTCTGTGTTTGAATGGAGTTTATTCCCCCAACCCATATGCCCAGCGGATTGAACCAGTTGAGGCCGATTAGGCTGGTCCTCCGGCCCTCTGTGACTAGAAGTTTGAGGGGTCCTTTGAACCCCTTGAAACTGACGTCTATAGTGATGGACCCGCAAACTTTGATTGGTGATTTTTGGAAGTCTGCCAGTTGTATGTGTGATTGCTTGATTGGGACCCGGTGCCTGCTGTTGGCCTCGATGCGGGCCAGTGTCTCTCTAGAGATTATGGACACGGCCGCTCCCGAATCTACCTCCATTTTGCAAGGGGTGCCCTGTAACTGGACCTCGACTAGTAGTTTGGGCCTAAACACTTGGTTGATGGCCCTTGCCCCTCCCCGGTCCTGTGTGTGCGTGCGTGGCCTAAGGGGCCCTTTGCCACCATTTTGGGGGGTTACCTTACCTGCGGCCCAGGCGTCGATGTCGTTCAGGTTCTCCCGCGGCTTGCTCCTGCAGATGCTCTGAATGTGGCCGGTTTTCCTGCAATTTCTGCATTTGGCATTCCTAAACCGGCAGCTTGCGCGTGGATGGTTGCCGCCGCAGCTCCCACACTTGGTTTCGGAGTCCCTGTGCCTGTTCAGGCCTTCCCTCGGTGGTCTTGCTTGCGGGGGAGGTGGCCTCCTGTTCCGATCGCCGTCGTCCGCTCGCTGAGGCCTCATTGTGGCTTTACCGAACCGGCGGGTGACTTCGTTGATGTCTGTCTCCCATTGGTAGTCCTCCACCCCACCGTCCACAAGGCACTCTTGGTGAATGGACCCGGTCGCGCCATTGCTGTTGTGGGGGGGGTCGCATTGGCCGGTGCTCTCGTAGGTGAGCAGCTCGTCGAGGACTTCTTGTAAGTTCCCCGTGGGCTTGGATATGATCCTGTTCTGGAGTTGTTCGTCGCGTAAGCCCAGGACCACTCGATCTCGAATGCACACCTCCAGGTTATCATACTTGCAGCGGAGCGCGGCTTCTCTCACTGCTGCCACGAACTGCGTTATTGATTCCCCCGGTTTCTGGTTGCGTTTTTCGAAAATTCTCCTCCAGAACAGTTCGGATCTTTTCGGGGTGAAATGCTCGCGCAGTTTCCCCAGGAGTTCGGCGTAAGAGACGCTGGCTACCGCTGCTGGCTGGCACAGACCCACGGCGACCCGGTAGACTGGCGTCCCGCTAATCATTAGCAACGCGGTGGCTTTCTTCCAATCCTCCGTGATTCCGTTCACCAGCATGTACCCCTCGACCTGGCCCACATATTCCTCCCAGTCCTCTGGGTACTGAGGGTCGAATTCATGGATTGAGCCAACTTGCGCCATTCTCCTCCGCAGGGTTCGGGGTTTTCGCTATTGACGTCTCTTCGAATTTCCCACTCCGCGTTTGTTCGTCTCGCGCTCTGTCTCTGCCGCTGCCGATCCCACCTTCATCGCCACTGTTGTGTCTGGTCGGTTGGGCGAGTGAACACGCTGAGACGGACTGCTGTTAACTTGTTTATTGAAGTACACGTGGCCGAACTGGCCCTACCTGCCCGGTCGCTGGTATTTATGTGCCCAGCTTGCCCGGCACTGTCCAACCCGCAGGCTCAGGTTTCCCACGCTGCCCCTGGCCACCCAACCCGGTGTCCAGGAATTCCCGCCGCGCGGCTTGGCCAATCAGGCGGCCAGACAGGTGTGTACCTTACAGTAAGTGCTGGGAGAGAAAGAGTTAACAAAGATCAGAGGGCAGACCCACATCTTGCAGCTTTCACATAATGCACATGTAATCACATCCACAACAAGGTAGCTGATCTCATCTTTAAGATAATAGTGGCAAAGTATTACGGATTTACACACCTTGAAGCTGAGGAAGGATAGTGGCATCTTAAAGTGGAATCTTAAAAATCTTAACACTGTTGTACCCCTAGTGACAACTTAAGATTTCAGTAATACCTTCACTTGGATTGAGATGAAGATTGGTATTGACAGGACATACTTGAAGATGTTAAAAGGTAAAGGTAAAGGTTCCCCCGCACATGCGTGCTAGTCGTTTCCGACTCTAGGGGCCGGTGCTCATCTCCGTTTCATAGCCAAAGAGCCAGCGCTTGTCCGAGGACAAGTATAAAACACCACAGTATAATTCCCAAAGATGGTACTTGCAGTTTCTTCATGTGGTTGCAAGTTTCAGATTCACTCTGACTCACTGATCTCTTGTTAATAAAATTCACAATAATTCTAATTTATATATTTAAGATTTTCTCTC
Source organism: Vipera berus (assembly GCF_964194415.1). NCBI lineage: Eukaryota > Metazoa > Chordata > Lepidosauria > Squamata > Viperidae > Vipera > Vipera berus. The sequence goes on from NC_138207.1 coordinate 44,638,650, forward strand.
TCCCTGTCTTCCCTCCTTCCTCTCATTCTCTGTCTTTGTGCATTTTTATGCCAGTTTAAGACCAGCATTAGGATGATCTCTCATGCTGATGAACTTCTAAAAAGATGGGAAAATATGCCCTCTAAAAAATATTTGACTCTACTCAGTGATGTTGTGCAATATTACAATTTAGGTGCACTTTGATCATTCAAGGCCAAATCCAAATGGGGATTTGAAGTACCTTGGCCAGTGTCAAGGACCCACTTTATTCTGATTCTCTATTACCTTATATCTGAACCTTGCAATATTGCGAGAGGAACTGTTTCATTGGCTTTTGCGGTATCTCTTTCTTGCTTATATTAATGTAGGTTAGTTCAGCTTAGGATGAGAAGTTTCTTTTTAGGAAGTAGCACCTACTGCTGCTAATAACTAATAGCATCGTCCCAAAGTGCTTGTAAACTATTGAAAAACTCAGATGTGTCCATTTTCAAGGACTGTTAATTTGCTGACACTGTAGCAGCCAGGGGAAATGTCTTCTTTCATATAGATCTGCCTGACTACTGTGATCATCACAAAAACCATTCATTTGAAATCAGTCAGGAAAAGATCTTTTTCTGTTGGGATGTTTCTTCTTTAGAGCAGTGTTTCTCAATGTTGGCCACATTAAGAAGTGTGGACTTCATCTTCCATAATTTCCCAGCCAGCTTGTAGGAATATATTAAAGAGGTCTAGAATTTTCTAGAACCACCCTAGAACATTCTCATAGATGTAAAGTGTGTGCTGACTTCATTACAATTTAGGGCATGGTTTTGTCATTTGGTTTTGAAAGCACAGGCCAGAATAGCTGTAAAAATGATTGATGGTCATAGTTATAATTAGGAAAGTTGTTGTTAAGTTTGTATTGTATATAATTATATATTAATTATTTTTCTTCTTTACTTACCTTTACCATTTTGGGTGTCGAGGGATATTCAAAGTTCTGACTCTTGTTCTTCTGGAGGCCTCAACCATTGTTAACTGATGTTCTAACGTGTCTTTGATGTTGTCTCTGCCTCTACTCAACACTGCACATCCACAGATCAGGTGAAGGAGGAAATTCATCATCCCTGCTAGCCAGCTGCAACTACATCCCTCCTCCATTCTGTGCTTCCAGCAGGACCTGTGAGCTCCCCATCTGCAATGGCACCTCTCTTTTTCCTTCTTCAGACAACCATTCATCCAGTTGCCCCTCCAGTGACTTCCCCACTGTGCCTGACCTCTCCATTCCTTGCTTGGAGCCCTCATCGACTTTCCAGCACTTCTATGCATTCCCCTCCAAAATCTCCGAAGCTGGCTCTTCCTCATTGTCTGAGCTGGCATCTGGGTAAGTCATCACACTGTATTAAAATATATTTTTGATTCTTGATATCATATTTTGTATAAAATTCTATGAGAGACAGTATATCTCAACTCCAAACAATATCAGTGATGCCCTAGACGTGATGTCCCGCTGCCTGAAAGCGGTCCGGGAATGGATGGGGAGAAACAGGCTTCAACTGAACCCGGACAAGACTGAATGGCTGTACGTACCGGCAAGTCAGGATATTCAGAACGTCCCACTGCTTAACATTGGGGACAAGTTACTTCCCCCTGTTGATAGGGCCCGCAACCTGGGTGTCCTCCTAGACTCGCAGCTCTCCCTGGAAGACCACATAGGAGCTGTGACCAAGGGGGCCTTCTCCCGGGTTCGACTAGTTCGCCAACTACGGCCTTATCTGGACCTGGATTCCTTACGTACAGTCACCCATGCCCTTGTGACCTCTCGCCTAGACTATTGTAACGCTCTCTACATGGGGCTGCCCTTGAGATCCACTCGGAAGCTTCAACTGGTGCAAAGTGCGGCGGCACGGACACTCTTGGGAGCCTCCCGATACTCCCATATCACACCTCTCCTCCGTGCGCTGCACTGGCTTCCGGTTGCCTTCCGTGTGAAGTTCAAGGTGCTAACAATGACATACAAAGCCCTACATGGCTTGGGTCCGGACTACCTACGGGAGCACCTTCTGCCAATGTCAGCACCCCACCGTCCTGTGCGCTCCCACAGAGAGGGCCTCCTCAGGGTGCCACCGCTCAAGGAATGTCGGCTGGTGGCCCCCAGGGGGAGGGCATTCTCAGTGGGTGCGCCAGCCCTCTGGAACAGCTTACCAACCGAAATCCGGATGGCCCCTGACCTCCGTACCTTCCGTCGCGACTTAAAAACTTTCCTGTTCCAGCAGTCCGGCCTGGCATGATAGCGTTAATTGGGGTCCCAGTTTGTTTTCATTAGTGTTTCTTATTATTTTTATTGTTCAATCTGTATACATTCCTTCCTCTGTACACCGTCCCGAGTCCCTCGGGAGAAGGGCGGTTTATAAAAACTAATAAATAAATAAATAAATAAATATGAGAGCTGGTGTGGAGCAGGCGTTAAGTGTCGGACAAGAAGTAGGAAGAGCAGATACTATTTCACCTTCATCATGAAAAGTTACTGGATGATTTTGGCTCAGGCACTCACTCTCAACCTCAATCTACCTCATAGAATTATTACTGTGGGGAAATAGTAGGAGTGAGCACTAGAGATGCTGTATTGAGCTTTTATATAAAAGGTAGAATGTAAATGAAATGTTCTGTATACTGTATATACTTTATGTATGCATGTATGTATAATATTTTTTGTTCATTAGTGTTCACAGTAGACTATGGCAAAATATTTACTAAGCATTCTTGAACTTTGTTCCATTCAGATATGCTGGGATTACACTCTCAGTGGCCATCTTGGCAGAGAATTCTAGAAGCTGTAACATGTCTGTATATCACCATGTTGACAAAGACATAGGTAACTAGAATTCTAAGAATTATATTGGTGGAAACTTTTTCATTTTCATCTTTTTCAGTTCACTGTATCGTTAGATAAACAGAATGAAATAGTTCAAACTGGTGATAAAAATATCATTAAACTTTCATATTGCTTAGTAACTGTTGCTAGCACTGGGATCTAACAAACAAATGGAATCTGAAGAAAACATTTTAAAAAATAGATGAATTTTCATTAGATCAAGAGAGGTTGGATTAATTAGTAAACCTAGCATTACCTAATCATCATGGAATATGGTTTAAAATATCCAATTTAGAAAAGAAACTGATTATTTATCTGGTTAAAGATATTAAACCTATTCATACAGAAATACACACACACACAAACAAACATAAACATAGAAACATAGATGATGGACATTTTAATTGGGTGTAATGAGAAAACTAGTACTTCCTGGCTGTTTTTTGAATTTGCTAATGTAACATGCAATAAACCAACAGTTTGAATGTTCCAATTTTTCTAGATGCACTGTCCTGAAAAGGAAATTTGAACAGCTGGAGCAAAACATTCTGAGTCACTAAATTATAAATTGCACTTGTCAAGATTCAACATTCAGCCCCAGCGCTCAAGGAATAGATCGGTAAAAAGCTTTCCCATTTATCAGTTTAGCTATTGATTGCCTCTGCAAGGTCATTGAATTTGAGAAGTAATAAATGGAAGACTTGGTTGCTAATACAGCAGGCTAATTGTGTTAATAATTTTGCATGCAGGAACTTGATAACACTTAAAAGTGCCCTAAAGCATTAAGGGGCTAATAGTGTATGTAGGCACTTCTACATTAGCTTTCTGATTACCAATAACAGACTTGCTGAAGGAATAAGAAGATAGATGGCATCACCATTCATTTTATTTTAAATAAAAGGCTCAAGAATTACAGTATATAGGTGGCCTGAATTGGATTTCTTTCCAAGCATGCTAATATACTGATACTTCTATCTGAATTAAATCCAATTTTCTGGACCTACTACATAATCCTGCACAGTATTTTTTCAGTTCTTGAACATACTTAAGTCCAATGGAGTATATTTAATTTAATATAACACAGTGTTGGATGTAGACATTGGTGGGATTCAGCCAGTTCGCAACAGTTCGGCAAAACCGGTAGCTAGTTTTTTGTTGCCCAGGCCCAGAATGGACTTCCAGAAGTGGCATCCACACAAAGAACCAGTTGTTCACATATTTGAATCCCACCACTGGAGGTAGACCAATACCCTAATTGAAAAAGTTTCAGTATTGTCCAAGGAATGTAACACATGAATTTTTAAGTGAAAAATTTCCCCAAAGTGTGATTTAAGGTTCTGCTGCCATTCTCATTATGAGGTCCTCCAGATTTCTATATTTCAGCCTTATCTTTCCAAGCCAGGTATATTGGGTGGTCTAATCTACCATGTGAAAATGGTTCTATTTAGTGAAAGTAAAAAAATGTGATACCATATATGTATTATAGCCAAGTATAATTATTTAAAACTTGTATCTAGCCTGTACAGTTGCATAATAAATAATAAATAAATCTCATTTTATTGTTTTAATGTCTTTTAAATTGTTTTAGAATTTTAGAATTGTAAGCCCCCAGAGTCATTTGGTTGAGTTAGACAGCTATAGAAATGAATGAATGAATGAATGAATGAATGAATGAATGAATGAATCACATAATATAGGCAACAAACCCTTTTGATAATCTATGGGGAAATACCACTTTTTCTTCAATAGGCAGGGTTCACCTATTTATTTTCTCGGGAAAGATTACAGTTCTAGATAGTCAAGAAACTGGCCTATTTGTGTGGCTTTAAGTGTTAAATTCTAATTCTACCCTGCAATAGATGGAGGGGGTATTCTGTGGAGTAATGACTGAATTACAATTTTTTTACAAGTAGTCCTTAGGTTACAGTGGCAACTGGGACTGGAATTTTCATTGCTAAGCAATGTAGTCATAAAGTTGACATCACAAGATGCTAAAATCCCTGGAATCCCTGTTGCTCTCATAACCTGAGGACCATGTAGGCTGTTAAGCAGGAAGGATCAGGAGACAAAGGCAAGCAGGCTGGTGGCTGCATGGGTGCATGATAGGGGTGCTGTAGGCAGGCACTACTGGGTGTGAATGTGTACACAGGTGCCACAAGAGGTTCATGGAGAAGCACTCTGAAGCACAGGCAGGTGACAAAGTGGCAGAAGGAACCACTTCCGATTTTCTGCTAGCTTCCCTATTGATTTTGTTTCTGGTAAGATGGTAGAGAACATCAGAAATCATGATCGTGTGACTTTTTCACAGAGGGAACTTCAAGGACCAGTCATAAATACCACTTGTTCAGTGCCATCATAAGTTTGAACAGTCATTGAACAAGAGGCCGTAACCCCAGGACTACTTGTATGATTCCAAAGAATATGGTGGATTTGTGGCATTCTAACAAGTACACTGAAAGAGTGAAATAGACAAATGTTCAAGATTTATGTACATATATTATAATGTTCATTTACCACAGTATACTTCTGCTTGCCATTTTGTAATTACAGGTCTAAAGATTCAGTTAAAACAGCTAAAATCTGAGGTGCAACAATTTACAATTTATATTAATCAATTTATTATAAATCATATCCCAACTTTTCATATAAAGAAGCATATAAGATAGGTATCAGAATGTCCTCTGGGCAGAAAGGCAGGATATAAATGGCAAAAATAAATTAAAAATAAAATCAACTACCGTAATTCACGTAGATCACATAAACCTGGTGGTTTCTCTTAATCTCTGTTTTTAGTTTTATCCCAAGGTTAATTTCTCTTAATATTATTTTTTAATGTTACTAAATTATAGTTGGACAGTTCAAATGGACATCACCTTATATTCTTGGTTGGCCCAATTATACATGGAAAGAGAAAAAAAAACATGATTGGTGCTATTAGAATAATTTATTGTTCAGTAGGGCTGACCAAATAATTCAGCAATTTGTTAAACAAATTAATCCTCTTACTGCTTGTGGCATGCCCCTGAGCACATTGTTATTTCCTTCAGTTTATTAATTATGCAAATACATTCTATGAATGTCCTTTTGATAAAAATAATGATCATGAATATTCTAATTTGTGTCTATTTGTGTGAAGGTGGGGAGACAGGGATGAAAGGAGGTGATTTATCATAAAAAACAGACATGTTGTTTTCCATTTTCATACAATTTTCCAAAATATCAGTGTTTTCACTTTGAAGACTGAGCATTATTGGAGAACACACATTTGTAACAGGGAGGGACTTTAATGAGATGCTCATATCAATGTGACTCACTGTACAGAATGTGTGTAACTCAGTAGGTGCCATCAATAACAAAATAAGCTGGCTTTAAGACAAGGCTTTGAAGGAATAGGCAGAGATCTGTAAGTGAAAGTGTGGGGGGAAAACAAACTGGGAAGTTCATCAAGATGGATGTTTTACTAGTTTATACTTCATGTGATTTATAATGGGTAAATAGTCCCAGCTGGACCCTTTGAAGTATGTGAGCCATACGTTTTATTAGGAAAACTTTTGGAGCTGCTGGTATGTAGTCCTTACTCTTGTCTCAGATAAACTTCATGATGGCTGCTCTGCTTCTTTATATTTGGGGAAGCTGCTCTAGAATCTTACTAGTTATAAAAGATAAAGGTAAAGGTTCCCCTGCACATGCATGCTAGTCGTTTCCAACTCTAGGGGCCGGTGCTCATCTCTGTTTCAAAGCCGAAGAGCCAGCGCTTGTCCGAGGACGTCTCCGTGGTCATGTGGCTGGCATGACTAGACGCCAAAGGCGCACGGAACGCTGTTACCTTCCCACCGTAGTGGTCCTTATTTTTCTACTTGCATTTTTACATGCTTTCGAACTGCTAGGTTGGCAGAAGGTGGGACGAGTAACAGGTGCTCACTCTGTTACACGGCACTCGGGATTCGACCCGCCAAACTGCCAACCTTCTGATTGACAAGCTCAGCGTCCTAACCCACTGAGCCACTGCGTCCCTTTATACTAGTTATACTGGACAACATTTTTTTTTCAAAAGTTTTGCTTCCTGAAAAATGTTTGGTGATTATCACAGACCCCTTCAAACTGAGCACAAATATAATTTTCAAATGACTGCATCATGTAGGAATCTTGAGAAATATGAAATTAACTTGTAATGACTATAATGTATTTAATCACATGTTTCTGACAGATAGGAATTCAACAGGACTAAAAGTGTTTGGCTGCTGATTTTTGTTTGTACTCTGTCTCACTGCGGTGTCCAATATTAGTCAACCAACATTGATGGATTCCATTTGCCCTGATGCCATTTTTCTATTGTGGCAATGGTGAAATTTTTCATTGAGTTTGTCACTGTCTACACCTAGATTTTTGGGAAGGAAATCTAAATGTGAATGCAGAAAATGAATCTTCAGTGAAATGTTGAACGTCATCATCTTCTATGTTGTAAGAAACTGAATGTAATTTGGTGTTCTACAGGTGTCAAGAAAATTCTCAATCACATCCTTGAATGTTTTCCAGGCAATTTTCTCTGGCCCCACTAAAGATCTTCAAACCACTTCTCACTGATGACATTAAATGGCTTCTTTAATCTTTGCATCAGTTATTCTTAGAAACATCTGTCTCAAATAAAGAAAAAAACCTCCACCTTCCTTGTTCCCCACTTTTGCAAAAATTTTCATCAGTCCAGCTTTTATGTGAAGCAGAGGCAAAAATATCTTTTGTCAGGACAACAAGTGATTCATGTGCCATGCTTTTCTATCCTGGAACGATGTATCTATCCCGTATGTTTCTTTCATTTGTGCACAAAGGCAACAGGTGCTGGAAAGTGTACATTGCCATTGTTAAAATGGTATATGATAGATTAAATTACAGATTATTTTCATGATTAGCAGCTAAAAATCTATAAGATGCACCCAAAGTGTTCAGAAATTAAAATATTTGTTGTCCAGTGATCAATTAACTTTGAATTAGCTGTAATATACTCTGGATCACTTTTCTTCTTTTTAAAGATAGGAAGATAAGGTTCAGCTATGCCATCAGCAAGTTCCTTCTATTTGCAGTATTTCTTTGGTTGCTTATTAACTTTAGAGATACATCTAACTGGAAATCATACAACTTTCTATACCTTAAGAAATATCTCTGTCTTAGATATTTGAATTCAAAGTAAATAGATGATTCCTGACCACATTTCTTTCAATCTCAAGCCTTCAATATGCCTCTTCATGCTGATAGCACTTTTCTCTTTGCATTGGGACATACTGTTTTCTTCTTTTTTGATTTTGAATATATCAGAAGGAGCTATTTTTGTTCTTTCCTTCATCACTAACCTCAGCTTATTTTCACTTTCAGCACACCTGACACCATCACTATAGAATCACTTGTACCTCTTTCTATCTCCTATTTGTGTCCTTGTTTTATTCTCAGATCTTTGCTAAGCGTTTTTTTGTGCGTGTGAGCAGCTACTGTGCATTGGCCTCTTTTGCTGTCTTCAATATTCTCTCCTTTATAGAATTGTTTTCAATTGTGGTTTACTATTGCCTTTTTTAGAATCCTCATGCCTCTTGAGTTCTTTCTCCCAGTGGTGTTTCCAGGCATGGAAAGCTACCTACCACTGCAATGAGTATATTAAAAAAAATCTGTTGTTTTTTTTAACGTTCAAGATACATACTCAGTTAACTCCGCTTAAAAGAAATGTTTTATTTCTGCTTTTAAACTTCTAGAAGAATTTTACTGAAAAGTTAACTGCTTTTGGAGAATCTTGATATATGATTCAAATCAAGTATACCGGTAACCACACTGAATCTATCAGCTGTCAAAATTAAAATGCTTTTCACAGTGAATTCAGTTTGAAAAAACTCTAGTAATGCGTGTTGCTAGAAATACTGTTCTTCAAACAGAATAGTTCATTTAGAGTAGGCATGTCAAACTGTTGGCCCACAAGCCAGATGCATCACGCCGAAACCGCGCCCATCCCATTGCCGGCAGTGGGGAAAAAGTTGTGATACGAGTTTGACATGCCTGATTTAGAGAATACATCTTTATAGGAGCTTAAGTTATTTTTAAATCCACTTTTCTGTTTAGGGTGGGCTATAAAAACTAAAATAATACAGTATAGTTAAGACCAGTCAAGCAACTGATTCAAGCTTTCAAAGTAGCTATGTGCAGAAGAGGCAACATTATACGATTGCAGGTTGAGCATTCCCCAAACTATTGGCTATAATTCAGAGTGATTACATCAAAATTCAGTAACTTTTTGGCTTCCTAGTGCAATAAATAAATATGTTGAAATCTTGCAAGAAAAGATTGCACAAATAAAAATCTCTTGTGAACAAATAAAAATATTGTAAGGATGGGCATGTCATTGAGATTTTGTGAAATATTAGCAAAACTTTTAACTCATAAGTGGTGGGGAGACTTGTTGGCTCATAATCTTCCTTTAATAGAAAGCTGTGGTATCCTTCTCGCCCAAACTCACATTTTTCAATACATTTTTTAATACTTCCATTGTTCAATGAAAATTTCATGCATCTTTGCAAATAAATTTTAAAAAAAATAATGGGGTAAGAAATAACAGAATATCATCCATTTTCCTCAGAGACAATTCCTCCCATTGTACCTCAGTCATGAATTTCCCCCAAAAAAGTACTTTCCTGAACCTTCTGCAGAAATAAGAATAGTGGGGGAGTGCTAAGATATGAGAGGACTGTAAATATTAGTACCTATAAGCTTTTCTATATGTACATTTTCAACTGCTATCAAGCCCTTACTATTGTAAAATGAGAATGCTCTCAAAATTTTTGAAATAATGCATCCATAATATTGCTGATGCCTTGAATTGCATCTCACTGTCTTTTGTCTGCAAAGTTTATTATAATCAAACTTACAGTTTGATTAGTCCAGAAGTGATCAATTCATCCAAGTCTCTATCCTTTTTCATAGTGTGTCCCTTTTTTGGACTGCCAGGCAAATGCAAATAATTCCTTCCTCATCTACAACAACCATCTCATGCTGGCACTTCCATCACCACCTATCCACCTTCATCCATTTACTGAAAGACCAGAAAAAGTCAGATGAGAATGGCACCATCTCTTGTTGATGTGAAGAATTGCATTTTTAGAATTGCATTTTTAGAAGGACATCCCCAATGTTCAGTGCCCTAAGCCAGGGCTTTTCAACTGGTGGTACGCATACCACCATTGGTACATTGGCACCTGGCAGGTGGTACGCGGCCATGCCCAGCCTAGCCAAGTGTAGCAGGGGAGGGAACAAGCCAAAGTGGTGCAGCACAGGACCTGCCGTGAGAGAGTCCTCGGGAGCTACAGGGCTGCTGGAGCGAGGCAAAGGCTTCCAGCTCACCCAGAAGCAAAAGAAGGAGGAGAGGGTGAAGACAGGAAATGATATAAAAGGAGACAGTTTGGGCAGAAGAGGGAGAGAAAAAAAAAGATTCAGCCTTAGGAGGAGAAGGAAGAGTCAGCTGGAGCTGCAGTGAAGGGAAAAGAAGGAGGAGGAGGAGAGAGGAGAGGATAAAAAGCAGGCCAGGTGTACACACAGGTGGCAGCGAAAAACAGGCAAGAAACGCAGCTGGGGAAGGATTGCCCTCTGGGACGAATGAAGAAAGGCAGCATCCCCTGAAGGAGACCATCAAATAGCTCTTGCCTACTTCACATACCTGTGGACTCTGGGGAGGGGACGACGTGAGCCCACGTTACCTGTGCTATGCCACCCAGCTCCCCCCAACTTCCCGGGTTTCGGCAAACAGTGGCACACTTCCTCACCACGTGGAGAGGCTGGGCTGGGTAAGGTGAACCGGCGAGAAGCTGAACCTGCCTGGGTGCATGCAGAGGTGGCAGTGAGTGCATGGCACCTGGCATCCCAGGTGACTGTTTTGCCCTGCAGGCTGATCACTTTCTGAGTGCTTCCCTTTCACCTGGGGCACCGTGTGCTTGCTTTCCATCAAGAAATGTTAATAAAAGAGGGAGCACAAATACCCTTTTCCCATACCAAAGTCATAAATCAAAATTTACTTTTCAAAATACTTAGAAAATGTTTTCTAAGAGAAAAGCTTTTTGGTATCATAGTTGGCTTTCCATCACCCCTTGGTATTTTAAAGCTAAAGTCAAAAACAGAGATAAATTGGTTGTTATTCCTCTCTACAAACAGAATTCTTCAAGTGACAGCAAGCAGACTTGGTAAATAGCATTTAGCATTAAATAATAAACACCTAGAAACAATGATAAAAGATTGCTTCTCCTCTGCCATTAAGAGATTTTAATTAGCACTTTAATCACAACAGCCTATAAAAAAGTTACTGCATCTTTTTGCATGTTAATTGTAGACGGTATTTGGAACAAATATCGCCATACCATCCCCATGTCTACTGGCTGATCTGAACTAAGAATTGAGGGGGTATTGCAACTAAGGAACATTTAGGTAGAGTTCTCTGCCCAAAGACCTCCAAACTCTCTCCAGTGACCAAATGCTCAGGGTCTGAAAGGCTGGCTTTGAACTATGTCAAAACTTTCTGTAGGAGATTTTTTTAAAAATGAAGCATGGCAATTTTATGGATGTTTGATATCGGCTCTCCTGCCTCTGTGCTAGACTGATGATCTGATTGCTACCATATCCATCAAGGGAGATGAAGTTTTCTCCAATGATACGGAGATCATCAGATTCTACAGAGTATCCACACTCTGCATCTGCATCTTCTCATGTCTGCCCTAAAGAAAGAAATATGGGAGGATGCAGATTTTCCCAGCCTGAGACCAACAGATGGATTGCTATTGCCGCTCTGAAAGTCTCTCCCGCAGAAGGAAGATTGGATTTAAATACTATTGTTACAGGTGTTGTAATTGCTATGGTTTTAAGTGGAGCATGTTAGAACTTCTTCAGATTAAAATACAGTTATTTGTGTTACCACATCTAATGGGCATGCCTCATTTTTCACCTTAAAGTAACTCTGTCATGACACCTGCCATCTGAGATACAATATACAGAATAACAGAATTGGAAGGGAACTTGGAGGTCTTCTAGTCCAACCCTTGCTTGGGAAGGAAGCCCTATACCATTTCAGACAAATGGTTGTCCAATCTCTTCCTAAAAACTTCCAGTGTTGGAGCATTCACAAGTTCTGGAGGCCGGTTGTTCCACTGGTTAATTGTTCTGACTGTCAGGAAATTTCTTCTTAGTTCTTGGTTCCTTCTCTCCTTGATTAGTTTCCCTACATTGGTTTGAGTGGCTTATGGACCACTTGTATGGGATTCTGGTTTTAAATGATTTCTTTTTCCCAGAACTTGGATGATTTGGGAGCCTTTATGGTATGTGTACATTGTATTTCATAAGCTTCCCAGAGTTGTAGCAGATGAGGGTAGCCTATAAATTTCATAACTAAATAAATAGACAAATTATTATAGTGTGATCTTTGATTTTGTTTATTTCTATCTCATCTTTTCTCAGAGAACTCAAGATGGCATATACGGGGTATGGATAAATATCTAAGAGTACTCATAGAACAAAAATTGGATTGGATTAGTTCTGCAAAAGAAAGTAAGCAACCCCCCCATATAGATGCATACAAAGAGGTGGGGGGACTTTAGAAAAATGATTATTGGGAATCAATTGGTCAATTTTGTGATGTCATATCATTATTAAGGATTTACTGCAACCGAATCCAAAATGTATGCTGCTAATTGAAACATTTGTTAAGTGAGTATTGTTCCATTTTATGACCTTTCTTGCCACAGTTGTTAAGTGAATCCCTGAAGTTGTTAAATTAATAACATGGTTGTTAAGGGAATCTGGCTTCCCCATTGACTTTGTGGGTCAGAAGGTCTCAAAAGGGAACACATGACCCCAGGATACTGTAGCCATCATAAATATGAACCAGTTGCCAAGCATCTGAATAACAATCACGTGACCATGGGGATACTGCAATGGTCGTGTGAAAAACAGTCATAATCTCTTTTTTCAGTTGTAACTTTGAACTGTCACTAAATGAACTGTTGTAAGCTGAGGACTACCTGTACTGGCACTGCAGTCCAAACCATACAGCAGCACAACCAGCTCTCTAGTTAAAATACATTATGTCTCTGTTTCAAAAACTTATGGACAGTCTGTACTTCATAAACCAACACATCTTGGCCAGTCATTATGAAGTTTGATATGGCAGATAAGAGGAGGAGACCAAAATGAAACTGATTAAACAACAGTAGAAATGAGTGGGAGGGGGAACCCAAAGTTGAAAACATTTTTACAAAGCAGAAGTTCTTCTTTGGGTGTTTTCAAGCATTATAAGTAATACAGAAAAGATTATTTCAAGCTAGATGGATGAATGGGATGGGGGATGGGGTTGGGTTTTATTAATGTGTTTTAACTTATTTTAATGTGTTTTAACTTATTGTAAGAATTGTGGGCATTTTGTTTAATCTTTTTTAATTTTTGTATTTTGTCTTTTAACATATACTGCCCTGTTCACCGCCCTGAGTCCTTCGGGAGAAGGGCGGTATACAAATAAAATTAATAATAATAATAATAATAATAATAATAATAATAATAATAATAATAATAATAATAATAATAATAATAATAGCTTTTCTGAAACTGGCATAATGGCCATGCTGGGTGAGAATGATGGGGTTTATAGCCACCCTAGTTATATGACACTAAATTAGTCTGGGGGTCTATTTTTAAATTAGGATACGACATCAAGCTAGGCTGCTTGTATGCTTTATGAGAATCTACTTATGGAATTAATGTTATGATTTTTTTTTAAAAAAAGCACACATATCCTTCTGAGGAGAGGCATATTTATTATATGTCAGCAATCACCATGCCCGATACCAGCTGTAATTAGGTAAAGCAATGGATGTCGTCCTATCTAGTTCCCCTAGCAATTTCTCATCTATCATTACAACTTCTCTTTGCAACTTTTAAAAATAATTTTTATTAATAAAGGCAGCCAGGGATGCCTGATTTACCTGTCACAAACCTCCAGCTCTTTTGGGTTATACGGAGGAATTCCCTATCCTTTCAAGAATTGTAAATATTTAAATTGAATTTCTATGTGTGGTGTTTGCCAGCTCAGAAGATAGGTTGAGCAATTCAGGTTCATAAAAGATTTATCAATGCAGTTAAAATTTTACTGGCCAAGCAGTATGTAAAATAACACTTGAAAGCAGTGGAGGAGGGGGAGGGGGGATTGTTGACTTTTGGAAATGGAAAGGAATTCTAACTGAAAAGCATCCATCCTCCTCAGCTGCCTTTGCTAATGAAAGCTGCCCAAGAAGTAAAACTGTTTATTCCAGAGCTGTCACTTGAAAATAAAAGCATTGAAAATCAGAAAAACTAAAATTTAAAAAAAACACCTTCAGATGCAGCTAAGGGCTGAGTGTTACTAGCTATTTTGTCAAACAATAAAAATATCAAGAAAGGGAAGTAGGAAGTCAGTAGAAATGACAGCTCTAAAAAAATCATAGTCTGCGTTAACTGCAAGTTTGTTCGAGATTCGAACAGCTTGACACAATGGTCAGATATGGGAGATTTCATGCTATACCATACAATGAGCGTCTCTGCATTTGCGGAGCGGCAGAGGTAGAGGACCTGGCTCACAACCTGTTTGACTGTTGTCTGTATAAGAGGGTGAGAGACAGGTATCTTGGTCTATATACCAAACGAATGGGATCCCCATATCAAAATAACTTATCTTATGTTCGGTCAGAACTTGAAAATAACATTTAACGTAGCACAGTATTTAAACAAAATGATCCGGTTAAGATCTGCATATGTGGGACTGATTGGGGTAGATTGCAAGGGCGACTCTGAAATATAATGGTATCATATTTTATCTATATCTTAAATTTGTATTTTATTACTATTTCATCTTAAATTGTATTTTATTTTAATTCCATTTTAAATTGTATTTTATCAAATTCCATTTTGGATTGCTTTTATCAAGTTTTGGTGACGGTTTGTTGCTGGAACTTTGCACTTTGATATGGCCCAAGGGCTAATCAATAAAGTTGTTGTTGTTGTTGCAAGTTTGTTGAGTCTTTGGTGTTTGTTTATTTATTTATTTTAGATAATTTATATAGCTGCCTACTCACAGCGACTCTAAGAGACTTAAAGCTAATAAAAACAAATAGAAAAAATAAAAAGTAAAAAAATAATAAATTACAGTTTTAGTATTTAATATTTCCTACTACAGATTTAAAGCATTATCTAGCCATCCTTCACTCAGTAAAATACTATACATTATGAAATTTGGTGTCCTTGGTGCTGCTCTCCTTTCTGCCTTTATTGTGTCTGATCCAAGGCACTACAAATCACTTGTCTTCCTTCCAAGATATTGGTAACAAAGTCTACAGATTCTGTATACTTTTAATCTATGTCAGAATAAGGATGAAAACACATTGATATCAATAGAGCTAGAGATGAATTAAGGCTGTTTTGAAAAATAAAATTTCTCCTAAACTGTAAAAATGAAGTTAACCATGGAAATAAAAAATAATAAGATAATGGAGTTAAATACTGATATTTTGGTGGTGCTATACATGTCATTGCTTATACTTTAAAAAAAATTACACTCTAAGATAGAATGCCCAACATTTGACTATGAGCTGTAGTGGAATTCTGGGAGTGCTGTAAAGGATTGTAATAGATGGGACCAGGCCCAACATGAATCTGCTCCAGGAGTAGCTCTAGAAGTGTCTTCAGGGTATGTATGTTATGTGACACACATAAAAAAAATAGTGGAGCACCAATCACACCACTGTGGCTCTCTTGGGGTTTTTTTTAATCATACACATAGGACATTCCAATGTTGCTCTCTTTGTCCTTAAAGGTTCAAAATGCAAGAAACCAAAATATGACAATGAGACAACAAAGTCTCTTTTTTAACAACAATGAAAAGAACTTCAAGATGATCAGAAATTATCTTGTATTAAAGATTTAGGAACAGAAATAACATAATTTCTTAAAGAATAGACAAAACTTCTTTCTGCCTCTATCTCTCATTACAAAAAATAAATTAGAAACTATTTCATATATTCAATCAAAACTTGAAAATGTGTAAAATTACAAAGCTAGGTAAATATTAAGATCTGTGAGACCTCAGAAGAAGATAGATTAGATTAGATTAGATTAGATTAGATTAGATTAGATTAGATTAGATTATTTTATATACCACTTTTGTATTCTGCTTAGTTTATTTATATTGAAATCACTTTATCCATAGGAATTGTCAGCCATTCAAGATAGGCCACACAAGAAATCAAAACCATGAGTACTAACACTACTTTTTTTTTTGGTAAGGCTATAGTAACAATCTGAAAGCCCTTCTCCCCTTCCTCAGTAGGGAGAGTCCCTTCTGAGGCATACCCATGTCCCCATTCCTATTATGGGTTTCAGATACTTCTTGTCCGATTGTTGCCTAGGCTGCTTATCCTTCTTCCCAAAAATATGCAAAAAAATGCTTATATGAGAGGGCTTTCCTCTTCCAGTAGCATAAAACCAGAAAGTACCATTTTGCCAATGTCAAGATCATAGATTAGAGACTCAACTCAAATTCACATGGACATATCACTCAATGATCCTTTACACTTGCACATCCCTGGATGTGTTTTTAGGGAATGTGCAGATGAGCTGGCTTGTGTTCTCACAGACATTTTCAATCTCTCAGCAGGCAGCAGGCAGTGGTCCCAATGTGCTTTAAGATGGCCATCATCTTGCCAGTGCCAAAAAATTCCACAATTACAGGCCTCAATGATTACCGTTCGGTTGCACTGACATCCACCATTATGAAATGCTTTAAGAAGCTTATAAAGGACATTATTGTATCCAGCCTCTCGCCAGCATTTGACCCGCTTCAGTTTGCCTACTGACCAAATCACTCTACGGAGGATGCTATTTCTTCCGTTCTCCATCTGAGCTTGAAGAAATTAGAAGAAAGAAATACTCATGTGCATTTGTTGTTTGTCAACTTCAGTTCGCCGTCTAACACAATCTTTCCCCAACATCTTGTAGACAAACTGGGCCTTTTGGGCTTAAACACTCCTTTGTACAACTGGATTCTTGATTTTCTTATTGGAACAAATACCTCTAATAGCATTTTCTTGAGCACAGGTTCTCCTCAGGGCTTCGTACTAAGTCCACTGCTGTTCACCCTGTTGACCCATGACTGTTGTGCTAGGTTTGCCACCAACCAAACGGTGAAGTTCGCAGATGATACAACAGTAGTGGGCCTTATTCATCATGACAATGTGGATGCTTACCGCAAGGAGGTTGAGGGGTTGGTGAATTGGTGTAAGAAAAACAGCCTAGTTTTAAATACCGGAAAAACCAAAGAGATCATTGTCAATTTCAGAAAAGGCAGGCATAGCCACACTTCTCTGTGCATTAATGATTCACCTGTGGAGAGGGTTACTGGCATCAAATTCCTGGGTGTGCAGCTAATGAGTAGGCTAGCTTGGTCACTCAACAGTGAAAAATTGGTGAAGCGGGCACAGCAGTACCTCCATTTTCTGCGTCACATGAGAAAAGCACATCTTCCTTCCCCCGTCCTAACCACTTTCTACAGGGGGATGATCGAGAACATCCTGTCATAAGGCAACACAGTCTGGTTTGGAAGCATCACTATTTCAGACAGGAAGGTGGTGCAGAGAGTGGTGAGGATGGCCAAAAAGATCATTGGCAGTTCCCTCCCTTCCATCCAGGACATGGTACAGAAGCATTGCTTGAGCAGGGTCCATAAGATTATCTGAGACACTACACATCCTCTTCATGACCTGTTTTCTTTGTTACCTTCTGGAAAGAAGCTTCGTGGTATCTGTAGCAGAACATCCAGATTCAGCCATAGTTTCATTCCATACAGCATTAACCTTGTGAACTCTCAAGCTTCCTCCTTCCATAATATATTCAAGATGGACATTGTTTAATATTTCATTGTTATGTATATGTAGGGGGTCTATACATATGTTGTATATAGTATGTTTAGGTGTGTGTCATGTATGTGTTTCACTTTGAAAGTGGGCAACTAAATTTCATTTTTGATGTGTGCCGTTGTGCCCACAATAAAAAAATGACAATGAAGGTTATCTTATCTTATCTCTTATCTTATAAGCCTACCCATACAGAACTCATTTTTCTAAGAGAAAAGAATGGACTCAGCTTTATTTCTCTTACTGAAGGTTTAAAGAAAAGTGACTTGCATGAATAGAATAAATTCCTCCCTCATCTCAAGAATAATTGACCATTCCTAGAGATACAAATGATCAGGCTGCCATTTATTAAAGGAGCAGGAAAGAAAAGTTGCAATAAGTGCAAATCATTTATTCCAAGTATTCTTTTTGAGGAATGATCTGAATTTTGCTAAACTAAGAAAAAATGGCTACAGTGAAAAGCATTAGATGTCATTATTCCTTAGCATCAAGAATTCCATGGAAATATAAAGAATATTCTCCTTGCTGAAATATGGTGTACATTTGATAAAAATGTAAAAGAATATGTATTTTATTTAGAAATATTATCTGACAGACCTTCTGCATTCGGAGTCTGTAGCTATGGAGCTGAATTTAATGGGAATGTGATTGAGACACAATTTAGCAGTTCTAAATCCCATTGCCTTAAATTTGAGATAAAGTACCTGCCTATTACTGTAGATAAGAGTCCTACCACAATATACATAACAGACCCTGACTATGGAGACTTTTATTTTTTTTTTAATTTTAAAAAATTATCTCATATAACAAAACTAGTAAAACAAGATACCTGAACTAAAACTTTGGGAGTTTGGTGCATTAATGTTAATCTTTTGAATCCAATGGACCTGTAATTTTGCTTGCTTTTTCTCTTTACCAATTCAACTTGTAGTAGACAACCAGGTGACAATATCACTGCAAGTTTTTCACCTGTAGTTTCCCCACTAGGGCTGTTCTACTGCATAGGAAATTCCCAAAATAGGTATTAAAACTGAGCATGTTCTTGGCCTTTGGTTGAGACTGAATGCTTGCTGAAAATAGAATCAGATCTTTTCTCTGCCAACATCTTCCCTATATATTTTTTTCCCAAGAGGGCTACTTTTTAGGATGTTGAAAGGCCTGCACAATATAAACAATTTCTTGTGCAAGACAAATAAAGTACAATTATTTTAACTTAATTTAAATTATTTTATTCAGATCCTGCCCAACTTCATATGACTCACAATGTAACAAAAAAGATAACTAGCAATAATTCAAAACAAAGCCAACAAAATAAATAATGAATAAGCAGTTGAAGAAGAAAATGGAGAATCTGTCCAAAAACAAACATCGTGAGGGTCTCTATCCTCCTTAGATCAAAGCCTGGGAGGAAAGCCAGATTTTCAAGGCCCCCTGGAACATTACCAGAGTGAGAGCCACTCAGACTACAGGAAAATTTTCACTCCAGAGAGCAGAACCAAGAAGATACACCTTTTGGATCCTGAAAGATGATACTGTTTATTTGAAGTTACCCAAAACACATCAACCCTGTTGGTTCATATCAATCAAGCAGACTCCATGTAATATAGGTGTCCCTCAAATAACTTGAATCACACCCATAAGCAGACCAGTTCATGAGGTATCACATTGGCATACTGAGGCATATCGAACATTGCCTTTGTCAGTTGAAGCTTCCAAGTGGTCTTCAAGGTGCATTGCCATAGTCAAACCATGAAGCGATTATTTTATTTATTTTTATTTTAATTCCATTTATATCCCGCCCTTCTCTGAAGACTCAGGGCAGCTTACAAGCTTAGCAGTAGCCTTCATTCTATGTATATGCCTGCTTATTAGGGCTTTCACACACACACCAGCGGCATTATTACAAAGTCAGCTTAATTGCCCCCAACAATCTGGGTCCTCATTTTACCTACCTCGGAAGGATGATGACTATCTGAAGAATCCCAATCTAAGAAATGGCACAACTGGTATACCAGGTGAAGCTGTGCAAATGCCTTCTTGGCCACAGCAGCCACCTGCTCATCCACAGAGCTGATGCTGCACTCTGTTATAATTCAGTCAACCTAACTAGAGTTGATGCCCAAATCAAGCCAAATGTGCTTATTAACAAAACATTGTTAAACAATGGTTTAACTCTATCAGAAAAAAAGCAAAAATAAAAACATGAAGCTAGAATCAACAAAGCTGTTAGAAGAAAGATTGTGCACACGGAAAGCAGAAAATGTCTGGTTTGAGTTAAAAAATTTTTTTAAAAAAGAAGTCATTCTTTAGGTGAAAAATAAAAAGGATATTTCTAAGATGACTCACAAAGATTAATAATATCCAGGTCAAAAGAGGGAAACAAAAAGGTACAGAGCTTTATCAAAATATTATTACTTTTGTTCCTGCTTGTACGTTTTCCACTGACCTCTGCCTCTCAATAATGGAAAACAGGAAGCTGACTAACTGAAAGGTCAAATTCAGCTGGGCTATTTTTATATGTGTAGGAGGCGGGTGATACTGGATCAGTTTAATTTAAGGGAAAAAATGAGTGAGAGAGATCATAGTTATAAAATTTGTTTTTAATATTGCTAATTAATAAAAAGGGGGTTGAGACACCCTGTCTATCTGTCATCAGCAGGATAACTCTGAAAGCAGAATGGTGAAAGGAAAAGAAAAGTTGAGTTTAAACATGGCAATGCTTCATAAAATTAGAGAAAAATAGCTTGGTGATTAAGCATTTTATAGATTAATTAAGGGGAAAACAGGAAATTTAAATAGTGATTACAATGGTATAAAAGAAATGGCTGGTGGATACATGGGGAAAACTAAGGATGGAAGTCGCCTATAGGTTTTTTTTTAAGTTAGCTGTTTACTTTTGCATTTGCTGGTTTATTTTTCTATATGTTTCTATATTATGATTTTTATGTTTATGTGCAGTATATGTAGAATTTTATTAAACTATATGTACATATGTGCACATGCATCTATGAACACATGTTTGTGTACACACAGAGACATAATTTATAAATATATAAAGGTAACTTCTTTAGCTGGATTCCAGAAGTCAAAGAGGGAAGCTGGATTCATTTAATGACTGCATGATTCACTTAACAACTGCAAAGATTCACTTGAACTGTGTCAAAAAAGGTCACAAAAAAAACTGCCTTGTTTAGGGACAGAAATTTAGGCTTAATTGTGATCAAATGTTAAGGGCTATCTGGCTTGTGATCCTGTTTAGAGGACTACTATGGAGCTTCGCCTTCCTTTTCTCCTTTAATGTAATGTGCTGTCCCTTGTGTAAATACAGATTTATTAGCACATCCAATCTTGATCCAAGCAAAACAGTTACAGGATTTCAAAATATTTATATGAGCTATATTCAAGAGAAGCTAAACGCTAAGCGTAAGTACTTTCTCAAAATCCCCATATTGTTTAAAAAATACTTCCATAGTTAATATGTTTCAAAGTTTTTTTAAAAATATTTCCACTGTATTTTAATATTTATTAGCTGATTTATCAAATATTAAGAAATCCTTCCTAACTGCCTCTCAAGATAAATATGAAGTACATTTATATAGATAAGTGCTATTCTAAGGTATGAAGTAAAATTTATACGCATGCAAGTAGTGCAGAACGTATGGAAAATAATGTGTATAAAAGAAAAAGAAATGACACCACAAACTACATTTGCATAGAAATGGCCATATGCTTCTATTTAGAACCAGAAATGAAAACAATAGAAAACTTACAATCAGACTGTATCTACAAACTTAAAACATTGCTAGTGCATAATAACAATGTTCCCTTTTATTTGTGTGTACTATTTAAAAATTACTGACAAACATTTACTGATACTGCAAAATGCAAGCAGTTGTTGCAACAGCAACAGTAATTTCTTGTTACTTGGATAGCCCACTTATATCCCATTTTATAAAGAAAGCACACAGCAGGGCCCCATTAAAAATGATCAAAGCCAGAGTGCCTATAGATAATTTGCATAGCAAGATTAATAAAAATGTATATACATATGCATGGTCATATCCTTCCTCCAAATAGCATTATAATTTAATCCACTACTGCCCACATAAAGCACACAAGCAAACAGTTGGAACAAATTCTCAATAGCCCTCCAATAATATTTTTTTAAAAAAATCTCCTCCTTCTCCTTCTCTTTCTCCTTCTCTTTCTCCTTCTCCTTCTCCTCCTCTTTCTCCTCCTTCTTCTCCCTGCTTCAAGCATTCATGTTAAACCCCATTGGGAACAATTTTGTGGAGAATGATGTAAAATAAGAAGTTGTGGGCAAGAAAGGAACTAATTACAGCAGCAGCAGGAGCCTTAATACTTCTTCAAAGCCTTGGTGGAGCAGTGGGCTAATGCCTCCTTAAGTAACACCAGCTGCCTGCAATTAGTGCAGGTTCGAGTCCCACCAGGCTCAAGGTTGACTCAGCCTTCCATCCTTCCGAGGTAGGTAAAATGAGGACCCAGATTGTTGGGGGCAATTAAGCTGACTTTGTAATAATGCCGCTTGGGGTGTGTGTGTGAAAGCCCTAATAAGCAGGCATACACATAGAATGAAGGCTACTGCTAAGCTTGTAAGCCGCCCTGAGTCTTCGGAGAAGGGCGGGATATAAATGGAATTAAAATAAAAAAAATAAAAAAAATTAAATTTCCCATCCCAAAGCTAAAGCAGTGCTTGTGCTTTCTTATTCACTTGCACGTAACATTAAGTTAGTTCTCTAGGCCTTCTGGAAAGAGGTATTTAGACATACAAAAATTAATTTTGATAAACATTTGGTGAGAATGCATGACCTATGTTTAATAAGAATGTAACAAATAAATAATCTCAAGCCTTTTCAGATGGTAGAAAAAAACATCATGTAAGTTCATGTGATTTGTACTGACAACAAAATTTAAACAATGAGAACTAATAAAAAACAGGCAAAATCTCACAGGGTTTGCTTGTTGCTTGGGCCATCTTTGCTTTTAAAGCATTAAATATTAAAAATACACATTGTGGAGGACAGTGATGCTATCTGGTAGTGTTGGGGGTAACATGGACATTGTATTGCCAACCCTTGGACACCATGCTGCAAGCCCTGGGACAAATTCATGGTATTTTTCAGATCAGAAAGAATATGCCTCTGAATAGCTGTCACTGGAACACACTACTCTCAGTTTCTGCTTGAACTGTTGAAAATAAGATTCTGGATTAGAAGAGCCTCCTCATGCTCTTATAATGCTAAGTGATACATCATCCTTTTCCTAACAGTCCCAAGCACAGTTTGCCTTAGCTGACTTGACATGTTTATTGACTATCCATCACAGGCCCCAGAACTCCTTCATATCAGTGAATCTTAGCATCAGTTGAAAGGTGTGGACAGAATTTGTCAATGTATGTCTCTTTATACTGAATTTTACTTTCATTGAATGGAATAGATTAATTACAAGGATACCCTCTCCCCCTTATTTCTGTTGATAGCTGCAGTAACCAAATAGAGGTTTGTTTTTATGTATGCTGCAGTGTCTTTTTGTGTCAAGAAACAACCAGTCTTGTTGTATGTGATTACTTCCTTCCTGTGGCTACATTCTGTAAAACCTTTGCAAGAATTTTATTCCAATCATGTCCACCACTGTGGATTTCAGGAATGAAGTACAACACAGAGGAAAAGGTTTCATTCAAATTCACTGTGTTTAAAACCTACAATTTATTATGCATGTTCCATCATTAATAACTACTACAAATTTTCCAAAGTTTGTCATTCCAGTGGCATCTTTACAAAGGAGACAGGTTCATTAAACTTAAGCAAAAAATAAAATAAAATAAATAAAATAAAATAAAATAAAATAAATAAAATAAAATAAAATAAAATAAAATAAAATAAAATAAAATAAAATAAAATAAAATAAATAAAATAAAATAAAATAATAAATAAAATAAAATAAAATAAAATAAAATAATAAAATAAAATAAAATAAAATATAAAATAAAATAATAAAATAAAATAAAATAAAATAAAATAAAATAAAATAAAATAAAATAAAATAAAATAAAATAAAATAAAATAAAATAATAAAATAAAATAAAATAAAATAAAATAAAATAAAATAAAATAAAATAAAATAATAAAATAATAAAATAAAATAAAATAATAAAATAAAAATAAAATAAAATAAAAATCATTCTATCTTGTTTAGAAAATATGTTTATTGAAAATGAAACTGTTCCAGAGATATAAATTTGCTTATTTGAATATATGCCTTTTTTATGTAATAAAAATAATTTTAGACTTTAATTTTAAATGTGTTTAAACTTGCTTGAAAATAAATATCTTAACTCGGTAAGGACTGTTTCTGAATAGGCATGCATTGGATTGCCTTTTAAACACATTGCACTTTAGCCTTCTATTCCTTTAAAAAAGGTATAGATTTAAAGATGGATATATATACCATTTTAGATAATTTGAAAAATAAACAATAAAACCATGATATTGATTGTAAACATTTCATTTACATTATAAAGCTTTAAGCCTGCTTGATAATTTCACTTTCTAATTTTGTTTAAAGGTTATCATGTAGCCAATTTCCTTCAAATAATTTTTAATCCAACATTTTCTTTTTTCAAAAAACCCCATGTTATTAATATATAATTATTAATACCTGTATATAATGTTAATAATTAACAGAGGGATAGAATCAAGATCACATGAAGTATTAGTACCACTTTACAATGCCTTGGTAAGGCCACACTTGGAATACTGCATCCAGTTTTGGTCACCATGATGTAAAAAAAGATGTTGAGACTCTGGAAAGAGTACAGAGAAGAGCAACAAAGATGATTAGAGGTCTACAGGCTAAAACATATAAGGAATGGCTGCTGGAATTGGGTATGTCTAGTTTAATGAAGAGAAGGACTAGGGGTGACATGATAGCAGTGTTCCAATATCTCAGGGGCTGCCACAAAGAAGAGGGAGGCAAGCTATTCACCAAAGCATCTGAAGGCAGGACAAGAAGCAACGGATGGAAACTAATCAAGGAGAGAAGCAACCTAGAACTAAGGAGAAACTTCCTGACAGTTAGAACAGTTAACCAATGGAACAACCTGCCTCCAGAAGTGGTGAATGCTCCAACACTGGAAGTTTTTAAGAAGAGACTGGACAGCCATTTGTCTGAAATGGTATAGGGTTTCCTGCCTGAGCAGAGGGTTGGACTAGATGACCTCCGAGGTCCCTTCCAACCTTACTATTATGATTATTATGATTATGATTGGATTATACCGAAGGACGACCAGGAGACAGTAGGCACGGTCAACTTGTTTATTTTGGGCAGAGGTCCCGGGAGAGGCACCGCCGGGAATCCCCCCTATTTATAGGGAACAGTAACGCCAACAACTTTAACAGAACCAATAAACTGGTGGGGTTCTCCCGCCACGCGACGTCGTCCAATCGGAAGAGACCAGCTGAGGCAGGCACGGCTGACAGCGGGTTGTTGCCGGGGCCAGCTGGCGGCTTTTGACAGCTCTGGCTGGTCTGCGCATGCGCGGTCCGACTGGTTTGACAGCTGTCAGTGTACTGCGCCTGCACGTCAGTTTGACAGCTGTCAGAATCGGCCGCTTGCCGCGTCAGTGGGGGGGGAAACCGCGGCAGCCTTTTGACGGCTGTCAACGGCTGCCGGGATTCCCTCATGAATGTGAGGGGAATATATTTGTTTAACATTAAATACATAACAATTATTACTTTTAAAGTTTAGCTTCATGTCCCTACTCCATTCTGACAACTTTTAACAAATATTTTGTTTTACTTTCTTACCTATTATTTACCAAATCTGTATATCTCTTGATTTAATTTGCAGTTTAAAATGTTAACTTGTATCTTTACATTTTTGGTCAGCTATAGGGCAGCATATAAATTTAATAATAAATATTTTTCTTTTCTCAGGGTGGTCTTCAAGAAGTACATAGTTCCACTTCAGGAGAATCAGATTTAGATTTTCCAACATTATCATTCTAATGTTTAAACAAATTAATACTGTGATTAACTATACATTCATTGAAATATAACTAATTACTTGATGTTCCAATTTAATAAATTCATTGTTATGGGACTTCCGGTTTTGCGCCATAGCAAAACCGGTAGTGCGGAACTCCACACCCCATGGCTGGTTTCGCCCTGCCAGTGGACCCTAAATGGGTCTAAAGTTGCCCTGAAGAGGCAACAAAGAAGGATCCCCCCCATGGATCAAAGAAAGATGGTGGTCAATCCATTTGATCTGGGGGAAGCCCTCCAACCCGAGAGGAGAAAGGCTAGCTGCACACCAGTGACTATCCCAAGCTACCAGCAGCCAAAGTCCAAAAGCACTAACTAGAACAACCATGAACAGTGTGCTTGGAACTTCTCTCTTCTATTTGGTAACCGATTTCCTGGAAACGATCCCCAAGAAGCAAAAAATCCCCCGAAAGTGAAAAAGGAGGGGACTTAGTTTTTATGGGCGACATAAATATATTGAAATGAACTTAATAATACTACAGTCTAGATAAATCTGAAAATCATGAAAACTGTTAAGACTTTACATCTGAAAGAGTATTGATGAAATTACAAGAAAATAACTTTTTGCTTTAAAGTTGGAAAATGAATGGCTACTGACATCTAGTGGAGGATTAGAGCATAGAACAACAACTGCATTGACTCAGAAATTGGCAAGATGCCCAGAAATAAAGAACAATTTGTTCCTTTGAACCTCAGTGGCTTCTCGCCAAATAGAGAACAGCTGGGAACAGAGGAAAGAAAACACACTAGGCTACCTACTACAGAGTGTGACAATATTTGTTTTAAAAATTGGTGACCTCCTGGGCTATAAATACTTACTGAGATGTGATTTCTAAGTTCAAGAATTGTTTGCAGAGAAAGAAAACCCTTGACTTTTGGCTAATCTTCTAGGGGGGAATTTACTGGAAAGCTCTTAGGTAGTTATATATTTTGGGCTTTAAATCTGACTGGGTGACAACTGTAAGACCCCTGAATAAAAGAACTATTATAAAATACTGCTTTTAATGGTGCTTTGATAATTGGAAACACATTGGATTATAAAAACAATATATAAAAATAAGAACTATATAAGATTTGGTTGTTTGGACTTTAAGATTGGCTGGTTTGACCAAGCTAATTACAGAGACTATGGTACCAGTGAAAGACTATCTGGAGGGGGGAGATAAAATGAATGTTACATACCTATCAAAAAGTCGCAGGAAACCACACCTAATATCTCCTTCTGAAGGCCCTAGCCTGGAACATCAAAGGTCTGCAGGAGCAATACTTCAAGACAAGGCAAATATTTTCCAGGAGGAAATTTATGCAATGCTGCGACAGATTCAAATGACAATGGTTTCAAATCATGATGACATTAAAATCAACTTTGACAACATAATTGTACACATCTTTAACTTAAACCTACAATTAAAAAACGCTCAGAAAATGATGACAAAGAGTGAACAAACAAACCAGATAACAGAATACAAACTAGAGGACAGGGAAGCTACTAATGAAGAGAAGTTCAGTCTAATACAAACAAAAGAAAACTTGCAAGATTTTCCCACAACAATGGAAATGGAAAAGATATCTTATTTTTCAGAACTTCAAAATAAACTTGAAGATAGGAAAGAAGATCTAACAAACTGGATTATAGAGCAGCCAGAAGAATTATTAGAGTTTGGGAGACAAAAAATGGACATTCTACCTAACTTGTCTTTTCTATTCCCAACAACATTCACAAAAATACAGGAAGAATTCTCTGGCAAGCTGAATACACTGACTTGGAAAACTACTTCGCAAAAGAAGAAGGCTAGAGTTAGATTCAAGAGATTTGATTCGACCTACCAGATGGAGTACCATACGATTAAACCCTTGTTTGAATATGGCTAAAAGAATAGATAAATCATGGATATAAAGGGTCCCTACAGTAAGAGGGATAAGATATATAAGTAGTATAGTATTCTTTATAATATATGAAATATAAAAATACTGGGATGGTGTATGTGAATGGAAAGTTTGGATATTTAAAGTTAATTAACATTGAGAAAATTATGGCTGATAAGAATGGTTTGAATATAGAGGAGAAATTAAGATTAAATAAGAATCTTGAACACAGGATATATAGTGACTTAATAAGAAAACTTTTATGAATACAACTGAAACATAAGCGGATCCGAAAAGATGTTATATGCTGATGTTATTGTTATTTGTACAAACACAAGAAAAATATTTATATTCAACCTATTCAGTATATTGAAAGTATTAAGAACTATATTTGCTTAATGTTGATAAAAGGAAAATACTATTGGAAGAAGAGAAGATCAAAGAAATATAATAGATTAATTATGAAATTATAGAAATTATTGATTGTTTTTTAAATATATGAAGTCAGACAACACAGTTTATTAAGCACTAAAGATTGTTATTGTAAAAAATCAATAAAATATTTTTTAAAAAAAAAATCATTGTTATTTTTATGCTACTGTAGCTTTATTCCAAAGATACCTATGTGCAAGTAGTAAGGTTCAATTGGTATTTTGGATACCAATGGCATGTGGGATTTTGATGTTCAATTACATTTTTTATTAATGCTGGTTCATATTTATGCCAATAAATATATGATCTAGAAGAAGAAGATTATTAGCTATCACAACATATTGAATAATTCTGAGATTTATTTTTTTCTATGAATGTAGGGAAAACCCTACTAGATCAGATTAACAGTCCTTTTGTTCACTACATGGTTTTCCACTAAGATAATTTAGATGATTTTCGGAAGTCCCACAGCAGGACTTACAGGCAATAGGCCACTCAGTATTGATTCCCAAAAATTGATATTCTGTCATATATTGTTTCTGAAGCTGGCACTTGCTTGCAACTATCCTATTATTTTCTTAGCTATGTGCTGGAATCCTATTCTGTTTCCATATTGGAAGGCAAAGCAGTTAATCTACTCTTGATTTGTGGCCACAACAAATAACCTCCAGAGTATTTCTTTCTGCCCAGTAGCTGGTTAATTATCTCAGTTTCAGAAAACAGAATTGCAGATATGCTTGATATTTAATATGTGCAAAAGAGCTTATTTAGCTCAGAACAACATATTTAGCAGATGTGAACATATCCTATGATCTATAACAGAATGTTCAATTCATCAATCAAATTCTAACTCATAACTTGCTTCTCTCAAGTCTGATCTGAAAAGTTGGAAGATGATCTAGGAAAGATTTTTGAAAGTCATAGGAAACAAGCAGAAGGGAAAATCCTATTGCCTGGTTTATCCTTCAAATATTGGACTTTTCACCTTGAAATCACTGGAAATGGGAAATCTGCTACCAAATGTTGCCACATCAAGCTTAGGGGATTCTTCAGATTGCCAAAAAAGGATTGGCAGTCCATGTTTCCTAAAAACAATGAGCTGCCAATTGGTAATGTATACAAATATATGTGTGGTTTTCATCATTTTTCTTTAGATCCACAGTTTCTTCTTTAAGCTGATTTCAGATCTGAAACAGATTTTATCCGAAGCATTTATCATATGAATTATTCCTATTAAAATGTTCATGATTTTTAAATCATTCCTAGAAGAAGCTTCATGGCCCAAAGTTGTTTCACTTCTGAAATGCACTTCACAAGTAGTACAATGTTTTTGTGGTTCCCTTCTCTCCAAAAGTATTTGGATTTGAATGAGGGCCTGCTGTTTGTTAAATAATGTAAAGCCTCTGTTGTATGTTGGGAGGAGATAAGGGCTGTTTATCAGAAAGACAGAATGGAGAAAAGAGAAAATTAAAGCCAGCACATCCATTCTGTACAGACTGCAAAACTTATTTTCATGCACAATGAAGGTGTTCACAGTTTAAATACTCAAGTGCATTAACAAGCTCTATTTCATATGTATGTAGACAAATCAATCGATTCATTTTACTATTTATTTAAGGTATATATGCAAAACATGCAGATATTTGGGGTAACTTGTGCAGACACAATCACATTCAGGCCGTGTATTTCAATATGTAAAATGAGAGAAATGCAGTGAGTGTGTGCACAGATTGAAATTCAATTCATAACTCTTTGAGGAACTCCTCTTGACACGAAAGTATCAGAACTCTAGTTTAGAGTGGTACAAGGGCATCGTTTTAGGGTTTTCTGAAGAATAAACTCTTCACAAAACTCATGTAAATAATAAAGAGCAATATTTTTTAAAAAAAATTACATTAAAAAAACACTATGAAACAAAAGTCACAGTGCAAAAAAGAGCAAGCATTTTTTTCACCAATCATGTTTAACAACTCTTTACCTTTAACTTGAGCATCAAAGGAACATTTCTACAAATTTATTTACTTCAAATGCACTTGAACTACATTTTGCAAATAAATTATTTTCTTACCAACAAACTGTTTTTACCTTGAACAAACAGATCAGTGTCCATGCTACCATTTAAATCAGGAACCCAATGCAATTTAGAAAAATCATTTCACATCAGATTTAGGCCTTTCACAAAGAAGATGACTATCTCTTACAGGCAGCAACTGTACTGATAATTAAAGGGTAACTTTAATTTAAGAAACAACCTATTTCTATACACTACTGACTAAAATAAATGTTTTTCTATTATGACATAGCCACACAAGTCAACTCCTACAAAAGAAAATGAAGTAAATATCAGCACATAGCTAACAACTATTTAGTTGTCAATTGGTAATTAACATCATTTTATTTTAGTACCAGCAATGAAGATACGACGAATTGCTCAAGGGTATATGCAATTTTCTGTAAATAATCTGCCTTGCTGGGAAATGACCCCACATGTCTACTGCTCCTCGATACTACAAAATATCCCTTTTTAAATCAATCTTCTGAATCAGGAGCACAGCTAAAGGTTTTATATAGAATTGTAAATATTAGGAATTTTTTCATAAGAACATTTACAGGCAAAACTTCAGTTGAAAGATTTTTATATTTTTAAGTTGATCATGATTTAAAGACAGGATTTTCAGGTTTATTCCACAAATTAATCTTTGTATTCCACCTCTTTTGGAGGGAAGTACAAATTTATTAAACTCAGGGAAAGGCTTTAGATAATAGATAATGTGCCAACTTAAAAGAAAGATAAATACAGAGCACTGTGTGCCAGTTTCACATCAAACTATTGATAACCCATGCTGTGTATGAAATTTAAGAGGCATCTAAATCTGTGGTTCCTTTTTCACAGCTGACTTTAAGTTCTTCATTTTTCAGAGGCTTAGAGAATGGTTCTTTAAATATTACAGAACTGTGGAGATCATATTAGCCTGGATGATGTAAAGAAACCAATTGCCTGGAGTTACTTTCAAATGCTTACATTTAGAGTTAAACAGAAAATAACATAATTCACTACCTTTTAGATTAGAAAAGAAACTTATGGTTGTTTCCCTAATAAGAATTATTTCAATGTATTTAATGGTAATTGTTGATGCAAATTTCAGTACTCAGTGCAATACAAAAGATAGCAAGGAATTTGCTCATGATCACATGGAGCTCTATGAGTGAACAAGGAAAACAAACAATAATTGTAATTCTTGCTTCATGATGGTAATCCTAAAAGTGGTACAATCTGTGAAAAGGTTGAAAAGCCCTGGACTAGAAGACCACCAAGATCCCTGCCAACTCTATTCTGATGGTTTGAAAGTTCCACATTTGTACTACAGAAAGCTAAAATAGAAATGCTGACGGTACAGAATTTGGTTGTCTGTGGAAGAGAGAAAGAAGAATGTGCTGATGAGCTAAAGCAGCCAGTTGTGTATGGAGAAAATGATACCAAAACAATTGGTGGAATGAGCAGAGACTTGAAAGCTACTACAGCTGTGAAAGGAGTAGCAGAGTCTTACAGCCTCATAACTCTTCCAAAGGCACAGACCAGCTACTGCCAGCAAGCTAGCAACAAGTAATTGTTTTCCCCCTCCTATGAACTGATAAGGACAGAGAACTATAGAAATGTTTCAGTAAAAGGGAGAAATTACAAGGCTACTTCAAACTTCAGTAGCACCTACTAAAGACAAAAGCTGGAAGACAGAAGATCATATAGGGTTAAGTTTAGGGTAATAGAAAACCATGCATTTGCAAGAAAAGGTGAGATCTAGAGAAAGAACAGTGACATTATTGGTGGAAAAGGTAGTGTTGGAAAAATGGTAATATGTAAGTATAAATATCATCATTTTTCACTTATAGCTAAAAGATTGCCACTTATATTATTAGGCAAAGATAGGTCCAATAGTTGTGTGTAATAGGTCTAACACATTAGTGTATATTTTGCATAATAAACTAACCTTATATAAATACCAAAGAAATTTGGCCTCCTGGTCTGTGGTTTGTACCTTAATTTAATTGAAACTCTCTTATTGGTTGTTCCTAAAAAGAATTCCTACAAGAACTGACAAGTACGGCTTCCGGTTTGCGCATGCGGTACTTTCGGACGTGCAGAGAGAGCTCCCTCCCTGCCGTCCGATCTTTCTTCATTGGAGGACCCTGAAAAGGATCGAAAGTTGCCCTGGAGGGGTGACCACTGCAAGAAGGCCCTCCTGTGATCGTGGAAGGGTGGCAGCCCTCAGCTTGAATCTGGAGCAGCTCCTTTTGGCCCAAAGAAGAAGAGACCAGCCATCAACATGGCCGATCATTAAGCCGTTCCCTGCCGAAAGCCAAAAGCACCATCTAGCACAACGAAGCAATCTGGAGGACTTGGGTGAGACTTTTCCTTTTTTATCCCCCTAATTGCCTGCCTGTGGGACTTTTCTGAAAATTTTCTTCCCCCCCCCTTTTTTTAAAAAAAAAAACAGCTTTTGTATACTTGGGGGAATAACATTTTAAGCCTTAAAGCAAAGAAAGAAAGAAAGAAACACCATCTGATTAAGCAAAGAAACTAAGCAATCTCATTCCTACCTTTTAAAAAGCTCATATTTTTGTGGGAATCTACTACCCTATTCTCTGTTTAAGATGTGAACTAAGGAAAAAAGAATGGGCTAATTATATAAAAGCTTTATATTAGTTTGAAAAAAAAAGAATTTTACAACTTATTCTATATGCTACTGATGACATCCTGTGGCTAAACCTGGAATTGCAAGAAAACCTTTTGCTTATTCTGACAGCTGACTGAATAACAGAGTTGTCCTTGATATTATCTTCAAAGACAAGTGTGGGAACACCTGGCACTGAAAACAACTTTCAGGAGCATTGGAGGTGGAAAATTACTGACTTTTATTAAAATAGCCTCCATGGAAGACTTAGCTGTAAACACTAATGAAATGGATGACTACTATATCCCACCACTTAACTACAAATTGATATTGGACACAATCTTGGCTATAAGTGAGCAAATTAAAGCCACATTACATGATAAACCTGACAACTCAAAGCCACCAGACCAAACTTTAACCTTAAATGATGAACTGACAACCCAAAAACAAATAGAAGATCGGGAAATTAACACTGAAATAGGAGACTTCAAAGAGCAACAAACACAGCCTACAGAGAACTTTGAAGTCCAAACTCCAACTTTAACTACAAAACTTACAGTTCAAAAAACAACAACACCCAAAGAAAACAACATTAATAGCATCAAGGGCCTTCAAATACAGTATGTTGAGGATTCAGCTAATCAAACGATAACAACATTAGCTACTATGTTCTACCTAACCCAGATGGAAATGGAACAAGAATTACATCAAACATCAAAAACTGAGCTATTAAAGCAATATTTCAATGATTATAAAGGGGACACCAGCTTGGCAAAACTGTTATTTTGATGGTCTCCGTGGATTCAAATAAGAGATGGAGGAAGAAAGGGAGACACATTTGAGTATTTAAAGACACTAAGATGGAAGCCTGATTGGCACAAAAGGAAGGCGAGAGTTAGATTTAAAGATTTAGACTTGTCTTTTTTGGGGGATTTGTAAGGACAGAACTTAAAAAATCTTTTTTGATGGACTAAGGGGAATCTTAAAAAAAATAAACTGATTTTATATTTAGGTTTTAGATTTTTAAAGGAAAACAAAATTAAGCTTTTAGAATAAAACTTTGAATTATACTATAGAATTTAGAATCTTATAAGATAGTAATCTTATAAGATAGTAATAAGTGTTGAATGGTTAAGACAAAAAATCTTTTCTAACAATTGGTGATTTGTTAAGATGAAAACTAGAATTTACTGTTAAATCATAAGAATGATTTGTAATGAACAATGTAAGTTTTGTAGACAAGAGAATTATTCTTTACTGAAATAGGGAATTGTAGGTTACCCAAAAAGTAAGCTTTCTTCTGTATATTATAGGCCACTTTAGAGTATTTTATTGCAATTAGGGAAAACTTAAAAACAGGATTTTGATATGTATTAGTCTAATTACATTGAAAACTTTCCTAACTGATTAGGTCATATCTAGAAATATACTAGGGACGCGGTGGCTCAGTAGGTTAGGACGCTGAGCTTGTCGATCGGAAGGTCGGCAGTTTGGCGGGTCGAATCCCGAGTGCCGCGTAACAGAGTGAGCGCCTGTTACTCGTCCCAGCTTCTGCCAACCTAGCAGTTCGAAAGCACGTAAAAATGCAAGTAGAAAAATAGGGACCACTACGGTGGGAAGGTAACAGCGTTCCGTGCGCCTTTGGCGTCTAGTCATGCCGGCCACATGACCACGGAGACATCCTCGGACAAGCGCTGGCTCTTCGGCTTTGAAACGGAGATGAGCACCGGCCCCTAGAGTCAGAAACGACTAGCACGCATGTGCAGGGGAACCTTTACCTTTACCTTTACCTAGAAATATACTAACCTGATCACTTTGACTATATGAAAACTAAGGGAATCAGAGAGGGAATCTTTATTGATGCAACCTGAACTATTTACAAACAACTTGTTATTTGCTACTTTTCACTACTTTTCATAAATACATGTATATGTAAATACTGAAAAACCAATAAAACTTGAATAATAAAAAAAGAACTGACAGGTACAATTTTCTATAAAGAAGATAATCAAACAAAAAAGAAATCCATGCAATCACAACACAAACATTGCCAGATCAAGCTGTATACCATGTAATTCAGCATATTGTGCATTTGGAAAACCCATAGGCTTGCAATAGAGATAAAGTAGTATTTAAGGCTGCTATGATTTAGGAAGAAGTAAATAGCTGCCAAACCTAATGTTAGATACTGGGTTCGTTGCTTCAATGACGAGATGAAGTGAGTGAGTTCAGCAAAGATCATTGTTTATTGCTTGCAGGAACTGAACTGAGGTACAGGGCTGCGAATGCAGCAATTTATACCCTGGCCTCTAGGCGGTGGCCAATAGGTTTAAAGCAACCTATTGCCGCCCTAGAGGCAGCCAATGGCGGCGCTGGAGATGGGTTGTCTGAGGAGCTGGGAGCCATTAGCCAGCTTACCTGCTTGAAAAACCTTCCAGCAATTAACCCACATGAAATTCCCTGAGCAAGACAAAGCCCAATACATTACACCCCTCACCCCTAGAACATACATACATTATAACAGCAAAAGGAGAATGGAGATCACAGCAATACAAGTTTTACAGAGGTACAACAGTAATATACAATGTCCACATTTTTCCATACTTACTAATACAGAGAGTCTCCTGGCTAGCAGCACATTAATCATTGTTGTTGTTAGCTGCGAAGTCATGTCCGACCCATCGTGACCCTATGGACAACATTCCCCCAGGCCTTCCTTTCCTCTACCATCTTCTGGAGTCCATCTAAGCTCACGCCTACTGCTTCAGTGACTCCATCCAGCCACCTCATTCTCTGTCGTCCCCTTCTTCTATTGCCCTCGATCTTTCCCAGCATAAAGCTCTTCTCCAGTGAGTCCTTCTTTCTCATTAGGTGGCCAAAGTATTTGAGTTTTAGCTTCAGGATCTGGCCTTCTAAAGAGCAGTCAGGATTGATCTCCTCTAGGACTGACCGGTTTGATCGCCTTGCAGTCCAAGGGACTCGCATTAATCATACAAACAACATTATAGCTCAGTTATTTCAGAACAAAATCTTGTAGATATACAGGAGGCTTGCAAATCCTTGTGGAACGCCTGGGAGAGCCAGGCACTCCCTGGCCTATCAGCTTGCCCACCAGGCTGGGTAGACCAGGGCCCATAAGTTCAAGCGAGTCTGGCTGACTCGGAATTCTCTGGCTGGCCCTCTCTGGTTGGCCCACCCCAGAATCCAATCGCTCCACAGAGTTAGCACAGTGGCTGTAGTGTTCTGGTTGGCTTTCTCCATCAGGGGCCCCATGTTGCACTCCTGGGTTTTGCTCCCCTACAGACACCTCCCCATTGCTCTGACTGCCTGGGACCTCAGAGCCTATGGATTGATCAGCCTGGCTGTCGGTTTGTGGTCCGTGGATGGGACCTGTGATGAAGTCCTCGTTTTGTGGCCGTTCTGGAAAGCACTTTCTAAGCTGATCGATATGGTGACAGATGACTTGCCTGCCCTCTAGGCCCACTTCATATGAGAGGGCCTGACGTTTGGGTGATTTTCCCATGCCCATAGTTCCTGGCACACACCCCATCGCCCACTTGCAGCCTCTCGGGGGTTTTGGGCGAGACGCCTCAGCTGCCACCTGGTCAGGGTGCAATCTGTCCAGTTTCATGATTAGTCGCCTCCCCCAGCGTAGCTCTGCTGGGTTTTTCCCCATTGCTGTGCATGGTGTGGAATGTTGGCAGAGCAAAAAGTTGGCCAGTCTGTGGTGTCAGTCCCCAGTCACTATATGACTCAATGACTCTTTCATGGTGCATACCATACGTTCGGCTTGACCATTACTAGATGGGTGAAATGGAGCCGATGTCGCATGCCTAATGAGGTTTGCCCTCAGGAACACCTGAAATTCTGCCACAGTAAATTGGGCTCCATTATAGGGCACTACGACGTCCGGCAGCCTATGTGTTGCAAAGAGTTTCCTAAGCACCTGGATGGTCCTAGCAGTAGTCATGTTTGCGATTGGTATAACTTCTAGCCATTTAGAGTGGCTGTTGACCACTATAAGGAAAAGCTGTCCCTGAAAGGGCCCAGCGAAGTCTATATGAATCCTCGACTGGGGGGGTGTCTCCTCCCACCTGTGAACGGGAGCATGCGGCATTTCAGGCCTCGATTGCTGGCATGTATAACACCCATACACTTGAGCCTCAATGGCTTTATCTAATCCTGGCCACCATAAATGTCTCCTTGTAAAATAACTCTGAAACTTTTATCTAGCCACCCCATGTGTACCCAAGATAGCACTCTGCTTAGATTCTTATCTGCTGCCATTTCAGCAGCTATGTCCCCCGTATGGAGGGGAAACTCCGGTAAGTCCTTAAAGGACAAAACGTGGGCCACTAGGGCCAGATCTGGTTCGATTTGCGGCAGTGAAAGCCTGCTCAGGCCATCTGCATGGCCCATATCCTTGCCGGGTTTGTGAATTAGCTTAAAGCTGTAAGCCGATAAAAAAATGGACCATCTTAGCATCCTAGGGGATAAGATGTGGGGTGTCTGTCTGTCTGTAGTGAATAACCCCAATAGCAGTTTATGTCTGTAAAGACCATGAAGTCCCTGCTGTATAAGTAGTTGCGGAATTTTTTTACTCCAGCTACTATGGCCAGTGCCTCTTTGTCTATTTGAGCGTAATTACACTCAGTGGAGGACAGTGTCCTCGACTAAAAAGCAATTGTAACTTGAGTTCCATCGCTCTCTAAGTGACTCAGGACAGCCCCCACCCCGTATGGGGATGCATCACATGCAAGGCATACCAGCATCAATTCCTTAAAGTGAGTGATCATGGAACTGACGGACAGGAGAATCCTCAATTCCTGAAAGCTTCTTTCATGAACACTAGTCCACTTCCATGCTGCATTTTTGTCCAAGAGCCGGTGTAACGGCTCTGCCACTGCGGCCTTGTTAGGAAGGAACATGTGGTAAAAATTTAGGAGGCCTAGGAATGCCTGCAGCTCTCCCTTCGTTTTGGGGCTGGGTGCCATCTGAATGGCTTTTACTTTAGACTCAGCAGGGTGGATGCCATCAGCATCTATACGGAAACTCAAGAACTCAGTTGAAGGGACTCCAATACTGCACTTATTCTTTTTAAGCTTGAGGCCTGCTTTGCGCAGCCTTTGAAGGATGGCTCTGAGCCTCCTTGCTAGCACCTCAGTGGATTCCCCGGCGATGAGCACATCATCAAAATAGGGGCAAACCCCCGGAATGCCCTTAGGCATCCGTTCCATAATACCCTGAAAAATGCCCCAGGCTACACTGATCCTGAATTGCAGGCACTTTACTTTAAATGCTCCCCTGTGGGTTACAATTGTCTGTGCCGCAGCTGTGGCCTCATCAACAGGAAGCTGTTGGTAGGCCTGAGCCAAATCTAATCTTGCAAAAATTGTACCGCCTTGCAAAGATGCCAGGATGTGGCTTACTACTGGCACTGGGTATGCATGCTGTTTGAGTGCATGATTAATTGTGCATTTGTAATCGGCACAGATTCTGACCTCCCCATTGGCTTTTAGTGGCGTTATGATTGGGGTCTCCCATTCACCCCATCTACTGGCTGCAGTACGCCCTGTTCAACAAGTTTATCTAACTCAGCATCTATCTTGTGCTTGAGATCAAATGGCACCCTACGAGGTTTAATCCTGACCGGCACTACAGTAAGATCTAGTTTAAATGTTATTGGCGGGCCCATGTAAGTCCCCAGAGCTTAATCAAACACATCTGCGAATTCCTCGCATACTGTCACTAGACTCGCGACTTGCGCCCAGTTAATTCCAGTTATTTGGATGCCTAGTGCAACAAACCAATCGAACCCGATCAGGCTCATTCACTGACCCCCTACTAAAATGTCCAGGTGCCCAGGGAACCCCTTAAATTTAATGGCTAGTGTGGCCTCACTCTTGACTGCGACTCTGGCATTCTGGAAATCAGTTAGTATAATGTCAGAAGGCCTCAGCTTGGCCCATCTCTTACTGTGATTACAGACGAAATTAAATGTCTCAAGTGAAATGATAGATACTGCAGAGCCCATGTCCAGCTCCATCTTGCAGGGGACCCCTTGCAACTCCACCTGAAGTCTAAACTTCGGCTTAATAGGGCAGCGAGCTCTTGTACGGCAAATGCTTCTGCGGCTGGAGCAAAACACCACGCTATACTGTCCCAGGGCCCCAGTACCTCTCCTGGTCAGAATGTCCAACTGGCAATTCGATGGCCAGTCCCTCTGGCAACCTCTGCACATGGACGCAATGTGGCCAGTCTTTCCGCAGGCTCAGCACATGGCTGTCCAGAACCTACAGTCCAAATGTTGGTGGCGGCCGCCACACCCTGGGCACCTAAGGAAAGGATCTGCCTTGTAAGTCGCCCCTTGTTGTCTGTTGCTGTGATGCTGTTGGTCATTGTGTCTTTGTAGCTTGTCGACTTCTGTGTCGTCTTTGAGGTTTTCTGTGTGTTCGGCATCCTTGTGGTGGACGGCTTCCTCGTGCTGTGCTGTTTTGGTGGGCCGCATGGCTCGTACGACCCCGCCGGCAGCTTCATCTGCCATGATTTCTTTCAACACATCTGGGAACAACAGAGTCTCTTTGGCGAAGAGTTTTTGCTATAACTCTCAATTCCGGAGACCGCAGACAAGTTGGTCTCGTAGTCTCTCCTCGACATCGGAGAACTGGCACAGGCATGCAGCCTGCCTCAAGGCCACTATGAATTTGGACGTTGTTTCACCTGGTTGCTGAACTCTCTGTTCAAATGCATGGCGCCAAGCAATTACCAACAGCTTGGGTTGAAAGTGGTCTCCGAGCTTCTTCTTCAAGTCCATGAATGTTACAGACTCCAATGGCGTCAGCATGAACAAGTTCTCTGTGATGTCGAATGTGGCTGGGCCGCACACACACAGGAGCGTAGCAGTCTTCAGGCCGTCCTCAGCAACTTGATGGCTGGATGGCTGGATGGAGTCACTGAAGCAGTAGGCGTGAGCTTAAATGGACTCCAGAAGATGGTAGAGGACAGGAAGGCCTGGAGGAACGTTATCCATAGGTTCGCGATGGGTCGTACACAACTTCGCAGCTAACAACAACAACAATGTGAGGTGTCCACAAATGTCCATAATGCTCCAAGGTTTATATCATTATAGAGTTGTGTATGAATATTATTATATTAGCAGGGCCAATTCACAAGAGTAACAACCAAAAGCAAGTCAATTACTGCACTACTAGAATTCAGGAACAACTTTCAGCCTCTGGCAGAGGAAACTAGGTCTGAGCCTTGAGGGAAAGAAAATTGCAGGACCGAAACAAAATGGCTGATCCCTAAAGACTAGAGGGGATCCATCTGTTTCCTGC
The DNA here is from genome assembly GCF_964194415.1 of Vipera berus. Lineage (NCBI taxonomy): Eukaryota > Metazoa > Chordata > Lepidosauria > Squamata > Viperidae > Vipera > Vipera berus. Next base: position 44,678,799 of record NC_138207.1, read on the forward strand.
CAAAAGATAAGAAAACTCCTGCTAATTGGCTGATTTAGTATTAAAAGGAATCCAGAAAATTGCATGCTGACCAGACACACAGACTTATGAAGATTTTTGCCAAGAGCAATAGCTGGAGATTAACAGAATAACTTCCATGGTTATCAGGTGCACTGACAAGGATTGCTGCATGCTAATTTGTGTGGAGACAATTAATACCACTAAGAAAAGCTGCAAGCATATCACTACATATTTTAAAGGTCTAAGCAAGAAACTCAATAACCTGAAGCTCATCATTTTTCTAGTTCATGAGAGATGACTGGAAAGTGGAGGAAAATGCTACAGATTTATGACTGGCTACAAATTCTAATCTAATCTAATTTATAATCCACTTTGAAAAATCCTATGAAAAAACAGGAAATCCCTTCTGGAGAGTTCTTTACAGGTAGTCCTTACTTAACAATACTATTTGGGACAAGAAACTCCATCATTAAGTGATGTAATCATAAGCTGAAAAACCACATGACTGCACCACTTAGAAGCAGCAGTTCTGGCAATCCCAGTTGCTCTTATTAAACAAGGACTGTGCTGATTTTAAGTACCAGTTTTAATAACCCTGAATTACAACTTTATGTTGACTTTTCATTGACCTTTGCTTGTCAGAAGTTGGCAGAAAAGGTTGCAAGTTGCAATCATGTGACCATGGGATATTGCAATAGCCATAAGTATGAGGCCCATTCCTAATTACTGCTCATTCAGCACCATAATAAGTTCAAACAGTCACTGAATGAGTTGTTTTTAATTAGGACTGTCTGTAAGACAGAAATGATCTTTTTTTTATTGAAAAGTTTTACAATACATTTTATCTTTAACAATCCCCCCCTCCCTCCACCCACCCCTACCTAACCCTCCCTATCCCTCCCCCCCATTCCCCCCTCCCCCCCCCCCGACTTCCCAGAGCTAAGTACAAGGTATAAAAACAAAGAACAATCATAAACATCCATATGCTAACAACAATAAACTATTAAGTCTATCGCACTCTAGCTCATATGAGATGACTACAAGCAATACTAATATTACATATAAAAGGAAAGGAAAAAAAGAGAAAAAAGCTTATTCAAATGCTAAGTGAAACTTTTTAGTCCCATATTTGTTCTGGATATAATCAATCCACTTTTTCCACTCCATAATATAACGTTCTTGCGAATGATCTTTCAAGTAGGCCGAAATCTTTGCCATTTCCGCCAGGTCAGAAACTTTTAGAGTCCATTCTTCTATAGTCGGCAGTTCCTCCTTCTTCCAATATTGACCTATTAAGAGTCTTGCTGCTGTGATTAAATTCAACATCAACTTAATGTCCACAACAGTAGCATCTGTAATTATACCCAATAGAAACAATTGCGGACAAAACTTTATCCTTTGCTTGAAGATCTTCTGCATATTCCACCAAATTTTTATCCAAAAAGCCTTAACCTTTTTGCAGGTCCACCATATATGAAAATAGGTTGCATCTTCACCACCACATCTCCAACATTTAGGTTGATAGTTCGGATACATACTTGCAAGCTTTTTAGGATCTAAATGCCATCTATAAAACATTTTATAAAAATTCTCTCTTAGATTTTGGGCTTGCGTAAATTTTACGTTCCTCACCCAGATCTTTTCCCACGTGTTCATTGTAATAACTTCTTGAATATTCTGAGCCCATTTGAAATGATCTTTTATCAAGCAAAAAAATTGTCTGAAATGGTATAGGGATTTCTGCCTGAGCATGGGTTTGGACTAGAAGACCTCCAAGGTTCCTTCCAACTCTGTTATTCTGTTATTATATTATATGATTAGTTTAGCAGCAGTGGGCTTCAGATGAAGACTTGTACATTGTAGGATATAACCTTGTAATGGAGCCTTTGAAAATACTCAGAGAAAAAATCAGAAGGAATGTATGGAGTTGTATCCATATCTTAAACATTGTGAAAAGAAAGATCTAGGAAATTACAAACTAGTCTGGCTCTATATCAATAAATATAAAAAAAATCAGTCTATTAAAATAAATTAACAATCGTATCAAGATAAAGATTTCCCTGTTCAGTCATGTCCAACTGTACGGGTGCAATACTCATCTCTGTTTCTCAACTGAAGGAGCCAGCATTGTCTGAAGACACTTCCTGGATTCTGTGGCCAACATAGCTATATGCCAAAGGTGCATGGAATGCTGTTACCTTTCCACCAAAGTGGTACCTATTAATCTATTCACATTTGCATGCTTTCAAACTGCTAGGTTGGCAGGAGCTGGGGCAGGAATGGGAACTCACCCCATTGAGTGGCTCTCGCATCTTGAACCCAGGCTGTCAGATTTCCAGCTGACAATCTCAGTATCTTTAACCATCATGCCCCCTCAGAACAATAGTATACCTTAAGTGAAATCAGCATGGATTTTTCAGGAAGAATTACATACTTGTGGGCAGGATGATAACTAAAATATGTTGGCTTATATGGTAAATTCTAATTAAAAGAACCTAGACTTAATAGAGTAACATTAGCATACCTGGAAAAAAAGCTGAATTTGCCTTGGTTGTCTAATACATTTATGGATATGTGTGCCATGGTTCCGATTGACAGAGACAAATAAAGCAGAACTCTGAGGCTTGCAAATTCCTCAAAGAACATTTTTATTGATACAGAGTATCGGCACTTCAAAACTGAAACCAAGTCTGAAGAGATGCATAACAATTCCCCAATACAAAGTTAAGAAATCCCACCCCTAAAGCTAGGCAAGCCACTACATTTCCCCATTTAGCTTGTTGGCAAGCTTTTCATGAAACACCCAGCCCTCAGTCTCGGGAGCAGCCAATGACCTTGGTTCCCATGAAAGAAAATTGAAGAGAGAAAGTCTGTTTTGTCTAGCGGAACACCTGGCAAACCCCCCCCTCCCTCGGTGCTATGTGGCAACTAGGAATGAAAAGGAAAAAATGGCTGCAGCCGTGCTCATTCTAAAGTTGACAATATGTCTATGGAATAGTTGTGGTTGAAGGAATGTTAGTTGAAGATAGCAATGAATATGATATGATGTTGTTGGCTGAGACTAGAATGATTGGTGGCAAGTATTAGGTTGTATAACGCCATGGGAATTATGGATTTAGAAATTAATACATCAAAAGCCAATGTGGTGTTGTTGTTGTTACAAGTGTACAAACTGTTTTAACTCAGAAGCTGATTCTTCATTTGAGAAACTGACTCCCATGGGACCTCTCTCTTTCTCTCAGCAAGATTGCTCTGCCTTCATGATTCACTTTAATCAACCTGGCTGCCCAGGCTTCAGCTAGATGAAAGAGTTGTAAAGAATGGTTTCTTTCCTCTCAAACTTTGCAAATTCAATAAGAAAAATGTCAGATCTCTAACTATGAACAGGGAACAAATATTTTTGTTTTACTATTTCAAAAAGAAACAAAGGTATCAATAAAGATAAACAATACTAAGCTACTGAACTTGATAGGATCTCTTTGTATTTTGAAAGGAGGCTTGTTAAGAGATGTTTTTTCCCCTTTTTTTCTTAAATATATTCAACTAGTCAGTCTCCTAAAGGTACAATACATTCTAGGATAACTTTATATCTAAACAAATTACTCTGATATAAAATTCCATTTTATTTGGAAACCATTTTTACACTAGATTTCTATACATGGAATGGTATCTCATTCCAAATATGTGTTCTAGAGGAGCAGTCTCCAGCCTTTGCAGCTTTGTGAACAGGAGGGGGGAGAGGGGATGGTTCCATGTGAGTGGCAGGTGAGTGTGCATGCACACAGCTCCAATTGCGCTAGCAGCAGGCCCGTATGCCTCCCACTTACACAAATGGAGCTGCATGTGCACAACCGCCTCTCCACTGTGAGCGCAAGTGGAGCTGCATAAGCATGCATGCACTCACCTGCCGCTTCCATAACCTGGTTCTGAATGGGTCACAGATCAGTAGTAGGCCATGGCCTGGAAGTTGAGGACTCCTGTTCTAGAATTCATAATTCATTCTGATATATAGCCCACATATTATCTATTGCATTTGTAATATATTGTTATTTGTAACTTTTCTTTTGCTTCTTACTGATTTCACTTCTGCCAGCTAAATATTTTGGCAGTTCAGTAGGGAAATGCTTTGACTAGAAATTGTAGAAGAAATGTCTCATAGTATTCTACATTGTTAATGGTGTTTTAGAATATATTAGCCATATGACACTTTAGATCTACTGGTTATTCAAGTTTTTGTTCTTGTTGTTGTTATCCACCCATATTTTTGTTTACTATTTACCTTTTTTCCTTCTTTAGTACATTTTCATCTAAAGCAACCAAATTTCTGTGAAGATACAACATAATTTTATTTGTATACAGTAACAATGCTGTATATCAGAACAACTTTCTCACAGTTTGATCTAGTGACACCAAGCTAGAAACCAGGAGACTGTGAGTTCTAGTCCCATCTTAGGTATGAAAGCTGGCTGGGTGACTTTTGGCCAGTCACTTTCTCAGTCCATAACATCAAGCTTGGATCAATTCCTGTCGTAACCAATGGATCAACATTCAATTGATCTGAAAAAAGCAGATATTGCACTTGCAAGAAAATGCTAGGAAGAAAAAATAATAATAATATAATGTGTACTGCATCCTCCCCAAAGTTTTGATGCTCCTTGCTTAATGGCCATAAGCAAAACCACAGCTTATATAACTTTGGCCCATTATGTTGTAAATGCAAGACAAAAAAAGGGCAAATACCGTGGAAATTTCAGCATGACAGTGGAATATTTTAGATAATAAGCGACCTTATTATTATGTGTCCCTTCCTCCTAGTAGGTCAGCATCCTAACCATACTATTTGAGATATGGTCAGTGAATTGAAACAAACTGGTTTATTGGACCACAGGTTGCTGAGCCTTCTTCCTGTCACTCCTCAGCCAATTCAGCTTGCTGTGGATGTTTTCTTACAAGAGCACTTTCAGTAGTCCATATATTCGGGGAGGGGGGGGAAGCTTTCATAAATTTGATAGTGAATGCAATTTACATGTGTGAGTGTGTGTGTGGGGGTAGCTTTTACCACAAATATTAAGGAAACCAATTCTTCCCCTTCCCTTGGAAAGAAAATTCCAAGTTCTTCAAGTTTCAGTCCTTCCTCAGCCTACTTAATAGGCATTTTCCTACCTGGTAAAATGGATAGCCTCTCTCTCAGCATTTGCCTAAATCTCTTAATGTCTTTTGTGCTTCCCAAACATGCCCTCTCCTTCTAGCTGCAAGGAGTGGAATCTTAGCTTGGCAGAAAGACTGCAGGGAGAAAGCAATGGTCTTTCTTTCTCTCTTGCTTTAAAAGTGCTGCCTCTTATTTCTTTCACCTCTACAGATTATCCCCTTTCCCTTTTTTGTTTCATAGCCTTGTCTAAGGCAGCTTCTTTATTTCTCTTCGAATTCCCCCTACACCAAGGGTAGGCAACCTTGGCTCTTTTATGACTCATGGACTTCAACTCCCATAATTCCTGAGTCAGCCATGCTGAGGAGAAATGGAGAGGTTTCCATGCTGAGCCATGCTGGCTCAGGAATTCTGGGAGCTGAAGTCCACGAGTCATAAAAGAGCCAAGGTTGCCTACCCCTGCCCTACACCCATTGTACTTTCCAGAGATTCTCATTTATCCAAGTTTTAACTTCCACCAGTTACAATCTAATGTCACAACTTTTTTCACCTCTCCTACAGCACTGGCCAACTGTTTACAATTACTATCATTGTCTTTAAAAGCCTATTTGACACCCTTAATGAAAAGTTTGACATCCATATTACCATTCAGAACAAAGAGATTGTTCAATGACAGAAATACTTTTAGAATCCTATTATAGACTATATGTCTGTTCAGTCAATTATTAACAAACTATTATTATGATAAATTTCACTGACAACACTATGTTGTTGTATATTAAAATGCACTGATAAATATAATTAATTCCAATTAATTGTGTCCCCACTAGCCCATGCCAGATAATAATCTTAAAACTGTGAGTATCAATCCTATCAGAAATAAATAAAGGCCATGGTATACCTAAAGACAGGCATTATGGAATCTGATGACATAGTTATGACAGGATGAGTAAGCACACATTTAATTATTTTCCACGATGCAAGCAATTTTCATAATCAAAATTTAAGCCACTGAAATAATTTTCAAACTAGCAATTATTTTTTTAAAAAAAATCAATAAACTTTGGACTTAAATAGCTTCATTGAAAATAAGATCACTAGGTTTTCTAATAAACGTGTCTACAGTAAATGTGTAATGCTGTATATATCTTTCTTATCTTATATCATAGTATCTGAAATGGCAGCAAAGCAAAAGTTCCATCTTAGAAAGATATAAGGTATTGGATCTAAGGTTTTCCTGTGACCACAAATTCTTTTGCTTATAGTCAAGAAGATTACAGCTGCAGTATCTTGACAAACAATATTGTACTTAAAGTTGCTGTCATTGATAAATACAGTATTGAGATATTGTGTTTTTAAGTCCTTTTTGATAAAATTGTATTTGATTGACTAAAACTTTATAAAATGGAAACACAATTTGCAGGCAATATAATTCACTGAAAAATCAATTGCCCAAGAAATTTATATATGTTGAATATTAATTTATGTTGGAAAAAAATCAAATACTGAAATTTCAAGACTGAAATTTCAAGACTGAAATCTAGTGATATGGATTTGTTCCTTAGTCCATATGAGAATTCTGAGTTTTGCTTATGACAAATGGTAATTAGTTGCTGATGCTGTAACCCTTTATTGTTTAACTTCATTATGTAATGAGGCACAGATTTTTTTGAAATGTCTTATAGGCTGCTATCACCTCTGTGAGTTGATGAGTTGTAGTTATGTATTCTGGCAGAAGCATATATGGAAATTACAACAAAACAGCTGTTGCAAATATTAATTTGTTTTCTCATGCACTCCAGAATATAATTCAAAAAGTACTGCTGAAAGTGGAGAAAATTTGAACATTAAGAAAATGTTCGTTTTTTAAAACCAGATGAGCAAAAATTTTGCTTGAAACAAAATGTACCCTTTGTCATAAGCCTGTTCTTTATGTTTAATCATTTTCACAGTGCTCCTTGAATTTCAGTACTAAAGTCTGAAAATTGTTTACATTTTCAACAATCAGAATTATGCCATCAGCATCACTCAGCTGACGGATGTTCACTCCTTCAGTTTTTTTTTAAAAATGCTCATTTTCCAATCCAGCTTCCCTCACTATATATTCAGTGTTATGTACTGGGCTCTTGAGGAATACCATGTGGGTTGCTGGAGCAGTTAATGGCTCTCCAGCAACCCAGACTACAAGTCTCCTGTGCTGCAATTGGCTATCTCCAGGTGGCAATGGTTGATTCAAACCTATTGGGTGCCGCGTAGGGGCTAAATTATATATTGCAGCTAGTTGCAGCCATTTCGCCAGCACGAATAAAATGATGAGTTACCCTGTACTCCGTTCCGCATCTTCATTCCTGTGCCAAAGAACCCGCTATTTAACAGTGGTGACGAGGGTGGGATCCTGCTTCACTGAATAAAGAGTTGAAGTCTACAAGGGAAAGGCAGTGCACGCCAGAGGGAAAAGGCATTCCCCCCCCTTCAAGGTCAGCTAGCAAGCTACGCTAGTGACCTCATGCTCAGTGGACTCATTCCCTGAGCCTAGAAGCAGGATTCAGAAGAATGCAGGAACCAGCAAGAAAGAATGCCGAAGGTTGGAAAACTGCGAGAATTTGACGTGAAACACCCGGAGAAATGGCCATCATATTTATCACAAGTAGAAAACTACCTCAGGGCCAATCAGATCATGGAAGAAGGACTGAAGGCTGCAATGCTACTCTGCGTGTGAGGCCAGCAACCTTTGATTTGGCTGAGAACCTTTTCGCGCCAACACTGATTGAAGCGGTCTCCTATGCAGATCTCAAAAAGAAGCTAACCGGGCATTTCCAGCCCAAGATGTCTGAAATAGCTTGGTGGTTCAAGTTCAAGTGCAGCTACCCGGTGACTCAGCTTTGGAATTCATAGCGGGCCTAAGGCAGGCCGCACGCCTATGCAAATTTTCAAATTTAGAAGAGCGACTACGAGACCGGCTCGTCTGCAGCCTATGGGACAGAATGCTTCAGCAGAGACTCTTTGCTAGGCCAAACTTAACATTTTCTGAAGCACAAGACAAAGTGATGGCTGACGAAGCCACCGGGGGTGCAGTTCAAACAGTACAGCCCGCCAAATTGACAAGGTTTGAAGAAACAGTCCACCCTGAGGGCACCAAATGCACTGAAAAATCTTCCAAGGAACAAGAACCTGAAATCAACCGACTCCAAAAGCAACCCAATGCGCAACACCGCAACAGCCAGCAGTGAGAGGACAGTTACAAGGCAGTTCTCTTAACGAGATGTAAGGGGTGTGGCGGCAACCATTTTTGCACCAATTGCAGATTTCAATCAGTCAAGTGCAGAGCTTGTGGAAGGACAGGCCACATCGCAGTGGTTTGCAGAGCTCACCAGAGAGACCAGCCACCCAAACACCAGTTGGAAGAACCAACTAGGAGAGGTACTGGGGCCAGGGGCCAGTTAGTGTGGGGTTGTTCAGAAGCCATAGAAGGGTATGCCACACCAGGGCTCGATGCCCCCTCAAACCCAAACTTAAGCTCATGGTAGAGCTACAAGGAGTTCCATGTAAGATGGAATTGGACTCTGGCTCTGCAGTCTCAATTATTTCTCAAGACACTTTTAACTTCGTGTGTAGGCACAGTAACAATTGGGCCAAACTAAGACCCTCAGATATAATCCTAATGGACTTTCAAAATGCTCACGTTAAAGTTAAGGGAGAAGCCACTTTGTTGGTAAAGTTTAAAGGGTTTTTGGGGTACCTGGATGTAATAGTAGTAGGGGGCCAGAGAATGGGTCTCATTGGACTTGACTGCTTTGATGCCTTAGGTATTCAGATTACTGGCATAAACCAGACACAAACTACAAACCTCACATCAGTATGCAAAGAATATGCGGACATTTTTTATTCAACCCTAGGAACATACACAGGACCGCCTATCTCATTTAAGCTAGATCCCAACATAGTTCCAATCAGGGTTAAGCCTCATAGGGTCCCCTTTGCCTTAAAACATAAAATTGATTCCGAAATCGATAAGCTTGTAGAACAGGGTGTGTTACAGCCTGTTGATATAGTCACTCCACTTAAGGCCAATGGGGAAATTCGCATTTGTGCTGACTATAAATGCGCTCTAAATAAAGCCCTCAAGCAACACGCTTACCCGGTCCCAGTGGTCAACTATATTTTAGCCTCCTTGCAAGGGGGTACTATTTTTGCTAAACTTGATTTCGCACAGGCCTATCAGCAATTGCTGGTTGATGAGGCCACAGCCATGGCTCAAACGATCGTGACTCACAGGGAGGCTTTCAAAGTTAAACGCTTACAGCTTGGAGTCAGTGTTGCACCGGGTATTTTTCAGGGAATCATAGAGCGTACACTCAAGGGTATTTAGGGTGTCTGCTGTTATTTTGACGATGTTCTTATTGCAGGGGAATCCCCAGAAGGGTTGGCCAGTGGGCTCAGGGCTGTCTTACAGAGGATTCGTGAAGCAGGCCTCAAATTAAAAAAGAACAAGTGTAGTATTGGGGTTTCTTCAACAGAATTCCTGGGTTTCCAAATTGATGCTAACGGCATTCACCCCACTGATTCTAAAGTGAAGGCCATTAAAATGGCTCCTAGGCCTAAATCAAAAGGAGAGCGACAAGCATTCTTGGGTTTCCTAAACTTCTATCACACATTTCTACCTCATAAGGCCGCAGTAGCAGAGCCCCTCCACAGGCTTCTAGATAAGAAAGCTCCATGGAAATGGACTAACTTACATGAAAAAAAGTTTCAAGAACTTAAAAGCACTATTGTCAGAAAAGTCCACTGTAACTCAAAGTTACAAAGAGTCTAAACCTGTATGTCTTGCATGTGATGCATCTCCCTATGGGGTGGGGGCAGTTTTAAGTCACATAGAAAAAATTGGGAAACAGGTTCCTATAGCATTTTACTCAAGGACATTGTCCTCTGCTGAGTGCAACTATGCTCAGATTGACAAAGAGGCCCTAGCCATCGTTGCTGGAATAAAAAAAATTCATGACTATTTATATGGCAGGGATTTCACGGTCTACACTAACCAAAAACCTGTTGGGACTTTTCACAACAGACAAACAAACCCCCCACATACTATTTCCAAGAATGCTGAGATGGTCTATTTTCCTATCTGTATACAATTTTAAATTAATTCACAAACCGGGCAAAGAAATGGGCCATGCTGATGGCCTCAGCAGACTACCACTGCCACTAATGGATCCAGATCTGGCTCCAGCTGCTAGAATATTATCCATACAGGACATACCTGAATTTCCCCTCCATGCAGGGGACATTGCTGCTGAAACTGCCACAGATAAAATACTTAGTAGAGTTTTGTCATTGTTTTCTTCTTGTCATTCCTCAGATTCTTTATCAGTAAGGCATAGGATTTCAAAGCAATTCCTAATATTCTTGAAAATGGTGGGTAAGTGGTCAATAACATATCATGGAAACTGGTTGGGTTTCTTCTTCACTTTGACTTAACTTGGAACTTGCAATGAGTTTGATCTGTTTCTCACTTCTTTTTATAATGGAGCTTTTCCATCTCCTTATACCAATAATACTCAATTTCATTTATGTATACTTCATCTGGTGACTGGTGATGCCTATGTATACTAGTATCATTTTAGTTGTTTGAAAACTGTTACCAAAGAAAAAGCAATGGATTATCAGAAATTCATAAATTGTTTTGCTTTATTTTGATTTCTTAAGCTATACTGTCCAACTACATTTTACTTTTTAATACTTCCAACAATCCAGTTTCCAGCCACAGGAAACACATCTTGCTTGCATGTTCTATTGATTTCAATTTGAACCTGACCATAAAACTCATCCTCTTCTGCTGCATAAGTGATTGGAGCATAATCTTGGATTATTGTCATACAAAAGGGTTGTCCAGACAATGTAATTTCCCCCCCCCTTATGGCAACATCAGCAATTAGAATAACTCCAAAGGCATTATTCTAGCCACATAATAAGCACCATTAATATTACAAAAGATTTTCAGCTCTTTGTCAGTAGCATGTTGAGTGCCACCCAACTTGAGGAACCTATCATCTGGCACTGTATCATAAAAGATTTTATATATTTTTATCCATGTGGTTTACTTGGTAAAAAAAACAGGTATGGTTCTCCATTGCCATCTTCCATGCAGTATGAAATGATGCCTTTGCCATTGTCTCTAAAATAATATTCCACCTCAAGCATCTTCTTATGTGCCTGCTGTCCCATATAGGTGGAATGCTTGAGGTGGAATGCTTGCTTTAACTTGGCAAATGAGATTATCTTCATGCATTCAGTGATTGATGAGATTTTATTTTCTTGGCATAAAGTCCAGACATTCTTCACTTACTTCTCCCAGGAATAAACAAGAGCTAACAAGAGCCCATTCGGTAATTTTTTTCTAGGATATAGAATCTCAAGCATTCTAGTTTGTCTCAAAAGATAGGTATTCAAATCCATGATCATTTTGACTCAACTTTCCTGCACCTTTCTTAGCTTCTTCAAATGAACCAATCAGATCCATGTATAATGCTCCAAGGACTACAAACATATCTACAGATATTACAGTGTTAACCATTTTATTTTTACTTGCTTTCATATTGATCACTAGCATGAAATTTGTCTTTTTCATAGCTGCTGCAAACTGAACGTATTTATTGAAGTATCCACTGTGACCTCCATATCTTTTTCCTGGTCAGACCCCTTCAGTGCATATTGAACTTTTTGTTTGTTTGTTTGTTTGTTTGGTCCCAATAAGGTTTTGGAACAAGCTTCAATAAGGTTTTGGAACAAGCAATCCTTTTCAAATTTACAAATCACGGTTGACATTTTGAGATGATGGCGGACGTGTCGGGCGGAGCTCCGTAAGCTCCAGCTGTTGGGCGTCCCTTAGGAGCCCCTCAGGGGTCGTTTTGGGCCCTCTGGGTAGGGGATTTGGATTGTTAAATCCATGAAGTTACAAGGCAAATAATGAGGTAGTTTACTATTTGCTTGTTCTACCTGCGAGCTGCCTCTTTCCATCTGCTCTCGTCTTCCGTGGTGTTCGCTGGGCTCGGCTTTTTCGGCCTGCCGGCTCCTGCTGCCCCAGCGTCTCCGGGCCTCCCGGGGAAGCTGTGGTCGGCGGCGAAGGTGTTTCCCGTTGTTTTGGGCCACCATGGGCCGTTGGATTAACGTTGCTATCTTGAGCAATTTTCGGCCGTTCTCGGCAGCGTTCTCGGCGTCCTCGGAGCTCCAGCTGATCGGCGCTTCCTCGGAGCTCCAGCTGATCGGCGCTGCCGGGAGAGGAGAGGAGAGCTTGTACGAGATGCCTGCGGATCATTCTGGCGGCGGCAGCAGTGGCGGCGATGGCGGCAGCGGCGGCGACATTTTGTATCACTCTACCTGCCTTGGGCCGTCTTTGATTGCTGCCTCTTGGCCCGCTCTTGTTAGACCGATTGCTCGCTCGATCGCTTGCCCGACCGTCCCCCTGCTCCCGCCTGTGCCTTTTTGGCCCGTTTTCCATCGTCGGCGGGAATGGCTGGATCGTTTTTTGTTCCGGCGGCGTCCTGGTGGCGGCAGCAATGGCGGCGGCGTCTGCAGCGGCGCTCCGGTGATGGTAGCGGCCTTGGTGGCTCAGCAGCGATGTTGCACTCGACTTGTCTTCTCCCCCGTCTGCTTTGCTTGTTCCAGATGGCCTGGTACCCTCACTGTTGCTGGTGGCCCTGGAGGTTCTTGGGTTAGCCGGTTAACTCCGGTGGATCCCAATGGAGCCCAGCGGTCCCTTGAAAGACCTATGCTCTCTGTGGCACCTGTTGTGATTCTGTTCGGTGCCAATGGATTTTTGGACCTAAGGGAGTTAGACTCAGTGGACCACAATCTGGAAGGCCCCAATGATTGCAGAACTGAGGGCCATGGAGTTGTGGCCATGAACAATCTCCTGGAACGGCAGAGCAACGGAGGACTCGGCTGTTTAGCAGTGCAAACTTTGATGGCGTACTACGATGGATTATTATACCACCATACTTTTGCCTTCGGACTGTTGCTTATTGTCACCCATATATCATCCCCTAAGGATTCAGAGTTCCCTGGGTAATAGCCACCGTGAGAGGGTGGCTTGAATTTACATCTGCTGTCCCCTAGAGGTGAGAGCTCTAGGGGACATGCTATACCCAGGATGGGTGTTTCAGACCCCCCCCCAGGAATAGACCTTGCGACTGTCGTGAGAGGACGGTGGTTGGCCTGTCCTGGGGGTGCACCCAGCTTAGTGGCAGTGGCTGGGTGGAGGGCCGGGACACCTATTTGTCCTCTGCTTAGACCCTCCTTACTGACTGTGGACTGCCTGCATCTGGACTGCTCTTATGCCTTATCTTAGGTATTCTTCTACGGACTTGCTCGCCCTCAGGGGTGCTCCCCCTTCCTGGGGGCGACCCGCCTTTCCAGCCGCGTACAATCTCGAGGAAGGGCCCATTTATTGGGACCCTGAGAGATGGCTGGGCACGGGTAGGGGCCTCCGACGTAAACCTAATAAGAGGCCCCTGGTTTGTTTTTTGTCGAAATTTTTTCGGGGGTTAGGGAGGAGGGAGGGTACTTCTTTTGGTTGTTTGGACGAGGGGGGCAGTCCAACAACCTCTGTTCAGGCCAGTGCTGAGGCGGATCGCGGGGGGGAGGAGCGGGGGTCGGTTGCTTCTGGGGCTCCAGGGCCAGTCGTGGGATTACCTATTCCCACGACGTTAGGGAATGGCAGCAGGTGTAGGAACAGAGGGCCGTATCGATCTCTGGGAAGGTCTCTCCGCTGCTTACAAGCGGTGATGCACTCCGACCCTCTGGCTCCGCCCCGAGGTCCTGGGAGTGAGGATGTGCAGCCTCCTGAGCTCCGGCTGGTGTACTTGAATGCCAGGTCTGTCGTTAATAAAGCTCCTCTCGTCCGTGACTTGGTCGAGGGTGAGCAGGCGGACCTGGCTTGCATTACGGAAACTTGGTTGGGCCCAAAGGGCGGTATTCCTCTGGTTGATCTTTGCCCACCAGGTTTCCGGGTGCTACACCGGCCTCGGGCTCAGGGTAGGGGTGGGGGAGTGGCTGTTGTTATGAGGGAGACCTTGTGTCCACGGGAGGCCACCGTTCCCCAGATAGTCGGGTGTGAGTCTCTCTTCTTGAGATGCGGCCCTGGTGCGCAGTTGGGCTTGCTGCTGGTGTACCTTTCGCCTAGTCACGCAGCAGCAGCCCTGCCTGAGCTTCTCGATGTCCTCTCTGGGCTGGTGATTGAGTTCCCGAAACTTATAGTTTTGGGGGACTTCAATCGACCATCTCTGGGAGGATCATCTGAGTTGGCTCGGGAGTTCATGGCTTCCATGACGGCCATGGACCTGACGCAAGTAATTTCGGGACCGACTCATGAGGGAGGCCACACCCTTGACCTAGTTTTCTTATCTGGACGGTGGTTAGATGATCTTGGTGGGGGCTCCCCAATTGTTATGCCCCTGTCATGGACCGATCATCATCTCCTGCGCCTGGTCTTCCGTTTTGCCACCCCCCGCCGTGGGTGTGTGGAACCTATCAAATGGTACCGCCCCAGACGCTTAATGGATCCCCAGAGGTTCCAGGCGGCGCTGGGGTCCCCACCTGCCTCCCTTGCTCACAGCTCGGCAGACGCCTTAGTGGAAGCCTGGGAAAGGGCGGCCACTGAGGCTCTTGACCGAGTTGTACCCCTGCGGCCCCTGACCCGGTGCAGATCTCGTCGAGCCCCATGGTTCTCCGTGGAGCTCCGGGAGATGAAGCGTCGGAGACGGGGCCTAGAGAGCGGTTGGAGATCCAGCCGATCCGAATCCGATCGATTGCGACTAAGAACCTACACTAGGTCTTATCTCGCTGCGATAAGGGAGGCGAGGTCTAACCACTTCGCCACCCTTATCGCGTCCGCAGATAATCGCCCGGCCGCCCTGTTTAGGGTGACTCGCTCCCTCCTGAATCAGGAGGTGAGGGAGGATCCCTTGCAGGGTCGTGCCGAGGAGTTTAACCAGCATCTGTCGGACAAAATCGCTCGGATTCGGACCGGTCTGGACTCTGACTGGGCAGAGTCTGTCGAGCAGGACACGGGTGGTCTTGTCGATATCACCTGGGAGGAGTTTGATTCTGTGACTCCGGAGGAAGTGGACAGGATCATGGGGAGGCTGAGCACCACCACATGTTTATTGGACCCGTGCCCTTCCTGGCTGGTCTATGCAGCCCGGTAGAGGACACGCAGCTGGTTCCAGGCAGTTATATCGGCTTCTTTGAGTGAGGGTAGCTTCCCCGCCGTCTTGAAAGAGGCGGTGGTGAGGCCTCTCCTCAAGAAGCCTGCCTTGGACCCAGCTGTATTGAACAACTTTCGTCCTGTCTCCAACCTTCGCTTTCTTGCGAAGGTTGTTGAGAGTGTGGTGGCACATCAGCTCCCTCTGGTCCTGGATGAAGCGGATTATCTAGACCCGTACCAATCGGGTTTCAGGCCCGGGTACAGCACGGAGACGAAATTGGTCGTGCTGGTGAATGATCTCTGGAGGGCCCGGGACAGGGGGCATTCCTCTGTTCTGGTCCTATTAGACCTCTCAGCGGCTTTCGATACCATCGACCATGGTATCTTGCTGCGGCGTCTTGGGGGATTGGGAGTGGGAGGCACGGTTTTACAGTGGTTCTCCTCCTATCTCCAGGGACGCTCGCAGTCGGTGTTGGCAGGAGGGCAGAGGTCGACCGCGAGGTCTCTCATTTGTGGAGTTCCTCAGGGGTCGGTCCTCTCGCCTCTCCTGTTCAACATCTATATGAAACCGCTGGGTGAGATCATTCGTGGTTTTGGAGTTGGGTATCATCAGTATGCTGATGATACCCAGCTTTTCTTTTCGACCCCAAACCACCCCAGTGATGCCCTCACCGTGATGTCCCGTTGCCTGGAGGCGGTTCGGGTCTGGATGGGGAGGAACAGACTTCAACTCAACCCCGACAAGACCGAGTGGCTTTGCATACCTTCATCCCGGGTTTATTCGGACATTCCACCTCTTACTATGGGGGGCGAATTATTACCCCCCGTAGATAGGGCTCGCAACTTGGGAGTCCTCCTAGATTCACGGCTCACCCTGGAATACCACATAGGAGCTGTGACTAGGGGGGCTTTCGCCCAGGTTCACCTGGTGCGCCAGTTGCGGCCCTATCTAAGCCGGGATGATCTATGCACAGTCACTCATGCGCTCGTGACCTCTCGACTAGACTACTGCAACGCTCTCTACATGGGGCTGCCCTTGAGGACCACCCGGAGGCTCCAACTGGCACAGAATGCAGCCGCGAGAGTTGTGTTGGGAGTTTCCCGATACTCCCATGTCACACCTCTGCTCCGTGAGCTGCATTGGTTGCCAGTTGTCTTCCGGGTGAGATTCAAGGTACTAGTCATGGTGTTTAAAGCCCTACATGGCAGGGGTCCGGAGTACCTCAGGGAACACCTGCTGCCGGCATCAACTTCCCTCCACCCTGTGCGTTCCCACAGAGAGGGCCTCCTCAGGGTGCCACCGGTCAGAGAATGTAGATTGGTGGCCCCCAGGGGGAGGTCTTTCTCTGTGGGCACCCCGGAGCTATGGAACCAGTTACCGGTTGAGCTCCGGACGGCGCCCGATCTTCGCTCCTTTCGCCGCGATCTGAAAACATACCTGTTCGAACAAGCCGGCCTGGCCTGAGGGGGGATTGGTGGGGTTTTTACTATCATTTTATTGGGGTTTTATTAATGTATTTATTGTTTTTTATGGGCATGTATTTAATTACTTTTTAATTTTTGTATCTTTGTGTTTTATTCTTGCCCTGTACACCGCCCTGAGTCCTTCGGGAGAAGGGCGGTATAGAAATATTAATAAATTAAATTAAATTAAATTAAATAACTACCAGATGTTTTGGGAATAGCAGCCAGCACTAGGAAGACTGCTCTACCTGTAAGATATTGGGCCTGATTCACACAATATTTATTGAAGAAATTAGATACATTCACACAGCACATTAGACCATAGATCAATTGTATGGTGTAGTTTAGCATTTATAAGTAAGGATACTGTTTGTGTCTGCTACAAAGAGGTCTTTTTTCTCAGATTTCCTCTTTCCCACCTTTGGAGGGGGGAAAAACTTTTAAATAGCAAAGGACAATAAGAAAGCAGGGTATTTCCAAGGTTGACTTTCATGTTTATTAATGAAAATAATAAACCAATTCACTTCTCTGCTTCTATTAATATGGATGCAGATACACACAAATCCTCTGCTGTTCCACTATCATTTAGTAATAAATTAATACAACATTACCCTAAGCCATCTGAGATCTCCCTAATGGACCCCCAAAAAAGAAGCAATTATAATGATTTCTCAGGACAAAAAGGGAAATAAGCTGGAAATAGCTGAACAATGAGACACAAGGCAATCACAAATTACCCTTGAATTATCTTTTGCCTCCAATACTTGAGGGCAACCTCAGACTGTCACCAAGCCTTGTTTGTTTGCTTATTACAGAGCCCTGAAGGCTGCCTGTAGTTGAACAAATTGTGGTTTTTATTATGTTCCAAATATGCCATCTGCTAATAAAACACAGAATGTTGCCATTCAGTCAAACAACTGTTAATCTGGTTAATATTATTTTTCTAGCAGCCAATTCTTATTTTAGTTTCCAATTAAAAACCAGATATTAACTATAGCTCTTTGTGGTGCTTTTGGGGAGTTTCTTTGGGAAGTCTTTGTGGTTAGAGTTATGCAGCTGGTGTAACACAGGTTTCCTCAGCTGCATGTGCTGATCATGTTAGTTCTGCAATAACTGTTTTCTCCTTTTCTGTGATAAGGAAAATGGCATGACCATCATCTTCTCAACCTTCAGGAGGGATTTTCATGGCTTAAACCTCCAGAGAAATCATGAACTTTTAAGCAAGGCCACTTTACTACCCATCAGATTCAGGTAGTAGCCGGGGCCAAAGCCTTATTTATAGTGAGTTAATTAAAGTGGAATTGCCTTGAACGAGTTAAAAGACTTTTCTCCATCTGGACTAGGTTGCCGCTTAGGAGATAAACTTGTCAATCTTTTTGCCTGATATCTGTTTCTTGATTGTTGATGTTTGCATTCCTTTCCCAGCTTCTCAACAATCTCTCCCCAAAATGCTATTGGCTAAATGTATAGATCGAGTCTGGAGCAGAAGAAGATATTGATTAGGGACAATGGCTAAAAGGGATTTTAATATTAGAACTCAAGGGACATATTTCTATTTCCTCCCCAGCAAAACATGCAATTACATACATGTGAAATAATCTTCTTTTCTTTTGCCCCCTAGTTTAATGCCCACGGTATAGAGTATCTGACAGTTCAAATTACTTTCACAGCTTGAATATCCAGCACTAATCATGGGCCAAATATGCATACAGCATGCAACTCTTTCACTACTTTTTCTGAAATAAGATCAACCTGGTAGTAATAACACCCAGGCCATTGAATATGCAGGCACAGAGCTGGTAAAGATATGTGGAAGAGTAACAGTATATTGACAATGGAAAATAACTTAAATTTAAATAAAGATATATGTTTTATAAAATTCTTTTCTGGTTCTTACATGGCTACAAATGCCATTTGTAACAAGAATAACAGCTACTTAGCTAAGTTTTAAATAAAATTTTGAGTCTCGGTATCTGCATTTTTAGTTTTATTATATATATACCTGAAACTCGTGTGTGTGTGTGTGTGTGTGTGTGTGTGTGTGTGTGTGTGTAGATCTTTGGTCATTCGGGTTTTTTCCCACATAGAATTGAAAGTATAAGAGCAACGTTTCGACGAAATCTCATCCGTCATCCTCAGGCTGGTAGCTTCAGCTTCGTTCTTCTGGGAGAAGTGTGTGGTAGTGGCTGTTTGTTCCCCTTTTTTAAACTGCCAGAGGGTGTGTGTTCTGTGGGTGGAGGTGTGCTCTGATTGGGTGGGGGATTAGCTGTGTTCTGATTGGGTGGGGGTGTGTTTTGAATGGGGGCTGTGTTCTGATTGGGTGGGGGTGTGTTTTGAGTGGATGGTCTGGTCTCAGAAAACCTCAGAAAACACACACACACACACACACACACACACACACACACACACACACATATACATATACATATACATATACATATACATATACATATACATATACATATACATATACATATACATATACATATATATATATATACATATATATACATATATATACATATATATATACATATATATATACATATATATATACATATATATATACATACATATATATACATATATACATATATACATATATACATATATACATATATACATATATACATATATACATATATACATATTATATATATATATACACATATATACATATACATATACATACATACATACATACATACATACATACATACATACATACATACATACATACATACATACATATATATATATATATATATATATATATATATATATATATATATATATATATATATATATATATATACATGAAACTGGACCATTTGGGATTCTAAGGCATTATTGGTTCAAAATAGCTTGTTTTCAAAAAGTGACACAAGAAATTCAACCAGCCACTGGAACAGCAGTGTATCTCCATTATAGTGCAGATTGCTGCAGGAGTTCTTAGTATAGCTTCATCTAAAAAATCATGACACTCCATTGCTTTAATGTAACCAATTTGCTGGTATTAAGTGCATTTGCACACACAGTGGGTATCATAAACTTCCGCAGGTAGGGAATAACTGAACTCATCACTTTAATCCAACCACTCCTATTACCCAACACTGTCAAGATCGGAATCTAAACCTCTCATTCTTTTAGTTCTACATGCTATAAATATATCTACAACAGGAATTGCTGATATGATTGAATGCAAAGCACTAAACCATTACTGCAGTAAATAGCACCATCTAGGGATATCCATTTAGAAGATCTATCTATGAATAATGTTTGACACTGAGTAAATTTATCTACAAAACAAATTATGTGTGTTTATACAAGCTATCTGTGTAGCTTCAATAAAGCCCAAATATGGTATCAAATCTGATTTTTTGTTTAAACATATTTACTGCTTTCTCTAGGCAGTTGTAGCAATGCACAAGTGTCCCACTTCCAGTGATATCCTAATAGAACATCACTGTGCGATAAAATAAATGGAAAGACTATGAACATTGATGAGTGAGAACCTAAATCTTGCTTTCGAATTTGTTTCAACACTTTTTTCATTAGATTGCTTCCTATTGGCTCTCACTAGTATATTTACCCAAGAAACCTATCTGTTTAGAACTTTGTTCAGCAGACAATTTCCTATCTCTGGACTATTTATTAGCTAGCTTGCTTACAGCCCATACTTTGTCATTCTGCCACACATGTGCAAATAGTGAACTATGCAAGTGCAAAGCAACCAATAGTTTTTAGCAGTGGCAATGCCAATTCAGAGTTCAAGAAGCTGAAATTCACATAGGTGATAAAATTTGCACTATGACTGTATGTGAAAATATGTGAGAGCCAAGAAATAATTCTAATGGATTGAAAGCTGGAGTAACTGTTAATGGGTAGAAAGGGGGAAGAGTATTCTTGTTCTCCTCTACAGATTGTGGAAATGAAAATCATGATTCCCAACCTGAAACAGATATAAATATATAACTTAGCATCATGGCTAGTACCTGATCAGCAAGCTGAAGATCCCAGATTAATTTAAAGCAAGGTAAAGGTAAAGGTTTCCTTCACCTCTCAAATTTTCTTGAAGAGATCTCTAGTCCTCCCTATTCTGTTGTTTTCTTTTATTTCTTTGCACTGTTCATTTAAGAAGGCATTCTTATCTCTTCTAGCTATTCTCTGGAATTCTGCATTCGATTGGGCGTATCTTTCTTTTTCTCCCTTGCCTTTCGCTTCCCTCCTTTCCTCAGCTATTCGCAAAGCTTCCTCAGACAGCCATTTTGCTTTCTTGCATTTGTTTTTCTTTGGTTGCTACTTCTTGCACAATGTTGCGAACCTCTGTCCATAGTTCTTCAGGCACTCTGTCTATCAGATCTAATTCCTTAAATCTGTCACCTCTACTGTATATTCAACAGGGATATGATTTAATTCATACCTGAGTGGTCTAGTGCTTTTCCCTACTTTCTTCAGTTTAAGCCTAAACTTTGCAATGAGAAGCTCATGGTCTGAGCCACAGTCAGCTCTTGGTCTTGGTTTTACTGACTGTATAGAGCTTCTCCATCTTTGGCTGCAGAGCACATAGTCAATCTGATTTCTGTGTTGACTGTCTGGTGATGTCCATGTGTAGAGCCATCACTTGGGTTGTTGGAAAACAGTGTTTGCTATGACCATCATATTGGCTTGACAAAATTCTATCAGCCTGTGCCCTGCTTCATTTTGTACTCCAAGGCCAAACTTGCCTGTTATTCCGGTTATCTTTTGGCTTCCTACTTTAGCATTCCAATCCCCCATGATGATAAGGACATCATTTTTTGGAGTTAGTTTTATAAGGTGCTGTAGGGCTTCATAGAACTGGTCAATTTCATCCTCTTCAGGACCGGTGGTTGGGGCATAGACTTGGACTACTGTGATATTGAATGGTTTGCCTTGGATTCGAACTGAGATCATTCTGTTATTTTGGGGATTGTATCCCAGTATTGCTTTTCCTACTCTTTTATTGACTATGAAGGCTACTCCATTTCTACTGAGGGATTCTTGCCCGCAGTAGTATACCTGATGGTCGTCTGAATTAAATTCGTCCATTTTAGTTCGCTGATTCCTAAGATGTCGATGTTCAGTCTTGTCATCTCTTGTTTGACCACGTCCAGCTTTCCTTGATTCATGAATTCCACGTTTCTATGGAGAAAAAACCTTTACAGCATCAGACTTTCCTTTCACCACCAGACACATCCACAGCTGAGCGTGCTTTCGGCTTTGGCCCAGTCGCTTCATTCTTTCTGGCGCTACTAGTACTAGCCCTCTGCTCTTCCCCAGTAGCATATTGGATGCCTTCCGACCTGAGTGGCTCATCTTCCAGCGTCATATCATTTTGCCTTTTGGTACTGTCCATAGGGTTACTGTCATGGCAAAGATACTGGAGTGGGTTGCCATTTCCTTCTCCATTTGATCACGTTTTTTCAGAACTCTCTGCTATGACCTGTCCATCTTGGGTGGCCCTGCACAGCATAGCTCATAACTTCATTGAATTACGCAAGCTCTTTCACCGTGACAAGGCAATAATCCATGAAGGGGATCTCATTTATAGCTACATTCAAATAATTAACTAGATTAATTTGATTATGTCTCAGATATTTTATTTTTATTCCCACTTTAATAACCTTAGCAATTACAACCTGATAGTAATTTTTGGAAGTCTATAAGATGTGCAGAGATCCTATGTGGCCCATGAAGTACAACTCTAATTAATTATGATTTTTCTCAGTCTTCAAGGAAAACTGCTGTATCTAAATTATTCAAATTGCCTGGATCATAGAAGTGTCTGTTGATATAGTGTTGCAGCTTGATGCTCAAGTGACTTTTCTATCTTTTAAAAAATGAAATATTATGCAAAAATGGTATTTAATGGATACTTACAGGTAAAGCAGATACTAGCTGAAAACAATCTGTTTTGTTAATCCATAGCAGGAAGAAGTGGTTGATCCACTCATTATCCCTTCTGTTGAGTTTATTTTTCTCCCATAATGTACACTCATGCAAGTTATTAGTAAGCTCCCACTCTTACAACTACAAAACTGTTTTGCAGGTTCTTCCCTCTCCATGTGAGAGAAAGACAACTAAAAATGCATACAGACATTATGGGGATGAGGATAATGTGATTTGTAACTAGATATACAAGCAATGTTAAAAGTGTAATCTAAAATAAATTTAATACGTTTGCTGCTCATAAGATACTATCAAACTTGGATTGCAAATGAATGGTTTGATTCTAGGTTTTGGATAAAGGAAAGAGATTGCTGAATAAATGATGCTACTGAATGGGTTGTCATCATAAACTTTTGACAGTGATTATTGGACTCCTGGGCAATTTTTTGACATAAGCACTCATTCCTATTTTCATCTCTACATAGAAGCTCTCTGTATAGGTTTTCCCTGCAGATTTTAATGTTAATGTTCTCCACATTATAAGCTTTTTCTTGAGAGGAAATCTGTAGAATGGATCTTGAAAGTACAATTTCTTTAAAATGCCACATGATTTATTCTAAGTGCCTGGAAATGTGGTGTCTGCCTCTGTGTTTCCCTGAAAATAAGACCTGGTCTTATATATATATTTCTCTCCAAAAGAGGCACCAGGTCTCTTTCAGGGGATGGTTTAACAGCTTACATTAGGACTGCTGCAACTAGGCCTCCCATGCTCTGACACCTGTTGCACCATTGCCTGAGTTCTTCTGTGGCCGCTTGCAGTTGCTCATGGCCACATTGGGCATTGTGCTAGTGCCGCTGCTCAGGGCAGGATGCTGTATAGCTTGTTGTGCCACACGGTGCATTGCACCAGTGCCACCATTCATGTGCACCATGGCAAAATGTGCCACATGGCCTCCTTCCATGAGTGGCTGAACTGGCACGATGAGCAACATGGCCACCTGCTGCAAGCAGTGGCACTGGCACGATGCACCATGCGGCATCCAGCCGCAAGTGGCCACAAAAGAACTCAAGCAGCAAAGTGACAGGTATCAGGGCCTGGCTGTGGAAGTCCTAAAGTAAGTGGGTAAGATTTCCCCGCTAAAGAATCATAGGCCTATATTAGAAAACTGCATACAGGAAGAGACCTTGGTCAGTTTTGCCCTTGGAGAATACGTGTGTGTGTGTGTGTGTGTGTGTGTGTGTGTGTGTGTGTGTGTGTAGATAGATGATAGATAGATAGATAGATAGATAGATAGATAGATAGATAGATAGATAGATAGATAGATAGATAGATAGATAGATAGATAGACTGTCCCTGCTTATACTGTATAGCTTCTTTGATGTACAATATATTAGAATTATAAATCTCTGTCAATTCAGTCAGTTTTCAAAACATATTATGATTTTATTTGTTTTCTGCTAGCTTTACCAAGGGAACAATAAGCATGCATTAGGGTTTCCAGTCACTAAATCAGCCACAATTGATAGTGATGAAATCTTTTTATTGTCCAGAAAGTGTATTTCATGCTTTCTCCATGACTCAACAAAATAGAAAGTCAAATGGTCCAAGGTAATGATAATTAGACTAAACCACAGTTGTCAAGTGGATGCTTATCAATTGATATGCTATTGATGAAAACAAATTAATCATGCATTATTTATTAGTTCTATTACTGTTGTTTGTAACAATACATTTAGAGCATTATAAGAATGGTGAATTTTAATAGAGGTACACCTTATCCTTGCTATGTCACAACCCATATCCATCATATTCTGTAATAATGATGTTACCTTTCCCTGTTTCTTCTTTTCCTCAAATAAATCTCTTTGCTTTTATTCTTTTTATTTAATACATCTAAAAGCACAACCACTAAAAAATAAAACAAACAAAAGGAAGCTATAAAAGATTTACAAGCTACATAAAACTGAATAAAATCTTCAAAGTAACTTTTAATTAGTATTGCATATAAAAGGAATCAAAATAATTATTAAATTCAACTCAATATTTATGTATTGAATTTATATGGCCAACCAATTGAAACGCCGTGATTCTGCCCAACATATAATAGATATAATAGATCCAAGAAGCAAAAGAAGATTAACATTTCCATTAAAATCCAAGAGATTAATAAATGACCAGAAACTCACAGATAAAAAATTCAAATCATTTTGACCACAAGGTCTGAGGAAAATCAAGCTTTTCTGTCCTTGTAAAGATCAACAAAGTCAGGAAAATCACACCTCAGGGGGAAGTTCTTCAAGAGGACAGGTTTCTGCCATAGCTGAAAAGGCATGCCACAAGAATGCATTGTTGCAGGGAAAAATGTCCACACTATTGCATGGGATGGGCAGATATTACAGAGAGATAGTCCCATAAATCACTCAGTTTTGTGTTATGTGAGGCTGTGAGCAACTTGAATTTCACCCAGAAGCCTGTAGGAAGCAAATGCAGTTTGCATGATATTATGTGTATATAACGCAAGACCTTTTTTTTTTGCTCAAAGTCTAAGTGAAGCAATGCAATGCATTCTAGAACCAAAGATGAAAAATCTCTAATCTCTTAATCCAGGGAACCACAGCCACTCAGTGTTGGCAAGGTTGAGCCAAAACATGTTGCTCTCCATCCAGGTCCCTGCAGGTTCCAGACATGGGGAGAAAACCTTGACATAGTTAGTAAAGGTAGCCAGTGCAATAACAAATCATAAGTCAGAATAAGAATTATCAATGGTTTCTATCTCATTTAAAAGTTCTATATAATACATTGAGAGCTGAAATATTAAATATAATATTAAGAGAAACTCAAAGTGTATACAATACAAATCCATACATAGAATTATAATAAAAGGTAAAGGTAAAGGTTCCCCCGCACATGCGTGCTAGTCGTTTCCAACTCTAGGGGCCGGTGCTCATCTCCGTTTCAAAGCTGAAGAGCCAGCGCTTATCTGAGAACATCTCCGTGGTCATGTGGCCGGCATGACTGGATGCCAAAGGTGCATGGAACGCTGTTACCTTCCCACCGTAGTGGTCCCTATTTTTCTACTTGCATTTTTACGTGCTTTCGAACTGCTAGGTTGGCAGAAGCTGGGACGAGTAACAGGCGCTCACTCTGTTACGCGGCACTCGGGATTTGACCCGCCAAACTGCTGACCTTCTGATCGACAGGCTCAGCGTCCTAACCCACTGAGCCAACGCGTCCCTTAGAATTATAATAGGTGGTTTCTAAGTCCTTTTTTATATCTATACTGTTTTTAAAGGGGATTTCTTCCTACATACAAAATTTCACTTTCAGGATCTCACTAAAGTTTAGTTAAGATTAAACTTTCTGCATTTGGGGCAGGAATATAAGCAGCACGTTCTTTTATTTAGGTTTTTTTTCCTAGAGCTGGGCTGAAGAAAAAGTTTCTAGGCAAAAGAGTTTTGAATGCACAGCTAAACTGACTCAAGAGTGTCAGGGAATTCACCTTGACTCATGGCCAAAAAAATCCATTACTAGAGTGAAATACTCACAGTCTCCCAAATTCATAACAGAACATGTTGCCAGAAACAAGGGTGTCTGTCCTGAGCTGAGCATGAAATATGTAGGAATTTTTATTTTATAATATACTACTAGTAGAATAGTAAACAAACATTTCCACTTATGATTAAAATAAATGTTTTTTTTTTAAAAAAAAATCAGCAAGCCTAAAATGCTTTGAGGTATTAATGTAATATTATAGAGATTAGCATATACTGGTTCTAAAGTCAAGATGCTAGTATTGTATCCTCAGTAGTCGTTTTAACAAGCATCTGAATAAATTTATATTGAGTTTGAATAATTTTGATCAGCAGGGAACTGATAAAACAAGCACAAAAATTATATTACAAAATTGTGGCCTTGGAAAATGTATCTGTATATGTTAAAAGCTAGTGAAATTATTAAGACTGATATTTATGTACAATATATAATAAATAAAGCAATGGTACCATTTCTACTTAGCGTGTTCTCAAGGAAATAGCAGATGTTTTAAAAAATACTTCAGCCTATGTTATTGGAAAGGATGTTGCTTTGAATAAAAAAAATAGGAAACAACGTAATTGACAATTAACTTGATAAAAGAAGTTCTAAATTTATGACACAGGACCATGAAAGTCCATTGCTTTATTGCTGTAGACAGTGTTTTTCAACCTCAGCAACTTTAAGATGTGTGAACTTCAATTCCCATGCTAGCTGAGGAATTCTGGGTATTGAAGTCTACCTATCTTAAAAGTTGCTGAGGCTGAGAAACACTGCCCTAGGAGAGACATATGAGCAGTATGCTCTTTGTTATCAGGAAAAATTGCTTCCAAATCTTTCAAACCTGGTGTCTTTGTAGTCAATTATATATTAATCAAATATACAGTATGTGTCTTTTGTAAACATAAGATCATGCATTTATCATAATTTATCACAGCATGTTTAGATATAAAAAACATTTCAGGAACCAGAAGTTATATTAGACAGGTTCAGAAGCAGATGTCAGCTTGCAAAGTGGTGTTTGAGAGCCCGGGATTCTGCCTTTAAGGCAGGGGACAGGGACACATACAGAGAGGCCAGGGCAAATCTCAGAAGAGGCATTAGGATGGCGAAACAACAATATAAACATAAGGTGGAGAACCACCTAGCAGACAACAATCCGAAGCAAGTGTGGCAGGGACTGCAGCACCTAACCAACCACAAGGGCAATACACGGAACACGGTTAATACTGATGCCTTGTTGGCAGAAGAGCTGAGTATCTTCTTCGCTCACTACAAGGTGAAAAGACCAGACCCTGTAGCCTCTGCTGGCTGGCCTTCTGATTCTCAGCCACTCACCTTGTGTGAACACCAAATGAAAGCTGTACTGAAGGCTGCAGGCTGCAGGCTGCAGGCTCAGATGGGGTGCTGAGGATAGTGGTTAAGAACTGTGCTGACCAATTAGCAGGAGTCCTGACAAGGATCTTTAACATCTCCTTGCAAATGGCCTGCATACCATCATGCTTGAAAGCAGCTACCATTGTCCCAGTCCCAAAGTAAACAGCAGTTGAATGCCTAAATGACTACAGAACTGTTGCATTAATGTCTGTAGTGATGAAATGCTTCAAAAGACTGGTTCTCCAACGTCTTAGGACATGCCTCCCACCGGACTTCGACAAACATCAATTTGCCTACAGGGGGAACAGGTTGACAGATGATGCCATAGCTACTACTCCACACTCTGTAGCAATCCATCTAGAGAAACCTGGAAGCTTTTCATTGAAAACCAGAATGCTTTTCATTGATTACAGCTCGGCTTTCAACACCATTTTGCCGAGCATTCTTATTGAAAAGCTGACTGACTTGAATTTTTCCCCCTCCATCTACGATTGCATTAAAAACTTTCTAAGGGACCGGCTACAAACAGTGAGGGTCAGGTCTGTTTTATCCACCCCCTGAAGCTCTGCACTGGCTCGCCATAAGGCTGCATGCTTAGCCCCTACCTGTACTCATTTCACACATACAATTGTGTATTGTCCGACCCATCTACTGCAATAATTAAGTTCACAGATGATACCACTGTATTGGGTCTTACTACAGGTGGAGATGAAACAGCGTACAGGGGGTACAAAAACTATTCATATGGTGTTTAGAGAACAACTTGCACCTGAACATCGGCAAGACAAAACAGATGGTGCTAGATTTCTGGAGGAAAAGAGAGGAACCTGCCCCACTTTACATTGTGGGGGCTGTGTGGAAAGAGTCCCCTCCTGTAAATTCCTAGGATTCTACCTCTGTGAAGATCTTACCTGGAAAGTCAATACAACCAAGGTGGCCAGAAAGGCCCAACAGAGACACCACTTCCTCAGGGTCTTGCAGAAGAACAGGGTAGAACAACGGCTAATGACCTTCTTTTACCAGTCTACTATAGAGAGCTTCCTCTCATACTGTATTGTGGTTTGGTATGCTGGCCTGACAGCCGCAGATATGAAAGTAATACAGAGGGTGGTGAGTACAGCACAAAACATTGTGGGCTGTCCCCTGACACCATTGGATGACATCGCCAGGGCTCGCTGCCTTGGAAGAGTAAGAGAAATTCTCAGGGACGACTCTTCGGAGGGCGTGGCTTCGCCCGGGCGTCGCGGGGCGCGCTGCCGTAGTCCCGCCGAGCAGCTGGCCGGCGCTCAGCTGTTTGGCGCGCCCGATCCTGAACAGCCGGCGGGCGCGCGCTCGCCTCGTCACCGGGGATGGCGCCGGGCGCCCACCGGTCCGGCACTAACGTGTGCTACTCGGCGGCTGGACCCTGGACTACGGATGGCGCCCGGGCGGCAACGGGCTGCACCCAGCGAACAGTTGGACACGCCCCAGCAAGTTGTGGAGGGGTGTGTGGCTGTGCCTGTTTTGCCACCCTTCGTTACTGGACTCGGGGGGAGCTTAACGTCTGCAACGCCAGCACGGACTGGGGCGCGCGAGGGAGCGGAAGGACAGAACTTACCTGGGAGGGGGCTTGACAGGCTGCAGCAGTGCACACGGTGGGTGGTGGCTATGCACGGAGATGGGTGGGGTCTTTATGGGGAGGCGGGCGGATGCCGGTTTGCTTTGAAGGGGTGGGGTTAGGGTGTGGTAACATGATAAAAGAGTGTTGAGGCTAGATGCCTCAACGCTGACTTTACCGCGGTTTGATTTGTTGAAGAAATAAACCTGGTCACCCGTTCCTTTTGGAGTGCTTTTGTTACCTGGCAGAGGACGTCGTGACAGTAAGTCAGCATTGTTCCAGGATACCTACTGCTGTTACTCACGCTTTGGGCATGGCAGAGGATCCATCGGGGCTTGACTTGGCAGCCGAGGAGGAAGGGGCTATTGGGGCTGCAGTTGCAACTCCACCTGTTCCTGGCAAGCCAGAGGGGCCAGCAGTGCAGCCGAAGACCAAGGGGGTTATGGCCTCGGCTGAAGCTGGTGATAGCTGGGAGGAAGGGTCTCTGGCTCAGAGCGGGGGGGGGATGGCAGAGCCCTCCCTTGGAGCGTTTGGACCAAGTCCGCGGTGAGGGCCGTTCACGGGCCGCAGTGCCGGCTTGGAGGGAGCGGCGGCTGACGGAGGAGGAAGGCGAGGAATGGAGCTACTCTACGGCCCCAGGGGCCTACACAATGGATGTGTTGCGGGACCGTTTTGGGGAGTTTGGGTATCAGGACACTGCACCTTGGTCGCCTGCGGGTCCGGCTCCGGAGATGCGGCGATGGTCGCTACAGAGGTTGACACCCGGCCAATCGGGCCAGCCCAGTTTCCGCGCGGCAGGCCCAAGGTTTCGGGGCCCGCCATCACGGCTGACGGAGTTGGGAGCTGTTCAGGCCGAACGACAACACCCCGGGGCGTCAGACCAGGCAGAGGCCACCAGGTGGGCAACAACAGCCGGGGTGACCGCCCGGCCATGGAGCGGGCGGCACCAAGCACCAGGTACAAGGGGGCCCAGGGGGGCCCCTGGGGCCCGGGGGTTTTCTGGGGCCCTCCACCACTTCCAGTTACGTACGACGGCCACCCAGACCGGCTCGCCATGTTCCTGAGCCACACCATTCACCACCTGGATCAGTACGGAGCAGCCTATACCTCCCAATGGGCCATGGTGGTGGCCATCACAGCAAGCCTGCAGGGGGAGGCCGCAGCTTGGGTGGCTGACCTGTATGGCGAGCACGCTCGGGAACTGGCTGACGTCGGGTTGTTCCTGGAGTCGCTGCGGACGCAGTTTGAGGATGTGGCCTGTACCCACAGGGCTGAGGCGGAGGTGGTGGGGCTGTGACAACAAGGCAGGCCCGCAGCAGAGTATGTCGCTGAATTTCGCCGGGTGGCTCGAAAGCTCCGCTCTTGGCCAGAACGCTTGCTGGTACACCACTTCCAGTCGGGGTTGGACGGCGCGCTGCGGAGGGCGTGCGTGGTGCGTGGAGTGCCCGAGCGACTGCTGGAGTGGTACCGGGTCACTGTAGAGCTCGACGTCCGGCTGCGCGAATGCAGGGGTAAGTCGGAGGGGGTGGTCGGGACCCGTAGGACCTCTGAGAGGCCAAAGGAGGAGGATCGGAAGGCAGTGGCCCCAACGGCAAACCCACCTGTGCCGCTTCCAAGACCTGCTATAAGATGCTTCCGGTGCGATCAGCCGGGACACCGAGTGGCCACTTGCCCCTTGCCGGCACCTCGTGCCGCCGCAGCAACCCCCGTCGGGAAGGGCCCCACGGCACGAAAGTCGGTGGAGAGAACAAGAGCTGCTCACCAGCTGGCGTCCCTGATGACCACATCAGCAATCGGCTCGGAACCACCCGAGGCCCACGACCCAGAGCCCTACGAGAGCCTGGAGGAGGAGGAGGACCCTATGGTGAGTGACCCAGTAGTGCCTTTCACAGTTCCAGTCGTACTCATCAACCTGAGAACGGGACATAGGGAGGCTTGCCCAGCACTGGTCGACACAGGCAGCACCCGGTGCCTCATCAGCCAAGCGGTGGTTGCCCGGCTGGGAGTGGAGGTGCGCCGCCTGCCAACTCCCCTTCGTTTCCAGCAGGTGGACGGATCCCTTTTGGGGGGGCTCCAGTCACCCGGGTGACGAGACCTATTCGATTGGAGATAGGGACCCACTGGGAGACCTTACGATTCCTTGTCGTTCCTTCGATGACGGAGACAGTGATTCTGGGGTTGACATGGCTCGACAAGTGGGGGCCCACGATCTGGTGGGGGGAGGGCTGCCGGCACCTACGGTTGGGGACAGGGCCACAACCACCACCACACGCATATGTGGGTCCTACTGAGCAGCAAGGTGGTGAGCGGGTTCAGGGGGCAGAGGGGGTGGCGGAAGCCTGCTTCCCACAGGTGTACGCCGACCTAGCAGAGGTTTTCGACGAGAAAGAGTGTGACACTCTGCCTCCTCACCGAGCGACGGACTGCGCCATCGAGCTCGAGCCGGGCGTAAAGCTGCCAAAACCGCGCATGTACGCTTTGACGCCTCGCGAGATGCAGGAGCTACGTCGTTATATCGACAAAAATCTCGCGAGGGGGTTCATCCAGCCTGCCCGATCCAAGATAGCAGCGCCAATACTGTTCCGGGAGAAGAAGGACAGCACGCTTCACATGTGTGTCGACTTCCGAGGCGTCAACGCGGTCTGCGTCGAACATCTGTATCCGCTGCCACTCATGAAAGATCTTCTGGCACACTTGTCGACGGGACGCATCTTCACGAAGCTTGATTTACGGGAGGCGTATTACCGGGTGCGGATCAGAGCTGGGGATGAGTGGAAAACGGCGTTTAACTGTCCGTTGGGCAGTTTCCAGTTCCGAGTCATGCCGTTTGGACTCCAGGGGGCCCCAGCCGTCTTTATGCAGATGATAAACCAGGTGCTTCACAAGCACCTGTACCGCAGGGTGTTAGTGTACCTGGATGACATTTTGATATATACTAAGACTATGGAGGAGCATGTCGGCCTCGTGCGCCAGGTGCTACGGAAGCTGCTGGCTGCCCGCCTTTATGTGAAGCTCACCAAATGCGAGTTCCACAAGACGAGGCTGGATTATCTGGGGTAGCGAGTGTCTGCGAGCGGCATAGAAATGGACCCTCGCAAAGTGGAAGCCGTCCTGCAATGGCAGGCGCCACGGACGCGGCGACAGCTGCAGAGTTTTTTGGGGTTCGCGAACTTTTACCGCCAGTTTATCCCAGGTTTTGCAGCAACAGCCCTGCCGCTGACGGACCTGTTGCGGACGCGGCAATCCGGGGAGAAACCACGTCCGGGGTTGAAGCTGGCGTGGACCACCACGTGTCAACGGGCGTTCGAGACGTTGAAGGCCCTGTTTGCTAAGGAGCCGGTGTTGGTACATCCCGATCCCGACCGTCCGTATGTGGTCCAAGTCGACGCCAGCGATGTCGCGGTAGGGGCTGTGCTGTTGCAACGGACCACGGAGGGCGTGCTGCAACCATGTGCCTACTCCTCCAAAAAAACTGTCGTCGACGGAACGCTCGTGGGCAATTTGGGAGAAAGAGGCGTTTGCCGTGCGCGTGGCCTTGGAAACGTGGCGACATCTTCTGGAGGGGGCTGTCCATCCCTTCGAGGTCTGGACAGATCACAAGAACGTGGAGGTCCTGCAGTCCCCGAGGAAACTGGCGCCCAAGCATGTCAGATGGGCTCTCTTTTTCCGGCGCTTTAATTTCGTCCTGAAGTACGTACCGGGGGGGCGGAACTTCCTTGCTGACGCACTCTCACGGCTGCCGCAATACGACACCAAACGAGAAGCGGTTGTACAAGAGCTCATCCCGCCTAGTGCATCCCCGAGTGCGACCCAGGCAATCTGCAGCGTGGGGGACGATTTGTCCCGTGCCATGGACGAGGCCTTGACTACAGACACCTGGCTGAAGGAGCATCCCGGTCTTCTAACTATGCGCGACGGCTTGGCCTGGCACGGGGATAAGCTGTATGTGCCTCAGGCATTACGTCCCACCATTACGCGCCGTGCTGGCAGAGGACGTCGTGACATAATTGTTCTGACTGTCAGGAAATTTCTCCTTAGTTCTAGGTTGCTTCTCTCTTTGATTAGTTTCCATCCGTTGCTTCTTGTCCTGCCTTCAGGTGCTTTGGAGAATAGCTTGACTCCCTCTTCTATGTGGCAGCCCCTGAGATATTGGAACACTGCTATCATATCACCCCTCGTCCTTCTCTTCATTAAACTTCACATACCCAATTCCTGCAACTGTTCTTTATATGTTTTAGCCTCCAGTCCTCTGATCATCTTTGTTACTCTTCTCTGTACTCTTTCTAGAGTCTCAACATCTTTTTTTTTACATCTTGGTGACCAAAACTGGATGCAGTATTCCAAGTGTGGCTTACCAAAGCATTATAAAGTAGTATTAACACTTCACATGATCCTGATTCTATCCCTCTGTTAATGCAGCCTAGCACTGTGTTGGCTTTTTGGCAGCTGCAGCACACTGCTAGCTCATATTTAAATGATTGTCCAAGATCACTCTCACAGTTACTACTATTGAGCC
The DNA here is from genome assembly GCF_964194415.1 of Vipera berus. Classification (NCBI taxonomy): domain Eukaryota; kingdom Metazoa; phylum Chordata; class Lepidosauria; order Squamata; family Viperidae; genus Vipera; species Vipera berus. The sequence continues at coordinate 44,712,542 of NC_138207.1, forward strand.
TGGTATCACCTATACTATGCCTGTGCATTCGGTTTTTCTTGCCTAAATATAGAACCTTACTTTTTCACCATTGAATTTCATTTTGTTAGAAAGCGCCCAATGTTCAAGTCTGTCAAGATCTTTCTGTATCTTAAGCTTATCTTCTGATGTGTTGGCTATTCCTGCCAGCTTGGTGTCGTCTGCAAATTTAATGAGTTCCCCATATATCCCCTTATCCAAATCATTCATATTTTTGCTTTGGTAGTTCAGTTTTTGGTGGTTGATATAATATAATTGTCATTAAATCAGTCAAATCTTTTTGTTCTTCCAATTCTGTCTGGGTTAGGTAGAAAGTAGTAGCTGGTATTATGTTTGACATTTGATTAATTGAATTCTCAATATAGTGTATTTGAAGGCCTTTAGTGTCTTCACTTTTGGTGTTGCTTTCTTCAGATGCTGTTACTTTTTGGCTTGTAAGTTTTGTAGCTGCTATAAAAGTTTGGACTTTAAGGTTTTCTGTAGGTTGCTTTGTTGTTCTTTGAAATCTCCTATTTTAGTGTTAGTTTCCACTTCTTCTATATGTTTTGGATTATCTTTTCCTCATTTACAGTCAGAGTTTGATGTGGTGGCTTTAAATTGTCAGATTTTTCTTGCAGCTTGGCTTTAATTTGCTCTGTCATTGCCAAGATCATATCCAGTATTAGTTTATAATCAAGTGGCGGGATGTATTCATCCATTTCATTGTTGTTTACAGTTAAATCTTCCATGGAGGCTGTTTTAATAATAGTCAAAGATTTTCCACTTCCTGGAGGGTTGTATTCAGTGCCAGGTGTTCCCACACTTATGTTCAAGAACAGCTCTATTGTTCAGTCAGCTCTCACAACAGAAAAAGTAAATTTACTTGCTGTACCAGGTTTTGCAACAAGATGTCATCAATAACATATACCATGCAATGTAAGAGGTGGTTTTTTTCCAAATTAATATAGAACTTTTGTAGGATTAGTCCAAATTTTTTCTTCAATTCACAGTTTAAAGAGAGAATAGGATAGTGAGTCCCCAGCAACAAACAGAAGCTTTTTAGTATATACAGCTGAAATTGCTTAAATTCTTTGCTGCATTAATTGGATTTCTTTTGTGACTTTGAGGCTTTAAGATTTGTTCCCAAAGTAGATATTCGCCATTTTCTCAAAAAATGGGGAAGGAGATTTTCAGGAAAGTCCCACAGGAAGCTGATTAAGGGAATAGGAAAGGTAAAAGCTCACCCAGGTCCTCCAGATTGCTTCTTAGTGCTAGGTAGTACTTTTGGCTTTCGGCAGGGAGCGGCTTAGTGATTGGCCATCTTTATGGCCGGTCTCTTCTTCAGGCCACAGGAGATGATCCCAGATTCCAGTGGAGGGCTGCCGCCCTTCCGCAATCACAGGGAAGTCCTCCTTTCAGTAATTGCCCCTCCAGGGCGATTTTTGACCCTTTTCAGGGTCCTCCAAACAAGAAAGAAATGGACGTCAGGAGACAGACTGTCCTGCACATCCGGAAGCACCGCGTGCATGAACCGGAAGCCTCCCAAATCATTCATGAAGATGTTGAAGAGCACTGGGCCCAAAACAGAGGATTGGGGCACCCACTGCACACTTCCCTCCATGTAGATGCAGTTCCATTGAGGACCATACACTGAGGATGGCTGGTCAGCCAGTTACAAATCCATCTGGTGGTGATGCTGTCTAACCCACATTTTTCTATCTTATCAAGTAGTAAGTTGTGATCTACTTTATCAAATGCCTTACTGAAGTCCAAGTAAATTATAGCCATAGCATTCCTCTGGTCCACTAAGTTTGTCCCTGGTCTAAGAATGCAATAAGATCTATTTGGCATGATCTGTTTTTGATAAACTCATATTGGCTTTTGGTTATGACTTTGTTTGTATCTAGGTGTTCACTGATTCATTGCTTGATTATCTTTTCCAGAATCTTCCCAGGTATTGAGGTTAGGCTGATAGATCTGTAGTTACCTGGATCTATTTTTCCCATTTTTGAAGATTGGAACTACATCAGCTGTTTCCAGTCCTCTGGTAGTTCCCCAGTGCTCCAGGATATTTGAAAGATATAGTTCAGTGGTTCTGAGATCACATCTTCCAGTTCCTTCAGAACCTTGGGATATAATCCATCTGATTCTGGTGATTTGAACTCGTCCAGGCTGGACAGGTGCTCACTTACCATTTTCTTGCCTATCTTAACTTGTGTTTTTAATCTGTTTTTTACTGTACTGTTTTTGATAGGTTGGACTTTTTTCCCCTTTGTGTAAAGACTGATGCAAAAAATGAGTTAAGTAGTTTTGCTTTCTTCCTGTTGCTTGTCACCTTCTTGCCACTTTCCCCCATTAATGTACCAATCATTTCCTTTAGTTTTTTCTTGTTTCTTACATGTTGAAAGAAGCTTTTTGTTGTTGTTATTTTTTACTTTTGTCAAAAGCCTTAGTTTATTTTGAGCCTTAGTTTTTCTTACTTCATCTTTGCAGGCTTGGGCTATTTGCTGATATTCTGCCTTAGTTATGTGCCCCTCTTTCCACTTTATATGCTTGTCCTTTTTGTCTTTCAATTTATCAGAGAGTTCTTTGTGCAGGCATGCTGTTTTCTTTTGAGAGCTGTTATTTTTCTTCTTCATTGGTATTGTCCTAGACTGAGCTTTTATAATCTCACTTTTCAAAGTTTCCCAAATTTCTTGGGTTTTTTTCCCCCTTGAGGATTCTCATCCATGGAATCCTTCCCAAGCTCTAACTTTATTCAGATTAGCTATCTTAAAATCAAAGACTCTAGTTTGACTATGTTCTATTGCTTGTGCTTGCATAAAGTTGAATTCCAATATTGCATGATCACTTCCCCCACAAGGTTCCTGTAGTTTCAACACCTTTTATTATTTCATCTCTGTTAGTGAGAATTAAGACCAATATGGCTGATCCCCTAGTTCCCTTCTCTACTTTTTGGGAGACAAAGTTGTCTGCTAGGTTTGTCAGGAATCTATTTGATCTTCTACTTGGTGCAGAGTTTGTCTCCCAGTTGATATCAGGGTAATTAAAGTCCCTCATTACTATTGTGATGTGCTTCCTACATACCTTAGTTAAGTGACTAGCAAAAAGTTCATCTATTTCCTCTGTTTGCTTGGGTAGCCTATAGTATACACCTATGGCAATGTCATTCAATACAGTTTTCAACATTGTTGTGCTCTATTTCTATAGAGATGTAGTTGTTTCTTATATATAGTGCAACTCCATCTCCTCTCTTATTTGGTCTGTTTCTTTTAAATAATTTAAATCCCTCTAGCTGTATGCTCCATTTGTGAGTTTCATCCCACCAAGTTTCCATAATGGCAACAATGTGACGTTAAATGTCATGACTTCTACTACTTCATCAATTTACCTATTGTATCCCTCACTTGCTTAACTCAGCTGCCTTCCCGCTGGTTAACAGCCATCTGTGGTAAGGGAGATATAATTTTATGAGTCCATGAATTGAATTCAGGATGTATTTAGCAATGATTAATGGGTACAATTTATATCAAAATGAGCATGAGGGATGCAAAGAGGATTATCTTTGTAAATGTAATAAATGGCAGTGTCAGTGATGGAATCAAAAGAAACAAACAATTACATAGCCTGAACCTTCAGAGAAGTACCAAATTGTTGGAAGTCATACATTTCGAGTTTGTAGGGGCAATATGAAGTCTGCAACTTTTGTGTGCTATTGGGCTTGCAGAAAAACTATACCAAAAATTCATGTGAGCAAGGAGGAAAGTAAAAAAGGGCTAAAGCCCTAAAAAATCACCAGATGTATCTAATTAGAAAGGTATAGTATTCCAATTAAACTCATCACCAGGTGCCTTTATAGACATATCCATATAGTTTTCTTGCCAAAATACAGAAGTGATTTGCCATTCTTTTTCAACTTTCCTAGCCAACATCTTTGGAATTTCAGTGGTCCCCGTCCAAGAACTAACTACAGCTGAGCCTGCCCAGCAGGGTCAGCCAGATTTGAGACAGAGCTGCCACTTACCTGAGCCAATTGTGATTCATCACTATATAAATTTGGGCTGGTATTCTTAGCATATGATGGGGAGAAATTAGAATATATCTGTTTGGTCAAATAAGATCTGGATAATAGATAATCAGGGAAGGTAGAAATATAGACCAGATGGAAAAGTTTTTTAAAAATCCATAAAGAGGATTTTGGCAAACTATTTTATTGTTGTTAGAGAAAACTATACACAGACATGCTCAAATTTAACTTACAAGGTCTATCTTTAATGATGCAAAACTTTACACTTTTAAAAACTTAAGAAGTTGGGAGCAATTCTCCCTGTTCTATCATTGTTAAACAATGGTTGAGAAATATTAGACAGTATTTGAAAAATATGACTTAGTTACACCTGGCATAATGGATCTGAGGTAGTTTCTTCTAGTTTTAAGAGCCTTTCCTCATGAATGATTATTAGCAAAAGAGATAAAAATGCTGCAGGGATAAAAATGATGGTCAAAGTAAGGGAGCACTCTCACAACTCTCCACACTATCATGTATGCTTTGAAGTTTCTAAGTGTTTTTCAGTACAGAGAATTGTGAGACATGGTTATGTAGATCATAGCCTGGGATAAAAGATCACCAGCCTCAATGGAAAGAAGGTAAAAATAAGTTGCCAGTTCATTCTGTTGACCCTGGACTACAAGACACTAATGAAAATGGGCTGTGTTTCTCACATATTGCAGTTCTTTCTTTCCACCTGCAAGTTTTCAAAGTTCTCTTATCTCCTGGAACTTCCTGCATTAGTATGTGGTGTGGCTTACAATTTTTCCTGCTGACAAATTGTTAGCCTGATAATGTTATTGTATCTACTTTGGTAATGAAATGTCTGCAAGGAAACCGACAAGCTCAGAGAGCATCAAGGACCCCAGAGTTCAATCCTGAACTGCATATATTCTATTGGTATAATATTAAAATGTTTACCTCTATGGGTTCCACCTTAGATTACCATAATTCTTGGCAGTTTTCCTACCATTCTTGTATTTTTAAATCATCCTAAATTATTGGACAATAGAGGCTAAGTCTATATTAAATCATTTCAGCAAATGGAAAGTGGTATTTTGTCCCATCTTGATCATCTTTTCCCAAAATTAGTAATCACCATTCCTTCATTGGATTTTTAGTTCTCTGATCAACATCACTCCATTGTATAAAGCTGTTCCATGCAAAATTTCAAAATAAACTAGAAACAATGGCAGTTCAGATTTTACGTATTTACAAGGCAAGCAGAAGAATTTACTCAGTGAAGACTGGGCTATGTTGATAGGAAAAGTCTTCTTTTATTCTAACAGAATTTACTTCTATTGTATTTCATGTTGGACAGACCACAAAAGTGAACTGTGAATATCCTCTCCTAAATAACTGAAATTGGCAGCAATCTATTGGATTACTCACTTTATCATTGAAAACTGGATTGCTCTAAATAGCCATTAAATAAGAGACTTGATGAGCAAAGAGTAGTTTTTTAAAAATATTTTAACAAAGATAAAATGTTGAAAGCAAGTGCATCTTTAAAAATACAACAAAAATGGCAATTGTAGCTTCAACTAACTGTACTTTAAAGGACACGTATCTATAAATTAAATATATTTTCCATTGGTACTGCTTGTGTCTTTTATATTTCAATTTATTACAGGGAGGCATACAATAAAGATAATGAAAAGACATTGCCATTTCAATCTGCTGCTTTTGCAGTGCCATTCAATTGCAACCTCTGTGACTCTGGAGAATGACAGCTATTAGACCGCAGGTGTGAATATAATAGAGCCTTCCCTGAAGATAACATTAAATGTGCCAAAAAAGTTGTTCTAAAACTTCTCTCCCTTTGTCTTCTGTTGTATAGTTGCCATTCAAAAGAATCCATAATTAGCTAAATTCTCCCTAAAGTGTTACTCACAGACATGGCAGAAATCTCCTTGGGAAAGATGCCATAGCCCAAAGTGCTCTCTGCTGAGAGCTTTGGAAACAGAAGCAGACCATTATTTCAAGTACATGTTTTATTTGTGATCTAATCAAGTCTGTACATCTAAAACTCCTACAAATTAACACACTTATTAGTCCCATGAATCCTGACACATTCGTTGTAATTTTCCTGTTTAAATGTAAATGTTGGCGGCCCAGTTTAGATTTGACTGAGTTTCTTCATAGATGAAGGTACATGAAGAAGAGGATTAAACCCAAAAGGTCAAAAATATGCATAAAAACTATAGGAGGAAGTTAAAGTGGCTGCATGAATATTCAGAACCAGAAAAACTGATGAATAACATGCTTTTAAAACCCCCTAATGGTCCCAAACTCAATTCATCGCATTCCTATTAGCAGTAGAACTTTTGCACTCCAAGTGCATGTCTCACAATTGAAATTATCTCCTGTTCATGACTGGTCTTCATAAACCATCAAGTTATCCAGGATCATTTTTAAGACATTCAAATAGTTTTTTTTAAAAAAGCATTGCTGTAACATATAAGTAGTGGCTTTTTACATTTGAATGCATCTGACAAGAATAAAGGTAACATATCAGGAAAAAGCTGTAAATTATTTTTATCTTGTACACTAGTTTTCTTGGAAAAATGAATTTTGATGAAGAGCAATATTCAAAAAAAGTATTGTCAGTTGCAAGTTCTTCAAACTTGTGAGGTCTTTTCCCATACATTTGAACTGGTTGTTCATAAATGCTAAATGGTTGACAATTCTGACAAAAATGATGTGTTACAATGAATTACAAATATATATGGCATTAAATAAATGAGGTTGGATTAATTTCAATTATTTTTATGAGAATAAAAGGCAATTGGCTAGAAATGAAAAGTGAGAATGAAAAGGTAATGACCAATGAAATGAGTCTTCTCAGAATATTAATGAAGCCTTTTGGTCATTTTAACTGAACAAAGTTATCCATTTCAGTTTTGCTTGGCTTTTCATTATTCCAAAATTAATGTATTTTTGCAACAGTTTCACACATGTGTTAAAAGCAAACACATGACTATATGGATTTTTTTGTGTGTGAAATCATAGAATATAAAGTTTTCTTGCGTCTTTGTGACTCACCTGCAACTTCCAAAATTTCCTAGCAAGTATGTGTATTTTTGTCTACAGTGCTAATTCTGTTGTCAACACAGCTCAGACTTCTAACTTTCTCCATTCAACATTTAGAACATAGAATCATAGGGCTGGAAGAGTCCTTGAAGGTGTTCTAGTTTCAACCCCCTGTTCAAGGTAAGAGCTCTTATACCATTCCAAACAACTTTTGTTTCCTGAACTAATAATTCTAAACGTAAACCAACAATTTATAGATATAACTTGAGAACCATAATATTTCTTACTGTACTTCCACATGAAGACAGCATGTGATAATTTTAAAATGTCTTTCCTTAACATCAGAAAAATTGTTATTCTTCCTGTTTCATCTCCAAAAATTAAAATCTCAGCTGCTTTTAAAAAGGAAGCCTTAGTTCTAACTATTCGATAAGAGTTGGATAACTGGGGAAATATTGAAATGGCTCCTATGTACAGGTAGTCTTTTACTTACAACCACAGCTGAGATCAGAACTTTTGTTGCTAAGCAATGTGATTGTTTTTTGCTACAATCATTAGGTGAATCTGCTTCCCTCATTGACTTTGTCTGAAGTCTCCTGGGAAGGTTGCAAATGGTGATCACTTGACCCCATGATGCTACAACTAACGTCCTGATTTGCTGTAACTTATGTTAAATCTTATGTTAAATATTTGACCTTCATTTTTTAAAAAAAAAACAAATAAAGATTACTGAAATGTTGAGCCCTAATATGTTGAGCCCTGGTCAGAGTTCAGGCTAAGAACATAGGTAGCAAATTTATGATTTTTAGTGACAATTCAGAAAATATTGCTGTCACCCAACTTAATCATATTCTGGGCATCTTATTACCGGGCATTTTCCTCTATATATCTGTACAGTAGATAAATATTTGCAGAGCAAACAATACATCTAGATTCAATTGCTTAGCTCTTTTCATGTATCCCTTTGCATATGGATCTCAACACTGAGGAAGAGGGAGACAATTTTTCCTCTCTTATTTATGTGACCATTTTATCCCTCTTTCCAAATAAAAGGCTCTGGACTGGAAACAAGATATAAACATTTAAAAAAGAAAAAAATGAGATGGTAAGTATGAGGGAGATGATCTGGGGCCATCACTAATGCTAATGAAAGAATTCATTCACCTGTAGAGATAAGCTTCATGCCACAGGCAATTTCACTGGTTCTGGTGACAATCAGCATAATGTCACATAGCGTAACTTGGAGTGGAGGGAAGCTTCTCATTGGTCTCCATGTCCAAAGTAGATATTTCATATCAGAAATAGTCTTCATTATCATTTATCTATGATGCAGATTTTTAAAAATCATCGCTACAATATGAAGACAATAAAATGCCAATAGCATACATTTTAATAGAAATCATATGTATAATCTTCAGCAAGGCTTCTCATTTCATTGTAGAAATTTAGTAAGGATTTTTTTCAATTGTATTTTATAACTTAATACTACTTTTGGTTTACCCTCAGAAAATTGAGTAGGTTCTCCCAACATATCTAAAGATCACTTTTAACATGATACCTAACTTCTAATCAACAATTCCACAAATGAACCTAGCAGAAAACTTTTACCTTCCAACTGGGTGGTGATTTTAATATTTAATTTAATTTAATATTTGCATTTGTATACCGCCCTTTCCCTGAGGACTCAGGGCGGTTTACAGGGAATTAAAAATCAAAACATACAAAAGTTAAAACCAATTTAAAAAGCATTAAATTCACCCTGTACATTAAAACCCCAGTTAAAAATTTTCCCCTCAAAGAGCTCAAAGAGCCAGGTCTTCAGGCCCCGGCGGAATGATCGGAGGTCGGGAGCAGTCCTCAGCTCTACTGGCAGCTGGTTCCAGAGGGCAGGCGCTCCCACTGAGAAGGCCCTATCCCTGGGTGTCACCCGCCGGCAATCTCTCACCGGCGGAACCCTGAGCAGACCCTCCCTGTGGGAGCGCACTGGGCGAAGGGCGTTTGATGCCGGCAGCAGGTGTTCCCTCAAATAACCCGGACCCAGGCCATGTAGGGCTTTATAGGTGATAACCAGCACCTTGAATTTCACCCGGAGGGCAACCGGAAGCCAATGCAGCTCGCGGAGTAGAGGTGTTACATGGGAGTATCGGGAAACCCCCATTACAACTCGCGCGGCCGCATTCTGCACCAGTTGAAGCCTCCGAGTGGTCTTCAAGGGCAGCCCCATGTAGAGAGCGTTACAGTAGTCCAAACGGGAGGTCACAAGCGCATGAGTGACTGTGCGTAGGGCGTCTCGGTCCAGATAGGGACGCAACTGGCGCACCAGGCGAACCTGTGCAAAAGCCCCCCTGGTCACGGCTCCTATGTGATCTTCAAAATTGAGCCGTGAATCCAGGAGGACGCCCAAGTTGCGAGCCCTATCAACGGGGGGTAACACCTCACCCCCCATCATTAGAGGTGGAATAACTTGGTTAACCCGAGACGCCGATATGCACAGCCACTCAGTCTTGGCGGGATTGAGACGAAGCCTGTTTCTCCCCATCCAGACCTGGACCGCCTCCAGGCACCGGGACATCACGGAGAGGGCATCACTGGGTTGGTTCGGGGTGGAAAGAAAAAGTTGGGTATCATCAGCGTACTGGTGATACCCCACCCCAAAACCACGAATGATCTCGCCCAGCGGCTTCATGTAGATGTTGAACAGGAGGGGCGAGAGAACCGACCCCTGAGGGACTCCACAAATGAGAGACCTCGGGGCGGATCTCTGCCCTCCTGTCAACACCGACTGCGAGCGGCCCTGGAGGTAGGAGGAGAACCACCGTAGAACGGTGCCTCCCACTCCCAACCCCCTGAGACGCCGCAGCAGGATACCATGGTCGATGGTATCGAAAGCCGCTGAGAGATCTAATAGGACCAGGACAGAGGAGCAACCCCTGTCCCTAGCCCTCCAGAGATCATTCACCAGCGCGACCAATGCCGTCTCCGTGCTGTGTCCGGGCCTGAAGCCCGATTGGTACGGGTCCAGATAATCAGTTTCCTCCAGGAACAGAGGGAGCTGATGCGCCACCACACTCTCAACAACCTTCGCCAGGAAGCGAAGGTTGGAGACTGGACGATAGTTGTTTAAAACAGCCGGGTCCAAAGCAGGCTTCTTGAGGAGGGGTCTCACCACCGCCTCCTTCAAGGCGGCAGGGAAGACACCCTCCTTCAAAGAAGCAGTTATCACTGCATGGAACCAGCCTCGTGTTCCCTCCCGAGCCGCATAAGCTAGCCAGGAGGGGCACGGATCCAACAAACAGGTGGTGGAGCTCAGTCTCCCCATGATCCTGTCCACATCATCAGGGGAAACAGGGTCGAACTCAGTCCAGATAACGTGCTCAAGACCGCCTGATTCCTCCACATCAGACTCTGCCCAGTCAGAGTCCAAGCCGGTCCGGATCCGAGCGATTTTGTCCGTCAGATGATGACTAAACTCCTCGGCTCGTCCCTGCAAGGGATCCTCCCTCACCTCCTGGTTAAGGAGGGAGCGAGTCACCCTAAACAGGGCGGCCGGGCGATTATCTGCAGACGCGATAAGGGCGGCAAAGTAGTTAGACTTCGCCGTCCTTATCGCCGCAAGATAAGACCTTATGAAGGTTCTTAACTGCAATCGGTCGGATTCGGATCGGCTGGATCTCCAACCGCTCTCTAGACCTCGTCTCCGACGCTTCATCTCCCGGAGCTCCACAGAGAACCATGGAGCCCAACGGGATCTGCGCCGAGTCAGAGGTCGCATGGGTACAACACAGTCGAGTGCCCTGGTGGCAGCCGTTTCCCAGGCCTCCACCAGAGCATCGACTGGGCTGTGGGTAAGGGTGATAGGTATCGGCCCAAGCGCCCTCTGGAACCGATCCGGGTCCATTAGGCGCCTGGGGCGGAACCACCTGGTCGGTTCCGCCGCCCAGCGGCGGGGGATGGCATGACGGAAAACCAGCCTCAGGAGGTGATGATCTGACCATGACAGAGGGGTGATGGACGGAGAACCCCCTCCCAGATCATCCAACCACTGTCCAGACAGGAACACCAGGTCGAGAGTATGATCCCCCTCGTGAGTAGGGCCCTCAATAACCTGGGTCAGGCCCATGGCTGTCATGGAAGCCATGAACTCCCGAGCTAACTCCGACGACCCCCCCAGTGATGGCAGGTTGAAGTCACCCAGGACTATAAGCCTGGGGAACTCCACCGCCAACCCTGAGAGGGTGTCGAGCAGCTCAGGCAGGGCTGTTGCCACACAGCTGGGCGCCAGGTATGTGAGCAACAAGCCCAACTGAACCCGAGGACCACATCTCAAGAGGAGGGATTCACTCCCGGCCATCTGGACAATGGTGGCCTCCCGGGGACACAAAGTCTCCCGAATAACCACTGCCACCCCACCACCCCTGCCCTGAGCCCGTGGCTGGTGCAGCACCCGGAAACCTGGCGGGCATAACTCGGTGAGAGGCACCCCTCCCTCCGAACCCAACCAAGTTTCCGTGATGCACGCTAGATCCGCACATTCCTCCTCGATCAGATCACGGATGAGGGGAGCTTTGTTAACTACGGATCTAGCGTTAAAATAGACCAACCTGAGCTCAGGGGCCTGATCACCCTCATCCCCGGGTAGGAGGGTGCTAACCGGAGGGTCGGAGCGCGCCACCGCTCGGAGATAGCGGGGGCGCGATCCCAGATGTTGATATGGCCCTCCGCGCAAACACCTGCTGCCATACCCTATCGCCGTGGGGATTTTGTTTGTTTGTGTTTGTTTGTTTGTTTTTTTTTCTTTCCAGCAGCCTCACATTAACTTCTTCATAGCAGTTTTGCCAGCCCCTCTGAGAATTAGGCGTGTTTAGATGTGTCCATCCTCTCAGGCCAACCAACCCATCAGAAAAAGTGCAGCATGGGACTGTCATTAGGGTTCGATCCAGAGTTAATCCTACTTCCTGAAATCATTTAGACTCAAATTAAACATAACAACAGATAGTGGCATTTAGTTGACCTTGACTGAAGCTGGGCCTGGCGTAGCACTTGAATGAGTGACTTCCTGGGAATTTCTGGATTATTTCATTAAAAAAAAGGAAAAGCAAATTATTACTGGTACAGTATGCTACTAAGAAAAGTTCATGGCTGCAGTCACTAGGAGTTAGGCTTGACATGAACTTGCTTTGACCATCACATCTTTTAACATAAATTTTATTTAGATGAAAATATTTATTTATTGGGTCTATTCTCAATATCAATAAGATAAATCCTATCCTATATATTATATTCTTTTCCCTTCGGGGAGAATGAAACACCATAATGAAGGTTTAAGACATGTAAATGTCATCCACATTATCCTTCTGATTTCTCAGCCATGGTGGTGCAGTGGTTAGAATATAGTATTGCAGGTTAATTTAGCTCACTGCCAGGAGTTCAATCCTCAGTTCAAGGTTGACTCAGCCTTCTATATCCTTCTGAGGTCAGTAAAATGAGGACACAGATTGTTGGGGGCAATATGCTGACTCTGTAAACCGCTTAGAGAGTGCTGTGAAGTACTATGAAGCGGTATATAAATCTAAGTGCTATTGCTATTGCTATTCATCAGTAAATTTAATGATGATAAATGTTCTTGATGAATTTCTCTCCAAACCATAAGTAGAGAGAAATGCTGAAAAGTGATGGAGTTCTCTGAAACACAAATATAATAAAAGGGCCTGGATAGATAGATAGATAGATAGATAGATAGATAGATAGATAGATAGATAGATAGATAGATAGATAGATAGATAGATAGATAGATAGACACACACATACACACACACACACACACCAATAAATGACAATTATCTAATTCAGAGGGAGAAAATCACTTAATACTGGCAAAGGACTCATAAAACCAATGCCATGATAAAAACGTGTGGGGAAAATGCATTTGGCAGTAGGAGAACATGTACTATTATTACTACCAGCACTAAATGCTAATTGCAAGCTCAGTAGCAAGGTCCAGACCCCATTGTGAAACAAACTGGTGCCATAAAGACTATCAATCTGGGCAGTGGAAAACATTAAATTTATCATCTTGACCACCAAGAAAAAGACATGAAAGAAAAGATGGGCATGCCATTCTTATTGTGAGTTAAAGATTATCAGAAACTCACTGATCAGGTTTCTGAAGTTTTGGGCAGGACAGGAAATCTAGAAGTACAGATTAATGAGTCATTAAAACTAACAACCATTTGCTGTCTTCTGAGTTGCCTGCCTCCTAGCCAATACAGCATTCACTAAATTATTCTCTTTGATACTGGATAGCTAACATTGCACATTTTATTTACATCTTGGAGAATTAGATGAAGAATTGCTTGCAACATCTTGATTTGTGAGACAAAACAGAATTAACAAAAAGGTGATTATGAATCTTGGGTGTTCTGATGCTTTAAGACATTAATCCCAGTTAAATGGGTGTGAATAGACAAAGAATACAATTGCAAATAAGCTTGCATTAGTGAAACAATTTAGTTTGCTAAGGGAATACATAAGCTGATAAGAATATTAGTGCTCTATAGAGCTATCTTATATGGCTGAGAAATTTATTATATAAACATCCTAGAATAGCTGTAGTAAAGATTTTTCTCTCTGATTAATTTTATGAAGAAAGGAACATAACAGTGACAGAGGTTCTGCTGTGTCCAGCATTTGCTTTGCAGGCAAGCCTATGAACAGGATAGGAGTACAAAAACAGTCTTCTGTCCCCAGAATTAGCATTGTTTCAGAGAAATTTTCTATTGTCATGCTAACCATAACTTCCATGAATTTGCTTAATCCCTTTTAAAGCTGTTTAATTAGTGAACCAATACAGTAGTGAATTCATCAGATTAATTAAGCATCCTGTAAAGTTTTTTTTCATTTACTTTAACACAATAATGTTTTGTGTCTTGATATGCATAGAATTTTGAATTACTTTCCCCTTACATAGTCAGAAATAACAAAAATGAGTGGACGTGGTCATGATTAAACTTGTTATCTGGAAATTATATTGGGTAATAATATGAACATTTTTAAAAATCCATTTTCCATTGCAGAAATGAGATATCTATGACCTCATACATTTCATTTCTTTCAAGGCAGGATATAGTATGAGTTTCAGCCAGCATATCAAAATATATACATTTTTATAATAAAGTAGTTACAAGAGCTCTAGAATTCTTGTAGAGAGTTATAAAAATGTTCCACATTGTTTGAATAAAGATTACAGTTTAGAGTAACGTCACCTTCTGAAGCTGCTACAAAAGAGATGGCCACTGATACAAGGCTTTGATTTTTAGCAATTTTCTAACTTATTTTGAATTTGAATTTTATTAAATTTATATACCGCCCTTTCCCGAAGGACTCAGGGCGGTTTACAGGGTATATAAAACATCAATACAAAAATTAAGAGCAATTTTAAAAGATTAAACTAAGTCCCTGAAAAATATAAAACCCCAGTTAAAACCCCCAATTAAAACTCAGCCTGGGCCAGAAAGCTCGAAGAGCCAGGTCTTCAGGTCTCGGCGAAATGATCAAAGGTCGGGGGCAGTCCTAAGCTCCACGGGCAGCTGGTTCCAAATGGCAGGCACCCCCACCGAGAAGGCCCTCCCCCTGGGTGTCATCCGCCGGCATTCTTTGACCGGCGGCACCCTGAGAAGGCCCTCCCTGTGGGAGCGCACAGGACGAAGGGAGCTTGATGCCGGCAGCAGGTGTTCCCTCAAATATCCCGGACCCAAGCCATTTAGGGCTTTATAGGTCATCACCAGCACCTTGAATCTCACCCGGAGGGCAACTGGAAGCCAATGCAGCTCACGGAGCAGAGGTGTTACATGGGAGTAACGGGAAACCCCCATCACAACTCGCGCGGCTGCATTCTGCACCAGCTGAAGCCATGAGTGACTGTGAGTAGGGCATCTCGGTCCAGATAGGGTCGCAACTGGCACACCAGGCGAACCCGGGCAAAAGCCCCCCTGGTCACGGCTCCTATATGATCTTCCAAACTGAGGGAGTACCAAGGATAAATTCAGTAAAGGATCTTTACATTTAGTACTGCACATTCTAACTGCAGCAAGACTAGTCTATGCTCAGAAATGGAAGAGAAAAGAAACCCTGGTCACGGCTCCTATATGGTCTTCAAAACTGAGCCGTGAATCCAGGAGGACACCCAAGTTATATTGATGGTGAAGCCATTCCTGTCCTAATAAACTTGAGATTGCACAATTTTAGATAAAGAATTTCAGTCAGCCCTACTGGTGGTCCATCTGCTTAACTTAGACCCCAACCATGCTGTCTAGATTCTTTCTTCTTATATGACAGTCACAGTCCATGCAGTCCTCTTACAGGAATTTGTTGGGGGTCCACTTGATAAATGTTTTCCCCTCTTCAATTAACTGGAAGCTGGAAAATATATTAGATCCCACAATATATCAAAAATCTGCTTGTCAACTAAAGCATCCACGTATAGTATAGGACACTTCAGTTATGTTATGATGTTATGTTTTATGTTACGAATCTTGACTCACTTAATTTAATAGTAAACTTTCAGCCTCCAGTCTCCAGAACATTTATTGATTGGATAAATCAGTGTTTCTGAACCTCAGAAATTTTAAGATGTGTGGACTTCAGCTACCAGAATTCTGGGAGTTGAAGCCCACATATCTTACAGTTATTGAAACTGAAAAACACTGGCCTAAATCGATAGATATTGCTTCATATCTCAGTCAGGCACACAAACTCTGAAAACTGAGTTATGACATCCACTCACATTTTTCATACTGTATACTATCTTGCTTCACCTTGAAAATTCTAATTCATATTCCAAACAAATGCTTAGTAAAATTGCAACCAAGCCAATGTAATTATAGGGGTAAAAACAAAAGATGGCTAGAAAGTTGTAATAAAAAGAAGAAACTTCCAATTTCCTCTGTAGCAACTATGATTACAAAATTATTCATGATTACAAAAAAAATCACTTTTTTCTAATATCCCAGATCATGAAAACTGTAAGTCGTAAGTGCACTTTTTTCTGTTTTATACAAAAAGTCTGTAAGGGCTTCCAGTCAACCACAAATGTAAGTATTGCCTTTTCTCTGATCAAGGAAGTTAATTTAGCCATCTCTGTAAGTTCCATTATCTTCACCCACCATTCCTTCATTATGGGTACTGTCGAACCTTTCCACTTTTAAGTTTCTTTCTTTTTCTTTTTATTCTTTCTCTGAACTTTTTTTCTTTTTTCATTCTCTCTCTTTCTCTCTTCTCTCTATTTTGTAATAGTTTGTGTTACTTTTTATGTTCTCTTTAAAACTTCCAATAAAATGTATTTAAAAATGGTCAAATAAAAGATGGCTCTATTCATCCATGACAAAAAGGAAAACCTCTAATCCATAATTAGGAAATACTAAGATCAACAAAACAATCATTTGGGGGGGAAAAACAGTAAAAGCTTTCAAATTCTGCATTATCAGAAAAGGATGGAGGCAAAATGTTGATGTCGATCACGCCAGTGATATCCACTACTCAACAGACTCAAGAGGGAAGGCTTAGATGCCATTTGTAGTTTCAGATAGAATAAGTAAGAGTTTTGATGATGATTCTCAGACATCCAGGTAGAGTAATCTGGAAGTTGAATGATGGCAACTGGATTTCTTTTCTTTTTGGGTTTGAAATGTTTCACTGCTTATCCAAGTGGTTTCTTCAATTTGAGCAAGTTGGTTAGGGGGACCTCATATATATCCTCCAGGGTGATATTGGTTTTCACCTAAATAGCTCATTAGGTGAATAGGTGAGAGTCATTAAGATTTGTTGCTCCTAAATCCTTCTCTTAGGTGGGTTGTTAAGTGTGACCACCCTGGTGAACCTCTGAAGTGGTCTTGATCTTCCTGGGGTCTGATGCAGGAACAGCATAAAATATAAGGACAGATTATATCTGAGGCCTGCATCTCTATTGGCCTCAGACTGTCCTCCATTTTTTATCCACCTCTATTGGCCTCAGATTTAGGAGCAATGACTCAACAATTCTCTCTGCCTAACCCCAACAAGCCTATTCAGATTAGATAAATGAAACTACTCTGGAGGACATATATGGAGTCCCCCAACCAACTTGCTCAGACTGAAGAAGCGACTTGGATAAGCAGTGAAACATTTCAAACAAAAAAAAAAAGAAGTCCAGTTGCCATGATTCAACTTCCAGACAATAAATAAGAGTGTTCTGGAACAGAAATGGAAAGTTGATACATTTTATTCTCTGCTAATACTTTATTCAAACTTTTTTTAAACAAAGTGGAAGAGAATAATTTAAAAGCTTGCATTAAATGCGAAACAATGCCTTCATATTATAATGATTGCTTAGAATCAAGAATCATTGTATAGATTTTCTGTGCATATTTGTATTTATTTTTGAAAAATGGCTCTTGCTTGGTAGTTTTGCTTATGAAAGAGAAATGTATTAATATAATCCCCTTTCCTTCAAATAGAGTTAGCCCAAAATGCTTTTTTCCTAATAATCAGATATTTTGAATGGGTGGTTTTTCCCCACCATTTTTGTTTAATCTTTTTTGACATTTGCATGGTCCACAGAAGACTGAGACATTGAGCTATACTTGCTCATGCTGTTTGGGGCCTCAGCCCAACATGCTGTTAAATGCACCAATTCTCCATTGATTTTACACAACAGGAGTCAATAGTGGTTAAACCAGAAATTACTTCAATAAATAGAAACAACACAAAGTCTTCACGACCTAAAGTTCATCTAAGAATTTAATGCCAGAGTCTCCATCATGTAAATAGACTAAGAAAGTTCCTTTTTTCATTGTTCACTGGAAATAATTATTCATCATACTTTTTTATTCACAGTGATTCACTAAGAAATGTACATAACCCTGAATATAATATGCAGTACTTGATAAGACAAAAACCTTTCTGGCCTTGACTTATCTGAAAAATTAAACAGGGTTGGGCCTGTTAGTATTCAGAAAGGAGATGACAAAGGCTGTGGGATAGACTGGAAAGGAAAAATAATAATCCTAAAAGAAGGTATTTCCAACCTATTTCTTAAAAAACTACATACGTATGTCCATGTAGTCATCAGGATTCAAACTCAGCTTGAGGAAAACTTTTCCTTTGAAATTTAAGACTTAAAGTATTTAAATAGACTTCTTTAAGGAAGGTAAGTATAACAAAATTTGAAAATGGCAAAGTTCAATGCTGAGCATGAGAAATTGGCTCACTGTCTCCAAATTTACACAATACAAAGAGAAAAGAAGAGGAAGATAAAAAGCCACACAAGATGAAGCAGGTAGAATGGAATAGATTTAAACTAATCAAAATACAAGTCCAAGTTATCTCTTCTCAGTGTAAAGATCAAAGAAAAAGAATGATGGCTTATGCTGAGTTAAATGGTACTATAGGACTATTTTTAAGAAAATTAGAGGAAAGCTAAGGTTCAATATGAAATGATAGCATGATTTTTTAAAATCTCTATGTGTGGGGAGATGTCTGTCTGTCTGTCTGTCTGTCTGTCTGTCTGTCTATCTATCTATCTATCTATCTATCTATCTATCTATCTATCTATCTACTACTAAACCTCTCATTGTTATGACCTTTAATTGGATGAAATGGTGCATCATAGGGCACAAACATTTGAACCAAAAAATGGTTCAGCAGGAATTCAAGGGAAGGAGGGAGGGAAAGACCAAAGGAGACAGGGAGTATACCAGGAGAAATGAAGAAGTTGGATACAGTGGTAGTGTGAAACTTAAGTATCTGTGTAAAACAGGGAGAGATGAATGAATGACCATTATGAAAAAAATGCACTTAGATAGTTTAATCATAGAGACAATACTGAGAGAATGAATGAATATCAAATTGCCAAAGAAATATATGAAGTATTTATTTATTTATATCACCTATCACATAGTAATAATAAACCTTTATTGTCAAAGTACAACATGTGTACATTGAGATTAGCTGAGCCTCCCCCCGTGCTCTCTCCCCCCAACACACAGTGACAACAAACCCTCCATCCCACCACACTATGTGAACCAACTACACCACACACCGGCCTCCCAAGTCAATTCTGCATAAGATTATGTCCCATTTAAAAGCCTAACAGCCCACGGATAAAAGCTATTTTTCAGCCTGTTGGTATGGCTGGCTATATTCCTATATCTCCTACCGGATGGTAGGAGAGTAAAGAGATACCGTCCAGAGTGTGAGTCATCCCTGAGAATCTTCCTCACTCTTCCAAGGCAACGAGCCCTGGCGATGTCATCCAGTGGTGTCAGGGGACAGCCCACAATGTCTTGTGCTGTGCTCACTACCCTCTGTAATACTTTCCTGTCCACGGCTGTCAGACCAGCATACCAAACCACAATACCATACGAGAGGACGCTCTCTATAGTAGACCGGTAAAAGAGTGTGAATGTGGTGAGAAGAAAGGGAAAAATGGAATGTTGTGGAATAGATGAGAAACTAAAAAAAAAAGAGAGAGAGATAGGAAGGTTAAAGATCAAAAGGTGGTGTACAAACCTGTGTGTGGATGTAGTGGAATTAAGGATTAAAAGCAAGGAGGTTCTCCCTTAGATAGGGAAACCAGCTGGGTAACTTCGGGCAATTCACTCAAGCTCATCCTTATACAGGGAAGTCAAAAAGGAATCCAGAAGAAGGAATAGTAATGGCAAATCAGATCTATAACATTATCAAGAAAACTATGAACTCTTCATGAACTCACCAAGAGTCAATATCTCTGTCTCTGTCTCTGTCTCTCTCTCTCTCTGTGTGTGTGTGTGTGTGTGTGTCTGTCTGTCTGTCTGTCTGTCTGTCTGTGTCTGTGTCTGTGTCTGTGTCTCTCTCTTTCTCTCTCTCTCTCTGTCTCTCTCTCTCTCTCTCTCTGTCTTTCTGTCTCTCTGTGTGTGTCTCTCTGTCTCTGTCACTATCTCTCTCTCTCTCTGTCTGTCTTTCTGTCTCTCTCTCTGTCTCTGTCTGTTTTTCTCTGTTTTTTTCTCTCTGTCTCTCTGTCTCTCTTTCTCTGTCTGTTTCTCTTTCTCTGTCTCTTTCTCTCTCTCTGTCTCTCTTACACACACAAACACCCACACAAAGTTAGGAAAGTAAATTGGATCAGTATAAGCTACATTTAATAAAGTTTTCATCTTTCCTTTACTTTACTCTAATTTGCTTATATCTATTTATTTTTCTTATGCCTTTTTAAAATTTTATATTCAGGAATATTGGATCAGGATCAATACTTAGCACCATTTCCTTACTTTGCATAAAATATGTGGTATATTTTAGGAGGGCTGATTTTATACCTAAATTAAAGTACATTGACCTTTTGTGAATTTCTACTAAATACTTTCTACTGATGTTACAGTAATGCAAGAATTCAGCATCAGATGAAGATTTGCACTTATCACTTTCCAGTACTGCATATGCTTTCTAAATGTTGCCCAATGCAAAGACAGAAACATTTTAAATCTTCAAGCATCCAAAATATAGTTTCTCTAGAACTCCTGTTAGTTTCCTTACTTTATTTTCTCTATATAAAGTTTTCTTATTTACTTAGGTGAATTTTAATAAATGTGCTCCCAATGCTTTAATAAAAGAACCAGCAATTTAAGTAATAGTTCTTAAATCTTGTTACAATTATAACCATAAGCTCTCTTACTACTTAACCACAAAAAATAAATTAATTACTGGGCTCTTGGATGTTATTGCTACTTGTAATGCAAATGTTCTGTTTTAAAAAGCCACTAAAACTAGGTACTATTAACAATTTAGAATAACCAGTCTTCATTTAAAAGGGTTCTGCCTTTTAGCAACTGGGAGAAACTTATAATATGCAGTTTAAGCTAAAAGAGAAAGAAAGAAAGAAACATAACAAAAAGCAGGATGAAATGTTTCCAATTTAAGCTGATTTCATCTGAATCTTCACTACTTTAACATTTCTCAGTTTCTGAAATAGTGGGATCTATTTTAGTTTGCTTACAAAGATTCTTTTTTCTCCAGAATCAAATAACTAAAATAAAAATAAAGTACTAGTATCAGTACTGGCTGCTTATCAAATACACCATTATGGAATTTTAAAATTTGGTGTAGGTTTCGTGGCAAAGAGTCAAACCAAATTTTTGATGCTGTAAACCCATTGTTGCATCTGCAGAAAACTGTACCACTGTGTGTGTGTGAGAGAGATTATTATTACTGATTGCTGGGTTGCCTCTGTCACCTTGTTATAAGTCATTACAACTAGCTGACCTTTCTGCAGAGTAATGAATGACAACACCTAACAAAGCTTATAGAAATTGAAGCTATCCTTGGATCATATTGAAATTGGAGGGAGTGGAAACTATATTCTAACAGTACAACTGAGGGTAATTTAAGCCTGTCGCACTCATAAGCTGGGGACAAAATGAAAGCAACATCATGGGGATGTAAAAGAAAGAAGAAAGTTGCCATGTGTGTTTATACATACCACGGTTAACTGCAAATAGGTACATAGCCACAGTTTGTCAGGGATACTGTAAGAGCTGAGGGAAATATTGGAAGTAGTTTCTAGATTTAAGAATTTAAGACAGGTGTGTTTGTATCTCAGGTTCTTTTAAAACAAACTTATATCCAAATCATACAGTCCCCCACCCATAAACTCATTCAGCATTGTCATCAACGAATGCAAGGATTTTAAGAAACTGAAATATAGAAACAGTAGGTATACTATAAAATGTGTGAACAGGGTTAGCATTGTGGATACAATCTCATAGCATATTCCAGATAAAGTGATATTACTTAAGGCTGTGTCAGTAATATAAATAAACAATGATAGGCCTTTGCAAAAACATAACAGCTTTATCCTCTTTGACATAAGCAGTGTCCTGTAATTGGATTGTTGAACTAAAACAGAATTTTGGAATAAAGAAATTCTTGGTTTCTCCCAAGACATCAATATGAGTTTTTAAAATTGTAAGGTAGTTCTAATTATGTGATTTATATGCTGGGAATTCATGTGATGAGACAGAAGTGGAGTGACATGACTAACACCATTACCAATAGGGCATCCTCAGTATAGTTGTGCCTTTCACTCTGACAGCTAGCCTTCCCACATTGTGCAGACATCTACACATACCCACACATTTTAATCTGCTTGGGAATTCCAGAGGCCAATGCTTTAGCTTTTTTCCTACCCAGAAATATTGTTTCCAAATCAATCACACTTTTCTCAATACACCAGACAGCTGTTAGAACAAATGCAATTTCACCCCATTGGGGAGATATTTCTGTCATTCCCCTCCATAGTAGGGAAAGCCTAGGTTTGTGGACACCTGGAAGCTGAGGGGAAAAACTTAGAATGTGTATGATCTTTGAACTGAATTGTGTAGATATGAACTATCTCTTGCTCTACCTGTGCTGTATTTATGATCTTTCTTCTTTTATGTTCCTCAACATTAATTTACAACTCTTATGTCATACAAAAAAAGCTGTTGCAAAAGCTCAGTGTGAGATCTTATTTCTAAAGTTGGAAACCTCTTTCTAATCTTAGAAAAGAATTCCAAAATAACTTATGGCTCCTTAGTACTTAGCATCCTACACAACCATTGTATGACAAATGATTATATAAATCACTGGGTTTTTTTGTGGTTATTACATTTTAGTTTTAGTTTAGTTTTTTAGTTTTATTAAATTTTTATACCGCCCTTCTCCCGAAGGACTCAGGGCGGTGAACAGGGCATATGATAAAAATACAAAACTACAAAAGTTAAAATAGAATTAAATTAATGCCCAAGATAAAACAATAAAATATACAAATATTTAAAACCCAAATTAACTCCCCATCAGGCCAGGCCAGCTTGTTCAAACAGGTGGGTCTTTAACCCGCGCCGGAAGGAGCGGAGATCCGGTGCCATCCGGAGCTCCACCGGCAGTTGATTCCACAAAGCCGGGGCGCCCACAGAGAAGGCCCTCCCCCTGGGGGCCACCAGCCGGCATTCTCTGACTGGAGGCACCCTGAGGAGGCCCTCTCTGTGGGAACGCACAGGGCGGAGGGGAGTTGACGCCGGCAGCAGGTGGTCCCCGAGGTATTCCGGACCCATGCCATGTAGGGACTTAAAAACCATCACTAAAACCTTGAACCTCACCCGGAAGACAACTGGTAACCAATGTAGCTCGCGGAGCAAAGGTGTAACATGGGAGTACCGGGAAACTCCCAAGACAACTCTCGCGGCCGCATTCTGTACCAGTTGGAGCCTCCGAGTGGTCTTCAAGGGAAGCCCCATGTAGAGAGCATTACAGTAGTCAAGGCGAGAGGTCACGAGCGCGTGAGTGACCGTACACAGGGCATCCCGGTCCAGATAGGGCCGCAACTGGCGCACCAGGCGAACCTGGGCGAAAGCCCCCCTAGTCACAGCTGCTACATGATCTTCCAAGGTAAGTCGTGAATCTAGGAGGACTCCCAAGTTGCGAGCCCTATCCACGGGGGGTAACAGCTCACCCCCCATAGAAAGGGATGGAACATTTTGAATGTCCCGGGATGCCGGAATGTACAGCCACTCAGTCTTGTCCGGGTTGAGTTGAAGTCTGTTCCTCCCCATCCAGACCCGAACCGCCTCCAGGCAACGGGACATCACAGCGAGGGCATCACTGGGGTGGTTTGGGGTAGAAATAAAAAGTTGGGTATCATCAGCATATTGATGATACCCAACTCCAAAACCACGAATGATCTCACCCAGCGGTTTCATGTAGATGTTGAACAGGAGAGGCGAGAGAACCGACCCCTGAGGAACTCCACAAACGAGAGACCTAGGGGCCGATCTCTGCCCCCCTGCCAACACCGACTGCGAACGTCCCAGGAGATAGGAGGAGAACCACCAAAGAACTGTGCCTCCCACTCCCAATCCCCTGAGACGCCGCAGCAGGATACCATGGTCGATGGTATCGAAAGCCGCTGAGAGGTCTAATAGGACTAGGACAGAGGAACATCCCCTATCCCGAGCCCTCCAGAGATCATTCACCAGAGCGACCAATGCCGTCTCCGTGCTGTACCCGGGCCTGAAACCCGATTGGTACGGATCCAGATAATCCGCTTCATCCAGGACCAGAGGGAGCTGATGCGCCACCACACTCTCAACAACCTTCGCAAGAAAGCGAAGGTTGGAGACTGGACGAAAGTTGTTCAACACAGCTGGGTCCAAGGCAGGCTTCTTGAGGAGGGGTCTCACCACCGCCTCCTTCAAGACGGTGGGGAAATTACCCTCACTCAAAGAAGCAGATATCACCGCCTGGAACCAGCCTCGTGTCCTCTCCCTAGCTGCATAAACCAGCCAGGAAGGGCACGGGTCCAATAAACATGTGGTGGAGCTCAGCCTCCCCATAATCCTGTCCACTTCATCAGGGGTCACAGAATCAAACTCCTCCCAGATAACATTGACAAGACCGCCCGTGTCCTGATCGTCAGACTCTGCCCAGCTGGAGTCCAAACCGGTCCGAATCCGAGCGATTCGGACCGGTTTGGACACTTGAATTTTATGTTTTACATTCAGAAGTTTTAAAATCTGATCTGAAATTTATCTCAATGACATGAAGGCTGATCATCACAATTAATATGAAAACAGTGCACACTTGAATTCATTTCCAAAACTTGCCATTACGGTCAAAATTAATTCTATTGGTCAGAGTACAAGATGTTAATTAACTGATTTAGAATGTATATAAAACTGTAGAAAATACATAAAAGGGTTCCTATCAGTCACTAATGTTTCTGCCATTTTGAGTGATTGCCAATGTCTATAATCTTCTTTTCTAATAGAAGTTGCTAAGTTTTGCAAAAAAGAATTATTACCTCTGAACTAAATAGTTTACAGAACTCCAGGCAACTAGTACAGGATATTATCTTTCTTGAAATCTTTAATTACTTCAACCTCATCCTCGATCAAGAAAGTCCTTTTTCTCTTGGTAGAGAGATTTGGTTGATTTTTCTAAAATATCTAATAATTTCTCCTTGCATAGCTTAATCAAACCAAGCAGAGCATTCTAATATATAACAAGGAAGTCCATGGTATGGTTATTTACATAGACATATGCAATTATCAGGAAAGAACATCTACCACTATTATGTAATTTAAGATATAATTTCTAAATTGAAGCACTGACCCTGGTTCATAGAACAGCTGTTTTAAATATGAGGAATAATGGCTAATAACTAAAGCATTTATTTTTATAAACCTATTTGAAGATTACAATTCTAATAATTCATTTCCTCAAACCTTTTATTTATCTTTTTTATTATTAATAATTTTATTGAATATACAGTTAAAAACAAAACAAGAAAAACACAGTGGACATGATACAACTTCCCTGGTTTAAACAATACTATTAGTATTACCTTGTGAAAAGAAAAAAAAGTTTATTTACATTATAACAAAATATACATATAGAATCGGTGAACTCTCTAGTAAGCATTCTTTCAATCATATACATTGTGGTTAAATAACTTTCAATTCTATCTTATAGAGAATACTGGTATAAAGATTTCTAAACTGTCAACTTATCAATCAACATTCGTCCCAGCATTCCTCCTTGACTCTAGCCATTTATACACTTCCTTACAAATTTCATAATAGTCTGTTTCAGTTTTATTTTTAAGCTCAAAAAACCTCATTGATATGTTGGAAATGTAGAAAATTACCAGGGACCTACTACCACATGTGGTGGGAATGCCCAAAAGCTCAAGAATTTTGGCATCTGATAAAAAATTGGTTGGAAGAGATATTACCACAAAAAATCAAATTAAAACCAGAAACTTTTTTATTATTTATTTATTTAGGTTTCTATACCGCCCTATTCCCGAAGGACTCAGGGCAGTTTACAGGGCAATATTTAAAAGACAATATAAATTAAGATACAAATAGAATTAAAAGAATTAAATTAATAATAGCCCAACAATAAAACAATGTTAAAACTTAAAACTAAAAACCCCCTCAGTCCAGGCCAGATAGATCGAAAAGCCAGGTTTTCAGGTCCTGGCGAAACGAGCGCAGGTTGGGGGCAGTCCAGAGTTCCACAGGTAAATCATTCTATAGGGCAGGGGTGCCCACAGAGAATGCCCTCCCTCTGGGGATCACCCGCCGGCGGCACCGTAAGGAGGCCCTCCCTATGGGAGAGCACAGAACGATGGGAGCTTGATGCAGGCAGCAGGTGTTCCCTTAGATAGTCCGGACCCAAGCCATTTAGGGCTTTATAGGTCATCACCAGCACCTTGAATCTCACCCGGAGGGCAACTGGAAGCCAATGCAGCTCGCAGAGAAGAGCTGTTACATGGGAGTATCGGGAAACTCCCATCACAACTCGCGCAGCCGCATTCTGCACCAGCTGAAGCCTCCGAGTGGTCCTCAAGGGCAGCCCCATGTAGAGAGCATTGCAGTAGTCTAAGCGGGAGGTCACGAGCGCATGAGTGACTGTGTGTAGGGCATCTCGGTCCAAATAGGGGCGCAACTGGCACACCAGGCGAACCTGGGCAAAAGCCCCCCTGGTCACGGCTCCTATATGATCTTCCAAACTGAGGGAGTACCAAGGATAAATTCAGTAAAGGATCTTTACATTTAGTACTGCACATTCTAACTGCAGCAAGACTAGTCTATGCTCAGAAATGGAAGAGAAAAGAAACCCCTACCCAAGAAGAAGTAATAAATAAAACCTTTTATTTATCATGTGCTTCCATGAGTTCAATATCTGTCTGTCTATCAATCGATCTCATCAACAACAATTACATGAACAATTTTCCTAGAATTGCTGGGATATCTTCACATGAAGCAAAACATTCTTTTTCACCCAATCTGTCTTACATTATGAAGATAAAGACTGCCTGTCTCAGACCACCAACAGGAAGGTACATGTGATGCCACCATCAGAGATTTACGCTGATTCTGAGCGGTCATTTTCTTATATAACTCAGGAAAGTGCATTCCACCATATGCAGTTTGAGATTTAAAAGCCACCATTGATTTGTTGACTTCTTTTCCATGGATCATAGATGTGTGTTTTTTTATCAAAGATAGTAAAGGAAATGATGAGAAAGATGAACTCAAGTGTAGAGGAACTGATATCCAACTTTCCACAATATATAGTCATTTATCCTGCTAAGATCATTATTTGGGAAGCAGAGAAATTATGGAAATTCAAGGCATGAAAAGCCTTGTACGTGCATTTATTGCTTATAAGAATCAATATCTCTCCAAAGAGCTGTGAGCTATACACTGCTTCATACTTTCTGTAACACAGGTGAACTCTTGCTTTGTCTATATTCCTATTTATTCTGTTCTTTCACATCAGCTATTTCAGGGTCACAATCTACTGTAAATCCTCAGAGAGGAAGTTTACTGAATAATTAGGTAGATGTGCAATCAGCCAGCAAAGAGTCTATCACAAATGTTTATGAAGCATTCGATGATTAAAAAGAACCCACCAAAGTACTTGTCCCATCTGTAGTTACCCAGAGGGAAATAAACTGGCAAGCATCTCATTTTTGCTTCTTCCTGGATCTGCACTCACTCTCAGTTTATGCATATATAGCCTCATATATTATGGGATGTGATTATTGTTTCTTCTCTCTGATACTCATGTGTCTTCAGGTTTATGACACTCCTGTGAATTATCTGGCAGGCATCGTTGTAATTGAATATTTAGACAAACTAGTCTACATTCTCCTGTGATTCTGTACACATTTATCTGGTTGAAAACTTGAAAAGATTTTTAAGCATTTCCATTTTGGAAATAAACAGTTCTAATGTAACTGCAAAAAGACTTTGGGTGATCATAAACTTTCCAAAATGATAGAAATATGGTTTTAAAGATACCTACAATATAGAAGTCTCAAAGATCCCTAAAGACATACTAGATTCCAAGACTCTCTGTCATAAGGGAAAAATCAATATTACTGCATTCTGATTTATGAAGGACAAGATGATTAATGAAACAGAAAATGAATCACTTCTTTTATTTGTGTAGATTGCAATCCCACACAAAAATAACCTGCTAAGATCTGTTTGAAGACACTTGCATTTTTAACACCCAACTGTGTACAGAGATACAATAACTGAAAAATATTGTTTGAGTAGAAGAATTATTGAATGATTTGCTTTGATTGCATGCCAGATTTACACTAAAAATGTACTCTATTTTCAGCCAGTTTCATCCAGCTTTATGGAAAAACCTGTGTTTTTTTTAAAGTGAAGAACAATGTGCTGAAATTTCTGTGTGCAAGGTAAGAGTTTCTTGCACTCATTTATGATGACCATAGGAAATATGTATGGGCATCCTGTTTTTCATGATATAATCATACCTCCAACAATTTTATTAACTTGTCATATTTTTATTAAACTTGCAAAGCAGTGTAACTCTGGGGATTTGCATAATACGTTTAGAACCTTCTACCATCATTCAACAATGCCTTTTCTGCAGGGGAAGACTACTTTCAGGTAGCTGGAATATAAATTTTGCACCAGTATTTGTCACAGCAATCATCATCAGTATCAGAATCTGCAGAAGACTAGTGTATGGCTAGCACCTCTGAAAATAATATAAGCTAGAAATTAAAAGTGATTTTCTCAAATAGTACTGTAAATTTGGATTCCACATTGTATGTCAAGGTGGCAGCCAAAGTTGATGTGAGAGTATAAGAAAAAATATCCCAAAGCCATATTAAGACCATATTTATTAGGTGAATTTTGTGATTTACAGTATAATTTGCTATATCTTTTTCTGAGTACAATTATACTCTTCAATCCACAGAACAGAGAGGAAGAGAAGGGATCATAACAGAAATTTAACTAGTAAAAAAACTATGTCTGTACTATGATACCTCTTAGCTACAATATGGGAGAGTTTTGTTACATAAATGCATATTGGGTTTCATTAGAAATAGAGATGTGTTAGACAATTTCTTTCCTCCATTTTGAGTAATAGAAGAAAAAACTATTAAAGTTAAATGAATTTCCATTGTAGGCAAGAGACATAGCAATACACGCTCTTGTAGATGGAGAAATAGAAAAGAATTCAGCTGGGCAGAATGCCTGAGATAATGTTAGCTGCTCTTTTGCACAGAAAGAATCAGTGTACAATTTTCATTGTGATGGAAAATATGTATTCTCAATAAGGGTAGGGAAAATATCGTGTTTAAATATTTTAGCTACCAGATCTGAACTTCAACCTCCAGATGATCATATTGTATTATAAAGCATTATATTATCCTTTAATAATTTATTCCATTATTTTAAAAATGCAAGTTCATAAACAGCAGATATCTAAAACCTTAACCCTTTACTACCACCTATTAGTTATTCATGTTTTTGCAGTGTAGGACTGCTGGCTAAGATGCAGGATATCATTACTAACCCATGTTGTATTCAATATTTTTCATGTTAGAGAAAAAGGACAAATAACTCTTCACACTTTAGGGAAGGAAAACATCTCTGGGTAAATGTCAACCTCTCAATCAATTTTAAACAACAGTGAACTTAAGAAGCACTCCATGAATTCTGTAAGTGTTGCTCTAAAGATAGAAATACTGACATAGATATATGTAAGGCCTCTGGATAACAAATCTTAATATTATTTTTATATAAATGCTTTGGCACAAGAAATTAGGAAATAACACATTTACTCATTTTATTCTCAATTTTTATCTTAATTTACAAAGCAACTTTTCATTTATTTGTTTCATTTACTTCTAAAATGCTGCAGGACTAAATAAATATAATTTATGGTTCCATGATCATCAACAAAAAGAAGATATTGTATTAAAATTGGATACAATAAACTGAGTTAAATACCATTGTGATTTAAAATGCTTCTCTATTTGAGCAAGGCTGTTGTCTGCTAGTTACACAAACATAGCCTCTGGATTAATTCTGTCATATTTATTTCCCAGGAGAAAGATATCTGACTCTTTTCTGCTTAGGAAATTTCAAATTAGAGGGTAGACTTGCTTTAAAATGTGACATTTATTGAAAACTATGCAGATAATGGAGATTCTCAATTATGCCAAATAAATAAAGAACCAATAATGTGTCAGGAGAAATGGATATATACATTATACAAACTGACACTATAGTTAAAAGGAGGAAAACCACACACTTATATACTGGCATTCTCTTTCTGCCCTTTGTAGCTTATGGATGTGTATCATACTAACAAGATCATCCTACTCACACAGAGTTATCATAGTTAATTTTGAGGGGGCATCACTGGTGAGTACATGATTACAGTCACTGTTAGGGGATGAAATAAACTAAACTTCTGAAACAAAGCGTTCACAGAAGCATAACGTTGGAAGGAGCCATTTCCATCATCAAAGCAAATTCCCTGCTCAAAGTAGGAATCTAAATCAAAACATTCCAGACAAATGGTTGTCTAAACTCTGTTTGAACACATCTTAGTGGAAGAGGAACCCCATTTTCTTGTATAGCATACAAAAATGTTTACATTTTATAACTTCCTAAAATAAAATCAAAATCTTACTTACACAGATGCTCCCAATTTTGATTACTGTCTACCAATTCTATTTTTATACATTAAAATTCCATGTCTAAAAATAATAAGTAGAGAATTCTTTGCCACTTTCTGTGAATGGGAAACATATCACAGAAAAGGAATGTAATTTAGATTGTGTTGTTCAGATGTATGTAACAAGGCTGCCCTCAACTGTTATCACAGACGAGGATGCCAACCTGTCATGTCTAACCAACACCTGGTTTGGCAAAGAGGAAACTGTCTCTTTCTCAAAACTGTGCCCATCAAGCCTTTAGGTTTGGCATCAGTTGAGACCTTCTTATCCATGAGTCTCTGCAGGCTTTCAGAGGCTCTGCAAATAACCAGATGTATGATACCCTGGTTGAAATTAGGCTTTAGGTATTGCTCATGATGTGCCACATGCATTCCCTGCTGTCCAGTCATATCCTTGCCTGAGTTGCTGGATTCCATTGTCTGGCTGGCAACAGAATCCCTGAGTGTTGGTGCTTGAAGATCTCAGTCTTCCACCTGCTGTCATAGAGTCTGGGCAGATCATGGATTTATGGCTTCTAGGAACTACGGATCTGTCTTAAAGGTCTTTATCTCAAGGCAGTTGCAATGTCATTTAGTAATAGAGGACATTCACATAAGTTCATTGCAATAGACAGATCACTCTGTGTTTCAGCTTGCTAATACCATCCTCCCTTATAAGGAGACAGGGTATATTTGATTGACCTCCCCTCGGCCACTGATGGATCTCTAGACTCAAGTGTTTTGTCTAATCATTGTCCCTTTTTAGGGAAGGTGATTGAAAACATGGTCAGGCTATTGTTACAGAGGACTCTGGAGGAAGCAGATTATCTAGAAATGTTCCAGACTGGATTCAGACCAGGAGACAGTAAGGAGACAGCTTGATCACTATAGCAGAGGCCAAAATGGAGGTGGCGCCTTGATGTGTCAGTCAGTTTTGATATTGTTGACCATGGTATCTTTATGGACCATGGTAGGAATCTCCCTATTCCAGTTAGTGTTGGGGTTGAACAAATTGCTCCTAAGGCTCTTTCTTTGCAGGCCTCAACACTCTTTCTCCTCCCCTATGAAACTCCTGGTTGAGATCATCAACAGTTGGGATCTGATTGACACTCAATAATAGCTTTTTGACTTCAGATCAGCCAAATGAGGCTGTCAAAATTCTGGGCCAGGGCCTGGAGGCTTTGATGGGGAGAAACTGATTGTGGCTATTGGGGTTACATTAGTCTAGGGGTTTTACATCTTTACTCCTGGATAAGACTGTACTTCTCCAGTCAGGAAGTACATGAGTAATGGTGTGATGGACTACAGTGAAGTAGCTGTTTCCCAGGAGGGAAAGAACACATTTCCAGGAGTGGGGCAAGAAAAGAGGCTACACAGCATGGAGCTGGATAGAAGACAGAGGAAAATAATTAGGATAGCCACTCCCTAGAATCTGCCAGGGAATAAGAGACTATTGGGTGTAAGCAATAAGGAACTGAACTTTGGCTGGATTGATCTATGTTGTGCTTGGGCTGGACCTGACAGGTGTGCAGCTTGGCGGTCCTCTGGCTGGCACAATCTAGCTCATGGGCTCACCTTGGACTCCATCAATTAAGCAGTGTTATTTTTTGAGACTTCTCTGTACCAGCATTTGCTCTTTGGAATGTGCTCCTCCTGAAATCCAGATGGCTGCAAATTGGGTGGCATGCAATAAACCTTTGAAAATATTGCTGTTCTCCCAGGCCCTGGGCAGGTGGATGGGACTCCCTTCTTTGTGATTTTTTTAACATTTTGATATATTGTTTGGATTGCCATCTTGTAATAATTTTGTAATTTGTTGTAATTTGTAATTCTAATTTATTGTATTTCCTTGTTTTTATGTTGTTCGTTATATTGAGAGCCACCTGGAGTCGGTTGAAATTGGGTAGCATCCAAATTGAATAAATAAATGATATTTATTTATGATTTAAATTAAATGGGTTAATTTCTTGTTGTTGCTATCACTCATCTTAGTTTCCATTTTTTCTCTCCACTCTTGCAGCTGTTAACATATAAATCAACACCTATTTAAAGTTATTTTCTTATTATAGTCAATGTATATACCCAACAAAGCTGTTTTAAAACCCTAATTGATAATTTTACATATTTCCATAAATACTAAATCCAGAAGTTTCAAGTTTTGGACATTTTTATCATATATGAAAATGGGCGCCTTTTTACTGTAGGTATTCAGTGCATAGATTTATTTTTAATTATGTATGCCAGATACATAACAGTTATCAACTGTCTCTATTATTTTAAGATATATTTTCTCTAATTTAGGCAAAATCTGAGAATACAGATTTGAAAAACCAAATTTTATTCCAATTACTCTCCCAATTATGTTTGTAGGCCTCCAAACTGATTTTAATTTTTTTATCATTGGTAAAATAAATTATTCATGTTCATGATATATCCCATATTTCAATATAACTGCAGAAAGTTTATATGTTAGTCTTTCAAATGATTTATCGATTCATAGAATATTTTTTCAAATTTAGTAAGCTAAAAAGTAAGCTTTTTATAGCTTGGATATTATGTTGGGAACAAGAAAAAAGGACCTATTGGTGGTAAATTAAGCAAGATAAGATTGACATCTCAAGATGTTTGTTTTATCTGCTGCAGGGAAACTAAAATGTCTGATTTATCTTCAGATTATATCAATCTTTCATCTTTTGCCATTTTATAGTACATGTATCTCTTTCTAAATCAATTGTACGTTGCCCTTTCATATCTTCCAAATATTTCCAGATGGTCTTCAACTCAAAAGTGTTAAAATTAAAAAGCTGGCTAATGTTGACATATTTTTAAAGTTTCCATAGTTGACTTCAAAAATGTTTTAGAAACAAAACTCTTAAATCTCTTTAATACAAGCAAGACAGAAGGGTAATTTTTAAATAATTCTTTTACGTTTGCCATGAAGTTGCAAAGAAAAATATAACTTACATTTCATATTGGTTGCCATTCTTACAATATTTATCAGTCTGGATAGCTTTCTCTGAATCTTTCTAAAAGTGGGATGCCCAGCATTAAACATAATTAAGTGAGGTCTGATTGAAGCA
The DNA here is from genome assembly GCF_964194415.1 of Vipera berus. Classification (NCBI taxonomy): domain Eukaryota; kingdom Metazoa; phylum Chordata; class Lepidosauria; order Squamata; family Viperidae; genus Vipera; species Vipera berus. The sequence goes on from NC_138207.1 coordinate 44,746,238, forward strand.
GAATAAACTAGAAAGATTACTTCCCATAATTTGGATATTATATCTCCCTTGATGTCTTTTCTTTTTCTGCCATGACTTCAGACTGCTTACCTCATAGCTGCCATCCATTAATATTCCAAGATCATTTTTACAGATTCCACTTCCAAGCCAAGCATCCTACATAAATGCATTCTATATGTATTTACTTACAAGAGTTGAATGAAAAATAACGATTCCATAAGTTGCTACAGAAAGCAATACTGACACACTAGAAGCTCTGACATGTTCTTTAACATCTGTTGTTTCATTTCACTTGGCAGGAAGTTGTGAGAAATTGTTGTGTCCTTTTGTTCATGAAATGGAAGCCTGCAGTATAATTGTCCATGTGCTTTAAGTAATGTGCCATGATTAAATTTTTGCCTGTTAAAGGAGTTCTCTCCAGCTGAAATTGGTGATGACTCTGTTGACATGGACAAATTTTTGGGGGGGCACAGATGGTGTTATTCACATGGATTCCCTTGAATCTGCCACCCTATCAGCTTAGAGTACTACAATGAAACTTGGAAACAACAATTAAGCAAAAATGAAATTTTATTACAACATGCCAGCTAGGCCTCACAGCTCATGAACCATCCAAAAGGTGACTGTGAGGGTGGATCTCACTATCCTACCCATCCACTGTACAGTCCAGTGTGTGTGTGTGTGTGTGTGTGTGTGTGTGTGTGTGTGTGTGTGTGTATTAAGGCAGGCAGGCAGGCAGGCAGACAGACAGACAGAACAGAATAGACAACATGTAGAATCAGTGAAAATGTGTAGCAAAGGATGGTGTGGAAAAGTTAATACAGGTAACAAATGAGCTCAGTTCAAGAATTATTGTCCATTTCATTTATTATTATTATTCATTTATTAAAATGCCTCTATTTAAAGTAACAAACTAAAGTTTGTTTTAGTTGTCAAATCAAATCAACCTTTATTGTCAAAGTACAACATGTGTACAATGAGATTGGCTGAGCCTCCCTTCGTGCACCCCCTCCCACAATTCACAGTGAAGACCAAAAAAAAAAGAAAATCCCTAACCCAGTGAATCCTACTAAGAAACACACAAACTTATTGCACCATGTGAGCTTATTGCACAGCGCACCGGCCTTGCAAGTCTATCAAACTATGATGACATGTAATTATTTTCCATTCAGGAGTCTGACAGCCCATGGGTAGAAACTGTTCTTCAGCCTGTTGGGGCAGCTGGCTATGCTTCTATGGTAGGAGAGTGAAGAAGTGCAGACCAGGGTGTGAGTCGTCCCTGAGGATTTTCCTCACTCTTTAAGGCAATGGGCCCTAGCGATGTCATCTAGTGGTATCAGGACAGCCCACAATGCTTTGTGCCCTGCTCACCACCCTCTGTAGTGTCTTTCTATCCGCAGCTATCAAGCCAGCATACCACACCATAATGCAATGTGAGAGGACACTTTCTATAGTGGACCGGTAAAAGGAGGTCATCAGTTGTTGTTCCACTTTGTTCTTTCACAAGACCCTAAGGAAGTGGAGTCTCTGTTGGGCCTTGCTGGCCACCTGCATCGTGTTGATTTTCCAGGAGAAATCTTCGCCAAGGTAGAATCCCAGGAGGAAACTCTCTCCTTTACTCTCTTGATGTAAAGTGGAGCTGGTTCCTCTCTTTTCTTCCGGAAGTCTAACACCATCTCCTTTGTCTTGCCGATGTTCAGGTGCAGGTTGTTTTCTAGGCACCACGAGGATAGTTTTTGAACCTCCCCCTGTACGCTGTTTCGTCTCCACCTGTAATAAGACCCAATACAGTGGTATCATTTGCGAACTTTAGTTTTATTTAAACTAAAGTAATGGAGGCTTGTTTGTTAAATTAATTTTGTAACTATCAGTCCATTTCACTGACCAAAGAAGATCATTTTACTTTTTGTTCTAATATCTAAGCTATTAGCTTTTCCTATCCAATTTTGGCTTAGCTGCAAATTGTACTACTGTACTTTCAATGTTCAGCTCTTTATCAGCAAAGCAAAGATAGAATTTGAACTGAAAGTGGTTTGGGTTACTGTCCCTCCTGCAACACCCACATCTTCAGAGTTTACACAGCTGCAACAATTTGTGACTAATCAGCAACAATGCATGACTTGTCTGCTGAATTGTCACAAACAAATTAATAATCAGGAATTGAGCTTGACTTAAAGGGGTCTTTACTTTTCTAATAATAGCATTGAGGAAATCACCAGTAAAGCAGCACTCAGTAATAAAATATATACATGAGTTTTGTTTCCTCATCTTCCTTTCCCCATTCCTTTCCCTTCCCTTTTCAACATTTGCAAACAACTGTTTTGAATAAATTTTGATTTTCAGAATCAGATCAACAGGACCACCTAATGCTGCTGCTTTAATTGTCCAGGAAATGTTGACTCATAGTGCACTGGCAAATGCTCAAGGAAAAGAGATTGTAAGCACGTTTCATACGTAGATTTAATAATATATCAGAATTTGGCTGCTGTTTGAATTTCTAAAGTGTTAGAAGAATGAAAATTAATTCCTGCTAGGATGGGGCAATTGTTATAAAAGTTAGGAATCATATTTGAAAGTCTTAAAATCTACACACTCAGGTTTATCAGCAAAAAGCTGAGAAGCTATTCAAGAGTAAATTTACAAACTTGATAAGTGGTCACCCCAAAAGCAATTTGGACCTTAGACTTTATGCACTCACCATGGCTGAAACTACTGACCACAAAATCAAAAACTTCAGATAGGATTTTAAGTCAAATCAACTTATTTATCAAAATTAAACAGCTTAAACTGATCTCATATACACACACCCAATCACACCCCTTACAGTTACACTGGCCAAGTAAAATATAGGATGATGGGAAGATCAAGGCATCCAGGTGACAAAGGCAAATCTTCAAGTCCTGTTAGTTCAACTCTTCTGTATAAAAACTCTTTGTTCTCTACAAAGGCTTTTGATCTTCTAAAAAGGTACAGAAAGAAAGGATGTCTGGTGCTTTCTGACCTTCAAGTTGAGATGAAGATGAAAAAATACCGACTGGTTAGAATTTCATCCAGATTTGTTTGATAATCAATTGTTTGGGATGTCTTGCTTCATCTCTTCCTTTCTTGACTAGCTTTACCCTTCAATCATGACATAGCTTAATTCCTTGAGTTGCAACAATGCACAGGTTCATAATTATGATTAAGAGCTTTTTCGATATGAGTATCTGCAATCACCACTCAGTTCTGAATGTAGAAAATAATGAAAACTGTTACCCTTTGGCCACCGATCACCTTGCCCACCATTTCATTCCAAACAATACAGGGGGAACATGCATATCATGCCACCTGGAATTCTTTCCAAGCCTTTAATGACTAGGAAGGCAGAGTGTTTATAATCGAAGAGACAGCTACATTCCAAGTCACGACCCAACTAGAGATGTGTTGAGATTTTTTTGCTGAAGTCTTTTTTTCCACAACTAAATCCAGTGCATTTTCAAAATCTTTCTGTCTTTTGCTGGCTTTTCTCCACCACCACACCAAGTCTGATCCCATTCTGTTCATTTTTTTAGAGAGCTCTACTGTTGATAAATAGAGTACCATCTTTTCCCAACATTTTTTTGTCTTGGAATGAATAATAAAAAGCAATTGAAATCAAAAAGGGAAGGCAGGCGTATGAGCAAGTAAGTGAGTTCAATGTTGTAAGACTGCAGTCTTTGAAATGCAAGTAGTCTCAAGAACTGGGGAGGAGTGGGGGACAGAATTAGGATTTAGGGCCATGCAAAGCTTCAAATAAGCACTTCAGTTTGATGAAACTTCAATCACATCCCTTCACTGAAACATATTCATGAACTGAAGCAGAAAGACACTTCAGCGCAGAAAAACAAATCAAGTATTGTTGAGAGTGAATGGTTTTTCATCTCGTTTGGCGGGGGGGGCAGTTACAGGCAATATGCAATGCTGTAATTTTATTTTTACATAAGGGGAATGTGAGGAGCTTCAGTAGTTTGATGAGTTCTCTGATATTTACAGGATTAACTAGCCAATGAGTTTTATTAGTCTCTGCCTATATAAGAGTTCTTCTGGAGTGGCAAGGCTTAAGTGCTCAAGACTAGATCCAGGCTGCAAATATCCAGATGACCGTTAAATTGGAAGTAAAGAAATAATAAAACTCTTTGTTCCCATCTAGTGGTCATGTAGAATTAGCAATCCTGGCAATCCTAACAGTCTTTGGGCTTCATTTATTCTCTTACTCCCACTTCTTTTTTTAATGCAGCCCAATCCTCAACTTTGCTAAGGGAATGTTACAATTCCGTACTGGTTTTGCCAGCACAACAGGGAGTTCAATTCAGCTCTGAGCCCTCTTAATATGAGCTTTTCAAGACTGACAGTCCAGTATGCACTCTTGCAAGGAAGCTTGCTTTTGAATTCTGCAAGATTGGGGAAGTTTTAAAGCTCTTGAAAATGAGTAAATGGTGCCAGACTACTATAGGGATACTGGCACTAAACTGTTTATTGCTTTCAAGAAAAGGAGGATAACCAGACTATGAATGTTCTACTATAGTCTCTTTTTTTGTGCCCCTGCCTCTGAAATTATCACTCTGAATCTTGGCAAGGTTAATATTCTATAAGGAGACAATTAAACCTATTTCCATTATATACACCACCCCAAAAAGTTTCAGGTATTTTGATGTCCCCCCCTACATTCACACACATGCACATATACATCTGTCTGTCTGTCTGTCTGTCTGTCTCTATCATCTATCTATCTATCTATCTATCTATCTATCTATCTATCTATCTATCTATCTATCTATCTATCTATCTATCTATCTATCTATCTATCTATCTATCTCCAGATCTAATTGAGAAGTAGATAGAGTCTGCTATGATCCCTGAGTGAATTAAGTATATGAAAAGTTCAAATGAAATGGCAAACAACAATATGTCCTGGAGGGGAAAAGTATGCCCAGACATTTTAATGAATCTGCAAACGAAGCACTTGAAATAAGGAAATTATTTCTCTCCTAAAAGTGAGGGGGTGGGAAGACAAAAAAGACTTTAATGGTTTAATGAGAATTTATAGATTGTGACATATGGTACACAAATTGACTGTTAATAAAGCACTTCACTGCTATAATTCATCCATGCAGAAATGATCTAAGAGAAGCAGCCCGATCAGATGCATTTTTGAAAAGTAAGGTGAATTTGCTCTTTGACTACTTCTAGATGAACATCTTGTCCATTGCCAAATTATCTGACTGCACAACTTAAACAAAATAAGGCTTTATTAAACTGTTCTGATTCTTCTAATTTATCAGGACCTACAAGAAGAAGAGTAAGCTAACTGCCTTTTCAGAGTTTGCTCTTCCTGGTCATTATATTTATATAGATTTCTCTCTGGTAACTCATGTCCTAGCTAGCAAGGAGTGTCTACACCTGCCACCTTTTTATGCTGGAAAAATGTTTTCTGGACATGTCAAGCATGTCTCTGTTTTGTTGCTGGGGGAAGGGTGTCAAAAAAAATCAGTATGGCAGCTTCCCACACAGAAACACAATACAGCCAATTAAAAAATGGTGATTGCATAATTTAGATGCATAGTTGTAGCTGCTGTCTTGATTTTTTTTAACTCTCATCATCCAGCCACAACCCATGTTTACAGCAACACAGAGATGGGCTTGGACTGGTCTCTTCTGCAATAGCTGTATAGATCATTCCATGCTATAGAAAACAAAGCAACTGTACTGTTTGTTCAGCTCATTCACTGCTTGCAAGGGGAAGTTCCCCATTTGGGGGGGGGGAACCCACCCTCTAAAAGTTGCACTTCACTCAAACCAAGACACAACATGCTAGTGAGTTGATCAGTAGAGACCTCTGTTTATTTTAATGACCCAATAGTACCCCTGTCTGGAAGAAGTGTAGGTATTGTTCTAGTATAGAATGATTTCCATCACACTCATGATGCAATCAAAGATTCTCATCTTTGTATAGACCATAAAGTTATATGCAGTAGTTTGTGTCAAGTTCCACTTAATCTGAATTGCCATTTTATGAGACCTGGATTGGAATATTAATATCTACAGTTTTAATATGTAATGATCATGTTTGATGAACTGTTGCTCATCAGTTTCTGACATTTTCACAAACTGCTGCTCTGTTAGCTAATGATTTCATTTTAATATTTAACTCAGTAAAAATAAACACATCTCATTTTTTTACTATATATTTTCCCCAAGGAAACCAAAAGTTGATTGGATATCACCAGAGCTCAGCATACAGTAGAAATTGTATATCAATTATGGAATGTTTGAATTGCACCTTCATCTTGCTGTCTAACGTGTGTGTGTGTGTGTGTGTGTGTGTGTGTGTGTGTGTGTATCTTTGGAGCAGGGTTGATTTCTTACCACTGCTTGAACATGTCTCAATAGTTTTACCTTGGCAAGATTTTTCAGAACTGGTTTGTCATTGCTCCCTTCCTAGAATGAGAGAGACTGTATGGCCCAAGGTCAACCAGCTGGCTTTGCATCTAAAGCAGGTCTAGAATTTGAGGTCTCCTGGTTTCTAGTTTGAGATCTCAACTGCTACACCAAACTGTCTAATTTAGTATACAGGTAGTCCTCGAGTTACAAGTGTAATGGAGCCTGCCCATTCCTCTTGTAACTCGAAAACTCGCAGAGTGAATCTTGTACTTTGAACAAGATCACTCCCTTGCTCGTTAAGACGCACATGGCTCATTAAGTGCACATGAGGTATCCCAGTGTGGAAAGGCCATGGGGGGGACTAGTGATGGAATAGACCCTCAAGGCCTCCCTGACCCAGTAAGATACCTTATGCTTCCCCCTCCCTTCCTGCTGCGCTGGACTCACTTATCTTGAAAAAATCTGTCTCCTCTCTGCTGCGGTTTCTGCCTTTGAGGGAGAGGAGAGTTGATGGAAGCTCCTGGGTGCCTGTAATATTGTGTGAATTCAGGCACCGATCCTCTTTTGCAGAGAATGGGAGCCTGAACTCTCACAGTGTTTGCTCCCGTCCCCAACTCCGTTCTGCCACTGCTGGAACAATTTTCACCAGGATGGAGACCTTGGGGAAATTGGAAGTTCCATCTGCATGCAAATACACGCTTAGAAATGGAGCGACTTGCTTTGTGGCTCCATTTTCACCAGAAAAAGCCATTTTCTCAAGCCCCTTCCTGGTGAAAACAAGCCTTCAGAGGGCGCGTGCTCACTCCGGAGGCTTGTTTTCACAGGATTGCTTTCAATAAGAGAGTGAGGCATGTTTGCTCCAGAGGCTTGTTTTCGCCAGGTAGGGGCTTGAGAAATGGCTTTTTCTGGCAAAAATGGAGCCACAGAGCGAGGCGCATAAACTGCAAACCCCCTATGCCTGGAATGGGGTGCTTTCCTTTCGCTTCCCCAAAGCCTTCCTTTACTAATCTCCTTTCCAGCTCTGTTCTCCCTGTGCAGGGCAACAAAAGAAGCTTGTGAGACTAAAAAAAAAGATAAACCTGACCTTCTAACTTCTCACAAAAAAAAAAAAGATCTCGCAAAGTTGGAAGGTCTGATTGAACTTTTTTTTTACCAGTAGTCCCACAGACTTCTTTTGTTTCCCTGTATGCGGTGGTGGAGAACAGAGTTGGAAAGGAGATTAGTAAAGGAAGGCTTTGGGGAAGCGAGGGGAGACAGGGAAGGGTCTGCTCTGGCCGCTGCTGCCTCACTCTGCCAGCTTCAGGGCAGGGAGGCTTGTTTTTGCTGGAAAAAGTCATTTCTCAAGCCCCTTCCTGATGAAAATAAGCCTCCAGAATGAGCGTCCCTCACTCTTATTGAGAGCAATCCTGATCTGCACCTCCATTTCCTTTCACTCAGAAGGAGCAGACAAACTCAAGCCTGCTGCTCAAACACCTTGCACCTGAATGGAGACCTGAATCACACAGAGTTTCAAGCAGTCACACGGAACATTCCTTTCCGTTTCTGAAGTGCCCCACTGCAGGCACACGGACCTTCCAATCTCTCTCAGGTCTGTGTTTGGATAAAAAGTGTTTGAGTGGCAGCAGCTTGTGTTTCTCTGCTTCATCTGGAGAAACTAGAAGCACAGAGCAGGACTGCTCTCAAGACGTTGAAGGCTCACTCCATGCGCCGGCCTTATTGAGAGCAATCCTGCTCTGCGCCTCCGTTTCCTTTCACTCAGAGCAGAGAAACTCAAGCCGCTGCTGCTCAATGAGTGAGGAGGAGGAGGAGGAGAAGAAAAGTGGTGAGGATTTGTGTCAACCAGCTGGCAAGGCAAGGACTAGGTCAGGCAGGTTGGTTGGTTGGTTGGGGAGGGGGATTATGGCCGCTCAGGTGGTTGCCGCTGCTACTTGCTTGGATGTGGGTGCAAAGGACCTGGCCCCACGATGCCTCCCCACTCAGTTGAAGGCTTCATTCTTGGCCTCAAACTAAGGCTGGCACAGGTGAGTGACCAGCATGCCCGGGCTACAGATAGCATTGGTTCCAGTGCCTGGCTGACTCCTATTCCACGCTTTGCCCCATAGACATGCAAACGAAGCAGACGCTTCCCCCCCACCAGAGAATGCAAGCTTCTGGGGTCCATGATCTCTTTTGCAGTGAATTTGTGTTTGAACTCATGCGATATTATGGCACCTGGGAGTTTCCATTGTCAGCGTGAAAAGCATTTCCGAGTCAACTCTCCTCTCCCTCAAAGAGAAAGAAAACGCCACAAAGAAGAGACAGATTTTGCAAGATAAGTGAGTCTGGTATGGCAGGAAAGGAGGGGGAAGCAGTTATGGGGAGCAGGGAGAGGAATAGGGTGAATATTGCAGAGCCTCTGCCGTCAGTCGCTCATAAGGGCAAATGACTGCTGTGGTGCTGCAATAGTCGTAATTTTGAGATGTGCTTGTAAACACTACGAGGTGCTGATCATGTAACTTCAAATGAGCGTTAAGTGAACGCTCATTACAATACCTGTAATTGTTTTTGTTAAGAATTAAAGGGATGGAATGATAGGTGGAAAATATATTACTACTAGGAGTGCTAATCTGATCATTATACTGTATATTTATTCCCACATGATTTACTTTCTACACTTGTATCATGTCTCTTGATTGCTCTATTATAGGAGAAAACACACATATTCATACAAGGAAATCTGGTGTTAAATGCAAATAGTTTGTACATGAACTTGGTAGTCATCATGATACAGAATGAAATCCATGTAGGCTTGGAAAATAACTTTCATTTTAAATTAATATGAAATTTTAATTAATATTACATTGCAGCACTTGGAGAAAAAATAATTCTTTGCTTCCATCAATGTTAAGGTTGTTGTCTTATCTTGTGAATTGCAGAAATGTAAGCTATCAGTAGATTGTGGTACTTACTACCAAAATTAACTCAGAATGGTGTCTTTCACTTTGTGCTATCCAATAGTCATCTGAATATTTTTTTCAGCTCATATATAATAATTCTACTCAATATCCCTTGTAATATCCTGGGACTCCTCAGTTCATATATTCTCCCTGATTCCAGACCACTTTTTTTTTAGAAAAGTACTGTATTGACAAGTTGCAGTAGCTATAATACTATTTGTTTCCCTTTGGTGAAAAATGTTCCGTGAAATGGGGATTGAATGGTGAACAGCTTTTTTTTGCTTTAAGTTTATTCATAAAAATAGTTAAACAAAATATGATTTAGCATAACCCAACCTTTGAAAAGGAATATTTCTCAAGTCCAAACATCTGATTCTTGCTTCTCAGCAACACCCTGAATAGCAACAAAATAGGGCTGCATAAGTATGCATGCTTTATGCTTGTTATCGCAATAAGACATTTCAGATTCATCTGGGATAGTTTACAAATCTTCTTATGTTATGTCATGCTTTTCCTTTGGTTTGCTCAGTTGTAGCCTACTGCTTTGCAATTCAAGGAATGCCAATGGAACTTGACAAGTTCTCTCTGTTGAACTTTTATATTGGTCAGGCTCTGAGGAATTGTGTATGATATTGCATGTACAGTGTATTACCTATGTAAGACCAGCACTACATCCCTAAAATATTCAGAAAACTCAGCTATTTATGTTTAAATGCACTACTAAGTTTGGAAAATCTGAACTAGAAGAAAAAATGCAACTGAAATTAATTCAAAATTCAAACCCTCCTCATTTTTCATAGCAACTATTTGAGAAGATATATAAAACCTTTATTAGAAGAAGCCAAGATGAGGTGGGGAAGATAAATTGAGAGACCTACCTGGCCTATAAAAGTTCAATTTCTAAATCCAATTTTGCACATCTTTCTAAAGTAAGACCAGTTAGCCAAAAACACCAGAGACGTCAGAACTTATTTTATCTTGACCACTCCAGGCAATGAGAAGAGGGTGGATATCTCAGACTGGAGCAAATTGAGAGGACCAAGAAATCTTAATTTCTGCATAATCCGGTTGTCCTCCTTTACTGGTTTCATCTGAAGAAAGTCAGCCATGAAAATAATTCTAATCCATGTGCTAGTTTAAGCCATGCAATAAAAGAAAATTAGATGTATTTCAATACTGAATGTGTGCATATTAGCATCATGACTCTGAGGCAATAAGCCAGCAAGAGTAGCCTAAGCAAATCTTAGAATTTCATGCTTGTGTAAATTAATCCATATAGAATTTTCTACACAGATCCTGAAAGTTATTATTCTGTTGGTATTAAACAGAATAAAGCCAAATCCAGAGCATCTTAAACTACTTGTTTTCCTCCACACCTGTGCAAATTAAATCTCCACTGTCTTATCCAATTGGCCAGTGTAGGCCATATACTTAATAGAAACCAAAAGCATGTGACATTTATTTTCTTGTCGGTCCTTAGTCCGCAGAAGCATCTTGATAACTTATATCTTATCAAAATATAACTTGATATAACTTGATAAGAAGTCACATAGTTAACAAGGTTTTGACTAGAACAGTTGATGCCACAGAAATATACATTTATAAATACAACCCCACTGAGTTTTCTTCCAAGTAGGTAAATATAAAATTGTAGCCCAAACTATGCTCACTTTGGAAATTCATGTATTTATGCATTTTAGGACTGAATTTCAATTCTTGTCAAAGTGTTTGTGCATCTGAAATTAGTTTGAAACAATACAATTTTGATTTAAGGTCAAATGATTCCAAATTAATTATAATGAGCTTTTCAGCCTTTTAGTGGAGAATTCATCATACACTGGTTTGCATCTTTAATCATGTTTTTCTTATTACTGTTAATGACTGATTTCTTGGAACTAATCAGAAACATATTATTGATGTGTTTTTTAATCAGCATATAACTTCACCTTGTAGCAGCAATGAGAAAGATTTTTTGTCATGCAACATATGAAGATCAAGCTTTAAGTTTAAGTTTACCTTCAGCAGTGGCAATTCACTGGGTGATTTTAGGCCAGTTGTGGATTTTTTTTAAAAAAGCCAGGGAAGAAACCAGTTTAAGTCTCTTTGAAGTCTTGGAGTCATATAAATGCAACAAATAAATAACATACTAGTGCAATATTTATTGAAAATAAAGTGAGAAAAATCCATTGTGGACACCAAAAGGAGCCAGTCCATTCTAATTCCTGGTAGTGAGGCAGTATGGATTTCTTGTAATCCTCTTAAAGCAAGAATAGTCATCCATCTGTCCAATCTAGCCAACCAGTCTACCCATATATTATCAGCTGATGGGCTTGAAGTGTTACTACATTACAGTTTTATCATCAGGGAAAACTAGTATTCATTTGCCCACCTTTGTTATCCAATGTTTCCACAGTGGCATGAGCAGTATTAATATTTCAATTGTTGGAAACAAGAAGGAATAAATGAAGAAGATTTCTGTTAATAATTCTTGATCAAATGTGAAAGTTTGGCCTTCACCTTCACCTATAGGCTTTGTGTAATTTAGAAAAGTATTAAAAATATAAAATATCCAATGAAGTAGTAAAGTATTGTGTACATGATGTATGTTAGAAAGAGTTTTCTACAACTAAAAAGATAGGTTTTATCATTTATTAAGGAAAAATAATAACCACTAAGAAGAGAGAATATATGTAGCTCGTGCTTAAACTGTGGAATACTTTGTGCTCTCTAAGCTTGGTTGTGACTTAGAACTCCAGAGAATATTGTCTTCTTGCTTCCTGCTGTTTTTATGTTTTATAGATGATATACCCCAGAAAGAAAGACAACAGAATACAAAAGATGGAAATAATTTATCTCAGAATTAAATTAGATGTTCTATATGGTATCTGTAATAAAGATCTCCTGTGTTTTGATGTGTATTCTTTATTTCTATTCATGACACAAACCAACACCAATCTCCCCCCAAAATGGTGCTGATTGAAGGCTCCTCCTTCCTGTGCCATTTTCTTGAGCTAAAGGAATATACCAGGGGTCAGCAACCTGAAACAGTGAAAGAGCCACTTGGAACCGGTTTCCTCACAAAAGGAAAAACTGGGAGCCGCAAAAACTGTGTGTGCATGTGCGTACATGCGCGCATGTGCAGAACAGGGTTTGACTGAAGAGTGGAGCCAAGGCGAGATATGCACCTACCCTGCATATTTGAATTGATTGGTTGAACTTTTTTAGTCCCACTTTTTTTTTTTGGACTGCACGTGGCAGAGGACTGGGAGCCGCAGGAGATGACTGAAAGAGCCGCATGCGGCTCCGGAGCCGCGGGTTGCAGACCTGTGGAATATACATAGAATGAAGGCTATTGCTAAGCACATTGATTTGTGCTTAGAGTGTAAGCCGCCCTGAGTCTTCGGAGAAGGGCGGGATATAAATGGGATTAAAAAAAAAAGAATACCCAAGTGATTGTTAGTTGCACAGGATGCAACAGGCAGCTAGCTAATCATTTTGTTTTACAAAACTAAATGCAAAGAAGTAGTGTCAATCAGGGACTGGCATGACAGGAATTTCAAAAGACAGAGAACAAGGGAGGAGGTTATGATCAAGAATCTCCTATCTCATGCTCAATTAGATTGCAGATTAACAAAGCCAACATAGGATAAAAAGTCATTGCCATGCCTTAAGAAAACAATAGCATAGGTACAGAAACGTCATGGCCTGTGGTCCGGTTCTCCAGGAAACTAATACCAAGTTACTACTCAGGGTATCTGCAAACGTTTTCAACTCTGGTTTCTTTTTTGCACATCAAAAAAAAATTGGTATGTAAAACTCAATGATGGGCAATCATTACATCCACTTATTTTGACTGTATCATGTTTTTTCCCCTAGCCAAATGGGTTACAGTTAAGGTTATTGATGGTTGACAGTTATCTGTGTAATGTATGTACCCATATCATAACTACGAGGAGTATATCATACCAATTACTTATGTTCATGGTGGACAAAAAGCTTTGGATCACAAAATTTCAACAATAGTGACAGACAAAAGGGAACAAGAACTGACATCAGATTCTGTGTCTCTGCATTGCAGAAGACTGTGTTTTGCATAACAAGTGGGGTTGGTTTTCTGATAGTTGTAGCCTGATTTTGACAGAGAGAAATTGCTTGGTAATTGTTAATTTAATTTTTTAATTTGAATTAAGACAATCTAGTCACCAATTGCAATATAGATTGTTTCTTGATTACACTGTTATGGACTGTTTACCATTTGTATGTGTGTAAGCTGTTTGTTTATCTGTTCTTATTTCCAGCTTGTTTCTATTACTTTCCAATTCATAGTAGACAAATCAAACATTTGCCTACAAAAACTTTGTATTCTTCAACTGTTAGAGTAGACCCACTGTCAATGTAATAATATTGGCAATTGTATTATTCATGGACTTTTTTGTTGTAGCAAAAGTACATTCAGGTTTTAAGCATTTGCCCTGCACCTCCATCACTTTTCTCATGGGATTAGATAAACAGAATTTATAAAAAGCTAACAAATTACCTTCTCTAGAATCTTGCTGAATCGTACACATATTTCAATCCTTAAACAAAGCAAGAAAGTTTAATGATAAGGTCCTCTTTGAAATTTCTACAAGAAAGCCTCCAGACAAAATTAGATTGAAGTACATAAATTTTTAATTTACTGTAGATAATATCTACAGATGATAGGACTGGGAGTATAAATAGAAAACATATTTAACAAAAAACAAGTCATTCAGCACTTTTTAGGGAGAGAATTATGAACTGACTCTGAGGCAAGATGGTTGAAAAAGGGCAGGAAAGGTCATTCAAAAGATGATATATTTTTAGAACTGACTGTCACAAGCATAACTCTAAAAAGTTAGAGAAAAAGGCCTAACTTTATCTTCCAGCTAGAAATGCACATTGTGTCTGGTGCAATATCTTGCCATGAGGCAGTGATGGCGAACCTTTTAGAGACCGAGTGCCCAAACTCAACCCAAAAGCCACTTATTTATTGCAAAGTGCCAGGGCCGCATAAGCATTGTGGTACCTTCGGGGGGGTGGCAGAGAGGCGCCTCCGAGTGCCACCTCTGGCACACAAAAAACGGGGGTGCAAAAATGGGCCACTGTGCTACAAGGTGCAAAAACGGTCAATACCGCACCACAGGGTACAGATACAAAGCACCACGCAAGATCTGGGGCACTAGCCCTGCTCCATTTGCAGCATGTGCATGCTCGCAGCCTTGTGAGCACATGCACACATGTAAAATGCTTACCCATCCCTTTTCTTCCAGTCCACCAATCGACAATGGTTGAATCTGCTCTATCACCTCTACTTGAGTTTGCTAGTCGGTTGCTTCGCCTCCTTTGTGCTGGACGGGGCTCCTGCTCCAGGTGGCAGTGACAGCCTGATGGACCTGCTGCTGGTGGCAGTAGCCTGCGTGCCAACAGAGAAGGCTCTGAGTGCCGCCTCTGGCATGCGTGCCATAGGTTCGCCACCACTGCCATGAGGTATGTCTTTAGTGCCGCTTTCTCTCATGACATGAAGTCATAAGTATAGGATTGCATGCCAAATAGGTAAATGCAATGTTTTAACTGGTCACAAAGGAGTAAATGACAAAAACATGTTGATTAAACACTGTTTAATAAAATTGCATTGGACCATAACAGCTTTAGAATAAATGGGTGGAAGGCATTCTTTTAAAAGACTGTGGCATTGTCTGTGAGAAAAATTACCAGTGATCATTTGAAACTAGGGTGTCATTTTCATATCTAAGATTTCAAATTTGAGATTTGTTCTGCAATACATGATAATTCATCTACCACCCCCAGATTTTTAAAAATAGTTTTCTTGTTGGAATAAAATAACAAAATATATTTTCTTCTTAAAAACAAAACACACCTCAGTGCCTAAACTTATTTCTGAGTTTAGGGAACTCTGTGGAAGAGGCAACAGCAGCTGTCAGCCCTAGCAGATGGAAGAGTCAACTCCACAGGAAGGCTAAGTTTACTTTTATTAAGAATGGCTATAATAACAGAACTTTGCAAGTCTGATTATGCTGCACTTCCTCCCTTTCCTATGTTCCTATGAATTAGGGAGGTTTCTGCCTGACCCTCTTTCACAGATTTTTCTGCTTGTTTGGAAGTTAGGATTTGTTTTTCCCTTTGTCTCTTTGGTAATTGATCACATTTATCTCTATCAAGGTCATACTCCTTAAACTCTAAAATAATATTATTTCAATAAAAAAGAAGCTGCATCTTTTCAAGCTAAAACACTAATACAATAATCTAGAACCTTCTTGGAGTGAATAATCAGGTGATACCAGAAAACCATTCCTTTAAATCAGCACATTGCCCTCTGCTCACATGCCTTTCATTTATTCACAAAGCAAGCCAAGGCCAGTTCCCAGAAGGTCAGATATCTAAGCAGAACATGAATGTTATTCATTTCATGCAAAAAAGGACTCATGTTTAAAAGTCCCCTCCTTCACCTTTCCCCTTCATGGATTACTGCCTTGTCATGGTGAATGGGTTTGCGTAATTCAATGAAGCTATGAGCTATGCCATGCAGGGCCACCCAAGATGGACAGGTCATAGCAGAGAGTTCTGACAAAACGTGATCCACTGGAGAAGGAAATGGCAGCCCACTCCAGTATCTTTGCCATGAAAACCCTATGGACAGTACCAAAAGGCAAAATGATATGACGCTGGAAGATGAGCCCCTCAGGTCGGAAGGCATCCAATATGCTACTGGGGAAGAGCAGAGGGCTAGTACTAGTAGCTCCAGAAAGAATGAAGCAACTGGGCCAAAGCCGAAAGGACACTCAGCTGTGGATGTATCTGGTGGTGAAAGAAAAGTCCGATGCTGTAAAGATTTTTTCTCCATAGGAACATGAAATGTAACATCCATGAATCAAGGAAAGCTGAACATGGTCAAACAATAGATGACAAGACTGAACATCGACATCTTAGGAATCAGTGAACTAAAATGGACAGGAATGGGTGAATTTAATTCAGATGACCATTCAAGAATCCCTCAGAAGAAATGGAATACTACCTTTCAGGCAGTTAGAGTGTGGCATGACTGCAAACACACCAGTCCTCTTCTGTGATCTTCTAATTGCTAAAAGTATTTATCAAATGTATATGTTCCCCAACTTGCAACAACTTTTACAGCCACGCTGTAAGTTCAGCATTTGATAGATGTAAAGATACATAGTGAAGTTCTGCTGTGTCATGCAGAGCCACCAGCTGCTAAAATAGGAACAAGAGATGATATTCCACTTGATGGGGATATTTTGAAGCATCAGGATTCTGGGTAGATGAACTTTAATCTAGCACTACCTAGTTCTGTTTTCCTGGTAACCCTGCAGTGTATTTGTTCATAAGATTGTTGGTAGAAACCTCAGTGCCATCTGGGAGATCTAGTCCCCTCCAGATCCAAGAACATCCTGCATAATCAGATGCGGTTTGTGGATACTTCAGCTAATACTAACAAGCTGTGTCTAATGGATTGGTTTTACATATTGTCCTGTTGTCCATTATTATGAACTTCAGTTATGGTTTGGCTGCCCAGATAGCCAACATTTACACACCAATAGAGGAGATTATTTAAAACCTTAACACAGATCCTTTTTCCAGGAGTTACAGTATCCAATAAAAGGTATTTGTGATGGACTGCTATCTTTTCTTCTGTAAAGAAATGTATGTGAATGCCATCAGATAGAAATAATTTTTCTATTTTCTATTTTTGTATTTCCATTAATTGACTTATCCTACTTTATTGAAGGTTAAAATCTCTAAATTAAATTTTTAAGTAGAACTTCAAAAGATGTTGATGTTGACAGCTGAGAAGTGGCCTGATGTTTATAACAACAACCCCTCAACAAACAATTCCAAATTATGCATCATTATTCTGAATATTGTTAAATGCAAGAAAAGACAAAAAGGAAAATGGTTAATGTATATTTTTAGATCATTATTGCCACTGTTTCAGAGTTTCTGAAAATCTGTATCACTGCTATCAAATCCTTCATAGCAACCAACTCTCTTAGTTAAGTCAAGTAAAAATTTAATTTAAAAATAACTGCCCAATTTTAACAAGGCCAATGGCTTATGGATTGTTTTCCTCCAATTTATAACAATTTAAATTACATCCCTCTTGAAATCATACAACTTCTCTGCTCTAACTAGAAAAAATGATGAAGGAAAATAGCATAAAAGAAGTATCTGAAGCATTTTGTCCTAATCAATACAATTTATACTGTACACCACCCAGAGTCCTTCTTTGAGGGAGCTGGGTGGTTAAAAAATAGGAAATATAAATAAATAAATACCACACTGAGGAAGTAAAATGATTTAAATGTAGCCTGATGGGAACAAAACATATACTTAAAGTACACTGATCTAAACTGCTATATTAGTCCTCTATCTGAGCTGAATCAGAAGCTAGGATTAAGATGGTTTAGTGCAGGGGTCAGCAACCTGAAACAGTGAAAGAGCCACTCGGAACCGGTTCCCTCACAAAAGGAAAAACTGGGAGCCGCAAAAACTGTGTGAGCATGCACGTACATGTGCGTATGTGCAGAACAGGGTTTGACTGAAGAGTGGAGCCAAGGTGAGATATGCACCTACCCTGCATATTTGAATTGATTGGTTGAACTTTTTTAGTCCCACTTTTTTTTTTTTGGACTGCACATGGCAGAGGACTGGGAGCCGCAGGGGGCAGCTGAAAGAGCCGCATGTGGCTCTGGAGCCGCGGGTTGCAGACCTGTGGTTTAGTGTAAAAGATGAGTATCAGCAATTGGTGAGAGAGAAAAGATTTGGCATTCAGAAACAAGCATTGAAGATTTTAGACTTTGGTGTTGGAGAATACTCCTGAGAATACCATGCACAGTCAAGAAAACAGCCAATGCATCAGTGGAAAAAATCACCCCAAAATTCTCATTTGAGTTACAAATGACTAAATTCTGATTATCATACTTTTGACACATTATGCGAAGACCCAAATCTCCTGAGAAATGTATGATGGTGACAAAGGTGGAAGGAAAGAGAAGATAATGGTGGAGTTATTTTTTGCTGCAGTAGGAGAGCACTGGTAGGAGCTATATAAATGTAATAAAATAAATAAATAAATAAATAGTTCTCACAAGGTTAGAAGGAAACATCTTTAAAACAGATTATTCAATTACCAAAAGAAGAGGCAGGACAAAACTGTTCCTCCTGTGAAAAGGGACTAGCTTCTGTAGCCAGATTAATAAATATGTGATTACATAATTGATGCTGATTAAAATTCTTTTGTGAAAAGTAATTAACCTTCCTTTCCAAACTGGGTAGCTAATGTTTTGTAACTTCTTTTACATAAAATGCCATCTCAGGCAGCACTCCAGAACCTAATCAAGGTCCATGTTTATAACAAAAGAGATGGGTAGACAAGGAATTAAAAAGAAACTTAATCTGCAGTTATGGAGGCAGGAAAGGAGCCTATGAATTCCATTAAGTTCTGCCGACAGAGAAAGATTCATCGCCCAGCAATAAAGACAGATTTGGTAGCTCAAATGAAAAGCTCTAAACATCTTTAAGCTAATTTTGGATGACTTCACGGCATCCTATGATGGATGAATGTGACTGAGAACACTTATTTAAAAAAATACTATTGCTTAATGCTATTAATCATGTCTAACTCTGGTTCTGATTAACTTTCTAATAGTGATGGTAAAGGAACAGATGAAATCTATAGTTGGCAAATAACAATGTAAAATATATCACTGTTCCATATTAAATGAATTTAGTTATTCATATGATGGATGTTAATGGGATCGGAGGAATGACTTGCTATGTTATCTGGAACACCTTTTGGCCTATAGATTTCAATGAGGTGGATAAGCTGCTTGCTAGAATGTCCCCTTCATTTGTCAGCTAAATCTCTGCCACTCCTGGCTCTTACCAAGGTTACAAGAGCTAATAGTTATCTGGATCTAGGAGATGTTAAGTGTTTTGTTGTGAGAGGATGTAATCCTTGCAGCCTTAGCATGCTGCAGGAAATGCTTCCTGGAAAGGCCTTCCTGGGCAATTACCACCATGTCTCTAGTCTTAGTATTTTAAGGAAAAGTTGTAGAGGCAAAACTGGAGAGGAAACCAGAGATCATCCTAGAGGAAGTAGATAAGACCTTGTCCAATAGGTAATTCTAATTGGGGACAGTGAGATGGCAATGATCAGATCAGTTGTCTTTTATGTGCAGAGTGGCATACATTTTGTTTCTCTCCCCTCTGCTTTTTAACAATTAGATAATACTTATGAGAAAGATCATCCATCAGACTGAGGTGCAGTTATCATCAATATTCTGATGATGCTCGTCTGTATTGCTACTCCAGGATATTCTGATAATGCATTTGAAATCTTGTGTTCATATGTCTTGGGGTTTGGACAGGAAGAAATAGGCTGTAATTGAACTCAGCAGGGGTTACTAGTTGCTATTCATTAAATCTTTCTGCTGGCTCTGGCATCACATAGGGATAGTGCTGCCCTTTGAAAGAGCAGGTCCATGGCTTTGAGAACCTTCTGGACTTGTGGTTACTCTTGGAAGAGCAAATGAAAGCCAAGGCCAGTAAAGCCAATAACTCAAGGTCACATTGGCACCCAGCTGGGCCATGACAATATGGCTGTCTTGAAAATGCAGTTGATAAAAATACATTTGCCTTTGTGCTGTCATGAGATACCATAGATATTTCATCTATGCTTCAAGTCCTGCTTTGGTTAGTAACAGTTTTCCAGGTCCTATTTCAAGAGCTGGTTTTAGCATGCAAAAGCCCTACAGGGCTTAATATCATTTCATTCACCTATAATTGACCCATCAAGTACAAACATTTCACTACTATGAAATTGGGGTGCAGATGCCAGGAGAAAGTATATTCTGTCTGCCATGTTGCAGAATAACCTTATTGGCAATAAGACTGGCAAATCCTGCTGATCTTCTACAAGCAAATCAAAGCATTGCTTTTCTGGAGAGTTATCTTAACTAGTTAGATAATGGAAAATCAATGTTATATATTGTTCAATTTCTTTTGGTTTATTTTTTGTTTTGTTATTGTATTTTTATTTTGTATTTAGCATAGACATTTTTTGTGTTTTTGTACATCACTAATAATTATACAACTGCAGTGGCATAAATAACTATGTCTGCTTGTTTCAGATCCTGTCCTTCAACTCAGCTGATGTTGTAATGGAGAAAGTAGGGCCAAAGCAGATGGGGATATTTCAGGCATGGTTATTATTTTGGGCATAATACCTCTATGGTATTAAGACATGATTCATTATAGCAGCATCTTTCTTCCTAGGACAGGCTGTGATACATGAGCAATTGGTTTCCAGGAATTAAGAAATCTATGTCCTATTGGTTATACTATATAGAACATTAGGGATCTGGGAAATGGTGGGGGAGAAGTCATTATGTCTACCAGTGTCATTTGACTTTCTAGTTCCAGTGATATATCTAAGAAATCTACCAAAGCAGAAAGCTGATTCTTAGTACAGAATGCACCTTTCATATTAAAGTCAACAGAATGCACCTAACAAAATATGTCCATGCGACTGTGTTAAGCTTCCATTTGTTCACCCACATGAAGTCCACTGCAAAGATATTATATAAACAAACATAATATAGCTAAATGGAGCCATCCATGAAAGAAAAAAGAAAAAGGGTCCAAAAACTATATTACTCACTCTTTTGGATATGGCCAGAAGCTTTCACATTTTTCTTTCAAAATTGACAAGGGAGGGGGTGGGGAATAATCACATGTTTAATTATTCAAAAAATCTAATTATTGTTAGCAGTACACTGAAGCAATCTTTCACAGCAATACATGTGACTACTTTTATTAACATATTAGCATTTCTTTAGAGAAGATTACTGAACATTGTCATCTGCACTAAACCATTCCACCTCTATTATTTGTTTGTTTGTTTATCAAATTTCTTAAACACCCATCTCCCTCATATTAAGGACATAAATCTTCTAACAAAATACATTTCAACCACATTCTAAAATTACATTTTTATTAATATAGTTAGTATATTTGAAATTTTACCTGACTGTCCGAATTGTCCTTCTTAAAGTGCTCTACATGGGGCTGCCCTTGAAAAGTATCTGGAAGCTCCAGTTAGTGCAAAATGCACTGGCCTGCATGGTTTTGTGCAGATCTCAGTGTACACATGTGTCACCTCTCCTGCAGGAGCTACATTGGTTGCCAATTTGCTTCCGGGTGCAACTCAAGGTGCTTTAAAGCCCTTCATGGCTTGGGACCAGGTTATCTGAGAAACCGTCTCTTGCCAAATCACATCCACCTGACCCACTAGAGTGGGGAGGCAAGGAATGTTGTGAGTCCTGTCCCCTAAGGAGATACATCTGGTGGCACCCAGATGTAGAAGAGCCTTCTCCATGGTGGCTCCCTCCTCCTGGAACATCATCCCTCCATTTATTTATTTATTTTTTTTATTTTAATCCCATTTATATCCCGCCCTTCTCCGAAGACTCAGGGCGGCTTACCAATGTGCTTAGCCATAAATTAGACTGGCCCCCATTCTGACACACTTTCAAAAGGCCCTGAAGACGGGGTTCTGCAAGCAGGCCTGAGAAACCCAAAGCAGGATGGAGCCCATTAAATGGCTAGTATGAGTTGTCACTGGGATGGGGGGGGTATTGTTTTTGTATTTTTATTTCTTTTATATTGTTTTTATTTCCTGTAAACCACCTTGAATTGCTGTGATCAAGCAGGTGGTAATATAAATTTTTCATACAAACAAACAAACAAAATCTGTTTCAATCCTTCTCAAAGCATGGTGTTAAGAACTGGTATGTCTCTAAACAACACAAAATGAACAAAAATGTATGAAATTTAAGCCAAACTATCAGCAAATTCTTTCAATATCTTTTTTTTTTATTGAAAAGTTTTAAAATACATTTTATCTTTAACAATCCCCCCTCCTCCGCCCCTACCTATCCCTCCCTACCTCTCCCCCCCTTCCCCCTCCCCCCCGACTTCCCAGAGCTAAGTACAAGGTATAAAAACAAAGAACAATCATAAACATCCATATGCTACCATCAATAAATTCTTAAATCTATCACTCTCTAGCTCATATAAGATAACTACAAACAATACTAGTATTACATATAAAAAAAATAGAAAGGAAGACTTATTCAAACGCTAAATGAAACTTTTTAGTCCCATATTTGTTCTGAATATATTCAATCCATTTTTTCCACTCCATAATATAACGTTCTTGCGAGTGATCTTTCAAATAGGCCGAGATCTTTGCCATTTCCGCCAGGTCAGACACCTTTAAAGTCCATTCTTCTATGGTTGGCAATTCCTCCTTCTTCCAATATTGACCTATTAAAAGTCTTGCTGCTGTAATTAAGTTCAACATCAACTTAGTGTCCACAACAGTAGCATCTGTAATTATGCCCAACAAAAACAATTGCGGGCAAAACTTTATCCTTTGCTTGAAGATCTTCTGCATATTCCACCAAATTTTTATCCAAAAAGCCTTAACCTTTTTGCAGGTCCACCATATGTGAAAATATGTTGCATCTTCACCACCACACCTCCAACATTTTGGCTGATAATTCGGATACATACTTGCAAGCTTTTTAGGATCTAAATGCCATCTATAAAACATTTTATAAAAGTTCTCTCTTAGGTTTTGAGCTTGTGTAAATTCTTTCAATATCTTAAAATGCATTTAGCTGGATTGGAGATTTAAATTTATTCAAAATAAATACTCTATATATTCCTGGCCACATTTCTATCAGCCATAAGCTTCAATTTGGCTCAGTCATCTTTACTTTAGAATTACTAGTAGAACACATATCTTGTGGTTGAAGAAGACTAAGCCAAAATTATCTAACTGGACTTTTTTTTCTTTCTTTCTTTTAACCTGATACAATTGTCCTTTCATGGAGCAATTGGTGTAGTGTCTCCTCCTTTTATTTTGAATATAACTGAAGAATTCAGGTTTGTTGTCCTTATTCTTTGTCAACTTTAATTCAACTGAGCTTTAGTATCCCCCAACACCTTCTTTATAATAGCAGGTTACCTAAACGTATTCTTTGTAATATTTATTTCCATCTCTTTTTTATTATTTTTGTTGCTGCTTCAAGAACTTCACTAACTTTATTGTACAGCTGCCACATTTACTTCTGCTATACTTGATTTTTTTTAATTGTTGGACGTTGTTTGGAATTGTTCCAATTATATTTTTAGTATTCCTTTTTTTAGAATTCCCGTCCATTTTGAGCCTCTTTTTCCCTGGTTTTGCCTGCCATGGAAAAATATTTGATGTACCTTTCACTATTAACAGTTTCAACTTTATTTCAAAGCAAAAACTTACAAAGCAATAGTTATGAAAATAGTTATGAAAGTAGCAGGAATAATGGGAAAACTTACTACGTAATGTCTCCCATTAATTCCTGCTACTTACATACTTATTTTTTCTCTTCCTGAGTTACCTACTTTTCTGCTAGGTTTTTAAAAAAATATTAAGTCCTTTAATAAGTTTCATTACTATAAAACTTTCACTTCTATACTGAACAAGTCTTTTTCTATGATCCTTAACATCAGAATTTTAATTTTCACCTTCCTTATGATCCAGAATGAAGCTGTACTGATCAAGCATATCATATTTTAGCCAAACATATTTTTTACAATCACTGTAAGATGCAGTTCACCTTGTATCTGCAAACCATTCATCCAAATAATTCAGAACAAACTCAAACATTTTCTATCTATACCATTTGTGTAGCCAGTCATTTACTTGGACAATTCTTTTCTATTCTCTATCAAACAAAAAATGTCTGTTCAAATATTTTTATGACAGCTTTATAGTCAATCAGATCAAATATTTTTGGCTCTTCAGAATAAAGATAAATCAGTTACATATTACATGATCAGGACAATCAGCCAATTTGAAGGTGCTTGTGAATTTATTCAACAAGACTTATTCAGTCTTATTCAAAGTGAAAAGAAATCACTATTATTATAACAACTATGTCTCCACCTGCACTGGAATAAATAAAGCAGTTTACATGAGTTACACAGAGACTAACCTAATATCAGATGAATTTATAGTTCATCTATACCCATCCCATAGTGATTAATAGATCAATTTCTATTTTAAGGAAAGTAAGCAGTGAAATACTTCAGGAGTCCTGTTCTGGTTTTACTACTGTTCAGCATTTTTAGATGAGGGAATAGAAGGGATGTTCAGCAAATCTACAGATGACATAAACCTGGGGCAGGGGAGTTGCTAACATATTAGAAGACATATTTAAGATTCAAAAGAATTTAGATATACTTGAACTATAGGCCTTTTCCAACAAGATTCAATTCAGTAATGATAAATGTAGAGTTCTGCAGATTAGCTGTAAAAGAATCAATGCATTTAGACCACGGGTGTCAAACTCACCACGTCACTTGACATGTCGTGACGTATCATGATTTTTTTCACATTGCCGGAGCTGGGGTGGGTGTGGCCTCTGTATGATGCAACCGGTCCACAGGCCGGCAGTTTGACACCCCTGATTTAGACTATCAACAAAGATATATAATGTTGAGATCAATGGAAGTGCTAGTTCTGCCATACGTGCCAATCTAAAATACTGTGTCTAGTTTTGGATACTGCAATACAAGAATGGCACTGAAGAGCTGGGAATTGTAAGAAGATAAGGAGTTGGAGACTAAATACTACAAAGAATAGTTCAAAAAGTATATTTATCCTAAAGAAGTGAAAGCTAAGGGGAAACACAATAGGAGTCATTGTGGAAAGTGGGTAGCTAAGGATAGGACAAGAATGGGCAGAAATATTGAAACTTAAAATGAGGAGTTTTGTGACCATCTAGCAATGGAACAACCTGCATCCTGAGATGTTGAAGCCATTTGTCTGGGATGACCTAACAGTTCCTACTATGAGGAAGAGGTTAAACTAGAAGATCTCCAAGGTCTCTACCAACACTATGATTCTATGGTTATTAATTTTAGGTATTATACATACCATGTTTCCCCATGTGTAGATAAATATACAGAGCTTTGAACAAACACTGCTGACAGTTGCTGTTCAAGTAGATCTTCATGTTATTGGTACATTATCTTCTTTTTTCTCTTTTCTTTTAAATGGAAGTAGACACATTGCACATTAAGCAATACTCTGAATGTTGTTTTGTCTCCTTAAGTCGAACTTATTTATATATTGAATGCCAATATGTCTCCAACGTTTGGAGGGTATTTTGAAGTCATGCCATAGGTGCTTAAATAAAATGCTGGGAAGAGAGATAAACAGGGGCCTTGCCCATAAAAGGTAGCCAAACACAAACTTTATTTTAGCAGAACAAGTATGATTGATTTCCATCACTGCCTCTATCTCTTAGGAATGCTCAATAGAAATTTTCATTTTGCCTTTCTTTTTATCAGATCATGTACAACATTAGGCTCCAGTACTCAGTTTTTAATTTTGGTTTAATTTTTTAAAATAAATTAAAGTTAGAGTGGGACGGGGTACATCTGCTGACACTTTTTTTAAGCTTAGGCATTCACAGGCCAACTAATTGCATGTTAGTGAAGGTATTGGTTTATAAATGTCATTCCTATTGCAGAAATAATTGCACTTAGAGTTGAAACCAGATACTTCTGGTTAGGTTTCAGCACCAGCTGCTATTGTTGAGCTTTTAAAGTGATAAGTGTAGACTACATTCAGTAGATGCAAAATCAATATGATACTAATAATCTCATTTTACATTTGAAGTACAATATGAATTTTGTGACACACATTCTCCTTGGAATGTATTCTTGCATTATTGGCAATTATAAAACCTATAATTCCAAACTTCAGCAATCATTGTCATAATTGTAGTGTAATAAATCAGAAAGAAGCTCTTGTGGATAAATTACATATACAATGGCCAAAACAACTTTCAATAAGAGCTTCTTAAGAAAAATAATGTAGAATCAAAATATACATGAGATCTTGAGATTCAGTATTTGGTGACCCATGAATTCAAAGTATCTCCACAACAGCAGATTGAAATAGACTGAAGAGATATACTTAAATTATTTTAGTTACAAGCTATACATCAAGATACTCTTGAATTCAAATGGAACAATTACAACTATATTTTACTTAATTTTTTAGTTTAAAAATACTGTTGCTCCTCAAAGACTGATTGCATATTCAGAATAATGCTTCCAGAACAAAATCAATTTCGTTCCCTCAGATTCACACATTTCCATCTTCAGATAAACACATATTTATTCTATCCATGTAGTTGAGATAGGATAAGGGAACATCCAGCAAATAATGAACTATAATATTTCAATTTACTTCTGTCTTGGCCTCATTCTATATTGATGTTGAACTCCATTGAACTCCTTTGAGATGATTTGATATAACTCATATTTGGTTTAATCCAGAATTGAAGGAATAATATGCTATGCTGGCTTAGGTAAATATTTTTGGAAAAGCCATGGTTATACAATAATAAATCAAGAGTTAACAGCTGCATTAACAGCTGCATATTTCTGTTTAAGAGTACCGTATTTGTTTTGGAACTGTAAAGCAATTTGCCAGTGGCATTGCTCTGTTTATGAGCAATATTAATAAAAGCCTAATATAAGTTTCTTCTTCTCAGAAATATGCTCTTCCTTCTGTTGCTCTTCTGTCCTTGCTTTAACAGTTTTGACATGATTTTATATGATTTGAGTTTTAAAAAACCCTGCAAACTCCATTAAGGCAGCTGCAGAAAAGGGAGAATCTAGGAGGTGTAAAGCTAAAATTTTAGGATTCATTGCAAGATGTTGAGTTAGGTCCTCCTCCCAAGATTTCAGTTCTATGCATTCATATTTTCTGAGAATTTTCTGAAGTTATTTTATGACATAGATATTCAATAAACTTATTTTCCATTCTTTCCCACAAAATCCTTATCTGCACACATTCAGGTATTCAGTACAATTTTATAACCCCTTTCTTGTTCATCTTTGTCAGACCATATCAATTTCTGTAAGTGATGTTATGATATTTAATTTTTTGCTTCTTTATTAATAATATACATATATGGTGACATTATCATCTAATGGGCATCTATTTATGGTTAATTTTATATTTAGTAAATGACATTTCCTAATTTAATGTCAATTTTCTTACTTTAGAAATATATTTTGAGAGATTTTTACTGCTTTTGTTTTAAGCATCCATAAAAAGTGATGTCACTAACTTGCCTCTTTAATAATTGATAACTCAACCATTGATTTTATTTGTGTTCTGCTTTTGACTCAAATTTTTGAGCAGCTACAATATTTATTATTGTATTCTATACTTCCAAATCAATGCATATTCATGGTGAAAAATCATAAGTGATTCTGGTTTTGCCTCTATTCTTATCTTCTTGTTTATTTTACCAGAGAGCAATTGCTTTTAAATTGCCATTGTGGTACTAAAGGATGGTCAGTCTAAACTAGGAAGGTATACAACGGAGTCTTTACCTGTATCTTTCCCAGATGGAAGAAATGTATTGCCACAATGTTTTTTAAAAACACTTATAAATCTAGAAGCCAATGGGAAAGGCTACTTTATCATGGCATGAATCCAGCTTTCAGCAGCCTAGACTTTTAACTTAGAAAAATCTTCAGGAGACATCTAATCTATATTTTGCACAGTAAGGTTGACAATGCTCCTTTAAACTGTAGGTCAAAGCATCTGTGATCACAGATGGTTGGTGCAGCATATTAACTTAAGCAGCATCCCCCAGAGAACAATAATAATTCCTGTGAAAGTGCTAGAAACACCACCAGTTTTGAAATTAATATCCTCAAAAATTTCTCTCTGTATGGAAAAGTCAGTGATTGATTAGTTTAAAACAAACAAACCAATACAGAAAAGAACAAAACAATCCCTACTAAAATCAATTGCTTTATTTCTGATTATTTAAAGCCAATTGTTTAGACTGGAATAGCTCTTTGATTAATAGCTTGTGCTAGTACTGGAGTTATTCAAATAAGCTATAAGTAGAAATAATTGTTGAAATTGTATCTGTTCAGTAAGGATGGAATGGATTTTTTCCCAAATATGAATTGATTGGATTTCTTTTCAGTTCAGTTCATTTGGGTCATCTCAATGAATGATGTCAGGTTATTTCATTACCTTCACAGTGCAAATAAGATTGATTTATAAGAAGAGATGCTGCAGTTCTTTTTTTATAATATTTTATTAACTTTCTAATTTTACAATTAAACATTTAAAAAGCAACTTGGTGACTGGGTAATCAATGATTCCATAACATACATAAATCTTTAGCACAAATCTCAAATTACAACATCAAATATTTCCTCTCTTTTTCCCTTAATATCTACTATCTCATATTAAATTAATATGATTCTTATTGTTATCAACTAAGTAAAACCATCTTTGTTACATTTATCAATGTAAGCTTCCAATATTTTAAATATGTCTAGGTTCAGAAAAATGAGGACACCCAATTTTACATGATTATTAACCGATGTACGTATGTCAGGCCTAAAGAATCAGGACTGCACATTAAGTTTCAGCTAAGCTGATTTATTGCTCACACCTATACGCAAAAGTAATGTTCAGCACTGAATTGGTACTAGATAAGAGTTAACATAATACAAGAGGGGCTGGACTTGGAGTGCTTGTGGGAACATAATGACACCAGGCTGATTCCTGTCTTGACTCCACCCCCAGATTCTGCCTCTCCTTCTCCTACATCATAATTGAAATGGTAGGAATTAAATTACGCAGGATAGATGGAAAAATCAAATATGAGTAGCAATTTAATGATCAACTTTTAGAGAAACATGGCAGTCCTTAATCCAAGTGCTTGAGCCAATGGAAAAAAAATCCTATAAAAAGAGCATGTAAATATCTTTCAGTTTTTAGAAGACTGCCTTGAAAATTGTCATCTGTTCTCAAGACTCCTTAATATAAATATTTCTGAGAAACTACACAAACCTTCAGCATGTAAAATAAAATAAAATACTAAATGCTGACAATGACAGAGGAAAAGAGGCTAAGAAGTTAATATACAATCTGTCATTAAGGCAGATTCTATTAGCTTCCACTCAGTCATTTGGATCCAAAACTTAAATGTCAAAGCAGAAACTTCAAAGGATTCATCATATGAAAAATAAGTGTTATTTACTAAGAAAGGAGAACAGATTGATTACTTTTTAAACTTAATGATAATTCCAAGGTTTAGGATGATGGAATATTCAGGATTATTGAAGATGCATCATGCAGTTCTATAGATCTTTTTTAAAAGCTGATGTGATTTATATTTATTAGTAATATTTTAATTTTTGTTGTCTGGGGACATTTGTTCCAGTTACCTCTTGATATTTTATTAATTTCTTCAAGAAAAAAATTCAGATCATTGAACCAGTTCTTGTAACAGAAACAATGAATAATTCTTTCCTTTCTTATTTTTTTCTGAAGATAATCTAGAATACTTATTATCTTTAATTTCAGGAGGAGTCCTGTTGGTCCTTTGTAGGACCAACATAAGTGCACACAAGTGCCTAAAAACACCATAGAGCATTGCCATGAGGATGTTTTTTTTGTCACATATATATTTATTATGTTTTATCAATGGTAGTAAAATGCAAAACAGAAAAACAGAAAACAACAAACATCCAACAGTAACAGCAACAAAAATGTGTACCAAAAAAGGGGGAGGGGATGACCCAAACATCTAATATTAAACATAAAAAAAATCTACCCTGGCTGGATTTAAAAAAAACAAAAAATTTCCCTTCTCTGCCCTCTGAAGCTCCATGACTTTAAATACAAAAGGATATAAATATAAACACATGATGTAATGAAGTTGTATAATTAGATTAAACAATGTCTTCTGAATATCATGATAATATGGTTGGTACAGTTGTGCTTGTATTGCCTCCATTCTCTTCTCACTTTTTTGAATATAGTCTTAATCTGTTTCAGCTCTCCAGAGAACATTTGGGAGGCCTCAATAAATTAGAGAGAGAAATCCTTTACATAGGTTTTCTGTTAACTTACTGTTCCTGGTTGATATAAGTTGATATGTGAACAAATTGCACTGCAACTAGAATCTTTCAAGAAGATATGTGGAAAAACAGCAGTTCTTCAGTTTGCTTTCAAGTGTAAACTTGTCCATTTCAATTGTAAAATTGTCCCTTAGAGCAATTTATGGATATACACCTGAAAATAATAGAATATATACATTGCATGCTGCTATAAAGAATTAAAAACTTTACCAGTCTAGTACTTACATTATATTTTGCATTTTTACTATCTTTATTTTTCATCGTGTTAGTTTTTATATTCAGAAATTATTTCTCAGACAGCTATTTCCTTCTCAATTCACTTCATTACTATTTGTGGTATTAAAATATTATTCTATTACAAGATATATAATCCTTTGTATAACTGGAAATTTCTAGCAAATTTTTAAGTAAGTACTAATAACTTCTGGTACTTAAATAGGTAGATTAATACCAGTAATTTTGAATTTTAAAATCTAGCCTATATGGACTAAAGGAAAGGTTTAAGCCTACAAGGTTAAATTCTGCCATAAGCAATTGCACTTAGTACGCATTACTGGATATATATTTATATATTTACAGATTGCAGCATACAAGTCCAGGAGAAAGTAGTTAATTCTATTAGCAAATATTTGATTTTTGATGAACATGCATATCAAACTGGTCAGTAGAATCAGTGAAAAATATCCATGGTTTAAAATTAAATATCAGAAAATTTAATTGGATCTACTGTATATCATCATGTAGTAATTAGCAATGATTATAATATTTAAGTCCACTGCAAAGATTTATGGTATAATTTTTAAGTCCTGTTGTAAAGACAGACAGAAATGGCATACCTATATCTTTAGACCACCTTATTACCACACGATAACAAGTTCATTTCTTCCAAACTCCCAATGGGTAACTGTCTAATATGACTGATAATTGCTGGATATAAATGACCCCTGGATTCATCCAGCTGAGCATTTCTTTTATCCCAGATGTATCATTTTACCTTTTGTCTTCTTGGAGAACATATTAGTTCGTAAGCACCTGTCTGAAAATTAACCAACAGTTTCAATCACTTTTTGGTGGGTAAATAGAAAACCATCTATCTACACAACACCAGCTTTTTAAAAAATTCCAATATATCATTATTATTTTTATTGTCTATGGAATTTATAAAGTTTATCAATCATCCCTGAGATAAGTGATTTTTGAGAAAATATGGTTGCCTTTTATACCAAAGTCAGGAGTTAATTGTTTCTGCCAGACAAGCTGACAATGGAATGATCACACAGACACAGGCAGATCTAAGAGTGATACAACAGCTGAATATGGAAGGATCCTAATGTTGTGTACTGGGTTCGTTGCGCAGTACCAGTACCATCTACTGGTTGCAAAATGCCCTGTTCTACAAGTTTGTCTATTTCCGTGTCAATTTTGTGTTTGAGGGCAAAGGGCACCCTTCGAGGTTTAATTCTAATGGGGACCACGTTGGGGTCTAGCTTGAACATTATAGGCAGACCTGTTAAGTTCCTAGGGATGAATCAAATACATCTGCGAAGTCCTCGCAAACTGATGCTAGACTTGCGACTTGTGTCCGGTTGATACCGGTTACTTGGATGCCTAATGTATCAAACCAATCGAGTCCAATTAGACTCGTTCTCTGGCCCCCTACTACTACGACATACTACGAACTTTTGAAGCATAGCAGAAAAAGACAAGTGGATTTTCCCTTTCCTTTGGGTTAGGTGTGTATATATAATGAAACCATGCTGTCCTGTCTTCAGAAATGATCCAAGGCCTGTAGCCTTACTGGAACATGCTAATAGTTCAGATCAGTCCTCAACAGAACACATTTTCAAACAAGAGGAATTTACCATTAAATAGGACATGTGGACACAGCATAACCCTCAGAGAATTCAAATTTACTGAAACAACTGTGCTACTAAAATCAAATCAGGATTGAGAGAAAACATAAGGGATATTGCACCAAGGAACATTTGCCAAATATAAACTAGTTTCTGCATAAGTATCTAAATAAAACCTGACATATAAAAAATGAACAGTGCTACTAAAAGTCAGATTACAGCAGTTGAAAGTATCTTACGATATTAACACAAAACTACTTTTTCCTGACTGCTGGTAAACACACCTTGGAATTTGACATAGAAATGTCTGACAGCTCCTTAAAGCACTAGAAATCCTTAGATTGCTGGTATGAATATCTGAAGCGTTCAAAGGGCATATGCAAGACACTCAAAACAAGAGATAAGAAAAATAACAACATGGTGCACTGCTGTTCAGATCTGCAAAGCTCCAGCAGCTACATTTTGATTTAAGACTTAGAGAGCCACTGGATGCATGCTGTGATATATTCTGCAGAGTTGCAGGATATATCAGCAGGCAGCTTGGAAGCCCTTTCCCCCAAGAGAAAAAAGGTGAGCAAATAAATCTAACAAAAGTTGAAACAAAACCCTCTCTTTAAAATATCTTGTTGCCATCAAAGAAGATGGGACAGTGGAAATAGTGTGAGAGAAATGTGGGATGGGAATAGCTGAATAACAAAGTGAGATCTCAAGCTTTGATTCTAAGACTCAGGTTGGGGGTTAATTTTTAGAACCCCAGCCAACACATTTAAAACACAGTGATGTGCTTATTTCATAATCTGTGTTGTTGTTTTTTTCTGAACCTGCTTGCTTCTAGTTTATTTGTTTTCTTACTGAGCCATTCTCCCAGATCAAATCACACCACATTTCAAAAGTCAGCAGCCTGGGGAAATTGACAGTTAGTAGATGAAGACATTTGCGAACATTTCCTCTTACAAATGAAGAATTTTAGAGGTTGGGAAGCCATCGTAGTAGAAAAAAGACAGAAGAGCTACTGCAGTAGTGGTCTTCATGACATTGGATAAACAACTTCAGCTTGGAGAGT
Source organism: Vipera berus (assembly GCF_964194415.1). Classification (NCBI taxonomy): domain Eukaryota; kingdom Metazoa; phylum Chordata; class Lepidosauria; order Squamata; family Viperidae; genus Vipera; species Vipera berus. Next base: position 44,779,573 of record NC_138207.1, read on the forward strand.
TAGAAAGTATGGACTAGGCCTCCACATCTCCATATTTTTACATGCTAGCAAGAAAGAGAAGGGCAAGCTAATGGCAACTTGGTTTGAAAATCAATTAAGAAAATACAAAAGTATCATCCTGAAACTGAATGAGCCACATCTATGAAGTCCTAACATGCAGAAGCTTCATTTTCAGAAGATATGAATTTCCCTGACTTAGTCACTCCCTCTGTTCCTTTGGTTCAAGCTGTCTTCCAGTACTCCAACCCCAGTGCCTGTCTTCCATTGAATGGATCTTTCCTATCAACAATCTCTGTTGCCTCTGGCTCTTCCTGAATAATGGATTGGCGAAACAGAGGACATTATCAGGAAGCTAACTGATGTGGGATACTGCTTGTCATATTGGAAAAGAGCAGGGTAAGTTCTATCAGGCAGTGGATTAAAATCAACTTTTTCTTGAGAGAAGCGACGCCTTAAAGATTATCCAAGTACAGTAAAAGTAATTTTTTAAAAAGGAAATTTAAAAAAGGAAAGGGAGAAAAAAAGCCTTCCCAAAATGTCACTAGCTAGAAATCTAAAGTCCAAGCAAACAGCAATTTCATTTAGATTCTTTAGAAAGAGGTACATCAAAATTTCTCAGTATTATGCTTTTTTAAATATTCACATATGATTAATAGTACAAAGTAGTTTTTTGTACAATGGCAAATATAAAAGATTGCAGGGGGGCAACTGAAGATACCTGATTACTCATCTTCTCTACAACGTATGATTCCGCTAAGATCCACTAAGTAAGCTACGTAAGAAACAAGTTGACTACAGTACCTTTGTAGATTCATGTAGATGTATTAATAGGTTGCTAAATTATTTTCACTGAAATTAATAAATATACTTGAGAAATCGATATTTATTATTTGCATCACTTACATAGGTGCACTTATCTTATAATGCACACTTTGAATTGTGGTTCAAATAAGTTGCATAAAATCAATTTGTTGTGTATACCAAACATCTGAGGGAAAATTGCCAGATGGCTCCAGGGTAGAACTGTTATAAAAATATCTTACTAAAAAGGAAGAATATGTCAAAACACAAACATATACAGACAAACCGACAAACAGAGAAGACAGTTTCAAATATTGCAATGGTATAATTATTTTTGTCTTCTTTTTCTTATTTTGAGTGTGCTTTAGTGATTGAGGTAATTTGAAAGTGAGCAAGGTGAATTTACCCACTTCTAAAAGAGAGTTTTGCACAGCATACCTGAGCATTTATTCTCTTCAACCATCCAATAGAAAAGATCCTGGAATACCTCTTAATATTTCATAAAAATAAGTATTTACTCACTACCTGTCCCACTACAAAGTATAATAGAGAATTGCATGAAAAGACCCAAAGAGACTCAGGTAGCAAATGCAGAAATCATTCATAGGTGGGTGTTCAGTTTTCTGTACCTGCAGGCTGCTTTCCTGTTTAGTTCCTTCTTTGTCTTGCCCATTTGGAATAGGTGGAAAAGCCTTTGCTGGAAAAGAGAGCAGGAATTCTTTAGTCTGATGCCACAATCAGAATGACCCTTACTTGCCCTTAATTCTGTGATGTTGCATGTACATCTGAGCATTTCAGAAATAATAACAATTAAAAAAGAGTTGTATTCTTGAAGCAATAGAAAGGAAATGGTTCTTGTTCAGAAACATCTTCAAGTTCAAAGACTTGGCATTGTACACCAAGGTCTTTTTGTTTGTTGATGCACAATTTGTATTCCAGCAGCAGTATTTGATCTGCTCAATACCAATGTTTTAAGCAATGGCCCAACCCAATTAAAAACTAATGCTACAAAAGGGATAAAATACTCTCTGCTTCATGAACAGATTTCATAGTTCAAGAGACCAGATGTCTTAAATGTACGGGTATTGTTCCATGTCTCTGTGTGTGTGTGTGTGTGTGTGTGTGTGTGTGATATATATATATACCGGTATATATATTTTAGAATACCTTGCCAGGCCCAAATACAGGCCAAACCTTATTGCCTGTATCAGCCTAACCTAAGGCCATCCACAAGCTGTAGTCACAACTGTAACAACTCATTATCTGTGTGTGTGTATATATGTATATATATATGTATATATATATATATATATATATATATATATATATGTTTTCTGAGGTTTTCGCGGGTGTTTGTATGTAGATCTTGGGTCATTCGGGTTTTTTCCCACGTAGAATTGGGAAAACGTTTCGACAAAATCTCATCCGTCATCTTCAGGCTGGTGGCTTCAGCTTCGTTCTTCTGATATGAAATGCATATCAGTCTCCCTTTAATTCTTTGTTAGCAATCTAAAATTTACACAAATATGAGCTGTCACTGTTGTGACTACTGCCTGTCGATGGCCTTCGGTTAGGCCGAAACAGGAAAACATGGGACAAATCTTTTATCTCCTGTGTCAGCCTATCCTGAAGGCCATCGACAGGCATTAGTCACACCGGTGACAGCTCATATTTGTGTAAATTTTAAATTGCTAACAAAGAATTAAGGGAGACTAATATGCATTTCAAACTTATTAGTTTTCATCAGTCAGCCATACCCTTCTGAGATTCGAACCTGGGCTGATTGCACATTAGGCAGTTGTTTTTACCTTGAGCCACAGGATCTCTCTCGCTTTGCTAGCAGAGAAGCAAGGGGAGATATATGATACATGTCATATATCTCCCCTTGCTTCTCTGCTAGCAAAGCGAGAGAGATCCTGTGGCTCAAGGTAAAATAAACTGCCTAATGTGCAATCAGCCCAGGTTCGAATCTCAGAAGGGTATGGCTGACTGATGAAAACTAATAAGTTTGAAATGCATATTAGTCTCCCTTAATTATACACACACACACACACACACACACACACACACACACACAGAGAGAGAGAGAGAGAGAGAGAGAGAGAGAGAGAGAGAGAAGACTGTTCTGCAGACACTATATATATAGTGTTTTTTCGATGCACCCTGTCGGCCCAAATATGGGAAGAATCTTTTGCTTGTATCAGCCCAATATATATACCGTATATACTTGAGTATAAGCCGACTCGAGTATAAGCCGAGACCCCCAATTTCACCCCCAAAAACTGGGAAAAGTTATTGACTCGAGTATAAGCCGATCCGCCGTTCTGCAAGCCTCCGCCGCCAGCAGAGGCTCGATCCGCCATTTTGCAAGCCTGAATACACAGGAATACCCTGTGTGGCCGCGGCTCTCGGGGAAGCCCTGGCTGTCCGCTTCCTCGCTCCATGCTGCCATTCAGGGCCCGCGCGTTCCCCGGGCAAATCGCGGCGCCCAGCAGGCGAGGAAACACGCCCGCTCCAGTCGCCCCCCCTTCCCTCAGGAGACGCGAAGCAAGTGACCGCCCGGAGCTTACCGAGGACTTGCGCGCGGCCGAGGCTTCGGTGCTTCCAGGATCGCGCGCACCTCTCCCAAGCCGTCGCCGTCCGGAGACCTGCCGAAGTTTGGGGAGGTTTGGGGAGGTGCGCGCGCACCTCCCCAAACCTCCCCAAACGTCGGCAGGTCTCCGGACCTCCGCGCCCTGCCTGCCTGCTTCTTTCCGCAGCGGAAAGAAGCAGGCAAGCAGGGCGCGGAGGTCCGGAGACCTGCCGACGTTTGGGGAGGTTTGCGCGCGCACCTCCCCAAACCTCCCCAAACTTCGGCAGGTCTCTGGACGGCGGTGGCTTGGGAGAGGTGCGCGCGATCCCGGAAGCACCAAAGCCTCGGCCGCGCACAAGTCCTCGGTAAGTTTTTTTGTTGACTGGAGTATAAGCCGAAGTGGAATTTTTCAGCCCAAAAAGTGGGCTGAAAAATTCGGCTTATACTCAAGTATATACGGTATATTGTAAATATATACATACAAAATAGAAATCTTATAGCAGGGGTGTCAAACTCAATTTCATTGAGGGCCGCATCAGCATTGCGGTTGCCCTCAGGGGGCCGGGTGGGTGTGGCCTGGGTGGGCGTGGCCTACTGGGTGGGCATGGCCAGCTTTACATCGTTCGCCTCAAGGCTGCCTATGGGGGCCTGGGCAGGAGTGGGACAGATCTGAGGGTCTCTGGCAGGAGGAGGGTCTCTGGGCCAGGGCCAAGGCAGCGGGGGCCGTTCCCTCACTGTTTCCAGGATGGCTTCGCGGGCCGCATGAAACCACTTCGCGGGCCGGATCTGGCCCCCAGGCCTTGTGTTTGACATGTCTGTCTTATAGCATTAAATGCTGTAGTAATTCCAGCCATGCTCAAGTTTTACCCTTAAGGAAATGCCTCTATTTCTGTAATTTAATACCATATATCAAAGTATGTGTTTTATGTTTAACATATGCATTATATTAGCATCTCATACTTCCTTTAAGAGATCAAGGATATATATGGTGTTTTCTCTTGCATTCTCATATATATGATCAAGATAACATAGGAAGGGGACTTCCGGTTAGGCATCACAGGTTGATGGACGCAGGAAGATGGGGTTCTGTCTTCCATGTTCGATTTTGGCCCGCTGGGGACCCTAAAAAGGGTCGAACATTGCCCCAGAGGGAGCCACGAAGGATGGGACCCTTGTCAATAACAAAGGGGCAGAGGCCCTTCCGCTGGATCTGAGGAAGCCCTCCAAACTGGTGGGGGAAAGACTGGCTACATTCGTGTGGCCAGTCAGAAGCTGCTGACAACTGAAGATAAGCACTAACTAGCAATTTTTGAACAACCTGGATGGAACAGGGTGAGACTTTATCCTCTTTTTATGACCTTAATACTACTTTCCTGGAAAAAAGAATGCCCAAGGCAAAGTATCCTCCCCAATGAGAGAGGGAAGGGAAGTTTTTGCCCTGCTCCCTCACGAAAAGAAAAGCGGTGAATTAATTGCTTTGGGGGAAAATAGAGAAAACTGCAAGATCAATTGGAATTAATACAGATATATAGCTTTGAAAATTGGGGACTAAAAGTACCTTTGAGACTTTTTTTTAGAAAAGATATTTGAAAGTCTGTAAAATAGGCTTGGATTTGGAAAGCTGGAAGATAGTATCAATGACATCTAGTGGTTAATCATGGCACTACAATTTATTATGCTTAAAGGAAACTTGAAGCTTGAAGCCCAGACTTAGATAAGACTCTTTGTTGTTTTTGGAAACTTTCACTTTTACAGACTGCAGTTGGGAAAGGGGAAAAAAACTCTTGGGCTGCTTATCTGTGTTGGGGAGCCTATTGGACTATAAAGACTACATACAAAAACAAAATGGGTGTTCCATACTTAGCTGCAAATGGTAAAAAACCATCTTTAACACTTGTCTCCGAAGCCCCCAGCTTAATATACCAACAAATAAATGTTAATGAATCTCAGAAAGAAATTCTTTCTATGTTGAAATCAATCCAAGAGACAATTATTTTATTTCATGAGACTAAAAATAATGCAAATTAGATAAAAGAACAATTTTCTAACCTAAACTAACAAATCCAGACAATGAATACAAAGAAGGAACTAGTAATCCAGAAAACAGCAGGAAAATCAGAAGAAACAGATCCAAAGATGAAAGACCTAAAGGAAGGAATTAACAGACAGATACAGACAAATGAATAATTAGAAGATGCAGTGATAACAATGGAAATTAAAAATATATCTTACTTGTCAAGATCTCAGAACACATTTGAGGATAAGGAAGAAGAGCTGATTGAACGGATGATAAAGCTGTTAGGAGAAATGCTGAATATTGACAAACAAGAAATGAAAAGAAAAACTGAAGAAGGACGGAGGCTGTTTAATGAATATAAATGGGTTGAGCGTTCTTCCAAAAATACTTTGATCAAATTCTCTTCCTCATTCCAAACAATATATACAAAAACAGAGAAAGAATTACTTGATGATTCAAATGTACTAACTTGGAAAGTTATTAGGAAAAGGAGGAAAGCTAGAGTAAGACTGAATAAAATAGAGGTTTTAACCTATGAGATGGGATATTATACTATTAAACAAATGTTTGAATATGGTTAAGAAAATAGATAACTGTTAGAAATATAAGTATTATTATAATTAGAAGGATAGGATTTGTAACTAGAATATTATATTTTGTTATGAGATGGGAAATATGAAAATTTTAAAAGGGTGTGAATAAGGGAAGGTTTTGGTTACCCAAATATAATTTATTATGAGGAAATTATAAACGATAGAGTTATTTTGAACATTGATGGGAAATTAAAATTTTTAAAAAGGGTCTTGGTGGAGCAGTGGGCTAATGCCTCCTTACGTAACACCAGCTGCCTGCAATTATTGCAGGTTCGCATCCCACCAGGCTCAAGGTTGACTCAGCCTTCCATCCTTCCAAGGTAGGTAAAATGAGGACCCAGATTGTTGGGGGCAATTAAGCTGACTTTATAATAATGCCGCTGGGGTGTGTGTGAAAGCCCTAATAAGCAGGCATATACATAGAATGAAGGCTACTGCTAAGCTTGTAAGCCGCCCTGAGTCTTCGGAGAAGGGCGGGATATAAATGGAATTAAACTAAAATAAAAAAAATAAAAAGCGGGAAAAACAGAATATTGATTGAACAAATGGATTTAAGTGCAAATACAATTGAGATATGTTCTGGCTAAAAGGATATTATAAATTGACACTATTGATATTATGTATAACACCAGAAAAATGTGATGAAGATGTCTATATTTAATCATACATGTATTAACAGTAACAAGAATTGTATTTACCCAGTGTGGAAAAATGCATACCACCAGAAGAAGAGAGGACCAAGGAAGCACTGGATGGTGCAGTATTGGAGCTAGACTGAGAAAGTTAATATGTACCAATGAACTACCCATAGACCCAGACAACACGTTGTTTATTAAGTACTCATGATTGTAAAATTAGAAAAATAACAAAATATTTGTATATAAAAAGATAACATAGGAAGGGTGTTCTATAAACAGTGTCATAGAACTTGTGGATATCTACCATTCTTGGTGGAGGTGAAATTCAGTATCAATGTTTCCTCCTTCCTCTGCACAGGTTTTTGAGATTGGGAAATGTTGATATTTGAAAGGCCCAAGAGTAGAATGATGGAGAGGAGGCAAGGTCAATACTCTATCCTAAGTTGTTGGCATTCTGCCATTGTTCAAAATTACTAAATTTAAGCCATCTTAAAAGCTGCTATTCCAAAGTATTCCGTGTGTGTCTGACACACACACCTCTTCAAAGAAACACCATATCCTACTCCCCTCTTTCCAATTTGTGCTTTGCTAACAAGGTGCTTTGCTATGTCAAACCACATGCAGAATTAAAATCATCAATCAGGATTGTTTGTAAGGAATCCAGCATTAACTCAGGTTGGCATACTGTAGATTATTGAAAACTCTGGCCTTCTTAGTCTGAATCCTCTACTTTACTCTTTTCTCATCCCCTTTGGCATTCTGGAAATCCTCTATTTCTGCTATTTAACTGTAGCCACTACCTAATTACTGGTAGTTCTTGACTTAGACCACAATTAGGCCCAAAATTTATGTTGCTAAGCAAGACAATTGTTAAGTGAATTTTGCCCAATTTTATGACCTTTCTTGCCACAGTTGTTAAGTGAATCACTGTAATTAAGTTAATAATGTTAAGTGATTTCTGGTTTCTCCATTGACTTTGCTTGTCAGAAGATAACAAAAGGTTGACCCTGGGACACTGCAATCATCATAAATACATGCCACTTGCCAAGCATCCAAATTTGATCATGTGACCATGAGGATGTTGCAAGGGTGGTAAGTACATAAGTCATATGTTTTTAGTGCCGTCGTTAACTTCAAATGGTAACTAAATGGATGGTTGTAAGTTGAATTTAATTTGCTGGTCTCATCTTGATAATAGCTTAAGTAAAATTCAGGCAACTTTCTTTCCCTTGTTTATCACATGTGTGTTCATTTCACCTAAAATAATTTTCATAATTATTAACTCTAAATTACGGTACATTGGTTTTGGCATCAATCTACAAAAATTAGAATTATAGGAAGGTATTTTACTTTATTGCTTAGTGAAAGCTTTCCTCATTTGTGCTGAATATGTGAAATGCATCTCTAATATTGTTACATTGCTTGATTTTGGCTGCCATCTTGTGGTTCTCCTGTGCAGGAAAAGGACTGCTGATTCAATATTGGATAGAGTTTGGTTCAAGAATGACATAAAACATTTCAAAACAGGAACATTTTCTTTCACCTCTTTTTGACAAACAGAATATGTTACATATAGGATCAAAATATAGTTTTAAGACTGTGATTATTTTTATTACAGTTGAACTGTAATAAACTTATGTAAGTTAGATATGTTATCTAACTTATATTTTTATATGGTGTGGTCTTAAGATATTTTAATTAGATCAATACTACAAAAATGTATTGCAGTAGTCCTTGATTTACAAGTTCGTTTAGTCATTCAAAGTTACAACGTAACTCATAAAAAGTGACTTATGACCATTTTTCACACTTATGACATTTGCAGCATACCCATGGTCACATAATAAAAATTCAGGTGCTTGGCAACTGACTTATATTTATGAGTCTTGCAGTGTCCTGGGGTCAGGGGATCCCCTTTTACAACCTTCTAACCAGCAAAGTCAATGAGGAAGCCAGATTCACTTAACAACTGTCTAATTTAACAACCGCACTGATTCACTTAACAACTGTGGCAAGAAAGGTCGTAAAGTATGGCAAAAACAAATGTCTCACTTAGCAACAGAAATTTTGGGCTCAATTGTGGTCGTAAGTCAAGGACTGCCTGTATTGTAATTTCTCACCATCTTTGTCCCTGATCATTGTTTTTAGCTCATTTGATTGTTTTGTTTTTTTCTGTTTTCTATACAGCCCAGAGTTCATTAACTTAATTCAAGTTAAAAAAAAATCCACTGGATACTTTTATCACTATTGATAAAATTAGAAGTGATATCCTGTCTCATAGTCAACATTTATTTTTTTGTCCTATTACAAAGGGATCCAAAATTCTGCTATTTAAGAAAATAAATATTTAGATAGCTCTTCTGATCTTGGAAAAGGCAGGATCTTCCTTATTAAAACCTAAGCTAAGCTCATATAATTGGAAATAGATTCAGTGTCTTGCATGCATTTAACTGATGCTTTTATCTTTGCCTCTTCCTATCTCTCTTAATACTTGCAAAACTGTAAATCTTGCTTTGGGGCAACAGTAAATGGAAGTAATGCCAAATAATATTTTGTTGATTTTCAGCTATCTCCCTTAAGCCCTGTTTTAAAGGCCAAAGTATAAATTTTGTTTACTGACATTTGCAAACCCTCAAATGTCAATATCTTGTATATAGTAGGGAAAGGTGGGAATAATAATAATAATTTAATTTGTATACCGCCCTTCTCCCGAAGGACTCAGGGCGGTGAACAGGGCAATACATAATAAAAAACAGGATACAAAAATTAAAAAGTAATTAAACCATTATGCCCGTAATAATTAATACATATTAAAATTAAAACTATTTATAAAAACCCAACCCCATCCCGTCAGACCAGGCCAGCTTGTTCGAAAAAGGTTTTGAGATCGCGCCGGAAGGAGCGAAGGTCGGGGGCCATCCAGAGCTCAACCGGTAAGCGGTTCCAAAGGTCTGGCGCGCCCACAGAGAACGCTCTCCACCTGGGGGCCACCAATCGGCATTCTTTGATCGGCGGCACCCTGAGGAGGCCCTCTCTGTGGGAGCGCACTGGACGGAGGGAAGTTGACGCTGGCCGCAGGTGTTGCCGTAGGTAATCCGAACCCATGCCATGAAGGGCTTTGTAAGTCATCACTAACACCTTGAACCTCACCCGGAGAGCAACCGGTAGCCAATGCAGCTCGCGGAGCAAAGGTGTAACATGGGAGTATCGGGAAACCCCCAAGACAACTCGCGCGGCTGCATTCTGCACCAGTTGAAGTCTCCGGGTGGACCTCAAGGGCAGCCCCATGTAGAGAGCATTACAGTAGTCTAGACGAGAAGTCACGAGCGCATGAGTGACTGTGCGCAAGGCATCCCGGTCTAGATAGGGCCGCAACTGGTGCACCAGGCGAACCTGGGCAAAGGCCCCCCTAGTCACAGCTCCAATATGCTCTTCCAAAGAGAGCTGTGAATCTAGAAGGACCCCCAAGTTGCGAGCCCTATCTACGGGGGGTAATAGCTCACTCCCCATGGCCAAAGATGGAATAATCGGAATTTCCCGGGATGCCGGCACGAACAGCCACTCAGTCTTGTCAGGGTTGAGTCGAAGCCTGTTCCTCCCCATCCAGACCCGGACCGCCTCCAGGCAGCGGGACATCACGTCGAGGGCATCACTGGGGTGGTTTGGGGTCGAAATAAAATGCTGGGTATCATCAGCATATTGATGATACCCAACTCCGAAACCACGAATGATCTCACCCAGCGGCTTCATATAGATGTTGAACAGGAGAGGGAAGAAGCCATATTGAATTCAGAAAGTAGAACATTCCAACAGTGTAAGCTTTTGAAAGCTCTGCTGTCCCCAGAACAGAGAGAATTATTTTTCTATCCAGTTAAATTCTTTGGCTGGAAATTTTGAGCTTTATCGTTGCCTATTGGTAGAATGCCAGTGGTTTTATTTTTCCCTCTCTCTATTCTTCTGAATCTGCATTGACTCCCACCTTCCTACAGCCTGTGATCTGAAGGAATCCCAGAGAAGAGTTGCTTCATGACTATATCTTTGTATAAAACCAATTCAAGTATATGAAGCCAGGGAAGGTAAAGATGTCTGCAGTGTGATTGTACAATAGTGACAAAATATTCATATAATTTGCCTGTTAGTGTCTTGTTTTTATGTAAATTTACTGGCTGCCAAATTTCAGCGGATTCTGGGTTGTGTACAAAACTAGGATAAAAATAAAAAAACACTAAAAATATTAAATCAGAGCCCAGCCTAAAATGATTTAATAAAAAAATAAAATCAGCAAATTTATTTTGAACCCAGGCCTGGGACCACCACCAAGTTTTCAAAGCTTTCCAGTACCCCAGGAGAGAAGCCACCAACCATATCTCTGGGGGATGCTGTTTCAGAGAGTGGGAACTGGAATAGAAAAGGATCGCTTCCAAGGTCCCATAAGATGGCAATATTTAATGGAGGCGACCTGGAGCTCACCCACTCTGCCGAATACATGGGCTGGGCAGAGATGATTGGAGACAAGCAATCTCTCAGATATCCAAGCCCGATGCTAAACAGGGCACTGTAGGTAATAACATCGCACTCTGAATTGCACTCAGAGGCCAAACGGCAACCAATGCAGCTCATGTAGTTGTAGCTTCTGGGTTATCTTCAAGGGCTGTCCTATGTAGAGTGCATTGGCGTAACCCAATTATAAGATGATCAGGGCAGAGTAATTATATCACTGTTATAACACACTTCCAATTAAGTGCAAGAACACGTCAAACATGTGACCATCTTCTTCTGTTTTGTATTTTGTTTTGCAAGCAGTTTATTTTCTATCACAGTAAGTAAGACATTTAAAAAAACTGTAGAATTTTTTTCCCAATAGCTCACTACCACAATTTGCTCTTTACTCAGTTATTTAAATTGGGGCTGGAGACAATTGCCAATATATTCCTCTTATATTGAATAAAACCAAGGTTCTATTGAAAATGGATGCTCCAGTTGTATGCTAAAAAAAAAAACCAGCCAGATACCCACACAAGACTGAAGGAGGAAAAAATGATTTTCTTCTGTCTCTGACTTGATGCTCTTTCGTGTTTCCAAATGCATCTTAAAGTGAAAAAATAATTGTTGAAGCCTGAAAACTGAGATAGCAAGAACATCACAACTTTCTGGTCTCTGGAAAACATCTTACATGTCTTACTCATGAAAGCAATCTCTATCTTCCTCTATTTTCTATTTTTTGGAAGCAACTTATCAGATTTTGCCCCATATTGAAAAGAAGCAGGTAAAGACAAAGTCCTAAAATGAGTAACTTTGCCTCTTGCTCCCTCTTTATCTTTGAATGTGTCCATAAGTGGTTTCTATGCATAGAAAGTCTTCTTTCCCCAATAACTGTTTTGAAACCTAAATTGTATTTCCATATTATAGTTTGGGGAGTCTGTTTTTCAACCACTATGTACTCAGACATTTCAAGAAGAATTGCAAAATTATCTGTCATCTCCCAATTTCTTGTCCCCACTTCACTTAAATGGACTTTATTTTTTCAAAATCCAGATTTCTCACAGCAGCCAACATTCAGAATCAAAACAAAACAAATCCTGCATACATATGTTCATTATATTTTTCCCTCCTTCCAACCATCACACACACACACACACACACACACACCTTTTCAGCATTGAGTAGCCCTAAGCCTTTTGGCATATGGAAATAGCACTTCGTTCACTGTAAGTTCCCTTGCATAAACTCAGTGTCTGACCTGCCCCAAGAATTCTATAGATCAGTGGTTCTCAATTTGTGGTCCACAGACCCCCCAGGGACTGTAATGTTTTAATAAGAGAATCCACAAAGGCTTGAAGAAATGTTATGATTTAAATCTTGAGTTAAATCTTGGGGGTCCATGGTCACAAAAGGTATTTAAAGGGGGTCTGTGGTGAAGAAGAGGTTGAAAATCACTTCTAGAGATCAGGAGTCCCCAGTCCTGGGCTGCAGCCCACTACTAGGCAGAGGCCTATTCGGAATTGGGACACGTGAGTGGCTGGTTGGAGCGGTCACACAGGGCTCAACTTGCGTGAGCAGCGAGCTGGCAGGCACTTGTACGTGTGTGTGCCAGCTCGCCACTCGCGCTACCCAGTTCCCCTCTCTCCCCTCCAGCCGGGCTGCCAAGCCGCAAAGTTTGGGGACCGCTGCTATAGATGATACACAGGACTGTTTTCCTTCCTTCTATATTTAACTAAAATCCAACAGTAATTCATCTGATTTATCCACTGCAATTTAAAATCCTGTTAGAAAATTTTTTATATATATGTATTTGTAATTATTTATTTTATAAATAACTCTAAGCAGCTAACATACTTATTATTATTCTCTCTCCCCATCTTCCTTGAAACAACTCCTCTGTGAGGTGATTTGGGCTGAGAATGACTGGCCTAAAGCCGGCTTTTATGCTTAAGGTGAGACTAGAAGTCATAGTTACCTGGTTTCTAGCCTTGTGCCTTAACCATTAGATCAAACTATTAGTTCTAACTTCAAAGAATTCTGCTTAATAGAGTATAAATGTTCCAATAAAAGACTACTTTTATTGTTTTATCATGTGATAATCTTTGGTGCCTAACTTAATTATCAGGAAACACCAGGAATATGTACAATTTAAACTTGCCAGCAGTTCAAAGACTAAATTTATTTATTTTTTTCAAAGTACAAATACGGTACATAGAAATAGGGGATTCAGAGAAAACTATGAAAGACATAAAAGGTACACTTGACAAGTTACATAAAAGAGCAAAAGCTAGTATTAACTTTCACTATATAATCAATTTCTTAAATCTTAAATGCTTTCAATGTAACCTATATATTCCAAAGTAACTTATAAATTATTTAAATACGTATCATTTATTATCTTCAATTTACAGTGTGATCACATGAAATGTCCTGGACTGGATCTATTCATTAAAACAATAAAAATATCTTAGCAGAGATATTATTCATTTCTTTAAAAGAAAGCTTCCAAGTTCAACAATGATGAATGACACCCATATCTCGCATTAAATTTTGTTGTTGCATATATACCTAAGGCAAAAAGTAACCGCATATGCTTAATGGAAAGCTTACAGAAACCAGTAATAAGATTTCTTGTGCCAGCCCCCAGCTTTGATTTATTTATCCTATCTCAACAGGATATCATGCACACTGTATTAGCACTTGCCTGTATGGTACTTGGCATCACCCAAGTCTGCTTTTGTGAAAGTTTCAACTTACAAAACGAAGAACAGACAATAAGACAATTGGAAGAGTTGTATGCAGATCTTAAGATTTCAACAGGACATGCATGCGCTGTTTATAAAACTACCTTACTGTTAATATTTTGTGCTAGCTAAAAGTAGAAAATGAAACTCATCAGAAACTCCTGTGTGCAGAGCAGGCTTAATTACCAAGGACAAGCCTCTTTACAATGTCCCAGAACAGTAAATAATTTTAAAAATAATTTGCAATAAAAAGAAATGAATTTAGCCTCCATTCTGTATAATTATTCTACTTTGAACAATATAAAAAACTTAAATGCCCAGTAGAACTATAACATCTCCTACTATTTAGCACGACCCAAAGCCAAATTATTTTCACAAGAGGGTTGAAACATTTTGATACTTGATTAATTCTGGCACAGCTAAAATTCTCAAATTGAGGGTGTTAATACGTAGTCACCATTCCCTACTTAACGTCCCTGATGGAATGGCAACTCCCAGAATTCTAAATAACAATCTCCACTTGGCTAAGAGTGCACAGCACATCCAGAGGATCTTGTCCAGGCTTTTGCTAATCTTCCAACTAATTAAGATAGCAACTTATATGACACTGGCATTATTTGCATGGTCATCAAACTCCTTCAAGTACAGAATTTTGGAATTTTTTCAAACCAAAATGTTGGGAGTGTTTGTGGCTTAATGATCTAGGAGAATTTATATCTGCCTTTATGGTGAATATTTACCAACTGTTGAAATACAAGAACCACCTGAATCCACACACAGAGACTCTCCCTCTCCACAGAGTGTATACTAAGTCATTATGTTTTGTCTCTGAGGAGTGTTTAAAAAGATATTGGAGTTTTCTTCTGAGGCAGCAGCTGAAGTAATTTTACGAGAATTGTTAATAATTCACTGTAAAATGAAGTCAGTTGTGGTTGTTTAGCCACCATTAGTAATACTTCACTTGTTATTACTGCTACTTGTTTATCATTACATAGGCTCAAACTTACTTGACCTTTCTTAACTAAAGTGAACTTTCTGGATGATTAAAAATGTGATTAACTAATTCCAGTGTATCATTAGCCAAAATATTGTTAGAACTTATGAAACCCCTATACACTACTTTACCAATATATATATTATTATACACATAAGATAATAAGAATCTCCCTCAACCTGACGCTCCAAAGTAAATCTAAAACACCCAAAACAATGAGCCCAAGGCCATTCCTGTTGCTGCCCCAGCCAACATGCCCAGTGCCAGGTCTCCATCAGTATCTCGGTAACGTTCTCGAATTATGACATGGTTTGCAGGAAGCGGGCCATAGGAACCTGAAGAAAACAAAAGGGGATATCAGTGAACTAAACTTGAAATAATTTCTTTTTTTCTGTTTATTTTTGTATTGTTCTAGCACAGGGGTCGGCAACCTGAAAAAGGAAAAGAGCCACTGTGAACCGGTTCCATCACATAAAAAAAGTGGGAGCCGCGTGCGTGCGTCCATGCATGCGCAAAACGGGTTTTTCTTGCGCATGCGCGGACGCGCACGGTTGCCATTTTTTTTATGTGTGATGGAACCGGTTCCCGGTTGCGCAACGGCGACGGCCCGTTTGCAGAGCTACCGTTCGGAGAGGTGCGCGCGCACCTCTCGGAATGGGCAGCAGCGCCGCTTGTTGGGAAAGCTGCTGCGGCCCATTTGCAGAGCTGCCGCTTTCAGCAGCCTGCAAACATGCCGCGGCAGCTTTCCCAACAAGCGGCGCCGCTGCCCGTTCGCGCGGAGGTGCGCGCGCACCCCTTCAAAGGTTTGGGGAGGTGCGTGCGCACCTCCACTCGTTCGGAGAGGTGTGCGCGCACCTCTCCAAACAGGTGGTGCCACTCTCCATTTGGAGAGGTGCGCGCACATCACTGCCCGTTCGAAGAGGTGCGCGCGCACCGGGCGGCTGGGAGCCGCAGGAGACGGCTCAAAGAGCCACATGCGGCTCCAGAGCCGCGGGTTGCCGACCCGTGTTCTAGCACAAGGAATGTTAGATCTCCATAAAATTGGACACCATATCAGGAAGTAATAAAATAAGTTTTGTAGTGAATGTCAAGTAGAAGAGCTTGAATTTAATAGCAAAGAGCATGAGAGAACATACATAACGTTCTCTAACATAAGCTTGTAAGCCGCCCTGAGTCTTCGGAGAAGGGCGGGATATAAATGGAATTAAAATAAAAATAAAAATAAATAAATATTCACATATGCACAAAAGGGGTAAGTGAAGGAGCATGAGTAAAAGAGTTAAGACTGCACGTGTATTAAGATATTGCTCATTCCCAATCCTCCAAAATATTTAGGAAGAGCAGGAGGTCTTGTTTGAATGTGTTTGTCATATGGAATCAATTCTGTAACTACGAAACTAAAACTTAATCCTAAAATTACTAAGCTATTAAATAGAGTACATTTCGCTGTGAGGACAGACTCAGTAGTGTAACCTAAGTATCTACTCATAAATGATCAGTAAATTCAGTAGCAATTACTTTCACATTAGGTATGTATAAAACTGCTTCCAAAATAGTTACTGGTTCAGTGTAAACACATGAGATATAAAATAGGATAAATAAAATTCTTTCAGGTGCAAGAAATCACGTTAATCAGAACAGAGCTGGAAGGGACCTTAGAGGTCTTCTAGTCCAGCCTCCTGCTCAAGCAAAAGACCCTATACCATTTCAGACAAGTAACTGTCCAGTCTCTTATTAAAAAGCTGCAGTGATCAAGCACCCACAACATCTGAAGGCAAGCTGTTCCACTGGTTAATTGTCCTCACTGTTAGGAAATTTCTCCTTAATTCCAGCTTGCTTCTCTCCTTGATTAGTTTCCATCCATTGTTTCTTGTCCTGCCCTCTGGTGCTTTGGAAAATAAATTGACCTCTTCCTCTTTGTGGCAACCTCTCAAATACTGGAATACTGCTATCGTGTCCCCCTAGTCCTTCTTTTCTCTAGACTAGCCAAATCCAAATCCTGAAAACATTCTTCATTCTTCTTTTAGTCTCCAGGCTTTTAATCATCTTAGTTGCTCTTTTTTGCCCTTTTTTAAAAGTCTCAATATCCTTTTTGTAATGTGGTGACCAAAACTGGATGCAGTATTCCAAGTGTGGTCTTACTAAGGCTTTATATAAAGCAGTGATTTTGATTCTGTGCCTCTGTTTATACAACCAAGGACTGTTGTAGCTTTTTTGGCTGCTAGGACTCCAAGATCCCTCTCATAGTTACTGTTTTTGAGCGAGGTTTCGCCTGATTTGTACTTGTAGCTTTGGTTTTTCCTGCCTAAGTATAAAATCTTGCTTTTCTCCACATTAAATTTCATGTTGTTGGATAGGGCCCATTGTTCAAGTCTGTCAAGATCTTTTTGGGTCCTGAGCTTGTCTTCTGAAGTGTTGGCTATTCCTGCCAGCTTAGTGTCATCTGCAAATTTGATGAGTTCCCCTTCTATTCCCTCATCTAAGTCATTGATGAAGATACTGAGGAGTACTGGGCCTAAGATAGAACTTGTGTTAACCCACTGCTTACTTCCCTCCATGTAGATGTAGCACCATTAAGGTCAATTCATTTGAATATGAAATGACACCATGAGCTAAATAGAGGTGCTTCCTTATTATTGCTAGCCTATTTATAATAATCTCACCAAACTGCATTCTCTTGGTAACAACAGATAAAGGCTTCAGGAATTTTAGGAGGCTCTGGCCTCAGCTGCTTTCTCCCCTGGAGCGATTCCAAGCTTGCCAATGTCTTTACTCCACCCTTCTCTCCACTCCAATTGGAGATTCCACCCCACTTTCTCCCCATTTCCTAATAAACAGCAAAAGCAGACAACCTCTAGGCTACATAGGATTCCTTGCCTGGTGTTGCAAGATTACACGGCTCAAATTTCAATAACAAATTATTCATTAAAAAACCAATAACTCTAAAATAAGAGTATTAAGCTTCTCAGTAGACCTAATCCAACTATTTTGCTTAGCCTTCTCTAATTTGAAACAACGAGAGGGAGGGGTTTTTACAGCTTTGGATTGCAAAAGGATTGCTCTCCCCTAAGGTAGCATAAAACAATACTTGTACATAATCTATTAAAATGACTCTAAACTATGAATCAGTTCAAGAGAAAAATAAAAAGAGCAAGTACCTTGGTTTGGGTACTGGTAAGGTATAGCATATGTCTGCCCATTAGAAGTGTAGATGATCTGAGGTGCTGGATATGCACCATTGTATTGTGGGTAACCATAAACCTAAGGAAATTATAGTCACGTTAGAAGCATTTGTGAAAGAAATGTTGAGATTGAATATAGCCAATTACAAAACACTTATTTACCAGAAAGTCAAGCAGATTAGGCTGTTCCCCACCACCACTTTTACCTTTTTAGGATGCTCTCTCTGTCATTAGTATCTAGGCCTTTTTTTTCAGGACTGGCTAGCACTCACAAAGGCCACCATTCAATTTACATTTATTAAGAGTGCTTTTAGGATCTAACGGGGACCAGATTAATCCTCAGAAACAAAGGATAAACTTGAGATAAATACTTTGTACACCTCCACTTCACATTTATTGGCTTTCAATCAAAATAATCAAGTGGACAGGGAAGGGAAGGCTGAGTTATATCCACTGGTGCCCACAAGTGTCTGGGTGGGTCCCAGGACTAGGAAGCCACAGGCTATGCTTTAATTAGGAATTGGGGCATAAAGCACCTGTATGAAGAAATAAATAGTTCTAACAGTCCTGCTTCAAGTCAGAGATCCTGCTGGCAAGTTTAATGCAATGATGATGTAAACATGTCAATTACTATCATTTTAAATTATTTACACATTTGGTTTTAAGTACCTCAGGTGATGGTGTTGCATACACTGTGTATGGAGGGGGTGCTGAAGAAATCACATTGTCATCATACATCACCTCAGGAGCAACATAAGCCTGAGCAGATAAACATAAAAATACAGCAAAATTTGGTCATGTTATTAAACGACAACTGCAACTAAGCAGGTCAAACCTAAGAAAGGCAAAGAAACTAATACCTTTTGCACAAAGAAGGTGTTTGTTGAAAAAGACAAAGATAGGTTATTTTTCAACCAGTGCTTCTAACTAATAGCTGGATAACTTAGTATAAATTATTATACAAGTTAAGCCTCTCGGTTTTGCTTTCTATTTAATATCAGAAATATGACAAATGTAACAGTGCATACAAAAATCCAGAGGAATACAATAGGAGATACCGCTGTAAAGTAACACAGATCAGGCTGGCCAGTAGTTGCGATAGTAAAATTAATCTTATGGTCACACAACAGACTTCTTACAAAAAAGAGAAGACCTTCAAAATTCTGGGTGTCTTTAATTACTCAATTATTTCAGCAGGTGAGAAATGCTACAATGAATGGCACTGTGCAGGAAACTATTTTCGAGAGCCCACTCTGCCATTCAGATAAGTACCGTAAGAATGAGAATAAGAATCCCAATCAGGAGCCCCACCAGGTTTTGAAAAATTGTTTTGTTCTTCAAAAACAACTTGATTTTTGTTAGCTTTGTGCAGGTAATGACTGAATCCGTTGTTTGTTTTTAAAGTATTACATAACCCACTATTTATAATAATAATAATAAAAAAGGCTCTTGCTATATTGCTCTCCCTGGGGCTATTTCTTTCCCTCTTTTCACTTCTCCAAACAAAACAAGTTGTTATTTTACAAACCTCACATTCAACTGACACTGAAGTCTCCTTGCATAATCCTGGTTCTCCTTTCAAGTGTATTGGATTACAGGTCCCACCACCTCATTCAGCAAAGTGACAGGACCTGTAATCCAACAAACCTTGAGTAGACCAGTCACCAGAGCTGCTTGAATTGGTAGAACAGACCTATTCATGAACTTAACTCTGCCTCCACTGTCCCTTACCCAAGGTTTACTTTAGATTCATGAGCAAGGGAAGGGAAAGGCCTCTTTAAAAAGTTCCCTACCGTCTAACTTCGGGAAAGTAAATAGTTGGCCATATATATGGAATGTTCACTTCTTTCTTTTATCCCCAAATGCTTGTTTTATTATACATATACAGGGGACTTGAATTGCATATTCTGCTCTTGCATTTAAATAATCCCTTTTAATCACAATCTCTAACAAACATGATGAAAAGTGGTAAGCAGCGTCATTATGTTCTACTCCCCCCCCCCTCAGATTGGGCTACTCAATAAATGCAATAATGAACAATGTTAAATGTGGCATCGATCCTAGCAATTTGCCAATTTTCTTCAATGAAACAATGCACATTGTCAACTAGCACTGCTCAGATATTGCCCAGTGTGTTGCTTTTGAAAGACTTATACTTAGTCATACAGCTAACCTGCTCTGCAAGTTCTTTCTCAACAGTCCCAAATGGAAAAGTGAGCTAATTGTTATTGTTCATCAATAAACAGCAAAGCGATCCAATACTGTTGGTCTTGATGGGGTTGTGCTCTTCCTAAAGGAGGGGATTCACAACTTGGAGATACTACTAGTGGACTCCCAGTTAAAGCAACTGTGCTTTAACAACAGTGGAAGCCACAGCCATGGGAGCTTCTACCCAGCATGACTGGTGTGCCATTTAATGCCCTACCTATGCCAGGATGCCCTGGTGTCAGTAGCTCAAGTCTTATTCATCACTTGACTTGATTACCAAAATACTTTATAGGTGGTTTGCCACTGGAGGTGACCAAGATTCTAGAAGTAATACAAAATACAGCATCTTGGGGTGTCATGACGAGATGGGCAAAAGAAATCAGGGCTCTGGTTTCCTAATCCGATTTCGCTCTGTCTGAAGTCAGAAAGTTGCCCTGGGGAGGCGACAAAGAGGAAGGGAAGCCTTGGGAGCTTGGAGCCGATGACGGTCAGCCCAAACAAACCAAGGAACTTCTTCAAAAGGCCAGGAGAAAGGCTGCAGGTAAATGCACAGGCAGCCCAGAAAGAAGTGAAGAACTGCAACGTGCCACGGCATGCCGCCAAAAAGCTGATTGTCAAAAAGTGCTAAGATCTGGGTGAGACTATTTTTTATTTCTCTTCCCTGTGGACTTAAAAATATAAATCCCCAGATTTGATAATTTCCAAAGCAAAGACCCCAGGAAGACTTGGGAAGAAGGTAGCTAAAAGCGGCAAAAAATTTTAAACTGGGGAACAAAATTAAGGAATATAAAAGAATATACAAAAATGAAACTGGGACTGATTTAAAGAAAATTTTGCTAACCTTTATGATGTGGGAATTGTTTATTTTTTTTGTGAGAAAGCATTTTAAAAAATCTTTTTAAACCTGGACATAGACATTACCATTAATACGGACATCTAGTGGTGAGAGGAGATACTACAATACAAAAAGAATTGGAGAAGTTGCTGACCTTGGACTAACACCTGTTGTAAACAAAAAAGAATTGTGTGTGACTTTATACTGAAAAGGGATGCGGTGGCTCAGTGGGTTAGGATGCTGAGCTTGTCGATCAGAAGGTCGGCAGTTTGGCAGGTCAAATCCCGAGTGCCACGTAACAGAGTGAGTGCCTGTTACTCGTCCCAGCTTCTGCCAACCTAGCAGTTCGAAAGCACGTAAAAATGCAAGTAGAAAAATAGGGACCACTCCGGTGGGAAAGTAACAGCGTTCCATGCGCCTTTGGCATCTAGTCATGCCGGCCACATGACCGCGGAGACGTCCTCGGACAAGCGCTGGCTCTTCGGCTTTGAAAAGGAGATGAGCACCGCCCCCTAGAGTTGGAAACGACTAGCACGCATGTGTGGGGGAACCTTTTTATACTAGAAAAGATTTTTTACAATCATATCTTCTGACCCTGGATATAACTATAATAGAAACTATTTGGAAATAGAGGGCTTATTATATTTTTGAAATAATGGGAACATTTGGATTAGCCTAAAGCAGTTGGCTTTTTTTTTCCTTTTCTCTTTGTGGATTTACAAAAACTGTTCAACTGAAAAATGAGTGCACCGAATCTCACTAAAAAAGACTTCTGAAACATCTATTTATTACGTTTTTACTAATTATTAAAATATCAGTAACAGTAAAGCTTGTAAGCAGCCTAGAATTATATTACTAAAGTGGAATAAAATTCATAACAAATAAATAGTTATGTCTCTCACCACAGATAACAACAGAAAAATACTCACTTCATTTGTTCTGGCATCCTGAAGAGCAATTTTCCAAGCCCTACAAGAAACATGAGCTAAGTAAAGCATGAAAAGGAAACAAATCACTAGCAAAGATCAAATTATGTATGCAATTACCAGTTATAACTGAACCAGTTTAATAATAAAAATTCTAATGTTTGAATTATTTATATAGCAATGTATGAATATGGAATAATATTAAAAGTGAAACTATATGTGATGTGTTCAGGATGCATTATAAAGACTTATGACATCAGTAAAGACCAAGGCCACAATTCAGGCTGGGATGTGGGTTAATCATCTGAATCTGATATATCAAACCACAGTGGAAGGCAGCATACAGCATATGTTAACTCTCCCATGTCTAGACACTGTGACTCTATTCCAATGCATTAAAATCTCATGCTCAAAAGATTGAATGGTAGATTTAACAGTGCTATGAAGTTTTTCTTTGGTCACCAGTTCATAGATCTTATAGAAAATTGTTAACTATTCTTTTTTAAATTCCTTTTTATTAAAGAGTTAAAAGATAAACCAAAATCAGAAAAGAAAATAAAGTAAAAAGAAATGAAATATAAAGTGCACAAAAGAATGGAAAAAGAAAAAAAATTATTACAAATATTTAAAGAAGTAATTCCTTGCAATAAGTGCAGGAATGTTTAATATGTCCCCACCCACATAACATTACATACATAATTCACTTCTTCTGATAACCCCCTCCTCCATACACTTGCAAACCCGTCATTATTTCTGTCCAGGTTTTGGCAAAAAGTCCATAAAGGGTTTCCACAATTTTATAGAAATATTTATTTTAACTCTGATGAAACAAGTCAACTTTATATTCCTTTCTTTTACTTCTGACAATTTTGATCTTTAATTCATCAAGCTGCTGTAGTAGGATTGAATCTCCAATCAATTTTTCCTTCTCCCATCTCAGAGATCTCTTTAAGGCTTAGAAAATCTCATCTCTAAATCCAGTAAGTCTTGCCCAAGTCATTTTTCATCTCTTGACTTATTTCATCTCTTGACGTATTTCAATCTGGCTGTTATCTCTATCTTGTAATCCACAATTTCTTTATTTTCCATTATTTCTACATCAGTTGGAATTTGTTTCACTTTTTCATTCTGTCAGTTTATAAATTCTTTCATGTTATTTTCTTTCCCATCTTTCATTTCTTCTTTAGAATATATTAACAGGTGCAATAATTATTGCTGTCAATTTATAAATTTCTCAAAACTTTTCAAAAATTTTTTTAAATGTCTCAAATTTATCATTTTGTATGTTTCACAGTTTCATTGTTCCTCTTTTGGTTCAAGAATAAAAGCTAGGCCTCTCTCTCTCTCTTTCCTTTTTTTACTACTGGATCTTTAGTCCCTCTAGTTTCCCATTTTCAGGTATTTTTTTTCCAAAATTGTTGCTTGGAAGACCTCTTTCAACTTTAAAATAATAAATCCAAAAGTGTTTAAAAAGTGAGTTTGGTTGAGCCCAGTATCCTTAAATGCTTAAACTCAAAGGTAAATTATCCAGCAGCCATTTCATAAGGAGTAGCTATCTGGAGTACAAATAGGTGCTCTCTCATTTTCTCCTTAGCCAGAGAGGTTCCTTTGACCCAAACTCATCACCAGTCCATTGGTCTTAGCTACGTTGTCATTTCCAATTCTCCCGAGTCATCTCAGATCACCAATGGTCAACTATTCTTCATTTGAGAAGACAGGTCCAAAAAGAATTTCTTCTCAGTCACAGGAATCCATTTCAGCCATATATAATACATTACTTATAAACCATTTCTCACTACTCTAAGGACAATATATAAAAAGTAAAACAGATACACATCCTGTCTAAAATATAAGTTAAGATTAATTTTTCTTTTTGGCAGATCAAAAAGATGATCAAATCTAAGTTCTTGATTATCATACCAATGCTGCTGACCTGAAAATGTACTATGGTACCATCCTCTAGGATAGACAAGGGCAACATACAGCATATTCTGACAGCCTATGTTGCCAAAAAGCTGCTTAGAAGCAATAAAATTGTACCTTGGCTATTTGCTTGATAATTATGGGAAGACTGGCCCAAGTTATTTGTTGCTTTCCTGAGTCATCTCAATATCCTTGAAATCTCCCTACAATTTGTGGAATAAAGCAATGTAATATGTTTAATAGTGGAGTAAAGAACCAGTTTTTCTTTAAATAGTAATGAACAAATAGCTCGTTGAAAATTAACTCACTATCTGGACAGTCAAAATTTCAGTATTTGCTTAGATAAATTCTTCATGCGCAAGCCATGTTATCTGGCACCCAATAAGTACGGGTAGATACTGGACAGCACGGTGTCTTTTGATTTCTAAAGGCATTAGAAGGGAAAGGGTTCAATCCCTCATTATCATTATGAAAAATTCACACCCCTTAATGACAATGCACACAGTCCCATTTTCCCCACTGAGGTTCACACTATCATGAAAACATCTTCCATTTATGTTAATGTTAAATATTAGGAAAACAAAACTAATGTCACCCAGTATGTTTAGTAATTCTGAGCATGGAACTGCCCATATTTGGTAGTCTCAAGAATAAAAAACGGGGGGGGGAATTAACTTGAAAGGAATGAAAGAAAGCAGAGTGAAAGTAGAAAGGCTGCAGGAAGAAAACATTATGAACTCTATATGAAAAAAATGTTGAAAGATTAGTATTTCATAGAATGGAACCAAATTTCTATTACCTCATGTGTGTGGGGATGTGTATTTATGTCAGAGAGACTCAGAGAGAAAGAGAGACTCTGGGAGACATACAATAAATATTAGAGGTTGTGTCATTGCTCTCAGCAAACTGTAATGGCTTGAAGGGGCAGAGAACTAGAAGCAGTCCACTGAAAATAGGCCCTTATCTCAAAAGCCCTCACCAACTACAACTTCCCCTTAAGACATCTTTCATGCATTGGGACCACAGGACTAAGAGCAGTCCTAAAAAACAGAGAACCAAGCCATAATTGAGCTGACAACTGCTACGTGCTTTGTTAGAGATGCCACTCATAGTGAATGCCTCAGAGCAACTTCAGTTCACCTGTCACTGCCACTGTCAATCTGCTCCTTAGGTATCACAAGACATTAAGGCTCAGATCAAGGTTTCTATGGATGAACTCGGTATTTCAAATGTCACCTTTGAGAATATATAAAATGGGTTGGCTAAAGAGGGAGAGGAGGGGAAGGATTCTTTATCAGCCTGCCTTTTCACCCCCAAAAGAGTTAATCCTTTCCTAATGACTCTGGTGACCAACAGTTTCTATAACAAAACATTTGCAACATATGATTTGATATTCACCTTGAGGATTTAGAGGATCGCAACATAATGTTGGTGACATTCCAACTTATGTTTGTTTTAGCAGCTATGTACTATTATATGGTAAACTTGAAAGAAGAAAGCAAATACAATTGCTAACAAAGCAATTGAATACTCAGGATAATCTAGCATGATTCATTTCCTGAACTTCAAAAGTCATCAGGGAAAGTCAACAGGTCATGGAAGGTAGGATTAACATCTATATCTTCATGAAGTACAGCAATACGTTTTAAAAATTATGTACAACTATATTTAGCTGCTGATAAGATGCACAAACAGATACAGGAAAATAAAAAAATAAAGAATTTGGGGGTTATAAAAAAGAGCAAACAAAAAGAGTAGCATTTTGCAATTGGCAAAACTGTTACCGTTTTACCTAATTCATATATGTATACATATATAATCTCTGTGTGTGTGTGTGTGTGTGTGTGTGTGTGTGTGTGTGAATTGTGCAAATATGAGCTACTTCCATTATGAAAGTAACTAAGCTCCTATATTTGAATCAAAGCAGAAAAGGCAAATCATTCAAAACTCACAAGCAATCATCGGTACTTTCTGCACAGAGATTGAGCACCTTCCCATCACGGCAAATTATCTGCAGCAAGCAGTCTTTAGCTTTGCCCTCTGGAGGCTGAAAACCTGTCCAAAATAGAGATGGTTTTACACCTTGTGATGAAAAGTTAATAGTTCAAGATAAAAACCAAACTGTCAAAAATCCAAACAGATATTTTACCTTTAACAATTGGTAAAACAAAAAAGATTTTATAAAAAATTAATTAAATTAAATTAAATTAAAATTAAAAAGTTCAGAAACTGCAAAAGTTGATAGTAATTGAGATTTGGAAAAATAAGATTGATTTGCCTACATGAGACTTATAATTGAGTACTGCATTCTTTTCATCAACCAGCTTTCTTAATTTTCTTTCTGAAAACTAGCAATTTCTATATCTGTAGAAAACAAAATCTGTTCATACAGAATCTTCTTTACTTTGGGGAGTTTCTAAATGTGTTGGTGGTTTTTTTGCCACTCATTTTCAGGGCTAACTTTTTGTCTGCCTAATTCTTCTAAATAAAAAGAAGAGAAAAGATGCTGCAGTGTTGGCAATTCAGTAACTGCCATTTCCAGTTTTTAATAAAGATTAAAACTATTTTAAAATATACTGGTAGATGACCTGACAATATTCAATCAATAAATTATTGTCTCAATAATATATGCTTTTCATACAGCAATAAAGCTTTTATAAGCAAACCAAGAATTAATGTAGATGACCAGGCTGAGCCCAAGGAAGGGGTCAAACACATCATCAGTCATGAATCCCTTCACGCCCACAAGAGATTTAAGTGCAGCCCACTTTGAATTCTTTCTGACTCTTAAATTTCCCTTTGCCATTGAACTTTCTGGATCTCCTGATTTTCCTGGCACTTGACAATTAAAATGGGAAAAATACTTGTTTTTTCACGCTATATATCTTTCACCAGTCAAAGCAAAATCCAGAAACCATGACTGACAAATATAAGAAATATATACATTTTCTTTGCTTTAAACAGGTAGTCCTTGATTTACAACCACAAATGCAGTGGTGGTATTCAGCCAGTTTGCACCGGTTCAGTAAAACTGGTACCTAATTTTTTGTTGACTTCGGCAAACCGGCTGATGCCTAGCCCTTTTTCATAAGGCCCAGAACGGACCGCCAGAAGTGTGTGGACGCCATTTTTGGAAGTTCGTTCTGAGCCTGGAAGGCCTCCTCTAGGCCTCCGAGGCTTAGAACAGACTTCCGGAAGTGGCGTCCATGCACTTCCGATGGGCTGTTCTGGGCCTGGGAGGCTTCTCCGGCTCAGAACGGACTTCCGGAAGTGGTGTCCACAGAGAGAACTGGTTGTTCAGGTATTTGAATCCCACCACTTCACAAATGGAATCAGTTGTTAAGCAAGCAAGACTCCCACGTGACTGCTTTGCTAAATGACCACAAATCCAGCATTCTCAGTTGTGATCATTAAGCAATCTCCCAGATCATTTAAGCAGACAAAGTGAAAGAGCTGCCTGTCAAATTCAGTTCCCCTCCATACATGAAGAGTCCTCCTCCGAAGCATTGCAGGAACATAACTCAGATATTTGGGATCTACCCTCCACTTGTGCAGCACTCCAAAGGCATCCTGTTTCACTTGGCAGGCAGTCTTTTCACTCTTGAAGAGCTGCTTGCAGGGGGTAGGAGTAATCTCAGCAAAAGGAGCTGAGATTCCAAGCCAAGATTCCCCCCAAAATGTTGGTTCCCTAATAAAATAGAAATATCTCCCCTGACAGAGTCCAAAATGCAAGCTCATAATACCCATACAAAATACTAAATAACACAAAAACAGAAATTTGTATTTTAAAAATCATAACTAAAATAAGACATTTGAACTTGAGATGCAATATGGACAACCATTCAACTCAAAATAATTTCCAGAATCACAAGGGAGGAGTTATCTAGACTAGCCCTTCCCAGCCTAGGCACCTTGCAAATGTGTCCACTTTAACTGCAGAATCCTCAACATTTTCCCAGGATCTAACAAAGTTTGAACTGGAGTGTGTTACTTCCTCAGATGTATCTGAAATCAGCATGCAATTTCCACTCATCAGTTCTAATCCTATCCTCTGCAACAGCAGAAAACAAATCTGTTCTACCTCCTATGGAGCACTGTTTCAAATATTCCTTATTTTTTCTCTTTTCTAAGTAAACACAACCCAGCAGTCTTTCAACTCTTTTAAGCAGAAGGCAGTAAAGAAGAGTTGGGCAGTCATCATCCACATTATATAACATGAAACTGTTGCCAAGTGGGGCAAAATAATTGCTTTAATGGTCATTAAATATATTTATTTATTTATTAATGGGATTTATATCCCGCCGAAGGACTCAGGGCGGCTAACAACAAAACATATAATAAGTACAGAAATTAAAATAAAATTAAAATTAAAATCATCTGTGCAATAAATTAAAATTAAAAATAAATTAAAAATTGTAAATATAATTAAAATGCCTGTCAGTCCAGGTCAGCCAGGTGGAAAAGGAGTGTTTTGAGACCGCGGCGAAAGGACTGGAGATTTTGGGCCATCCGAAGCTCAGGGGGGAGCTGATTCTATAGGACTGGCGCTCCCACAGAGAAGGCCCCCCCCGGGGGTCGCCAGCCAACATTGTCTAGCCGACGGTACCCTGAGGAGGCCTTCTCTGTGTCAGCGTACTGGGCGATGGGAATTCGTTCCTGGTAGCAGATGGTCCTGCAAGTATCCTGGGCCTAAGCCATGTAGGGCTTTAAAGGTAAATACCAGTATATTCCTTTAGTTACAAAATATATAAGCTGAAACTTCCAATATCCTTTTATTTCTCTTGTGAAATAAAAACCAAATAATCAAAGACAGATATACAAATTCTATCCTTAAAAAAATAAAGGGAATTGTCATCACTGCGGGCAAACCAATTATTATAACACTAAAATTTTATCCAAGCCTACATAAGGAGTAAGTCCCACTAAATCAATGAAGACTATGATTCTGTGTGCTTGAAAACACACACACACACCAAAAAAAAAACAGCCATCACTTATCTCCATTTAAAACAATTTCTCTGCATTTAATTAGTTCTAGACCTACGCCACTAACACTGTTATTACAGGTGACACTAAGTTCTCTTAGATATTGGCGGGGGGGGGAGTAGACACAGGCATGTGAAGGGAAATGGAAAGTCATATAAAAAGGACATACTCACCCCGGCATTCATTTCCCCCTCTAACATTGATACAGTCGATTTTCATGTGAATTCTATCTTCTAGATCATGTCGATGATGATCATCATAAAATAATAAATGCCCATCAGACCACAAATCAAACCAATTTTTTTTCCAGCGTCGTAATATAGTACCTAAAGAAATACATATAGAATAATCATGGAAGGTGAAGGTGACTTGTAACTTATTCGTACTGTGTATAGGTTTTGAATCGTTTTATCCTTTTAAGCCACCCAGCCAATAAATTAATTTAATTTTTTAATTTAATTTTATTAGATTTATATACCGCCCTTTCCCGAAGGACTCAGGGCGGTTTACAGGGCATTTTAAAATCACACCAATACAAAATACAAAAGTTAAAAAAACAATTAAAAAGATTAAATTATCCCTGAAAATAAAAACCCCAGTTAAAAATTCTCAGCCTGGGCTGGAGAGCTCAAAGAGCCAAGTCTTCAGGTCCTGGCGGAATGAACGCAGGTCAGGGGCAGTCCTGAGCTCCACGGGCAGCTGGTTCCAGAGGGCAGGCGCACCCACAGAGAAGGCCCTCCCCCTGGGTGTTAGCCGCCGGCAATCTTTTACCGGTGGCACCCTGAGAAGACCCTCCCTGTGTGAGCGCACTGGACGAAGGGAACTTGATGCTGGCAGCAGGTGTTCCCTCAAATTAAATAAATGAGTTAGCAAAAAAACTGGGTCTCAAGTCTGAGGAACTGGGTATGTCCACTTTAACAAAGACAAGGACTAGGAGTGACATGACAGCAGTCTTCCAATACTTAAGGGGCTGTCCTAAAGAAGAGGGGGGGTTTCAACATATTCCCCAAAGGCCTCAGGGCAGGAGAAGAAGTAACAGATGGAAATCCAATCTAGAACTAAGGAGAAATTTTCTAACCATGAGAACAATTTATCAGTGAAATGGCTTGCCTCCAAAAGTTGTGGGTGCTCCACCACTGGAGTTTTTAACAAGACACTGGACAACTATAGGATCTTCTGTTTAAGCAAGGATCTGGACTAGAAGACCTCCATGGTCCCTTCCAACTCTATTATTCAATTATTCTATTATTTGTTATACTTAAGTAACTAAAATCATTAATAGGTTTGAACATTCTACAATGCTTTAAGAAAAATTCAAACACTTTCAGACACTTTGAAAAAGGTACTAGAATGTATTACCTCAGGATATAGGAATAGCCATTAACTTTGTAATCTTTGAAAGATTAAAATTGCTCATGGAAGATGAGGCTATCCCTGGATATTGAACAATAAACCTACACGTTATATTATCTTCAGGATCACAGGAAGGTTGTTGATTCCTCTGAATATCAACTACTGTGAAACATAAGCAAGTGAGCTTCCCATAATTAGAGATGTAGGAAACAAATTCTGCAAACTCTGAGTCTGCTAAGTTATTCTTATATTTTTAAGACACAGCTTGGATGCCAGGAAATAATTCCTGGCTCTTCCTAAGAGCTAGCTGACTCATTCTGACAAACCATTCATCAAAGCCAGCAATTAAGTTTTCTCCTCTAACACCAGTGAAGGAGACAGACATCTCTACAATCACTGTGTGGCCAAAATGCTACATAATATTTTTTAATAATGGCAATCATTAAAATATGATAATGCAAACATAAAAGCCTTTTCACATGCTTTTCTGAAAGACAGAAGAACCAAATTATAGATCAGGTAAGAACTAAAATAAACTAAGAAGTTATTGGCTTACCTGACATTTTCTACCTTAGTCCATGCAGCCACCAAGACCATTGCCAAGCAGCACTTTTTGAAGTGCTTTTTGAATCCAAAGAGCCCTATTTTGGGAGGATACATCTAATCCACTATTCCCAGCATCATATTCTCCTACTATGTTGTCCACAACTCCAGAATTCCATCTCCCAAATAGAAATCAAAGGAGTTGTATCTTAAAAAGTTAAATCATGGAAATTGGACCAAAGCTTATTAAACTGAGACATTTTGTTACTCATCCAAGTAACTTCAGTCAAAATGAAAAATTTAAGTTAGACAGAGAGTCATTGGAATGTACTAACTCTTGCCATACCAATTGCAGGGGTTTCTCCTCAAAATGTATTGCAAATGTAAATGAAGACTCAATCATTCAGGTCAAAAGCTTGGATGATTGAGTCTTCATTTACATAGGAGTTGTAGCTCTGCATATCTGGAGGTATCTGCTGGGAACAGCTGTTTAATCCCTTTCTCCCCAATGTGAGAGTTCTTCCCCACTACCATGGCCATTGTAATTTGTCCTGTAGGAAGAAAATACTTCTTACTGATTGGAAGAAGAGGGGTAAAAAAAGGAAGAAAATCCTTGCATAGAGGATGCTGTCTGCTGTAGTTGCAGACTTTTTAAAACAAACAATATGAAGTGATCCAATCATTATTTCTTAATATCAAGCTATTTGGCCCCAAAGCAAAGAGTGGAAAATAAAATTACTTACTTTGTCGGAGCAACCATCCACTTTTCACCAATGCCATCACCAATCCCTAGAGCAAAAAGAATATGATAGACCTCTGAGATAAAGCAAAACATAGCAGTAATGACATTAACATAATGGATCAATGTTACAATTGTCAAAGAGGATCCCAACTCTGGAAGTGATTAACATATATAAAGGATGCCAAATTCATGAAAGTTGATATAAAATGCATTCTTCTCTCTTGATAGGTTAAAAGAATAACTGAAATTATTGTGGACATTTATTACTTATTTTTATCCCACCTTTATTATTTTTATAAATAACTCAAGGCAGCAACATAACTAATATTTTTTTCCTCCTGTTTCCCTACAACAACAACAACCCTGTGAGGTGGGTTGAGCTGAGAGAAAGTGACTGGACCAAACTTTACCAGCCAGCTTTCATGACTAATTCAGGACTAGAGATCAGTGTCTCCTGGTTTCTGGCCTGGTGCCTTAACCAATCAAACTGGCTCCTGTCCATAATTTTTAGGACTATTTTTAATTAGGCTATTTCATTTAAGAATCCAAAATATCATACCATATGAAGGACTTTTCTGTTTCTAAAGAATAAACAGTTAAAAATTTTAACATTCTAGACTCAGGAAAATCATAAGCAAGATTTAACAACAATGCTGAATGTACATACATCTCCCTTTCCTTCCATTATTTCCTTTTAATTATTTAATCAGAACAGCTAGGAAATTTGCACCATAACTGACTTGCCAAGCACCATCCGAACATGGCAGACCAAATTAGCCTAGATGTTACTTAATGTTATAATTCTAAGACAATGAATTTTTAAAAGTTGTAAATTAAAATTGAGAAATATATTAATTGATTACCTATATGCAAGTTGATTTAATCCATGTGTACTTTAGAGATTTAACCTATTTTCAAGTTTCTGAAATCAATTTAGAAACTGAAATTACCGTAATTTCGAAAGTAATAAATATGTCTAATTTTGCAGTCTCAGCTGAGAAAAACAAGGTCTTCAAACCATGGACACTACTCCAAGACCCACTGCTGCTAATGTCCATGATTTTGTGTATGTGTGTGCGCATATGAGTGCCTTCGAGTCAGTTTTTAACTCCTAGCAATTGCTTGGGTTAGTGCCTACAGTTTTATTGGCAACGTTTTTCAAAAGTGATTTGCCATTGCCTGTGTAGGAAGAAAGGTCTCCATCATGGTTCCTCCAAGCGGGGAATAAAAATGGCAACTGCTTTGGGAAGAAGGTTGTAGTTTATTGCAGAGGAAAGGCAGACAGAAAGATGGATCCAACAGGAAAAGAAGGGCTGAGCACATGTGGGTAGTGGGTTTTTATACCCCCTGGACTGGAGTTATTTCCTGTTTCAAGCTTTGTATTTCCTTTGTCATGTATTCTGTCCTGAGCCTAGGTGTGCCACTCTAGGATTCTTGCTGGTTGTCTGTCCCAGCCCACCTCCCTGGGGCTGGGGTATGTAGATTTCAGAAGTCTTCTTAGCTTCAACCTTCCTGAATGGTTTACATCTGCATTTCTATAGAGTTGGTTTCTGCTTGGGGGAGGGAGACTTGGGGCTATTAAGAAAACCTGGGCCTGCTTTTCTGCCTTTTAACTTCTTTTTAGGAAATGTATTTTCCTGCCCTTTTAATATTTTCTTCTCTGGGGAGATGACTTCCCACACCTGCTTCCTAAATTTGAGGGAGAGTCATTGGCCCAATGTCCCCCAGTTTCTTTGTGCCTAAGGAGGGACTAGAGCCCAGTCACCTGCTTTCTACTTGGGGTCTTAACCACTACACCAAACTGGCTGTAAACAACCACCAATACTGGACAAGAAATAAAACAATTATATTAGGCTTAATGCTATGGTTAATGCTGAAGTGGGGGTTGATTGAAAAGGAGAATAAAAACACCTGCCATCCTAAATTTTCCATTCAGCCCAGGTATAGATTTGTCAAAAACCACTTTTGGGCACAAATTTTGCCTGCCCCTGTTTTAAAGGCAAATTCAATGGATAAGCAGCAAAAGCCCAAAAAGTAGATGAAAGGTAAACCACAATTGTATTTGAAAATAGAGGATTTACACCTGCAGCCTGAAAAATTCTCATCGGTAAATTAACAAGAAATTTCCAATGCAATTTTTCTCAAACAGATAGAATAGGGTTTTCCCCCCCAGACTCTCACAGCTGCTTTGGAAGCTGTTTCCAATTGTCTCTACATGATTATTGTGTTGGGAAACAAAAGTAGTGTGAAAAGTTCATGTGCCTTTTAAATACCCCTTTCAAAGAAGTCGCACATCTCTGATATATTCTGTGTAAAAGATTTGCTCTACAATTCAATCATGTTCCTTATTACTGGCATAAGCTCTTTAAAACAAGATTTAGAACCATAAATATTCCTGGAATTTCTTTCGGCTAGAGACACCAATATATTGACCACTCGGTTAAACTTTACCTCATAAAAACTGATAGACATTAATGGCTTGATCTTAGTGGATTAAAAATTGTATCTAGGTAAATTGAATATATAATTCATCCTAACAATGGATATTTCTAAATTACTATAATGACCCACCAAACTTGAGACAATACATCTGTATCCATTTGAGATGGAAACTGCACTATTCAAAATAAATCACTTTACTGAGGAAAAAAATGCTAACTTTCTATCAGCCCCTTGAATGCTAAATGATTTATTTCATAATTACTTTATTTCAGGCTTGCTTCTTCCAGATAGTTCAGGATCACAAATATAATTATCACCAATCATTATCAATCAAAATATATTTACCGTACTGTCTAATCAAAGACATCATACAATATAACTATAAAACCATCCTAATATCTTGACTAGTGATAATGGGAATCATAATCAATGTATCTAGGAAATAAAATCACATTTATTTCTGTAGATGTCAGTAATAATTTCCCAATCTTTGTTTCGTCAGATTTATAAAAGAGAATCTTACATCTGATTGTGCTGTACTTTTTCTTAATGGCAAAGTACAGAGTCCCAGCTCTTTTCTTTTGTTTTGAGCTGGATTTGTTAAACTTTGGACATGGCAGTAACATCAAGCAAAAACTTAAAACAGGTAAGCATTTTTTTCTATTACAGTCCAATGTTTGTTTATATTACGCAGTTCTTAAGAAACAGATCAGCGCATCACTACAGTCTCGAATTATCTTCTGCGGCAATTCAGAAATTACTTCACCTGAGTCTGAAATTCTATACCGGTGAAAGTTGGTTTTAAAACCTGCAAACCCTCTCTTCCTTCTGCTAAAAAGGCTACGCTGAAGTGCCATTAAACTATCTTCCCTTTCCGGATTTAAAACTCCACAGCCGCCTTCTCTGACATTAAGATGGGGAAAAAATATAAATAAGCGATTCAGACTCCGTGAGCTCGAAGGATTACAAAACAGGATGGCGTGACCTCGTTGGATTTGTCTCTGCCTCCTCTAGACGAGTTATACCCGGTGGGGCAAACAGCCGCCCTCCCACCCCACCACGGTAGTACGGCTTTCTTTCCGTCCTCCCCTCCGCTAGTAAGGACCCACACAAAGCGCACCACCGCCCCGTCGTTCGGCTGTCTAGAAAAACACGACCTCCAGCGCAGCTAAACTTCCGAGCCCTAAAAAGTTACCCCTGGAGCCTCCGCTTGCTAGAAACCATAGAAGCGGTTATTCACTTCAACAAGAGGAGGCAAAAGCGACTTCACTGACCTCTTACACTTTGGAAAGAGCGCACAACTCCTAGAATTCCGGCTTCCCTTCTTCCTTGTTGCGGAGAAATGGAAAAGCTTCCACAGAACCACCTCCCAACGCCCAGGACACTCTCGTCAGATGGGTCCTGTGATCGCTTGCGTCACTTAATGCATCTGCACATGCTCATAACTGTAGGTGGGAATTGTAGTTTCCCAAAGCAAAAGAAGGAAGGTGACACACATGTCATTATTTTAAGTAAATCATTGTGCAATATAGTATTATATTGCAATAATAAAGGGGAGGTCTATATGGAACCATTTGCAGTCTTTCTCAAACTAAGCAACTTTAAAATCTGTGGACTTAAAACTCAGAATTCCCAGCCAGCATCCGTGGGGGAATTCTGGGAGTAGAAGTTCATACATCTTAAAATTACTAAGTCTGAGAAATACTGCTCTTCAACAATTTTCTGCTAATATCTAAACACAAGTTGAAAAAAAAACTATGCCAAGAAGAGATTGTAACAATTATCTGCTAAGGGATAGTGTCAGGAGGCTGGCTAACTCCCCAAAATGAAGGATGCTAAAAGTGAACTCATATCTGTAGTGCTCCCTTTTGTTAATGAGTGGCAGAAATGTATATTAAGAAAAAAAACATTATGAAGAATGCTTAATGTAATGTAAGAATGCTTAATTAATGTAAAAATTAATCTATTTAAAAAATTGAAGATGTAAAACTTGCACAACTTAACAGCTTCTAGCGATAGCAACTTCTATAGCACTGCTACTATCAAGGGCAGTGTATTAAAAATAATCCATAAAATGATATAAGAGAAAGTAAGAGTGTTGAGCATAAATATACAGTGATTTAATGGCTTGCTGTTGTTTGGACATCTTGGGGATATTGAGGTCCTAAAATGTATAAGAATGCAACTATACAGATCAATGTGTACAAAATATGAAACTGGGCAATAATTACAATATTAATATATCAGATACCAAAAAAACCACTCAAATAGCAATCTATATTAAAATAACATCTGCAGAAACAACCACCAAGGAGAATATTATTCCTAGTTGCTCCAAAAGTGTATTAACATCAATAGGTGGAGAAACAGAATGTTATTTCTTCAACTACCATGACAAACATTTTTTTTGCCAATGTTAGCCTAAGAAAAAGTTCTGAAAATTTGAAGTAATATACACATGGCGCTTCTGATGTAGTCAATCCTGTCTTCAATCAATAAGTGTCTCTTGAAGGGATTTTATGGTACATTATTTACCTTATAGGCCACCCATCTCACCAGAGGGGCAACTTTAGGTGGCTTACAATCAATAAAACACTAAACAATTAAAACAACAAATAGTAATATTACAACTGTTTTAAATTGCTGCTGCTTAAGAAGTCTACTATCATCCAACAAACATAAATGTTGGCTAATAAACACACATAATTGCGGTCATCCATACATATAATTGCTATAACTACTTATATATACAGCTATCAACCAGCCACACAGGCAGATCAAATTAGAAGCAAATCTACTTGAATCTCATGTAGGAAACTGATAATCACATGAGTGAATGCGTTGACATCAATGTTTTGTTGCCCAGTGCTTGATGTTCTGTCGTACATGTTGGCAATATTATTCATTTCTGGAAAACCCAAGGGCCAATGGATGTCTTTCCATACAAACAATTACCTTTGGAGATGACACTTACCTGATGCACTGGTGGCTTATAAAGCTGTTTTTAGGCAAATCAGCATACATATTCAACCAGCGCAGGAACTTAGCAGAGAGTGCCTTTGGAAGGCTGAATGTTAATACTGCCTCAGTACAAGGTTGCCTGTGGCTGGTGAAAATGTGAGTGCCATAACATTCATTCCCTCTTCTGGGTGCAAACACTTACCATATTGATTGACAAGGATCAATATGAAGGGCAGTACTAAGTCAGGCTATGTTTTATTATCTCAAACATCACAGCTGTGATGTGAGCTCTATGCCCGGCCCTCTTCAGTGTGACTTTCTAGCATTAGGTCCATCTCTGCACTTCCCCCCCCCACTCCCCCACTATCCAGACCCTAATGGAGATTACAGAGAAAATGACACAGGTTGTTATTTTAATAAAAGCATTATCTCCTTGCACACAAAGCAGCCTTGGGGAATTTGTGGGCTTGGTTTGCAGCCTTGGTAGGGAAAGATGCACTGTGGCAGACGAAACTAGGGGAATTTCATGCCCTCTGGTACCATAGACCCAAAAGGCTGCAGACCAACTGTGCATTGGTGGCCCAACAGTACTGAGTATGGCCAATAGCAACCCACAACCTTCTAATGGTTTGAAACTGCAGGAGTGTGTCATTTTTCCTCTCTTCATATATGTGGCTTTCATGACAAAAACTGCAAAGTCTCCCTTTGAGGCACCTGAATTTTCCTTGTATAATCACTGTAAAAAGCTAAAACAAGGAACACTTCCTATTTGCATCTATCTTGTGTTTTGACAATTCATAATTTTACAAGGATAGCTTTACAGCTGTACAGTTTTGCATCCATTTCTCTATAATATAAATCTACTCCTCAGTTTTGATAGTACAGTAGCAACTCCCCCGCATCTGTCTATTCATGTTTAAGGACTTCAGAATCATCCTTGCACATATTTTTCATGTGCACATTTTACTTTTAGCTAGCTCATTGTATTAATGAAGGTAAAGAATAATGGAGCAGGAACATTTCAATGTTTTTTTCAGTTTTGCTGAAAGTAAAACAGTCACACCCTTCTCTGGATCAAACAGTAAGACACACAGTTTTGTGCAGCCTTTTCACGCATGTTTTGTTTTAAAATGTGTTCTAGGTTAGAGAAATTACATTGCAACAGAATATTGCAATTGTTTCTGGTAAGTTAACACTTTGTGTATCTGTGACTATAATAGGTTAATCAACTTTTGTTATATAGGTGTACATTTACATTGTACAATAAATTTATATCAGTGTTCTGAATGTATATTTTTGTAGCTGATCTTCCAACAGTTAATACTACCAGCAATAAACTTATCTATTCAGCTAACTACGGATCAGTTTTACTTAAAACTTTCTGAACGAGATACTAAACCAATTACCCCTAGAGAAGTTACACCCCGGCATGTCCTTTTCATTTAAGAAGATTATATGACTTCTGTACATATTAACAACCTCCAGTCTTTTGGCCTCTTATTATAATGTGCATATCTGTGCATAAAATTATGGCCTGAATTATCGTAAACATGGGTCTAATTAATTACCCAGGAGAGAGTAACTCTCAAATCTCTAAATTTGTTATTGGTACTTTGTAGTTATGTTAAAGGAGAGTTAAAGCATATTATGAATTTGGTTAATTGTATATTATGCATAATTTTTATTTAGAATATGATTATTGTAACTATAATCCTGTATTTAGCTCTGGGAAGTGGGGGGGAAGTAGGTGGGTTTGGGGCGGGAGGGATTTGGGGATATATTGTAAAATTTTGTTTTTGTAAAACTCTTTAATAAAAAAAATCTCTAAATTTGAAGTTCTTTTGTTTTGTTTTGAAGAAAAAAAATAAAGATGACGCTGCTTCCATTCGCAATTAATGGCAAGGGCGCCAAACCCCCTCCGACCACGTGATTGGGAACCGCGTCTCTCTCTCTCTCTCTCTCTCTCCCTCCTCCCGCATGTGACAACAGTTCTTGGCTCGCCTTTGGGGGCTTCATACGTATGCGGGCATCGTCCGTCCTTTGCACACAGCCGACGAGCGGATGTGACGTTCTGGGCCGCTGGGTTGCTGCGCAGTTCTCCGGAGAAAAGAGAAGGAGAACGAGACGGCGAGGCGCGTTCGGGAAGGCTTCGTTCTTGCTGCAGCTTTCGGCGGCAGTAGCCCTCGCCCAGGCTTGGCCCCCTCCCGCCTCAGGCCCCGAGAGCGAGAGAGCGACCGCCGGGCAGGGGCCGCCGCGACCAAACGCTGTGGGGTGAGTGAGGGAGCGCCACCTCGGCCCTCCCCTTTCCCTAACCGCTGCCTGAGGGGACGGGGGGGGGCTATAGGTGGTTTTCAGGCTGGCTCCCTTTGCCGAGGGGCCCATCGCGAATGAAAGTCGACCCGAGGAGTTGCCTCCTCTGCTCCCGGCCTTCTCGCTCACCAGCTTTGCGGATGCTTGGCCGAGCTGAGGCCTCGGCGGCAGACCCCGCGTTTTGTGGGCGCCCTTGCGCTCTCGAAACGTTTCTGAGGCACCCGCTTGCCTTCACGTCTCTTGGCCTTCCAGCTCTGCAGCTCATTGTGGGTCTGCCAAGCGATGCTTGCAAAGAGTGTAGATAGACCTCGCTGTTGTTTTCCTATTCGAAGGGCTGCTGATAAAGGGTGGATTTTTTTTTGGGGGGGGGGGAGAGCAGCTTTTGATGCTAAGCTGGAAGGTGAGGTAGCAGAACAGTTACTTGGAGGTAGATTAAATTCAGATTTATTAGCCTGGGTTATTGGGAGCAATTGAATCTAATCTGTATTTCAGTGCTGACAAAAAATTACATAAGAATTAAAATAGATTTGTATTCAAATTTGTACTTAGTATGTTTGTTGAGAGTCAAAATCATGCCCTTATATGTTGGGTGTACTAAACTTGAAGTGTAGGTGCTTCAGCTCTAATCTGGCATATTTATATGGACTTTTTGAACTAGTTCATAATCATTCCAAGGTCACAGCCCAACTGCATAAAATATGTTTCTTAAGTGGAATCTCCATCTATTTTATTTCTAGTTTTTTTTATCCAGAATTTGTATCTATTCTGGTTGTATATTTGAATGACTTGCAGGAAAAAAGTGCACCTTTCTCAAAATATAGCTTGAAAACTGAAATGTTTTAATTTAGGACATCAAAATTAAAATGATGAGCAAGTTGTGTAAAATCAATTAGCACCATTGATTTTATCGTAAAACAGTGAATGAATGCATACATTCATTTATTCAGCTTCATCCATAGATATTTGTAAAGAAGAATGTATAAGTAACTGATTAGATTGCTGTAGATTGTTGGCATTTATCCTTCTATTTCCCTATCAAAATAGAAAATAAAATGAATTGTGCAGCTCATGTTTGAGTTGTTCTAATACTAATGTTAATATTAAGCTACTGGCAGTTACTAGAATTTAAAATTAAAATTAACAGTGATGGTACTAGAGAAGACATACACATGGTTTTCTCATCCAGTTGCTTGACCAATTGAAGTATAATTCAATATTATGCTTATACATTGTGCAAAACAAAAGTAATTGGCACACTGATTCGTTGTGTTGTATGATTACAGCCAGCAATAGGACAAACTTGGGCAATGCTATTTGTTTTGTGTCCTGCTCTAACAGTGGATGACTGGAAATTCTTCTACACTTTAGATTATGCCATCAAAACAGCTGTATGTCATCCTCTCCCTGGAGGGACAAAATAATGATTTTTCAAACTCAAGTTAATTTTGCCCTTAGGGAAATTAAGTCCCTGAATAAACATAATTTCTTACAAATGTATGTTATTTTTATAGCCTTATATATTAACTCTTTATTTTTTGCCAGTGAAAATGAAATGACTTGCTAAGATTGCTGAGACTATGTCTTTTTCAACTGCTTTTGTACATTACAGTTAAAGACTAGAAAGCTTCAGGATACTGGGAGGGAAAAAACCTTTCTCCCCCCTCCCTTGATTTTTTTACCAACAAATGTTCCTGCTTTGAAGTCTATTAAAATAAATCATATGTAATGCTTTTATGATAAACTTTTATTCATTTAAATAGTTTATCAGTGTTTATACACTGATGCAAACTACAAAAGAATTTGATCTTTGAAAATGAAACTTAAGCAGCCTATGGTGAATCTATAGTGATGTGGAACTATCTAAATAATAACTTTTGATTAATTATTATAAAATTTGTGGTTTTTATTTTCAGCTTCAGTTTCCACCTTAAAAATGCAGATTCACATGCTTAAGTATTATAGGGTGCAGCAGTTGGTATCTGTGCATCTAATATTGGATGCTGGATGTTTTGCTACTGTTAAACTAAAACATAATACTTAATGTGGAAAGGACCAACTAATCAGAATGGTTCTTGTGTGTAGGATTTTTTTAAAAAACCAAGCTTCCTTGCAAAGGGACCTAAATTATGGTTTTATGGCCAATAGAACAGTAATCCAAACCTTCTCCTTATTTCTGTATATAAATGTACAGAGATCATTGTAATATCTTACAGCAAGACACATTCTACACACATTCAAGGAAGATCACGACAGTTGATTCATTTGTTGTTAAAATGCAGGACACCAAAATTATTTTTATATATTTAAGTGTGAATGAGACTGGTAACTTAGTTCCAAAAGCTCCTGGGTGCCAGAGAGATAACCTACCAGAATTTGGACTGGATGGCTGCAGTGCAACTTATCATGGCCCTCTGTATTATTAAACACTTGAACAAGGTCATAGAGGTTTTTGCAGGGTTCTGTCTTGTCCTGTACAGTTTCTAATAGGACTGTGTAAAGCATTTGAAAGGAGCATCTTGGAAACTACATTGATACAAGCTAAGCATCTTTCAAAAAGGTTAAAGAAGCTATATTCTCTGGAATGATTAGAGCATTGAAGCAACTGTGTCATGTTACTGCACTCAGTGGGAAAGCTTTTAAAGCAATTGAACTGAGAATGTAGGTGCTTTAATGCTTCAAGGAGGAGTGTGCTTCACTCATGGCAACTTATTTTGCAAAGCACCTCTTAAATGTTTTGTGTAATATTTGTTTCTAAATAAATTAGCTGGGATAAGCTATGTGAATATTTTTAGTCGAATTTTATATTGTTTGTAATTGTCTAGAAAGATGTTGAATTCTTGAGCAGATGCTTAGGAATCCGTTTTTAAATACAATGAAGTTTGAAGTTATTTGCCAGCTAAAACTTCAACTAGAGAAAACATTAGTCTCTGTTAAGTTCACAGTAATTACATCAAAATTAATCAAATTATTTGTCTTTGAAAGCTATGTGAAAATTTCTGCTAATGCAACCTGGTGAATTAGATATAGTGTAGTTCCCTGATTCAGTATTAGTTTTCCTAGTTATAGTTAATTTTGTAAGGGATAATTCAGTGCGGTATTTGACTAATAAATCCCTTTCCCCTCCCCCCCCAACCTGTCCTTAGACATTAGAAGTTCTTAATATCAGCTTGGTTGGTAGCTGGTAGGAATAGACTTTTTTCCCATTAAATAGCATGACTCTACTCCAAAATAGAAGCACAGTTTGTTCCCCAAATTAGAATACAGGTGGTCTTCAACTTACAATCACAATGGAGCCCAAACTTTCTGTTGCTAAGTGGCAGTTTTTAAGTGAGTTTTTTGCCCATATTACAACCTTTCTTGCCACAATTGTTAATGAATCACTGCATTTGTTAAGTTAATAACACAGTTGTTAGTGAATCTGGCTTCCCCGTTGACTTTGTCAAGATCACAAAAGGTGATCACATGACCCCAGAAAACTACAATTATCATAAATATGAGTCAGTTGCCAAGGGTCTGAATTTTGATCACATGACCATGGAGAAGCTGCAGTGATTGTAATGTAAAAATTGGTCATACAGTTGCAAGAAAAAGTATGTGAACCCTTTAGGATTACGTGGAGTTTTGCATGAATTGGCCATAAAATGCGCTCTAAACAAGTCGCAACAATAGAAAAACACAGTCTGCTTAAAATAATACTACACAAACATTAGTTCTTGTCATGTTTTAATTGAACATAAGATGGAAACATTCACAGTGCAGGGTGGAAAAAGTATGTGAACCCCTAGCCTAATGACTTCTCCAAGAGCTAATTGGAGCCAGGAGCGAGTCAACCTTGACTCCAATCAGTGTGATGATATTGGATGTGTTGCTGACAGCTGTCCTGCCCTTTAAAAACACACACCTGTTTTGGGTTTACTGGTCTCAAGAAGCACTGTCTGATGTGAACCATGCCTCGCAGAAAAGAGCTCTCAGAAGACCTACGATCAAGAATTGTTGACTTGCATGAAGCTGGAAAGGGTTACAAAGTATCTCCAAAAGCCTTGATGTTCATGTGTCCACGGTAAGACAGACTGTCTACAAATGGAGAAAGTTTAGCATTGTTGCTACTCTCCCTAGGCGTGGTCATCCTGTAAAAATGACTGCAAGAGCACAGCACATAATGCTTAATGAGGTAAAAAAGAATCCTAGAGTGTCAGCTAAAGACCTACAGAAATCTCTGGCACATGCTAACATTTTTGTTGACACATCTACAATAAGGAAAACATTAAACAAGAATGGAGTACATGGGAGGACACCACGGAGGAAGCCATTGCTGTCCACAAAAAATATTGCAGCATGTTTGAAGTTTGCAAAAGAGCACCTGGATGTTCCACAGCACTACTGGCAAAATATACTGTGGACAGATGAAACCAAAATTGAGTTGTTTGGGAAAAACACACAACACTATGTGTGGAGAAAAAAAGGCACAGCACACCAACATCAAAACCTCATCCCCACTGTAAAACATGGCGGAGGGAGCATCATGGTTTGGGGCTGCTTTGCTGCCTCAGGGCCTGGACAGATTGTTGTCATTGATGGGAAAATGAATTCCAGAGTTTATCAGGACATTTTGTAGGAAAACATACGACCATCTGTCCGCCAACTGAAGCTCCGCAGAGGATGGGTGATGCAACAGGACAATGACCCAAAGCATACAAGTAATTCAACAAAACAGTGGCTTCAACAGAACAGAATACACCTTCTGGAGTGGCCCAGTCTGAGTCCTGACCTCAACCCAATTGAAATGCTGTGGCATGACCTTAAGAGAGCGATTCACACCAGACATCCCAAGAATATTGCTACACTGAAACAGTTTTGTGAAGAGGAGTGGTCCAAAATTACTCCAGATCGTTGTGCAGGTCTGATCTGCAACTACAGGAAACGTTTGGTTGAGGTTATTGCTGCCAAAGGAGGGTCAACCAGTTATTAAGTCCAAAGGTTCACATACTTTTTCCACCCTGCACTGTGAATGTTTCCATCTTATGTTCAATTAAAACATGACAACAGCTAATATTTGTGTAGTATTATTTTAAGCAGACTGTGTTTTTCTATTGTTGTGACTTACATGATGTTTAGAGCACATTTTATGGCCAATTCATGCAAAACTCCACATAATCCCAAAGGGTTCACTTACTTTTTCCTGCAACTGTAAGTGCCGTTGTAACTTTGAACAGTTACTAAAATGACTGTTATAAGTCAAGTACCATCTGTATTGTATTTTTTTAAATTAAAACCTATCTTCAAAATTTATAACACAAATGGATATATTACAGGGTTATATTTACAATATAGTATCCATAATCCAACTCCAAAAAAGTATTTTATAGCTATTGAAATCTTGCAGATTATAGGAATTGCTTATTCGTTGATGTGAAATGTACTTGTAAATATCTTTTGTTTGCAATTTTAAGTGTACTAATTTATGAAAATATTTAATAACATTCAGTACTTTGGACTTGGATATAGAAAGGTACTTTGGAGCATACTTGGGGCTCATGCATAAGTTCTGCAACTTACTGAAGCATTTGCATATTTTCTGTGATTGAATGGCTGCCTTCCATGCTGAAGCACAAACACAAGAAAAGGTGCTTCATGCTTGCCCAGTAAATTACTTTTTTGTTTTCAGTTACGAAGTCCTATGAAACCCAAATATTTATAACTAACCCTATATCTAAGTTGTCATGAGACAGTAAGT
Organism: Vipera berus; assembly: GCF_964194415.1. Classification (NCBI taxonomy): domain Eukaryota; kingdom Metazoa; phylum Chordata; class Lepidosauria; order Squamata; family Viperidae; genus Vipera; species Vipera berus. The sequence continues at coordinate 44,824,559 of NC_138207.1, forward strand.
TCTGTTGAAATCTGAGATGGAATAAATGTCAGTCTCACAGTTGCACTGTTAGACATATTATCAGTTAATCTATTTGGTTCAATATAAAATTGTTCAAATATCACTACTACTTTCACAGTCATACCTAGTTGTGAATTACAGGATGCACTACTAGCTAGGTATTTGAATATTTTTTTCAGAGATGTGCTTTGTAATAATCTCATATTCATAGTAGAGAAGGGAACAGATTTAAATAATTCATACTGTTAAAGCATTATAGTCTACTAATTGTGTGACTTTTCCCCTTCAGTTATTGAAATCATGAATCCTGTTTATAGTCCTGGATCCTCTGGGGTACCCTTTGCAAATGCCAAAGGAATTGGGTATCCAGGTAGGCAACTTAATCCATAAAACTTTCTTGCCATTTCTTATTTATCAGACCAGATGCTATTATTATCTCAATTCTGAATTGAGTTTGCACAAATGACCTACAGACTTCCCGAACATGATAGCATCAAGATGTATTGGGACTAAGTTCCCTAAATTCCAAACCCATCTGAGAGTTCTATGTTGGAATTGTTAAATAGCTTTAAAGAAAGTATTGACTTGGGAGTGTGCCATCAACTTCTGTCCTTTTTACGTAAGGACATGAAAATTTAAAATAGTTTTGTTTATGTATATGCTGAAGTTAAAAGATGAATTTTGATCAGATTTCCCCAATGTTAGTTTCCACCAGATATATGAACCAGTTCTCATTATTCCATGGCATATCCATTGTTGGGAATTCTGAGTTGCAAGTCACAACTATGGAGAGCATCCAGCTGAACAAAGCTCTTTTTGAAAAGCATCAAAGAGCTAATTAAATAAATAGTTCAGGCATTTAAATGATGTATGACAAAATATAAGATATTACTTCATGTTATGGATTGAAATTATGTTAAATAATAGTATTAAGTTTATTGTACAGGTACAATATTGATACATCTGAAAATAATTTTCAACTGTTCCTTTCAGCTGGATTCCCAATGGGCTATGCAGCTGCTGCTCCTGCTTATTCTCCTAATATATATCCTGCAGCAAATCCAACATTCCAAACAGGTATATAGTACTACTCCACATTTCAGTAATGTAAACTTTTAAGTTATTTCCAATATTGAATATGATGATATCTGTGATAGTGTAAGAGACATATAAACACTAAGTAGCCAAATACTTTCATGCAGAATCTCTTATGTCTGAAATGTCAAACACAAAGGAGAGCAGGAAAATGTAATATGCTGGATATTTCTTCATTGGTTACATTTCTCCATCTTGTAGTTTAGAAAAGCATGGTAACTCTCAGAGGGTTAAGCATTGTGCTTAATGTGTAAGTGGGATTTGAATCCCCAAATTATTTGTTAGAAAGGGTATTGCCTTCAGAGTAGCTTTTTCACTACGTTTTTGATAATAGGAACATACAGTCCATTTTCATTCAGTCCATTTCTTTGTCATGATATGGAAAGAGCAGTTTAAAACTGAGAAGGGATGGAGCGCCTTGTTATATTAGCCCTCTTTTTTTACAATTATAGAACGTTAAAGACAAGATTTTGTGTTGAGTTGAAGTTCCCATTGGGCATTATATTTAAGTTCTGACAAGTCCTTTAGGCAATGATGTCAGGAACAGGATTGGACTTTAAGGCGGGTTATATCCTTGTTCCCATCCAAAGTACCCAGTTGTCATATCAGTGCAGGCTAAACTAAGACCATCTCCATAGAAACATTCCTTCATCAAACCAGAGATACTTTAAGATAATCTTACCTTGAGAGCCATTTTGCCCTCAATACACATTCACCATTATTTCTTAGGCTTAGTATGACAGCCACAGATTGCTATGATTCACAAGTACACAATGGCAAAGAACAAGGAGGAATCATCTTGGAAAAGGTGGATTTTACTGGAAGCCCTAGGAGTTGAATGGAATGACTAGAATAATCTGAACTTTTTAGTCCTCTTTTTTGTCTCATAAGATCAAAGCTTGGCCATTATCAGGAAGAAAGCAGTGCAGGTTTTTCTTCCTGTATATGTTGATATATAAACTTTCTTCCTCTAAGTTTGAGAATTCCTGATGATTGTTCAAGGAATTAGTACATTAAGGGAGTTCGGAGTTTAGTTGTGAATTAGGATGTATCTGGTCTATCTGCATCATGAACTGAATTCTGTTCCACTTACTGGTGGTCTCAAATAGTTTATTGAGATAATGGTATAGAACTACCCATTGTGGTTTTAAAATAGTGTAACATTGTATTGATGGAAAACAAATGTAAATTGAAAACCAGGTCACCCCAAAGGGAAGGGTAGATACACTAACATGCATACTTCCCCACTTTGTCAATGAAGTTACAGTTAACCTTAATTCTGGAAATTTCTGCTTCTATGTATATATGCATGTTTTCAAGTGTATCTCAGAAATTTGTATGTGATTCCAGGATAAATGTTACATTAATAACATCCAATAAAAATTACCTGTTTATGAAGTACAGTGCTCTGTTTACAAAATTAATTTCTGGAGAACAGAAGTGCCAGATAACTAGAAAAAGGCTAATGTTGTCATTCTTCAAAAATGAGAATATATATAATAATTGACTCTTGGTCTGAATTGATACCTGAAAAAAATATGAGAACAACTGGTAAAGAAATTATCTACAAACATCTTAAAAACAATTGAAGGATTTTTCATGCACAGGTATTAGTACTTGTACTTGCCAGAGTAATTGATCTGATAAATTTAAATAGATTGTCTGAATATTGTAGTCATTATATATCTTAACTTCAGCAAAACATTTGACAGTACGCCATGACGCTCTGATAAACAAGCTAATTGTGAACTGTAAGGTATGACAAGTGTATAGAACTAACTGGAAAAACATAGAATGTTCCTCAATAATTCTGCATCAGAGTGGACTAGATAATTAATTGCACAGGGTCGAATCTAGTGCTGTAGAAACTTTATTAATTAACCATATCATATATAAAACTGATACAAAAATACAAAAAAATGCATAGAAAATAAACGCTTTCATAATGTTATCACCCCTATAATTAACTCCAGTCTGATCTGGATATTTTCTCTTGTTCATAATGGCCTTTGAAATGAAGACTGCAGTCTTATTAGTGTTTCCTGCAATAAATAACATGTTTCCCCGAAAATAAGACTTAACCAGAAAATAAGCCCTAGCATGATTTTTCAGGATGCTCATAATATAAGCCCACCCCCAAAATAAGCCCCAGTTAAGATTATCAACCAGAAGGCTGCATCTACTACCATATTGCCCCGAATATAAGCCCTAACCAGAAAATAAGCCCTAATGTGTCTTTTGGAGCAAAAATTCATATAAGACCTGTTCTTATTTTGGGGAAAACACAGTGTTATTGTTTCTCCTAGGTCAGGGGAGAGCATAGCTGACTCAGGAATTCTGGGAGTTGAAGTCCATGTATCATAAAAGAGCCGAGGTTGCCTACCCCTGTCCTAGGTGCTCCAATATTTTTTTGTTTTTAAATAGGAATCTAAGTACACAACAGACACAGTTTGCAGTCAACAAGAATGTATCCAGTGTCTTCAATGGCTGGTGCTCCACAAATGCAGTGTCTTTTTTTAAGTGGGACTCCATGAAATCTCCCATGTCTGATGGAGTTCAGTTGTTTAAACTGAGCTCTAGAGAGAAAGCTCTTCTGAAATGTTGAGACATGTAACATTTTTCTAACCAAGAGGCTGATTTGTATTGAATCAGCCACTTCAAAGATGTGACACATTTAAGTATTGCAGCCATATCAATAACTCTTTGTTTGAAAGCTTCCTTGGGCTTTAGATCTGATTTGACTAGGATATTGAAAGATTACATTTGAAAATTGGGTGTGGTTGAGGTAGAAAGTATGGTTATCAACTTAGGTAACACAAAATAGGTACAGTAGGTAATATATAATAGGGAAAAAATCAGGAATAGTTTGATAGGAAAGAAAATGGGCTAGAAATAATAGGATGTAATAGACACAAAGTTCTTCACCTAGGAAAAAGAAGATATATGATAGGAAAGTACTTTGATGATAATGCTTATAAAAATTGCAATTGTTCATTTATAAATATGAATCTGTAGGGGTTTTTTTACTGCAAAGAAGACAAATGCAGTTTTAAAGTATATTAGTACTGGTAGTTTCTGAATCAGAGGAAGTAATAGTTGTACTTTATTCTTCTTTGGTCAGGCCCCCAATTTGAGTATTGTGTCCAGTTCTGATTACTGCATATTAAAGAGGATTCAGACAAACTGGAACAGTCTCAGAAGAGCAACGCGGATGATCAGGGGACAAGAAACTAAGTCCCATGAAGAGAGATTGAAGAAATTGGGAATGTTTAGCCTTGAGAAATGAAGACACAGGGGGGGGGCATAATATTATTCTTCAAATACCTGAGAGGATGTGATACTGAAGAAGATAAAGACTGTTCTCCGATATTCCAGAGCTCAGGATGCTTAATAATGGATTTAAGTTACAGGAAGGCAGATTCTGATTCAGTATTCAATCCAAAAAAAATTGTAACAGTAAAAGCAATTCAACAATGTCATTATTTGTACCTTCTGCAGTAAGAGCAGTTCAGTGTTACACTGTAAGCACCTCCAGGTTGGTGGTATGTGTGCAACAGTATATTGGGTCACAAATTAGTTTCTAGATTAAATCTCCTAATTTGCATGGAATAGTGTGACCATGCTTGGGGTAAAGCTGGGCCTTGGTTGTGTTGGTGGCATGTTATTCAAAATATGCCAGAACTGACTGTCCACATTAGTAACAGAGAACTTGGTTTTCACACAGATCTGACTAAGTAAAATAATACAGCCTTCTCTATATTATTCACTAAAAATTTCATGTGAAAACCTTGATTGTCCAAAGCTATATTAACTGGCAGAGATCTATATGGGGCCATTTGGTGATGACCATGGTACATAGAATATTGTAATTTAGAACATTAGAAGAGTGAACGCTTAAGAACAAGAAGGTAATAGAATGGAAGGGAGGAACGTTACATGTCTGTATACTAAGAAAAGATGCAATAGGTTTGAATGAAGATAATCTAAATACACGAAGGAAAGTACAATTAGTCCTCTTATTGACGGCGACTGTTCAAAGTTACAATAGCGCTGAAAAAAGAGTTTTACGATCAGTCCTCCAAATTGTGAATATCACAAAGTCCCCACCTCGCACAATCATGATCACCATCACCATTTGACAACTGGTGTGCATTTATAAGAGTTGCAGTGTCCCACAATCAAGTGATTGCCATGTGGGTGAGAAAAAATGCATGTAAGAAAATTATGGCTGAAAAAAAAGTGAGGATGAAAGAAATACATCGTATAATATATATAAGGGATGGTTAAGATGAAAATAGGGAGACAAAAGGAAGCACAATTTTGATGAAAGCAAAAAGATTTGGTTTTGCACAAAAGGGCTGCACAAAGAAACTTCAGCAATGAAACAGGTGAAGGAATGCCAGTTATTTTAGAGCTTTTTGTGGGAATTATAGTGATATGTTGAGCAATATATAAATGAATATTTTTAATTCTTAATGCCCAAGAAAAAAAATGATGAAGAGAATGTCCCAACTGCTGTAATTGAAATTGAAAAATGGTAATACTGCAAGTGTAGAAAATAAATCTAAAGAAAGGTTAAAATACGTAGTTTAAAGCTAGTTGAAAGAAAGGAAAAGGAAAGGGAAGAAACTGAATGATGAACTAAGTGGACAAACAGTATTTAGGTACTATAGAAAGAACTACATTCAGTAGGTAAGCAATTTATGATCTAGGTTTAAAAACACCCACAGTCAGCAAGGAATGTTTCCAATCATTTGACCTTTAACAGCTTTGTTCTTTCTAATTTATATCAGATGTTCCTATATCCATTCTGAATCAGTTTCTAGACTTCAAATCTATACTAGAATGTTCCAAAATAAACTATAAATCTAATTTCAACCATAATTTAACCCACAGTAGTAGAGATAGTCCTAGGTTAACAACCACTCCTTTAGCAGCAGTTCTAAGTTACAGTGGTGCTGAATGAAGGTGGCTATGATTGTTTCTTGAAGTTCCAGTTGTCCCAGCACCCCAGTGATAAAGTAATGTGATCATGATCTGGACTTTTGGCAACTGGCTCTCACTTAGGACAGTTGTGTCCTGCATTCATGTAATCACAATTTGCAATTTTTCCTGCCAATTTCTACAAGCAAGTCAATGGGGAAGGCCAGAATCACTTAGGCAAGTTTGGCCAGCTGGTGCACATTCCCCAGCTCCTTTAATTTGCTCTGGCCACCTGCACACCCATGAGCAGTTGTTATGATCACATCATACCTCCCCAGCCACTCGTGTACCCCCTGAGCCTCACTGACCTTACACCCTCCCCATGCCACCCTCCCTGAGATGACACTCTTCCATCACCACACACCCTCCCCAAGCCTCACAGCACTCCTGCCACACCTCCCCAGTAACACACACACCCTCTCCTACCCAGCAGCAACCATCCCAAGCCCTACTGCATTTGTGCCACGCCTTCCTGGTCACAAATGCATTCTCTCACTCCCTCTCCCATTCAGCAGCCACTTATCTGTCTGCTGATTTGGTTGCAAGCCACCTGGGACTTGTAACTTTCTGCTAGCTTCCCCACTAACTTGGTTGTTAGAAACCAGCAGGATGTTGCAGGGAGATGCTTACTTGACACCCCAGGATCCTCACTAACAACAAAAGCAGGAATTGTTGCTACTAAGCAATGTGGTCATGTGACATTGCTCTTTATGACTGGATCACTTAGCAATGGGAATTCCAGTCCCAAAAGCCCTTGTAACTGGAGGACTACCTGTAAATACTTTTTATCAAATTTTTTAATTGCAATAATCCAGAATTTATGACAATAGTAGTAATGTAGAATGTAGTTTTATGCCATAACATACTATGCATTTTGTGAACATCCCAGAGTCATTGAGAGTCGGGCAACATACAAATTGATGAATAAATGATAAGAAACATTACTTTTTACATTGTGCTCATTATTTTGTTTTTCTAAATATTAAACAGTACTTTTTTAACTATTCTTGATCATTGCACATATTTTAATGTTCTATTTGTCCTTATAGAGATTCCATCTCTGGGCATGAGGGCTGAGCCTGCAGGATGATTATACTGATTGTAGGGTTTTTAACTTTGGCTGCCAATTTATATTTATTTTAATATTGTGTTTTTAACTGTTGTTAGCTGCCCACAATTGTCGTGTTGAAATATGGGTAGTCATTTAAATAAATAAATAATACTTTGTGGTGGGCAGCAATTTCTTCCTATTTTAATTAGGGGAAAAATGGATCATGCTGTTTCTCATTGTTTAATAATATGAATATTGCAAATTATTGAAACACAACTTGACACTTGGCTATCTTTTAATATAGGTTATACACCAGGCACACCATATAAAGTCTCTTGCTCACCTACCAGTGGTACAGTGCCTCCTTATTCTTCATCTCCCAATCCTTACCAAACTGCAGTATACCCAGTTCGAAGTGCCTATCCACAGCAGAATCCATATGCACAGGTAAAAAGAGTTCTTTGAGTTAATTATATAACAAGTGGAACTGTTGTCATTTTCTAGATTCTTAGTGCTGTGATGGTTTGGGGTGGGGGTTTAATCATTAATCATTTGTATATTATAAATCAGAATTTTAGTGAATTCTGGCTTATAGTTGATAATCTGCCTTCAAAACAACATGATTGTTGGCTTCTTGTTTCTGGGTTGTTTAGAGATACAAGCCAGCAATTCTGATTAACATGCTTCTGCTTCCCAATTAGTTCAGATTGATTGAGCAGTTAATTAGGAATAGTTTTGAGAGAACTGAAAACTCATTATTACTGATGTACAGTAATCAGTTCTTTTTTTTCCTTTTTGAAGGGCCCGACTCATACCTGATGTGTATAAATAAAATAATGGCATTTCCTTGAAACCATGTGGCCTTTTAATATGTATCAGTAGTACTGGAAAGAATTTTAGTAAACCAATCATTTTTTTCAACAGCAAGGCACTTACTACACACAGCCTTTATATGCAGCACCACCCCACGTAATCCATCACACTACAGTTGTGCAGCCCAATGGAATGCCTGCAACTATGTATCCAGCACCAATTCCACCTCCCAGAGGAAATGGTGTCACCATGGGAATGGTGGCTGGGACCACAATGGCAATGTCTGCAGGTATGTGAATTTTCTTTCATTCCAACAGTCTGTGATGTATTGGTGTTTTAGAGCAGTTGATACTCATTAGTGTGGCCAGTTCGGTGCTACATTTAAATTCTCAGACAACCACTGAGCATAATCTCTTTGGCACATAGCACTAACATTCTTGATTCTTGTAACTAATAATCTTTCATCTATCAAACACAGTTTAAAATGCAGGCCCTTCTGTGACAGCCTCACAAGTCAATTGTATACAAAGTACTGGTAGTTACTTAACAACAGTTTGTTTAGTGACCATTCAAAGTTACAGAGGCGCTGAAAAAAGTGACTTATGACTGTTTTTCACACATAGAACAATTGCAGCATTCCCATGGTCAAATGATCAAAATTCAGATGCTTGGCAACTAACTCATATTTATGATGGCTGTAATGTTCCCGGATCATGTGATCACCTTTTGTGACCTTCTGACAAGCAAAGTCAATGGAGAGGCCAGATTCACTTAACAATGGGTTACTGACTTAACAACTGCAGTGATTAGCTTAACAACTGGCAAGAAACATCATAAAATGGGGCAAAACTCACTTAACTGTCACTTAGCAACAGAAATTTTGAGCTCAATTATGGTCATAAATGGAAGACTACCTGTATTCTGATTTGTAGAAATTTTGGGCTCAATTATGGTCATAAATGGAAGACTACCTGTATTCTGATTTGTAGAATATTTATTAGTTGTCTGTCAAAGTGCAGAGAGAACCTTTAACATGGTAATGCAAGAAGTTAATTTAATTCTGTGCCATGTCTTAATATAATTTTAATTGGGAATTCTGGGACTTAGAGTCCTAAAATATTTCGAAGACATAGGCTGTATAAGACTGATACAAAATGCTGGGGAAACAAAAACAGGATGGCAGAGTTTGCAAACATAATTTCTTTAATTTCTGTAACAGAAATTCTGGTGACTGTGCCAACTTCAAAATTACTTATAAATCTCAAAGAGTGTTAATTATGAAGCAATTAAGTGTGGAAATATTTTTGTCTCCCCAGGTACCTTGTTGACAACACATTCCCCAACTCCCGTAGCCCCCCACCCAGTTACAATGCCCACTTATCGAGCTCCAGGAACTCCAACCTATAGTTATGTGCCCCCACAGTGGTGATCACCATTACCCAGTGTAAGTATTCATGTATTTATTGCTGTAGTGATTTCGCCAGTGTAGGACTATCAAAAGTCAGACTGGATGTTTAGCTCTCTTTTTTTGCCTCCTTTTGAATGCAGATTTGAAGATGGGAGATATGCAATCAAGTAATTGAGGTTTAAAAGTTGGTGCTGAAGCCTTCATGCCTCCAACCAGGACTTGTTTCTTCTGAATGCTTGCAATCCTTTGCTAAACACTAATTCCACTGAAGACTTCCCAGTGCTGCATATCTTACATCTTGGAACTCCAGCAGTTAGTCTTAAAGCAAATCCTGTTTCGTGGACTGTCTTGCAATTTTTAGCTAATTATAATGATTAAAGGGAGTATAAATTTATTGATTCATATCTAGTTGAATGCATGTCTAAAACTCGCAAAGCTTGCTCAACCTACCTGCTCTGACTGATGCAAAAATTGTCATATGCAAAACCCAAAGGAGCCGAAAAGTATTTTACAGTTTATATCACTAATGCACTGTTGTAATGTTTGCAGGGTCTTAAAGAGGTAGAATTGTGACAGTGATTTATTTTTCATCATTCTAATTAGCAAGTGTGTTAACCTTTTAAGGCACCAGGTAAAGGGAGAAAAAAATGGTGGTATTTTTCTTTCCGGTTCAGTGATTGGAAAATGATTTTGTAGAAGTCTTGCAAAAGGAACCATTTGTTATTTGTAAGTTCTTTCCATTTCCACATTTTGGATTCAGTGTTACTATAGACATTCTCAAGGACAAAAACATATTACAGGAAAAATATGGTTAAAAGTCTTGCTATTTAAATCGTTAATCATCATTGGAATGTTTAGTGGAAAATCATCCACATAATGATTTACCTCCTAAGAACAGTCTTAAGTGATTGATGTCAATGATTTCCACACTGCTGTAAAATAGAATTTTGTTCAGGTCCACCCTTCCAACAAAAATGGGCTGATCTTGGCCAGATTGATAGTTTGAGCAGCTTTCTTTTGTAAAAGCATAGTCATATCAATATTTCAATAGAAAAGAATTCAACATATTCTGAAGAAAAATGTCCTTTTTATATATATATAAGGGGAACAAACTAATTAAATCATTTTATTGACTTATTTTCCTTGCAGCATGGATATGAACTAAGTATGGAAGCAATTGTTAGAATATACCTAAAAAGTAGGACTAAATTCAAAAGTGATCAAGTACAAAGATTCTTATTGGTAATATTCTTTTGGCATAATCTTGGGCATATACTTTTTTACCTCCTAAATTGCATTTGGAAAAATTGAAATTAAAACAGATGCAGTATTTCATTGCAGCGAACCACTTCTGAACTCCTTACCTGCAGCTTTGAATCTTTTAGAAGTACCTCAGTCAATGCTGTGGCGATATAGGGCTAGTCTTGGAACCAGTTTGTGCACCAAAATTATTATGGGATTTTTAAATTTTTATTTTAGCTTTTAATTTCAGTGCTAAAAGCAATCAAGGGCTTTCTTTGAATTGGCACCAATTATTACTCCCAGTATTTCCTCTCTGCAATAAATAGTGTAGTCAAAGGTTAAAATGTTCCCTTTTAAACTTAACATTTGTAGATTAGTTTATAGTATTGGTAAAATATTTGCAAGTTGTTGGTGTTTTTTAATGGTGAGACTGAGCATCCCAACTTTGGGATGATAAGTTTTTAAATCAGATATTACAACTACTTAATATGTAGCTTGGAAACTGATTTTAGTACTACCATCCTATTTTTTCCTCTGGGGCAAGAATCTTGTGTGCCTCAATTCCCTTTGAAACAGCTTTTACGATGTTTGAACAATAACATGCTCTTTTGTTTTACATAAAATGTATTTTCTTTGGATCATTATATAACATCTTTATCCAAATGCCAGTGACACAACATAATTGTATGTATTCTTACATTTTAAACTTGAGCACTTATTGCAGCCAAGAAAGTTCTGTATCCATAGAACAAGCAAATTCTTTCTTTCTTGCCATTTGGGTCTGCTTAGCTATTCCATTTGTGACCTTGTCATCATTCTGAAGAGTGCTCCTTAAACTTATTGATTATTCAGTATGGAGACTTAGCCAGTGTAGCAGGCTTTTAAAGTTAAATGTTTCTTGCCACATTATCACAGATTTGAGTTTTGAAAAATAGTTTTGCCAGGGACATGTTGAAAATAAAAGCTTATCTCTATATAAATGTCCTGATGTCTGTAGCCAGTGCAGCACTTTGTATATGGTAAAGATAAATTGTACTTGATTTTCCTCAAGTTTCAGTTTCCAAATACTTCCTTGGTTGTTGTTTTTTTTAAAATACAGTGATAGTAACAGCTTTTAGGGTAATCAGACTTTGAGCACTTTTTTCTGAGTTGTGTTGTGGGATTCATCTGCAATGGAGGAATAGTACTATGCTGTCTGTTGAGGAATAGTACTTCTTGCAAAAATTACTGCACCTTCCAGAATTTGGGGGGAGGGGGCAATGATATTTTCTTGGAGATAAGTCCATATCTCCGATAGCGTCAGTAGGAAAGTAACCAAAAGCACAGTGATGAGAGGATGTATATAGCTTGGTATATTGTTGCAAATAATTAAAAAAGCATGACTATGAAACAAAGTTTGTACTTCAAATGGATGTACTAGACAGGATATTGTGGATTTTTTTTTCTCCTTCTGGTTGTTAGTTCCCTGGTTAGAATTCCTATATGGGAGGGTGACTGAGTGAGGTAAAGCCTCTAATTCTTAGTATGTAGCTGCGTTGAAACTCTTCCTTCAAAGGAGGTTGATGCAGCAGAGACAAGGCTCCAATCAAGCTGCTTTCAAACAAATGCAGCCTCTAGAGGGGAATACAGTAACATATTACAGCAATAAAAGAGAAAACAAAAGATCTGAGTTTGATTTCAAAGGCTATGTTTTAAATAATACTGAAGGCATTGTTTAGGAGACATTTTCAAACTAGATAACACAATATTTGTAATGTCTTTTTTTTTTTTGAAAATAGCAAAATAGAAAAATTCTACTTTATATTTGGCCAAGAAATACTTGTAGATGTAATCAGTGGTATTAATGCTAACCAACTGACATGAAACTGAATCTCCCATTTTTAATTGAGGTAATAAATGTATAACTAAAATATTATTGTAGACATACAGTGAAATACTCTGAGAAGCTCATACATTACCACAAAATGTGTCTTGATGCCACGATGGAGATAATGGAGGGAAGAAGTTTTGCTTTATTTGGATTCCTGAAATGTAACCCAGTGAGAGCAGAGTTTTTAATCTGTCACGACTAAAACTTGGCACAGATTCCATATAGTCAATATTCCATGACCATTGCAAAGTAATTTTAACTTCAGTGGAAAATTTTGAATTTATTAGGGAAAACCTTTTATTCCTATGTGTTTCTAGTGAGCATTCTTATCGCTTGGTTTTGGCATTATAAAACTAAGTTAATTTTGTTCCAGTCAAAATGCAGGGAAGCAAAACATTTTCAACTAGTTTGTATTACATTGTTGTGTTGATTCTATGAAGCAAACACCCAACACTAGGTCTGTTCTGGGGCAAGAAAAAAAATAGATATTGATAATCATTTTCTGACAGTGAAGGTTAATACTGCATTCTGCATTAGGTGGTTTGCTAATTTAGTACTTTCCCTTTCTGCCTCTGCCTGCAAACACTGAGCCCCAATCTAGATATCACTTTGTGATTTGCTTTTAACCAGTGCAGTGTTTGTTTGCACTTGGCCTTCCCTCTCAACTTTTTCCTCTGTAGTCATTCTCAGTATATCTAACAATCCCATCCATGTGGAATAATAACAAAAGGGAGACAGCAGGGCAGCAAGGGAGCTGCATTTATATTAAACATCTAATTCTTATTCAACCTGTCAGTAGAGATTGAAAGACAGCAAGTGACAAGTAACTTTGGGATTGTATTATCCTTGAATTTTCTCTTCAGCCTACCGAAGACATTGGTATTTAGGAGATACTGAGGTAGCTATTTTAAATGAAATGGGCACTCTTTCTAAAATGACATGGAGCTATTTGAGCATCCCAATATCAGGAGCCAACATGCCAAGATAGTCTGAACAGTTTGACTTCCAATTCTCTGTCATCAGTATCTGTATGACTTTTTCTAATCTGATATGACTTTTGAGCACTTAGCAAGCAAACTGTGGAAGTTTCACTTAGCTTGCTGCTGTACAAACTTGTTTTTAGTAGAATGGATTTGTTAGTGGGATTTTATTGTAGTGCTATTATTGGCTGCCCTTGTGGGGTGAAAAGGGGAGTGCATGCAACAGAAGTGCAAGAGGCCCCAGTAATAGTGTTGTTATGAAATAGGCACAGGTTTCCTTTTTATATAACTTTTTTTTTAAAAAAAGAAACTGTCTTAAAACAGTTGTATTGGTACTTTTTCCCAAGTTTAGGTCAATGTTGTCTTCCAGAAGTTTAAAGCATCACATCTTTTGCATCAACACATAGGAGTGGCAATTCCATTCTGAGCCAATTGTGTAAAATTCATTTCTATTATACAATCGAATGAGTAGATGAGCTCAAGAGTTAAATTCTTAAAAGCACGTTTATGTAACAGGAATTGTTATGTATTAATACTTCAGTTTTCAATAAAGATTGACTGTGTTGCTTATTGTTTTTTTCTTTTGCAACTACAATCCTCAAAAATATGTTGTTACATTTAAATGCTGTTTAGGCCTTTCAATATGCACTGTGCTAGAAACTGTTCATCCCTGACAAATAGGCAATCTGGCACATTCTACAAATTGTGGATCACAATTGTCATCGGTCTCAGCCAGCAAAGCTATTAATAGTGGATTGTGGGAATTGTGATTTAAAACATCTGAAGGAATTCACATTACCTGCCTCTAATTTACTAAGGAACAGTAGTTTCATTCACATCTTACATAGGCCGGATGCATCATCCAGAAGCCTTGCCCACCCATTGCCGGCAATGGCAAAACTGTCCTGATACATTGCGCAGTGTCACGTGATGTCACGAGTTTGACATGTCTGTCTTACACCATAAAATTATAAAACAATTTGCAGGTTTCAATGAAAGAAAAACATTAAAGTGAGATTAGCAGGTTTTTTCCTTTCTTGGCAATAAATTTCACATACTTTTAGAGAATTGAAATTTTACCATGTTTAATGAAAGTTGGGAGGGAGATTGATATTAGAAGGAATAATTTAGGTCAGTAAATTCAACTGCCTATTCAGGGTAGGGATTTAAATTAGCATTCCAGAAAAATGCCTACCTAACCACTGAAATACATACTAGAACCCACCACCCTCCAGGTAATTGATTCTTGTCAAATGAAAACTTTTTCTAACAATCTGCCTTCCTGTAACTTACATCTGTTTCGTGCCATGCACTCTCTAATGAGAATTCAGAGTTCATGTCACTTGTGACATTTATCTAGTTTATATAGCTGCTCATCTCACAAAGAAGTGACTGGGGCGGGGTACAATAGATATTTGGAAAATGCCACTGTCAACTTCTCAAGGCTGTACACATCCAGCTCTTTCAGCCTCTTCATAGGGTTTAATTTCATCATCTTTCCCTGAACCTGTTCTGATTTCTCTGAATCCTTAAATGTGTGAGGCCTAGAATTCAAGGCAAAGCCTGCTCAAAGCCAAGTAGAGTGACCAATTATTTGCCACACTCCTTATTTGATGCAAATAATGCTATTTAGAAGAATGTGAGGTGAAACAGGTGACAAAGCACTAAGCAACAAAAAGAATTAATGATTTTATTTCACCTTTCTTCAAGTCTGATTACTATTATATAGAACAGTTTATAGCCTTGCCTGTGTTGCAATTACAGTACCACTGGACCCCAAATTTAGGTTGTAGACTTTGGTGTAGGCCACGGGTGCCAAACTCGCCACATCACATGACACAGTGGTGGGATTCAAATATGTGAACAACCGGTTTTCTGGATGCCACTTCCAGAAGTCCATTCTAGGCCTGGGCAACAGAAAATTAGCTACCGGTTCTGCTGAAGTGCGAACTGGCTGAATCCCACCACTGCGTGTCGCAATGTATCATGACTTTTTTTGCATTGTCAGAATGGGTGGGCACAGCCTCAGCATGATGCAACTGGCCCACGGGCTCGCAGTTTGACACCCCTGGTGCAGGCTAAAACTAGTTTCATACAGTATTGCATCATTTCATGAAATGCTTTGAAATATGACAAATGCTTTCAACTAAAACAATTTGTACATTGCAGCCTCTAATAAGTCATTCTAGAGAATTTTTTTCAGTTAGATCTTTTGCAGACAATATGGAGAACTGATATATATATACTTTATCCTATTTTTGTTAATGATTTCTGAAGAATACTGTTCTTTCCTAATTAAGGAGTATATGTTTTCCCCTTTTCCTGCAAGAGATAATTTGCAAATTCATTTATCTAATAGTCAAAATTATCCAAATAAAACAAATTCTTTCCATTTAAATGAAAGAAAGAGCGTTAAGTTCTGTAATCTGGCCTATTTCCAGATAATCTCAGAACAATGTTTATGGCTGTATACATATGCTAGCTTTTTTAAAACAAAATTGTGAAATTGTAGTATTGTTAAAATATGCCATTCAATTTGTCAAAGTCTCAGCTGACTCAGACTTTCATTTGTTATTCCTCTCAATTATTGTAGAAGCAACCAATGACCTTTGAGGTTTTAAATGTAACCATATAAATATAAAAATACCTTGGGCCATGACACTAGCAACACTGCCAGCTTTCTTTTACTACTTGCTGTATTCTTGAGTGATTAAACTGCTACCTTATAATATCTTTATAAAAAAAACCTCAAGCAAGTGCATAGATGTTATCTCTCCCACATCACAGTTTAATTAGCTTTATGCTTCATTATATCATTCTAACCAGAATGACCACTTTTAGGTTTTGGAAAACTGGAATGTTTTGTTACAGACTACAGTTCCTAATTTCCAGATAGCAGTAGGTTCAGGCAACCTGGAAAGTCTCAAAGAATGGTTAAAACATCTGATGTGTGTTTGTGGCATATGTGCCTACTGAACGAGCTTTCAAGCTAAGCATATTGTGTTAGCATTGCAGCAGGACACAGCACTTGTCTGAAGGTAGCTAATGTTAAAAAATATTAGTAAACCTCAGACCCGATTATTTGAGGTGGGGGATGGAAGGAATTCCAGGACTGTAGATTGGATTGGAAAGCTGAAAAGTTACCCTAGAAGACAGTGGTGATCCCTTTCTGCATTCAGGCAAGAAAACAATATGATTGTGTCTATGTGGTTATGACAATTGAGTGTTAATTCAAAGACAAAATATCTGGCCATTATCTGCAATTTTCCCTGATCATTGTGAATCTATTGAAATTGTATTCTGATGTATGTATTCATACACTAACACAAGAGTGAGTGACCTGCATAATTAACATGATTGCTATTTGAGACTCAGCATGACCAGATGTTAATTTATTCTTATATTATTTTTAAGGTAAAAGATGAGCTTTGACGGCCTAGAAACTTTGGGTATATGCTTCTGTTATCCTACCCTTTGTTTGGTTTTCTTGGGAATGAAACTACAATTTCAATATGTAGAACTACAGATACATAATGATACATACTAAACAAGGATGCACCCAGTATGAAATAAAAACTGCTGATTGCTCCAAGGCAAACTACTACTTGTTCATTTAAGGGTAATCAAATGCAGAGGACATGCTTATTGGGTTACAAGACATTTTTGAATAAGAAAAAAAGACACAGAGTGAAAGTCAGTTTTACAATTTTCTTTATGAAATTAAATGTAACCCCTCCAAAGAGGGAAAGAGAAAGTGCAAGAATGATTCTGTACATGCTTCTAGCTTTCTATAACTGAAGGCTGGTCAGCTACAGTTAGACCCTGCAACTTTTTGCATCACATTGCTGAATGCTCACTCCCCTGGAGTAATGTCATGCCAGGGTAGATTGGGTTCTTCACTTTAATTTCACAGTACCAGGAAATCCCTAAACAATGGGATTCAGTCAGTTATGGCTTCTATCTATTTCACTATTGTAAGGCAAAACTTTATCTAATCAAAAGATTATATTGAAAGAGAGAGAGTGCCATCAATTTTAAGTGGTTAGTATCTGAATATACACTCTCCATAAAAATTGGCGAATCTGTGTCCCTGTCTTACGCACCCTCACTTCCTCTGCACAGTGTTGCATAGGTGATATAGTTCCAAATAATACTGCTTAGTTTGTAAGTGCCTGGCATGTCTGAAATTAATCTTTAGATAAATCTACGTATTGTATCTTTAGGAATATAGGTCAGCCTTTCTTCCATATTGTGCCTCCTAGATATGCCTGGACTATAACTCCCAGAATCCACAAAAGCTCACTGCACCTATTTTGGAATTCTTGGAATGGGACTTCCACACAATTAGAGGACATCAAGTTGTGGAAGGTTGATACAAGCTTCCGAATGTTGGCTTTCTTCAGTGGAAAAAAGAGGCAAAAGAGGCATCAAGTTAAAACCTGACAAGACAGATTACAAACTTACAAAATACAGTTATTTGCACTGTTACATAAATAAACATTTTATAAACACTGGAAAAAAAGTATTGTTGGCCAGGAGTTATGAGAAAATGTTTATAGAAAGTAAAAGAAATTAAAAGGTAATTTAGGCTTATTTCGCCTCCCCTATATACATTAACTCAATTAGGCTAAAAATGTCCTGGCTGTTAGCCACACTTCAGGTTGTTTAGTCAAGTACTGGTTCCAGATCAGCTGTTTGACATAAGAGAAGGTGACGTTTGATCTCCGGGAATGTTCAGGCTGTTCTGGATTTCTGAAAATTTGGATAAAGAGGAAGGGAGAACCTCATCATCCCAGGAAAATGGGCACCAGTAAGAATGTCAAACAGCTGCTCAGAGCAAATGACCGAGAAGTGGTGGTAGCTGCTCATCTACCGTTGTCTTTTCCTGTCAGTCTTTTTGAATTCCCAGATAAAGGTTCCCAGATGAAAGGGTGGTCCAGAATAAAAGGGACAAAAGAAAGAATTTAAAAATACATATATTCTGACATCCATCTTCTCCTAGGTACTCATCTATATGGGCAGTCTCAGTTCATTTTCACCGCCATACACACATGCACACGTACACAACAGGATCATAACACTTTGAAGCTCTTCCAGTTGATCCAAAGGAAAGGAGTGAAGGGGGGGAGGAAGGAGAGGATGCTAAGCCAGAGGTGGAGGCAGTGCTTGGGCTTGCAGGACGAAGCATAAAGTGCTGTCTCAAAAGGGATTCAGGCACAAGGTCAGCCTGCTTCCCTTTATTTTCGAAACGGTGCCAGCCTGCTGATATTCTGCCAGAAGTTTGAAGGTTTGCGTTTGGGCTCTGCCAACATGAAGACTTGCTGCTGGGGAAGGTTTGTAGGCAGAGTAGGGTGTTTCTGGCGCATCAAGAAATCGTAGTACGTCCTAGTGATCACTGCTGATGAAATGAGCAAAGAAAAATATATATATTTTACAGCTGTATCTTCTGCTCTGCCTCCTCTGAGAACAGGAGTGTCCCGTTCTCAATATGTTTTTTACTCAAATTGCAACCTTTAAGCACTGTTGTTCAGCAGCAGGCTGTTATTGTGAATACATGGGAAGAAAGGAGGAGGACTACATCGTCTGGAGGTTGTTTCTTGGTTTATGTCTCTGCGGATTCTCAGTCATCCAGGTCATAGTTATCCCAAAGATGCTTTTTTCACGAGGCAACTGGACTTTCTTGTTTTTCTTTGAAGATGCTTCGCTTCTCATCCATTCCCCACCATCCAGTTAGAGCTGAAGAAGCTTCTTGAATGAGAAGCGAAATGTTTTCAAAGAAAAATAAGAAAATCCTATTGTCTCATGAAAAAAGCATCTTTGGCATTGTTTCTCGGTTATTTCTCTCTAAATTTATTTACCAGATTTCTTCACTCTCACACCTCTAGATGTGGTGGGACCACAACTCCTACTGAATTTGCATTTGGCGTACATTTGGAGACTGCCAGCTATTCTAGGATATGAAGCCTAATTATTAGGTTGTAAAACAACCCAAAACACATTAGGATGTCAAACTGAAAAATAGCATTCTTTAAAATGGGCAATTAAAGATTTGTCATATCTGAGTTTTGGAAACTAACATACTCTTAATACAGACTCCAATTAACTCAGTTTGGAGTTTATCACTGCTACAATTCAAGGGGGTCCTAATGATGTTATGCCTACCATGAAATTTAAGCAGCTCGAAACATGAGTCCAGCTTGTCCTTACCCTGGAAATGACATGTGAGAAACTTAGCACTTATTGCACGGCTCTTGTTTCTCCAGACAAGTGCCGTCTCCTCATTACATTTAAAATTTAAAAATACTTCCCTACTAGAAAGATAAATAATGAGCAAAATGCTGGCATTTACAGGAGGGGTGGGGGCAGAGTTGAAGATTTGACTTAGAAAGGCCCACCAAGTTCCCTCTTCACGTTTTAAAATAGTTAGAAAGTCAGTAAAATCAAGATGATGTAAAATCCTGCATGCATGACTATTTTCAGTAAAAGAGTCTATGCTATGACTTTCCTGCCCCAGCAGGGGGCAGCATCCAGCCAACCCTGTCTAGGCTCAAAAGTTAGGCAAAGGCAATAATTTAATTATTATTTGTCTGGGCTGGGGAATGTCTAATACTGGAGCTATAACCCAGTCACTGGGAATTCTGGCTGTTGATCCCCACATGAAGTTGTCAAGTTTAAGAAATGCTGATCTAGCCTGACACGTTAAAAAGCACATTCTCCAAGAAGGCAGTGGTAAAGTGTTTCCTAATTACTGCCATGAAAATTACATGGATATGGCCTTGACGTTACCTGGGATTAAGTTCAGCTTGACAAAGATGTTACCTTTCTGATTCCTGTACCACCAAATAAAGCCAAAATATTCTAAAGTAATTACTTGGCTTCTAAATAGATCTTTAAAAAAAACAACCTGCAGCTTCTGAAGATAACCAAGAATTGGATCATAGGCTTTTAACTCAAATAATTTTAGGCCATTAAGCTGTGATACTTATTTTAGGGGAGAGGTTAACAAGGAGGGCAGACATCTCTCTTGACTTGCCTTTTGGCTTTCCACTCTGATTTTGTTTGCTGGCATTAAGCATAGCTTGTTTCTTCTGCATTTCAGTGATGGAAAAACCTTGAACATAAAAGAGAAGCTGTTAATCCAGATAGGCGTTTCTAGCTATGTAATGTAAACATATGCATGGGGGGGACGAGGGGCATATCAAGCAGAAAATCCCAATGTGTGCAATATAAACTATACCAAGCAGTTCAATTTTATATCTCCAAAATAAGTTCATTATTATTTCAAAGTCCATACTGTATATCACGACAATCTAATTAATGTACTATTTTGTTCACCTTCCACAAATAAGTATTATTGTAAAGAACATACAGTCTATGCAATCCTTAACTAAATGGAGGAGAGGAGATAGGAATTAACAAATATAGATTACGGTCTGAGAAGGAAAGCGATAGGAATGGAAACTATGAAAAAATTAGACTAAAACTGTTAAGAAAACAGTCTAGTTTTCAGGAAGGATTTTTTTAAGAGGAAGAACTCGATTGGTAAGGCTAAAAAGTTGCTTCAGGGAATGGGTCTCCATGAGACCAGATAGATATGCTACTGCAGTCTTCTTCAAACTGGTGTACTCTAGATATATTGACCCTACAATCCCTATAATTCCCTGTCAGCCTAACAATCCACAGTGCTGGCTGGCAATTCTAGGAGTTATAGACCCAACAGACTGGAAGTGCATTAGCCTGGAAGATACTAATTTAGTGTGTCCTTGTGGCTTTCCAGATTTTACTGAACTCTACCTCTCAGCATTCCTCATCATTGGCCATACAGGTAGTCCTCAATTTATGTTCATAATTGAGCCCAGAATTTTGGTCGTTAAGTTGTGGTAATTGTATGTTGAGTCATTTTGTGACTGGATTCAATTTTACAACCATTTTTATGATGGCCGTTAAGTGAATTACCTTGGTTGTTAAGCAAACCATGTAATCATAAATCTAAGTTCATTTTTTTGCCAGAAAAACAGCAAAAAAACTCACATGACCCTATGATACTGCAGCCATCCATAAATGCCATCAGTTGCCAAGCCTGCGAAATGCAGTCATAGAACCACTGAGGTGATATGGCAATTGTAACAAGGATGGGTCATAATTAACTTTTTTTTCAGTTTGTTGTAACTTCAAAATTTTGTTAAGCGACCAGTCATAAGTTGAGGACTGCCTTGCTCACTGATAACTCCGCAGCATATTAAGGGCCACTGTTCTCTG
Organism: Vipera berus; assembly: GCF_964194415.1. Classification (NCBI taxonomy): domain Eukaryota; kingdom Metazoa; phylum Chordata; class Lepidosauria; order Squamata; family Viperidae; genus Vipera; species Vipera berus. The sequence continues at coordinate 44,846,260 of NC_138207.1, forward strand.
TCTTTTACTCATAAGTACTCTGCAAACCTAGATTTATAAAATAAGCACTTGAGTAAGATTAGGAAAAATTTAAAAATTATATGTGATCGAAATTTTTGCAGTATGTGACTCTTGAGAATGTAGAGTCAATAATGAAGTGGGAACATTTTAAAAATTTAATACATAGTTAAGGTATAGGAAAGTTCAGTGAAAGACATTCTCAGCATAGTGGCTCACAGTGATAGTTCATGGCTATTGCATACCTGTTTCCTGGTCAAGCTGAACTTGCTTCCTTTCATTCTCAAATGCCTTGAGCCAGCGTTGCTTCTGTTCTGGTTTCTTTGCACAGAATAAATGAACTTCTTCAGTGTGCTGGCAATACAGTTTGAATGCATTTTTAATAGTAATATTAAAATCTTTATCCTTTCCATCTTCCACATCCAGAATCTCCATAAGATCCATGTTGATCCGACTCTTATAATAGAGGATGTCACGCCGTAGGAGATCCTAAGAAAAATAAAAAAGCAAGCATATTTTAGTGCACACTTCTCAGATGCAACAATGGTTAGCCAAAGAACACCAATTTCCCATGTACAGAATAATGGTACAGAGTTTTTTTAAACCCTTATCTGAAACAAAAATTACTTTCAGGATTTACATTAAATTCCTTTTCCAGGAAAGATTTGGGGGAGATTTCACTTAGTGAGAGGGTAGGTGCCATTCAGAAGTTCTAGAACATAAACCCCAGCCAAAGGCAAGACATTATGGAAACTGTAGTCCAAAATAGCCTTACACTGTAAGATTGACTAAATGAGATTGCCTACAAACTCTGCTTCTAAAAGATATTTTGCTATAGTCATATGGACACCTAGTTTGTCTCTAGAATGATTCAAACTTTAAGAAATTCATACAGTTCTGAAGAACATTTACTTAGGTTAGGAAGCATCTGGTCCAAAATGCTCTCTGAAGACAAAGTGTTTCTGTTTTTAAATATACTTCGGTATATACGTACTTTAAGGACAACTGATAAAGGAAATATATATCAAATCATTATGTGAATGTTCCACCTCAAGAAACTCTTCTGATAATCTTGTAGATAGATTGTATGTTCTATGAGGACATGTCCTACTTTTCTTTCCTTCAAAGACTGGAATGCTATTTGGATATGAAATTCTCCAAGCAGGAAAGAAGAAATTAGCAAATTATGTAAAGCAAATCATGTCCCTATTGCAAGCTTGAGGCCTTGAAGCCCCTCAATTATCCAAGGAAATCAAACATCTGAAAAAGATCTCCTAATGAGAAGAAAATTCTGTTTTGTTTGTTGATATTGGCAAAGATTGATATTAATATTTAATATTTAAATATTTATTGGCTTTAGTGAAGCCAATACTACCTAATGGAACCAATCGTATATCACCTGGGAAGCCTTCGCCAACCAGGAGGGACATGGATCTAACAAACGGTTGGGTTAGCAATACTGAGGATTCTGTCCACCTCGTCATGAGCTACTATCTGAAGCTCATTCCAGCTAACCATGCAGGGCTTTGTTTCCCTCACTTCATTTAGATAAGCTCTACTCTGAACAAATCTGAATTATCTGCCAAATCCCTAGCATATTCCTCACAAACATCCTCATCCCTCCCCAACAGGTCATATTTAAAAGGAATGCTGAATCCTACAGAAAGCCTCCAAGTTTCCTCTGGAATCCAGCAAGGTCTATTAATCAGAACAAGTGGAGCTGCATGCATGCACAAGCCTGCCTGGCAGTTTGGTTCTGAACAGGACAGGGCACAGTAGTGGGCTGCAGCCTGGGGGGTGGAAACCCGTTTTAAGTAGCATCCCAGCCACCCGCTCACGGTAACAGCTGGTGCTAAACTTAAACCCAGATGGCATTATCTCCAAATGGAAACTCTCCCTTCTAAGGCCACACAGGCATTTGTTATGATGCCAGTTTGGCTGCCTCATCCACAATTTAATCACAAATGTGTTCTTATTACAATATGGTATTCAAGAGCCACAACCAGAATCCACATTCACCAAAGATCCAACAACCAGAATGATGGCTGGCACAAATCCTGTCCTAAGGATGAGCAACCTACCCTGAACCTCCCTTCTTATTTTCTTTTGTCTGTCACAACTATGTTGGAACCACCTGCCCTCTTCCCTCATTGCCAACCTCCAGTTATCCCATTCTCATAGCTGACACTATAAACAACCACTCCCAGTTGTTCGTGCCTCCAACACTCACCAAATAGGGGGAATATCAATATGGGTCACTGATGTGGATCCAATTCAGTCCAATCACATACATTCACCACTGAACCACACTTTTTCACTATCCACCCCTACCTATAATTAATTTCCTATTCATGTGATTTGTTTTGCAAATATAAGATATTTGGAGGTATACTTTTGTAGAAAAATGCATAAAAACACTTTTTTGTTGTTTTATACACTGACATATTACCACTTAAAGATTGTGCTTTATGACTGTGCTTTATGAAAAGATGTATAGTATACAGGAAAGCACCACATCTAACATTTTTATTGATAAGAATAGCTTATCGGCACTTGGGAAATAAAAGTAAGTAACATACAAAAGTTATGCAGAGCTTAGAAAAGGACAAAGATAAGCAGGGATACAGACATGCTGAAGGGCTAGAGGAAATGGCAACAATATTCTCACTAATTTGTCTTTTATGGCAACCATTTTGTAAACAGACACCTCTTCCCATGATAGCCATTTTAGGGGAGTAATTATGATTTACAGTACTCCAGGAATTTGTATATGCTCATTGGTTAAATGGATTGCCTCTTCTCACTAGCTATGAGAGTATGGGGAGGGAAGGAAAAATGCAACACCCAGGTTTTCTTTAAAGTTTGCATAAATGTAGAAGTTCAAATAGTTCAAATAGTCAATTTTATTAATCTGATTTACAAATTCAGCAATTTTAAAAAGTCACTATTAATTTTGGTTTACAGAATCAGAATATTGCCCCCAACAGTCTGGGTCCTCATTTTACTGACCTCAGAATGATGGACAGCTGAGTCAACCTTGAGCCGGTCAGGATCAAACTCCTGGCAGTGGGCACAGTTAGTATGCAATATTGCATTCTAACTACTCCACCACCACAGCATATCCTTTCAGGATTCTCACTTAGGCATGTACTTTAATGCTTAACTGGATGGATACATATATAGTTGGAAATATTTGTAGAATTCTTTGTTTTACCATACATCAGTAGAATTTAAATTCTAAGGAAGAACATGGGTGGCAATTCTGGTGGATTTAATTTGATAGCATTTTCATCTGCATCTTTTCTTTTATAAATGCTAAATACATAACTTTCCTGCAGCATTGCAAAATAGTTCACAGCAGGCTTTTTCATTAATGACCTTAGTACAAATCCACAGAAAGCCAGCCTGAAAGAAACTTCAGCCTTATAGGCATTGTTGTAGAGTTCTCTCTCTGCCTCTCTTTCAGATTCTTTCCTTGATTTATTTAAACAGTGATGCTTAGTGTAATAAGTCAGCCGCCAACACGCTGTCATGTTCTTTAAACAAAATACTTGAATGCTAAATGTTAAAAGCAATTGAGAAAAGATGTAATTTTGCTGCCACCAGGAGACAGTATATGTGGGCAGAGGCAGCAGTTGCTCTTAGCTTACCTTCTTGCAGCATACAAGTTGGTGATCGAAGAGGAAGAACATTCTTTGATGGCTTTTTGCTTGAGGCTGGGAAATTTTGGTTAACTCTCCAGAGTAGATGAGTTCAGAACTCTTAACAAGGACATCTTCACCCTGTCAATCAAAACAGAAGGGCATGCACTTTCTTTTCCACAGAAGAAGATAAGCAACATACAGCAGCTTAGTACTGAAACTCTCTAGGGTCACAAATGTCTTATTATCCATCTTCCAACTTTCACACTCTGGGTTAGTTTCATTAAGACTAAAAATCAGGGCATCCACATAAAAGAGGCAATACGTTTGCTACTATTCTAAATCAATTTTTCTTCCTTTCTCCACTGCCCTTTGGAAATATGGAAAGTGTTTGAAACAATGTGTGATGATCTTAGTGTTATTTTTTAAGCTATTCTTATTTTAAGACTCCACTTGGGAAGTGCCTAACTGGGAAGTGCCTACATAAATCAGTTAGTCTATTTCAGGTGACATATCATTGCCAATCATTTAATTTGTATTTTGTTATGGAGAGGTAGACAAATGATCTTGCAAATCAAAAATTAGTTGGAATTACTAAGTATCTATAACTTTGAAAATAAGTCTAAGCCATACTTTCCTGAGGCTTCCCATAGGTTTTACATCATCTCTCTTATGTAAGTCAGACTGAAATGGCTCTTTCACTCAAGCTTAGTGAGGATAATCTTTTGTTGAGATTTTTTACTCTAAGCTGACTCCCTATTCTAAAGTAAGTGTTGAAAATAATCTAGTTGGAGTAATATTTTCTACTAAGCAATGTGCTTTGAGAATAAAGGGATCTGTGATCCAACATAACTAGAGGATGCTACTTTTGGCAAATGAGAGCAGAAGGGCTTCTAGAGCTAAATTTAGACAAGCATGCTTCAATGATAATAAGCCTCCCTGAAGTTGAGCCACACCACAGAGCAGATTCAGAACTTTGGTACAAGTATGTCTTCTATTCTATTATTGAGCCTTGGTGGAGCAGTGGGCTAATGCCTCCTTAAGTAACACCAGCTGCCTGCAATTACTGCAGGTTCGCATGCCACCAGGCTCAAGGTTGACTCAGCCTTCCATCCTTCCGAGGTAGGTAAAATGAGGACCCAGATTGTTGGGGGCAATAAGCTAACTTTGTAATAATGCTTGTTGGGGGGGGGGGCGAAAGCCCTAATAAGCAGGCATATACATAGAGTGAAGGCTATTGCTAAGCACACTGGTTTGTGCTTAAATTGTAAGCCGCCCTGAGTCTTCGGAGAAGGGTGGGATATAAATGGGATTAAAATAAAATAAATAAATAAATAAATATTCCCATGGAGTATATGATTTTATTATTGTACTTCAATTGACTTTATTTCCCAAAATGGTATGATGACCAATTGTACAGTAAATCTACACTGTATTTTAATCTTCATTTATGGTGTCTAAAAGGTCACAATCCAAACAGAGAGGAGATCCAAAGCACATGTACAGTATATATGTACAGGCTCGTCCATTTACGGTACTCAAAAGCTCTAACAGCATTTACTGTGGACGGCTTCAGTGCATTTAACTTTGTGTTAGATTGTGGCCAGTGTATGACTAACTAAAAAGAAGATCTTCCCTTTATCCACCCTGTTTTGTTTTTTCCAGATAGAAGAAAATACTTCTCAACTTTTTTTATCCTTTGACAGATGACCATATGATGTGCTTGTGTTGATACCTATTAAGAAAACAGTGACAATTCATATCACTTAAGGCTCTGAAGTATAGAACATTATAAATAGAAGCAGAGTCTATTTTCAACAAATGCAGTCCATTTGAAAACAAACCGGAAGGCATTCATTACAGTCAAAACATTCCTGGGTAACTGTAATTCAGACTAAGAATTAATTTAACTTAATTGTGTTTTTTATTGCTAAGCATTTGGCCCCAACATATAGGAATATTTGCAAACCTATAAATAGGGTTATTTAATTTAATAACAAGCAGACAGAAATAGCGGATTAATTCATCAACTAAAATATGTAAAGTGTTATTAATTTGGGTGAGATAGTATATGATATTCCCTTGCCCAGTAGAAGAGTTATGAGTTTGTGCACATAAGCAAGGATAATGTTCATGTGGCTCCTTGTTTTAAAGACGTTTGCATTTTACCTCCCAGTCCTCTATTGAGCTCTGCCACTGAGCAATTTTGTCTATATTTTCCAAACGCCTCTTCCTTTCATTGATGAGCCGTGCTACATTTTTCATGGCATTCAAAGCAGCTTCAACATCTTTAAAATCCCTACAGAAGAAATAGATTCCTTTAGAGATATGAGCAAACATGGAACAAAAATGTAAAGAACTAGCCTTCTACTGCAATGTACCAGAAATTTGCAAGAAAATTATGGGTCAGAATGAAATATATCTACCTCTATCTCATTTGATAGAGAAAGAAGGGGGGGAGGGAGGGAGGGAGGGAGGGAAGGCGGAAGAGGGAGAGAAAAAAGAGAGCAATGAAGATGTAATCATCCCAATTTTGATTTTCTCTCTAGTTATTTGGAGAACTAACAATTCTATACTTAACATTTTGATACTGGATTATTCTTTTTTCTAAACTATGAACCTTTACAATGGCTGCGTTATGCTGATTGTTCTTAAAGATTCATTTTTCCAAGTGTTGAAGTAGTATTAACCCTCCCTCACTCTGTTGATTCTGCAGAGAAATGGATTATTATTTTCCTATCTCTGTTGCAATTTATGCCGCTTTCTGATAAAGGCAATGGAAATTGTGGGCAGAATCTCAGGATTTTATAGAAAGAGCTTCTCAAACCTACACTAATCACTTGCAATCATTGTTCTGTTACAAGGCAACTAGTTTTTAAATGCTATCAGAAAAGAATGAAATGTGCCCATCAAGATGAATAACGTGTTAGGTCTCTGAGAAAAATACTGCTTTAATTTAATTACAAAGGAATGTTATCAGTAGGTAATAAACAAAAGTTGTTAGGATAACTAAAACATAATGAAATTTTTCTTTCCATTTTTTTAATCCTCACTTCTCCTTACCTATGCTGTGAATTGGTATATTTCAGCAATTCTGCAAGCTGTAGGGGATACTTGCAAATTTTCTGCACTGGTGTTAGGAGGAAACCATCCAGAGAGATATCAATCATCTTCTGAAGGAGCCGGCATGCTTCGAAGAAATAGACGTATTTGTTCACTTTGGTAAGCCGGGAAAGTTCCATACAAGCATTTGGGTGATTGTTGCAGTACTCCGAATAGATCTGGAACTCATTTTGCTGAATTGGAAGCCAAAAGATTGTATTATGGAGAACAGGATCAATTTTATTTTTGAAATCACAATAATCCAGCCTAACACAAAATACAAATGAAAGTACTGTAGTTTAAAATAAATGAATAGAACACCATGTGAAATCTTGAACAATAACATTAATTCAATTGGACAACAGAATACCTTAGGTCAGCCTTTCTCAGTTGGAGTTCCACAAGAGGTGGTGATTTTTTTAAAAAACACACACATTGTTTTTGATTTCACATGTCACACAATACAAGTTCTCACAGTAATAGGAATTTTTACACACCTCAACTCAGCTTGCAGTGTATGCTAATGTTTCTTGAACTGTCAATATAATAATTTTTATGTAGGGGTTCCCTGGAAATTATGTCAAGGGTTTTCTCTAGGGAGGAAAGGTTAAGAAAAGCTGCCTTAGATGGACATTATGACACCTTAGTTAGTTATTTCTTATTTTTATGGACAAGTGAAAATAGTCACTTGTTTCCTAAGCTAAAGAGCCAGCATTGTCTAGAAATGTTTCCATGGTCATTTGGCCAGGATGACATCACACCCCAGCAAAGAGAGCATGGTGAAACATGGAATGCTGTTACATTCCTGCATGCTTATGTGCAGTACCAATTCATCTACTTGCATTTGCATGCTTTGAATTGCTAGGTTGGGAGGAGCTGGGACAAGGGATGGCAGCTCACTCTGTCTTGCAGCATTCAGATCTTGAACTGCTGAGCTGTAGACCTTTAATGATCTAAGAGTGTCTTAACCACTGAGCCACAGTGTCCCAGTTAAGAGAGAGAAAGAGGCAAAAATGGTGTATCTTGTAGATACAGCCAGCTCTGCAACCATGCATATGGGAGGCACTCAAACATTCCAGTCTACGGCTTAAGACTGAGGCAGACATTTTCTAAATGTAGTACTATTTCCAATAATTCTCCTTGAATTTAAAGCAATGTTTTTCAAACTTAGAAACTTTAAAATGTATGGATTGCAACACTAGTATTCACTGCTAGGTAAAATAATGGAAATTGGTCAATACTCTTTCTTTAGTCCTCATTTTTTTTCTGTTGTCAGAGTTTAAGCTTTAGCATAGATTTATTTATTTATTTATCTACTTATCTATCTGTCATCTTATCTCAGGGTAACTTGGCTTACAATCATAAAAGATAAACATTGTATAAACTAAAAACATGAAGTTAATGCAAAACTTCATTATTTAAACATTTTATTGTTTAAATAAAAACAATAATTTACTACAATTATCTAAATGTCTTTGTCAATGGTTTCTTCTTTCGGGCTACAACTGTAAATATAATTTCCAAGAATAGGGTTGACTGAGCTTAATGAAACTTTGCATTGAGCATTCTTAATACATCAGCCACTCCATCACAGGTGTGTGAATTTTTTCTCTTAGAATTTCCTGTCCAGAATAGAAATAGCTCGGAATTCTTGGAGTGAAGTTCATGCACCTGAAGGGTATGGATAATCACTTGAGTGCAATTTCCAGAACCTGATAAACCTGGCCTTTAGCTTACTTACTTGCACAAATGCCAACTTACATATTCCAAGAAGCAGGAGCCAACCTCACTTAGATGCGGGCAATCTTTGTTGAATTTCTTCTCCAAGGCTTTAACAAATTTTTTCTGGCATTTGTAGATATCCTCAATATTCCCAAATATAGTCTTCAACTGCTCTTCAGTGAACATATCTGCTCGTTTACGGCATTGTTTTATATAGCCCTAGAAAGGATCAAAATGTGTAATGCAGAGTCAAAATAATCTGCAGTTCCACTCTGTCTTAGTCAAAAGGCTACATAGATAGAAGAACAATACAATGATGCTACAGCAACTTTTTTTTAAAATCCCATTTATATCCCACCCTTCTCCGAAGACTCAGGGCGGCTTACAATTTAAAGCACAAATCAATGTGCTTAGCACATTATTGACATGCAATGAAAAAAACCACCTATTATAAAAACAAAACCTGGAATTTCTGCATTCAAAACTCAAAAGACTGATGCCTCTACTTTTAAGATGCCCATAATTAGAGACAGACCTAATTCACGTCTTGTATTAAATAAAACTAAATTGCATCTACATGTCATACTCAAAGAAACATACTCTACAATTGAAAAAAAAATGATTCACTGGCATTTTATTCAGTTTGGTTTTCTCAGGTTCCTGATAAAATTTTATATAGGATGATGATAAGTCACAAAGGAAATATGCATATTTCAGCAAAAAAAAAACTTATTTTCTCTTCTGTTCTAAATAGCTAGTTAATCAAGTTTTGGGATTCTATAATCTTCTAGCACTTGAAATGAACACTTAATATTAGAACCATCATTAAAAAGGCACAACAAAGAATGTTCTTCCTGCATCAACTCAGGAGGCTGAGATTGCCCCAGGATACAGCTGTTGAAACATTTAAGAGAGCATACCTTGATGGACCCAAAGCAGGATGGCTTTACTGAGGGTAGATCACATCAAACTAATCTGATTGACTTTTTAAACTATGTCAGAAATGTTTTGGATGAAGGTGGTGCTGTGGACATAGCCTATCTCGATTTTAGCAGAGCATCTGATACAGTTCCATATAATGAGCTCCTTGGTTCAGTAGAAAGGAAGTTGGCTCAGGGATAGATCCCAGGGTGTGATGTTAATGGGACACTCTCTGAGGAAAGACCAGTCACCAGTTGTGTACCACAAGGCTCTGTCCTAGGTCCTGTTTTGTTCAATTTATTTGTATTTGTAAGGATTGCTAGGTAAGGTTTGTCTTTATGCTGATGACATGAAGATGTGTATAGAGTTGACATTCCTGGGAGTATTCGTATTATGGAAAACAATTTTGCATTGATGGAAAATTAGTCAGAAAATGTGGAGACTGCAGTTCAATGTTTCTAAGATAATGGTCAAAATGAATCCTCTGGCGGGGTACAGTATTGGGGGTACAGTGTTGGAACAACAGAAGAAAGTGATTTAGGTGTGTTCATAACAGATTATTGCAGTGTGGTGAGTCCTCGCCTGCCAGCAGATCCAGCAGCCGAGTCAGATGAATCGGATGAGGGGGAAGGGTTGCCAGGGGTCACATCGGAGTCTGTGGAAGGCTCTGAGGAGCACAAAGACTCAGAGCTAGATGTGACACCAGGCCCATCTACTCACGCTCAGGCAGAGAGAGACCTAGGTTGGGGGCCTGAACCAAGCAAAGATGAGGAGCAGCTGGGGCCTGTTCCAGATGCACAGAGAGGAAAGGCATGCAGGACAGCAAAGGAGAGTGGGTCGACTCTCCAGGAAAGGTAAAAGACTCTAAGAAGCCATGCCTTGGCTGGACTATAAAGAGGAGAGGCATGGGAGGGACCAGTTGCCAAAGGCAACCATTCATGCTACGGCTTTGTGCTTCTGTTATTGGATTTCTTGCCTCAGGATTCTTGGATATTTAACCAGGTTTGTCAGATTTCTGTGTATTTGAGTGGCTTAAACCTTGAGCATTCCAGCTGAGAACTCAGAGACTGATCTTGTTCATTTCAACAACTAAAGGACTGGTTGGAGTTTGTTCCATAAAAGCTGTGTCAAAATGAAAGGGTTTTATTTTATCAAGTCCTGCTTTGTTCAATGCAAGGGGTACTTTTTTCTTGCGTGTAAGCAGTTGAGCAGTATTCGCGTAGGCAGGGACAGAACACTACAGAATGTGTAAACAGTATGGACAGGCAGTTGCAAAGGAAAACAAAATTCTGGGATATATCACAAGAGGAAACATCAGCAAAAAAGGAGGTCTTAATCCTGCGATATAGGACTTTAGTTAGACCCCATTTGGAAAACTGTGTCCAGCTCTGGAGAGATTACTTTAAAAAAGATATTGATAAGATTGAGTGAGTCCAGAGATGAGTAACAAAAATGGTACAAGCTCTGAGAGACAAAACATATCAGGAAAGAGGGAGGAACTGAGTATGTACAGTCTGGAGGACAGAAGAGAAAGGGGGGATATGATTGAAATCTTTAAATATATTAAGGGTGGGAATAAGGATCTATAAGGCAGTATTTTCAATATTAAGCAAAAATCAAGAACACCGGGGGGGGCATAACCTTAAACTGACAGGAGGGAAGTTCAAAAGTAATGTTAGAAAGTATTACTTCACAGAAAGAATAGTGGAAGCTTGGAATCAATTTCCAGTGGTGATATTAAGTTAATCATCAGTAACTGAATTTAAACATGCTTGGGATAAACACATGTCCATAATCTGACAAAAATTAAAAAATAAAATTAAAAAAATGAAATTAAAAGTCATAAATACATTAAAAAGAAAACAAAAACAACAAAAATAAAAACAAAGGGCAGACTCAATAGATCACTAGGTCTTTTTCTGCTGTCAGTTTTCTATGTTTCTAGAGCTTTTTAGAATTCTTATTTTTTTCTTAAACATCAGCCAATTAACATCTTCGACCAAAGTACACTAGCAAACAAGATGGATCGATGACATCAGCAAGTATTACAGGCCAAATTGACATGCTGGATAAAGAGGCCTTCATCCTGCAGTGGATAGACAATGTCTAAAACGATGCTGACACTAGCAAACAACACATATTATTTATATGTCTCTTTACCTCACAGATGTCTTTTAGGTGTTTGATGTAATCTCTCTCTGTGCTTAGAATTTCATTAATAACATTGGTTCTCATTTGATCCTTTGTTGTATGCCCCATTCCATAGCGATGAGCAGCATTTCTTCCATCTTCTTCCCGACCTTCTTCTAACTTCAGAGGATAGTCTTCAATTGGTTCATCCTGGTTTACTCGGAGCTATATCAAATATGCATTATTATCTTAACATTATTTAATTACTGAGAGGAAGGTGGAGTTTGGGTATCCATGTAAAAATATCAAACCTGAGAGATGTATTCTGTCTAATAAGAATTTGAAAAGCCTTGGCTTACGGTATGGACCTAAAAATCCCTAATTAATTTCTGCTCTATTTCATATAGTAATCCATTTGTTTGTTTTGCTATTATTACATCTATTTCAACAGTAATACAGTAATTTTGCTTTCTAAAACCATTAAAGTACTCTGACTATCCTTTCTCCAATATCTGTAGTACTGCTGCATTCAATTATTTTTTTCAAGAATAACAAACTTTTTTAAGCATCTTAGAAGGTACAGGTAACAGAGTTAGATGTAATTGTAATGAGCCACAGCCATATCACAGATGTGAAGAAGAAGAAAGAAACTTTTACTAATAAAGAGATACAGAAGCTATCTTAATAAAGGATATGGGGTTCACAAGGAGGGGTTCTATGTTCCAGAAGTCAAGGATTAGAGCTGGCTATGTTTTTAAAATTGCATAGTTCAAATTTTCTTACTGTATCCCTGTACTTCAGCACCTCCTGAATATCCAGTGCAATATCACAATTTATGATATTAAAGGTTAAGTATTTACTTGGTGGTGAATTAGGTAATTGGCTGGTAGGATCATTGATCAATGTTTTATCTTAGAAAAAAAATCAAGGACTTTATCTCCAGTATATAAAGAATCCATTGGAAGTACTTATCCAACAGTGTCTTTACTAATGTGGATACAGAGCAAATGACAGCATATTATATGAATAACATAAGACAGCTGTATAACATGTATTCAACTTTGCATGTTCATCCTAAAATATGTTTTTGTTTTATACATCAAGTATTTATAACTTTTCCTCTTCCACTCAAACTAAGCACCATAGACAGGTAACTACAAATTATTGCTGTATAAAAGGGAACATTAAGGATATCGTTAACAATCTTGGATTGCATCCACAGAGATATGGTGTTGAAATCATGGGAAATGACAGTTCTTCTAGGACCAATGCAATTGCCAAACTTTTTTTTGTCTTTCTCAATAAACATGGGAAATATACAAAACATCCACTATAAATCCAAAGATACGTTTACACAGTTTAAAAATAAAGACAAGTAACTACTAATTATTGCTGTATGAAAACTATATTAAAACTAGTAGGCAGCAGTATTTAAACCACACAACGATGCATTCAAATTATCTTCTCTCCCCAGTTCATTGATGAAAAGTTACATGGGTTCTTACCCGTATGAAGCTGGCTGGGAACCAGCCTTCATTCTCCATTATCCTGCCCCACCACCATTCTTTGTTAGTAGCATCCATTACTTCAACAACATCGCCAGCCTTGAAACCTAGCTCTTGGTCATCCATAGTGACATGATCCCAGAGTGCTTCTGCATAGACCACACCACCATCACTGATGAGCTGAAACAGAGAACACAAACATTTTCACAAAGTTATATTGGAGAGATGATCCAGTTTGCTGGGGAGGGAAAAAGCAAAAAGGGGGAGGGGTGGTTTTACCCTATCTATTCAGTAGGCTTTAATGGAGATGTTGTCACTGATCTAACAAACAACAAAATTATGGCTTTGCTAATATAAGTGCTGTTAAGTTTCTCTTTTCTGTCAAACCAGGAACTTAAAGTTTACAAATGATTAGAAACTGATTAGCAGCTACTTAGTTTTGTAATGAAAAGCTTGCTTTGTTGTTAAAACTTGCATCCACTGCGTTCAAACTACTTTTTTTTTCTTCTGTTCAGTCATGTCCAATTCTCGGAGACTGCCTGGACAAGTCTCTGCAGTTTTCTTGGCAAGATTCTTCAGAAGTGATTTGCCATTGCCTCCTTCATATGGATGAAAAGTGACTGGTCCAAGGTCATCTAGCAGGCTTTGTGCCTAAGACTAAAATTCATAGCCACACACTTCATAATTATAGCATCTGGTCTCATTCTTAGGATTTCCAACTCTCCAGCCTGTACAGGTGAAACTCAAAAAATTAGAATATCGTGCAAAAGTTCATTTATTTCAGTAATGCAACTTAAAAAGGGAAACTAATATATGAGATAGACTCATTACATGCAAAGCAAAATAGCTCAAGCCGTAATTTGTCATAATTGTGATGATTATGGCATACAGCTCATGAAAACCCCAAATCCACAATCTCAGAAAATTAGAATATTGTGAAAAGGTGCAATATTCTAGGCTCAAAGTGTCCCATTCTAATCAGCTAATTAAGCCATAACACCTGCAAAGGGTTCCTGAGCCTTTAAATGGTCTCTCAGTCTGGTTCAGTAGGAATCACAATCATGGGGAAGACTGCTGGCCTGACAGTTGTGCAGAAAACCATCATTGACACCCTCCATAGGGAGGGAAAGCCTCAAAAGGTAATTGCAAAAGAAGTTGGATGTTCCCAAAGTGCTGTATCAAAGCACATTAATAGAAAGTTATGTGGAAGGGAAAAGTGTGAAAGAAAAAGGTGCACAAGCAGCAAGGATGACCACAGCCTGGAGAGGATTGTCAGGAAAAGGCCATTCAAAAGTGTTGGGGACTTTCACAAGGAGTGGACTGAGGCTGGAGTCAGTGCATCAAGAGCCACCACACACAGACGGATCCTGGACATGGGCTTCAAATGTCGTATTCCTCTTGTCAAGCCGCTCCTGAACAACAAACAACGTCAGAAGCGTCTTACCTGGGCTAAAGAAAAACAGACCTGGTCTGTTGCTCAGTGGTCCAAAGTCCTCTTTTCTGATGAGAGCAACTTTTGCATCTCATTTGGAAACCAAGGACCCAGAGTCTGGAGGAAGAATGGAGAGGCACACACTGCAAGATGCTTGAAGTCCAGTGTGAAGTTTCCACAGTCTGTGTTGATTTGGGGAGCCATGTCATCTGCTGGTGTTGGTCCACTGTGCTTCATTAAGTCCAGGGTCAACGCAGCCGTCTATCAGGAGATTTTGGAGCACTTCATGCTTTCTTCTGCAGACGAGCTTTATGGGGATGCTGACTTCATTTTCCAGCAGGACTTGGCACCTGCCCACACTGCCAAAAGCACCAAAACCTGGTTCAATGACCGTGGGATTACTGTGCTTGATTGGCCAGCAAACTCGGCTGACCTGAACCCCATAGAGAATCTATGGGGCATTGCCAAGAGAAAGATGAGAGACATGAGACCGAACAATGCAGAAGAGCTGAAGGCCGCTATTGAAGCATCCTGGTCTTCCACAACACCTCAGCAGTGCTGCTTCCATGCCACGCCGCATTGAGGCAGTAATTGCTGCAAAAGGGGCCCAAACCAAGTACTGAGTACATATGCATGCTTATACTTTTCAGAGGTCCGATATTGTTCTATGTACACTCCTTGTTTTATTGATTGCATGTAATATTCTAATTTTCTGAGATTGTGGATTTGGGGTTTTCATGAGCTGTACGCCATAATCATCACAATTATGACAAATCATGGCTTGAACTATCTTGCTTTGCATGTAATGAGTCTATCTCATATATTAGTTTCCCCTTTTAAGTTGCATTACTGAAATAAATGAACTTTTGCACGATATTCTAATTTTTCAAGTTTCACCTGTATGTTTTGTAACATCCTACATAATGAAGAATTTTGGAGATCATGAAAACTGTTAGTTAATCCTAATAAAGTCATTACCAAATTATGATTCAGAAATTAAAATGTTTGCTCTTTCCTCAAAGTGAAATTCAGCTTGGAATAGATAGCTGAAGGATATGGCTGACAGAATATATATATTTCTAGAATTGAGGCAAATAATATTTCAAATAGTATTTAGACTGTCCTATATTACAAAAAAAACTGATTGATCATTTGTCATCAAGTTGTTTTGACTCTTAATGACCACCTAAATATTTTTCATGATCTATCCTTAACCTGATTATTTAGGTCCTGCAACGGCACCCACATCACCACTGTATCTGAGTTTATTCACCTGGCTGAGAATTGTCCTCTGAAGGCAGCTCTTCAAGGTAGACCATACTAGGAAACCAAAGTCATGCCAGCCAGTACTACCTTTACTATAAACTTACTGTAACAGTATCTTCAAGTCGGAATGCAGTTCCCCTCTCCCTCCCTTTATCACCATGAGAATAAACAAGGGACAGTTTCGTCTGAGACATTTTCTTGGGTTATGTTCTGTTTCTTTTATCTGACTGTTACCTTGATAGTAGCTGATTTTGTCTACTCATACCATCGGATCTGGCCGGAGGGATATGCTACTGAATTTCTGTTAAAGAGTTCCATCAGGGGGACCCAGGAAAATAGTATTTTCTGTCACATGCTGTTTGAAACACTGTCCCTCTGGAGATCAGATGAACCCCCAAACCTGTATAATGTATATACTATATATACTCTGTATACATTATTTTAGAATTATTTTACAATTTCGTCAATATAGGATCACAGATTCCCATCTCCTGCATCCTAAAAACCAGAAACGGTAATGTCTTTGGCATTTAAAATACTAAAGATTATTCTAACAAAATAACAATCACTACACATACCAAATACTTGTAAACATCTGGGACTCTCATTTCATAATTTCCTCTGGTTATAGAAGCTCAGGAATGCTGGAAGGCTGTTCGCATGTATTTTGAAGCCTTATGCTGGACTAAAATTACCCCAAAATTCTTGTGACAAAAATTTCAGCATATTTGCATTTCTGTTCAGGATGAGTGGCCCAGCTGAGAAAGAATAGTTGAATAATCATTCTTTATGACTTTAGGTGTGCTCTTGCGAATAATTGAATTAAGAAGATGATGAAAACCTGCCTCTGCTAAAGAGATAGCAGAAATTTGCATTGAACTGCTAATTAAGAGTCTACAAGTATGCAACAGTAAGCATTTTTCAATTTTTCTTTTTATGGGAAAGACTTAGTGCTAAACACAGACTTCATTCCTGCTTGCATTTATCCAACCATCAATCAGCTGATATGAGAGGGGACAAGAAGGGATCTAGACTGAAGTCAGAAATCTGGGTTGCCAGCATATATTCTTTTCTTCCCCAGAAAAGAAATATTTGAAATTCATATATAATAGGTAAATCAAATTAATCTGAGGAGTTCTTTTTTCCAAAGAAGCTCATATCAATGCAGTCCTGATGATGATGACTACACAGCCCTTCTAAGAATAAAATTTTCTATTTCATTGATCCACATTTGGGGATTTACAGCAATAAGCTGTGTGTGTGTATTTGGGTGCACTTCTCCAAGGAATCTACCCACATTTCTGGTGTCAGTACTGTAAGAAAAACCTGCAGAATGCCTTTGCAATCATATACTGTAACAGCAATATCTTCATTTTTAGGAGTCAAGATTACAATTATAAGAATCAACTTTTATAAGCAAAATGAAGGAATTATTTTTACACTACACCTTTTTTGATCTCACAGTTGATTAAACTGATGCAAATTGACAATTGTTTCATTTTACTTCCAAATTAATTTTTATAAGCAAATCATGAAAATTAAGCATATTATCACAGAGCCTTCCTGTTAGTGAATACTAGGTTGCACTAGAATATCCATTCATTCCACAGAATATTTCTAGAAAAGAATGAAGGCTTTAAAAATAATCTCACAAGCATATTATGTATTCCTATTGTTTACTACAGTAAAACTATTTCAATGTATTATTCTTACAGTGGTTTGTTTATTTGTTCAATTTATGTAGCCACCCATTTCACCTGTGACCCTAGGCAGCATACACAATATAAATGCAAAAGCAAACAACTGTCTAGCAATTATAATAAAATTATTAAAACAATTAGAAACTATAACCAGAAAACACGAGAGACTTCAATTAGACTCTTGCACACAATACAGCTTTTTGGGGGACTCCATCTTTCCACAGGATCCCCAACCAAGTTTTCAGGGTCTTCCAGAAGGCCAATAGATTCAGGGCTAATCTCTTCTTGGGAGATGATGGTTCAAAGAAAGGATGCCACAGCAGAAAAGTCTTTCCTGGTTCCCATCCTAATGAAAATAGCTGCAATTTTTAATATAAATTTTAAAGGCTAAATACTGTCTGCTCATGCTTGTTTCATTTCATTTATTTACAGTATTTGAAATTACACCATATTAATGTTTCTCAAAGTGACTTTAAGCAGCAAGTAATAATGGTCTCTTTCCCAGCAAAACCTGTTAATATGTCCCCATACACAGAGATAGCCTAGCAAATATTAATACCTAATGAATGGGGCCTGAACATGCTGCATTCTTAGGACAATTCATTGGCCCAATATCCTTTCTTAATAGTCATGAGAGGATGTGGGTCCGCACTTTACCAACCTCAGAAGGATGGAACCCATTAGGATCAAATTCCAGACTGTGGGTAGAATTATCCTGCAATACTGCATTCTAACCATTGTGCCACCAGCACAAAAAACATAGGTACAACCCTAGTATAAAATTCGAAAGACAGAGAGAGTAATGCTAAATGGAAAAATACAGATGCTTCCTATAGCCACTCATAGTGAAGTGGCTAGAAAGAATCCTAGAAGTCATGTTCTATATACTTTTCCCAATTTTTATTGCCTCCATGAACAAAAAGGAAAAGTAAACAAAAAATGGATAAAGTTTGTGATCCTCTGGTTCATACTGTCTTTCTAACATCAAAGAATAATTGCTATTCAGCAAATCCATAATTCTTCACATCATATGAATGCCAAAACATTGGAATAAAGTTCAAAAATATAAAAGGTAAAGGTAAAGGTTCCCCCGCACGTGCGTGCTAGTCGTTTCCGACTCTAGGGGCCGGTGCTCATCTCCGTTTCAAAGCCGAAGAGCCAGCGCTTGTCCGAGGACGTCTCCGTGGTCATGTGGCCAGCATGACTAGACGCCAAAGGCGCACGGAACGCTGTTACCTTCCCACCGTAGTGGTCCCTATTTTTCTACTTGCATTTTTTTTACGTGCTTTCGAACTGCTAGGTTGGCAGAAGCTGGGACGAGTAACAGGCGCTCACTCTGCTACGCGGCACTCGGGATTCGACCCGCCAAACTGCCGACCTTCTGATCGACAAGCTCAGCGTCCTAACCCACTGAGCCACCGCGTCCCTTATATATATTCACATTTAAATGATATCAATCTTTCTAACGTTGTTATCAATGAATTTAAAAATATAACAACAAATAATAGGACAAGTCCAAAACCTTGGAGTACATGTTTTCTCCCCATGTAATTTTACAATTCCATCATAATGAAATTCACCATCAGTCTTTCTTAAATATGTCCCAAGGTATCCAGTAAACATGCAATAAAATATTTAGTGTATGTCTAAACTAGATTAATGAGATGGAAAAAAATTCACCAGTCTTTTTCAGATTTCTCAATCTAAATATTGCTAATAGCTAAAGAGCAGTTAACAAGCAATTTCCAAAATTTATTAGAAAAGGAACTAAGTGAACCTTAAAGGCGCCAACCATTGTTTGAGAAAGATGGCTATTCCCTTATCCCCCAAAGCAATAAACATGCCAGAGATAGGTTGGGGTCTCCTTGCAAGGAGCAACTGTATGGAGCAATATGGGTGATCTCAAGTCCTCTCTTTGTCCAGAGAGGAATTACAAAGAACCAGTCTACTTGCCCACTCTTCACTCAGCCATAGTGGACAGCTCTGCTTTTAGCAGACCTGTCTTCAGTACACTATTTCTTCCCCCAAAGTCCCAATTTTTTCCCCAAAGTCCTGATTTTTAGGCTCAAAAATGTATAGGGATAGTAATTCTAGCCATAAAATAAAGATATATCTGCTGCTTGGGAGAAAGAACATGAGGAATCTAGAAAAAAAACATTAAAATACTAAGACATTAAGTGAATGATATAAACTGACCACAGCTTTTCTCTATGTAGCACAAAGCTTTGCAAGTTGGAGCATCAGAAGGTTGAATGAATGGAGACTGCAGGAGAAACCTGTTGAAAATATTTTGGCATGTAGAAAGAACAAATCATTTCATACTAGATGAAGTGAAACAAAACTCCTCATTGGAAGTGCTAATAACAAAGTCAATGCTTAAAAGTTTAGGGCACAATATATAATACCAAGAGTCAACGGAGAAACCCCTAGACCTGGAAAAATCAAAGGCAATAAAAAATAGGCCAACAGAAGAGATAAGGTAGATAGACATTACCAGTGATGACAAAAGCATGAGCATACAAGAATTCAAGGAAGCAGTTTCTGAAAGTTTCCTTCTGAACTCATGTCTATTGTGTCCCCAAAAAGTCAGAACTGACCGAACAACAAAAATGTAAACAGAAAATGCTGAATATTTGGGAATGCTGGAATATCTACAGCTTTTCAGAATCAGACCAGCATTTCAAAATAATTTTAGGGAACTTTATTCAAAGCTTTGTATGCTCATGAAAAGTACCAACACACAGGTACCTGACATAGAGCCGCAACTGAACCTGGAATTTCAGTTGTAAGTTGTTGCAGTCATAAGTGACTGGTCACTATGTGACCAGATTCAATTTTATGATAATTTTTACAACAGTCACCACAGTTGTTAAGCATTGTCAGAAGTCCAAATCAAGCTTATTCAAATGGCCAGTTTTTGCTGGAAAATGGCAAAATGTGATCGCATGATTGCAGGACTCAACAATCAGTCATAAATGTTAGCCTGTTACCAAGCATCCTAAATGTAATTACATTACAGTGGGTGTGATACAGCAGTCATAACTTTGAGGACAGGTTGTAAGTAACATTTTTGAGTCCACTGTAACTCTGAATAGTCCTTAAACAATTGGTTCTAAGTCAACAACCATCTTGTATATGCTTCTTATGCTTCTCATTCTGCCTATGATTAATGCCATGCTGTGAATCCTTTAGCTAACAATAACAGCCATTTCAAATATTTCTTACAGCATCATTTGTTCATTTCAAAACAAACTTCCCTTAGGTTGCAGAATAAATCAGGAAGCCCCCTTTATAGATACCCCTTTATAGATTTTAATCTTAAATAATGACTAAAATCAGCAACTAATTGACTCAGTATTCTTTTACACACTGGAAAGTGTACAGAGGATAATCTAAATAAGAAGCTCTTGAGAACAGTTTAATTATGGAAAATATACAATTTTCCTTTCTTGCAGATATTTATACTTTGCTGCAAACATACATATTTGCACTAAAGCTCTGTTCAAACATATGGAAAATAAACCAAATAAATCTGTGAACATGGATTGATTTACATGGCCAAACTGGAGATAAATGCAATTTGTACATAGATATCTTTGGGCAAAATTGAATACTGAATATGGGAGCAATGGGGGAAGAGTAGATACAATGCTTATCTATGAGTTTTTATTATAAGAAGCCCAGGAACAGAAAGTCTCCCCTACACATCTGCAATGTATTTATAGCTGTATAATTACAGTATGAAAACCTTTACCAGGGTTCTTCAAATTATAACTATTCCAGGACAAAACCACATGTAAGCTGCAATCTTATATTCATGTAGTAGGAGTTCCATACAATTCATTTTGACTTATATTTGAGCAGATGGAGTAACGCTGCACTCTTGATTTTATTTCTAAATACAATATTAGAACATTCTTCTCAACCACAATATTGACAATAATTTAAATATGAGCCAGCAATGTGCTGCAGCTGCCAAAAAGCCAACACAGTCCAACAAAGAATGGTTGCAAGAATTGGGTATGCCTAGTTTAATGAAAAAAAGGACTAGGGGTGACATGATAGCAGTGTTCCAATATCTCAGTTGCTGCGACAAAGAAGAAAGGGTAAACCTATTCTCCAAAGCATCTGAAGGCAGGACAAGAAGCAATGGATGGAAACTAATCGAGGAAGGAATCAACCTAGAGATAAGGAGAAATTTCCTGACAGTTAGAACAATTAATCAGTGGAACAATTTGCTTCCAGAAGTTGTGGTTGCTCCAAAACACTGGAGATTTTTGAGAAGAGATTGGACAACCATTTCTCTGAAATGGTATAGTGTTTCCTGCTTGAGCAGGAGGTTGGACTAGAAGACCTCCAAGGTCCCTTCCAACTCTGTTGTTCTCTTATAATCACATTTCTTTGAAAGTACAATTGTTTCCTACTGTAGCTCTACTTTACTAAACCCTTACTAACCTGTCTTTGTTCCCTCAGGTTGCCTTACAGCTTTTCTCACCCATTGCTTTCTGCTACCTCAGTAGTTCTTGGTTCTTTCCTCTTTGCAGGGTTACTTTCCATCTTCCCACTGGATCACCTATATTCTTCCTGCTACCTTCAAATCCCTCCAGACTAGCTTGAAATATTTCAAAACGATGCACTCATTTCCAGCCACCTTTCTTATTTTTTAATGAAAGTCTTTGTTTCCCATGGCAGTTGGTTGTAGACCAGATTTTCCTTTGAAGTAGTTCTAGAGCCCAGGTGGGGGGCAGGGGGAGAATAGAATAGAATAGAATAGAATAGAATAGAATAGAATAGAATAGAATAGAGTAGAGTAGAGTAGAGTAGAGTAGAGTAGAGTAGAGTAGAGTAGAGTAGAGTAGAGTAGAGTAGAGTAGAGTAGAGTAGAGTAGAATAGAGCTGGAAGGGACCTTGGAGGTCTTCTAGTCTAGCCTCCTGCTCAGGCAGGAGAACCTATATCATCTAAGACAGGTGACTGTCTAGTCTCTTCTTTAAAATCTCCAGTGATGGAGTGACCATGATTTCTTGGGGTAAGCTGTTCCATTGATTGATGTCCTCACTGTCAGGAAGTTTCTCCTTAATTCCAGGTTGCTTGTCTCTTTGATCAGTTTCCAACCATTGTTTCTTGTCCTTCCCTCTGGTGCTTTGGTGAATAATGTGACCCCCTCTGCCTTGTGGCAACCCCTCAGATACTGGAACACTGCTATTATGTCTCCCCTATTTCTTTTTTTCTTTGGACTAGCCAAACCTAAGTCCCGTAACTGTTCTTCCTATGCTTTAGTCTCCAGGCCTTTGATCATCTTAGTTGCTCTTCTCTGAATTTTTTCCAAACTCTCAATATCTTTTTTGTGATGTGATGAGCAAAATTGGCTGCAGTGTTCCAGGTGTAGTCTTACTAGGGTTTAATAAAGTGGTACTAATACTCCATGTGACTTTGATTCTATGCCTCTGTTTATACAACCCAGGATTGTATTTGCTTTTTTGGTTACTACTACACACTGCTGGCTCATAGTCAAGTGATCGTCCACTAAGACGCCAAGGTCCCTTTCACAGTTACTATTTTTAAGCCAGGCCTCACCCAATCTGTTTTTGCACCTTTGGTTTTTCCTGCCTAAATGTAAGACTTTGCTTTTCTCCACATTGAAACTCATTTTGTTGGATAGGGACCATTGTTCAAGTTTATGAAGATCTTTTTGGATTCTGAGTTTACCTTCTGGGATGTTGGCTACTCCTGTCAGTTTGGTGTCGTCTGCAAATTTGATACTCACAAATTTATACTCACAGATAGAATGGAATACACCACAGAGATTAAGGCCCTTCATCAGCAGAGTTAAAATTCCCTGCAAAATGTTTCTCCCTAATCATATCCTCCATGCAGTTTGTGAGTCCCCAGGCAGGACATAAAGGCAAGGAAAGAGGCTCTGTTTACTCCTGGGTCTTGCTCACACTACCACAAAAACTAAGCTCCAGCAGCATAGTACTTCTGAATATTTAGCTTCAAGCCACAGATTGGCCTGTTCTCTAGGAGCCTTAGGGCATCCATGGAATATAGCTAACAATTTGATAAAGCCACAATTACATTTCGTGAAGATATCCAAGGAAACAGTCCTTTATTTATTTATTTATTTTTTGCAGGAAGATAAGCTAGACTGCTTTTTCTATTGCCAAGGTATCAATTAAATGTACTTAGTAGCTAGTATTGTGTGCTCAAAAATAAAACCAACTTCCTTTGCCCTTCCAGCTTCTTTTGCTATGCCACCCCTACTGCAACTTGCAACATCGGGGGTCCTGATTTTATTTTTTTGTTGTTCTGATCTGTAACTTTCTTCAAAGTTCTGCTCATCCTCAACAAAGAACCTGTCATAGGTTCGTTTTTGTTTGTTTGTTTTTGTTTGTTTTTTGTAGTAAAGTCTTATCATACAATGTTTAATGTCTGGAAGGAGAAAAGGCTTTGTTCTGAATACCTTATCTTATACATTGTATTTTTTTATTTATTTATTTTAATTCCATTTATATCCCACCCTTCTCCGAAGACTCAGGGCGGCTTACAAGCTTAGCAGTAGCCTTCATTCTATGTATATGCCTGCTTATTAGGGCTTTCACACACACCCCAAGCGGCATTATTACAAAGTCAGCTTATTCCTTATTTCATAATTCAAGATTTTAATAGCAATGACTACCAATAAAATTCTGGTTCCCCCTGCTCTACCTTCACATCTGTCATTGATTATTTCACTACTTCTTGAATAATATAAGTCTAGCCTATATTATAAAAAAACAGAGAAAAATTGCATTTAGCACTGGATTTCAGTTCTTTTAGAATCAGTGCTGAACTCCTAGGAAAAAACAGTAGTTCCATTAGCAAACATGGGATCAAACAAAAAGATATCATAGTTTTTTTAGTAACTTTAGGCTAAGAAGGGGGTTGTTGAGTTTCTAGAGATTGGAGGATTTATTCAAAGGCTTGATAACAAGTAGCACATTCATATTTTCCATTTAACATTACTGCAGGATTATTTTGAACTTGAAGTATTTGTTGAAGAATTAATGGCTTTTGCTGATAAAGTCCAAATCCTCTTCCTTACCTTTCTCCTATACACTTATACATCAATGTCTGAATTTCTGAATGGAACTAAGTAGGCAATAAAAATATATCATTATTTTTTTAAAAAAATGATTTTTCCATATTATAGAAGGCTTGTTTCAGCTATTATGCCTTTTTGCTAGAGAAAAAGGGGAAAGAAATCACTTTTGTGTCCAAAGTTCCCACTGGTCATTTTGTTCATGCCCTTCTACACACAAATGCTCTAAAATAATTAAGAGAATGGGATAATCACCATTGAAGACATACATTCCACAGTGCAGCTGTCAGTTGTAAACACAGATTCCTAATGTACTCTAATGATCCATCATTAATCCATTACAGCTAATTGAGCATTACTTATATTTCTGCACATATATTCTCAGAGGCCCAATAGTCTCAATTATAAAGCAGTCCTGGTTCTAGCAGTTTGAGGTTTTCTTACAGTAGTTGCAGACAAAGAGCCATTTTCTTGTGTAATAGTTCGTCAATTAAGTGCTCCTTAAAAAACCCATTGACCCAGCCTTTGGGCACTTTAAAGCCCACTCGCCAAAGAGGGGGAGCACCTCTGCATTCAGCAATGTAGGGATCCATCCAGAAGTTATTGGCACCTGCTCAATTTACCATCTAGCTGCAGTCTTTTTTCCTTGCAGAAGGATAGGCAAGAGGAACAGGGTGAGCTGGGAGACAACGTGCTGATGAATAACAGGAGACAGGCGCAGGTAGACAGTTATGACAGAAGAGATGCCAAACCAGAATCAGACAAGGAAGAGCTGATCTGCTGATTAATCTTGGAAGCCCTCATACAGTCCTGCTTCTCAGTAAAATGCCAGAAGAAACATAAGCACAACGTTAATGATGATGAGAAAAAGCAAAATGACAAACACCACCACACGTTGAGTGTCCGGGTTCATATTGCACCGGAGGAATGTGTGAAGAGCACTCCATCGGTGCCTGCTCTGATTAGATCCCTTTGCCATGCTGACAATAGCTCTGGCTCTAGAAAAACAATATTTTAGCAGCTTAGCAGCACTGTCTCTGGAAGGAAAGCCAAGGAAGAGGGGGGGAGGGTACAAACAATGGAGTCAGCTTTCAGAAAGCAAAACTTAATCAATTTCCTGCAACCATTATTATCAACTTTCAAGCATAATGCATGCACATGCTGGAACGCTGTCTTCCCTTTCCAAGAAATTCTTATCTTTGTTTTATCTCAGCAAATCATCAGCTTTTCATTTTATCTTCCAGAAAAGAGCTGCCTCATTGCATTAGCTGAGTGAAGCTCCTGTAGCAGGAAGCCTCTGTGTGCTGGAACTCAGGGATCTCAGCAGTTGGACTGGCTTCCCAAAGAGCTTGTCGGCTATTTGCTAAGCACTGTAGCTAGGATACAGGCAATCCTTAGCAACTAGAGAAAGGGTGGGCATGAGGCTTTCCAGGAGAGCTGCAGAAATGGATGTCATATCATTCTCACAATATAGCTATATACACACGCACATAAGATATACATAAATTACTAGATGCTTTTCTGCAGATGTAGATAGAAATATATTGAAATATATTGCAACTAAAACAAGGAGAAGCTTTTGGTACCTTAACATGCCATTAATTAATTAATTAATTACATTTCTATACCGCCCACCTCAAGGGACACGGTGGCTCAGTGGGTTAGGATGCTGAGCTTGTCGATCAAAAGGTCGGCAGTTTGGCGGGTCGAATCCTGAGTGCCGCGTAACAGAGTGAGCGCCTGTTACTCGTCCCAGCTTCTGCCAACCTAGCAGTTCAAAAGCACGTAAAAATGCAAGTAGAAAAATAGGGACCACTACAGTGGGAAGGTAACAGCGTTCCGTGCACCTTTGGCATCTAGTCATGCCAGCCACATGACCATGGAGACGTCCTTGGACAAGCGCTGGCTCTTCGGCTTTGAAACGGAGATGAGCACCGGCCCCTAGAGTCGGAAACGACTAGCACGCATGTGCGGGGGAACCTTTACCTTTACCTTTTACCGCCCACCTCTTCTCTATCCTATCAGTAGGCCCGTTGGGCCACCAGAAGGCCATGAGTATGGGGGAAGATCTCACCTCCAATGGGCGAATATTTCTGAAGGCAGGGTCACACCAGAAAAGGCTCTCCTCCTGGACCCTGCAAGTCAAAATTCTTTGGCCAATGGTGTAATGTATTGGGATTTTTACTTGAACTGTTTCACGTGTCTGTTTGAATGCTGCTTAAGGTTGCTCAATGGTGTGTCTGTGTAACAGTCACTGGCTAAGCCAGACTTCATGTCTCCAAGAAGATCATTGGATGATTTGGGGCGGGAATGGGTTCCTTAGTGGCCAACCATATAAGTAGCTGCACAGCAGCCTCTGTTTCAGTTCTGTTTCTGTTTGCCTAAATAAAGCATGTTCCTGTTTGCAACCTTCCATCTCGCTTATTGCCTGCAAAGAACTGGCTATACAACACTGGCGACGAGGATGGGATGATGCTTCTTTGAAAGAGCTTGAAGTCACTAGGGGTGAGGCCAGCACAGAGCTTGGCAGGGACCGCGTTTCCCCCCCCCCTTGATCTGCTTAGCAAGCCACACTAGAGACCACCCCGCCCTGTGGACCAGTTCCAGGGCCTATGAAGAAGAAGCAGCACGAGGCAATGCGAGACACAAGCCGCGAAGACGTCTAACCATGTCAAAGGTCGGAAAGCTTGAGGAATTCAATGTCACACACCCAGAAAGATGGTCATCCTACATTTCAAGAGTAGAGAACTACCTCCACGTAAACCAAATCACCGAAGATGGCCTGAAGGCTGCAACACGTCTCTGTGTCTGTGGGCCTGCAACATTCGACATCACAGAGAACTTAGTCGCACTGGCACAGCTGGAGTCCATTACTTATGCGGACCTGAAGAAATGGCTCAGTGACCATTTTCAACTGAAGCTGTGGGTGATAGCTTGGAGGTATGCCTTCGAACAGTGAGTACAACAACCCGGCGAGACGGCCACAGAGTTCATCGCAGCATTGAGACAAGCTTTGCACCTCTGCCAATTCTCAGACTTGGAAGAAAGTCTTCAAGATTGTCTCCTCTGTGGACTAAGGAGTAGAGAGCTCCAACAAAAACTCTCTTGCTCCAAGAAGCCTTAAAAGAAGTTATGGCAGATGAAGCCGCCGCCGGGCCGTGAAGGCATTGTGGCCCACCAAAAGCACTCCACATGAAGAAGCCGCCAACATGAGGACGCCAAACATCAAGAAGACATTGACTCCAACCACATAGTTGACAAGATCCAGTGGCACCACAACAAGGAACTGAAGCCCCCTTACAAGGCAGTTCCCTTCCTTCAATTTTTGGGCTGTGGCGGCTGCCAGCAATAAGCAGACTGCCGATTCCGGACAGCCACGTATCAGGCCTATGGGAAATCCAGCCACATTGCAGCTCTCTGTAGAGGTCACTACAAGGACCGACAACTGGATGAGCCATACAGGAGAGGTACCAGGGCACTGGGACAGCATAGAATAGGGTTCTGCTCCAGTTGCAGGATTGTCTGCCACATGGGAGCTTGCCGCCCACTTAAACCAAAACTTTGGCTTCAAGTCGAGCTGCAAGGCGTTCCTTTCAGGATGGAACTGGACACTGGTTCAGGAGTATCCATTATTTCACTTGAGACTTTCCGGTTCGTGTGCAACTGCAGCAAGAGGTGGGCCAACCTTAGGCTGTCCAACATCATTTTAACTGACTTCCAAAATTCCCAGGTAGCCATCAAAGGCAAGGCCACTTTGGCTGTCAAGTTCAAAGGGTTTTCGGGCCTCCTAGATGTAATTGTGGTGGAGGGCCAGAGAATGAGTTTAATTGGGCTTGATTGGTTTGATGCACTGGGTATTCAAGTAACCATCGTGATTTAATAATTCTAGAGCAGGGCTTTTCAACCAGTGGTATGCGTACCACTGGTGGTACGCGAGCACCTGGCTGGTGGTACGCGGCGTCGCCTTCCTCCCTCCCCCCGCTTCCACCCCTGCTCCGCTTTTTCCCAGCTCACTTGCTTGCAGAAAACATGCTGCTTGGCAGCAGCCTGCAAAAACCCTACCGAGGGTGCGCCAAGAGCGCAGGTGCAGAGTGAGGCCCCGCCCTCCCCAGGGACTCGTTGTTCAGCAACCTGATTGACTTCTTCTCATGTTGCCCTTCCCCCACTCTTCTTACTTTACAAGTAAGCTGTTCTCCAAAGTGCCTCCTGGGTGCACGGGGTCGACGCAGCAAGGCCGGTGCATGGGCGTGACTTTATTTCCTCCCAGAGGACACTCCCCAGGGCTGAAGGAGTGACCATGGTGAGGTGGGACCACCGCGCCTTCCCAGAGGGAGTGGAGGAGGGGGTTGTGGGGGAAGTGTGTCTGCCAGCTGGCCGACACGGCCCTGCAGAGAGTGGGCTTTGCCCGGGACAGTGTGCATGCCTGCCCCAGCATGCCATGTTCAGGAAAGCAGGGGTGTGAGACACTGGTCCCTGCGGCCGGGGTCCCGGGAAGGCTGCAGCAGGTTGGACCGCCCAACCAGCCCGCCTGTCAGCCGGGAAGGTGAGAGGTTGCAGCGGCTCTCAGCGCAAGCCAGTCTCAGCTCTGCCTGCCTGAAGGTGATCTTTACTTACATCAAGCTTCCTCCCGCCACCGCCTCACTTTGGTCTCCTCATCAAAGACACCCTGCTTCCCTTCACCTCGGGGGGGGAGCATTGGGGGCCCGCCCCCTTTCCATCAGTGGAGTTCCGTGTTCACCTGGAGCACCTTGAACATGTGGAGAGAAATGTAGGGACAATGGGAGAAAGGGAGGGAAGGAAGGCACCCACGCCAGTCCCACCCCCCTCTACCAGAGACCCATGGATTCCCCACACACAGGCACCCTGCAACCTGGATGATTTTTATTTTTTTTAATTTTTATTTTAATCCCATTTATATCCCGCCCTTCTCTGAAGACTCAGGGCGGCTTACAATTTAAGCACAAATCAATGTGCTTAGCAATAACCTTCATTCTATGTATATGCCTGCTTATTAGGGCTTTCGGGGGGCCCCGCAGCGGCATTATTACAAAGTCAGCTTATTGCCCACAACAATCTGGGTCCTCATTTTACCTACCTCGGAAGGATGGAAGGCTGGGTCAACCTTGAGCCTGGTGGGATGCGAACCTGCACTAATTGCAGGCAGCTGGTGTTACTTAAGGAGGCATTAGCCCACTGCTCCACCAAGGATGATGAGCTGCCCCCCCCCCCCAGCCATTGACTTCGCTTGTCAAAAAGTTGATCACATGACTCTGGGACACAGAATGTCATAAGTATGAATCAGTTTCCAAGCATCCAAATGTAAATCACATAACCCTGGGGATGCTGTAATAGTCATAAGTGTGAAAAATGGTCATAAGTCACTTTTTCAGTGCCCTTGTAACTTCAAACAGTCACTAAGTGAATTGTTGTAAGTCGAGGACTACCTGTATTTTATCATTTTTTTTCCTTTTTTTTGGTCAAGTTTTTGACACCTTGCTGGGGGACTGGTGGTACTCGGATATTGTCTTATCCTAAAAGTGGTTCAATGGGTGAAAAATTGAAAAGCCCTGCTCTAGAGGACATTATAAAATGCTAGTGTGGAAAGAACCTTACCCTTCTCTCAGATGAACCATTTTTAAAAAATAACACCAACTTTCCTCTTTATGTTGAAGATACTTGTTTATAAAGTACCAAGACTTGTATGATAGGTTTATCATGTGCTGCTGGTAACTGAGTGGTGAATATAGAAGCAGATCCCACATGAAGATAAACAGTACTCACCTGTTCAATATTTAGATGATCTGTCAAGGTTGTTCTGTGGACATTGCCAGGAAAAGGGATATTAATTATTTTAATGTTGTGATTTGCTTTGAACCTGTTAAAATTATTATTATTCTGTAATGATGCATAATAAGGAACAAAACAAGGTAGTCTCTAATTTTTTAAAAAATATATAATAATCATGTCCAATGATGAAAATCAGATTTCAGAGAAATAAATAAGATTTGTTTACTCTCTCTGTACCAGCAATATCAGAGTTATGTCTGTCAAAATCTTTGGAAGAAAAAAAATACCCAAGGTCACTGCATCATTGTAGTCAAGAAATGGAAGGAAACCAGTATTGCAAATTTCAGAGATTTGGTACTTCATATTATTAGAAACCATTTCATAGGAATAACTCAAGGGTACATTAGGCAATATGCAAGATATTAGGATTAGTGTCCCTTTTCTCAAGCTTGGAAAGATTTTATTCCATTTGCTAAAAGTTCAGACTGAATTAAGAGACCTTTGTCAATAACAATGAAGAGGATTTTGCAGGCAAAAGAAAATGATTATTTTGAAGTGAAGAGATGTCATGAATTGACATTTGAATCGACATTTACTTTGGCTCCTTAATTAATTGTGTGATGTTTCTGAATACAATGCTTTTATTCTAATCTTTTAATTGCCAAAAGTGTGATTTTATGTATGTATTATCTATAACAAGACAAATATTATTTTGGTAGCTTAGCTTGATATTTTGGTATTATATATTTGGAGAACCAATATGGTGTAGTGATTAAATCAGAGGAATATAGCTTTTGCTCATAAAATCTCTACATAATATCACAAGAATTTCTGTTATTTTCCTTTTATATGAAGCAAGAATGATTTAATCCATCTCACACACACACACACACACACACACAGCCTTGACAAATACTTAACATTATATATATATATATATATATATATATATATATATATATATATATATATATATATATATACAGTATATATATATATATATATATATACACAACTTAGATTCATTCATGGAAGAGCTAAGCATCTTAGCACCATTTTTGAAGTAAATCTTGCATCAGATAAATATCAAAATGTTTAGAACCCTTTACTGTGCATCTACTAGATTACATCATACTCACTACAGACCAATCAGTTAATTCAAAACAGGCTATTAATTGGAGATGATGATCATGAAGCAATAATTTTAGGTCAGCAAATTGCTAGGTTTACTGATTGACTCAGGGCTCTGTTCTGGGCCCAGTGCTCTTCAACATCTTCATGAGGGAATAGATGGGGAACCCATCAAATTTGCAGATGACACCAAGCTGGCAGGAATAGCCAACACTCCAGAAGACAGGCTTAAGATACAGGAAGATCTGGACAGACTTGAACATTGGGCACTATCTAACAAAATGAAATTCAATGGTGAAAAAAGTAACGTTCTACATTTAGGCAAGAAAAACCAAACATACAGGTATAGTATAGGTGGTGCCTTGCTCAATAGTAGCAACTATTGGAGTCCTAGTGGACAATTACTTAAATATGAGCCAGCAGTGTGCTGCAGCTGCCAAAAAAGCCAACACAAAGTTGCATTAACAGAGGGATGGAATCAAGATCACATGAAGTGTTAATACCACTTTACAATTCTTTGGTAAGGCCACACTTGGAATACTGCATCCAGTTTTGATCACCATGATGCAAAAAAGATGTTGAGACTCTAGAAAGAGTACAGAGAAGAGCAGGAAAGATGATCAGGTGACTGGAGGCTAAAACATATAAGGAACGGTTGCTGGAATTGGTTGTGTTTAGTCTAATGAAGAGAAGGACGAGAGGTGACATGATAGCAGTGTTCCAATATCTCAGGGGCTACCACAAAGAAGAGGGAGTCAAGCTATTCTCCAAAGCATCTGAAGGCAGGACAAGAAGCAATGGATGGAAACTAACCAAAAAGAGAAGCAACCTAGAACTAAGGAGAAAATTCCTGACAGTTAGAACAATTAATCAGTGGAACAACCTGCCTCCAGAAGCTGTGAATGCTCCAACACTGGAAGTTTTTAAGAAGAGACTGGACAGCCATTTGTCTGAAATGGTATAGTGTTTCCTGCCTGAGCAGGGGGTTGGACTAGATGACTTCCAAGGTCCCTTCCAACTTTATTATTATTGTTGTTATTGTTATTCATACAGTATTGTCTTAAGGACTGACTTTCCTCTGCTTGCCAATCCAAGAATAAACTGAGATTTTTTTTTTCAAACTCCTCCCAGCAAGATGAGTCAGATAGAATATAAAATGTCCTTTCCTGAAAAGTTATCTATTGCCTACTTTACATGGTAGCAATTTGACACCTAGTGGTCTTTCACTCCAATCTTCCAAAAAATTAAAAACAGATCAAATAAAAAAAATGTTTATGTCACTTCCACCAATTATGAGATATGTTCCTGTAATTCTTCAGAAGATAAGGATGCCAAATGTGGCCCTTGACTCCTTTGAACTTATGGGTGATACTTCATTATTAAAAGGACTGCTTTATAATTGGTGACATGGGCTCACTGGTAGGTTTAGACATTTATTGCTTTGGCATTGTGGAACCCATCTCTCCTGGGAGGTGTTTTAAGCATTGTTACTAAGTATTTTCTTTTTGAAGTGTTAATGATAGGGATGTTTAAATATGTTTTCAGTTTCATAAGGATATCAGTCTATACATTTAAGCTACAATTTTAAGTCCTGCCATGAGATAAATGAATTTCTAGAAAATGCACAACATGAAATGTATTTTATTTGCCTTAGTTACTAAGAGCTGCAGTACCTCATTGATAGCAAGTTGTTCTCCTCCACCACCTGGGTGGCCATAACGATGACTTGAACTTCGGAAATCTTCATATAAATCCTCTTCACTCCCAATGTCATCACTGGTTTTCTCTAGTGATCCATCAGCAATTACTAAAATGACAAATACATACATATATAGGCATATTTGTTTAAAGATGTTGGCAAAATCAGGATGGAAGTATTGTGATTAAGCAATAATTTTAGGGCTATGAAGTGCTTTAGATGTGCAGGCAAAAATATATTGCAAAGCATGTGCTCTGTCACAGCAGAATCCCAGGAAAAGTCACCTTTGTCTTAACGAGTTGCAGATACAATACGATACGATAATCTTTATTGTCACTGTCCCATACAGAACAACAAAATTGAAAAATCCACATCAACCCCACAAAACCCAACAAAAACAACAAAATACATATCAACATACCACCCACTCCACATATACACATTTAACCCCTAAAAACACCCTAACACTCTAAAAACTAAATACAGAAGTTCTCTCAGAAACTGCATTCTGCTGCATTCAAAGCCAAAACCGCTTTTGGATAAAAACTATTTCTCAAGCGGCTGGTCCTGGTCTTTATGACCCTATACCTCCTTCTAGAAGGCAGAAGCTGAAAGAGATCATTTCCGGGGTGCG
This sequence comes from Vipera berus, assembly GCF_964194415.1. NCBI lineage: Eukaryota > Metazoa > Chordata > Lepidosauria > Squamata > Viperidae > Vipera > Vipera berus. Next base: position 44,880,006 of record NC_138207.1, read on the forward strand.
TGCAATCCTGCACAATCTCCACAGCTTTCTTATAACACCTGGAGGCATAGATTTGATCTAAAGTAGGAAGAGTACACCCAGTTATTCTCTCCGCAGTCTTTACGACCCTGGACAGCATTGTTTTTTCCCTGACTGTACAACTCCCAAACCACACACAGAGACCATAGGTTAACATGCTCTCTATGGTACAGTGGTAGAATGCCAACAACAGGTCCTTTGAGAGATTATGCTTCCTGAGAATTCTCAAGAAGTATAACCTCTGCTGTGCTCTCTTCATCACAACTTTGGTGTTTGCTCCCCATGTCAGATCATCTCTTAACTCCATTCCCAGAAATCAAAACATGATGTATGCAACCCCACACTCTGAAGCATCTTTTTTGCTACTGAATCCAGCATGTTTCCCTGTCAATAATTTATAAAAAATATAATAGGAGTGTTTTACAGAGGTCTTACGAGGAAAGCGCATTAGCTAGTACTCCTTGGAAAAAGAATAAAAAATTGGAATCTATTATACCATAGCATGCATCTTCTTATAATAAATTAATTTCTTCTAAGGGCACTTCTGCTTCAGCAGCATTTCACCCCAATCCCACATACAACAGCTTGAAACCAGACATAATTGTATTTCCATCTGCCAATCTCAAAATGCAGAGAATGTTCAACATCCTGAACAGTGTTTATCTCCCCATCACCACCAACCCTGACCAATGACAAAATACAAAGACCTATCTCTGACTGGGGAAAAAAATCCCATTATAAAATAAACTGCAATTGAATTTCTCCTTTCTCTATATTTCAGAATATGTGTAGGTGTGCAATCAGGTGATTTGTAAAAAAAAAAAGTTAACAAAAACATTGAGATCCTTTGCTGTCATTTCTCTGTTGCATTAACAACCACCCCATGGCCAAAAAAAAGTAGTTAAGATGGAAATTTAAGTTCACAAGCAATTTAGAACCAGGCTTTCCCCAATAATTGACACTAACACTTTATGTTTCTAGGCAGCTGAATGATGGTGGTAAGAGATAACTAAGTTTTACACTTCCATCTATTGGAAGTTACAAGTTCAACAGGATGCTAATCTCTATGGGATAGCTTGAATCTTGGAGCCAAAAGTAGAATGAGGCAGAAGTTTCTACAAATTGGAAAACAGATTGCTCATACAGTATGTATAGTCACAGAAATTCCAAGAAAAGGATGAAATTTTCTGTTAATAAACAGAATACAATAAGAAAACAAACCATTATCTAAAATAGTTGACATTGTGAGTACCATAAGGTGCAGAGAAGATTCTAAAGTGGTGCAAAGCATTAGCATGAAATACCCGAAGATCCTAGTCCATTGGCTGGCCTTAAAAGAAGCTGCAATCTGTTAAACACAAGGACCACAAAGATAGTAACAGTATCTGGCCTCAAAAGGACTGTTATTTGGATTATTAAAATGTTACAGCTGAGAAAGAGTGAGAAACAATTGCTCAGCCCTGCCCTATCTCAGGAGAATGCATACAGGCAGTCCTCAACGTACGACCACAATTGAGCCCAAAATTTATGTTGCTAAGTGAAATATTTGTTAAGTGAGTTTTGCCCCATTTTACGACCTTTCTTGCTATTGCAGTTGTTAAGTTAGTAACATGGTCGTCGAGTGAATCTGGCTTCCGCATTGACTTTGCTTGTGAGTAGGTTGTAAAAGGTACTCACATGACCCTGGGACACTGCAACCATCATAAATATGAACCTGTTGCCAAGGATCCAAACTTTGAACATGTGACCATGGAGATGCTGCAACGGTCATAAGCATGAAAAACAGTCATAAGTACCTTTTTTCAGTGCTGTTGTAACTTTGAATGGGCACTAAATGAATTGTTGTAAGTTGAGGACTACATTTATGGAGATCACAAGTTGCCCTTCTTTTTCAGTTCTTGCCTCAGTGAAAACTTTTGTTGCACACCAATCATCCTAATTCAGTCACAGAAGCACCATAGAGTACTGAGAGATACATCCATTTGAAATAGTAGGAAAGACACTCCTGGTTAATGAACCTGAAAAAGCAATAGTATACGGTAACTAGGAAAAAGCCAGCTTTGTAGTTTTTGTTATAGGAAGAAGAAAATATTTCCTGCCTAGGTGTTGAACTTTCCCCCCATCTACTTATCCTTGATTCCTGGAATCCTTCCAGGTCTGGATATCTCATTTTTCTGCTTGTCTTATCTCCTTCCATTTATTTATGACAACACAGGCTTTCCAATGTTTTAAATACCAACAACAGTGATATACAAAGCAACATCCAAATGAAAATTGTAGCATGACAAGGATGCTGAGATCGATCAGAAGCTGTGTGCAAAAGAATACAGTAAGTAGAAACATCAGAAGCTTTGTGCAAAGATCAACTGCATAATAGAAGTAACAATTGCTGGTCTATAGTGATAATTGGGATAGGTTAATCTCAATAGATCAATCTTTCCAGGAGACTCCCTATCAAGACTACTGTTCATCATTGCATTGATTCTTCCACAATAATATTGAACAAGTCAAGCCAGGGCTATCAAATATCAAAAACATCTGCTAGGCTATTCATTTCCTTTTCATGTATGATCTGAAGCTGTATGGGAAAACATCATCTCAAATAGAATCACTGCTCAATACTGTCCATATATATAATCAAGATATTGAAATAGAATTTTGATTGGACAAATGTTCCCCCCTTATCATCAACAAGGGGAAAATAGTGAAAACTAAAGGAATCAAGAGGCCCTATGGAAATAACATCAGGGTCTAGATCAGGGGTGTCAAACTAGCAATGTCATGTGATGTGTCATGACGTATTGCGAATTTTTTTCCATTGCTGGCAATGGGGTGGGTGTGGTTTTAGCAGACACATCTGGCCCAGGGGCCAGCAGTTTGACACTCCTGGTCTAGATGAAGATCACTACAAATACTCAGGCATTCTTCAAGTTTATAACATCAAGCACACTGAAGTCAATAAGAAGATTAGAAGTAAATACATTATATGAAAAATATCTTAAAAAGTCCAAATTCACTGGTGGAAATACAATCAGTGCAATTAACATATGGGTATTCCAGTCATTAGATACATAGCTGGAATAATGGACTGTACTCAAGCAGACTTAAAAGCTCTGGATATGAAAACTAGAAAAATAATGACAATGAATTATGCCCTTTATCCACTGAGCAATACTGATGTACTCTACTTACCAAGGAACATAGGTGGGCATGGAATGTTGCAAGTACATAAGACAGTTGACAAAGAAATAAAAAAGCATTGGAAGAATATCTGAAGAGCAGTGAAGAAGATGCACTAAAGTTAGTATACCATGAAGGCTTCCTGAACAGTGGAGAGTCCAAACTGGCCCACAAGAAAGACCAAATAAAGAACAAAAAAAGATATGGCAAGGCAGAATTACATGGCCAATAAATACACACACACACACTAGCAGGCAAAACAGATAAGTCCTGGCAATTACTAAGAGCAGGAAAGTTGAAGAATCCTTGGCAATATGAGAACAAGCTGTAAGAACAAATGCATACTAAGTCAGAATTGGGAAAAGAGTGACAGCAAATGCTGGCTCTGCAAAGAAGCTGAAGAAACAGTGCACTATCTAGTTAGTTGCTGCAAGAAGATTGCACAGACTGTCTAAAAACAATGACATGACAAAGTCATGCCTGCAAGCATAAACTGGCAGGACCTCAAAATCCAATATAAATGGTCTTGCTGAATATATGACCAACTATTTTATAAAAATACAGCATTGACTAATTTATATTGGTTACAATATTTAAAAACAAAAACAAGACAAAAAACACAGAAACAGCACAAGACAAAAGAACAATTGCGAAGTTAATAAACTCAGAAGAGAAAGGAAGGAAGGTGCATTAATTGTCCAATTTGTAAGAAGTGAAGTTGCTTATTCTACCTAAACCTCCATGCCTGCCTGCACTACTACTATTTCCACTGTCATGCCACTATGTTATCAGAGTCAACCATGAGGCAATAACCACCTGCTTGAACAAGGGGTTGGACCAGAAGACCTCCAAGGTACCTTCCAAATCTGTTATTTTGTTAAAGTCTGTGTTTATATGCTATTGCTAAAAACCCCACCCTAGCCTACTAATACAGTAATGGGCAAGTCTGATTATATGTGTGTGAGAGAAAAAGCACAGCCTAGGCCCCTCTGTGTTATTTTCCACATGTCCAGAATAACCATCTGTATTGCATCATTATCCTATATACAACTGATCACTATCAAAACCAACAACTACGAATGATTGTACTCTTAACATTTCAGTGGCATTCACAAGTCACTTCTGCACTCTTGCCAAGAAAACTGCAGGGACTTATCCAGGTAGTAACAAGGAGTCAACCCTGATGCAGACTCAAACACACACACACAAACACAATAACAATGAAGGGCTGCAGAATTAGCAATGTTATCCTTGCACCTCCTGAACATGAGTCGATTGCTACTTGTCTGAATAATGCCTGAAGAGGGTTTCTTTGTATGAACAATAGTACATCAGTATAGTGTGTGTGCAATCATATGCATGTTGCAATAATGAAACTTTGGTGTGTTGCACATACACATATAGAGACTATAGTGTGTGTATACATACTGTAAAACATATGAATAGTATTAAGGCACATGCAGGTTTGCCTCTGCCCACTAAGCCACTAAGCAATGTTCTCCAACTCAGTAAACCCCATTTTGTCAGTTCTTTGCACCCCCCCACCTCTAATGGGAAAAAAATCATTCTAACAAGATCAGTTACTAAACCAAGCCATTGAAGCTTTTGAAAAAATAAATGGTTGATGTGGGAGGAATGTCTTCTTAGATCAAAGTATTTCCTTTTGAACTGTTCCCTTTTCCACAGCATGGAATTTTATTGTTTCATCAAATGTTTCATTATTTTCTTCTTTAAAGTGCTGTCTCTGCCTGTTCCATTACTGAGCTATATAATTTTCAGCTTTAAGACAAATCTCTCCTGCCATTTTTACAGCTTTCTGCTCTCTCCTTTGTTGCTGTTCTTGCCCACTCTGTTGCTATATGAATCGTATTGATATGAAAATAAAAAATTATAATGTATGCTAAAATCTATTCCATCTATCCTAAGCCCCGTTGTAACCCAATGTGTCAAGCACATATTTTGTTTTTTTGGATTAACCCTCATTTAGGGGTCAGCTCCTTCAGTGTGCTAAGCAATCCTACAAAATGTTATTTCACTCTGGATTAGCTGTTCAAGCTTAATTAAAGAAAACTGCAGTGGCAGGTTTCAGCCAACTGTTCTGCTGCTTGCAGCAACTGCAAAAAAGCTGCTTCAAATAGTAAGATGAAAATAAGAGTCAGTCAATTTATGCTCTAAACTTGGAGGCAGGAAAAAAAGTTGACAAGCCATTGCATTCCAATCACATTTTTATACAATTTGCACCCCACCTTTCTGATCAGGGCACTTAATGTGGATCAGATTTTTTTTCAAAAAAGCATAAAACAATTATGTCATTAAAATTGCTATAAATCCACTATTAAAATTAAACTAGAAAGATCTGGCTGAATAGAGATTCAACACTTTTATTTTATTTATTTTTATTATAATCCCATTTATATCCCGCCCTTCTCCGAAGACTCAGGGCGGCTTACAATTTAAGCACAAACCAATGTGCTTAGCAATAGCCTTCATTCTATGTATATGCCTGCTTATTAGGGCTTTCCCCCCCCCCAAGCAGCATTATTACAAAGTCAGCTTATTGCCCCCAACAGTCTGGGTCCTCATTTTACCTACCTCGGAAGGATGGAAGGCTGAGTCAACCTTGAGCCTGGTGGGATGCGAACCTGCACTAATTGCAGGCAGCTGGTGTTACTTAAGGAGGCATTAGCCCACTGCTCCACCAAGGCTCTCATAAGCAGATATCCAAAAGAAGTGTATGGGAAGTCATCCCCCCAGAGAAGGAAATATTAAAATGGCAGAAAAATATAATAATAATAATAATAATAATAATAATAATAATAATAATAATAATAATAATAATAATAATAATAATAATAATAATAATAATAATAATAATAATAATAGTAATAGTAATATAAAGTTGGAAGGGACCTTGGAGGTCATCTAGTCCAACCCCCTGCTCAGGCAGGAAACCCTATACCATTTCAGGCAAATGGCTGTCCAGTCTCTTCTTAAAAACCTCCAGTGTTGGAGCATTCACCACCTCTGGAGGCAGGTTGTTCCACTGGTTAATTGTTCTAACTGTCAGGAAGTTTCTCCTTAGTTCTAGGTTGCTTCTCTCCTTGACTAGTTTCCATCCGTTGCTTCTTGTCCTGCTTTCAGGTGCTTTGGAGAATAGCTTGACTCCCTCTTCTTTGTGGTAGCCCCTGAGATATTGGAACACTGCTATCATGTCACCCCTCACCCTTCTCTTCATTAAACTACACATACCCAATTCCAGCAACTGTTCCCTATATGTTTTAGCCTCCAGCCCCTTAATCATCTTGGTTGCTCTTCTCTGTACCCTTTCTAGAGTCTCGACATATATTTCCTCAAGGGATCTTTAAAAGGCAGAAAAGCATGCCCAGTTTTTCTTAATAGCCCCAAGTCTCACTCCCACAAGCAGAAACCAGCTCTGTAGAAATGCAGATGTAAACCATTCAGGAACCTTGAAGCTAGAAGATTAAGAAGACAAAGACACCTAAAATCTACATACCCCACCCAAACTCTAAGACAGGACATAATAGGATTAACCCACAGATGCCAAAGGGACACAGGTCAAAATACATGACACAGGAAATATAAAGCCTCAAACAGGAACAGGAAACAACCTCAAGAGCCCCACAGGGTATAAAACCCCACTTCCTACATGTGCTCTCTCTCTTTTCTTCCAGAGCCATCTTTCTGTCTGGCTCTCCTCTTCAATAAACTGCAACTTTCTTTCTAAAGCAGTCGCCATGTTGTTAATTCCTGGCTTGGACTGAACCATGATGAAGACTTTTCCTTCAACAAGTGTTTACCTAGTTTTGAATCAACACCCACTCCCATTCTTACAAAAGAATGGATTTCTGAAAATGACAATTTTTTAGGATAGCCTGTCCTTCTTATCTTCTTTACATCAAAAGAAGTAATTCCTCTGATAATCACATCCTAAATGATTTAGAGTTGTAATGCTACAATTGCGTCCAAGGAATGAATGGCAATCAGTGCAAGGTTTTGAGATGTCCATAATACACCCCAGTATTTGGGATAATCAGAAACCTAAATGGTACTTTTTGAATCAGCTGAAGCTTTTGGCTATGCCTTAGAGGTGGCCACAAGAGAATCCATTGTAGTACACCAACTGGATTATAACTGAAGCATCTTTAATTGTTAACAGGTTTAAGGCTTCAGGAATGGTTGCAGTTCCTGTGCTAGATATATTTGTGCAAATGTATTTCTTACCATTGATGTCCCTAGGAATTCAGAAACAGCGGGAGGTAAAGGAGCACTTTCAGGGTGCAGATACAATCTCCCCAAAGAAGGACTGCAATCAAATGGATCTAAGGAGAAACAATTGACACAAAGGGAGTGGCAATCCAAGATAAGTACAGATGAAACTCGAAAAATTAGAATATCGTGCAAAAGTTCATTTATTTCAGTAATGCAACTTAAAAGGGGAAACTAATATATGAGATAGACTCATTACATGCAAAGCAAGATAGTTCAAGCCGTGATTTGTCATAATTGTGATGATTATGGCGTACAGCTCATGAAAACCCCAAATCCACAATCTCAGAAAATTAGAATATTACATGCAATCAATAAAACAAAGAGTGTACATAGAACAATATCGGACCTCTGAAAAGTATAAGCATGCATATGGACTCAGTACTTGGTTTGGGCCCCTTTCGCAGCAATTACTGCCTCAATGCGGCGTGGCATGAAAGCTATCAGCCTGTGGCACTGCTGAGGTGTTACGGAAGACCAGGATGCTTCAATAGCGGCCTTCAGCTCTTCTGCATTGTTTGGTCTCATGTCTCTCATCTTTCTCTTGGCAATGCCCCATAGATTCTCTATGGGGTTCAGGTCAGGCGAGTTTGCTGGCCAATCAAGCACAGTAATCCCACGGTCATTGAACCAGGTTTTGGTGCTTTTGGCAGTGTGGGCAGGTGCCAAGTCCTGCTGGAAAATGAAGTCAGCATCCCCATAAAGCTCGTCTGCAGAAGAAAGCATGAAGTGCTCCAAAATCTCCTGGTAGACGGCTGCGTTGACCCTGGACTTAATGAAGCACAGTGGACCAACACCAGCAGATGACATGGCTCCCCAAATCAACACAGACTGTGGAAACTTCACACTGGACTTCAAGCATCTTGCAGTGTGTGCCTCTCCATTCTTCCTCCAGACTCTGGGTCCTTGGTTTCCAAATGAGATGCAAAAGTTGCTCTCATCAGAAAAGAGGACTTTGGACCACTGAGCAACAGACCAGGTCTGTTTTTTCTTTAGCCCAGGTAAGACACTTCTGACGTTGTTTGTTGTTCAGGAGCGGCTTGACAAGAGGAATACGACATTTGAAGCCCATGTCCAGGATCCATCTCTGTGTGGTGGCTCTTGATGCACTGACTCCAGCCTCAGTCCACTCCTTGTGAAAGTCCCCAACACTTTTGAATGGCCTTTTCCTGACAATCCTCTCCAGGCTGCGGTCATCCCTGCTGCTTGTGCACCTTTTTCTTCCACACTTTTCCCTTCCACATAACTTTCTATTAATGTGCTTTGATACAACACTTGGGGAACATCCAACTTCTTTTGCAATTACCTTTTCAGGCTTTCCCTCCTTATGGAGGGTGTCAATGATGGTTTTCTGCACAACTGTCAGGTCAGCAGTCTTCCCCATGATTGTGATTTCTACTGAACCAGACTGAGAGACCATTTAAAGGCTCAGGAACCCTTTGCAAGTGTTATGGCTTAATTAGCTGATTAGAGTGGGACACTTTGAGCCTAGAATATTGCACCTTTTCACAATATTCTAATTTTCTGAGATTGTGGATTTGGGGTTTTCATGAGCTGTACGCCATAATCATCACAACTATGACAAATCACGGCTTGAACTATCTTGCTTTGCATGTAATGAGTCTATCTCATATATTAGTTTCCCCTTTTAAGTTGCATTACTGAAATAAATGAACTTTTGCACGATATTCTAATTTTTCGAGTTTCACCTGTAATGTGTCTAAGTGGTGACAACCAGGCCACTTACACCCATGGATTTTGAAGGAGTTTGTGGTTGTTATTTTAATAGTACTTTCTATATAATGTTGTAAGTAGCTCTGAATCACCTTGCAATGAGATGGGCAGCAAACAAATTTAAAATAAAATAAAAATATCTGAGAAATCATTGTGAATGACCATAGTTCCAGAAGAATGGAAAAGACTAAATACTGTTTCTATCTTCAAAGGAAAAAAAGACCTGGGACCAGTCAACTTGTCATTAGTGGACCAAAACAGTGAAACAAAATGTAATCAGTTTGTGCTTATTTAGAAACCAATGCCCTGCTTAGTAAGAACTAGCATGGTTTTATCAATAACAAGTCAAATCAAACTAACACAATCTTCTTTTTTACTAGTTCATATGAGATAATGTGCCCTGACTTCAGCAAAGCTTCAACAAATTCTTAATAATATGAAGATTCATGAGCATTTTGAAAAACTGGACCAATATGGTAGAAATTAATCAGATGAATTTCAGCAGAGAGAAGTGCAAAGTCCAATAGTTCAGTAAGAAAAATTAAATGCATGAATATAGGATGACAGGACTCATACTGGGCAGCAATGCATACACAAGGTGGTTAAGCTGCAATACATGAGCAATGTGATAAAACTGCAAAACAAGCAAACATAATCCAAGTTCATGTCAATGGAAGTACATAGCATCAAGATCAAGTTAATTCAGTTTCTTTCTATGCTGCTTTGGTCAGAACATATTTATAATATTACATCCAGTTCTTCAATTTAGAAAGAAAGATGACAAACTAGAGTGTGTCCAAAGGAGTGCAACCAAAAGAAAAGGCACATGGAGAAAAAAAACTATGAGGAACTGTTGGGGGTATTGAGTATATTTAGCCTCAAGAAGATAAGATTGTGGAGAGACATGATAGCTGTTTTCAAATACCTACAGAGCTGTTATGAAGAGAGTGGAGAATTGTTCAGAGTTGTTACAAAAAGAGGTGAAGGATAAATAATGGATTTAAATCATAAGGAAGCAGATATCAGGAATCATTTCCTAATGGTAAGAACTATTCAACAGTGGAATAGGCTGCATCAGTTGTAGTGGAATCTCCTTCACTGTAAACATTTAAGTAGATAGATGACCATCTGTTGAAAATGTTATAGCAATGAATTCCTGCCATAAGCAAGAGGCTGAACTAGATGATCTTTCAAGTCTTACATTCTATTATTCTAAGAAAAACTATTTTTCAGCATATTAATTGAAAATTGAGCACCACTGAATTGCTTTCTTTTCTCAATCTCTTCCCAGTTGCCACAGTAATGCAAAGAATGTTCAGGTTTAATTGTCATGATAAAACTGTTTTAATGATAATCATAACAAACTGTTTCCAAGGATCTACTTTGGATCTAAATACAGTCATTATTCATTCTATTTCTATTTTACACTGCATGCCTAAATCGGTACAGTTGTTGTTGGAGATGGAAACTTCACTGTAATTTCACACAGTTTTATCAAGAATACATTAGTTTCTACAGGAGCCTCTGTGACTTGATCTTCCTAGAGATAGGTTGAAGAAAGCCTTCAACACAGAAATCAGACAAAGTAATAATGAGTCAGAGTCTCAAATAAATTCTCCAGGGTCACTCTTATAAACCTCAAGGTATCTGATCCATTGCTTCTTTATGCATTTCTAAACATTTCTAAATATATAAAGTTAGAAAGATCAAAGGTTATCTCCAGTATTATCAGCCAAGAAGGCAAACAGCAACTAACAAGGGAGACCATTTGTAGCAGAGACCAGATTTAGCTTCCCCTGTACTTTAACTATTTATACTTGTAGACCGTGGGTATCAAACTCACCTCGTTGCGTGATGTGTCGCGACATATTGCGACTTTTTTTTTTTGCATTGCCAGAGCTGGGGTGGGCATGGCCTCCGTATGATGCAAGCGGCCCACAGGCTGGCAGTTTGACACCCCTGTTCTAGACTATATAATACATAGTTGTTTTTTTTGTAAAAGAAAGAGATTTAAAACTGCCAAATGATGTTAAAAGAATGGTTAATGTTAAGGGATACAAGGTTACTAGCTCTAGAAAGCCAGGATTTGAGATTTGGTTAGCATGCGTATCTGTGATACGATAAAATTAAAGTTAACTTTGATTTTAGAAACTACTTTATTGGGCTAGCCATTTTGAGAATTTGGAATAAATATAGAATGAGACTATGCCCAAAAATACCTTTATGTCCCCTTAAGAATCAAAGAGTTTTAGTGAGAATAATAGTGAGAAAAATAGTTTTAAATACCTAAGCCAATAAAACATTCAAAAGGAACACATCATAACTGATACCCCCCCCCCCCGAGAGCATTCAGTGCTGGAGCACCAGACATAACTAAACAAAGGGAATGCTTTTACACACAATTAGTTTGGATTGTGATTTGGGGGCTTTTCTTTTTCTTTCACAAACCCATGCATGATGTCCTTTTTCTCTGAATTGATTGTAAGTAGCTAACACAGAGATATTTGAATATTGAGATTATCAAGTGTTATACCATATCTCTGTCAGGGATTAAAAATAATTTCACCACAAAATAAAACATAAAAAGAACAAATAAATATTGATGTTTTGCATTCAGTAAACACTAGGTTGAATGAATGGAGTCTGGCTAGCATTTGTTCTTCCTTGGAAAAGAAATGCACTCTTGTAATCTGAGTAACACAAGTTCACCTGTTTTGTGTTTAATAACCTTCACAGCAATATCCCATCTAAGTCTAGTGTCCTATTGATATTACTAAGCATATTCATGTATATTCAAGTTCTACCATACTTTGTTTCTGTGAACACAAACTCTCCTAAGTGTTTTAAAGCATTTATTTCTGGATCTTTTTTATTCTACCTGTTCATTTAGCATGGAGGTGAATGCTTAAATGATTTTTTATCTACATACATGCTAACAAAAATACAATGGGAACATATACATCTCTATAACAGATTGAGGTTTGAAGAGTTCAGGGCTGTGCAAACAATATATATTGCAAACTGGGAAGTAAATTGGTATTTGCACCCATAACACTGTTTACCAAAATATATTGGGGGGAGGCAAAAACAGGCAGCTGATGCATAGGATGTGAAAGCCCAACCATGTGTCCTATCAAATGATGAAGGAAGTTATTATATTATGATAGCAGTCTAGAACAAGGAACAGGATGTGGTGCAGACTGCACATTGTACTCACAATGTTTATTGGAATAAACAGCATAAAAAAATCACACGAAATGGGATACTTATAATAAAAACAAGACAGCAAAGAAGTATAGATTTGAGACTTTGGATCTGTCTACTTCCTTTGCCCAGCAGGGTGTTCTATCATTAAAAAGGAGAAAAAATAAGGGTTTTTTTTCTTCATTATTTTCACATTGTCTGATTCTCTTTCCTGCAGAAACTTTAATGGCAGTTATCAAAGTGTCCTGGAGTTATCACATAATTCTTCACTTGCTATAATTCATTTTAAGAATAAATTCAGAAGTTTTTATAACAGCAAGTATTGCTTGAGGCTACAGCTCTTGGCCAACTGCAATTTGTCAGCCATTGCATTTTGAACATTGTATAGTTTCATTACTATTTATTTTTCATTTCATTTAAATGTATATGACCACCAAATCTGGGTAGCAAAGTGTGTGTGTGTGTGTGTGTGTGTGTGTGTGTGTGTGTGTGTGTGTGTGTGAAACCCTTATATGTGAATATAGCCCTTGAAGTATACAACCTACAATCCAATAACTGGTAGCTGAGAATTTAAAAATAATCAAAAATAGTATCAAACCAACAGAACTTCACCAATTAGCCTTTAGAAACTTTTTTTTAAAAAAGCTACCGGTAATTCTTTGAGGATGTTATTCCAATGGTCACACTGCATGAGCTCTCAAATAATTCCATACAAATCAGTCAAGGAGAAGAAGCACAATTGTGGTTTCTCAAAGGTTGTGCTTGCAAAATCCTAAGAATGCAAAATAGTTATAGTTTTAAAAGATGTGGTGCCTTTTACACTAAAAGTAGAATAACTCAAAATCAATGAAATAACAGAACTGCATACAAAATGAACAGCTGACCAGGGTAAGAATAGGAAAAAAACATGTTTGGGGGAAAATATTAACAGGAACTTTTTATAAACAGGTCCTGCACTCTTCATATAAATTAGCAACATAAACAATATCAAAGGATATGAAAGCCTTTTTATGGAACATTGATCATTCTGACACCATTCACAGACTATATTAATAAATCAGTTTCCCATAACTGGACACTCTTCAGATAGGCTGAAATTAGAACTCAGATTTCTGAACCACCCCAAACTATAAAACACAATATAGTAGGCAGTTGCCTTGCAGCATGTTGAAAGAGCCACCATCAGAAAGCGAAACTACTCTATTTGTTCCCTTCAGCGTGCCAGGCATTACCTATGTTTATTTTTGGGTTTGATTTCTTTACACACATGTCTTTGAATGGCATTAATAATCCAAGAAGTGTGTCACTTTTACTCATCTATCAAAGGCCCAATCATCTCCTGGGCAAAGATGCTGTCAGTTCTTATTGTGTTGAAGCTAGTGACACCAAGAGAAAATGCTAGCTGCTGTTTTTGTTTATTAAAGTTCAGAAATTCCTAAGGGGAAGTAAACAGCAATGTATTCTTTCTCAGAGCATAAAGGTCCTTAAAATAACCCTCAATACCCAAAGGAAACCCAGTGCATTTTCTATTCCCTTTCTATTCCCCTTACACTTGAAAAGAGAAATAGGCAAATTTACTGCCAAACATTTTTCATCCTAAAATACTTTTTTTAAAAAAAGTAATGACTACAACAACAATAATAATACATAACACCCCAAACTTAAATCATTGTCAATAGGAAAGACAAAAAGGTCTGGATAGTGAATGCAGCAGAAACTGGAGAAAGCAGAATAGAAGAAAAAGAAGAAATAAATGTAAAGACCTGCAAATGGAAGTAGAAAGTCTGTGGCAAAAGAAAGGAAAGGCAGTACCAACTGTAGGTGCCATGGGTGAAATCCAAAACATGTGGAGCATCACTTGAATACCACTGGAATTGACAGTCACCATCAGTCAGTTGCAAAAGGCAGCTTTACTTGGAACAGGACAGGTACAGACTCCAACAAATAGGTCTGCAGAAAAAAAACAATTGCAACCAGGCTGCCTTCCATAAAAGACTAGTATATTTCATGGGTCAGAAAGAGGGCTGAGAAAATATCTGCAAACCCCTAACATCCTGGACACAAAGTGTTTCAACTACTTCCCTCAGGACATCCTTATAGCACATTGCATGCCAAAACAACTCTACACAGGAACATTTTTCCCCCTGCTACCATTACTCTGCTGAACACCTAATTCTCACAGGACTATCTTATGTCTAAGTATATTTTATAAGTATATGTTGTATGGCTTAGTATTATTATCCTTCTCATCTTCTTTACTAACCCCTCTTATTGGCATCATTATTATGATTATTGTTACTTTGTTGCTTTACATGTACACTGAGAACTCCACACCAGGGACAAATTCCCTATGTGTCTTAATCACACTTGAAAAGTGTTCTGTTCTGTTCTGTTCTGCTCTGCTCTGCTCTGCTCTGCTCTATACAGTTTACAACCTCAAACGAAATCTTTAACACCATCAAACATTTGCCTATCCCAGGTCATTGAGAAGGACTCAGTATGTGGATAAAATTGCCAAATCTAGTCTAAACATCTAGCTGATATGCAACAAACCATAATAATGGTCATTGTTACCCAGCTACTGTACTACAAACCATGTAGCACAGTCTTCACAGTGGCATGTGAAATATTAGTAAAACTGGCTTATGTATTACAGTTGTTCAATCTTTATATTTAAGATTGATGAAAAGTACCTGCATTAGTCCATTTGAAGCAGAAAAAGCAAAGTAACCTTAAAAAGTAAAAACACCTATTGTATGATACGATGAAAACAGTATTTTATGCCATATTAAACAGGTATCCTAAAGACTTTCTGTTTCTATAAGCAATCCTATTACGACAGCTAGTGAACTGGCCTGTCTTAGATTGGCTGAAACTTGACAAAACTCTTGCTATTCTAAGTGGCTTTGGACATGGGACATAGAGAAACAGAGACAACACAACAAAAGTTGCCGGCTTCAACTCCCCTCCGCCCTGTGCGTTCCCACAGAGAGGGCCTCCTCAGGGTGCCTCCGGTCAGGGAATGTCGACTGGCGGCCCCCAGGGGGAGAGCCTTCTCTGTGGGTGCCCCGGCTTTGTGGAACCAACTGCCGGTGGAGCTCCGGACGGCATCGGACCTCCGAACTTTCCGTCGTGGTCTGAAGACCCATTTGTTTGAATTGGCCGGTCTGGCCTGATGGGGGAGCTGTGTTTTAAATTGTCATTTTAGATTGCATTATTGTTTTTAATTGGGCATTGATTTAATCTTTGTTTTAACTTTTGTATAGTATTGTATTTTTATTTATATGCCCTGTGAACCGCCCTGAGTCCCCAGGGAGAAGGGCGGTATATAAATTAAATAAAACATAAAAAACATAAACATAAAAGGTCCCAAGCTGTCATGCATTTACATGAAGGGGAAAGAATCCAAATATTTGTTTCTGCTGATAATTAGAACAGCGTTTCCCAACCTTAGGAACTTGAAGATGCGTGGACTTCAACTCCCAGAATTCCCCAGCCAGCATAGCTGGCTGGGGAATTCTGGGAGTTGAAGTCCACGCATCTTCAAGTTTCTAAGGTTGGGAAACACTGAATTAGAAGATGAAACTACAAAAAGAAAGAAATGAATATGTAGATTCAAGAACACTAACTTGCAAAAAAAAATTTATTTTTTGTTTTGATATCTGATTAGGTCATAACCTAGCTAAAAATAAAGTTTGCTTGTCCAGTAATCACTTGCCCAATGTCAGATGACCTGGGGAACCCAGAATGGGATGGAGCCCATCAAGTGGCTCATTTGACTATGGGTGGTCACCAGGGGATGGGGGGGGGGGTATTGTTTTTTTATTTTTTATACTGGGTTTTTACTGTTTGTAAGCCACCCAGTGTCACTGTGCGTGAGTGGATGGCCATATAAATCTTCCAAATAAATAAATAGGAAGAAGTGGAAGATACACAAGGTTAGGTTTTAGAGCAAGGCAGTTGTGCAGGAAACAGGACTGAGCAGCACTTTTCCAGCTGATTTCTGTTTCTATTATTAAAATCATAACATTAACAGATGTCATCAAAGGTCTCTCATGTCACATCTGCTTCCAGAAGAATAATGAATTTCTAAACAAAAACAAAAACAAACATAACAATCTAATACATGATTTTTTAAAAAAACAACAACAACTCTGTTTTCAGCAGTTTTCGACCCTAGGGGAAGTCAGTTGTTCTGTCAAAACATCTCAAGTAGAATTTCAAAACTATCAGCATACTTTCATTTTACTTTAGGAGGGAGGGAAATTAAGAAATTAAGACTGGGGCTTAAAAGATTATTGTTTTCATTTCAAAGTGGTTTAAGCTATCTAAAGTATATCTTGGAAATACTGGAGCATAAAGTGCTTCTAAAATCTGAGTCTGAGCAATTTGCAGACTGATTTTTGAATTCATTGGAGAAGACATTTCTCTGCACTCATGGATGATTTGGCCTACAATTAAGTAGGTTGCTCTCTATTCATATACTTTTGCATGGAAAAAGTACTACAATTGATGTCTGTGGAGGTTCTCACTCATTCAGGTCTAATTTATGGGAATTCTGCCTGGAATTGCCATGCCTGGAATACATAAAATGCTGGGACAGAAAATCTTTCTGTGATCTAATCCCAAAGATGCTTAAGGAGCAAAATAAAATTAATTTCTCCCTGAATATGTTCATCGTTATGCTCAGTAATATCAAACATGATACCACAGTACATTAAGGTTCCGTGATCATCCCTTCTTTATGACCAAGGTTAAGTTGAAGGGTCATTATCCAAACTAGGTAACTACATCAGCGGTGATGAAGTTACCTAGTTTGGGTAATGAAACATCTGCAAGAAATCAAACACACTCATAGAGCACCAAGGACCCCTCACTGCAACCCCGAGCTACAAATATTCTTCTTTATGGAAGATTAAGTTGTATTAGACTAAGCGGAACAAGCATCCACCTTACAATATGTTGCTGAACAAATAGAACTTGTGTACTACACAAGACATGATTCACTAAACAATTAAGCAGCTGAAAGAAATTTCTTTTAACAAAGTGCACATAAAAAGTTCATTATCACAAATGAGAAATGGAATCTAAATGTCAGATGTGTGGGGGTGGGATACAGAATGATTTGTTTCAGGCAATCTTTTAACGCTGTGTGTCTATATATTTATGAAGGATATGCAGCTTCTGGCTTGGGTCGAACATAATAGAATGGAGTGATTCTTTTAAAAAAAATCCGCACAACATATTGATTTAATAGTCATGAGACAGCTCACCTTCAGTAGAATGTAGGTTCTTAAATAGCAAGAAGAGAAAGGCAGAAAATACTAGAACAGCAAGAATTACAATCTTGCTTAAGATTGACTTTTTTTTCGGCAGCAGTTTTAGAAAGCCTTTAGATTGGAGGAAAGATAAGTTTCAGCTGGCAAAACTAATTGGAGCTAGCAGAACAAAAGGCATAACTGAATTGTACCTATGATAGAAGGTTTAAAAAATCAGCAAGTTCTGTTACAATAAGTTGACCTGGATTTATGGATAAAAAACTAAAATTTCCTTTGAGCTGAATCATTTCATGACTTTATGGAACATCCATGTTGTTTCCTTGGTAACAAAAAGAAAGTGATTTGTCAGTGTCCTTTGTAAGCTTTTTTCCAATATCTTAATGTACCCTACCAGATCCAACTTTGTTTCACTTTTGAGAGTACCCAAAGGCATTTAGAATTGAATACAAATGCCCTTGTATTCTGATATTAGAGGAAAAATAGCTAACCCATTTCATTACAACTATGAAATGCTGGTCAACTAAGAAAAATCAGTATGAAATGAATGAAGGCAAATATATGTGTCCCAGGATAATGTTGTAGGATCCAGTCTGGATTGGTCACTGGGACCAGAAGTTTAGTATTCCAAGCCTTCAGACTTGTGCTGGAGATCCATCCTCAAGGAACTGAAGGATGGGCTCCAGTACAAGTCCAAAAGCTCAGAAAACTAACCCTTTGGTTCAGGTGACCAACACAGATTGGATCCTGCATCAGTATAAAATGTTAACAAATTATGATGTGTTATTGTTGTACACTGGAGAGTTTTTCATATAATGAAAAAGAAGAGTAGTTTACACATGTTTTAATACTCTACTTTAAATGATTTTCAGTGACTATGAGCTCTTGTTTCATGAACACACTTATTGCATTTTATTTGCAATGCAATGTACTGATTTTATACAACCATGCATAAAATACAGAGTGGATGATTAGGAGTCACTACATCATCCATTAATGTGCACAGCATTTAATACATATCCCAATTCTACATGTGATTTTATAGACTTCAAAAACTTTAAAGATAATATCCATAGGAGCCATAACTTAATGAGAACCATATCCAATATTAATCAGTAGGAAATCTGTACATGCAACGGAAATAGCTGCACTAAACTCACCAGATTTGATACATACATACAGTACATAACTAGTTTACATCAATACCATTATACTCTTCCAAGTATTTCTGCTATTGCAAATCATTCTTGCTCATACCTTGTCCATATGCCAATTCATATATGCCTTTTATTCTTTAGTGGTTTTTTTTTACTCTTTCTGATGATCTCATCAACTGTATCTAGACACAACTTTCTTG
The DNA here is from genome assembly GCF_964194415.1 of Vipera berus. Lineage (NCBI taxonomy): Eukaryota > Metazoa > Chordata > Lepidosauria > Squamata > Viperidae > Vipera > Vipera berus. The sequence goes on from NC_138207.1 coordinate 44,899,062, forward strand.
ATTGGATAAAGAGATAACATCCATTTCTCCAGTTACAAATGCAGCCTTACCATTTTTCAGAATTCTCATAGCTTTCATTACTTCATTTTATTCAATTGTTCATGGACTCTAACATTTATGGCATTCATTTAAATTCCAAATTTACAAAAATATATAGGTAGTCCTCAACTTACAACAGTTCATTTAGTGACCTTTCAAAGTGACAATGGCACTGAAAAAAGTGACTCATGACCTTTTTCACACTTACAACTGTTGCAGCCATGTGATCAGAATTCAGATCCTTGGCAACTCCCTCATATTTATGATGGTTGTAATGTCCCAGGGTCATGTGATCACTTTTTGTGAACTTCCAACAAAGTCAATGGGGAAGCCAGATTCACTTAACAACCATGATACTAACTGAAGTGACTCACTTAACAACTGCGACAAGAAAGGTCGTAACATGGTGCAAAATTCACTTATCGACTTTCTCAACTGTGCAACAGAAATGTTGGACTCAATTGTAGTCGTAAGTCGAGGGCTACATGTACTATAATTCTCATACAAATGTGCAATGCAAAAGTCCTCCTAGACTCACAACTCCTGCTTGATGAACAAGTGGCATACATAGCTAAGAGGGCCTTTGCAGAGCTTCATCGACAAGTTGCACCTCTCCCTGGATTGGCAGACCGTGCTCACAGTCATTCATGTCCTAGTCACACCCAGATTAGACTGCCACAATGTGCTCTTTATAAGGCTGCCCTTGAAGGGTATGCAGAAGCTTCATTTGATACATAATGCAGTAGCACAGATGGTTATGTGCACTCCTAGAACAATGTTGTATACCTCTATGCTATGAAATGCATTGTTTGCCAGTTTGCCTCCAGTTCAAGGTGCTGCTTTAGATCTTTAAAGCCCTTTAAAGGGAACCTGGGGAAACACCTCTCCCCAGTTTTACCAGCCCTCGCCATTAGGTCTGGCAGAGAAGGCATGCAACATATAGCATCAGTCAGGGACTTGACTTTGGTGGGTTCCAGGAGATGTTCATTCTCTGCCATGCATCTGAGTTATGAAATATTATCCCACCTCTTCCCTGAAAGTAAATTAACACCATCCTTTTTAACAGTCCAGAAGGCCCTGAAGACTTGGTTATGTTATCATGCCTATTAGGCAACTGGAGAGTAGCTCAGATGCTCCATTGCTGATTCTTATCATCTTTTTGCATAGGGTTGGTATCTGTAATTTTTATATTTGTTCTTTTTATATGTGATTTTATCTGTTTGTTGTGTACCAGCCAAAGTCATCTTTGGTGAGATGGATGGCCATATACATTTGATTAATAAATGAATAATAAATAAAATAAATACTTTGAATGCACAGTGTGCTCAAATAACTGCTTCATTCCTCCAAATCATTCAGAAGTTCATTTTGGGCTTTGAAAGGTCTAACATTTTGGCTAACAAACACATCATTCTCAAAACACAGAAGATTTTTTTACATCTTATTAAAATAATAAATGGTCAGTTTATACCAAAATTGGATTGTTTCATCCAATAAAAATGTCAAGCATCTTTAGCAGTTGTTAAGAGTAATTGAGTTTGAAAATCTTGTCTGAAAAGGAAAAGAATCTCAAAGATAATCCCAAGGAATGATTCTCCATGATGATTAGCATATTTAATGCATATTATGTAACAAGATTGCAGGAAGAAACAAGAACAGGAAATATACCTGTAGATCAAACAGCTCAGGTGATTCAACCCAATAATTTCATCTTGAAAGTAATATAAACTGCTATTTCCATGTTAATATGAGAAACAATACTGTAATGCTTCATTGGAAGATAAACACTAATTAGAATTTTCATGAGCAAATGCTACCTTCAGTTTGAAATAACTAGGTGGTCTTCAACAATCCAGCAGTTATAAAACGAAAACAAAGCAATAAAGCCTTGAAGATCAGGAAGACAAACCATAAAACACTTTGTTGATTAGAGCTATAGTCATAAAAACACTCACCTAAAACACACAGTGTGTAAGCCTTTTGTCTTAATGAAATTCTGCTATTGTCATTTGTACTGGTGGCTTATAATTTAATAAGCTGTGTAATGCAGTCAATTGTGGTTTATTCAGCCAGTCATGGATATGCAAAGTACTGATTCATACAACCACTACTTCAGTCACTAAAAAGGAATTTAAATAAATTACATGTCAGGTGACTTTAGATGGCCTTTTACCTTGGCTATTAACAAAAATGATTAAGGGATCATTTGTTAACTTGACTTACAACCATTAAGGTAGGGACAACAGCTCTTCTTGTGACTCTTGCTGCATCTCCAGAGTCATGTGATCAAAAAACTTTGGACAGTTGACAATTGGCAAGTATTTACAACAGTTACAGTGATGTGATTGCTATTTGCAACCTTTCCCAGTCAGCTTCTGATAAGCAAAATCAATGGTGGTACCTGGATTTGCTTAACAACTGCTTGATTCATTTAACAACTGTGGCAAAAATGTCCGAAAATTGGGTGCAATTCATGAAACAACTGCCTCGCTTAGTAACAGAAATGCTATTTCAATTGTGGTCATAAGTTGAGGACTGCCTTTTTAGTGCGAAACACCACAAGTGATCTGTCCATAAATACCTACATAACATAGATGAGCATCGAGTGCTAAGTATTCTATTAAAAAACTGCTGGGGGGCAAAAATCTGGAAAGCCAGACAATTAGTACTCCATGGATAACTACAATTGATTCCTTTAGCAGGGAAATCAACATAAAGGGTAAAGCAAGAAAGGTAACTTTGAAGACATATAGTTTTCTTTTGTTAATTTGCATCTATTTTTTCTTCAGACCAATTTTCTTTTCTGCTTATAACATAGAAAGATATATTTTAGCAAATGATGACATTTTGTAGATTATAACCACCAAAGTATGTTATCTTGCATATTTAAGTCCTTATCCCCATGTTGTGTTCTTGCACCAATTTTATTTGAAGAAATCTTTAAAAATTAAAATATTATTAATAAAAAATTAGCTATGATGTGAGTGATTTTTTTTATATTTAACTTGCCACTAGAAAAGGAATGCAATGCTTCTGGTTAACAGCCAGGGTCTGAAAATAATCAGGGCTGCTTCAGACGGAGCAGAAATTCTTTTTTGTAATTATTTTTGCTCTTCACAAGTACATCTCATTTGCTCTAAGCCATGGCCAGTAATCTTGGATATAGACAAGAAAGTGTCCTCTATATGTAATTCATATATTTGTATCCCACTTTCCAAGAAATAAGAAATAAGAGCTTGTATTTTACAGTATCTCAGTGGACCAACAGGTAACAGAGAAAAGCTATGTAGACCTATATTTTTTGTTTTAATGATGTGTAAGTAAATAAGATTTTAGGCTGACTTGTGATGTCCTTGTAGCGATAGAGAAGAATGTTTATAGTCAAATAGTTTGTCAATTGTAGCATTCACCCTGTCAATGAGGAATGCAATCTGCAATTATAATAGCAGAATAAAGGGAATATGATAGGGGATAAAGGTGGTATTTTAAATGATAATAATGGTACTATTCTTGAATTACAAAGGGAAGTATCCCGGTTTCACTGAAATATCAAAAACTAGCATTCCTTTAGAATTGCGAAGGTGAAAGATGTGTAGGGCCTTGGGGGACCCCATTTAAAGAAAACACTGCCATACAACAACAAGCCCTACAGAACATTCATCCCAGAAATGTTGGGCTTATCCTCAAGTTCTGCTACTTATGGTATGAAAATATCTTATTACCTTTTTTAAAAAATCTGCCTTACATAGAGTCTTTCCCTTGGATCTGGGATAGACAGATGTGGATGCTTGATGGTGTTAAAGCTATTGCTGCAGGATGTAAGTTGTTCCAAGTAAAGCTGCCACTGTCATAATCTTTGACAGCGATTTTGTCCATGCCAATAATAATCAAGTGGTGCTTCAGTTGTTTTGGGATTATACCCAAGACACCTATTACTATTGATACTGTACTAGCTTTGATTTTGATTTTGACTTTTGCCACAGTCATTCTATTTTTATTTGCAGGTATTTGTAATTTGTTATCTTCTTTGGTTCCTTCCCTTCCACTTTGCCGTCTCCAAGCACTGTCATATCCAGTATCCAGACTTTTTTTGCCTTTCTTAGCAACTATAATTAATTCTGGGGTGTTATGTGGCAGGTCCCTATCGGTTTAAATTCTAAAGTCCCAGAGCACTTTAGCTTCTTCATTTTTTATTACTTTCTCAGTCTTACGATGGCATCAGTTTTTTGCCTGCAAGCAGATAGTATTTTTTGCAGATCTTCAGGCAGAAATTGGGGGGTGGGTGGGGTGGATAGCAGATCAAAAAGGTTACCATGCAGACGTATCATATCTACCTTTGTCTCTCTATCAGACAATTCAAAAGTTCAGAAAATTTTAAAAAAAGAATCAGACTGACATTCTCAGTATAATGTAAAAACAACAGTCAGGCACATACAAATCTCAGCAAACTTTCTCTACTCTGACCCGCTGGAGATTTTCTGGCTCTAGGGCCAACAGCCCCCATATCTGAGTAGTCCATGCTTCTCTTTCAACAAGATATCTTACATAAGAATTTCCTGTTACCGTATCTTTTATCAAATGATAGTTTTATAGCCTTGTTCTATTTGTAGTTTTATTCTTGGTTAATGCTGGTTTTGCATGTAGATTCTTCCCTCCAAGTATTTAACTGATTGCATGTTTTAAACAAAGAAAAATAAATTAAACAAAGCAGGAAGCAAAAAATAATGTATGAAGAAGGTTACGAGGTGACTTATTCTATTAAGGAACTTCTATGTGGGCTGAGATTGATAAAGGATGCTTAAAGTAATAGACCTCTGTGAGTTAGTAACGGCATAAAGATTATAAGAGCCCTCTTCCAAATATGATTTACAATATTATTCATTTTTACAAAATTAGGTTTTTTGAAAAGGCTAGCTGAAAAGACTAATTCACTGTACTATATAAGCTCTTTATTGTAAACATGGGCAATCTATTTCTGTTAGGACTGTTTTAGCATGCCTGCTAGGAAGAGGCAGATTGGGGGGACTGATACCAGCATTGGGAGAACCCTAAAAAAAAGTGGGTGGTATCAGTCATTCCCTTTCTGATACCATCTTATTCTTTATTTCTGCTATCCTTACTGTTTTCTTTCTGGCTGGCTGGATAAAACAAACCAAAGGAATGAAGTAATGACTTGCACACAGAAGTCTAAATTAAATTGGGAGTCTTTTGAAATCAGCCTGAGTCATGAAGATTGCCTAATTCTGGTTAACACAACAAATTCTATGCTTTGTGGCAGCTGAACAATTATGAGACGGAATTCAGTACTCAAGATATGTGGTAGAAAGCTAGGGCTTATATCTTACCTCTGTTCCTCTTAACTTGCACTGAACAGCTAACAATTCTGTATTGCCTTTAAGGGGAAAAATTCTGTTGGGAAGATTGCAGTTTACAGATAAATGGCTGGATGACAAATTCTGGGAGCTGAAATCCACAAGTCTTAAAACTGCCACACTTGGAGACCACTGCGCTAAGCTAAGTCTACCGAATTTGAGTTCCAAAAACACGTACCACTACTAATTGGCACCTGTCACTCCCTATTGTCACCTAGTTATTGTTAAGATTTTTGCAACCCAGATCTGGTAGTCATACTCTAAGCAAGATACTTAGCTCTTTTTCTCATGTCTGCCTCCTTAAAAGTCTTAGAGAATGAACAAAGAAGAGCAAACAAGAAATTCACCAAATTTCACACAACTTTCTTTCTTGCTCTTATTTCTTTTCCCCATCAATTCAAAAAGGGTTATAATGTCATCTTATCAAATAATCGAATTACAAATAAGATATTATAAGAGAATGTTTAATTAACAAAGGTTCTGTTAAGAAGAAGAAAAACAAGGGAGTACTTCCCATATACTTCTAAAACTCTAGGCAGAAATATTTACATAACTATTGCAGAGACAATGATCCTGATAAATATAATCAGTGGCATATTTGTAGTTTCTCAAACCACTTTTTCAAACATGTAGGCAAGGATAGGACTTGGACTAAAACTAATTATTTCCCAGGAGCCAACAAACAATCTCCTTGACTCTGTCAAAAAAAACATGAAATGAACGTTTCTCCTGGTCAGAGGGCAGTATTAGATATTGCCTCTGTACAGCTCTTTACACAACTAGGGGGGAAAAACTATGTGGGTATGAAAAGGCCAAAATTACAATAGGATTGCAATAATCAGTCAGAACATTTAAAGGATTAAAGAGCTAGAAAAGGGAAAATGGGGTATCTATTTGTCAGGAGGAACATACAGTAAAGGTAAAGGTTCCCCCGCACATGCGTGCTAGTCGTTTCCGACTCTATGGGCCGGTGCTCATCTCTGTTTCAAAGCTGAAGAGCCAGCGCTTGTCCAAGGACGTCTCCGTGGTCATGTGGCCAGCATGACTAGACGCCAAAGGTGCAAGGAACGCTGTTACCTTCCCACCGTAGTGGTCCCTATTTTTCTACTTGCATTTTTTTATGTGCTTTCAAACTGCTAGGTTGGCAGAAGCTGGGACGAGTAACAGGCGCACACTCTGCTACGCAGCACTCGGGATTCGACCCGCCAAACTGCCGATCTTCTGATCGACAAGCTTAGTGTCCTAACCCACTGAGCCACCGCGTCCCTATACAGTAAGTAAGGCATTTCCTATGGCATTTTCATTGGTATGTATGATTGGTGAGCTGGTTCTTCATGGAATCACAGATAGTTTTACAGCTTAGTCACCTAGTCACTTAGATGAGTTATAAAGAAAATGTTCATGTATCAGAAAAAGCCTTCTTGCATACAAATAATATAACTGTGTAGATACTTTGTCAAAGAAAAAGACATCAAGAGTGTGATTTCAGGTATCTCCATGCCTTCAAGCAATTACAACTTTACGCAATATGGAATGAAGGTTTTAAAACTGCCAGATATTTACAATTGGTCTGAAGAGAAAGAAGTTTGCTATCTTGTCTAGAATTATCCCTACCCAAAGTAACATCCAAATCTAGAAAATATGACTACACTATTTATTTTTGATATGACCAGTATTTGTTTTTCTAAGCAATTATATATCCATCTGATGATGGGTAGATAGGCTACAATTACTACCCCAAAAAATAGTTTAGGTGCCACTGCAACAATCATAACAAAGGGCTTTTAAAAATAAATAGAAAGACTGTATAAATGAAAATTATATTTATAGATATTTTTAGTTCTCAGGTGTATTTCCCTGAAGAAACAAAATGAAAGTATCTGTCAGCATTTCATTTGTATTATGTTGCATAACAAATTTATATTTTGTTCGATAAGAGTTAATGTTTTTTTCTAAAATAAATAGATGAACAAGAAGATGTATCAATTTAGAATTTAGACTAAACATAGACTAGATCAAGATTAGAGGGTCTAACCAGAAAAAAAGCAAAATAATTGGCTCAAAATGACAAACATAAGTTGTTAAATTATTTCCTCCAACATGATCTTTCAAAAAAGAAAGCAATGCTTCCAAATTTGTTGAAAGGGGGGGAGCTGTGTCAAATAGGTTTTCTACCAATGTTCTAATGTTAATGGCTTATTAGGTTCAAATAACAGCTTCAGACAAATTTCATGGAACTATATTATCAAGGCAATTTTAACTGATGCTAGGAAGAAGAGTGACCAGCAAACACACATATGACTTGTTTCACTATGAACAAGTACTATGGTATCCAGTAGGAAGACATTCTATATGACTTCTTGAATGTTTACCAAACTAGGCCTAAGATCATTGATCCAAGTAATTAATAAGCATTTCTCCTTATTCCACTATGTTGCAGTGATGATGAAATGGGGACAGTAAGAGGAGGAGACATCAGCAAAATTAGACCATGATACTTGTCCTCATGTCTGGAAATAACTCTTAAGTCATTCTGACATAAATGCTCATCAATTATATTTTTGAAGCCTTGCAGAATGGTTGACCTCTCTGTAGATCAGAATATAAAGGCTCCCTAATATGCCTGCAACATAAAGAATAGAACAACAGATGCCTTTAGAAGCAAAGCCTCCAGAATCTGAACCAATATAAAATAAAATAAAGAAACTTGTGTCTGCCATATGGTGACACAGTCGTTCTAACCCCAACCTTGTAAGACACCCCGGGCATCAACTAAGCAAGTGAATGTCAACACTTCATTAAATAGTCTTCTGGCTACTTGAATGCTGTCATGAACTGAGCCAGCTCCTTGTATACCATGAAGTTATTTCTTTCAAAGTCAAGAGGAAAACCTAGGGACTTGCTATCCATGTTTTAGCCCCAACTGAATCCAGATGATACTTTATAATGGTTAAGTGTCACATAATTTGTCCCTGGCCATTTCCATTCTGTTTTCTCACTATGTCAGAAAATCATCAACAGAGAAAAGGACAAAAGTAGACAATATTTTGTCCTCCATGAAATATTTTTATTTATTCTATTAATAACAAAGAATCTTGGAACATCTTTAAAATATGACATAAACTTTCATGCATTAATTTACTAAACTCATACCACCAACTATCCTGTTGGTTTTCTGAAAGAGCTTAAAAATAACTCTTCTCTTAAATTAGTCTCTTTTGTATACTTGGTATTGCATTGTTAATGAATAGAAAACAATTATTTATATCTGTTGTTCTTTTTACCTTTTTAATAAGGATGCTTTTGTTTATGCTTTGTTACCTGCCTAAAGTTATTTAAGATGGGCCATATACTTTGCAAAAAAAACCCCACATAAATAAAAACTAACAAGTTGCCCCAGCGACTTTACAATAATAACAAAATTAAAATCTGAGACACTAAAAACAATTAAAATCATATGTTTTAATTGTTTTGAAGGCCTTTTGTAGAAGTGGATTCTAGAAAACTAGAGCAGTTACAAAATCTGTTTCATCAGTTGCCTGCAGTATTATTCTAACTTGATAGATACATATAGAATTCTCAAAGTGGAATGAGTTGCAAGGATTAAGGTCAGCAGAAATCAAATCAAATCAAAAAGCATGAAAGCTTATTTCTGTCTGAGACCACTTCACCACTACTGACTTCTAGCTATTACTAAAGTAAGATTGTGCACACTTTGGATTTCATTCATAGTCTACTGGTTAGAAACATAACACCTATCTATAATTATTTAAAGCTGGGGTTCTCAGCCCAGGATCAAATCTATCGCACTGAACAAGCTGAATGCAAAATTTGTTCTTAATGCATTGGTATAATGTTGGTTGAATGACTTTACAAGACACAGTTAGTGACCATTCCATCTTCATGCATGGGTAGCTTTAAAAAATAAAGAAACAATTTCTATCACTAAAGTTAATGGGAAAAAGGTCCTGTATCAAATAAATTTGTCACAGTCTTCTAGACTATGCTTCACTTTCAAATCATTTTAAATTGAGGTATCAGCAATTTCAAATGGAGGTATCAGCAATTTCCTTTAGACTTTTTAAAATAATAATTATGAATTATTATTGCAAATTAATCTGAGATAAAGAAGGGGATTGGTATAATGATTACTGACATCATACATATATGAATGGCTCTCTTCTAAATGCAAGATTGTCCAACAATACCCTGAGTTCACATGTCAGACTAAATGACAATGCAATTTTCTTGTTTGTTTTCTTGCTTAAATGATTTTGAATTCAACTATTGAAGGGCTGTAATCCATGGTTTATGTTTAGCTATTCTCTAAACCCAGCTAACTGAGATATATTTAGTAAACCATGGCTAGAGCATAGAACAACACAATGTCTCACTCCAATCATAATTTATTGCCTTTATTTCCTGTAGCAACATTGCTCTTTTTCTCTGATACAATGTGGCTAAGAGAGATGATGGTTACAGCCACATGTTCATAGATCTATAGCAGGGGTGTCAAACTGCTGGCCCGTGGGCTGGATGCATTATAGCAAAACCGCGCCCACCCCATTGCCAGCAATGCAATGTGACATTGCAAGTTTGACATCCCTGATCTATAGGATAAATGTATTACAGAAGTAATATTTGTTTTCTTAACTGATTTTCTGCAGTAAAAGAATGTACCTTTCAATATATCACATCATTTCCATGAAATTATTTTCCAAATACTTCCTGCAGGTGCTTCTACAAGAACAAGTGTCTCCTGCTGTGGGAATCCTGGAATTTAAGAAAAGTGTTTTGTTTTTTTCTTCCAGGAACCCTCTTTGCTACATTGGCTTCTGGACTTGCAGCTCTTGCTTGAAGAGTAGGTGTCAGCTGTGGTTAGGAAGGTCTTTGCATAATTCCACCTAGTGCACCTGTTGCACACTCTCCTAGATCAGAGAGCCTCTCTGAAAGTCACTCAGACCTTAGTCACTTTGCAGTTTGACTACTATAATATACTCTACATGGGGATGCCCCTGAAGACCACCTAGAAGCTTGAACTAGTTCAGAATGCAGCAGCACAAGCAATACTTGGGCAAGACTTGGTGTGTCCATGTAACACTTGTGCTTCATGAGCAACACCAGTTGCTTCCAGGTGCAATTCAAGCTGCTAATTGTTACCTATAAAGTCCTACACAGCATAGTCCCTGGTTACTTGCAGGGCAACCTGTGTCCCATAATACCTTCTAGTCAAATTCATGCTTTCCTGACTCTTCCCATCCCTAAATGATAACAATTCTCTTCTCAGCAATAATTAGGGATACACCATGAAATATCCAAAAGTAGATCCAAGCAGAACCATGAAATATTTTTCTCCAATCTAAGTGAGAGCTAAAAATATGGGAGAAAGGAGTCAATATGTGAGCTTTTCTGGTGCCAGGTTAAGAAACAGATGCTATAAGAATTGCAAGAATGCTCCTTTAATGTTGTAGGGTATAACAGCAGAATCTTAAAAACCTGCTAGAATTTCCCTCTGCCCTCTTTAATACCAAACAGAATCAAGACACAGTTAATTTGAGTCTCTTTCTCGTGTTTTCTATTTTCCCAGGACTAATTGTCATTTCATCTCCCTTCATGGTTTCTGCTTTGCTTCATCAAGGTCATTTCCACATTTCTGTACTGAATATTTGCACCAGTTTATCAACTAACATGCTACGCTATGGTAGTTATGCATATGTAGTCTACTTGTAACTACTGAAATCCAGAGAGCCAAGTCACTGCATTCTATTATTATGCTCACTTTCTTCAGAAAGTACATAAATGGTTGAGAAGGAAGAAATTCAGATAACATTGAATAACTTTATTAATTATTGTCTTATCAAAGAATTACTTTGGTTATTTGCTTTTGTTTTCTTTTCCCAAATGCAATTGTAACAGGCCATCAACAGCCTGTTGATGCATTGCATTGAGTACCAAACAAACAATGAGTACTGGACATTTTCATGTCAAAATGCACTGAGTACCAAATTCAACAAGTTTTGAAGTAGTCAAGTACTGAGGTATCACTGTACATCATTAATGGGGAAATGAGTGTAGACAGGAATGGAATTTCCATTGAACAATTTGATGTCACATATTATAGCACTATTGATAATCCTTGATGCTACAATATAAAAACCTGAAGTTAAAAAAAGTCTTTAGGAAATAGAAAAGCAAGAATAACATGTAACCCCTTTCACACTGAAGAATAGCTGTTTAATAATGGTTATTAAATAGACCTAAATTTCAATGAATCATTTTGATCACCTATCATGGCATCAAGTCATATTAATGTAACAGTAACAAATGCAATTATTTCCATGACAACAGAATTGCTTATTCCAAGTATAGACATGTAAAAACCTAAGTAGTAAAGATAGAAAAGGAAGACAGATTATTATGACAGTTTAAAAGAGCAGTCAGATTACCAGCCCTTTAAGTATGAGTCAAATATTATGAAGGGAATCACAGAACTGGAAGGGACTCTTTAGGCCTTGAATCCAACTTCTATCTCAGCACAAGAATCCACATTCAACCACTACAACCCTTATAGCCTGCAGCTCACCAGCCCTCTATTTCATTGGCTTTCCTGCAAACTACACATATTACTGGGATGTTTTTTTTCCTACCATTCACTTGTAATCAGCCAGCCTGTAAATTGACCTGATTATTTTATGTCCTATCCTCTGGAGTGATGGAGAACAAGTCTGTTAATTATTATTAATTAACAGATCAATCATTTTTTAAATTGCATGTCTAATTTTTCAATGGAAGAGCAGCACAGGGGCCAGTTTTTCTCTTATTATTGCCAAAAGTACCTCATAATTTGCTAATGCTTTGGAATATGATATGGATATTAGTTTATTTACAAAATCATTTAAAAGTCCTTCTCCAAAGTCAGAACAATGCAGCATGCCCTTAATACTTTCTGGGTAGAGACTAATAGGATGAAACTAAAAAGGAGTACCATTTGTTCTTTCTTTAACATTAGTTTTTCCTTAAAAACAGAAATTCTTTCCACTGCACTGAGAAAAAAAGAAAAGTTTGTCTTGGAGGCCTCTCGTGTCAGGCTTCCTATTAAAACTTGATACCAAATCACAGATCTCCTGACATTATGCAGTACATGGTGTGACTTGACAGAGGACTCTAGGGCATGAGTCTCTTCTAGATCAGAACCCTTATGACAGAAAAGAAAGAAGCCTCAAATACAAGAGTTGATTGTGCACTATAGAGGAAAGAATTTGGAGTCAACAGTATATATGCATTTCTCCAGATTAAAATTCTCATCTTCTCCCCCCCCCACCCCCAATATTTTCAAGTTAATATCTACTTCAATTGGAGGCCTTGGTCCTTTTAGTCTTGGTATCACCAGTTCCTATTTTGCCAGGTTTCAGCAAAAGGCAAGGGAATATCCAAGATCAGAGGCCCTGTCTGAAGCCAGAAGTTTCCCCCAATCCCAAAAGGGAAGTTCAGCAAATTCTGTGGCCTGCAGGATGCCGTCCCAGGGAACACAGGCCTGCCATGTGCTTATTTATTTTGAGAGTTATTCTGGGAATATAGTTATTTTGCTTGTTTTCTTGAATTCTTGACTCTCTGATCCTGAATATTTCACATACCTAAACTGTATAATTGCTAGGAATGTAAAATTAAGCTTATGACTAGTACTTTATTGTTGTACTGATAATATTCTTTACAAATTGAAAAGATATATTGAAAAACAAGAAAAAATCACTCTCCACTCTATCATATATTTAAATCAAAATCTTTACAAAAGAGCTGTCCAAATGTAATATTCCTGTCTGCATTACTAGAAGCAAAGTTGGACAGAGTCTCTCAACATTAATTTTGGGGAAGGATCCACTTCCGGATTAAAAATGTGTATTTTCTTTGTGTTCTTCATGCCTCATATAATGGAAATGTTATTGTTGAGAAGTTCTGCCATTTAAAATTAGATTCTCTGCAAATGTACACACAAAAATGTTTTTTATATGAATTGACTATGATTAATCACTTTGATAGCACACAGTAGAGAAAAAATGAATAAGATAATTGCAGTTTTATTTGTATTATTTGTTATAAATAGGAAAATATCCTCCATTCAAGCTCTGAATCTGCCATTCATTGGGATATTGTGGGAAAATATTTTCAGTAGTAGATTCCATTTGTGCAAGCCAACTATATATACAACCATATTGCTTTTTGTACGATAGTTTGTAGGAAATAAATACTGTAAGTTTATGTTAAGAATTCAAGAAGCAGAAGGATTTACCAAAATCAGTTGATTGTCAGATATGAATTATCTGAACCAAAATTGTTTACAGGTGCTTGGGATTTCAGGGCAAGATAGGCCAAATTAAAAATTCAATCATATTATGCATATCAAAATTTTAAATAAAATTACTCAAATCATGTGTGGCCACCACCTTATTAATTCAAAGATATATTTTCTTGAACATGTAGATGTATGGTGCAAGCGTAGGAAAAGGCACAGTTACCGTATGTTAAAGAGAGCTGAGAGATACAAGAATCTAAAATACCCTTATCAGTCTCTGATCCAAATACTGCATACTAAAAGTTAACTTGCTGGAAAGAGAAACTTTTGAATTAACAATTTCTAACATCGTAAGGATAAAAATTTCATCTTAAAAGATTCACCATCTTTCTTTTTCTTTCTTTTCCTCTTCAGATGATTCCCGAATTCCCCATTATTTCTCTAGCTCTATCCTCTATGACCTGGTGATAAATACTGACCTTGCAACTTTCTGTCTCTTCTATTTTTAGGTTAGAGAATGCTATGTGAAAGTGGAGTGCCAGGGAATAATGTTTCATCCATGCCAGAACTATTACCTCTATTCAGTAGAAAATTATGTTTTGTTTTTTAATCAGCAGCACATTGTGCTAATTGCTTTTGGGTGGGACTTATCTCTCTTTTCCAACAGTGGATAAGATTGACCGGGTGTTGTGCAGGTTCTATTTTGGTGGATTTCATCAAGTCATGAATGAATAAGACAATGTGGTTTATCTCATTAAGTTCAACTCCTACTTGTAAATTGGATTCGAAAATCAAAGCCAATACATAGCTAAGGTGGGATACATGATCAAGAATTACAGGGAAAAACACCAGCATGGGCACCATAGTTTAGACAGAAAAGGAAAGACTGGGTACTATGCACAATGGAAGAATGGTTGGTGAACATTACACAACTTGCAGAAACAACCAAATTGATTTCTTTGATTAGAGAAAAGACAATGTCTGTGTTTATTGCTGACTGGAAACCTCTTATAAACCTTTTGTGTGAAACAGAAAAAATGAATTTATGATTTATGAAATTGATTGACAGGATTATATAAAAATGGAGTTATGCTGCAACCTAGAGCAAGAGGTAATTTTATAACTGTACTTATAATTGCTGTAAAGAGAATCAGAAGCTACCTGTTTGTACTTTCTTCCTTTCTTTGCTTTTGCACTTTTAGCTTTCTCTGATCTATTTCTTTGCCCTTTGCCCTCACTCTATATTATTTTTTATTAGTTTTTTATCTACTTTCTTAAAAGTTTTAATAAAAATATATGTTTAAAAACAAAATATATGTGCATTAAATAAAATTCCTACAGAGCAAACAATTTGAATCACTACAGAGTTTTTATATTGTTTTGAATTATATTCCTTAAGAAATGAAAATAAAGACCCTTAATGGCTTCCTAAAATGAGCATCAATTACCTATATCTTCAGAACAGCAGCTGTTTTTAAAATTTCATTTAATTTCAGGTTATATAACACCTTGATATAAATTACTTCAGACAGATTATTTTAAGACCTAGCTTCTAAAACTGGAAAAGATGGAAGGAAAGAGGACAACCAACAGCAAGAGACTGAGTCTCTTACAGAGGCAATGGGGACACCATTGAAAAAGCTGAAGGACCAGGTTAGGGATGGTCATCATGGAGAAAATCTATCTATGTCATCACTAAGAGATTACTACCACTTGATGGCATGTAATCAATCAAATGATGTACAGTAATAGCTAAGGGGGCAGGAGACCCCTCTCAAGCAATTCATTGGGTGACCTCTGGAATTTCAGCCCTGCCTGCCTTAAAGAGTTGCTGTGATGAAACAAAGGAGGAAAGAGGACTATGTAGACCTGAATGAAAAACAGAATATGAATCTGATAAAATAAATTGTTTCATTTTGATATAAAAGTCAGTATATTACAACGGGGAAATCCATTATTTTAAACAGAGATTAAGAATTATAACATCCTCAGACTAGAAATTTAGGTAAACTTATCTATCTAGAGATTCAAATAGTAATGCAAGTTGGGAGAAGAAGATTTAAGAAGTGTATCAGAATAAATTAGAGTAGATCAACGTTCCACCCATAATCCTTTAGCATGTTTCTCAGATTAAGCCTAAAATGTATGCTGTGATATGTGTGATGGTGTACTTGTTGCTTTGAAATGAGATTGAATGCCTATTTTATTTTCTTCCTGTTTTATCTTCCTTGCAACTTTTTTTCTGAAGACATGACTCCAATGTCCCAAAGACAATTAAGTAGAGCTTCATAGTCCATGAGTTCTATATACATCATGCTTCAATGTAGACAAAATGTCTAGAAAGAAACCCTTTTAGACCAAACAGGAATAAGGCCAGCCATGTGTTACCAGTTTTCTTATGAAAAATGTGCCTTGAAAAATTACAAGGATTGATGAAATATTGCTAGCTATTTTTCTGAAACGCATCAGAATACTTTCCTCACTCTGCTATTCAGAGAATTCCAACATTGGTAAAATTGCTAGAACATCTCCAATTTCTTTTCATCTCTGCCAAGCATGGGGATATTATTCAAAATGATGACATTTAAGTTAATCTAATAGCCCTCTCCAAGCATTCTGGAAACCAGAGCAATCTGGTTCAGCAACACAAAAGCCAAACATACCAACTGTATTATTTTGCATCAGTTTTCACATTCTTTTCCACAGTCTATTCTGGTGAATCTTCACAGGTAGAGAAGACCTCAGCTGAATGCTGGGGAATAAGCCAACATATATAATATGGGAAGGCAAAATTAGTATATACCCAAGAAATAAAATATTAGCAATAGCCATCTGAAACTGAATGAGAATAAATAATCACAATGCCACGGCATCACCCTTTGTCAACTCAATCTCTCCAGAGGTCCTGGGCAGCCTGCCAGGTATTTTTAAAACAAAATGACTATTGAACTGATAAGAGTTCTAAGAGGTTACATTCAATTTCAGTTTCTTAAGGAAAGCCCAATTCTCCTATAAAATTATAACAAAATTTTTGGCTTTATTGTTGTTGTTGTTGTTGGCTGCGAAGTCATGTCCGACCCATTGCGACCCCATGGACAATGTTCCTCCAGGTCTTCCTGTTCTCTACCATCTTCTGGAGTCCATTTAAGCTCACACCTACTGCTTCAGTGACTCCATCCAGCCACCTCATTCTCTGTCGTCCCCTTCTTCTATTGCCCTCAATCTTTCCCAGCATTAGGCTCTTCTCCACTGAGTCCTTCCTTCTCATTAGGTGGCCAAAGTATTTGAGTTTTAGCTTCAGGATCTGGCCTTCTAAAGAGCAGTCAGGGTTGATCTCCTCTAGGACTGACCGGTTTGATCGCCTTGCAGTCCAAGGGACTCGCAGGAGTCTTCTCCAGCACCAGAGTTCAAAGGCCTCAATTCTTTGGCGCTCAGCCTTTCTTATGGTCCACATTTCACTGCCATACATTGCAACTGGAAAGACCATAGCCTTGACTATACACACTTTTGTTGACAGGGTGATGTCTCTGCTTTTTAGTGTGCTGTCTAGATTTGCCATGGATGTCCTCCCCAGGAGCAAGCATCTTTTAATTTCTTGGCTACAGTCCCCATCTGCAGTGATCTTGGAGCCCAGGAAAATAAAATCTGTCACTACCTCCATTTCTTCCCCATCTATTTGCCAGGAATTGAGAGGGACGGATGCCATGATCTTAGTTTTCTTAATGTTAAGTTTCAAGCCAACTTTTGCACTCTCCTTCTTCACCCACAATAAGAGGCTCTTTAGTTCTTCTTCACTTTCTCCCATTAGAGTGGTATCATATGCATATCTTAGGTTGTTGATATTTCTCCCTGCAATCTTAATTCCAACTTTTGATTCATCTAGCCTTCTCATGATGTGCTCTGCATATACGTTAAATAGGCAGGGAGACAGTATACAGCCTTGCCGGACTCCTTTCCCAATTTTGAACCAATCAGTGGTTCCATGTCCAGTTCTCACTGTTGCTTCTTGACCCGCATATAGGTTTCTCAAGAGACAAATAAGATGGTCTGGTACTCCCATCTTTTTAAGAACTTGCCACAGTTTGTTGTGATCCACACAATCAAAGGCTTTAGCATAGTCAATGAAGCAGAAGCAGATATTTTTCTGGAAGTCCCTAGCTTTCTCCATGATCCAACGTATGTTTGCAATTTAATCTCTAGTTCCTTTGCCTCTTCGAAATCCTGCCTGTACTTCTGGTAGTTCTCGATCCACATACTGCTGGAGTCTAGCTTGTAGGATTTTAAGCATAACTTTACTAGCATGAGAAACGAGTGCAATGGTGCGATAGTTTGAACATTCTTTGGCACTGCCTTTCTTTGGAATTGGAATGTAAACTG
Source organism: Vipera berus (assembly GCF_964194415.1). Classification (NCBI taxonomy): domain Eukaryota; kingdom Metazoa; phylum Chordata; class Lepidosauria; order Squamata; family Viperidae; genus Vipera; species Vipera berus. Next base: position 44,917,140 of record NC_138207.1, read on the forward strand.
ATCTTTTCCAGTCCTGTGGCCACTGTTGAGTTTTCCAAATTTGCTGGCAAATTGAGTGTAGCACTTTTACTGCATCGTCTTTTAAGATTTTGAATAGCTCAGCTGGAATACTGTCACCTCCACTAGCTTTGTTGTTGCTCAGCTTTCCTAAGGCCCACTTCACTTCACATGCTAGGATGTCCGGCTCGAGGTCAGTGACCACCTCATGGTGGTTATCAGGGATGTTAAGCTCATTCTTGTATAGTTCTTCTGTGTAATTTTGCAACCTCTTCTTAATCTCTTCTGCCTCTGTTAGGTCCCTGCCATTTTGGTCCTTTATCATGCCCATTTTTGCATGAAATGTTCCCTTCATCTCTCCAATTTTCTTGAAGAGATCTCTGGTCCTCCCTATTCTATTGTTTTCTTCTATTTCTTTGCACTGTTCATTTAAGAAGGCATTGTTATCGCTTCTAGCTATTCTCTGGGATTCTGCATTCAATTGGGCGTATCTTTCTTTTTCACCCTTGCCTTTTGCTTCCCTCCTTTCCTCAGCTATTTGCAAAGCTTCCTCAGACAGCCATTTTGCTTTCTTGTATTTCTTTTTCTTTGGGATGGTTTTGGTTGCTACCTCTTCTACAATGTTGTGAACCTCTGTCCATAGTTCTTCAGGCACTCTGTCTATCAGATCTAATTCCTTAAATCTATTTGTCACCTCTACTATATATTCAACAGGAATATGATTTAATTCATACCTGGGTGGCCTAGTGCTTTTCCCTACTTTCTTCAGTTTAAGCCTAAACTTTGCAACGAGAAGCTCGTGGCTTTATAGTTTCAACAAAATGCAAAGAGAAAGAATCAGTGAAGGTGGGGGGGGGGAAGAATGCAATAAAGCTAACTGGCAATACATTTGGGACAGCAATAGAGGATAAAGTTAAATTATAGAATACTTATGTTTTCAATCTGAGCATGAGCCTTTCTACTTACTAAAAATTAGTAAGTAGAATATTCAAATATTTAAAATATTTCTAAGGCTAAACCCATTATTTCTGCACAGGTTTATCCCAGTTAGTGCTAGTAGAAATACAATTGCTGAATTCTTTCCAATTCAAAATAATACAAGCTGATAAAATATAAGGTGAAACATAAAGCATGGAGTCAGTTTTGGCCTCTTTCCCACTTTTTAAAATATATCTGTATAATGTAGTAGAGCCTTTCTATTCATCTGATTGTCACTAGCCAACTATGGGATGCTGTTTTAGATAACTACAGAAATGCCTCCCTTCTGGGAGACTTTGAAGTGTGATTGTTCAGTCAATTTACCATTGACAACAGCAACTTCAAGAAACTGAACATTAAGAGAAAAAGAAATTCTCCTGACAAAGTTTACAAGGTTTCACAATGGCTATATGGAATGTGAAAATGCTTTACATTATTTTTATTTATTTTGTATAGTGGTAGGTAGGACCTGCATTAATGCAGCCTTCCTAAAACTAGTATAATTCCATTCATCTGGAGGAAACCCATCTGAGGAAGATAATTATACTAATAATGGCAAGCAAAGCATTTTTCACCGGTATCAGGGAAACACCACCAGAAATGAACGAAAAAATACACACCCACAACAAACCCACACAACAAAGTATTATTTGGTACAATACAATGAAAAAACATTTTATTTATGTCATCATCAAAACATGAGGAGTGGCTAATGTGAACCAATATGAGTCTGCAACAAGGATCCTTATAGATAAGAGCATGGGGGCAGTTAAAATCTTGGCAGTTTCCATAACAGAGTAGCAAAGTGAGCCTTTCTGTATCGTACTGTGATATTTAGACCAAAGCCATAGCAGAAACTTGTCATTAATGTTGCTGCTACAATACATACATTAACTGCAATGTAGATATTGATAATGTTTCAAGAAAACTGTGGGCCTTCATGTGCCAAGGAAGTTTTCATTCTGATGCCATAATTTCTGCTAATTATATTATCCAGGCTCTATTGCTTCATTGCCAAAACAGTACCATCGGTGAACAAGATAGAGATTTTGGCAGGTTTGAAGAAGGTTTCCAGAAGACAAACATATAAAGCTTTGGAGAAACAGCTTATAAGAAATTACTTTAAAAACAGTGCAGTGAGCAATCAATAATCTCAGAAGCCATGAAATGCCAACTGACCGTTGCTGGGGGAAAAGCAATCAAATGGATGCAATCCTGAACATCAGCATGCCATGCTACAACATTCACGCTATGACATAGTTTTTCAGGTCCCACTGAAAAGGTATAATAACCATCTGCCCATGTATTTTATTTCTTCAGGGCATTATAATACCATAGAGGACACAAAAAAGATGTGAGATTATTTAATCTTTATAGATTAGAAAAGGTTTGTCATTTAAATAGGAATTAGAACAAAATGCTGTATAAAATAGCAGCAATCCTTTCAAGTCTTTTAAATTGTATCAGCTAAATTGAATGTTTTCAGGAATTCAAGCTTTTCTGATAGAACGCAGAAAATATGCCAGAGGAGAACTAATCTTTCGATGTATTTGAATACTGGTATCCAAACTATCCTGAAGGAAGTTGTTTATGTCAAGTACAGACTAGTTGAAACTGATGAGTCTATCTAAAGAGAGTAATTAGAAAGCCATGATAAGAAACATACTATTCAAACGTCAACAGTCAAAAAACGATGGGTACAATTCTCTCTAATGCATTTACATTCAGAGTTTTCATCTCTGAACATGATTTACATCACTTGAATAGCAGAAACAGAAAAGACGGAGTGAGGGCAGTGAAGTAGAAATAGTACTTAATACTACTTAAAAGATGAATAAGAAATATTTTTCAAGTAAGACAAAAAAAACCAAATCAGACTATGGCATGCAGTAATGAGCCTTGCTAATCTTCAATGACATTTCATAAGAGAGAAAATGTGCTGTATTTTGGATTTCACAGTAACTTTGCCACTATAGAAAAAGAAAGTGACTGAGCACATATGCAGCCTGCTACCAGCTTCCACATCTCCATCCCTCCTTCATTCCGGAAGAAGAATCAGGCTTTCAGTAGGAAAAGGCACAGGAATAAAGCTTGTTAACCTTTTCTTTAATGCATTTGTTGTTCATCCCCATTTCACGCAAATTCTCCCTTGCTTCCCTTTCTGTTCCACAAGATGCCAGACAGCCACCCTTTAGCTGTTCTTACCTGAAGTGGAATGAAGACTTTCAAGACTCCAGTATCTGGAAAGGACCCCTCGCATCCCACTGCTACCACCACACACCACTCCACTGCTCTCTGAATCTGAACCTGGGGAGAGGCCAGAGCTTCCACTGCTACTACAGTTGGCTCCGCTGTCTGCACCAGCAGATTCGCAGCTGGAATACTGCTGGGTCCTCATGCAGGCAGGCAGATGGAGAGCCAGGAGGCTCTGCTGCTGAGAAGGAAAAGGGAGAGTCAACTGCACCAGGCAGTTACGCACAGGGCAGTGGCCACCAGGTCCTGCTATCTAAGAGCTGTGTGGGATTCCTCTCCTCCGCGTTGCCAACTGCCTGCACGATGCAACCTGACATCATAGGGGTCCACCAGGGAGGCTCCCTTGCTGACTGTTGAAAAAGCCTCAGCTCAAATTTGCAGAAGTAGGCTTATTTCTAAGCTGATTCCAAGGGATTAAACAAACCAAGGACAGGACAGAGAGAGCTTAAATTGCAGTGGGAAGGAGAGGATATAATGCATCTCTATAGAAAAGTTTGAAACAGTTTCCAAAAGGCTTGGAGAGAGGAGAGAGAGTTGTTTCACTGGCAGCTCCCTCATCAGCAGACAGCCGTTAAACAGAATGAAGGGAGCAGCATAGCATGCCTGTAAGTAAATAGGTAAATATTAAGAGGACTAGCTTGCACTTCCCCATACTATTCTGGTTTGTATCTAGAATAAGCTAACCCTGAAGCAATGACACTATCCTGCAAAGCTACCACAGTCCGTCCTATAACAATGAATTTAGAGGTGATCAAATTCAGAGAGACAAAAAAACCAGCTCACCAGAACAATGTGATACGCCAGATAACCTCCTTACTCCGATATATATTTCATACTGGAGATCTGAGGGGGGGGATTAAAATGTTTCCTCTACAAAGGATGCTTTAAAAAAACAAACAGAGGGGCACATATTTATAGTTTGACAGGACAATGACACAGGGAGTTTCACTATTTCTTATGCTCCGTCTCTCCAGATTGCAAAGAAAAACAGAAGAGACTCCAACAAACTTAGCATGTGTGGAAAGCTTCAGGTGTATCTGAAGAGCACATTTAAGACTTGAGGAAAGATGCAAGAAAGATTTACTAAGGTTGGCAACATATTCATATGTTGGTGTCTGTTTCTTTAAGACACCTGTATTTCAAGTAAACCTTTCGAGACGAAAATATATCCCATACCTCAGTTTAGCTTTTGAAGATTTATTTTATGCAGGTTTTTTTTAAAATTAAGAATGCTCTTATCAGAAAATAGTTGACAAAACCTTAGAATTCACTAATAGATTTCATCATTATTTCATCATCATCATCATCATCATAGAGTTGGAAGGGACCTTTAAGGTCTTCTAGTCGAAACCCCTGCTCAGGCAGGAAACCCTATATCATTTCAGACAAATGGCTGTCCAGTCTCTTCTTTAAAACTTCCAGTGTTGGAGCATTTACAGCTTCTGGAGGCAGGTTCTACTGATTAATTGTTCTAACTGTCAGGAAATTTCTCCTTAGTTCTAGGTTGCTTCTCTCTTTGATTAGTTTCCATCCATTGCTTCTTGTCCTGCCTGTCAGGTGCTTTGGAGACTCCCTCTTCTTTGTGGAAACCCCTGAGATATTGGAACACTGCTATCATGTCACCCCTCATCCTTCTCTTCATCCAGATTCAGCCATAGTTTCATTCCATACCCTGAGTCTTCGGAGAAGGGCGGGATATAAATGTAATAAAAATAAAAAAATAAATAAATAAAAATTATATATTCAAGATGGACAGTATTTAATGTTATGTATATGTAGGGGTGTGGGTCTATACATATGTTGTATATAGTATGTTTTAGGTGTGTGTCATGTATGTGTTTCACTTTGAGAGCAGGCAACTAAATTTCATTTTTGATGTGTGCTGTTGTGCCCACAGTAAAAAATGACAATAAAGATTATCTTATCTTATCTTATTAAACTAAAGGTGCTAGTTGTTTCCAACTCTAGGGGCCGGTGCTCATCTCCGTTTCAAAGCTGAAGAGCCAGCGCTTGTCCGAGGACGTCTCCGTGGTCATGTGGCCGGCATGACTAGACGCCAAAGGCGCACGGAACGCTGTTACCTTCCCATCGTAGTGGTCCCTATTTTTCTACTTGCATTTTACATGCTTTTGAACTGCTAGGTTGGCAGAAGCTGGGACGAGTAACAGGCGCTCACTCTGTTACGCGGCACTCGGGATTCGACCCGCCAAACTGCCGACCTTCTGATCGACAAGCTCAGCGTCCTAACCCACTGAGCCACTGCGTCCCTTATTAAACTAGACATGCCCAATTCCAGCAACCGTTCTTATATATATATATATATATATATATATATATATATATATATATATATATATATACCCTGTAAACCGCCCTGAGTCCTTCGGGAAAGGGCGGTATATAAATCTAATAAAATAAATAAATAAATAAATAAATAAATAAATAAATAAAATATGTTTTAGCCTCCAGTCCCCTAATCATCTTTGTTGCTCTTCTCTGTACTCTTTCTAGAGTCTCAACATCTTTTTTACATCGTGGTGACCAAAACTGGATGCAGTATTCCAGGTGTGGCCTTACCAAGGCATTATAACAGTACAGTAAATATAACAGAAAATAGGAGAGTAATATGCCACCTTTTTTGAGTATCTGTTTCACTTCTCAATACGAGAAAGAAAATTAACACACCACTCTGCCATTTTTCCAATGTTTTTCTAAAGCAACTATGGAGTTGGTTTAAAAATTTTTTGAAACTAAGACTTGTATATAAAAATTGAATTCTGTGATGAAGAAGGAATTCACCTTTTAAACATCAACATGCTTTGAGCAAGGAGTCCCTGCTAATATTTCTAAGAGCAGGGATCCACAGCTTCTCCTGTGGGGCCTTGACAGAGCTGGCATGTAGCTGTCAAACATCAAAAGATAGGAATGAAGAATGCATTGAGTGCAGGGAGGAGGACTAAATCCTTTAAAAAGCCACTTATTTTTCTTCAGCATCACACAGTTTATGTCCACTGGATGTCTTTTTTCTTTAATAATTCCGTACTACAGAACAAAATCCACCCAGATTAATAGTAATGGTAAAAACAGCAGCAGAGCAAACATAAAAGTTATCTTGAATATCCAACATGCTGCCTCTCTAAAGCTTTTTGCTTTATAGAAGGCAGTGGTATTTAGAAAACATTTTCAAAACTGCTCAGGAACAGTCTTGGGTTTTTTTTCCTGAAAGTATGTATATATTGCATTTTTCACCCCAAATGAGATTTTTGAGATAGTGAACAAAATCTGAAATGAAATGACAGGGAGATAAAAACAACCTCTCCATGGAGAAAAATAATGAACAGGCACATCTTAAATCTCTCATGTTAATACTTCCTTATTATGATTCTGTATTGACATGCAATAGCAGTGACATAATAATATGAAATCTACAATTGTAATAGAGCACATGCATATATGCACACATTCACATGCATGTGATGGGTTGGCCTCTCCAGCTCTTTAAACAAAGGTCCCTAAGTCTTTTCCCCACAATTCCTATTATTGCAATCTCCCACATTCTAGTGGTTTGGGGAATGGGTTGCAGTCCTCACTTTTATTCAGAGACAATTTTCCTCCCTGTAGGAAGGAAGGAAGGAAGGAAGGAAGGAAGGAAGGAAGGAAGGAAGGAAGGAAGGAAGGAAGGAAGGAAGGAAGGAAGGAAGGAAGGACTAATTTAGCACTGAAATGATAATAGAGAAAAGAGAATAGGCATTCCTGTCAGTATCAAAGACTACATGCATATACACCCAGGTAGACTAAAACAGTAGCAAAACACAAACAATGGCTCAGATCAATCATTAATATAAATGTTTAAAAGTTCATCTGACAGAGAGGGGAAAACTTTCTGCTCCTGACTGGATGCTTTGTTTCAGGCTTCCAGGTATTGCTGGACTCTGCCCAGTATCTAAAATGATTAACTCTTTCAGATCCAATTTCCATGGGAATATTTTTCCCATTTGATAAGTATTTGGATAAGAATCAGACAAAAGGCTAGAAAAGTATGGGCAAATATAACTGGAGGGTTTGCATAATATGTTCACCCTTGTAATTCAAACTTCTTTAACAATGACCACATATATATATATACATGGGTTCAAGCGAAAAGAGTTAGCCAAGTTTATACCTGAGGCAAAATGCCTTCCCTCCCCATTCAACACACAGAAGTCAACAGTATGAATGTGGATTGCCATCCTGCCTAAGGGCAACAGAGTGTCATAGCTGTATGCAGAGATCACCTGATACATACATTTCCTTTTCTCTCAGCATCTGCTTTCTCAATTGTAGTAGAATAATATGCTTGGATAATCCTAGAAAGCATTTTAGAGCAAACCTTTATGGTTCACCACTTTTCCATAATCCAAGACAAACAAACATAATAACATAAATAGTATATTTTATTTATTTATTTATTTTAATTTCATTTATATCCCGCCCTTCTCCGAAGATTCAGGGCGGCTTATTGCTATGTTCCAAATTGTAAAGCACATGTGTCTCAAAAGTTAAGATACAGTTTTTAAATTTATTTGTATTTATTTATTAAATTTCCATAACCACCCATCTCAATCAATGACTCTAATTCAAAAATATACCACAACTAAAACACTAAATAACACAAAAAAACCACAATAAAAACCAAAATAAATATACATAGCAAAGATTACAGTTAACAATAAAGCCAGAAACAGGGCCCTTGACATTCAGGAACACAGCCAAGTTTTTAGGGCCTTACTCACTGGTTGGATAGAAATGTGGAAAGAAGCTTTACAAAAGTAGGAAAGTGGGTTTATAGAGACATTAACAGAAAATAAAACGCAACTCAATCCTGGGAAAGGAAGGAGTGTGAGAAAGAGACTCAAAATAACCCTGTCTTGATTCTGCCTGGTATAAAAGGGACCAGAGGGAAACTCTAGCAGAGTCTCAATGTTCTGTTATTATACCCTAGAACAATAAATAGTATTCCTGCAATCCTTGTAGTGTCCATTTCCTGATCTGGTCCAGCTCAAAGATTTGACCCTCATGGACAAACAGATATAATTTTATTTTCAACTTGTTCTTCTCCCAGGGGCTATCATGGCTGCTATTGTTCTACTATCATGGCAACCATTATTTTCATTTCCTAAACCCTCACAATTTATTTCAAGTTCATCTATGGTCAACCAAACCATTGATGAATTTTAAATGTGGAGGACACCTGTGAAGAAATCAGTTCAATGTTCAGCTATCTATAGGATGGTGCAGAAATCACTTCCCTCCAGTACCCTATCTACAAATGTGATATTTAGTGTTTTTTGAACAATCTGAATGTTTGCACTAGGGGGCTGCAAAACCACCAGGGACCACCCTTTTGCTTAGATTAAAATACTTGAGAAATGTTAGAATGAAGCTTCCTATACAGAGAGGAAGGGAGCACAGGAAAGTATAAGAAGAGGGTGGGATTTCCTGCCAGTGGGAAAAAGAGCAGAGCTGTGGTGCTTCTCTTGGAAAACAGAATTAAGTGATTGTAGCTGAGGCAGAAGTCAGATCAGCGGAACTGCTGAAGAATGACAAAGTTGTGTGATTACATAAATACAATCCAGGAATAGTGCATATATTGCATGACATTAGGAACCCTAAAAGCAAAGTCGTAACCCTCTTGTAATGACGCTTGGGTGTAGACTTCCAAGCCCATCATCATACATAAGAGTACTTCAGCACCAACCTGGGTGTCAGCTTTAAAGAGCTATATACTATATCACTTTGTACAGAGAGATGTTTCTTGAAAATAATGAGACGCTTCCTTTCGCATCATTTTTTTCATTATTGCCCAGTTGCCAGCATCTTGAGACAATTCACAAGGGTTAAGACACAAAGATGTTTTGCTTTTTAAGGAATAACATTGGTTCCTTAACCCTGCTGCAGAAAGAGTTTAAAGTTTATTTTAATTGTTCTATTTTTAAATTGGCATTTTTCTTTTCTTGTTACAAATATTTTCATAAACTGATTATATAACTGATGACCTCATCAGGGACTGGATCTTGTCCAGTTCCCATATTAGCCATTTCATTCTCCTGCAGGCACATCCTTTCATATCCAGTCAATGGGTACTTTCTTCTATGTGATAAGAGATATCTGCCTTTTTTTGGGCTGCATTAGCTTAGTTGTTGTTTATTTGTTTTACATAAGACTATTGATATCTAGCTGACTAGCCAGCGGAAGGGAGCCATTGAAGGGAGCACTGGCTGAAGCAAGGCTAGAGCCAGCAAGTTGCATGAGTGAGTGTGGATGGGTAAGAGACACAAAGAAAGGGGGAGGGCAGAGGATAAGTGAAGAGCTCATCTAGAATGACTACATTTCATTTTACAGCAGTTATTGAAGTTTATTTACTGAGAGAAAATCATTAAAATAAAACTGTGACAAAATACTGAGGAAATGTGATTATCTCCATCTCCCTTAAGAAAAGTTTCTGAAACACCCCAAATCTACTGCACATTATTTTGAGTTTAGAAAGATCCAAATACTTTTATCCTACATATGCGAAATGAAATTTGAAAGTAGAGAATTCATTATTACTGGCATTACATCTTGTCCTTCCTTCATGGACCTTAAAAGCCTTATCTTTTCTAATGGTATTTTAGGTTTTATACTGGTCAAATAGAGAATTCCAAAAATGACTTCCACATAGATGCCTAAGCTTGATGGGCTTCCATTAGTTGTACCTGCCCTATTTTTCCATGTGTTTACAGGCTAAGCCTGTGTCTGTTAAACTAAAGATTTTTAAATTTAGCAACTTTAAGGAATCAGAGATCTGCCTCAGGGCAATATTCCTAAACAGAGAGTGACATAAGTCTAACCTATTATCTTGCATTAATAGTGCTACTAACAGCTCCAGGGAAAATAAGATCCTCTGTTCATCACCTTTGCCATCTTTTACCTTTAATTTTTGATTTTCTATTGCATTATCTATTTTATATATATTATCTATTTTCTACTGTAATTTATTTGATTGTTGTGAACCATTCAGAATCATTAAGAGTCGGACAGCATACAAGTTTTAAAAATGATGATGATTATTATTACTATTATAATGCCTATCTTTTTTTTTAAATTAAAAGCTGAGTTCTAGGCAGTGAAACAGCATAATGCAGGCATGTCAAACTCGTGATGTCACGTGACGTCGTGCAATGTATCGTGACATTTTCCCCATTGTTGGCAATGGGGAGGGCACAGTTTTGTTGTGATCCATCAGGCCCGCAGGCCGGCAGTTTGACATGCCTGGCATAAGGAGTCTAGGACAGGCCGTGGTGAGAGGGCGGCCCTGGACTGGCTATCAATCCCCTGCTGGTGTGAGAGACTAGCAGGGGGGATTTCTGCTCCCCCAGCAATGCTGCCCTTATCCATCCCAGGCTGGATCTCATGGCTAGGTGAGAGGACAGTCATGGGCTCTTGTCTGGACCGGCTCAGGTGAGAGCAGAGCCGGACTGGCAGACTGCTGGATGAAGACACGTTCCGGACTTAATGCTTTTACATCTGAACTAACATCTTATCATCTTAATAACATCTGACCCCATTTGTGAACAATGGCTCATATGGACAGTTCTATCTCATGGCTCGAGTACAATACTCTAGATCGGACTTGTACGCCCTCAGGGGGGTTTCTCCCTTCTGGATACAACCAGCCTCCCTTTCTAACATTCCCCTTGATGACGGGCCCAATTGCTGGGACCCCAAGAGGTGGCTGGGCTTAACTAGGGGCCACGAGGTGAGACGTGCTAAGAGGCCCCTGATAAAATTTTTAGCCGGTTATTTTAAAAGGTTAGGGAGGGGGAGGGGTAGGAGGGTGGGGAGGGAATCTTTAACCGGCACTCAGTCTGGGCCTGTTAGGGGTCCTGACGGGACGGGATTGGGGGAGGTGGCTGCTGGTTCTATGAATGTTGGGGTGGGGCTTCAAATCCCCACGACGATAGGGAATGGCAGCAGGTGGTTGCACGGAGGGCCATATCAACACCCGGGATCACGCCCCCGCTATCTTCGAGCGGTGGCGCGCTCCGACCCTCCGGTTAGCACCCTCTTACCCGGGGATGAGGGTGATCAGGTCCCTGAGCTCAGGCTGGTCTATTTTAACGCCAGATCCGTCGTTAACAAAGCTCCCCTCATTCATGATTTGATCGAGGAGGAATGTGCGGATCTGGTGTGCATTACGGAAACTTGGTTGGGCTCGGAGGGAGGGGTGCCTCTGACCGAGTTATGCCCTCCAGGTTTCCAGGTGCTACACCAGCCACGGGCTCAGGGCAGGGGTGGTGGGGTGGCAGTGGTTGTTCGGGAGACTCTGTGCCCGCGGGAGGCCACCATTGTCCAGATGGCTGGGAGTGAATCCCTCCTCTTGAGATGTGGTCCTCGGGCTCAGTTGGGCTTGTTGCTCACATACCTGGCGCCCGGCTGTGTGGCAACAGCCCTGCCCGAGCTGCTCGACACTCTCTCAGGGCTGGCAGTGGAGTTCCCCAGGCTTATAGTCCTGGGTGACTTCAACCTGCCGTCACTGGGAGGGTCGTCTGAGTTAGCTCGGGAGTTCATGGCCTCCATGACGGCCATGGGCCTGACCCAAGTTATTGAGGGCCCGACTCATGTGGGGGATCATACTCTCGACCTGGTGTTCCTATCTGGACAGTGGTTGGATGATCTGGGAGGGGGTTCACCAACCATCACCCCCCTGTCATGGGCAGATCATTACCTCCTGCGGCTGGTTTTCCGTTATGCCACCCCCCGCCACTGGGCTGCGGAACCGACCAGGTGGTTCCACCCCAGGCGCCTAATGGACCCGGAACGGTTACAGAGGGCGCTTGGGCCTATACCCATCACCCTTACCCACAGCCCAGTCGATGCTCTGGTGGATGCCTGGGAAAGGGCGGCTGCCGGGGCACTTGACTGCGTTGTACCCTTGCGACCTCTGACCCGGCGCAGATCCCGCTGGGCTCCATGGTTCTCTGTGGAGCTCCGGGAGATGAAGCGTCGGAAACGAGGTCTAGAGAGCGGTTGGAGGTCCAGCCGATCCGAATCTGACCAATTGCAGTTAAGAACCTTTATAAGGTCTTATCTTGCGGCGATAAGGACGGCAAAGTCTAACTACTTTGCTGCCCTTATCGCGTCCGCAGATAATCGCCCGGCCGCCCTGTTTAGGGTAACTCGCTCCCTCCTTAATCAGGAGGTGAGGGAGGATCCCTTGCGGGGACGAGTCAAGGAGTTTAGTCATCATCTGGCGGAAAAAATCGCTCAGATCCGGACCGGTCTGGACTCTGACTGGGCAGAGTCTGATGTGGAGGAATCGGACGGTCTTGAGCATGTTATCTGGACTGAGTTCGACCCTGTTTCCCCTGATGATGTGGACAGGATCATGGGGAGGCTGAGCACCACCACCTGTTTGTTGGATCCGTGCCCCTCCTGGCTAGCTTATGCGGCCCGGGAGGGGACACGAGGCTGGTTCCATGCAGTAATAACTGCTTCTTTGAAGGAGGGTGTCTTCCCTGCCGCCTTGAAGGAGGCAGTGGTGAGACCCCTCCTCAAGAAGCCTGCCTTGGACCCGGCTGTTTTAAATAACTATCGTCCAGTCTCCAACCTTCGCTTTTTGGCGAAGGTTGTTGAGATTGTGGTGGCGCATCAGCTTCCTCTGTTCCTGAAGGAAACTGATTATCTGGACCCGTACCAATCGGGTTTCAGACCCGGATACAGCACGGAGACGGCATTGGTCGCGCTGGTGAATGATCTCTGGAGGGCTAGGGACAGGGGTTGCTCCTCTGTCCTGGTCCTATTAGATCTCTCAGCGGCTTTTGATACCATCGACCATGGTATCCTGCTGCGGTGTCTCAGGGGGTTGGGAGTGGGAGGCACCATTTTACGGTGGTTCTCCTCCTATCTCCTGGGCCGCTCGCAGTCGGTGTTGACGGGAGGGCAGAGATCCGCCCCGAGGCCTCTCATTTGTGGAGTTCCTCAGGGGTTGGTTCTCTCGCCCCTCCTGTTCAACATCTATATGAAGCCGCTGGGTGAGATCATTCGTGGTTTCAGGGTGGGGTATCATCAGTACGCTGATGATACCCAACTTTTTCTTTCCACCCCGAACCAACCCAGCGATGCCCTCGCCGTGATGTCCCGGTGCCTGGAGGCGGTCCAGGTCTGGATGGGGAGAAACAGGCTTCGTCTCAATCCCGCCAAGACTGAGTGGCTGTGCATATTGGCATCTCGGGTCAACCAGACTATTCCATCTCTAACGATGGGGGGTGAGGTGTTACCCCCTGTTGATAGGGCTCGCAACTTGGGCGTCCTCCTGGATTCACGACTCAATTTTGAAGACCATATAGGAGCCGTGACCAGGGGGGCTTTTGCCCAGGTTCTCCTGGTGCGCCAGTTGCGACCCTATCTGGACCGAGATGCCCTACGCACAGTCACTCATGTGCTCGTGACCTCCCGTTTGGACTACTGCAACGCTCTCTACATGGGGCTGCCCTTGAGGACCACTCAGAGGCTTCAACTGGTGCAGAATGCGGCCGCGCGAGTTGTGATGGGGGTCTCCCGATACTCCCACGTAACACCTCTACTCCGCGAGCTGCATTGGCTTCCGGTTGCCCTCCGGGTGAAATTCAAGGTGCTGGTGATGACCTATAAAGCCCTGAATGGCTTGGGTCCGGGATATCTGAGGGAACACCTGTTGCCGGCATCAAGTTCCCTTCGTCCAGTGCGCTCCCACAGGGAGGGTCTTCTCAGGGTGCCACCAGTAAGAGATTGCCGGCGGGTAACACCCAGGGATAGGGCCTTCTCAGTGGGGTTGCCTGCCCTTTGGAAGCAGCTGCCAGTGGAGCTGAGGACTGCCCCCGACCTCCGTTCATTCCGCCGGGGCCTGAAGACCTGGCTCTTCGAGCTCTCTGGCCCAGGCTGAGGAGTAATTTATTTTAATTGGGGTTTTAATTGCACAGGGTTAAGTTTAATCTTTTTAAATTGGTTTTAACTTTTGTATTTTTGGTTTTTAATTACCCTGTAAACCGCCCTGAGTCCTCCGGGAAAGGGCGGTATATAAATGTAATAAAATAAATAAATAAATAAATAAATAAATAAATAACTAAATAAATAAATAAATAAATAAATAAATAAATTCCCTACATGTTTCTAAAAACTTCAAATAAGTACAATCCTTCTTCAAAAGCAAGCAAGCTAGAAGTAGTTCATCAGCAATGTCAGCAATGAAGCAATATGACAATATAATCACCAGCAGTTATACTTATGATAGACATCCAAGTAGTTTCTTTGAACATCTTTGGACATCCTTGCGACCCATCTCTTTGTTGGGGGAAAAGTGAATTTCTTAGCCTTCATTTAAAGCTGCTTATTATTATTCTCTACTGAAGACATTTAACTTATTTTTCTGCTTCTAATTTTCAGTAAGCAATTGGAAGTACCAGAATACAAAAATCATAACTACATTTAAATTAAAAGGAACCATTTTAGTGAACATTATCTTTAACTTACAAAGCAATAGGATTTCACTTACATATGTGGAATGAAAGACATTAGAAAGCAGTTGTCAAGACCCCTTTCAAAGAAAATGGAGCAACAAAGCAAACTCTACATGATCCGTTTGAAGCCAATACCATACCCTTCTTTCAAATATAAAGCCTTCCAGAAGGGATTCTGTCACAGTCTATAATAAAGGACATCAGTTTAGCAACTGCCACCCACAGTTCTTCCACTTTATTTTGTGCCAACACTAATAAGCTTAATACTACTGGTATCTTTTGAAATAAACAAGTTAATCATGTCACTATAATATCTCTACTGAGGTAAATCAATACAAGCATGCACACAAATACATACAAAAGAGGCACCAAAGAAAATAAGGATAGTGTTGCTGAATACGTATTTCCATCAAAGCTAATTGATATAACTAAACCAATTCAAAAATCAACCAAATTATAGTGTGAATTATTAGATATCAAATAATAAAGGTGGTCATACCAGGAAAGGAGATGCTTTGTCTCAAGCCCATGCAATCTAGTCCTGTAGGTGTGCTCTGGGAATAGAGGTGCAACTTGAGAGGAAGAGCATTAGTGGCCACTGGAGAAGTAACTGGTTTCATTTTAACCTACAGGGAAAAAAAGTAGTAATACATTTACACAAATGACTAGCCTGAACTAGTCTTCAATCCAAACAATCTGGATAAAAGAAAGCAAATGAGAATAGGATAGCAGGGAGTACTCTCTGAGTGAAAAGAGCTTTATGGGTATCAGAAATGCTAGATAAGTCATTATGAAGAATTTTAAAAGGAAAAGAATGGTCTTAAAATTACACATTTGTGATAACGAGGGATGGGGGAGAATGAATTAATACTGTGTGGTCCTTGGTGTTCTCCATGCAGTTGTTTTACTTAATACTGCTTCTAATAAAGTTACATTTATATAGTTTATATTCTAAAATATAAATTTTAGAATATAAATTATATTCTAAAATATAAATACTTTTCAATCCACTCATCATAAGTATGTTTATATGACACCATGCATCCTATATGAGGCAATAAAGAAGACCTAACTGTCAGGATAACCTTTCCTTTTATGGGTAGTCAAGTGAACGCAAAATTGTCCTGCTGTGTTAGAAGCAAAGGAAGCAGAAGAAGTTAACAGAATCATTGAAAGGGAAGGATGAGATGCAAACAGAGAGAACAAACAACTTATATTTGGTGCCTTACATTGAGTTGATCTTCTGGAAAGTTACTTGATTCATTGTCTCTGTCTGACTGAGCCTCTTTCACAAAGGTCCTTTTTCGATTTCTCTCCATCCATGTATCATCAAAGCTGAAGCACTTGTACAGGGATTTGTGTCGCTTCTGCTGGACGTGCTTTTTTATCTTTCCCTCCTGGATATAGAAGGGAAGGCTCCAGGCCTTGTCTTCTACATTTGAATCCAAAGACCCTGGCATCTGAATGGTCTTATTTCGATAAGGAAGACCATGCTTTTCACCTGACCTCTTTTCTGATGAGATTTCACTTTGTTGGAAATGTTCCTATTTTATAAATAACAGGTGAAAATATCTTTAAAACATGTTTCTTTGGGCAGCTCACTGCAAGCAGTCCTTATAAATCTGGAAAATCTTATTATATTTGTCCCCTTTTAAAGTAACATCATCTATAAGGAAAGTCTTTATTGATTCAGTGTGGATGCTGCAATCTAAATGAAACCTGGATTTGCACTCACCTGTATTAACTTCATGTAAAGCCTGGGTGGATGCTCAGATAAGCACTGAGGAAAAATATTTCAGCATAGTGTAGATATTCTTAAACAGTTGCTTCAGGGCAGCACATGGCAGGACTCACTTGCCATATTCTGTTTGTGAGGCAGTCCCAGTTCAAATGCCCCTCCCACATGCATTATTCATAGAATTACATAGAAAATTCTTAACAGCCATTTTAACTATTAATCAAGTAAGCCAACCAATCTAGAAGGACAGGCATCAGAAGACTTTTGATCAAGAGTTCCTTAAAACTGAAGCTGCTGCTAAGAATACACAATTAGCAAGTTCTGGTAGCTATTTTCTTAAGCATCCTTTGCATTCTCTATGTATAACTGTTATTGGGCCTATAATAAGGAACAGCTTGCAATATAAAACCTTGCCTCCAGAGGGCACAGAAAAATTTTATTTAGCTGTGACAGTTCACTACCTTCCCTAGTAATACCAAGATTGTTTTCCACATATCTAAACTTACTTGGTACACTTAGATGTTTCTCCAATTTTGGAATGCTGCCTTCTCCTAAGAACTATGTTCCTTTTTCCTTTCTATTATTTCAGCCAGAAATTAGATTTACAGATGTAAGTTCTACAGAAAGGAGTTCAACAAACTTCTATATAATTATTATATAGATGTATATAAACATCTATATACACAATTCTGCACTATATGGAAATAGGAGGCTATAATTTCAGAAATCTCTAGGAATCTAAGAAGTTGGTGTCATGATCCTAGAAAGCCTAGTACAGACTATGTAACTGCCCTTCTGAGAAGCAAAAAAAAAAAGTTTGAACATACAGGTAGCCAATCCTTTTCACTGTTTTTTATTTTAAATTTTTAGCATCGGTTGAAATGGTGGCATTTGTCTGATTTTCAGCCCACAGTAGAGGAGGCCTGAAGTTGTCTTTAACTGTTCTAGTCTTAACGTAATATTTTTCCCTTTTCTCTCAACAGAATGACCATACTTCATCAATAATATGGCTGATGACATGTTCAGGAATGGGATCAATCCACTTGGTCACCTAAAACTGCTACAGACATGGTCCCCTCTTCTCTGGTCAGTGGGCATTGCTTTCCAGAGGTCTTTGGGGCTTTTGCTGCAGAAAGATTGACATCTGGCTTCTGCAGCAGCATCTCCCTGCATAATGTCTGTGCAGGAATTTTCAAAGCCTTATACGGGGTCCTTATAACTATGAATTTAG
Source organism: Vipera berus (assembly GCF_964194415.1). NCBI lineage: Eukaryota > Metazoa > Chordata > Lepidosauria > Squamata > Viperidae > Vipera > Vipera berus. The sequence goes on from NC_138207.1 coordinate 44,934,853, forward strand.
CACTATTTTGGAAGAATACTAGACCTGTGTTTAAATACTGGATTATCATTTCTGACAGGTGCTATTCCTGTGCTACACAGAAGGTCAGTTTTACCTGGAAAAGAGAGCTAGCTGTATGTTGCTGGTTCTGTCATCATTGGATATATTACAGATTTCTCATTGCTTCTGTTAATAAAGGATTGGCCATACTTTTCCTGGTTTTAATACTTTCCAGAAGCACCATTTTGCCTACTCTGTTCCGTCTCCATGACAATTTATGAGCTACTTTTAAGTTTGTTGACCATGAGGACAGGGGTGGACTCATTACCATTCCCATGCAGCATTAGTTTAGGATAGAGCTTTTTTCCCCTATCAATTCACTCCTATTTCAACCTTTTCAACAGTCTCTCTTGTGCTTGTAGTCTAATTGATACATCATAATCTACTAGGCCAGGGGTAGGCAACCTCGGCTCTTTTATGACTCATGGACTTCAACTCCCAGAATTCCTGAGTCAGCTATGCTGACTCAGGAATTCTGGGAGTTGAAGTCCATGAGTCATAAAAGAGCCGAGGTTGCCTACCCCTGTACTAGGCAAACCTTGACAGCTGGCTAAATACACCTTTCAAAAAAAACTTCCTACACTTGGTGAGGCCTGCTGTAGCACACATCAGGAAAAATGATTGGAGACTACTTTCCTGCTATAGGCAATGCTTGACAGAAGGGGCTGTAAAGTCAGAGAAAGCCACCAAGCGCTTTCTTAACTTTTCTCATTACATAGGCAGAATAGGGCTCAGCAATCAGGACAGAACAATTTATGCCAGCATACCTTTCTGCTCCTCAAGAACTAATGGACAGTAGTTTAATGTTTGGCCATCCCTTTGTCTAGGAGAGCAGGTGATATGGATGTTCTCTGAATTCTGCAAAGTGCCTCCTGATCTGAATGCATGGTTGCAGCATAATTGCACAGATAATGTGGCCTGGTACATCTTTACTAAAAGTTAAAAAAAAAAACCTAACCCCTCATTAAAAGACAGTAAGAGAGAAAACTACCATCATTAAATTTTAACCCAGGTATTTAAAATGAAAAACCTGCATTTGTCTAGAAATGAAAAGAAGCACTCTTTCAGCACCATTTTTCAGAGGTCATTTCTGAAAGCAAACCTATGACTACAATACCATATCCTCACATACTTATGAAACATGAAAATAAGCTAATTAGCTCTAAATATTTTTTCTGAACAGTCTTATAACCAGAATCTTAAATTATTGTCTCATCTTATTTCCAGGTTCTCTGGAAAATTTACACAAATGAGTAGTTCTGATGCCATATGTCTTGTGAGCACGTTTCTAAGGTCACCTCAAAATATGAAGTTTATAACATTGAGCATGACATCCAAATTAACCCAGAATTCCACTTGAGATACGTAAGGAAAAAAATGAAGATAAATCCTTATCAGTACACTCAATGCCAATACACATAATCTCCTGCAGAGCAACTCACCTCATTTCTGATTATATCACTCATTGAAGTAGTAGTGTTTAAGCTGATCTGTGACTGGCTGCTTATCCCACTGTCTTCTCTCAAATAGTCGTTATCTAATGAGTGCATGGACTGCAAGAAACTAGATCTGGGTTTCAATGTCTTTGGCCTCTCGGGTGCTTCCAAACCGCCATCAATAACAGAGATATTTCCAAGAGATATCAATGAAGTTGAACTTAATTTGCCAGGATAATGGAAGCCCATGCGCTGATGAGCAGTTCGAGGACTTTGCGGCTTGGGACTCATAGGCCTGCATGGCATGTCTTTACGTTCATACATTGACAACTGGGGGCAAGAAGGAGTGAAATGAGGAAATGATGATTGCAGGTCAAATTGAGTAATTGGAGATTTCAGCCAGAGTTCTTCATAGGAAGTATCCCCATCATTCCCCATCATTTTCTCTTTCCCACTGCAATCTGGGCTATATGATGACTCTCTCCTCTTCCTCCTGGCGTCTATAGGAAGAAAGTCAGCAGGCCCAAAGGAATAGGAATGCCCACATCCTGCAGATGAGCCATTAGAAACATTGTATTTTAAAAATTCTTGCCCATTCTGATACTCCTTCAATGTTTTTCTACCAAAGTTTCCAGAGCTCCGATTTGAACAGGGATTTTGCTTCAGGCTATCTGTCTCTTTGCTTTTCAGGAAAGCTTTCCAAGATTGGTGCATTTTCAGTTTTTCTTTTTCATTTTTTAATGAAATTTTTGGACTCTGTTGAGCATTTTCCTTCTCCAGAGTTTTGGATTCAAAAAAACTTGAAAAGGATCTGTGGGCCAAGGCCAATCGGCTCCGGAATTTTTTGCTATCAATGCTTTTGTTACTTTTAAAATCATTCTCAGGAGAGGATTTCCGGACTTCAGGGTACTCAGTAAACTCATTATTGTTGTTCTCTCCAAATCCTAAGTTTGTTCCTTCTCCATATTTCACTCTGGCTAACATGGGAGAAGAAGAATATGTCCCTGAACTTTCTAAGAGTGTCCGATCAGAGCTAGAAGCTTTTCTCAGACTAATTCTATTGAAAAGTCTAGCAGGTCTTTCATAGAATAAATCGTCATCATCTGAACATCCTGCAAGACATTGATCCTTGTTTTGCAAAGTAGAACAGGATGAATTGAGGTCTTTCCAATTATCTTCTACTTCATCTGCTTTATCACTATCAAATGTTACTTCCTTAGTTTTCATGTTATCTTGATTGTCTGGAGATGTTAGCTTAGATTTCCTGAAAGATGCCATCTTGGAGAAAGCTAAGAATTTAGAATACTTAGCAGACTTTTCTATGGCACCCATTCTGTTGATTCTCTGTACCGCCTTATAGAAACTATTGTTACTACCAAAAAAATTAATTATATTATTGTCCATCTCTTCACTATTTGCACTGCCCATGCTGATATTAATTAGGCCACTGGTACTATTATCTTGGGTGTCAGTTTTCATGGGAGTGTCACAGATATCTGGATTCACATTTATGTCATAGTTTTTACTAATGCACTTTGAATCTTCTGCTGAGACTTCATCTGATTCTGATTTGGGAGAAAGAGCAATTTCCTGCATTATATCACAGATTTTGGAGTCTTCCTCCTCAATAATTTGCTTAGCATTGATTTTATTTTCTTGAAGATGAATCTCATCATCAACAACAATGTCTTGGCACAATATATTTACACTATTCATTTCCTGTCTTCTTGCAATATTTACACAAGCATCTTGTTCTACATTTGTGGTCATAGATTCATCCATTGCTGCATAGCCACTAGTTTGAGATTGATGGTTTGTTATTTGTACTGTCTCTAAAACAGAATCACCCTTCAACTGACATGGGTTTATTAGTGATATGTCCCTATTTGTTGCAGGCAGGTCCAAGGACAAAATATCTATGCACCCCTCTTCTTTCCAAGTTTGCACATTACTTTCTAAAAGTAAATTGGTTGTGGATGTATTGTTCACCAAACTAGCTTCTGTAGATTCTGCAGAGACAGGCAAAGACAGCAAGTCCAGCATGTTTGCATCTGCTTCGCAATGTGTATTTCTTGAACTTACCTCAGGGGCCATCTTAACTAGGAATTCATCTTCATTGTATGACGACACTTGCACAGAAAACATATCATTTGTACAACTGGACTTTCCATTTGGAGATTCTTCTGATTTTGTGGCATCCATGATGGTGATGAGGTGAGAGTTTGAATTCTCATGCTCTAGTATCTCAGTAAATTTAGCTAAAGAGTTCTCAACTTCAACCTTTGTTTGCAATCGTTCTTGACCAGGACTTTCCATCAATAAAGCTTTTAACTCAGAAATGTTATCTGATTTTTCCTTCTGGCACATATAATGTGGTATTAGTGCTATTTCAAAAGCAGTGACATCAACATCTTCACCATTACTACAGTTGCAAGCCTTCTTTTCTATATCATTGAGATGATTCAAAGGATATTTTAGTATATTGGATGTACTGGATTCCTGTTCTCTAAAATCTTTTACATTTGATGTCAGAATCTCAGCTGCCTTCTCACAGCCTATATTTGGCCCATGTTTGCTTCTCACTTCAGATGGTCTGAGAAAAGCCTCAAGGTTTTGAGTTTTGATGCATTTGCTTTCCTTGTTTACATCTGCATTAATCATGGAAGCATGAACAACACAAGTATTATCATATTTATTTGCCATATTGCATTTATCTATGTATCTTTCTGACACATGAACATCACAGATGTGAGATTCAGAACTAATGTGATTTGGAAACAACCCTTTAATTTCTATCTGATCCTTTGATTTCAGATGTTTTTTTAACACTAAATTGGCATTTATGTGTGTTGATATACATCCCATATTTGAAAAAATATTATTTTTAGAATTGCTTTCTGAGGAATTTGGCAGCTGGGACAATACCAAAGACTGACACTCAGATGTATCTATTTCTTTTGTTGTAAGGCCACAGAGCTGGGATTTGTTGGTCCCATGGGAGTTTTCTGTTTGCTTCTGTACATTCTTATTTGAAATCAAGTGAGGATTAAGAAATAATCCTTTAATATTAGTGTCTTTTCCCACTTTTAAGGATGTTTTTGAACAGTCTATGTTTTTCTTAATATGAACATGATCTGATTCTTTTAGGGGCAATGTGGAGCAAGATTGGCTTAATTTATCTGCCAGACAAAGGCAATCATTGATATGTTCTCTGAAATCTTGACCATTTATATTTCCAGGAGAACTATGCCATGATTTCATTGCTAAATTTCCAGGCTTTGTGGAAGGCACCAGAAATGTAGATTTAAAATCTGTGAGTTTCTGCTTTTTGCCACACAAATTTGTTTCTACAGTTTTTTGACTGTCAAAAATATTCTTTTGACTATACTCGGTATTAAATATACAATCTTTTTTATACTTCATTTTGGAAGATTTGTTATATCTTTTCCAACTTCCATTTGTTTCTAAATGAATATTAGGCAAACTGTTTCTGGAAACTATTTCTGAGCAGGAACAGCAAGTTTCAGAAAAATTCAAAGAGCTTTCAGAGTTTGTTCTGAGATTAACCAAAGTTACTGCTTCTGGGCACAATCTCTCTTTGCTACTAGCACCTTTAATTTGATCCTCTGAATGGGTATAGAAGTGTGCCTCTCTGTTTGCAGATTTTGTCCCCACTTTTAACAAAGCTTCAGTCTGTAACACAAAATCATTTTCCTTAGCCTTTGACCTTGTGGAGGTAATACTGTAAGGTAACAACTGCTCCTTTCCTTTGACGTCTTCAATTTTGGATTCTGGTAGTAATAACGCCAATGCACATTTGCTTGTTGCTACATGTAAGACTGGAGGGAATTCCACACTTTCCTTCTGAATAAATCCCAACTCTTTTGTAAGACACTTGGGAGGAGACCTATCTCCTTTTGTTTTGGAATGCTTATGCCATGATTCTTCTATTTCTGAAGAAAGATTTGGTTCTCTAGTGACATCACTGGCAATGGACTCTGAGTCTGACACACTTTCATAAGGCTCTGTCTTGATATCTGACAGTGATTCACTTTGATGTGATTGGGTTTCAAAATAGTCTTCATCGGTTTCCTGGCCTGATCCACTTATCTCCAGTTCTGGAGTATCTGGGATTGAATAATTCTGGTCTTCTTCAATCTCTCCTTCACTTGTGCAGTTGTCAACTGGCTCTGAGGCCTATAAAAAGAGGAGAAATTAATCAATAATAGAGTCTTGTATACTGAAAATTATTTTATAACAGCTGTGGTTCCCATTGCTCTCCCCAGAATTAGAACAGAAGGGATCATTTGATACATCAAATGCAGCGTTGACTGATAAATTTTGAGAGTTGACATTTAAATATCTTTAAATTGCTAAGGTTGAGAAAGAATGCTGTAATTGCCCATAAGAGCACATTGTACAATGCCATTGGTGGCATTTTGTGGACATTGTACTGTACTGTGCAAGAGCTAAACCACATCTTCCAAATAATTTTCAAAACTGCTTTAACACTTGGTGGATTTTTACACTGCTTTGTAATCTATGCAATTTACAAGTAGAGTGCTCTGTGTGCTTTGGTTGGAATATTTCTTCATATTAGAAGATAATGCATTCCCTTACCTTTATTTTATTTATTTTTTATTTATTTATTTTAATTCCATTTATATCCCGCCCTTCTCCGAAGACTCAGGGCGGCTTTTATCTTAAAATGTTTGTTATAGAAATTCTCTATTACATGGAAGGGAAATCTTCTGCACCGCATTCTGTTGGTATTCAAACTGTAGTGAGAGTCAGTGCATACTAAATCAACTGGATTAGAATTTTTGAGATTAAATGTTATCTGTTCCAACTAAATAACAGTTCATTTCCAAAAAATGTGGATGTGTAAGGTTTAGTGGCTCCCTCTACTGGACACTTCTAAATATGTTTACATTTGTTAGCTTTTGCATTAAGTATTTGTCAAAAGATTTTAAACTACATTTTATGTATAGTGTTTTAACTTTGTATAGGATAGGTGCTTGATGCTTTATTTAATATTAGAAATATTTATTTATTTATTTATTTATTTATTTATTTATTTATTTATTTATTCGTTTTATATACCGCCCTTCTCCCGGAGGACTCAGGGCGGTGTACAGAGCAAAGTAAGTATACAATAAACCAACAATAAAACAAATAAAACCCCAGATCTACAAATAAAACCCCAAATCTATCAGGCCAGGCCGGCTTGCTGGAATAGATAGGTTTTTAAATCTCGCCGAAAGGTGCGAAGGTCGGGGGCCATCCGGATTTCGGCTGGTAAGCGGTTCCAGAAGATTGGTGCACCCACCGAGAATGCTCTCCCCCTGGGGGTCACCAGCCGGCATTCTCTGACCGGTGGCACCCTGAGGAGGCCCTCTCTGTGGGAGCGCACAGGACGGAGGGGTGTTGACGCTGGCAGTAGGTGCTCCTGTAGGTATTCCGGACCCATGCCATGTAGGGCTTTGTATGTCATCACTAGCACCTTGAATTTCACCCGGAAGGCAACTGGAAGCCAGTGCAGCTCACGAAGCAGAGGTGTAATATGGGAGTATCAGGGAGCCCCCCAAAGCGTCTGTGCAGCTGCACTCTGTACCAGCTGAAGCTTCCGAGTGATTCTCAAGGGCAGCCCCATGTAAAGAGCGTTGCAGTAGTCAAAACGAGAGGTCACAAGTGCATGGGTGACTGTACGTAAGGCATCCAGGTCCAGATAGGGTCGTAGCTGGCGCACCAGACGAACCTGAGTGAAAGCCCCCCTAGTCTCAGCTCCTATGTGATCTTCTAAGGAGAGCTGTGAATCTAGGAGGACACCCAGGTTGCGAGCCCTATCTACGGGGGGCAGTAACTCGCCCCCAATATTAAGGGATGGAATACTCTGAATATCCTGACATGCCGGTATGTACAGCCATTCAGTCTTGTCCGGGTTGAGTTGAATATATTTAGCTTGTTTGATATTTCATTGGAGTAATTTAACTACATGATAATTCATGACAAATAGGTTCATAGAAATGGTCAGAACTACAGTAGTGGTCATTAATAATTGGTGGGGTTTTGGGTCCTAGAAAAATATAGTCTTCTGTCAAAGATGTCTTTTCCAATACTAGAATGCAAGCAAAATATATTCACACTGAATTTATATAACTTTCTTTTATTCCATCTTTATGACCCAATTTTTAAACAACAAATTACACTTAAAAATTATGGTTCAGTTGTAGCTACATTGTATACACACACCCTTCCTGGAAAATGAGGTTAAAATCTAAGATCAAAGTAACTCAGACAGAGGTTAATCAGCTGATGGAATTACAGAAGGTGTGAAGATTAAAGGTAAGACTCAGCTACTGAAAGAAATATAAGAGCCTGACTCTAAGCCCCTATAGCAGGGGTGTCAAACTGCCAGCCCACGGGCCAGATGCGTCATGCCAAAACTCAAGACAACTCACATAAGTAGCCATCAAGTGCAACATATACGTACCAATGTGATGCACTGTTATTGCTGATGCTCTGCATTGACTTGAATCCCCTCAGCCAGATAATCACAATAGGGGTACAAGTTCAGGAGCCGAACCTACCATCAGTCACTTCTTTCACATGAATGACATTAAGTTGTATACCAAGAGTAAATGAGACATCAACTTGCTGATCTACCTGACATGAATCTACAGTGAGGACTTTAGGATGTCATTCAGACTGGAGAAGTGTAGCCGGATGATAATCAAGAGAGAGAAGATAGTTATGACTGATGGGGTAGAGGGCAATAGGCAATACAGAAGACAGACAGACCAGATACAAATACCTTAGTATCCCACAGTCACACAGGAACCATAATGAAGTGACAAGAAAAACAATAACATCCAAATACCACCAAAGAATAAGGAGAGGCAGCTCAATGGGAAAAACAAGATCCATGCCAGCAACATGTTCTTAAACTGCCAGTAATAAGAGCTGGCCAAAGAAGTACATAGAAGGTGCCAATGTGAAGATCTGAAGCTCCTGACAATGTACAGAGGTTTCCACCCAGAGGTTGTACAGAGGTTCAACACTATACACTAGCCAAAAAGAAGATGGTCAGTTTCTAGTGAGTATCAAAGTCACTGTCGTGGATGAAACCTAGAGCAGTACATCAGTAAGATGGCACTCGAAGATGTTGAGAGAATGCTTGAGGCAGCAGCAGACATGGGAAAAAGACCAAGCAGAAGAAGTGCCATGGCAAAACAAGACCTTTCATGGGATATACCATAGACAGATAACTGAGGTGGCAGACATTTTTTCCCCTTTTAAAATGTATTTCTGTATTAGATATTTGAATTATTCATATCTGACTGATATAATTTTTAATAAGCAAACATCATATTTTTTGCCCTTAAACCACTTGAGTCTTAGGTCACTGTTCGATTAGGTAATTAGGTAATTAGAGAATTACCCTGTGGAATTCTGAGAGAACCAAGGCCACAAGAAAATATTCATTTCAGCCAGGAGCAAAACTCATAGTGTTCTAACCAATCTGTTTCTTGAAATAATGTTAGCAACTACAGTAAGCCTGAAAGGGCAGATTAATATAGATTTAACTTTTCCACAAAGCCATCCACACTTATTTGAAAAATGAGGAGAACCAGCACAATCTTGACACACCCTCACTGGGTGCACAAAGAGTATCTTCCCAGGTGATTGGTGTAGTAAGGTTCTTCCCCAGCAGTTAACTTGTTTGCAACTTGTCTCTCTTAATGCAAGCAAGAAGTAGGTGTCTATGATTCAGTCATGCAGCCTCCACAAATTCTAATCTTTGGAAACCTTCCACAGCAAGACATTTTGTCACAGTCAAAAATCAGCTGTTCTTTGACAGGAAGTAATAATGAAAAACAAACAAACAAACAAAAATACCAGTTCTACTGCATAACATTTACTGGATATATGGCTCCATGACAAGTATCTTCACACAGAAGTTCTCAGAAAAAGAAGGGATGAATTATAGTAATTTCAATCTAATGTTCAAATAGCTAACACTATAAACTGCAAAAAAATTAATGGTGTTAGAATAGCAGTATGAAGTATAATAGTTAATACATCCTAACAATACCCTTGTGCAATCCTATGCCCATATGACAACCATAAGACAGACTTTGGCCAAAAAAGTACAATGTTTCTGTTTAATTGTTCTGCTTAATGATAAACAAAACACAGAAATATGCAAGCAGAGATATTCTTTCTTATAATCATCCGGTATACTTCAGAAAATTTTTAAACAGCAAATATTTAGGAGTTAGCTAGAATTGCAATCTTGAATGATATTAATAAGATAAGATAAGATAAGATAAGATAAGATAAGATAAGATAAGATAAGATAAGATAAGATAAGATAAGATAAGATAAGATAAGATAAGATAAGATAAGATAAGATAAGATAAGATAAGATAAGATAAGATGATAAGATGATAAGATGATAAGATAAGATAAGATAATCTTTATTGTCATTTTTTACTGTGGGCACAATGGCGCACATCAAAAATGAAATTTAGTTGCCCACTCTCAAAGTGAGACGCATGCATGACACACACCCAAAACATGCTACATACAACTTATGTATAGACCCAAACCCCTACATATACATAACAATAAAATATTAAATACTGTCCAACTTTAATAAATAACGAAAGGAGGAAGCCTGAGAGTTCACAAGGTTAATGCTGTGTGGAATGAAACTATGGTTGAATCTGGATGTTCTGCTACGGATACCACGAAGCCTCCTCCCAGAAGGTAACAAGGAAAACAGTTGTGAAGAGGATGAGTAGTGTCCCAGGTAATCTGTTTGAACGGACCCTGTTCAAACAACGCTTCTGTGCTATGTCCTGGATGGAAGGGAGGGAACTGCCAATGATCTTTTCGGCCATCCTCAACACTCTCTGCACCACCTTCCTGTCTGAAGCAGTGATGCTTCCAAACCAGATTGTGATGTGGTATGACAGGATGCTCTCAATCGTCCCCCTGTTTTACTGTTTGTTTTACTGTTCTTATTATGTCTTGTATTTTGTGAATCTTGGGTTTAAGCAGTTCTAGTCCATCCAGAGTCTTTGACTGAAGTAGCATACAGATTTTAGTAAATACAATAAAACACTTCAAAATGGCGGAAGTGTATTCTATAGTTGAATGTATAAGTGCAATGAGCAGAAAGAATAAGCTTGAGGAACAGGATGAAGAGTTGTTACCAAGACAATGGTCAGCTAAAAGTACTATGAGCATTTATGACTTTGGTTTCCTAGTCTTGGAAGGATGACAGTGTTACATATTTCCAGTGGTGGGATTCAAATATGTGAACAGCCAGTTCTCTGTGTGGATGCCGTTTCCGGAAGTCCATTCTGGGCCTGGGCAACAAAAAATTAGCTACCGGTTCTGCCAAAGTGGTGCAAACTGGCTGAATCCCACCACTGCATATTTCCCTTAGAAAGTATGTTATCTTACCTAGGTATTTTTTAATTTATTTATCTGAATATTTTTAAAAACAGAAAAATCATTTGGCTGAAATCCTCGCCTAAATTGTTCACAACAAATAAACAGAAACAAATGAGTGCATCATTATCAATCAAAAGTGCTCTGGGAAACCAGAAACAAATTAATAGGTTGTTTTTAAAAAGGATGGAAGAAGCAGTTAATCTGAAGTTTTTAAACTTAGGCTATGCTATTAAACTATCTTAGAATGATGACTGATATATTAGCTCCTTACATATAATATATGGATTTATCATTTTTATGTTATTTGCATTATGGAATCAGAGAGTTAAAGTAAGTCATTTAGGCCATTGGGTCCACTCCTCAAATTAAAGCATCACAGGCAGACAGTTCTATAAGTTCCCCCAACAACTCTAAGGAAGGGAAACCTCTCTGTAATGGGATCTACATTAAATTGCTCTTACTCTTAGGAAGCTTTTCTTTCATTCAGCTTAAGAACATTGTCCATATTCTTCATTCTGGGGCAATGAAAAACAACCAGAAAGCACACTACTCAGAATAGAGCCTGGCCAAGTTAAAATGTACTCCTTCCCATGGATAGGCAAATGCCTAAAATTGCATTTCCCTTTTTACCAGCCATGTCACACTGTTCATTCATACTAATCTTTTTCACAGGTACTATTACGGTACCAATGCAAGTATCCTTCAATACATGTACATTTGCTTTCTATTTTTTAATCTAATACCTCTTTTTAAATAAAAATATCCATTCCTTCCTCTTAAATACCACATTGTTTTAAACCTAACTTTTAATTTCTCATGACGGTTTTGAATTTTGCTTCTGTATTAGCTGCCTCTACCCAGTTTTTAGCCATTTGTAAGTTTGATAAACATTACTTCGACTTACCAAATGTGTAAAAAATGAAATACCGCACAACATAATTAATATTAGCGTGTCAAATGTGCATCATCAATGCTGTTAAAAACATACCAATTTGCTCGATGCCCTAAACTGCATTACGCTGTGGCAATTGTGGAAACTCTTTTTGACCAGACAGCATTTAGTTCCATGTGACAACACTCCTTTTCCTGTTCTTTGCTGCAACATTCCATAATGTTGAAAGTATTTCATTCTCCAGTTTCTACTGCTGATAATCTGATGCTTCCATTGATCTATTGCTGATGGTATTCTAGTTGGTGCTGCTTTGAAAGCTGTTTCCATTTGTGAGCCAAGCTCTATGGCTCCGGACAGAGTCAATGAATTTATTTGGGTAAAGAGAGTCGCCCTAATTCTCCCATCTCTTGCCTTCTCAATTAGCTGGTCACGCACAAGCTCATCCTGCAAAGGTCCAAAGTCGCAGTGTAGTGCCAACTCCCATAAAGCAGAAGCAAAACTCACAAAGTTTTCCCCAGGGAGCTGTGCTCGTTGCCAAAAGCAGAGCCTCTGGATCCTCTTGAAAACATTTTGCCGGAATTCAAAACCTTTCTGAAACTGATTGATAGGGTCAAAACATGTAATCGATCCCAATTTTGTAACTATCTTCTGATTTCCCCAACCAAGCTGGCAGGGATGATAATTCTCCATTTTCTCCAATCCTAAAGTTCACTTGGTTATATTTCTGGGGAAAGCAATTGAAGAAGGAAGGCATATGAGTCCACCATCCTCCAGAGCCACACTGTAGCATAAGTGGCAGTAAACACCTTACTTTCCTAATGAACAGAGCAGGTTTAGTCAGCAAACTTAAATCAAGACATTTCTCCATCAAAACACCTGACCTGTAATTTGTCACTTGGGCATCTCCACCCTTTAAAGCATTTATTCCTGAACATGACAATCTACAATGTCAGAGCTAGAAGAAATTAAAATTCTTTAAATTAAACAAAAAGCAGAGGGGAAGACTGTCTATTCTCACTGTATGAAATAGTCAGGGGGGGAGCAGAAATGTATATATCACGATGCAATCAACCCCTCCCCCCATTTTTTGACATTAAAAGAAATAAAAATTTACAATAACCTGATCTGCATGAATCCCAAACAGTTTAAATTCTATATCCCCACCTCTTGGGGGAGAGGCATAGAAAATAAAAACTTAAAACAAACATAAATTGTATAATAAATTGATTTTCATAGTCTAAGATTACTCTGGGTGCCGTAAAATCTACAAAAACCATATGGCAAAGAATCCACTTTTGTTAAAACTGGAGCAAACATCACATTTTAAATCATCTTTATCATGAAGTTTACCTAAAGCAATTTCTTCACACCTGTTCCTATCCAATATCAACAACACTGTGCCAAAGGAGTGGGGGAAGCTACCTTATCAACCATGATTTTAAAAAAGCAGCTGTTTGGAGGCATGACAATAATATGTCTAAAGGGGTGTATTTCCTACAGTTTTGGATATGACTTTACTGATATCATAATCATTTTACTATGTTATACTAAATTTTACCCCAAACGTAGGAGGTATGTACCACTTCCATGCATCTGCAAACCAGTGAGTATTCACTACTTATAAGCAGATATTTGGCTACGAGCTATCTAAAACTTGGTAGAAAAAGGCAAAAAGGGAAATGAGTCTAAAAATTAAGATTGGGAATCCAAAAGATATGTGAAAAAATGACATAATGGTTATCCATGATGGAACCTGCACCATAGATATTAACCTTTCCTTTCCTTTCTAACTCTTTGGTAAGGACTGACATTCTTACAGGAACTTTATGCTACACTATACACCAGGGGTGTCAAACTCAATTTCATTGAGGGCCGCATCAGCATTGCAGTTGCCCTCAGGGGGCCGGGTGGGTATGGCCTGGGTGGGCATGGCTAGAGTGGGTGTGGCCTACTGGGTGGGCGTGGCCAGCTCTACATCGTTCGTATCAAGGGTGCCTATGGGGGCCTGGGCAGGAGTGGGACAGATCTGAGGGTCTCTGGCAGAAGGAGGGTCTCTGGGCCAGGGCCAAGGCAGTGGGGGCCGTTCCCTCACTGTTTCCAGGATGGCTTCGCGGGCCGCATGAAACCACTTTGTGGGCCGGATCTGGCCCCCGGGCCTTGTGTTTGACACATCTGCTATACACCAAAGGACACCACCTGCACTAATTTCTGAAGGTAATATTACTTAAAATATTAACAGCATATATTCTGGATGAGATTGGATGAGAAACATAAATGGAAGTTCAGTCCAGCCATCAGAAAAATACATGTATGAGTATGTTGAGCCATCAAAATGCATTGAGTAACAAATCTGATGAGTTTCAAAGCAGTTGAGTACCAAGATATGACCGTAATAATAATATTCAGATACTAAGAAGCTTCAGATAACTGATATAATCTGGAATATATCTGGATCCATTACAGTCAGTGGGCAGCTTGGTGGTCAATAGTTCCTAAATTCAGAGGTCAGCGCAGGGCAAAGTTAAGAGAAGAGCAAATGAAAAAGATAATGTTATAACAATAAAACTGTTTTAGTTTTTTTTATTCATATTCTTTAATGATATGTAACTCCCTCAGACAAAGGTGGTTGAAGTTAGTAGTAGATCAAAAACATAAATATTTCTGTCAGGCAGCAAAATGCACTATCATATGTTATAGATTCCATGTATCAGAAATCAGTGTGGCAAAAAAATGTATCTTAAAGGACATAGCAATAGCAAGAGCACTTAGACTTATATACCACTTCACAGTGCTTTACAGCCCTCTCTAAGCAGTTTACAAAATCAGCATATTGCCCCCAACAATCTGGGTCCTTATTTTACTGACGATGGAAGGGTGTAAGGCTGAGTTAGCCTTGAGCCCTGTCAGGATCAAATTCCTAGCTGTGGGAATGCAGAATTAGCTTATGGTGCATTCTAACCGCTATGCCACCACAGCTCTATAGTATGCAAACATTCTTCAATTTTCCATCAAAATCAGTTGAGCTTTCTTGTCAATCTTTTGAATGGAATTTGGAACTTTCCATACACAGACATGACAGATTCAATTAATTTTGGCCAGTAGTTACAACTTCTTTATCAGTTATTTCAATGTCCCTTGAAAAAAAGAGCTTATGGTTCTTTTCTATTCAAAACCTCTTTAGAGTATATTATCATTCCCAGATCTCCCTCAGGACAATCCCCATATCTTTTCATTTGGCAATCCTTATTTAAAAAATGTGAATAATTAAAGTTCAGGCCTGATATTCCTGATTCTCACAAATATGTGAGATTCATGCTTCCGAATCTGGGCTACTTTTAGCTACAACTGCTATATCACCTCTCTCCATGAATGCTAATATCCTGTTCAGAATTCAGGGCAGCATGTCTTTTGCAAGAGTGGCCACATTCAAAAGGAAAGTCCGCTTCCTTCAACATGACATCAGATCCAAGTACTAAGATACAAAATGATCATTGTCAATTGACCATTAGAGCCCAGGATTCCACATTGAAACATACAGGTGAAACTCGAAAAATTAGAATATCGTGCAAAAGTTCATTTATTTCAGTAATGCAACTTAAAAGGGGAAACAAATATATGAGATAGACTCATTACATGCAAAGCAAGATGGTTCAAGCTGTGATTTGTCATAATTGTGATGATTATGGCGTACAGCTCATGAAAACCCCAAATCCACAATTTCAGAAAATTAGAGTATTACATGCAATCAATAAAACAAGGAGTGTACATAGAACAATATCGGACCTCTGAAAAGTATAAGCATGCATATGGACTCAGTACTTGGTTTGGGCCCCTTTTTCAGCAATTACTGCCTCAATGCCGCCTGGCATGGAAGCTATCAGCCTGTGGCACTGCTGAGGTGTTGTGGAAGACCACGATGCTTCAATAGCGGCCTTCAGCTCTTCTGCATTGTTCGGTCTCATGTCTCTCATCTTTCTCTTGGCAATGCCCCATAGATTCTCTATGGGGTTCAGGTCAGGCGAGTTTGCTGGCCAATCAAGCACAGTAATCCCATGGTCATTGAACCAGGTTTTGGTGCTTTTGGCAGTGTGGGCAGGTGCCAAGTCCTGTTGGAAAATGAAGTCAGCATCCCCATAAAGCTCGTCTGTGGAAGGAAGCATGAAGTGCTCCAAAATCTCCTGGTAGACGGCTGCATTGACCCTGGACTTAATGAAGCACAGTGGACCAACACCAGCAGATGACATGGCTCCCCAAATCAACACAGACTGTGGAAACTTCACACTGGACTTCAAGCATCTTGCAGTGTGCGCCTCTCCATTCTTCCTCCAGACTCTGGGTCCTTGGTTTCCAAATGAGATGCAAAAGTTGGACTTTGGACCACTGAGCAACAGACCAGGTCTGTTTTTCTTTAGCCCAGGTAAGACGCTTCTGATGTTGTTTGTTGTTCAAGAGCAGCTTGACAAGAGGAATATGACATTTGAAGCCCATGTCCAGGATCCGTCTGTGTGTGGTGGCTCTTGATGCACTGACTCCAGCCTCAGTCCACTCCTTGTGAAAGTCCCCAACACTTTTGAATGGCCTTTTCCTGACAATCCTCTCCAGGCTGTGGTCATCCCTGCTGCTTGTGCACCTTTTTCTTCCACACATTTCCCTTCCACATAACTCTCTATTAATGTGCTTTGATACAGCACTTTGGGAACATCCAACTTCTTTTGCAATTACCTTTTGAGGCTTTCCCTCCTTATGGAGGGTGTCAATGATGGTTTTCTGCACAACTGTCAGGTCAGCAGTCTTCCCCATGATTGTGATTCCTACTGAACCAGACTGAGAGACCATTTAAAGGCTCAGGAACCCTTTGCAGGTGTTATGGCTTAATTAGCTGATTAGAGCGGGAGACTTTGAGTGTAGAATATTGCACCTTTTCACAATATTCTAATTTTCTGAGATTGTGGATTTGGGGTTTTCATGAGCTGTATGCCATAATCATCACAGTTATGACAAATCACGGCTTGAACTATCTTGTTTTGCATGTAATGAGTCTATCTCACATATTAGTTTCCCCTTTTAAGTTGCATTACTGAAATAAATGAACTTTTGCATGATATTCTAATTTTTCGAGTTTCACCTGTACATTAAGGTAAAAGGTAAAGGTTCCCCCGCACATGCGTGCTAGTCGTTTCCGACTCTAGGGGGCGGTGCTCATCTTCGTTTCAAAGCCGAAGAGCCAGCGCTTGTCCGAGGACGTCTCCGTGGTCATGTGGCCGGCATGACTAGATGCCAAAGGCACACGGAACGCTGTTACCTTCCCACCGTAGTGGTCCCTATTTTTCTACTTGCATTTTTACGTGCTTTCGAACTGCTAGGTTGGCAGAAGCTGGGACGAGTAACAGGAGCTCACTCTGCTACGCGGCACTCGGGATTTGACCCGCCAAACTGCCGACCTTCCGATCGACAAGTTCAGCGTCCTAACCCACTGAGCCACCGCGTCCCTTCTTATGTACATTACATATCAGTAAAATATCCATATAATACTATCATTTCATACCATCACAACCTTATCCAAAAAAACCACAAAACCCTTTTGGAAATATTAGTTTCTGAGAGTTCCCTAGTATTCTTGGGGGGAAAAGGGAAGAGTTCTCTAAAGTATTTGATACACAAAATAATAATTACAGCTTCTTCAACCATGATTAAAATAGTTTGGATAGAATCTAGGTCTTAGAAAAATAGATAATGTTAGGAAGATACTGCATGTTCAGGTGACTCAAATGAGTTTTAGAAAGTGAAAATGCCAGAAACCTTGATTATTGTGGATCACATTGTAACAGCAGATAATCAAGACCTTTGCTAATCTTTTTCTTATTTTTATTATTTGCTTGGTATAAACACTGGAAGTTTCTGTACTGACCTGTGGAATTCTCAACTTATTATTTTGTACATATCCAAAATATGAACCACATCTAATACTTTCAAGTGTTTTGCCATCAGATTACAGGAAGTTTCTATTGTATTTTATCAAAGCAAGTTTGCTCATTTTGTGTGCAAAACCTTTCAGTGTTTTAGCTAATGACTAAGATGATAGCTACAACTGACATTTGAAGAGGTGATACTAGAGATATTATCAAAAAAAGGTATTCCACAAAGATTGTCTGGATAAGTGATTTCCTGGTTCATTCTAAAGTCTCTTTTTTTTCCTTCCATGGGGATTGCTGCCTACAGAAAATAACAGGATTTTATGATATAACAGCAAGTACAATCCAAAACAATAGGTAGCAGTAATATAGATAATCCTCAATTTACGATCACACTGGAGCCCAACATTTCTGTTGTTACGTGAGAGATTTCTTAAGTGAGTTTTGCCCCATTTTACAACCTTTCTTGCCATAAGTTGTTAAATGAATCACTGCAGTTGCTAAGTTAGTAACATGATTGTTAAGTGAATCTGGCTTCCCCATTGACTTTGCTTGTCAGAAGTTTGCAAAAGTTGATCACATGAACCTAGGACATTGCAACCGTCATAAATATGAATCAGTTGCCCAGCATCTGAATTTTGATCACGTGACCATGGAGATGCTACAATGGTCGTGAGTGTGAAAAATGGTCATGCTTATGATGTTACTTCAGCTTTCCTTTGCTTTACCAACCTGCAAAGGTCATAAATGCAATGATGTATCACAAAGTGACTTTCTAATCACCACAGTAACCACAGTCACTAAACGAAGCAGGTGCTAAACCAGGACTACTTGTATAAAGATAGTTTCATCCGCTTTCCCAACCAGAGCAATGGAAAGATTTACAGTAGTTCAAAGTTTCATTGATTCCAATGTCAGCTCCTTTAATTTGAGAATCCTTTCTCTGAAGGGCTTCATGAGTGATAGGAAGCTTTTTTATGAAGTTTCTGGCACAGTATACTTTTAAATCTGGATCTTAATATTTTCTGGCAGTATTTATCAAGGGTTGTTTTGAAAATGGAACAGTTTCATTTTGGATCTTTCTATTCCATGCAGGGCTTGCTTGGTGCCATTCCAAATACAGAACAACATGAAAGTCTTTTGATCTATTTCATTACAAATACACCTTTGTATTATACATACAGTACACCCATCATTTCCATATGATTGGGATTTAAAAGCTGTAAATAGCCCTTGTTTATTATGACAACCCACTTGTGCTGCATGCAGCTGAGCATGGGTGACTATCTTCTAAAAATGCACCTGCTGGATTTATCTGCAAGAAGTAGCAATTGATTTGAGTTGCAGATGTTCAAGTAGAGATGAGAAAGAGGCCGATTACTAGAGTGCAGAAAAGTGTTGAGAGTTTATGTGCCTCTTTGCTCCCACTTAGGTTTTTTGTAGCCCAGATATCATAGCACTAATATAACCTACATACAGTATACAGATATTATGTTTGTACAAAATATCATTTTAAAAAGACTGTGAGCATATAAAGGAATGACTCAGATGCTGCTGACTTAGAGCTCTTCCTCTTCCTACCAACAACTTTTTATCCTGGCATAGGTACAAGGTTGGCAAATAGTGAGATGCTTAATTACAATCTAAAGGACATGTTAAAGACAGGAATGTATTATTTCCTGTGGCTTTGTTTCTTTCTGCTGTACCCAACTCCATCTATTAGAAAAACAATCACCAGTTACTCTCCTTAAAGTAGGGTGCGATGGGGACAGGGATGAAGAGAATGTTAAAAGATGGCTAGAGATCGAGATAGGGATGAAGGTAGTTTTAAAGGATGTGGGTTTAGATATATCTCAAAGTAAATTCTTGTTTTGCATTGATATATTCAAAGAGACTCCGTCAACTGATATCAGATGGCAATCAGACTACCAAGTGTTCAGTATTCCTCCAATAATACCAAGCCATCTTTAAAAAATAACTTAAATGGGTTTGGCACAATTCCCAAAGAACTTTAAACCCATGTTTAGAAGTATCAAACTATCAGCTGATACCAGATGAAAGTTGGCCTTCTTTTGAAAACAGGATTAGCACTATTCCAAACAGCAGTAGTCATGCATTCAGAAGAAGCCCAAACAACAGCTAACAGATCTAGAGATACCGTATAGATTACAACACCTGTCTCCCCTGCCAGCCAGCCATCCCCAGTTTTGTGCACAGCTTAAGGGAGAAAATTCAAAACAAACTGACTGGGGAAAAAAGAGAATGAAATGTAGAAGAGATTAATGCAAAGTTATGCACTCAGAAGTCAAAAATAAAGGACATTCAGTTGGGAAATAGAAACCAAAGACTAGACAGTCAGCTATCTGGAATGCACTGAATAGGATTGATCTTAATGGCCTAAATACTCCTTTTCTATTCCATGGTTCTATGATTTTTACATCTTGTAATGACATCTGTAGCACCACCCAACATGCACATCTGCTTATCCCAGCTCCTTGGAATGACTTAACAGACAGACAAAAATGCGAAATCCAGTCTGAACATTTAGCTGCCTGTGTGACAAACAAAAAGAAAGCAAAGGTAGTATCAATAGTAATATTGCAGGTGCCTTGGATGCAATTCCAAAACATCTGGAGCACCATTTGAACACAGTCAGAACTGATAAAATCATCATCAGTCAATTGCAGCAATTAGAACAGCTTACTTACTTACTTACTTACTTACTTACTTACTTACTTACTTGGAACAGCTTACATCATGCAATGATACCTTTACGGCGACTTATTAAACAACATATCTCTATTCCAGGTCTTTGGGAAGGACTCAACATTTGGACAAAAGTAAGAAATCCAGTCTAAAAATCTGACTGTGTGACAAACCATAATAATAAAAGTAATACCAACAGTAATAGGCACTTTGGGTGCAATTCCAAAACAACTAGATCACCCTTTGAACACCATTATCATTGACAAACTAAAAAGCAGAGACATCACCCTGTCAACAAAAGTGCGTATAGTCAAGGCTATGGTCTTCCCAGTTGCAATGTATGGCAGTGAAAGTTGGACCATAAGAAAGGCTGAGCGCCAAAGAATTGAGGCCTTTGAACTATGGTGCTGGAGAAGACTCCTGCGAGTCCCTTGGACTGCAAGGCGATCAAACCGGTCAGTCCTAGAGGAGATCAATCCTGACTGCTCTTTAGAAGGCCAGATCCTGAAGCTAAAACTCAAATACTTTGGCCACCTAATGAGAAGGAAGGACTCACTGGAGAAGAGCCTAATGCTGGGAAAGATCGAGGGCAATAGAAGAAGGGGACGACAGAGAATGAGGTGGCTGGATGGAGTCACTGAAGCAGTAGGCGTGAGCTTAAATGGACTCCAGAAGATGGTAGAGGACAGGAAGGCCTGGAGGAACATTGTCCATAGGGTCGCGATGGGTCGGACACGACTTCGCAGCTAACAACAACAAATCAATGACAAAATCACCAACAGTCAATTACAAAAAGCAACTTTACTTGGAACAACTTACATCTTGCAACAATACCTTTAACACATGAAACAACATCTCCCAGGTCCTTAGCAGGGACTCAACAGGTGGACAAAAATGCCAAATCCAGTCTAAACATCTGGCTGGCTATGCAGCAAATTATAATAGTAATTTTAAAAAAATGAGAATCTGTCTGTGCAAGACATCAGCTGCCAGCATGATCTAAAGGGGATTAGATTATCCCTACAGGAAATGTCAGAAAATAAAGATACAGGTGACAGGGGGGGTTTGCAATGTTTTGTTTCAAACCGACCCCCATCAGCTGAGGGAGAAAAGAGAAAGAAATTGGACTACCAGATCCATTTGGGGAATATCCTCAGAAGCTTAACTTCTCCTAAAGAGGTCTTCTGTGAGTGATCCTAGATACCATGAGGACACCCACAACATACTGTCCAAAAAGTCCAAAAAGATTGCTAGCCATTGACATACTGCAATTGTTTGCATTGCCTATATAGAATTCCTGGTCACTTGTAGCACAGTAACTGACTTTCCTTAATTATTGCTCTGTTTCAGAGCTTTCCTGTTAATGCAGGGAAGTCAGGGTGGAGAAGGTAGAGTTGGCACACACATCCCTGCCTTCCTCCCTTTTTAAGATTTGAAAATGTATGAAGTGGGCTCACTACATGCAGCTTCTTTTGAAAACACCTGCCACATCCCAATAATTTTTGTAAATTAAAGGCTGCAAGCTGTCTGTCTCACTGAATAAAGAAAGAAGACCGTCTCCCGCATTCAGCCATACCTGAAGAACTGGAAATGATTTAAGGAACACAAATATCTGTCTGTAGGAGTTAAGATTTCTAATCATTTTTTTCTGCCCACGTAAATTGTTCTGCATTCCTGTGAATCAGTTTCCTTGTTTCTGATTTTTTTATTATTATTTTTTAGTTATTATTTTTGAAGGGAAAAAAGTCAGGATGTAACTGGAATGTTTTGGTCCATCTGCGCAAAGCAGAATGCATTTGTTTGCTTGTTATGTATGTTTCTTCTTTAAGACAGTTCTTCCAAGAGTAGTTTAAAAGTTTAAATATGAACACAATATTTTAAAACTCAGGGTCCATTTGGGAGTGGGTTCATATAAATAAATAAATAAAATATCCTGTGTCAGAACAACATTTACCTTCTAATTTGTGAAATGCAAGCTGTTGGGTTTCAAGGTGCTATTTAAATTAGAGATCATCATTTATACAGAATGATGCCAGCATACCCTGGAGCTTCCAAGGATTAGATTGGTCTCTAATTTAATGGATCCAAATGGTTTCCAGAAGGTACTCGACAATTTTCCCAACAATTTGGCAGGCAATTCTATCTCTTACCTGGATGAGCTATAGAACACAGAGCTTGGCTAGGTATTGAACAAGATGGCATCATAGAGGCTTCTACCCAGTTGCCAATCCCTGTGGTCTCTGAGTTTACTGAGAACTTAACAAGGGAAATGGGGAATTCCAGTTGAGGAAAATGGTGATTCATACAACTCCAAATAAGTGGACATAATGACATGGCAACAATCAAAGGACCAACAGCAAGCTTGGTCCAAACAGAGCCTCTCTGGATAAGTGGACAAGAGATCACCCAGTTGTACTCCAGAGCTTGTACTCCAGATGACTGTTCATTGCAAGGAGATTGCGCAACAGCAGAAGCCATCAAGCTCTCAACCATAGCAGTGCTTTTAAAGACACTAAATTCATCTAACTTCACTTTCTAATCACATTTGCATGTATAATTATTTTAAACTTTAAAAAGTTCTTCCAAACAACAAGCCTGAAAATCTTCTTGGTAAGTAAAACTTCATCCTGAAGTAAAAAAAATATTTTAAAGAATTTAAGAGCAAAGCTAGGTGGCAAAATGCAAAATAAGAATTCAGCCTGTTTCAAATGGATTAAGGGACCAGACAAATTTGGAATATTAGGATTTTTGCTAAGATTTTAAAAAAATGAATAAATAAAATAACATATATGTGGGAATATGAATTGTTTAGACTGCAAGGAAACAGATTATTAGTGAAAATAAAGAATTTTGAGCTTTTATGAATATAGAAGTAGCATTTTAAAAGATTTTTGGAGAATTGCAAAAGAGAAAATTGGGAATGACTTCTTTAAATATTATTTTTTCTATTCTTTCTTTCTTTTTTTCTTTTCTTCTTTTGTTCACATTGTATTTCTATTTTTCTCTTTATTTCTCACTTTAGTTTGTATTATCTTCCAGTATAGCAAAAAGTATTTTTAAAAGAAGTTAATAAAACTGAAGTGACTAAAAAGGTAGCAGAAGCCTTGGTGGAGCAGTGGGCTAATGCCTCCTTAAGTAACACCAGCTGCCTGCAATTAGTGCAGGTTCGCATCCCACCAGGCTCAAGGTTGACTCAGCCTTCCATCCTTCCGAGGTAGGTAAAATGAGGACCCAGATTGTTGGGGGCAATTAAGCTGACTTTGTAATAATGCCGCTTGGGGGGTGTATGAAAGCCCTAATAAGCAGGCATATACATAGAATGAAGGCTACTGCTAAGCTTGTAAGCCGCCCTGAGTCTTCGGAGAAGGGTGGGATATAAATGGAATTTTTTTAAAAAAAGCAATTGCAGCAAAAAATCTGGAATGGGTGTGACCAAACATTGTGATTAAAACGGCAAGCATAAATTCATCTCTATACTTATTGTATCTACAGACTCTACCAGGTGGCCTTTGTTTAGAGCAGACATGTCAAACACAAGGCCCGGGGGCCAGATCCGGCCCACGAAGTGGTTTCATGCGGCCCGCGAAGCCATCCTGGAAACAGTGAGGGAACGGCCCCCACTGCCTTGGCCCTGGCCCAGAGACCCTCCTTCTGCCAGAGACCCTCAGATCTGTCCCACTCCTGCCCAGGCCCCCATAGGCACCCTTGATGCAATCGATGTAGAGCTGGCCACGCCCAGCCAGTAGGCCATACACACTCTAGCCATGCCCACCCAGTAGGCCACGCCCACCCTGGCCATACCCACCCGGCCCCTTGAGGGCAACTGCAATGCTGATGCGGCCCTCAATGAAATTGAGTTTGACACCCCTGGTTTAGAGTAACCCAGTGTCTTTTAGGTAACCATGGACATTTTTTCCCCATTTTCTTTTTTTCTATTGTATATCTTATCTTGTTATTACACACTCAAGAGTCCACTTGAATTGGTGCAAGATGAAAATATTGGAAAACAAAGAAGTTTTCAATTTGGAATGTAAAGCAATATATGATACAGAGTATGAATTAAATAATTAATGAAATGAAAAAGGAAAGAAAAATAGATACATGTGTTAAATATAAATAAGAGAAAGTTTAAGACAAGAATACTAATAGAAAGGTAGTAGGTGAGTTTCAAGAAATAAATGCTTATCAAAAGAAATAAAAATGTGCAAGAGCAGGTTTGTGCTGTCTTTGTAACAGGGAAGTTGGGAGAATATACTGTAAAAATAAACAGAAAGTAGTGGGAATGAGACACCAAAGAAGAATTCCAAAGGAAGACAAGATGAATGGGTGGATGGATGGATAACGATGAATATGGATGGAATAAAAAATAAAAAAATAAAAGAAGTATATTGGAATGGTTTTGTTAAATAAAATAAAGTAATATGTGTTGTATAGTAATACAAATATATGAAGGAAGAGTGAATGCACTGAAAGGAAGGGGAAAGTCGAGCACATTGTCACTGGATGGAGCTGACAAGATCCTCAAAAAAAAAGAGATGTGGAAAATTGAACAAACAAAAATCTATAAATCAGATATTTAATATTTGATTTATATCTGATCAGATAAATCAGATTACAGACTAAGCCCAAAATTTCTGTTGTTGTGAGACATTTGATAAGTGGGTTTTGCTCCATTTTACAACCTTTCTTGCCACAATTGTTAAGTGAATCACCACAGTTAATAAGTTAGTGACACCGTTGTTAAGTGAATCTGGCTTACCCTTTGATTTTGCTTTACCAAAAGGTTGCAAAAAGTGATCATGTGACCTTGGGATACAGCAACGGTGATAAGTATGAGCCAGTTGCCAAGCATCTGAATTTTGATCACATGATCATAGGGATGCTACAAAGGTCATAAGTGTGAAAATGGTCACAAATCACTTTTCTTTTTGTAGGATTTGGCAACTAAAGGCAACCTTGTTTGAACTGCAAATTGTTCCCAAACTTCTAAAAATAGTAACATTTTACAATGTAATTGATCTTGTTAGTTCTCTTAAACCACATGCAGCTGGTTTTAAGAATTTGAGGGTAAAATCAGGGAGTCAGAAGAAAAGCCACTATCACTAAATATGCAGAGCGTCTACTTTCCATTTATAGGCATATAAATGCCAGTTGCCTTCCATGTGAAGTTCAAGGTGCTAACAATGACATACAAAGCCCTACATGGCATGGGTCCGGACTACCTACGGGAGCACCTTCTGCCAATGTCAACACCCCACCGCCCTGTGCGCTCCCACAGAGAGGGCCTCCTCAGGGTACCACCGCTCAAGGAATGTCGACTGGTGGCGCCCAGGGGGAGGGCATTCTCAGTGGGTGCGCCAGCCCTCTGGAACTGCTTACCAACTGAAATCCGGATGGCCCCCGACCTCCGCACCTTCCGGCGCGACTTAAAGACTTACCTATTCCAGCAGTCCGGCCTGGCCTGATAGCTCTGACAGCTCTAATTGGGGTCCCAGTTTGTTTTGCTTTGATTATTGTTTTTCAATACTGTTTCACTTTGTTGCCTGTCCTACTCTGTACACCGCCCCGAGTCCCTCGGGAGAAGGGCGGTTTATAAAAACAAATAAATAAATAAATAAAATAAATAAATAAATATGCCAGAAATGCAATAGGGACAAATGCTGAAAGATTTGAGGGTGAAGGTTCATTCTCCAAGCTTGTGGGTTGGTTTCTGAACATTTTGTTACCACACAGAGTTTAGGGGATGTCATACCCTGAACTATGCTGAAGCTGTTGCCTAGCCTGGTAACAAAATGTAAAGAAACCAAGCCACAAGCCTGGAGAACGAACCTTCACCTACATCCTACACCTGAGCTACAGGTATTCGTCACTATTGCATATGAAAGATTTGTTGTGATTCGTAATGCAATTATATGACATACTTATTTGTGTCTAATGCTAGAACAAAACACAAAAGGACAGTGTTTACTTTCCATCATTAGAAAGTTTCTTCGTAATAATTTTATTATGGAGGGGGAAGCCCCAAATTGGGAAAACTAATGTCAAAACCTGCCATCCACATATGTCACTGGCTGAAAAAGTCTGTGTCTCAGTCAATGGTGGAGGAACCTTTAGAAAGAGGTTCTCACAATCAATAAAGGAACAAGGTAAATCATGGTAAGACTTCAACTCAGGACAGGTGCTGAAGTCCCTGCTTCTATACAGAAACATTTGCAGACATTAATTGTAAAACTCTATAAAAGAAAATATTTCATTTTTATTTTGCTTTCGACCTAGAATACAAGTAATACATAAAGTGAGAACACTTTCTAAATGTGTTACAGTGCATGGCTGGCAAACAGAACTAGATGCTATCAGACCCCATTCATTCAAGTGTTGGGATCATCGGCCGTGATTTCCCTTGCTCATCAAATTAGGGAGTTTTTCCTACCCCAGTTAGAATACAACATCCCAGATCCCTCCTAGGCTTTAAATGTTATTGCTGCCATTGAAATTGCCTGACAGGTTGTTGCCACAAGGTTGAAGGCACCTCAGGGTGTCTGTTTGCCACTTTATCCTGTGATTCTTCTTTCAGCCTGCAGCTTGTTAACAGAGCTGAAAGATATGGAGTGGGGGCACAGGGTGAAGTGGACAGAGCAATGGTTAAAATGCAGTATTGCAGGCTAATTCGGCTGACTGCCAGGAGTTCAATCCTCACCGGCTCAGCCTTCCATCCTTCCGAAGTTAGTAAAATGAGGACCCTGATTGTTGGCGGCAATATGCTGACTCCGTAAACCACTTAGAGAGTGCATTAAACACTGTGGAGTGGTATATAAGTCTAAGTGCTACTATTATTGCTATTGCTATTACACAGGGAAATGTCTGGCATCCTATTTTAGTGCCTTTTAATATGAGAATATTTTTAACATAGAAATATGGCTAAGCTGGACTGCAAACCTTGATTTAGTGAATGTTAATGCATCAGAATTTGCATGGAATAGACCATTTTCCTGGACTGACTAATATCATTTGTGTGATGATTTCATTATATTTATGATGTTAATTTATGCAACTCCTCCTCAGGGTGCCACCGGTCAAAGAATGTCAACTGGTGGCCCCCAGGGGGAGGGCGTTCTCTGTGGGCGCGCCGGATTTATGGAACCATCTTCCGGTTGAGCTCCGGATGGCACCCAACCTTCGCTCCTTCCGGCGCGATCTAAAGACCTACCTGTTTGAACAAGCCGGCCTGGCCTGATGGGTGATGGGTTTGGGTTTTATTGCTTTTTATGTATTTTAACTTATTGTTATAGTTTTTGGGCATCTTGTTTAATCTCTTTTAATTTTTGTATTCTTGTCTTTTAACATGTATTGCCCTGTTCACCGCCCTGAGTCCTTCGGGAGAAGGGCGGTATACAAATAAATTATTATTATTATTATTATTATTATTATTATTATTATTATTATTATTATTATTATTATTATTATTATTATTATTATTATTATTATTATTATTATTAACTGATATGTGTATTGTTTGTATACTTATATCATTAGACAAATTATGCAAATAAAAAGTAACACTCTCCAATTTATTAGATGTACATGAATATATCTCTCTCAATTAGTTCATTAAAACAAGATTTCACTATACACTATACAGGTTTTCGGATGTAGCCTGGATATTAAGAATCATAGAAAGGCTATAACCCTTTTTCCCAGGAAAAATACTATAGCTAGCTAGAGGAAGACTAACCAGGGTTCAGGGGAGGCTTTACTCTTAGTCATTCTGAAAAGCAGGAAACTGCAAAAATACATGAAATTATATTAGCCCTTTAATCAGATATCTAAACATAACTGAATTATAATACATGCATAAAAAACAGAATGTTTTTTGGAGAGGGGCAAGCCAGCTATAAAAATCATTTGTTTCAACAATAAACCAAACTGCATTTTTCATACTGTATTCAAAATGCCAAATTAATTCAAAGATTCATATTTCTGTAATACTTTTAAATGAGTTTTAATGTTCATGAATTTTGAACGTTTGTTTCTAATTCTGTTTCTCATATTTGAAAATATTAATACAGATTAGAGTGACACCAACAGGCATACGTGGGAAATGCATACTTAACTGACAGTAGCTTTGCCTTGGAGATAGATGCAAGATCTGGGGTGTTTACAAATAAGCCTCTTATTATGTGGTCACCTGCTTCATTCATAAGAGTTTAGGGATGGAAAGCTCAGAGGATATCATTCAGCTATGCACTGCAGAATTTATTCATGTTTCTTGCATGGCATTTTAGCTTTCAAATGCTTTAAAAAAGATTTTGCTCAACATTCTGAATATGGCAATATGGACACTATATATATATATATTAATTACACTAGTGGATTAGTGTATATATATTTGTGTATGTATGTGTGTGTGTATATATATATATATATATACAAATATATATCCACTAATCCACTAGTCTACAGAAGGTCAAATTAAATTTGCCACAAAAATGCCATAAACATTTAAACCCAATCAGCTGATCTTTTCTGAATTTTAATTCTCCAAGAAAAAAGTCTGAAGAGAAGGAACAGCTGAAAAAGCACGCTTCTTCATGACAAAACTCAGTGGCATGGCCACAGAAACATCCACAAATGCTTACTGGATGCAGTGACCAAGCCATGCTTCCTGCTTCCTGGATGGACCATTGAGGAGGAGTCATTGGCCTTGCCAATGTGATGCTAGTGTAATTAATTCCTATAGAATTAATTCCTATAGAAAGCGGCTGGGGAATCTGTATTTCCACATCGTAATTTTGGATGATGTTCACTTGACATGTTTGTGTTCAATTGACTGTGTGCTGCCAGAACCACCAGTAAGGAAATTTGACTGAGTTGTTGACTGGTTTTACTATGGTGTTAAGTTAACTATGCTTCTCGGCTCATCCAAGTAATATGGTGATAGACTTCCATTTCTTGCCCTGAATCCAGCATCTGGGCTTTTGCAGGTGAGCATGTTAATAACTAAGGATTCTATGGAGACATTCACTGCTGCAGGGAAATCAATGCTAATTATATATCAGTAATTTTCAAACTTGACAACTTAAAGATGTATGGACTGCAAGTCCCAGAATTTCCAAGCTAGCATAAAGTCCACACATCAAAAAGTGGCCAAGTTTAAAAAACACTATTCTATATTATGCCGCAAATCCACTCTGTTAGTGACAATTTCATGGCATCATGGGCCAGGGAATCACCTTGTTCCATATGTGGATCTGGAAAAGATTTTGATCAAAATGGCTCAAAAAATCTAGGAAGAGAAATGGACTTGTTGATAAATCTTTGGGTTAATCAATCTGGAAAATGTGTAATCATATTTTTTATGTTTTTCTTTTCTGTTTTATTCACATTTTAAAGCTTGTATTACTGCTCTCATAATTGTCTTAAATTTAACAATTACCAAATCTTGGTAAATCGTATGACTTAGTAATGCAATTATTTCTTTATCTGATTGGAACCTATTCAATTAAGATTTTAAAACCTTGCTTATCTTCTTTCTCTCTATTTTCATCCAAAAGGAAGCATAGAACAATGTATTTTGAGAATGATTGTTACATAATTGATTTATATAGGATGTGTTATTTTATATTTATATTTTATATGAAAAAGAGAAAATTCAGAAATAAGCATAAACACTTCTGAAAAACCTTCCCATAAAACAAATGTTTGATATTTTTAAACCACACCGAGATTTTTTTTCTACAAGTAATTCCCAAACAGCAAAGTTATGCCCTGATATTCAGTTACTTGTATAAAAGCAAATCAACTGTATGTTTCTAACAAGTCAATTAGATTCACAAGATGTGCAAAACATGTGTATAACATGTCAAGGAAATGTAATTGGTATGATATCATAGCCAAACTAATAGAGGCTAGTCTTTAGAGAATGGCTCCACCAGTGCTTTTTTTGTAAAAGAAAAAGGTGCCGGAACTCTCACACGTCATATAACCCGCCTTGCCTACCCTACAAGGTTCCATCCAAAAAAGGTGCCGGAACTCCGTTCTGAGCGTTCTATGAGAAAAAAAGCCCTGGCTCCACCCATCTACCTTTCCTCTAGCATCCACTGTTAATGATTATGGCCAAATAGAATAAGTTTCAAATCCATTTTCCTTTATGAACTATTATTAATTTCAATATACTTTTTAAATTGCAGGTACTTTGCCATGAACACAGTCCATTGATTTCTAATCAGTTAACATTAGAGCACCTGTGCATGAGCAGGGCAGAAGTATCTATTTGCACATGTTATTTGTAGAGTTCTGTTACTCAGTTACATCATATGGACAAACTTCATGTAGGAAAAGTTCCATATTCCAGTTTTGCTTACTATCCCTTTTCTATACAGCCCTATTGTTGACAGGGCACCACTGAGTTATCAATTATCCCTGAAATATATCACTATCTTCCAGACTCATTCAGCATATTTCTACTATACAGATAGTCCTCAGCTTACAACCACAACTGAGCCCAAAATGTCTGTTGCCAAGCAAGACAGTTATTAAGTGAGCTTTGCTCCATTTTATGATCTTTCTTCCCACAGTTCTTAAGTGAATCACTGCAGTCGTTAAGTCAGTCGTACAGTTAAGTGAATCTGGCTTCATGACCTTGGGAAACTGCAACCGTCATAAATACATGCCAGTTATCAAGTGTACAATTTTTGATCACATGACCATGAGGATACTGCAATGGCCATAAGTGTGAAAAACAGTCATAAACCACTTTTTGCAGTGCTGTTATAACTTTGAACGGTCACTAAAAAAGTTGTTGTAAGTCAAAGACTACCTGTATTGCATTTTTCCACAAATCTAGGAAGCTACATATCATTTTTATCATGAACATTAATCATACCCTGAACTCTGTTTGTTATAGTTTGTTTTGTCCTTTGTTTTTGTTGATAGAGTGTTTGTGTCACATAGACACAAGCCAAGCATATTCTCTTTGTGTACCATTCAGAGCACTGTCAATATAGGATCAGTGTGCGCACTATGTTCTTCTGCTTGAACCAAGTTCTCCAAGTGCAGGCCTACATTCAGCCTCTAAACTAGGGATGGCTAATCCCTGGCTTCTAGATGCTGCTGGATTGCTGAATCCATTAGCACCAGCCAATACTGTAATGTTTAGAATGTTGTAATCCAACAATATCCTAGAGCTACAGGTTCGTCATCTATGTTAGCATTTAATGTTTGCTGCTGTTGAAATAGCTGTCATTTCTATATCTGGCAGTAGCAAAAGAGTGATATGCAAATTTTTTGAAGAAAGGCTGACAATATGATGGCAAGCACATGTTGCTGACATCTTATCTGCTGAAGCACACAAACCTTTAAAGAAATAAAACATATTAAATAAAATTGCTTGAAAAATGCATAGGGAAATCTTCAAGAACAGCTGAACTGCTGGTGATTCATGGACATGCTCACATGCAGTTTTCCTAGCAACATAATGTTTATTTTTTATTTTTTTTATTAAATTTATGCACCACTGACACCCATTTCGCTGTCGCACGAGTCTGTGAGACTTACAGTCTGAGTCATCAAAGACGTCTATCTTTACCTTCTGATATTTGTTACTTCTCAGTCTAGCCCAGGGGTCGGCAACCTCAGCTCTTTTATGACTCGTGGACTTCAACTCCCAGAATTCCTGAGCCAGCTATGCTGGCTCAGCAATTCTGGGAGTTGAAGTCCACGAGTCATAAAAGAGCCGAGGTTGCCGACCCCTGGTCTAGCCTGTAGCCTCAGGATTGCCTGGAGATCTCACATTCAGCTACTAATCAGGTCTAGCATCTGAGCTCAGACAAGGTCAGACAAGCTACCTGATATTGCAAAATGCACCAATTAGGTAAATTCTGCACCAATGTTTGTCTTATGAAAATATGAACACAAATGCATATAAACCTTTTGCAAAGTTAACAATTATGGCCATTGGAATGGAATTTAAAATAAGAAAAAGTGAATAACTAGAAAAAAATCCAAATCTGTTCAACTACACCAGCCTGCTTTAGACCTTCTAACAAAGTTTTCTATAGGTTTAGGTAGAACCACTCTTAAAGTTTCAAAAAAGTGGCACTGATTAGTGGAAAAATTCCACCATTTGTCAGATTTCAGTTTATCAATCAACTCATAAAAATACTTGAAAAAGATTAGTAAATAATAGTAATAGTAATTTTACAATAACCTCACATATGTTGAATAGAGTAGACTGTTTCTGAACATCTATATAAGAGGAAGTTCATCTCATGGGTAATACCAGACCAATTTTAGGGATTCTTAGTTGACATACCTTGTTTTAGTTCAATGATGCTGGATGACTGCAATATTATGCATTATTTATTATTAATTTTGTACTATTAGAGTATTTTTAGATTTTATAATGTATAATAATTGCTTCTGCAAGATGGGTGGCCATATAAATTGAATAAATAAGTAAATAAAGACTATCCTACTTAGAGTCATTTGTGAGTAAGGTGTTACAGATCTAATAAATAAATAAGATAAATATACCATATTTCCTCAAAAATAAAACCCACCCAGAAAATAAGCCCTAGCCTTATTTTTAGCGTGCACCCACAGGAGGTGGCGAGCGCACAGGGGCTGACAGTATCTGGCAGCAGCCACAGCCCACTCAGCACAGGTAAGTCCAAGTGCTGCAATCACCAGGCTGGCCTCCCAAGCACAGGCGTGGGGGGAGGCAGGCAATCTGGACATACTGCATGGCTGCCTGGCTTGTGGGAGGCTTGCAAGGGCTCACGTGATGGCACCTGCAACAGGCGGAGGCAAATGTATGGGGAGGAGGCAGGTGATCTGGACATGCTGTGCAGCCACCTGGCTTACAGGAGACAGAGGTAGAGGCACAGAAGGGGAGGAAGGTGATCCTGATGTACCACGGGCAAGTCAAGAGACAGTAGGATGGAGTGGGCAATGCATCAGGATCGCTTGCCTCCCTCCCATGCCTCTATCTCTGCCTGCTGCCAGTGCCGCTGCATGAGTCCCACATGAGCCTCCCATGAGGCAGGCGGCTGCACAGCACATCCGGATAGCCTGCCTCCTCCCCCCTGCACCTCTGCTTGGAGGCTGGCCTGGTAGTCGCAGTGCTTGGACTTACCTGCACTGCGTGGGCTGTGACTGCTACCAGATACCGTTGGACCCTGCACGCGCACTGCGTCTTAGACGTGCACCAGGGGGGTGGGACTCCCAGTCAGGCTGATCACCCTGATACCGTGTTTCCCCCAAAATAAGTCCTAATGTATTATTTGGAGAAACACAGTATGTAATGGATTTATAGGCAAGACATTAAATATGTCAGTTTTTGATGGGAGGTCATTGTTCAAAGAAGATTACTTAAGAAGGTTACTTACGGGAGCACCTGCTGCCGACATCAACTTCCCTTTGTCCAGTGCGCTCCCACAGACAGGGCCTCCTTAGGGTGCCGTCGGTCAAAGAGTGTCGACAGGCGGCCCCCAGGGGAGTCCTTCAGGAGAAGGGCGGTATAAAAATTAAATTAAATAAAAAAAATGTTTAATTATTTATTGTAATGGGCTAGTTCTATTTAATCTTATTTTTTAACTTTTGTACATTGTATTTTTATTGCCCTGTACACCGCCCTGAGTCCTTCGGGAGAAGGGCGGTATAGAAATTAATAATAATAATAATAATAATAATAATAATAATAATAATAATAATAATAATAATAATAATAATAATAATAATAATAATAATAATAAGTACTCCAAGCCTACTGTATATGCAGGAACTATGCAGAGATTACTTTTGTGAAGTAGCTGCTGTTTGTAATGAAGTTGAGCTTGCCAAAAGGAACTGAGCCATATTTTAAATTTGGCCACTCAAAGAGGTCTAGAAGCAAGACACTTGTCCCTTGTCTCCAAGTTCCTCCCAGCACCACCCTTATCGTTCAGCTGGTCTGAAGAATCTCTACATACTCAACATAGGGAAGTCAGGAAGTTAAGAGAGAAGGAAAGGGGATTGTTAAGAAATGCTGCTTTTGTATCCAGGATCCAGAATTAGCAAATGTTCATACAATACTACATTTGGGGAGTATTAATGAACTGAATATTCAGAAAGTAATAAGCACTGAAAGTCAGGGTCGGAAACACTTCTGCTACAATATTGTTAATGAAACAGGATAAATCATGGCATTTCTTCTCAGAAACTCATTCCTAATTACAGGTAGCACTTTTTTTTAAGAGCCAGTCCAAACAAATTCTTACAAATAATTTATGTTTGATACAGCATCTTATGAGACACACCCATGTCAAACCAGTTTTCTGAATACCTCTCCACCCTTCGGTTTCATCTTCATAATACAAGGAAAATAAGGCCTCAAGACTCACAAGCTCAGAAATTATCCTTAAAGCAGCTCTTTTCTCTGCACCGTCCCTGCCACAAAGGAGATCTGACTCATTTACAAAGGCTACTGTATTCACATCAAAGCCCCACATCAGCCATTTATTATTGTCAGGGGATCAAATTCTCTAAATTCTCACAGCCTGATAGTTCACATGCAACCATTGGTTACATAGCTACATAATGTAATTCCACAAAAGGAAAGATTAATATTCATCTGGCATTTAATGAGATTAAACTGCTAAAGAGCCATTCATGTTTTGGCAGGTGTTGGTTTCCTCTATACTGCATTTGACTGTTAACACCACTTACAGTTTGCACCATTTATGTCTGGGCTTCATCCACAGGTCCACCAGATCCTCTGTTTAATCACTTGTCCTTTTTTTTGTCCATGTTCATCTAGTTTAATATGAAGACCATAAATTTTTTGTTCTTGTTTCAGGGGTAATTTTTTTCAAGATGTAGAATGCTATGATCAGGGCTTTTTTCTCATAGAACGCTCAGAACGGAGTTCCGGCACCTTTTTTGGATGGAACCTTGTAGGGTAGGCAAGGCGGGTTGTATGACGTGTGTGAGTTCCGGCACCTTTTTCTTTTACAAAAAAAGCATTGGCTATGATAAATAACAAATTCATTCTTCTGAGATACGACTCTGGATGCATGAAGAACACATACTTGGCCCAGCATATTCCATCCACACCCAGTCCCATTGGACAAGGTCAGTTTTTAAGATGTCAGGTTCTGCTATAGGCAGAATAAGCTGCTGACTGAAAGATGTTGCTGTAAATAAATCAGGCCCAAATGTCAGAATCATTTTGGAAAGCTTTTCAGTCTTCAAAGTTTTGTGCATGATGAGACACAGTTTTCCTTGCACATGTCCAAATATCAGCCTCAACTACACATAACATTTTTTAGATAAGACTGCAGCTGTTAAACAGCTAACATTGTACACAACTGTAATTTCAATTATTTAAGAAAATGAACATCTGGTATGTGTCATTACTTCAGAGCTGTATAGTCTTGTCCAAGCAATTTGAAACTAATAAGATTCTGTAGACTCAGAAAAGGAACAAGCATGTTAAGATGTGAACCTCTCTAGACTCTCTGAAGTAGCTGGCACATTATAATAATTCTGACTTAAACAGACATCATGGCTGGCTAGTGGATATTCCATTCATATTCAACTGTTTATTCCAAAATATAGCCTTTGAAGAATGAAGCTCAAAGCATTCCAATAGATTGAGAATAATGCTGTTCCTCAACATCTGTTTCAGTTTGTTAAAATGATATAGCTAGAGACAATTCCTGTTAAATTGCAATTAAAAATATAATCTGTCATAGTAAATCTACAACATATTAATGGCTGGGGGAAATGAAAATTAAACATGGAGACACCAGCATCAGAAACTATTTCTCCCAGGGGTTCAACCTATTAAAACACCTGGACGGGTTTGGTTGGGATTAGCAGAAGGCAGGGGGTTTTTTTCTCATAGAACGCTCAGAACGGAGTTCCGGCACCTTTTTTGCATGGAACCTTGTAGGGTAGGCAAGGTGGGTTGTATGCAATGTGTGAGTTCCGCCACCTTTTTCTTTTACAAAAAAAGCCCTGGCAGAAGGTATATTTGGAACTAAGAAGACAAGGTCTACCACCATATAGCCAATCAATCAATCAATCAATGGCAGCTGCAGGGACAACCTAGAATGTCAAGAACATTCTTTCTCTATGTTCCAACATCTGGTTTGTAGCAAGCCAGCCTTCCACACTCGCCTTCAGGCTGATCCTTTCAGTTCAAATAAAGTTAATTTGCTGCCCTGAACTCCAGGCAACATGATCAATGGTAAGGTCTGCCATAGTTGCAGTTGGATACTTCTGAAACAAATATGTACATTGTATTTCTGTCTTCTGGTTTTTCTACACCAACTCTATGAGAAGGTTGCTCTGGGAGAGAATGACTGGCCCAAAGTCACCTGTTGACCTTCCATGCTAAAGCTAGACTAGAGCATTAGTCTCCCACATCCTGGGCCAGTTCCATAACTACTGCAATTACCTTAAAAATGGTTCTAATGTCTGGAAGATATCTAAATACATCAGAAAAACATTCTGATTTCTAGTAAGTTCTCACTAGTATGAGAAGGATAGGGAGATATGAAGACATTTCTAATGACATTCCCCCAACATAGTGAAAATCATGCACGACAGTTCAACACTGATAGTAATCTGCATTCAGATGACATAAGATTGTATAAATAACATGGGAAAATAATGATATCTTGGAGAAGGAGAAGGAGAAAGAGATGGCATTATAGTTTATAAATGGTAAAATTAAGGAGATATGAGACCCAAGTTAATCACTTATTCATAATCTAACGGGCAAGATGTATGTACTGAAAGTTTGATAGTTGATTTATAATGCTGAAAATTTTACAATTCTAGTTGTTATGTTAACAAGCAATCAAAAATCAAAATCCTCCTAATTGTATTTATTCAGCATTAAGCCAAAATTATTTTAAAGATTTAATTTCCTCTATCAGTTTAAGTTTTGTTATGGAGAACTTATTCAGTGGGATGTAAAGTTCTTCCATATTTCAATGACACTTTACAGAAAACGTGAAGTGTAACAGTTTTAGAATGACTGGGATGACTTTGAATAGATTTTCTATGCATTCCTTTAATTTTTAGCCTTTATCATTTTGGTGGTGGAAATATTCCAAACTTGCAAGCGCACACTGATACTTTTGGTGAATTATTGAAGAAGTTGTTTTAAAGTTACAGAGTTTTAAAGTTCCCATTTTATTCAGAGCAGAGAGACGTAAGCAAATATTGTAGCACAAATAATTTCTTTGTACACAGTGAAGACAGAACAGAGCCTCAGCTTTTCTCTTAAACTGATTGAAAAGAAGCCAGCCCAAGAATAATTACTCTGCCCCCCTCCATGGGATAAAACTACTCTATATGGGTATCCAGAGCAACATTACTATGGTAACCAGACCTAACAGATTTAACTAAGAACATTTTTCAGAAGACTAGCAGGAGTGAAAAGCATTTTCTAAAGCCTATTCATACATTTATACAACTCGTCCCCCCACACCATAGATACAATCATAACAGTTTCAAAGAGAAATATTATTTTACCAATGGCAGTGATTTGTCAGTCCTGCAGAAGAAGAAAAAAAATCACTCCTATAATACAGCTGCAAGAGACCAATCATATTACCGATGTATATAATTATACCTTATTAAAATTGATGTCCTCACTAGTGTGAGAAAGGACAGAGAGAGATGAAGACATTTCTAGTGTCATTCTCCCAGTAAAATGAAAATCATGCATGACAGTTCAGCACTGGAGTAATTTACATTCAGGTCACATGAGACCATAACTAATATGGGAGTTTTGCCTGTAAAAATAATGATACTTCAGTCTTGGAGAAGGATCAAAAGATGGCTTTATAGTTTATTAACCATCAACTGAAGGAGCAATGAGAATTTTATGTTAATAGTAATCCAGTTCTTTTTGATGTTTGTTTGATTTTGCTTTTTAGGATAAATTAATGAACATATTTGAGGAAATAAGTGAGAAATGAGAAATACCATGCATAAACCTTAAGATCAACGTATTGTATAGGAATATAAAGTGACCTTTGTATTGATTACTCTTTGCACGATATGTCATTCAATGCATAAACCATTTTCTATTCAGGAATGAAGATGACAAAACTTTGGGCACTAATGCATAATAAGCATATTTAGTTCAGATTACACTTCAGCATATTACATTATAATTTAGTTTAACTGAGTTCCCTTAAAAATAGACATGTCAGGTTATATGCTTTGGGGATGCATACTGTCACTCTTTAATGGGGAAGAAAAATATTCTTTTCACAATTACACAAAGTAAATGGGAAAACTACTGAATACATTTCTGTTTATCGTACTACTGTCAAAGAACTAGAAGGAAGAGTGTCTTCCTTTCTGAATACTGAAAGGTGAATTGAATTCCCTTAGTTTTGCTTTTACATTGATTTTATTTACTTATTTGAATCCCACCTTTTTTATTTTTACAAATAACTGAAGGCAGTGATCATATCCACAACACATCTTCCTCCTCCTATTTTCCTCACAGCAACAACCCCGTGAGGTGGGTTGAACTGAGAGAGAGTGACTTGCTCAAAGTCATGGTTTTCATGGCTAAGGTAGGATTTGAACTCACAGTCTCCTGCTTTCTAGCCTGGTGCCTTAACCACTAGACCAAACCAGCTCTCAACTGTTTAGAGAAATGTTTAATCAACTGTTCTGAATTTCTGAAACAATGAAATATAGAATATATAATTTGTCATCAGGGACAATCTTCCCTTCTTTGCTAAAATGGTTTTATTTATCAATATAGTATAAAACTTCTATACTTTACTAATTTCCAAAAAAGATGTTTCACACATTATATTGATGTATAAAGACCTAAGATATTATCATGTTGATGTTAAAAATATATGTATTGTAGAACACATAGTTCCATTTCCCGTTTAAAAAAATAAAATAAATTTGCTGTTCAAACTGGCTAATTTGCTTAAATGACAGCATACTGCTTGCAATGAATTCAAGAAAGTTCATGAAATGAGTTGCATTAAATATGGAATAATCAAATATTCTAATCTAAATAAAGAGGTTTAGAATGTGTTCTGCCTGGTAACTGATCCTAATTGATCAATCCTTTTTATCCATGAAACATTGAAAAAGATACACTTGCCAAAACTCTTAACGTAAAAGTGGATGGATATTACAGGGATTGATTCTCTTAAATTCCCTTTAAATGTGCCAGAAGATTTGTGCAGATTCTTCTGTTAGTTCTAGTTCCAGTCATAACAGAAATTGCATTTATCCACTTGTATTTTCTACATTTTTCAACATATTGACATGACATTTTCTGCAAATTTCTTGGTGAATAAACAAAGTTGCATACAAATGACAAAAGCTGCCCTCTAAACTGTATAGTAAATTGTCTTGCATCCATTGGAATTTATTCTATAGCATCAGGCTGAAAATTGGAAGTTGGCAGCACAGGACAGGGCAGTGGAATATGCCAACAGTTAGCATAAACCACAGGATAAACCATAAAACAGGATATACTTGAATAGCACCACTTTCAGAGCTAACATTGAAATGTTCTGTTAACCTCTAAGTAATTATGATATGCAAGATAGATCTGTGACCCAGTTCATAAAATTCAGCAATGCCCTAACACCTGAACACAAAATTTATTGCATCTCAGACGTGTTTACAAATGAATGCATAACTTGAAAACAAAGTTTAGTTATACTTGCTTAAAAGGCAAGAAAGATGCTTAGGACATATATAAAATTTAAATATTGTATCAAAATGAATCATTTGCATATTGAATTACTTCAATGAATCAAAATATTCTGACAGTTATTTTCCATAGTTACTCCCTAGAACTACAAATTTAAAAATATACATTTATGGAAAATATCATAAAAGACATTCCCCCCTCCCAAAAAAGCATGATATTTATGTTAACCACAAGGAATTTATATTTGGAGTGTCATTCATATCTGTAGCCTCATGATATCAAGTTCTAGCAATTAAGATTTGAAACTATTTAGAAAAAAAAGTTTTAAAACTTCTTACCTTGAAGAAGCTCCGGAGAAAATACATTATGCTAAGCATTTTTGGAATAAGTAATAAGGAACTGCTCAATCTTTGGAACATCCAAGGCCTGTGAGAATTCCTACAACCCCTGCTGTGTCTTTAGTTACATGCTTTCTTGTTGCTATTTTGGACAGACTTAGTACAAGAGAATCATATGAGCCATGCCAGGAGCTTATGCTAAGGAGTTGCATAACAATTAGGGCTTATCTGAGCTAGCTGCATAGTGCAAACAGGTTTGTTCACAGTTTGCTGATTCCAGAGTACTTGTACTGGGCATGCTCAGAATACTAACCATTGTATTTGCTAAATGTAAAATAAGAAGAACCATTTGTAAATTCATCCAAAGGAACCAGTCCGTTATCAATGAGACTCGAAGAGAAACTACATTGTTGGTTATTTACATCCTGTCTTCCTCTGCTCCTCCCCCTCCACGTTTATTTTTGCCAAGTGTTACCTCAATTAGGAAATATTTAACTCCTTGCTTCATTTCTTTTCATCTCAATCTTTAGCTCAGGGCACATAACTGTAAATGACATTTACGGTAGTGAAACCAACCACAAAAAGAGTTTGAAGAACCTCCTCTAAAAGTGTGCTTTTATGCATTTAATTGTTATTTTACACTTTCTCCAAATAATTACAGATGGTTTTGCCATTAGAAGAACCTTATGAAGCAAGGTAAGCTGAAGAAGAATATGATGCAGTTATTTCAGTATTTACAGTAGATAGGAGCAGATTCAAGTCCTCTTCTCAGCTATGTGACTTCTCAGTTGAAGTATTACCTCCTTGACCCAAGCATGAGCAGAAATGCATCTAAATCCTAGCACCAAGCTTTCAAAATGTTCTTTCAAGCAGAATTAAAGCAAGTGAAATTAGCTTGATAGAGATAACATTACTTTGAGGCATTCCTGGACTATTAAATATTAGGGCACTGAGGTCCTTCAATTTTTTCAATAGAAAAGGTGAAGTGAGAGACAATCTTTGAAGATTATCATTTTTAGATATTGGGAATTCCTTGAATTGGTCCTTCCTAGAGGTACCATTCATCCTTCCTCACTTTTCCTGTTTGTTTGTTTTTTGTGGGCCATGTGATGTCGGTAGACATGCTTTCTGGGAATGACTTTTCTTCACTTACTAAAATCATGCAGCCTTGGAGGATTTCTGAGGTATTACCCAGCCCCTGAACCAGAAGAAGCTTTTTCTTTCTTTTTTTCTCTTTCTTTCTTTCTTTCTTTCTTTCTTTCTTTTTTATTTCTTTCTTTCTTTCCTTCCTTCCTTCCATCCTTCCATCCTTCTCCAGGATAACTTTTTAATATAGGAAAACAATCGTACAAGCATCTTTCAGAGATTAATGTGGATGAATTAAGATAGGGGACGTCTCAGTTCAACCTTTCTTTCAACTTTAAATAAATCAAGATCATTGGGTTCATCCACAGTAAAATCCCACCATCTGCCAAAAAGTTTCCTAAAGATGGAAGGTTGAAGACTGCACAAAAGTTACATAATACAATGAGGCTAAAACATGATGCCTTCAAGAGAGAGCATACTACCAATCTTTCAACTAGACATTTGCTATCTCCTGATCACACTCCTTTATCTCCACTTTTTCTGTCTGAAGGAATTAGGAGAAGCATAAGTGCAGTCCACAGGTTGCAAAACTCAAACTGTCAAGAACCCTTTTCATATTTTGAGAGTCAATAAGACTAAGAGTCTTCAGATAATCTCATAGTATATTACTGCCAACCCTATAAGAGAGATGCCAGCCTCACAGGGAAACCAGATAGGAAAACTAACCCTACCCTTTGTAAGGCTACATAGACAAAATCATGCAGGTTGGAAGGTCAAATTTCCAACCTCCACTTTTAACCCCCTCATCAATTAGGGCTGGTTCTTCCTAAGTTAATTCCTCTGACTGTTAAGCTACTGGGGGCTCTCTGTATCTTATCTGACCATTTTCTAGGTCTTTTATTTTCTTCTTATTTTCAGCGTCTCTTCTCCTCATCCCTCAAGGTATTCTTAAGAAACCATATAAGTCAGGACTATTTTTATTGTTAATAGCTATAGTAACAAAATCATGTGAGCCTGAATGTGCTTCCCTCTCCCTCTCTACCTTCATGTGAACTAGAGAAGGACTTGTCTGAGATATTTTCTCAAATTATCTTCTTGACCTGGGCTCAAGTCCCACTTATCTGACTGTTATCTTGGTAGCAGCTTTTTCTCCTGTCCTTCAGGGCCACTCCCTATGCATTCTATGTTCACTTCAATTGCCTTATTCAGTATTGTTAATGTAATGTTTAATTCTTAACTAACACAGATGATTTTATCAGTAAAATCTTTCCAAACCTATCACAGCAATCCAAAAGAAGTTCTAATGACCTGCCCTGTCTCAATTAAGTCTCTTAAACAAGATTGTTGGATAACATTCCATTATTCACTATGCAATAATCCCAGAGAAATATTGACATTTCGCTGCCCTTATCGTCACAATTTAGACCTGAACATGAACTAGTATCTGGCTTGAAGATATTTGCTCTTTGTTTTCCAGTATCTTTTTTGTTGCTTCATCTCCTGGATCACCCCCAAAAAGCAAGGAACCCTTGCCCCTGGGATCTTTAGTCAAGAAGAAGCAGTAAGGATGTGCAATCCTATATTAGCAACTTCTACCTCTGTGAAGAGTCTACCTCTGTGAAGATCTGACCTGGAAAGTTAACACAACCCAGGTGGCTAGAAAGGCCCAACAGAGGCTTCACTTTCTTAGGATCTTGCGGAAGAACAGGGTAGAACAACAGCTAATGACCCTCTTTTACCGGTCTACCATAGAGAGCGTCCTCTCATATGGTATTGTGGTTTGGTATGCCGGTCTGACAGCCGCGGATAGGAAAGTATTACAGAGGGTAGTGAGCACAGCACAAGACATTGTGGGCTGTTCCCTGACACCACTGGATGACATCGCCAGGGCTCGTTGCCTTGGAAGAGTGAGGAAGATTCTCAGGGATGACTCACACCCTGGACGGTATCTCTTTACTCTCCTACCATCCGGTAGGATATATAGGAATATAGCCAGCCGTACCAACAGGCTGAAGAACAGCTTTTATCCGTGGGCTGTTAGGCTTTTGAATGGGATGTAATCTTATGCAGAGTTGACTTGGGAGGCCGGTGTGTGGTGTAGTTGGTTCACATAGTGTGGTGGGATGGAGGGTTTGTTGTCACTGTGTGTTGGGGGGAGAGAGCACAGGGGGAGGCTCAGCTAATCTCAATGTACACATGTTGTACTTTGACAATAAAGGTTTATTATTATTATTTATAAGAAATAAGATCTATAAGATGTCTGAAGTGGACAACCTTAATCAGTCTACCAGTCCCACAGAAGATACATCCTCTATAAAAGCTAAATGGATTGTTTCAGAGCTGAA
Source organism: Vipera berus (assembly GCF_964194415.1). Taxonomy (NCBI): domain Eukaryota; kingdom Metazoa; phylum Chordata; class Lepidosauria; order Squamata; family Viperidae; genus Vipera; species Vipera berus. The sequence continues at coordinate 44,978,765 of NC_138207.1, forward strand.
GCTGTGACCAAATAAAGAGATGGAAGGATAGAGAATAGGAAGAGATGTAATGCTATCCAAAACTGCATTTTAAAAAAAAGACCTTAATGTGTTTGCTTATATTTTCCCTGCTGTCTTTATTTTAGTTGTTCAATTTCTCCCAGGGTTTTCTGGACATTGGACCTGAATTCCTACTGTATGTGCAATTAGACATATAAGTTTCTTGTGGCCCTTATTTCTTTGAATATTTCATCCAGAACTGTCCAAGGTCAAACAGCTAACTTCCTCCTTCACTGATTCTCACCTCAGCTCAATCATGTTTTGTAATTTCAAGTTCTTCATCCTTGTCCTTTCTTTAGTTTCTCCTTCTCTTGCACATTTTAGTTTTTGAAGATAATCTCCCCAATCGTCTCTTTTGAAAGCTAAATACGGCTAGCTCTTTTAACTGTCTGTCATAGAGGTTGGTTTCCAGCCCCTTTTTCATATTGTTAGTTCTCATCTCAACTTCTCCCTGTACTTTTTAAAGTTTGGTTGCCAGAACTAGACATATACTCTCAGAGCAATGTAATCAATGCAGTTTTAACAGAAATATTATCTACCAGAAAGTACTTTACTGAACATGTGCTCCACATGAGTGAGCAACATCCAGCAAAGACCTACATCAATTGGATACCATCAAATGGTCAGAGAGAAGGAGGAAGACCAAAGAAAACCTGATGCCAAACATTTCAAGAAGATCTGAAAAACATCAGCCGTAAATGGGAAGATGCAGAGACTGTGGCTGCAGACCAAGAACTGTGGAGAATGCTTGTAGCCCAATGTGCTTAGCAGAGGATGTGATAATAATAATTATAGACCATGTTCTGGTTGCAATTCCTACGTTAACACATAAAACATGTCAGTTTTTATTTGCCTTATCTTGTAATGTCTGCCTCAAAGCCATCCAAGAATTTCATGGCTAATCTGAAATTTAAATCCTATCAATGTGGAAAGTTCCAAAACTGCCAACTGTCACCAAGATCATTACTACTAAGTGTAGAATACTATGTTACCTGGGTAACAACTAGAGTGTACAGAGTAACATAAAGAGTATGACCAACTCCGTACTGCTTACTATTACCAATTTCTATATTCAGGGATAGAGAATATAGGAGTTAAGAAGACCAAGGAAGCATCATTGGTGGGCCAGAAATTCATTGTGGGGGAGATGGGAGAAAAAAAGAAGTCCAATGTGAAGAAGATCAGAAGCAAGAAATGAAATAACCTGGTGATGTGCAAAAGATTCTTACTCAGCGTGGATGGGATGGTAACTTGCTGCTACTGCTGCTGGTAAGTGAAGGGGAGTGAAGGGAAGAAGAGCAGGTACTGTGAAGAATTATGCATGTCTCGGGGAAGAGAGATGGGGAAGGGAAACAGTTATAAAGAGATGTACAGCTGAAGAACAAGGAATGAACAATTTTATGTGTGAGATTGAACTTACCTATCCTTTCTTTGCTCAGCACACAGTAGCTGAATATGGTTTTGCAGTCAGTACACAAGTCTGAGTGTTACACGACCATGGAAATTTGATATAATGCCTTGCCAAAATGTGTTGTCGATTACCATGATTTTAATGTGACTCAAGTCCAGTGTGCAATGGCTAGATAATTTCATTTTGTCTTTTTTGGATATTAGAGGATGCATATTTGGCTGAGTAGGATAAGGCAGTTGGTGAAAAGTGACAACCTCATGCTTCATCACCATGGCTGGGAGTGACTGTAGCAGGTAGAGGAGTTAGAGCACAAGGAAAGAAGCCATCATAAATGGAGAGTTGGTTCAGATTCAATTAGTGTGGCTCTTTGAGACTGCTGGCTCATACTACTGGTAAATATGAAAGGTTTTTTGAAGAATTTTGGAAGGAGTTTATTGGTTTTATAAACTGGAAAACAAATTGACTCAATATCAGAGTAAGGGTGCAAGGCAGCCTTTGTGAGAGGAAGGCTGAGAACAGGTTGGGGTTTCCTGGGTTGTCCGTGAGGTGTGTTGTGTGAATTCTGATTTTGAGATAGAAATTTTATGTTATTTTATTTTTGTCTGGTGAAACATTTACTTAGATTATACGGGTGGAGATTGGTATGTGAGGGGTGGGAGTAAAATTACCTTCTTAGGCAAAACTTTTTCACCTCTGGAAATAGCCTCACCCAGACACCTCAAAATCCACTTCAAGGCAGTGGATGGGTGGAGAATCCTCAAAGTGATTTGACAGGTTTTAGTGATGTTTGTGAATGATACCCCATCTCATCCCTGCTACACTGCTCTCAACATATCAAAGGGAGCCACTAGGAAAAATTATGCTATTCCTGGACCCAAATATGTCTCTGGAAGTCTGTCTCTTAAGAGTGGGCACTTAAATTTATGCACAATCAATAACAGAGTATTTTTTCAGGCTCTGCTATTTTCTTTATGTTTAACTGGAATGACAGTTAAAAATAATTTTCTTTGCCATGCTCTAAAAAGGGGGCAGAGCATTCCTAACACAATTCAAAAAGCTACTCTTATTTTAGTAATTCTGTGTGCCACAAATAATAAGGTAGCAATTAAAAATAAGAGGGAGGAAAGAAATTTATGCCAGCTCTGCATTTATACTGCTTTTGGAGACCACTTGGTCCCAGAGGTCACAGCATTGATGGTACTCTCATTATCTCCCCTGAGTTGGCAGTATTAAATCAGTTTTCCACTTAAGGAGTTGAAACCAAAGGAAAATACAATTATTATACCAGTGTTCTGATGAGCAGCATATAAATTTGATAAATGAATAAATCCTTAAGCAGTAGTTAATTGTATAATAGATGTCAATTCATGCAACATCAGGCAGAACACATGTGGTTGCCCACTGGGTTCTTTTCCTCCCATTCATGCTCTCAATTCGCCTGACTTATTATATGATTGCTCATTGCTTGATTGTGAGTGAAGAGATGTTATGACTCATTTGTCTTAAACAGGCAATTAGCACTGTCAAAGCTGACTACTATCAAGATCCTGACACTCTAAAGTACAAATAGAAAAAGGGGCCCTCAGCTGAGCTATCTTCCATCATTCATTAGTGGTAGGAAATATGGGGCTTGATTATGATGTGTTGCATGGTGCAAACTGTGGCCTGACCATACTGTCTATGTTGTTAGGAACAGCAATATCTCAGGCGTATAATTTTCTTCCTACTTAAACACATGCAAATACTGTACCTCTAATCCGACTGTTTGCTGCTCAGGAAAAAAAAAACCATTCCCAACTTCATTAGAAGTGATATGTAAAGCAGCTTAATCACTGGATGGATGTTGGTATATTCTGGGAGATAGGCAGTCTATATACTGTACATGATAGATAGATAGATAGATAGATAGATAGATAGATAGATAGATAGATAGATAGATAGATAGATAGATAGATAGATAGATAGATAGATAGATAGACAGACTTGAATACATGTGTGCAGACATGAATAGCGTTTTACTTTTTATTTATTTTATTTCTTAAATTTATATGCCACTATCTCACTGTTGAACAAATGCTTGCAGTTCTTGGTTAGTGGGGTGTGTGTAGTTATATACACAGATCTAAACTTGTGCAGATTACTTCTATGTGATCTCTTCTCTCTCTCTCTCTCTCTCTCTCTCTCTCTCTCTCTCTCTCTCTCTCACACACACACACACACACACACACACATACATACACACACACAAAATGTGTCATGAATAAATGTAGCTTTAATGTTTTTAAAAGGCTACAGATGAAATACACATGGCTTTTAATAAACTGATAAGCATTAAAGGCAACTTGAGTCATTAACAAGATGACATTTAAATTCTGCTCATATGACTAGAGATTGGTGAATTTTTAAACACAGTTATCAGCTCACTTTGCACAATTAAATAAAATAGAAATGACTTCCAGAGCTTTTCAAAATGTGACTCTAAAAATAAAGGAACATTGTTTTATATAGCTCAGATGTTTAGTCTATCAAGAAGTGCCTCCTCAGATTGGCAGAAACTCTCCAGACAGAGCTTCCCTCTCATTTAATCCCCCTCCTTTTTTAAGCTAGGGGTGTTAAAGACTGAAACTGGGACTTTTTGCATCCAAAGCAGGGGCTGTTCTACTGAACTGTGTTCCCTTTTTCTTGTCTATAAGTAGATCCTTAAATATGAACTAGAAGATGAAAAAGTCTTTTATTTTCATTCATAGCGTTCCATCATTAGAGTTTACTCCTTAGAACTGCAATCCAAATATTGTGCTGAAGTCAGTAACTGTCTTGTTTTAAATATCCCAGGCTGATCTGCTTTGTTTAGCAGAAACGACAGCTCTGATCATTGCACATGCCCCTTTTTCACATGCAACTTAAGAAGACCTGAGAGAGTATTCACAAGTGTAAAGGAAAGACGGGACAGTTGCCAAGTGTGGCAAAAATCACCCTCAAAAGGTTCTGAAAGGTTCAAGACCTCTTGTTTCCAAGGGGACGCCATTAAGCAGAGAATAATTAAGCAACCATTATTTTATTTTGCAGATAAATCAGAGACCAGTTCTTGTCTACTCTGTGCTTGAAAACAACAACCCAAAAGGTTACGATAGCCTATGAAACAAGATAGTCACTCTTGGGACATAACTTTTAAGACTGAATTAGGCTGGTTCTATAAGAAAATAAAGTAAGAAAACTGAAGATTAGTGCTGGTCTTGTGTGAATTTCAGTGGGTAATAATGCTGAAGAAAGATTCATGGAAGGACAAATTCTGGGAACTTTCACTCTGGCACCAAAAGCTATTCTGAAAGGGCACAATAAATGAAGGAGGGTGGGAGCTATTTCCATTCTTGAGAGAGATGCATGAGGATGACCTTTTATTTTTCCTTTCACATGCATGCATTCCAGGTTGCACATTCATTAATTTTGTAGTGACGTAACCCTAGCAGTGCCCAAAAAAACCTTCCTACGTTTCTAATAAAAACCAGGACATTTTAATGAAAAACTCCAAGACTCTAATCCTATAATTATTTACTCAGGATCAGGGTGCACTTTTGAGTAGACTTTACAGGGCTGTGTTGTTAAGAATTTATCCAGTTGACGTTTTAGTGAGAACAATTGGAATCTGTTTGAAATTTAGCTCAAACTGGAGGGCATATATTTAAAATGTACTGCAGAAAATATGCACTAAGAAAAAATGCAATATATACATTTATATTTTTAATTTTGTCCCACATTCAGCCCTAAATACACCTCTTTACAAATTTTCAGAAATCAAAATATTAGAAATAATATAAAATAATTTTCTGTTGTCTGAAACTGAGTTACGTAAATGTTGACTCTGTTAGAGCTCTAAATCCAGTGGCACTGAAACATTATAACCTACTCATGACTTACTGACTGTAATGTATTGGGGTTTTTGCTTGTACTGATTCACGTGTCTGTTTAAATGCTGCTTAATGGTTACTCAATGGTGTTTCTGTGTAACAACTACGGACCAAGCCAGACTTGTCTCCAGGAATATCATTGGTGGATTTGGGGCGGGAACAGGTTCCTTTAAACCAGGGGTGTCAAACTCAATTTCATTGAGGGCCACATCAGCACTGAGGTTGCCCTCAAGGGGCTGGGTGGGTATGGCCAGGGTGGGCGTGGCCTACTGGGTGGGCATGGCTAGAGTGCGTATGGCCTACTGAGTGGGCATGGCCAGCTCTACATCATTCGCATCAAGGGTGCCTATGGGGGCCTGGGCAGGAGTGGGACAGATCTGAGGGTCTCTGGCAGAAGGAGGGTCTCTCCAGGGCCAAGGCAGTGGGAGCCGTTCCCTCACTGTTTCCAGGATGGCTTCACAGGCCGCATGAAACCACTTCGCGGGCCAGATCTGGCCACCGGGCCTTGTGTTTGACATGTCTGCTTTAAACCTATTGGTCGCCGCCTAGTGGCCGACCGTATAAGTAGCTGCGCAGCAGCCTCTGTTTCAGTTCTGTTCTGCTTGACTTCAATAAAGCATGTTTCTGTTTGGAACCTTCCATCTCATTTATTGCCTGCAAGAACCGGCTACACAACACTGACCATAAAGAGCAATGGGATAGAGATAGAGGTTTAATTATATATACTGCTCAAAAAAATAAAGGGAACAGAAGATAAGACATCCTACTATTAAATACAGTACATTGTGTTGTTTAAGTGTTCCCTTTATTTTTTTGAGCAGTATACTTTGTCTCTGTCCACCGATCTGCCTGCTCTTTGTTTAAAAGATTGTTAGTTGAGGTCACTTCTTTTAGCCTTTCTTCCCATGCATACACACACAGAGCATACTATCTATGATTTTCCTCAAGTAAGATGCAACTAGCTAGATCCTTGGTATTGCCTAACCCTTTAATGCATTTGCAGCAAATAAATCTCTTTTCTATTATATTTTGTTTTAAAAAATGCTTCACTTATCCTTGCTCAGGTGAGATTATCCTTTTCAAGAAAGTTCACAGGCACAATTCAATCCTTAAATTTCACATTAAGACCATATTGAAATGTATTGTTCCATCTTCTCTTGTCTCAAATATAAAGAGATTTCAAAAGATGAATAACAAACATAACATTAATCAATTCCTAAACATTTGGCAGACAAATTTCTTTCCATTTTTATACAATTATCCTCTTTGCTAAGCTCCAGGCTCAATAAAGCCAAACTTCACAAAATGAGAAATTCTCATTTTGGGAATCATGTTTACATACAATATTTTATACATCTTTCATCATTTCAACCAGCTCTGTAATGAATTTTCTACTAGAAAGAGCTACCATACCCATCAGTCTATTATGCATGAACCTATTTACCAAACAGCTAGTCCCCAGTGATGAAAGGTTCCAAACAAAATTCTTTTTCTAAGATGTTAAGCACTTTCCACTGCCAAGCATTCCTAAGAAAATGCCAAATAATTATTCATAATAATAATAAATACAAAAGCTCCTCTTGGCAACAGACAAACTAAAGTGGACTGGGTACACAGTCTGGTCTTCAACATTTTAATTTTCTGGAATAGCATAGAAACAGGGTCAGAAGATTATTGCCTTCTTCTACATAATCCTGTATGTGACTTTATACTGTGGGCCAGTGGAAATGTTAGTTGCTGCCCTCTCATTGGAGCCCTGCCATCTACTGTTTATTGCCAGGCAGCTGAACTCACATTTTCTACTCATCATTCATTGCTTTGTTTCTAGTCTCCATTTAATAGACTGGGCATCAGATTCTAGAAGTTACAAAGGCCTATTCTGATAAAGCTTTATAAACCCATCTGTAAAAGCTATTCAGATCAGCTCAGTGTGATATATTTTAGACATACAGTATGGCTCAGAATAGTATGTTATGCCTACATTCTTCTTTGCTTTCTTTTTCCCCTCCCCCCATCACATTTAGTGCTGTGTTCTTTTTTTTAAAAAAAAGTATACTACAGGTATAGCATTACAAATAGAATTTGTTACTTTTTATTTGATTGTTGATAAAAGAAGCAAGTGTCAAAGAACGAAATTTCTATTTGTTCATCACAGGATTGACATTCAATTAGAATCAAATCTCTGGTTCTATTATTGTAATCCAATCAATGCCACAGATTAGGAAGAAAATGAGTGGGATAAAGAATATGTTAAATTGGAAATGTTTCAGTCCTTTCGGAAAACACTCCAAGTTCTCAATACCGTCTCTCTCTCTCTCTCTCTCTCTCACACACACACACACACACACACACACACACAAACACACACCCTGCTTACTAGTATCCTGCTGTTAACCAGAATATAATTTGCAGGTGCTGGCACAGTGCATCATTGGCAGTTTCAAAATCTTTCTACCTAAGGTAGCAACATTTTTTTACTGCTTTTGGACAACAAATCTGTAGGTTTTAAGCTAGTCTGACAAGATGGAATATTGTAAAGATGCTGATTTAGACAAAATGACAGTTATCGTATCAGAAATAAAACATAAAATAACAAAATGAAGGAATAATAGAAGGAATACAAATAAAAGATCAAATTTAGTAATAATAGAAAATTGAAAAAGTACAGGACTTAATTAGAAACAAGAAACATGAAGCAAATATCATCAGTAGATAAACAGAATAGGAAAGAAAAGTCCATTTGAAAAAAAAAAAAGAAGATTGTTCTATCTACTTAAAACTGAACTTTAAGTAAGCAATTCTTAGAAAATACCATGGAAATAATATAAAATATTAATCAAATTAGACATAAAAAGAATATGCGTCTATAACACCTAAGCATAGTCTTAAAATTTTATACATACATACAAAGCGGCAGAATACTATAAACAAACATAAAGGACATATATGAAGATTAAGTACAAAGGGCCTAAAGTAAATGAAAGAATCATTTGGGTAAAGCTTGATTTCACTCTGATTAGAACACTTCCACTAATCCATAAAATAAATGGAATTAAGTAATTGAAGTCATTATAACACTTTGAGTACAGTATAACTAGAGATATTTGAGGTATACACTATATATTTGTTTTACATTCCTAGATTCAGCCGTTCTCAAATTTCATTCAAAATAGTATATATCTTTAAAAGTTTTGTAGATCTTGTAGAAAATTGATAAATGTTTAGACATTTTGTATGGAAACAAAACAGTTTACTGAAAGCTGCATGTTAAAAGGCATGTACTGTGGTTAGATAAATAATATTTTTATACATGCAGGATGTCATAGAACATAGAACAATAGAACTTGGAAGGGACCTTGGAGCTCTTCTAGTGAAGTCCAACCCGCTGCTCAAGCAGGAGATCTTATATCATTTCAGACAAAAGGTTGTCCAGTCTCTGTTTGAAAGCCTCCAGTGAATGGAGCACCCACAACTTTTGAAGGAAGCTATTCCATTGGTTGATTGCTTTAACTATTAGGAATTTTCTCCTTAGTTCTGGGTTGCTTCTCTCCTTGGTTAGTTTCCATCCATTGTTTCTTGTCTTGTATTGTGGTTTCTTACAACCATAACTGAGCCCAAAATTTCCATTGCTAAGCAAAACAGTTAAGTGATTGTGTCCCATTTTACAAGAGTTGTTAACGATTCACTGCAGTTGTTAAGAGAATCATGAGGTTTTTAAGTGAATCTGGTTTCCCTCATTGATTTTGCTTGTCAGAAGCCCTCTGATTACAGATTACAAATGGTGATCACATAATCCTGGGACAGTGCAACCGTCATAAATACATACCAGTTGCCAAGCACCTGATTTTGATCACATGACCATCATTCAAGAAGAAAAGAAAATGGAAGACAATACCAGTGTTTCTATTCGGATGGTTCAAGGATGTAAAGTAGTGTGCTGATCTGTTAATGTTAATGATATCTGTTTATATAGACCATAGAAGTCTTAACAAGAGATTAATTAAAGTACAACAGCTTCGATCCAGAATAAGTAGTTTTGTTGAAAAATAAATATGGAAACCAGATTAGTAAAGCTCATGATGAGAGATTAAAAATCAAATACCATGGGAAAGCTTCATATTTAAGCATTGTAGTATAACAATCTAGGTTGATTGAATTTACATTTTTAAATTTTAAAACAAGATGTCATGTTTATTCAGAAAGGCTAGGGAAAAAATATGACTCACTGTAATATATCTTCCTTGCTATAACAATTGAAGAAAGGAGTTGACAGTTTATGCTTAATTTATCCAACAAGCTGATGAATGGTAAATGTTTGCATCAAGAAAACAATTTATTTTAGGTGCAGTTTTGACTGCTAGAGTTACAAATAATTGAACATAATATTGGATAAACTAGTTCTACTTGAAATTCTTCATGTTTCATATTTGATTATAATTTCTCTTTCTCATCAGACAGAAAAAGCTTCCCATTTCATTCAGTGGGTTTCCAGACTTCAAGTAACAATAATACTTTAGATATTCTCAACATTTTGCCTAATAATCTTTTCCTTTGACAGAATTATTTACTTCTTTACTGATTGTTTATGCAATGAAAAGAAATTTTAATGCATTTATTCTTTTTGTAAAAAATTCAGCACATCACACAATATATTATTTGGTAATATTTGCATTTGAAACACTTCCATTTGCCTTCATTATAGAAGATGGAGGGCAAACCTGTTAGGCATATGATTAAGCCTACCTGGTTGGGTTGGAAATATATAAGCCATGATGTATGATATCACTTTAAATGTGATGATTGGCCAAGGGTGTGTTTGCCTCCCAATGGCCATAAAAGGGAGCTAGGGACATAGTTTCTCTCTCTCTCTGCTCTTGCTGTTTTTTTACTGTTACTCTGTTACTGCTATTGTTGGTTTGCTACTGTGTTAAACCTGAACAACTGTGTTTTGACCTTTGGACCAGTAAGAAGACTTTGTATTTGGAATACTCCTTGGACTGTTACTATCGTTTATCTGTTCTTTACACGTGTATGACCTGGACTGTTTATTTTTGACTGTGCTTTGTATTACACCACAAAGTAAAGTATTCTGTTTTTCACACCTCAGTGTATCTGTGTGGTTACTGTGTGAACTTTGCTGCTCTCAGTACCTTTTTTGTCTGTGCAACTTCTTGTTAGCTCAAGGAGATCTCTCCACAATTCCTGAGAAAACCTAAATTTGTTCAGCAAAGGAATTTAAGGAACTGAGTCAAATATAAAGATTAGCAGCTTGTCAAGTGTTTACCTGAGAGCTTTTAAAAAACTAGAATGTGCAATAGCAAAATTATGTAATATGTGTTTAAAACTGTGTCTCCACCAGTGACTTAAGTGACAACACAGACCATATTAAAATGTTATCCTCCATCCTTCAGTTGGCAGAGAAGTATGCCAGGATAGATTGCATTACCTATCCCTATCAAAGAATGCTATTCTACCACAAGAATGAGGGCAGTAAGGGCTGCCAGCCTTATCATTTGAATATAAGACAAATTAAAGAAAGGTAGATTTCCCTAGTCTTGTTTCTCTTCTCACCAAGTGACAATTTTAGTGAGGGGAAAAAACCATCAGTTGTTGTGTTTAATGTTCTGAGCACAACTGAATAATTGCAGGGCTGGGATGAAGAATTTAGTACTTTTCATAGTTCTTGAGGGTTGGCCATTGCAAATATTTAGATAGGAGACCACTAAGAAATATAAAGTAGTATAAAGTCACCATGTGACTATGTCCCTGTCAAGTTGAGCTTAACTAAATTAGTCATCCCCCTCCTTTTTTGCCACAGTAGGTTTAAACTTAACTGTCTGATACTTTTTTGTTTAACATGTTTGCTAAAATAATTCTGGCAATGATGATGAGAAGGAGGGAGGAAAAGGAGGATGTGGGTGATGGAAGGGACCTTCTAGTCCAAAGCCATGCCCAGGCAGGAAACCTTATACCATTTCAGACAAATCGCTGTCCAATCTCTTCTTAAAGACTGCCAATGTTGGAGAATTCACAGCTTCTGGAGGCAGGTTGTTCCACTGATTAATTGTTCTAACAGTCAGGAAGTTTCTCCTTAGTTCTAGATTGCTTCTCTCCTTGATTAGTTTCCATCTGTTGCTTCTTGTCCTGCCTTCAGATGCTTTGGAGAATAGCTTGACTCCCTCTTCTTTGTGGCAACCCCTGAGATATCGGAACATTGCTATCATGTCACCCCCTCATCCTTCTCTTCATTAAACTAGACATACCCAATTCCAGCAACTGTTCCTTGTATGTTTTAGCCTCCAGTCTCCTAAGCATCTTTGTCGTCTTACATTTTACACAAATGTCACTGTCCATTGTGGAAATAAAATAAAATAAAGCCAATATGAAAAGTATCCAAGAGGATAGGTAAGACATTTCCAGTCACATTTTAAAAAGTCTCAACAGCTTTGATTAGGAATATTGATTTTAACTGGTTGCATTTTTGTCGGCCAGTAGAGGGCAGTGTAGTCATATTTTTTACAAAGGGTTCTGATTATTTATAATACATATTGATAAACTTCAATAACCATAGACTTTATCCAGTACTTCTGAAATGTATAGGGCTAAACAGCTATTACTGATGTCCACATTTAATTTAAGCATCGGTGAATTGTTTTGTTTGCTTGTTAAGGAGTGGTAAATATAAATAATTCTGCAGGCTATTGTCTTTTCTTCCTGGATTGGAGAAAGCCATTCCATTTATTAATAAAGTCTCAAAGAATCAGAACAGCATCTAAAAGGATCTGAGCAACAAAGAAGGAGACTAAATTATTTTTCTTTTAGCATGAGAGCCATATGACATCCCTAGAGCAGGGAAGTAATTGAGTACATTTTCTACAGCTCCCATCCTCCCATAATTATTGAAAACATCGGCACTGTTAACTGACATGTTGAGATGGACAATACATGAAAAATGCAGTGTTACTCTAAACAGAGATATCAGAATTTAAAGAATACAGACAACTCAAAGCTTTTCCCCCACCCACACACGCACATAAAACTTAGTCCCATCTATATGTGTAACATCCCTGCAACCGTTTTTGCAGCCCTCAACCATTATCTCACAATGTGGTGGTTCTTAGCCACAAAAATGTATCCCCTTCTGTTCTAAAACACCTCAAGAGCTTTCTGAAATAAAGTTCTACTTCCAACAATTAAGAATCCTATACAAATGGGACAGGAGCTGTAAATAAATAAATCTTGCTGATATACAGTATATACTATCAAAAAGAAAGGACTAGTAACTTACTATAGAAACAATTTGAAAAGAATGGGGTTTTTTTACAGGAAAATTGTTTTTTTGTTACTTTTATCAAGATGCAAAAATCACAGGATCAATTTATGGCTGTGAGCAATGTAGGAATCTGTTCCCTGGAAATAAATTAGCACTGCACTAGAGGAAGCAAAGTGGAGACCCTTTATTTTTAATTGCCTGGTAAATAGCATATTACATTTATGAATCGGGCCACTGTTCAATATGCTGATCAATCTTTAGCTGAAGACTGCAGGGCTAGTGAACAATCAAAGCAAGAGCACAGAAGTAGAATACTTGTATATCTGGAACCTGCTAAAACTTGCCTTAACAGACATATCAGCTGCCTCTTGTTTTCTCTCTTTAGTATGCAAACTATGCCCTACTGGTGATAAGAAAAGTAATTGTGTGATTCAGGCCAGCCACATGATTCACTCAAAATACATTAGTACTGGGACATGGAGACTGACATTTGAAAAACAGTTGGAATTTATTGCAGCTTCTATTGTTCAACTGAGATCCAACTCTTCATTTACTTAGGACTTGAGTTCACACTGACTTTTAGATACTGCAGTTTCAGAGATTATCTCTTTCTCAGAAAAAAAAGCAATAAATCAATTTGTTGCCGCTGGGAATTGTCCAATAACCCACTGCATTTTTTGAAATAAAAAAAACATTTGTTTCAAATCCTAATTACTCTATCAATAATAGGAACAGCCCTGACATTTTGTGATCAGAATTGACTAGATGAAATTTCACAGGACAAAAATTTGTTTCTTAGTATTTTTTATCAACCTTTCTTTGTGCCACATGTAGCTATTATATTTAATCTAGGATAATGGGGAGCACAGGCGTCTGGCTTCTACAGAAACCATCTGCATGGAGCACAAAAGAGGTTAGGGTTGAATAATTTTGCTCCCAGCAGTATCTCAAATAAGTGATCTGTTAGAACAGATAGGTTGTGAGCAATGTCTAGTTCTCTTAGCATTCCTCATTTTATCCTAAAAAAAAAAAGTCAAAATTGTACTGGCTGTTCTTGGATGGAGTTTGTTTCCTATCTCATTCATGTTCTCATTCTCTCTCCTTCTGTGGTATTAAAGTAGGCTATATTTTGCATTGGGGCAGCTTTACCCCCAACTTTCCTTTGTTGCTGGAACACATACCAATCTCTCAGTGAGCTACAGCTGAATGCAGTTTGCTACAAGTTTTGTTTTCGTGCTGGACAGAAAAGGCCTCGTGGGAGGTACATTTGTGTGCGTACATGCGCAGTAATGCATGTGATTAGAAGAGAAGAGTAAAGAATGAAAAGTGCACAGTGAGCAACTTCTAGAAGTATTCAATGACTGCATAATGAGCAACCATCTCTGCTGAATATTGATTAGTCAGTTCTGGCAAGGTCTTGGTTCTGGGAGGTCAGGGCTCCTGCCAGATGCTTTGTGTAAAGGCAAAGCAGAGAAAAGATGTAAACTCCAGAATGCTTGTTGACTTACTGTTTCTGTTTTTCTAATTGGTGAGGGACATTTGGGGGCCCATGTTACATGAGACCGAAAAGCGTGGATGCTAAATTGCAAATATAATTGGAACACTGACTGCTAATCTATTTGCCAATTTGTTATTATAATTTTCTTTTAAAAATTATACTGTCACTCTCAAAAGTTTCTCTGTTTGGAAATACAGTCGTCAAATGGAAAGTAATTGACATTTACTGTGGATTTAATAGAATATTAATTTTGTAAGTTTAAATAATTAAATGTTTAACCATGCATATCTACTCAAGTAATTTGAATGAATTTAATAGAGTTTACTCAGATAGGTATGTACCGGTTGGCAGTGAAGCCTCACCAATGACTTTTTTTTTCTAAATTTTATTCAGTCTAGTGCTGCAACTAATATTGATGTAGAAGCTTTCTCCTATGCCTTAAAAACTACAACATATATTGATGATTTGTATTTCTGTTTAAGCAGCACATGTTAAAACCAAGTAACCATGTTTTCAATAAACTGTGTGTTTAGATTGTTGTTATTTGTTAGTCATACTTAACGAATAATTTTGAAAAGGGTTAATAGTTAATGAATAATTACTGGATGTCATTTGGTAATTGCTGTGAAATCCTACCTTTTGAATGGCTGGGTATCGTTTTTTCCAGGCTGTCTGTCAAGATACAAATATCAAAAGTTAGAAAGGGAGAAAGGAACCAGCACAAACAACTCACATCCAGGCCATTCATTTCTAATGCTCTTTTCTGACTTCAGTAGAATTACCCAGAAAATTCCTAAAAGCACGCTGGTTTTGCATTTCTTTTCTTTCTTTTTTTTCCAAAGAATTTCTCCATTCTAGGCTGATGCTGGAATTTGTATACAAAGGCCCTTCATTCAAACCAATCGTGTGAGAAATAATTATGCTGCATATTCTTTGTAAGCATACATATCTGAAGTCACATTGCAAGAGGCTCCTTCTCTCTGCCCACTTGGGTTTTTTTAAAACAGAACAGAAAGAGATGGTAGAGGGACAGAGAAAAAAAGAGTTAAGGATGCTTGGGACAGAAGAATAAATGTCCTACACTTTCTCCTGAAATAGGCCCCAAAAGCTTTAAAAAGGTAGGGGATGTTGGTAATGGGAGAGTGCAAACCATTTTGTATGTGTTATTGGTAAAATGCACAGACACAGCTAAGGCTGAATATCTGCCACAGTACAGGTGTGTGGCTTTTTTCTCTAGCTCTCTGAACCCCTGAACGTGTGGTATCACTGTGGCATATTTTAACAAGTACTTTAGCCTCAACTCTACTTACCAAGTTTTGGTAGCATATCTCCTATTTCTCTCCCCCTCCCTACTTATGCTGGATGCTGGTTTAATCGACAGAGCATATCGCCTGCTGTATTCTAGATTCAAGAATTGATGCTACAGAAAGCTGGGCAGGCAAAAGACATGAGGTGAGTTTGTTGAGAGAGGGAATTTGAATGAACGATCTTTGGAGAGGTGTAGGAGTTGATTGGGCAGAGAAGAAAACGTACAATGCATTTACCAGTGGGAAATCCATCACTGAAGAGAATCCATTTTGTCCTAATGTAAATCATATTTGAATGAGCTACAAGTAATATGAGTGGCATGGTCTGTAATATGTTGTACCTGTGTATGTAAGTAAGTAAAATGAAACATCTGTTTTTAATTTTGTTATGTGATAGTGCCTACAATTTGGATAAAGGGGAGTCATATGACTAAACAATTGTTCTTGAATTTAACTCTCAGGATGAAAGATGCCAATTCTAGTAACCATTTAGTGCTGCAGCTAATTTTCATGCATTTTTTGAGCAAATATCCAATTTTATATACCGGTACTTTAAATTTACTGGCCTACAAATGTCATCACTTCAATTTTGAATAGAATTCATATGGACTGAGGTACTTATAAATATCATTTAATAAATAATTCTTGTGTTTATCCTTAGTTTAGAATGATAGAACAGACCCACAGATTGTAAACAAGTAACATTGCTTTTCTACATGTCAAAGTAATTGAACTACTACTAGAATTTTACAAAGCAGTGAGGTAATGATATTTTAAACTGTTTCCTAATTACCTTTAGAACATAAATTATTGTAGATATCTTTTTTTAAGTTTAACCCTTTCACCCAAACCTCTCACACCCATCTCAAAAATGGAAAAACAACGTTATACAGATATTTGTTCAAATATTCTATGAAATGTGGCAACATTATATTATGCTGCTGTTCCAACTCAGTTTCAGTTAGTACATTTTTTATTTTTACCTGAAATGCAAATGTGTGTGTGTGTGTGTGTGTGTAATGTCCCACCAAATTCCAGAGAGCCTTTTTCCCAATAGTTATAGGAAGACAAATTAATGCTCCTATTTCGTAATTTTGTCTTTTCATATTTTATATTCCTCGGTTCCAATTAGTTTTAGGGAATAGAGAAACATGGTTTAAATTAGAAATGTTATTTTGAGAACCCAATGTCAAGTCATATTCCAGATCAATCAAAAATGTTGCACTATAATTAGTGTTTTAAATGAACAAAAGCATATTTTTTACTTTTACAAGTAGTTTTCTTCAGTGTCAACTGGTAAGAAAGTTGATGGAGAGGAAGTGCAAATTAGCGAGAGAGGCAGATCTGAGGAAATAGAAGTGCTTCTCCATCTGTCACTGAAAGAAAGAGCAGGTACTTTCAGACTCTGGTTTTGCGGGAGGCTGAGGAGAACCGTTTTAGATGATCATGTTCCTTATTTTCCTTGGGAAAAGCCAACTAATATTTCTTTTATCCCCATTCCTTAATTCCATGTTTTACAACTGTTTCTACATTCCTGAAATGTTCGACCAGGAAATAAAACAAATTTAAAAACATGTTTGGCTGTCTCATCTTAAAAAAACAAAAACAAAGAAAATATGTATTCTGCATATTTCACATTTGAAATCACAACACTATAATGTTTCCAAGAACAAAATGCAGTCTGCTTGTGGTGATCTGATGCCAAATGGAATTATTTAGCAGTAAATATTCTAGGAAGAGGGATGCTCTATTGCCAATAGCATGGCTATCCACGGTCTTGCTGTGCCTATGCCAGTCCAGAAGCTGACAAGGTCTCTTTGATGCTACCTTCTTCACCTAGCAACCTTCCTCCCCACCTCCCCGCCCCCCCTTGCCTTCACTGCTGTAGATTTTGCCCCTAGCTGAATTACTGAAATCAATCTCTTACCTTACAGAGTTTCAAGATTAGCCAACAGAACAAATATGCTGTCAGGGTAAATTTTGCCTTCATATATCTCTCAGGTAAACAGCTAACATACATTTGTACAAAATCCACATCATCGTCCACACTGTCTTCACTGCTCCCTGCACCAGCAAAAGCGTCCTCTTGCCTTCTTTGATGTCCCCCTGATGCATTCAGAAACTTGTTGAACTCCATCTTATCAACTATTCCTCAGTCTTTCACAAAGCCACCAGCAAGAGAGAGAAAGTCCTTTGTTTCGAGGCAGCAGTTAACTCTTCCTGGCCATCGCACGATTTGGCCTCTGCAATCAACACAGTGCTGATGATGCTGGAACAAAACTTCTTAGGTTAAAACTGCTTTGGCTGGTTGCCTTTCTATTATTGAAAAACCTCTTGGAAGCGTGTGTTTAGCTACAAGATAAATATAGCACTGCCCAGAGAGTGTCAGCACAAGAATACTTCTTTGGTTGCCAAGAGTGAAAAGAAAGATTCCATTTAGTCGAAGTGCAAGCCCCAGTTCCCCGCCCCAACGCCCCACATCACTGCTCCCTTGTTCTTATTAGGAAGCAAATAAAAGAAAAAGTGATGATCTATCAAAAAACTATGGACCAGTTTTGTTTCCTCAAATGAAGTCCCAGTTGGGGAAGGAATATCATCCACGTGGGCAGGGATGCATTTTTGTGCTGCAAGATTTTGTTGTTCGTATTTCTCCAAAACTGCAATAATTTGTTGTTTGTTATGGGAACACTTGTTACGGATTTCAAAAGAAGATAATATTGATGTTCAACATTCTGAGCCCTAGTAGATAGACAATGAAGGCCAAATCTCTGAAGCTTATGTTTTCCTAACTTTACATATGGCAGATTAACAGGATGTATTTCAACATTCTACAATACCCAAGTCCTTACCTGAAATTTACATTTCCCAGTTTCTACCTCCAAGCACCAAAGGATTGAAGTTACAATTATCCTGATCATATTTGCTGTCTTTGGTTAAACATGTATTTACCAGTCTTTGTGAAGTTCTTTGTAGCAATTCCATAAACCCAAATTATCTTGTCAACCCCATTTGTTTATCCAGTTCCTGACTTGTGAATTCTTTTCCATGAACTGGAAGCATAGAGCACAGCCCCCAAGCCCCCAAAGTTTTGAACTTTTTTCCTAGCTCTTCAAAAACCATAGATATATGATTATAGCTGTTCCTAACAATATCATTTGCTCCACATGAATTAAGCGGAAAAATAATTGTTCCTAGACTTAATAAGAACTTGGAAATTCTCATATCTTTGATTCCTATACCTGAAAGAGAATACATTTCATAAGCCAACAGGTCTAGTTGTTTTAATATCTCATAATAGAGAATTACCAATTACAAAGTTTTCACTTTACTACATCCTTCTGGCCTTTAAGAGTCTAGTACCTTCTTTACTTTTACTTTTTTGTTCTCTTGAAGGCTCACAGCCTATTTCTTCTGTGAGGACTTGGAAACTGTTTAGTTTCCTCCTTTATTTGATTCTTTGGGATTTCCTTCTTTGTCAATTCCTCTTTGATGGGATAAATCTTATAGCTCTTGCTGCTGTGATCCTTTACTTTTTCTCCAAAGAATGCCACATATTTGGAAATATATGGCGAATAATTTTTGGGCACAAATACAGACATGCCACAAGCATTGCAAGCTTTGACTCTTTTTTTCTTTGTTTTGGTTTCTTCAGATTTGGTTGCTTCAGATTCTCTCACTAGGTGCCTTTTTCCTGATCTGTTATCAAACTCTCTGGTTAAACAAATACTCACTGTTTCATTTCAGTGGAAAATTTGTCACATTCCCACACTGAATTACACAGGCACACTCTTTTTGCTCCACTTATTATCTTGTTCAGTGATGCCTCTTATTTGATAATGAAGTTATAATGATGCAAAATAATGGATTTCATTCCTTTCTCATTCCTTTCAACTGTTACCATCAACTGATTGCTTCAATGTGATTTTCTTTTCTAATGAATCCCACCTTTCATGCTGACTGCATGGAATTGTGAGACAGAATATGCTGCATCCATTATTGTCAAGCCAGATGAGAATATAAACAAAAACAAAGGAAGAGTTGCAGTTACAGGCTTCAAATTCTTGATATTTTAATTTACATGATAGCATTCTCATAAAAATGTTTTTCTATACTGAGGACTTCTCTAACAATTTCATGTACCTTGTTTTTCCTATTTACTAATGTATATATTATGCTGAACACATATTAAGTGTACCTGGCATAAGCAAATCAAGAATTGGCAGATGTAAATATAGATATGTGTATAGACTAGATTCCCATTTTTGCTAAACTATAATTTGTTGAAACATTACAGTTATCTAGATTCACACAATATGCTTAACCATAAGCCACTTCATAAATCACAAAGTCTGGATTCACACATTATGCTAATTCAAAGTCAAAACGTAACATTCAAATTTAGAAATGTTGAGGAAAATTATGAAAACATCTTGTTAAAACATTCTTTGGTGTCCTTGTTTTTGAATTAACATTGAACTTTGTAGTTTATAAATCATGTATTATGGCTTAATAATAATCATTCAATTACAACAAACCATTGGTAAAATAAATCAAGAATTAGTATGCTGGAAACCCAGCCATTGTATGTGGCATCTTATATTCTCTATTTCTCCAACATGTTATCAATATTATCATAGCCAAAGGAGCAGCCTGAAAGGGTAGGATGGGAAACATAATCCAACAAACTTAGAAAGTATTTACTTATTGGAAAAGTTATTCTATTCAGTGGTGAAGAAAGCAAGTATGACAAAAAAAGCCACAGATACACTAAAGAAGTGAATCATCCATTTATTTGTTAAAAAACTTATCATAAAAAACATATTCAAAACACAGTTCAAAATTATAAAATAATAGAGGCCTTCAAATTATTGCTACAAATGTACCAATGAATTTATTGTGTAGATAATTATATACATAATACGGTACATTGTGTAAATATAGAGACAAAGATTCAAGTATAGAGCCTTCAAAATATTTGTTTTGGTTTTTTAATGTTAGAATTAATTAAATGCAAGGCAAATCTAATACCATAAGCAATGGTAAAGCATTTAATTTAATTAGTGATATGATTCAACATACATCAAATGTCATTTAACTTAAAAGTTTTCTTAAGATTATGCTGGGAGATAATGTAGAATAATTTACCATGCATATAAAATCATGCTGGTTCATGCAAATAAACACATTCAGTCCGTCCTTTATTTATTCTATCATTGGTCTGACCTTGAAAAGCAAAACAGATTCACATCATCCCTATCAACTCTCCTTTTTTGAAACACAGTTCATTCTAAAGCTAAATTCCTTTGTTATTCCTTTTGTTGGATATTAGTTATGGGTATGGCCATTTCTATCATGTTGACATTTGAACTAAATATTTCCAAACACTTGGGTTTGCTAAATCAAAGCAATGCAAAATTAGTTATCTTTTCATTGAGCTCATGCCATCAGAGCAGAATTTGGAACCAAAAGTCAAGTATTCCTCCTAACAGAAAAAGCAGAAGACTCCTTAAATACTGCAGGCATGGTTTATCACATTTTCAAACATGTTAAGTAATACAGTTTGCCATCTAAACATATAGCATTACAACCAAAATCTAAAGATATTGAATTGTATCATCTGATTCCTGAAAATGTTCAGTTCATGAGTGAATATTAAGAGATATAACAATTGTTACAGGAGAGTGAGTTTTGCAAGCAAAATATGTAATATTTAAAGGGTAGCTCAATATATCAGAGTTTACTAATGAACATCTTGGATCAATACATTTGCTAACAATTGAAGCAAGAAGTGCTAGAATAAAGTACTCACTAATGAACAATACTTAAAATAAGTGTTAATGTTTTATATAAATATCCATATATTTAAGAATATTGTTTGATGAAGAATGGACACACACAACTTATAATACACATTCTCAGTTTTTTGTCTTTTATTGTGGCTAAAGTTGTAGCTATGATGATGTACTTTGAAAATCTGGGAGAGATTATTTACATAATTTATGTTGACAAATTCATGTTCATACAGAAAATATGAGCACATAATAGTATTATCTATATCTTTAAAAGGCAATGGCAACAACTCAACAATTCCCACTCTTACCCTTATATTTGTGTGTGTGTTTGTGTGTGTGTGTGTGTGTGTGTGTGTGCATCATGTATTCTTGTTCTTCATATGGAAATGGCAGAGAATCCAATTCTAATATTGCCATGCTATCTTTATGTTTGTCCTATCTATATCTCATTGTACTTTTGAAACTGCACAAAATTTGATATCATCAAAATACAGATAATACTATTACAAAAAATAGAATTAGTTAATTATTGGTAATATATGTAGTAAAAAGGCTGGATTTTTGTGACATAAGTCCAGATCTTTTTTATGGATAGTACTAATAATTAACTTATGTCACAATGTTGTGAACCTGACAGCAAAGCTAGCAAGTGTTAACTCTTTCAGTTCTCATAGCCTCTCTAGATACTTTGTGTGAGGAGAGGGGGAGATAGGGAGGAGGATGGAGGTAGAGGGAGGGAGGGAGGGAGGGAGGGAGGGAGGGAGGGAGGAAGAGGGAGAGAGAGAGATGGTTGCGGTTCTCAAAAATAATTGTCTATTGTTAAAACATTATATTGGAATATGGAAGAATTTCTCAAAAAATAGTTTGGAAAGACTGATCAATGGAAAAATTAACAGTATAGATTCAGAATGAAAGTTTGGCTAAATTTAAGCAAATATGGAAGAATTTCTTAAAAAATAGTTTGGAAAGACTGATCAATGGAAAAATTAACAGTATAGATTCAGAATGAAGGTTTGGCTAAATTTAAGCAAGAAAGAGTCATATGTCATGCAAGGAAAACTCTTACTCAGAATATGTCTTTTAAGAGGAAAATAACTAACAGTAACTAGGACAATTTCAAAGTTTCTAAAGATGTTAATGCATCAATCAGGTTCAATTAAAGAAATTTAAAACTATCTAGTTTAGGAATACTATTTTTACTTATTCTTTTTCTTTTTCTTTTTTTTCCAACTTTTTTATCTTTTCCCTTTACATGATTATGTGCATCTATTTTTATAACAATGACAAATAGTGATGATATCAATATTAATATCATGCTTACAATTATATAGATATTTCTTTTTATTTCTTAAAATAATGTAATGAACTTAATTTTATATATTTAATTAATGAATAAAACAATAAATTTTAAATTTTATGATAATTGGAAATTCTTTGGATATTTACTGATATTTTATACTTTATCCATTATGTCTCTTTTAAGTTTTTTATGTAGCTATTTATTCTATCCTTTTAAATGCTTTAATAAATAATAAATATATAATTTTTTTAAAAAATGTAGGTGCCTTATCATGCCTCTCAGTGGTTTTGACAATTAACTATTTAGTACTTTCATATAAACTAATTTCATTCTGTCCTATCCAAAGTTGTTGGAATAATAACTGGGAATGGATTGGGATTAGGCTGATACAAATTCAAATTCAAATACAAATTGCCTACTTAGTGATATATCCCTCAGCCTATCCTATATCATCATATGGGCTGTCTTGGAGATAAAATTGGAGAAGACAGTATCACTTTGGGCTTCTGGAGAAACGGGTAATCATTTCAGTTCCTCTCTTACTACATTTTTTAAGATTGGTTACATAGATATAGAAATTAATATGGTACAGATGATGAAAGTTGATTCACAAATGAATGGTTCATAATTGTATGAATGCAAGAAATCATGTGTGCTCTCATTCCTATTGTGGACTGTTCAGACAATATTGTTTCCTTGATCAATGGAATTTGAAATATGAATATTTTGGACAACCATTTTAAAAATTTATCAGATACAATGTTTGTAGTGCCAAAAAAGGCTATATACAACAACCAGCAAACATGAAGATTCCCAACAGAAATTGTTCATTCGTGCACATATCCAGGCTGAAGATGATGCAGATGACTAATATGTCCACTGTACAAGCAATATTCAAGATATCAGCTTGTACACATTCTCTCTGCCAGAAAAAAGAAGCTCTCGATAACTCTGTATGGGAGCCATAGTGCTGGACCTCCAATTGCCTCTCTATGTTATCATATGAAAAAACACAGTTACCACTATTACCACTATTTATATTTATTTTCATATTTTGCTTGGCAGTCATTTTTACTGCATTCACCTAGAATTTGTTTCTTCATTTGTCATAATGGCAGAAATAAATAGGCATCCCAATATTTATTTCAATATAAAATGGATGTCTTCACGTAATAATAATAAAAAGAATTAGTAGCACTGGCAGTTATTGAATAATGACAGAGACAAAGGCACATTATAAATAATATCCAAAACAAACATCAAAATCATCTTAAAACAAACATCAAGTAATGTGGATATGCAATATTAGTAATCACTGTAATACAGCAAGTATAATTTTATATATTTGATACAACGTGAGGAGAATAGTTCAAATGTTATATAGACATTCTGAGATAAAATTGTATTTATTTACATAGTGCTTAAGCCAATTGACAACATTTTTGTAGAGTGGAATACTCAGTAAGCATAACATACACAATTAACTTCAAAACATCATCCTTACTCTAAATATGCTATGCAAAATGTTGTACTGAAGAAGTTACGAGTGATTTCTTGGGATGAAGTTAGCCCAGATTCGTTACTGTATTCATATTTTTAGTTGGGTTATCCAGACTGAGAGAGACAAGTAAACATGCGAACAGCCAAAAGTCAGAGAATTCCTGGAAGGCTGGCATTGAAATAAAGGAGCCATCAACAAATAGATGGAACTGGATTCACTCTACTCCATTCAGGTAATTCAAACCATACATAACCAAAAGTTGATAAGGCAGACCAATTAGAATAAAGCTAACACCATTCCCAATCACTAATCAGCTGAAGCATCCAATGACCAACTATGCTGGAATATGAGGTAGAATACCCCGGGGGGGAAAAATCTCTATTTTGGCTGTAATTTTTCTAAGTCTGGAGAACCCAACTAAAAGTATTAAGTTTCTGGTTCAGGAAAGAAGCTCCTCTATAATATATACTGTAAAAATTAATCAAATGAAGTGAAGTAAAGGCAGAAGCAGAAGCAAATTAAAAAAGATATTTATGACAAAAACTTTGTGCCTCAGAAGAAACATTTATCCAAGCTATATCTTGTAATTTTTTAAACTTTAGTTTGGATGTAGACTAATTTAACACAGTAGAGAAAAAGATTAGTGTCCTGAGAATGCATTCCTTCCAATGCAAAACATATTGCAACATTAAGTGAACATTCAGATATTGGAGGCTTGGCATGAATTTTCTTTTCTATCCAGAGAAAATCTGGCACATGAATTGGAACAGGGTCATCATTACTGCCAAGCTCCAAAGCAGCATTTGGGTTACATTCTGTCTGTGCACATATCTTTTTACTACTGCTGTTTCACATGTAATTTCTTCAATCGTGTTAGAATTGGCTGATATTATAGAAAGAAAAATTATATCCTGTATGACTGGAACTAGTACAACACTGTAAATCCATGCTGGATCTGAAACCTCTTGCAGAACATTTTCCTTCCACTTGAAGGAAGACTTTATGGCAACAGAAATTCTATTTATAATTCATCATATTTAACAAGCCAGATCATATCCAAAGAAGGTTCTGATGAATAAAAATGGTGCCAGTTCTGAAGTACAAAACTAAACTCACTCACAACTTACCTCTCAGGAGACACTTTTCTCCCAGCCATTGAGGCATCTAGATAATCTTAGACTCTTACAATAAACTCCTCTAGGCAGCAATAGATACAACATTAGTTATAAGATCTAACTGTCTTGGAAATAGGCACCATGTTCTGGTACCAAAAATGATATTGTCAAAAAAAAAGAAATAAAATGAACATCTGTAATCATGCTCTTGCCCGGCTGATCAAACCTTGACTACAAAGTGCTTTTAAAATAAGAACATAGAATTGTTCTGCAGCTGCCTCCAACCTCCCAATGTTCACTGCTGCGTCATTGGCTCCCGTAACATGTGATAGTGCCCTGGCATTTGTTTTTTAAATCCAACTACAGTAAGCACACTCTTCCCAAAAGAGATTCTGATATGGTAAGTGAGATAGATGGAGATAAAAATAGGCAGAAGATGACACTTCAAGAGTGCATATACAGTGGGAGGGAAGTGCTCACATATACATTTGCTCCTTGAATCTCGTTCTCCATCCCAGTTTTCCAATCAAATTCTGGAGATGGGTTTTTAAGTACCTGTAATGGCTGACATGTATACAGCAGTTTGGCCTGAAGAGGGCACATTAGCTGTATCCCAAAATATACTATTGTAGATTTAAACACATGGGCACAAATGATTAAAATCAGGCACAATGGTGAATCATCATATAACCAATAGTATTAAACTATTTCAATGGAAAATGGTCTTTAATCCAATGTTACATACGTATTGCCATGGCTCTTTAGGAGTACTTCCCTGATCAGAAAAAAGACTCATTTGTGAGCTGAAGTACAATCAAGAACTGTATCAGCCATTTGTGGTAGATGGGAAAGAAATAAGGAAAGTGAAAACTTGATGCAGTTCCATTGCTGATTATCATCATATTGGCTCTTGCTTCTCAGCAGCTATGTGAAAAAGTTATGAAGCACATATTTGCATGCAGAGATCCTTATACATTTAGGAATACATTCATTTGCATCCTTTGTACACATAACAACAATCATAGTTGGGCTGAGGCATTGCTTTTAATAGGGTATCATGGCATAAATACTTACTTGTTCTGAAATCTCCCAAAATTGCCCACAGTAAAGAGAATTATGAGGAAAGGACATACCTATATTCTAAAAATAAAAGGAGTATTTACATTTGACTCAGTTCCTTATAGACAAGTTGTCACCTTTCATTTGTCAGAAGCATTCAATGAATAAAATAACAAGGTGTTAAGAATATACTATGGTCATTTAAATCCAAATTCTTCTGGTAGGAGATTAAGAGGAACACGATTATCCACAGTTGCATCTTCATTAGTTCTCTGTCATTGGTGGCACCAATTTCTTACCTCACCTGATGAGAAATTCACTTTTATAGAATGTAGAGGAAGAGCAGCTTTCTCTAAAGTTGTACCTGGAATATGAAGAACATATTTCTTTATTATACAGTTTTTTAATAGACAACTTTTCCAGCTTGGAATTTTTCAGGAATATTGTGATTATTATATTATGAGGACAAATGATAGAGGAACTCTGTTCTACAATTTCATGGTTTCAATGACAAATGTTAAATTAATCAGCCTCTGTTTCATTGTATCATTTTCAAAATATACTATTCACCACATAAATAACTGAAATGAAAAAATGGTCCAATGGTATAAATGATGAAGGTCTGTGCCCTAACAAATATATCCCACCTGTATACTATAGAACCTATAATACCAGCTTCTTCCTCAAGTTGAGCTATAGCAGTGGTGGCTACTTGTACTTGTTTATATAGTTGTAGCCCTTCAAAAAAAATAGAGGGGGACAAGCAACTTCTGCTACTACATTCCACAATTTCTAATATTGTTGAATACACAATATGGATAATAATGTAATATATTTAGAACCACAATGAGAAATGGAGCTAAGCAATTCATTATGCCTCTGATTACTTGGCACTTTTTTCTCTAACATTAACATTAACCTGACATTTTTCTTCCCCAGCCAGATCCCAACAACCTAATGAATTTCCATTTTTACTGTTTTTAATTATTTTCAAGTTTATTTAATTCTATTTCCTTTTTACTAAATTTTATTAGCTTATCAGAATATAAAATTCAAAAGAAAATAAAAATAATGGGAAACTATGGGAGGCAAAAGGAAAGAGAAAAGAGTGTGAAGTAGAAGGGGAAATTGGAAAAGAAGTATTGACTTCTGTCTCTTTTTAACACAGTAGAAGATAATAACATTATAGCCTCAACTTTTTGTTTTTACACTGTAATATATACTAGCTATTTATTTAACAACAAACCTATCTGACCAGTAAAACCAACATCAAAGTTTCATTTTTTCCATCACAAGCAGAAAATCCAGAAACAGTTCCTAAATGAAATCAGAATTAGATATATTCTTTTCTTTAAATAAAGAAATCAATTTAACGTATTCAATCCTATTTCTATAAAGATCTACAGTTTCTTAAAAGTTACCATGAAGATGTGTATCCATTTTTGGGTGTGTTTGTCTTAGCATTTATATTTTGGTATATAATTTGCCACTATTTGTACTTTTACAAACAATTTAACTTTCTAAAATGCAATTTGTACATAATTATCTTCTTAGATAGCTTCAGTTCAAATTCATATACTTTCTAGAAAAAAGTTTTAAAATTAAAACAATTCAGAAATCTCTGAATTGCAAAACATAATAATGTTTTTGTTGAATTTGGCATCTCCTATTAGACTAGAGGATATGCCTCAGGCAATTTGTCTTTTCCATCATTCCTATTTTCAATCAGCCACAAAACAGTAAATATCCTCCATGCCCTTTATTTGTCTTACATCGTTCTTGAGTCAATGGCAGCCTATTTTGAATAATCTGTAAGTAAATGCTATGGCAGTAATTCATTAAAAATATTTAATTTGAATGAAAAGAAAGTCTGTGGAGTATCAGTCTCCAGCTAAGATCTATTCTTTTGCTCAGTTCTCAATTATGTTAATATAAAAATAATTCTGTTTCTCCTATTTGTATCCCCATTCCTTAAATAAAATTGCCACATACCATTTTGAACACATATTTTCCAAAAGAAAGAGAAGGAGTGTATAACATACCCTGATTTCAAATCCGTGGCAACCGTTTAGTGAAGTACTGCCAGAGTTTGCCAAGCCACCTCTCTAAACATGTCGCCATGGAAACTTGCTTTGGCATGGAGATGCAAGGAGTTATTTTGAGAAAGGGCTGCAATAATGCATTTCTTTTTCATTCTGTCTTTGACCACTATAAGGGTTGGATTACAGTTAAGGGGATACAATAATCTCCATAATTTCCCAATTGTGGGGAAATCCTATTTTAAACCTTAATATAAGGATAATAAACGTCCTTTAGCCAGGTTAGGGAGGGGAAATATTGCAGGAATGGCAAGCAGTGAGCAGGTTAAATGCTGGCAATATGATGAGTCAAACCACTGCTGAAAGAGTGCTGTTTAATGAAGTATAAAATTGTTTAATCTAGCATCTTTTTTTTCCTTTCTGGGCGGATGCTAGTCAATACTCAAACTACTCTCAGAGTTTGATCAATACAGCTTCTCTAGTCAGAAGATAATAACTGAGACTTATAGCAGAAATGTGTATCCTGCATCAAATCATTTTCAGGGTAAAGCATTTGATGTCAGATACAATGTTCAATTGCAGAATCCCCACCCTTAACATTGCTTTACATACCAGCTGCACCCCTCTATCCACAGCTGTGCATATACTTGGATATGAATAGAATTTGCTGCATCATCAGGGACTTTGGTTGATCAGAAACTTCCTATGCTGAAGGGACCTAAGTGAATGGACCTGACTACCTTAAGAGTCTCCATATATATGAATTGAACTATATTCTCCAGAAAGTGCTATTAGAAAGTTTTAAAATTGACCCTTGCTCCTATATTTTAGCAGCTGCTTGAAACGTAGGCATTACCTCAGTGTTTCTCAAAGTTAATAACTTTAAATTGTGTGGATTTCATCCCCCAGAATTATCCAGCCAGCAATTTAAAAGCTACACATCTTAAAGTTGCAAAGGTTGAGAAATACTGCATTAGCTGATAAATAAAAGCCTTGTACTATTGACCAGGAAGCTGTAATTTTCCCCCCAGGAATAATGATTTAATGAAGACCAAGTAGCATCAACAATATAAAAATAAATGTTTTTGTTTCCTAAGTATCTAGAACTCTTCCATGTATTTTTGCTACTTTTATTGAAATTTTATTGGATTTTTAAATAGTACATGTATTGGTAATTAAGAACAAAATTTACAGTTTTGATCTGAATTTTAGAGGAAAAATATATTAAAATTATGTTAAAAATTATATTTAAAATTAAATTTTATTTTAAAAACTATATTAAACGCCATTTAATACATTCACTAAAGAAAGACATTTTCTTTATATTTGGAGAAGAACTAGATGTTTGTTGTTAGCTGCGAAGTCGTGTCCGACCCATCGCGACCCCATGGACAATGTTCCTTCAGGCCTTCCTGTCCTCTACCATTTTCTGGAGTCCATTTAGGCTCACGCCTACTGCTTCAGTGACTCCATCCAGCCACCTCATTCTCTGTTGTCCCCTTCTTCTCTTGCCCTCAACCATTCCCAGCATTAGGCTCTTCTCCAGTGAGTCCTTCCTTCTCATTAGGTGGTCAAAGTATTTGAGTTTCAACTTCAGGATCTGGCCTTCTAAAGAGCAGTCAAGGTTGATCTCCTCTAGGACTGACCGGTTCAAGAGACTCGCAGGAGTCTTCTCCAGCACCATAGTTCAAAGGCCTCAATTCTTTGGCGCTTAGCCTTTCTTATGATCCAACTTTCACTGCCATACATTGCAACTGGGAAGACCATAGCCTTGACTATACACACTTTTGTTGGCAGGGTGATGTCTCTGCTTTTTAGTGTGCTGTCTAGATTTGCTGTGGCTTTCCTCCCCAGGAGCATGCGTCTTTTAATTTCTTGGCTGCAGTCCCTGACTGCGGTGATCTTGGAGCCCAGGAAAATAAAATCTGTCACTATCTCCATTTTTCCCCATCTATTTGTCAGGAATTGAAAGGGCTGGATGCCATGATCTTGGTTTTCTTAATGTTAAGTTTCAAGCCAACTTTTGCACTCTCCTTCTTCACCCTAGCTATTCTCTGGAATTCTGCATTCAATTGGGTGTATCTTTCTTTTTCTCCCTTGCCTTTCGCTTCACTCCTTTCCTCAGCTATTTGCAAAGTTTCCTCAGACAGCCATTTTGCTTTCTTGCATTTCTTTTTCTTTGGGATGGTTTTAGTTGCTACCTCTTGTACAATGTTGCAAACCTCTGTCCATAATTATTCAGACACTCTGTCTATAAAACCAAATTCTTAAATCTATTTGACACCTCTACTGTATATTCAACAGGGATATGATTTAGTTCATACCTGAGTGGCTTAGTGCTTTTCCCTACTTTCTTCAGTTTAAGCCTAAATTTTGCAACAAGCAGCTCATGGTCTGAGCCACAGTCAGCTCCTGGTCTTGTTTTTACTGACTTACCATCTTTGGCTGCAGAGCACATAGCCAATCTGATTTCTGTGGTGACCGTCTGGTGATGTCCATGTGTAGAGACGTCTCTTGGGTTGTTGGAAAAGAGTGTTTGCTATGACCATCGTATTCTCTTGACAAAATTCTATCAGCCTGTGCCCTGCTTCATTTTATACTCCAAGGCCAAACTTGCCTGTTATTCTGGTTATCTTTTGGCTTCCTACTTTAGCATTCCAATCCCCCATGATGATAAGGACATCATTTTTTGGTGTTAGTTCTATAAGGTGCTGTAGGGGTTCATAAAATTGGTCAATTTCATCCTCTTCAGCACTGGTGGTTGGGCATAGACTTGGACTATAGTGATATTGAATGGTTTGCCTTGGATTCGAACTAAGATCATTCTGTCATTTTGGGGATTGTATCCCAGTATTGCTTTTCCTACTCTTTTATTGACTATGAAGGCTACTCCATTTCTTCTGAGGGATTCTTGCCCGCAGTAGTATACCTGATGGTCATCTGAATTAAATTCACCCATTCCCATCCATTTTAGTTCGCTGATTCCTAAGATGTCGATGTTCAGTCTTGTCATCTCTTGTTTGACCACATCCAGCTTGCCTTGATTCATGGATCTTACATTCCAGGTTCCTATGGAGAAAGAATCTTTACAGCATCGGACTTTCCTTTCACCACCAGATATATCCACAGCTGAGCGTCCTTTCGGCTTTGGCCCAGTTGCTTCATTCTTTCTGGTTACTAGTACTAGCAAGAAGAACTGATGGCAGCTGGACCAAGGCAGTCATAGAATGGATACCCCTTGATAAAAAGTGTCCATAAAAGAGATCTAAAACAAGATGGATCAACAACAGAAGCAAGTATTGCGGGCTAAATTTGCAAAAGAAAGCTCAGGACCATATAGGTTGGGAAAATGCAGAGGAAGCCTTTATCCTGCAATGGATAGACAATTGCTAAAATGATGGTGATGATGATAGTGATGGTGATGGTGGTGATGATGATGATGATGATGATTAATGCAGATCACACTATAGAAATGCATTAATGCAGATTTTAATCATCAGCATCAGCATCACCACCATCATTTTAGCCATTGACTATGGCTAAATAATGGTTATGTGCAATCCATGTGTAAACATTAGATATATGTTTTTCTTCTACACTTCATGCTACAGTACCATCACGGTGCAATTTAGAAAAAAAAACACTTCTTGGCTAGTGAGCAATACTAGTCTATTATACGTCTTTTCATAAAATAATTGCCATTATGGTGGAGTTCCTTATTCACAAAATGGCTGCATCAGTTGATAGTCAAAAATCTTCAAATTTCTCACAAGGAAAATTGGTAAGACTGCTCTCTGGTCTTTTCTCTATTCCCAGTGTACTTCTATGAATAGGTACATTTGTGGTTTTAAAAGATGCTATCATTTTAACCTGAGATCCTTTCTAAGCTACTGGCAGCAGTGGCTAAACTTCATGTTTTTCTATAAATTGAGGTTATTTAAAATTATTTTTCCTACTTCCATTATGAAGAGACTTTGAGCCTTTCTTTAAAAAATGGAAAATAAATAGCAAATACACATGCCAACTGTGCTAAGGAGTAAGATCTGGATTGTTGTCCACAATCCTATTTCAGCTTTGAGAAAGAAATTTATTAACCGGTAAGTCCCCTTACATTTCATCTGGTACCTTTCCTGACTAAAAAACACATTATTAACATATTAATGGCATCAAAGTGATGTGTTCTTTGTAAGAATATAAAACAATTTACAAAATACTAGGGGAAAAAATCTTAATATATGTACTTAAGGTGTAAATATGCACAGACATTCAAAACATTGTAAATGAAAAACCCTTATATGAAGTGATCCTAAAAGTAAGTATGTGAGTTGAAAGCTAGATATATCACAAACATTTTTGCTGACTTGTAGGTTATTTAGTTGAAATATTTCAACTAAGTGTTTAGCAGGTAACCAGAAACAATTAGTCAGTGATGTGCTAAAATTACTAATAGATTAAATCCTGATGTAACCAGAGATTGTGTCAACATTTTAAATGAGGGCTTATAACAAATCTTAGGGTACACAGCATCCTTTCTCAGACAGCAAAATGTGGGGGAGAGAGGGGAGAGGAACATTAACACTGCAGTCCTTTACACAGCTACAAGCCTCAGTAGCATTTAATTTTGCACAGCTAGTCATAGGATTGCACTGACTGACAGGCAATTTTATCGACAACTGGTGGCATGCTACAGCTGCTAGAAAAGAGCATATTAGAAAATGCCCCAAGTTCTATGATGTCTGTTTGCAGTATATCTCCTGAACTGTTATTGCAGGCTCCAATAGAAATATAGAAACATAAAAAAGCCAAAAAAAAAGTGGCAGAAAAAGACCTAGTGGTTCATCAAGTCTGCCCTTTGAGTTTATTTGGTTTTTTATTTTTAATTAATTTATTATTATTTTATTTTATTTTTTATCGCATGATGGACATGTGTGTATCCGAAAACATGTTTAAACTCAGTTACTGATGATTGACTCACTACTTCTGCTGGAGGTTGGTTCCAATTTTCCACTATTCTTTCTGTAAAGTAACACTTTCTAATATTACTTTTGAACTTTGTTCCTGTCAGTTTGAGGTTATACCCTTGTGTTGCTTTTGCTTAATATTGAAAATACTGCCTTCCAGAATGTTTTTCACACTCTAATATATTTAAAGGTTTTAGTCATGTCACCCCTTTCCCTTCTCTGCTCCAGGCTGTATGTATTCAGTTCCTCCAATCTCTCCTGATATGTTTATATTTATCTCATAAAAATATGATATCAGGATATCATATATTTATATTTATGAGATCCCCATAAAGTTTCAGTTTCCTGCAGATATAAGTGTAATAAAATAAAATAATTAGTTGTTAATAAAAATGTATAATTAAATTAATAATGATTTAGTTTGACATATTATTTCCTTCCCATCTATATTGAGAATTTATTTTTCTTTAAAACAAATACATTATATATCCCATTGCCACTTGTTAAATAAAACATTCTTATTTCTAAAATTAATTAATACCCTTCTCACCTATGAAATAATAGCTTTTTCTTTACTCTTCTATGAAAGTTGCTGGCTAGTTGATCACTGAGCATGCTCCATGATATTCTGTATTCGTATTCAGGAGGCAGAAACCAGGAAATAGCCAAAGAAAGAATCCTCATCTGGCCACACAATGTGGGGGTAATAAACACCTAGATTACAGATAGCTCGTTTTTGCAAATGAATAAACTACATTTCTTGTAGTTTATTTCTTTATCTCATTTTAACCATGTAATGTAGGGAGAGGAATGAAGTTTCAGAAAGAGAGTAAAGAATAAAGCCATAACAATAATAGAATTCCTAAAAATATTTGGTTAGCCAAGATAAATGGAAGGGAAATATCCTTGTATTTTTTCCCCTCAACGCAACATTGATTTTACCTCAAAACCTCACCTTATTTCAGCCAGTTACTCCTGGTTTTTCTCCATTATTGTTCTCTCTTTGACATCATCCTTTGAAAGTGAAAGTGAAGCAACTTGTGGTAGTACTTTACACTGTAATTTTGAATAGCTATTCAAGGACAGGTCAGGTGGTATAATCCCTTGATTGTATGAATGCTTCCCCAATGAACGGAACCTTTTACAGAAAGATTGTGAAAATTGATTGGCTGAATCTGAGCAAATGGAACTGAAGAATGGTAAAAATGTAGGCCTGCAAATGTCTGACATTGCAGAAGAATTCTGAGTATTAAGTTCAACTCTGAAATCTTTAATATAAGACAAGGCTTGACTATTCAGCTGAGCATATTCGAACATCAGTTTATTTTTTGTAATTTGACCCACACGATCTAAGATACTTAAGTTCTTCTCATCTTCAGAACAAATGATATTTTCTTTCTGATTCGTAAAAGATAAAGACTTGCTATCAGTAGTTGTTTGAACATTATATTGATTTGCATGATGGCCAAGAACATACTTTGGCCTTGGGGTTATGTCACTATGTTCATTTTGCAACTGGGATTGTTTTTTAAATTGAGCTATATCATTGCTCATTTCATTTCCAGTCCCTTTATCTTTGAAAGGCTTGTTTTTAGAATCATAACCGATCTTTAAAGAAGCAACTTGGGTAACACAATGTTCTAAAAGCTGGATTGGGTTAGTATCATTCTCCTTTGAAGTCTCACTAATGGGAACTTGAGAATGACAGAAGCTCAATGGCTCCATTGGATCCTTACATTCAACAGACCAGGATTCATTCTTTGATTCACTGTCATCTTCAGGCTCTAGAGAATCTGGAGAAGTTGCTGCAGTCATGTAAGAAGAACATGATTCTGCATCATGATTATCCATAACAATGTGGCAAACTGAATCTTCATTTGAGACTTCTAGTGGCAGAGATTCAATACTAACATCTGTACATTCTTCTGAGAGAAGCACCTTCATTTCAGATGAATTTACCAATAGATCATCCCAACTGTCCTCTACTCTTTGTCTGTCAGCTGGTATGCCATTGTTAATTATGAGCTCAGACATGACATTCATGTTTTCTTCTCTTTCTAGAAAGCTACATGAATGGATATCCTTTTGATCATGTTCAATTTTTTCTACTGAATATGCCTGGATTTCACTTTTGCTATCAGTTGAAGATGCCCCTGGATTGCTTTTATTTTCCTTAAAATCTGGGATGCATTGAGACACTGACTCATCATCTTTTCTCATCTGTGTCTGAGGGTTGTTAGGAAAGTCTTGGGGTGAAAACAGTCCTGGTTTTTTCCGCAGCCAATTGATAATCCCCATGGTCAGGGAAAGCTCAGTATCACATAGCTTAAGCAAGCATTCTTTGCCCTTCCATGTGCTGTGAAGGAATCCCTGACTGATTATATCAATGGTTGGCTGGGAAGCCATATTTTCTTCTGACCCTACATGAAAGCTGTAAATTGATAAAGGTATCTCAACTGCCTTTTCTGAAATGCTTTCAGAGAAGCATAAATCATCATCTAGAACTGGGCTGATTTGATCTTCATTAGGATCATAGAATAGTTCATATAGGGCATCTCCACTATAACTGTCTCTTGGAAACTGGGTTGGTGTTCCAGGGGATTGAACCTCCCTTATTTCATCATCATGCCCAGGAGTAAATGAATCATAGTATCCTTCATCGCTGGTGGACATAGATTCCTGGTTGTCACTCTTTGGGGTCCCTGTATCTATGGAACTGTCTTTAGAAGAGTCAGGAGAAGAAAGCAAGTCAGTCACTGAGCATTTGGCTTCCTTCTTTGCTTTTTCCAACTCACTGCTAGGTATTTTTAGCAA
Organism: Vipera berus; assembly: GCF_964194415.1. NCBI lineage: Eukaryota > Metazoa > Chordata > Lepidosauria > Squamata > Viperidae > Vipera > Vipera berus. Next base: position 45,014,779 of record NC_138207.1, read on the forward strand.
ACTCCTATCAAACAGTGTCTTCTGGTGCAATTGCACAGATTTGTTGATGTTGTCCCAAAGTTTTGAAAAATCAGCTGCTTCATTTTGAGCTGGGGAAGCAAGCTGCTCTACTCCACCTTGAAAGGAACCCATGGCAGGATTCTCTTTTTGGTGAGATTGTCTAAACAACATTTCTTTGCTCACCTCCAGTTCCATATGAGCAGAACTTTCATCTGCAAAGATTTCTCCACATCCTGTGAGAGAATCAAAGCTTTTCAGGGAAGCAACATCTTCACACAAAGTACTTGAATATTCATATGAAGACTCAGACTGAAGCTCACAATCAGATACATCTTGTGCCAAGCAATCAGTAGAAAAGGTTTCACCAGCTTTGAATAAATATTTACCAAACTTTCCTGCCAATTGTGACTTGTAGCCTGGAAATGCCCTTTTTTGCTTTTCTGAAAACAAGGCAACATTCTCAGGCTTATTTTTTTTAATATGAAAGATATCTCGGAAACCTTTTTTGGATCGTTTCAGGGAAATTCTCTTCCTAGGTATACTTTTGGCAACAGCTGGCACAAAGGGCATTTGGGGTACAAAGTTGCGGTAATCAATCATATGTTGAGAGCTGTTCAAAAAATGGGTTGAGTTGACCACAGTTTCTTTCTTGCCACTAGAATGTTGGGTGTTTGCAAGCCCAGAAAAGCTGGCACTGTTGACGAGTCTCCCTTTGCTTTTTTCAGAAGCTAAAACGTCCTCTTCAGAATTTTCATTATTGTAACTGCATGGTTCAATTTTATTTATTCCTCCTAGAACACAGTCATGGGTTTTGCTTTTCCTAACAGGTTTGTAGAAAGATTGGGGTAGCAACAGTACACTCTCACTAGAGCCAGTTTTTGTTAATCTGTTGGAAAACCTGCCATTTTTATCTGCAGAAAAAGTTGCTTTTTGAATTTCGACATCAGGCTTGCTCTTCTCTTGTATGTCTGCTTTGATATTATCCTTTTCTCTAGGATTTAAGTGCACTAAAGGTAGCTTCTCATGAGTCAGATGCATGCCAGATTTTATGAATGTTTTTCCTCTTTTGAACTCCATCACAGCTGGCCCTATAATCAGAAAAATAGAATAAAACTTAAAGGGTATCTACCACATTGCCTCTGATGGAAACATAACAACATTACTTATCTGAGAGTTTTGGATTTATAAAAACAAACCTGTTTAAGTAAAGAAGTGAAATACTTAAATTCCTCAAGCAGAACTAAGTAAAATAAAATATGCCCTTTCCTTTGTCCTCACATCCAAAATGTCAAGGGTTTAGGAAGAACAATTGTTCATACATTATTTCCAAATCCAATCCAGATATTCATAGTGACTTGGCAGGATCAAGTGGAATTGATCAAGTGGAATTAGTGTTTCTCCCAACTCTCTTGTCTCTACAGATATATTTACTACATATTTTAAAATTTATGATTGTAATATTTCAGTGTTGCTTTGTAGTCCACCTGAGGTTTTTTGTGCAATGTATTTCCATCAGTGCAGCATGCTAGACTCAACAAAGGTTGTCAGGTCACTAAACTCTTAAATGTGTCATTTTTAAAAGTTCATATTAGCCATCCATTAATGATCCAAAATCTCTTCTATTCCAGCAAGACTTTCTCAAAACAGATGGCTACTCTAGCTGAAATATGGTCTTATGAATAGCACTGCTCTGAGACTAGATTTTTTTAGAGTAGTTAGGCACATATATAAATGTATGTTAGCTATTATCTATGAACATTCATTTCATTTTTGAAAACCATAAGTCCACAATTTTCATCTTAATTCACAATATGTTAGGCTAAAGGTAAGTATTGGATTCAAACTGACTTATGCTTATGCTTAGATAATTCCCTTTGAAATCTTTAGTGATTGCAAATTCAAATTACAGTAGTAATTGTGAGTTTGTAATTGTGATTCCAATCATTCCCATTGATTTCAACTAAACAAATGAATACCTGTGTTTGTTATTTATTGTAAGTTTAATACATACTACAATTCAATACAACATTTTCTGTAGAAGCTTCCCTCTATTGGAACAGCTTATTTCCTGAAGTATGGATACCCCCCTCCCCTTGGCTCTTCCACAGGACCCTCAGATATGGTTTATATTAAGTGATGTCACTTTTTATATTTCTACAATTCCTTAGCTTTGCATTCTTAATTTTTCCAATCAAATAAAGGAGTGGTATATTTGGGTATGTGTGCATGTTTACTAAACAAACTTTGTCAATACAACTTCCCACACAATTAAAAAGAATCCTTCTTCCATGAAGCAGAAGTTCTTTGTAATTTCATTGGTCCTTTCCTCACCTTGGTAAAACAATATTTTCATTTCAACTGCTATAGGACAGCCCCTGATTTTCTCACACATGGATCAAAACATCTGTCTCTCTTTAGATCATTTTCAGACTAAAGCAGAATGTCCATTAAAAAAACAATTCTTTAAACTGTTAAGCTTTCATTTTTGTACATGAAAAGTATTAATCTTTTTAGAAATCTAAAAAGATTCAAGCAATTGTTTAATTAAATGAATGTGGTTATGTAGTTTTTTAAAAAACCCTTTTGTTGCAACATCTTCACTTCTCTCCTTGAAAAGTAAGATACATAGTAGCATCACCTACATTGCTTTTCCCCACTTTTCTTTCCTTACATGCATGGCACTATTTCTAGATAAATCAGCACAATGGATAGTGCCTTATCTGGTACTCTGACCAGCCATCTAAAGAAGAGTTGCAGTAAATTATACTCATTTGCTGCAATTGTGAAAATGGCCAATTGGAAAGGAACTGTACACTGGAATGTGGGGGAGGGATTAATTGATTTCACATCAAGATGCCTCTTGTGGGAAAATTCTGCACCAATTATTTATAAAGGTCTCTGCCTTCCTCCCCCATGTCTAAAGCTGTGTTGTTCCTGTTTTCCTTCACACCTTAAGGAACACTTGCATGGCATGCGACATATAATATAGCATCCAATCACTAGCTTGTCTCCAGAGGGAAAAGCCTCCCCCCCACACCCCACGACACACATATATTCAAATACTTGTTTGCATTCACCTGAGAGAAAATCAGCATTTCATTACTGGTTATATATAGCAATCTGTTGTACAAGGACACTGAGTATTTATCCTACCAGATCTCATCATCTTGCTGTTCAGTTTCTACACAAAGAATGTGTGCGTGTTGAAAATATGAAAAAGGAACTGTGGCAAGCAATTCATTCGAAATAATCCTAAACACTCTAGCACTGACAAAGAAAAATAAATACACCACACCCTGCACCAAAATGTAACAACCCGCTAAGGCAACAAAAGATCACACTCACCATGTCTTATTATGCCAGCTGCAGAAGTCCTTATTACTACATCCTTTTTACTGAGGCTGTTGTGTCTTTATATAGAAGCTCATGAAATATATTCAAGACTCGTAAGAGCTGATTTCTTCCCTTTACTGGGATTTGCTCCTCCCTCTCTCTTTTTCCCCTCCCTCTCTCCTCTTCTTCCTTCTTTTAACCAATCTTTCAGTCTCTTCAGGTATTAGATGTCATTCTCTGCATGGATTTCAAATTTTTATATGTAGCCAATTTTAGAACAATGAGGTTTTTACAAGCCATCTGTGTAGTAGCTGATGACTACTGAGTGCTGTAATAAAATATATTTTTGTTCTCTGAAAATTACACACACAAGCACACATTTACACATGGTTTGTAAGACTGGTTTTCAAAGGCAATAACTAATAGTTTTTTTAATATATATCATTAACTGATAGGTTTTAAGGATAATAGCTTGTTGTTAATTATTTCCCTTGTTAAGATGTGCTGCAATCTGCTGATTAGGGATTTTTTTAACAAATTCTTTTTATACAAAAAGCATATATAATACAAGAAATCTAATATCAAATATGACATGGACTAAACTGTATGCAACTATCAATCATGCTTGTTTATTTTTGTGAATTCTGAAACTTTAAGAGGGGGTAGGCATACTTTTTTATATTTAAATAACTATATGTTTACTAGTTTAATAAGATTCAAATTAATTGTCATTAACCTGAAACAGACTATTCCACATAATCTAAAAGTATTGTCAAATGTTTAAGGGCATAGTTCAGATATGCACAAAACTGCTTCCTGATACATAATCTGTATCAGGAAGCAGTATAGTATGTTCTCATTTTCTCTTAAGCGACACACACACACACCCAAAAAGATCCAATAATGGCTTGGGGAAGGACCATACTGATGGGTTGCCTCATCTTTGAAAATTTTTTGGAATCCTCTACTTATACTTTATGGCTATCCTAACTCATGCTGGCTAATAAGACTCACATATCGCACAGTTCTTGCACTTGCCCACCATGAGCCAGCAACCTCTTTTTTTCTGCCACATTCAATCCAACGCTCGAGCAACTTGCCAATATTCCTCATAGTTCAGGGTTAAAGTTGTGTTTTTCTCTTAAGGAGATAACAACACTTTTGCTGTAGATGCAATTTGATGTGATTCCAGTTTCTTCAAAATTCCTATATGTGTCAAGTCTCTGTGCTGCTCCCCAACTTAAAGACATTGATCAGCCAGAACAGCTGCTGACCAGGGATGGTGGTAGGAGGTTGCATGGAAAAGTAAGACTCAACTCCCTCTCTTCTGCTTTATAATACAACTTGCCTCCTACTTCTCAGCTGCTAGTTGGGCAGCAATTTTAGGATTATTCCAGGATATAAAGATTTAATTCTGTAGCCATACTTGCCTCCCTCCGAGGTTCAGACCTATTCTGCATTAAGGATTGGTAGATGTTTTCCCACAGCTTGTGATGTTTGGTTAGAGGAAAGGGAAATAAGGGCAGGGGAATCCACCAATCTGGGTCAATGTGTCCATTGAGCAGCATTGTTTGCCAGCATTATACCTGAGGAAGGATCAGGTTTGTCAATCAGGCCAGCAGACTTTTTTCTGCCAGTATTGTTTTCTACCAAAGACTTAAAAATAGTATTTTAATAGAACATCCCAGAGGATAATGATAAAATTAGTAATGAGTTTCTAAAAAATGAAAGGAAAAAATAAAAGCCTCAAACATTAAGTATAAGGAACTTTATTAACACTATGGAAATAAAGAACAAAAACTCACAAATACTTAATAAATAGTAAAGTTCAATTTCTTTGTCCCTCCCAAGAATAAAGCATTGAAAAAAGAAAACAATAACTTCAATGAAACGGTCACCTTATCTCTCTCACAAATACTATCGAAAATTCATCCTATTAGTACTGCAAGTTGAGTTTGTATTCTGTATTATGCAAAATGAGGCCAATCTCAGTTAGAAAATGTGCAGAAGATGGACCTTTCAGTGGACTGAATGAGGCATTTTGTCCCTATTCCTAGTGTTACACATTTCTTTTAAAAACCATCATACTATTATAGTATCTAATGTTAAATATAGGCTAATAAGTTCATAGCGGTCATTAATTCATTTTTTTGGTAATAAAATACTTTTTTCTCTCTACAACATCAAGACTCCAGAACAGCTGTGGGAACTAGCTATGTTTAGTCTAGCGAAGAGAAGGACTAGGGATGGTATGATAGCAACCTTCCAATACTTGAAGGGCTGTCATAGAGAAGACTGTTCAATCTATTCTCCAAAGCAAAGCACTTGAGGGCAGGATAAGAAGTAATGGATTATCAAAAAGAGATCCAACATAGTATTAAGGAGAAATTTCCTGACAACAATAACAATACTAGTAATAGTAATAAAGTTGGAAGGGACCTTGGAGGTCTTCTAGTCCAACGCCCTGCTCAGGCAGGAAACCCTATATACCATTTCAGACAAATGGTTGTCCAGTCTCTTCTTAAAAACCTCCAGTGTTGGAGCATTCACAACTTTTGGAGGCAGGTTGTTCCACTGATTAATTGTTCTGACAGGAAATTTCTCCTTAATTCTAGGTTGCTTCTACCTTTGATAGTTTCCATCCATTGCTTCTTGTCCTAGGTTCAGGTGCTTTGGAGAATAGATTGATTCCCTCTTCTTTGTGGCAACCTCTGAGATATTGGAACACAGCCATCATGTCACCCCCAGTCCTTTTCTTCATTAAACTAGCAATTCCAGCAACCATTCTTTATATGTTTTAGCCTCCAGTCCCCTGATCATCTTTGTTGCTCTTCTCTGTACTCTTTCTAGAGTCTCAACATCTTTTTTACATCATGGTGACCAAAACTGGATGCAGTATTCCAAGTGTGGCCTTACCAAGCCATTATAAAGTGGTATTAACACTTCACATGTTCTTGATTCTACCCCTCTGTTAATGCAACCTAGCACTGTGTTGGCTTTTTTTGACAGCTGCAGCACATTGCTGGCTCATATTTAAGTGATTGTTTACTAGGACTCTGAGATTCCTCTCACAGTTTATTTTATTTATTTATTTATTTATTTTATTAGATTTATATACCGCCCCTCTCCAAAGGGACTCGGGGCGGTGTACAGGGCAACCAAAACACTATAAACAACACATAATGTATAAAAATTAAAATGAGATTAAATCAAATAGCCCTAAACAATAAACACATTCTAAAATTTAATTTTTTTAAAAAATTTAAGATCTAAAATCCCAATCCCTCAGTCCAGGCGGGCAAGTTCAAATAGCCAAGTCTTCAGGTCGCGGCGAAACGAGCGAAGGTTGGGAGCCATCCGGAGCTCAACTGGAAGCTGATTCCAGAGGGCAGGCGCACCCACAGAGAATGCTCTCCCCCTGGGAGCCACCAGTCGGCATTCCCTGATCGACGGCACCCTGAGGAGGCCCTCTCTGTGGGAGCGCACAGGGCGATGGGAAGTTAGTGCCGGCAAGAGGTGCTCCCATAAATAACCTGGACCCATGCCATTCAGGGCTTTATAGGTCATCACCAGCACCTTGAATCTCACTCGGAAGACAACCGGAAGCCAATGCAGCTCGCGGAGCAGAGGTGTTACATGGGAGTATCGGGAGACCCCCATCACAACTCTCCCGGCCGCATTCTGCACTGGCTGGAGCCTCCGAGTGGTATTCAAGGGCAGCCCCATGTAGAGAGCGTTACAGTAGTCTATCCGAGAGGTCATGAGCGCATGAGTGACTGTGCGTAGGGCATCCCGGTCCAAATAGGGCCACAACTGGCACACCAGGCGAACCTGGGCAAAAGCCCCCCTAGTCACAGCTCCTATGTGATCTTCAAAATTGAGCTGTGAATCAAGGAAGACACCCAAGTTGCGAGCCCTATCTACGGGGGTAACACCTCACCCCCTATAGATAAAGATGGAATAGAATGGACAACCCGAGATGCCGGTACGCACAGACACTCGGTCTTGTTGGGATTTAGACGAAGCCTGTTCCTCCCCATCCAGACCCTCACCACCTCCAGGCAACGGGACATCACGGAGAGGGCATCAGTAAGTTGATCTGGGGTGGAAATAAAAAGCTGGGTATCATCAGCATACTGATGATACCCCACCTCAAAACCACAAATGATCTCGCCCAGCGGCTTCATATAGATGTTGAACAGGAGAGGTGAGAGGACCGACCCCTGAGGAACTCCACAAATGAGATGCCTCGAGGTCGACCTCTGTCCCCCTGTCAACACCGACTGTGAACGAGCCAGAAGGTAGGAGGAGAACCACTGTAAAACAGTGCCACCCACTCCCAACCCCCTGAGGCGCCGCAGTAAGATACCATGGTCGATGGTATCAAAAGCCGCTGAGAGGTCTAATAGGACTAGGACAGAGGAGCAACCCCTGTCCCGAACCTGCCTTACTACTATTGAGCAAGGTACCACCTATACTGTACCTGTGCATTTTAATTTTCTTGCCTAAATGAGAACCTTACTTTTTTCACCATTGAATTTTATTTTGTTAGATAGCTACCAATGTTCAAGTCTGTCAAGATCCTTCTTTATCTTAAGCCTATCTTCTGGAGTGTTAGCTATTCCTAGTGTCGTCTGCAAATTTGATGAGATCCCCATCTATCTCCTCATCCAAATCATTAATGAAGATGTTGAAGAGTACTGGGCCCAGAACAGAGCCCTGGAGCATTCCACTACACACTTCCCTCAATGTAGATGCACTTCCATTGAGGACCACACATTGAGTACAGCTGGTCAGCCAGCTATGAATCCACCTGGTGGTGATACTGTCTAACTCACATTTTTCTATCTTATAAAGTAGTAGGTTGTGGTCTACTTTATTAAATGCCTTACTGAAGTCCAAGTAAATTATATCCACAGCATTCCTCTGGTCCACTAATTTTCTCAATAAGATTTACCTGGCATGGTCTATTTTTGACAAACCCATGTTGGCTTTTGGTTATGACTTTGTTTGCCTCTAGGAGTTCTCTGATTCGTTGCTTGATTATTTTTTCCAGAATCTTCCCAGGTATTCAGGTCAGGCTGATAGGTCTGTAGTTTCCTGGATCCATTTTTTTTCTTTTTTTGAAGATGGCAACTACATCAGCTCTTTTCCAATCCTCCGGTAGTTCCCCAGTGCTCCAGGATCTTTGAAAGATATAGTTCAGTGGTTCTGAGATCACATCTGCCAGTTCCTTCAGAACCTTGGGGTGTAATCCATCTGGTCCTGGTTATTTGAACCCATCTAGGGTGAACAGGTGCTCACTTACCATTTTCTTGACAATTTTAACTTGTGTTTCTAATCTGTTTTTTATGGTACTGTCAAACAATAGTATGGAACAGACCTATCCTTATTCATCTGACAAAGCAGTGAAGAGACCTAGGTACAAAATTGTTAACACAGATGCTTTTTGCAGCAAGCTCTCACTGTAGGCCACAATAAGAAGTTTTAGGTAACAAAGGTTATCTAATCATTTTGAGATAAAAATATATAGAGCCTTTTTCCATAGCCAGGACCATGCCACAATATACAGCAGACATTATGGCACCAAATAATCAGACATAGTTATTACTCAGTAAGCTGAAGGCAATCAGGGAGCCAGGAATACAGAAACTGCTCTTTAAATACTGTTAAATAGAGAAGTGGAAAAATGAAGTACTAACTGAGAGTAGAAACTAAGAGATAGATCCATTTTAGTGAACCCATATGAGGAGACATGTTTTATGTAAATTTTAGATTGCATTGCCTTCAATTTTGAGATTTTCAAAAACACATGGAAATAGTTAGTGATATATTTATTAAGGTTATATAATTTCCCATATATCTTCCAGTATATGAAATAGTTCAAGGATAGGAAACTTTGTATGCATTGAGCAGGACAACATAAAGAAAACAAGAACAAATTGTGCAAACTGAATTTCTGTTTCTGTACATACACCTACTCATACACTACACACATCCAGATAGAAACACAAATGTATCCATTCATTATTCACACAAGACACAAAGGAGCTCTGGAATATTGTATTCATCTGAGATAAAGATAGCCCTGAATTTAAGATTATTTCCATCTCCAAAAGGAGAGTAGATTGCCCAGGATTGGTGTACATGTTTATAAATTCTTTCTAATGTTTGCACTGCCAGGCTTTACTACTTAACAGAACATAACTCAACAGAACAGAATAGAATAACCAGGTTGAAAGGGACCACAGAGGTCTAGTTCAACCTCCTGCTCAAGTAGGAGACCCTATACCATTCCAGACAAGTGGCTGTCCAGCCTCTTTATCAATCTAAGATTGCTAGCCCCTTCTAAGTTCAGTCCTGGAGATTTCTTCTTCACCAATGAATATGTGCATGTGATATAATTGCATCTGTATATATACTTCCATGTCTATATTTGAAGCTACACTTCAAAAAAGGCACATAGGAGAATAAATGTATATCAGTTGAATTTAAAATTTATTAACTGCAAATTAATCTTTCTCCCTCTGAATAACTAGTCTCTGCACATTTTTCTTCCTTCCAATAGAAGCAATAAAAAGGATGAAGATGGTATAAAAGCAACAATAGCTGCACTGGGAAGGGAAGGAAAAAGAAAGAGAATTTAAAATAAAATTAAATGAAGAAGGAAGGGAAGGATGGAGGGAAGGAGGGAGGAAGGAAGAGGGGAAGGGGAAGGGACCATGCTTCTGAGGAGAAAAAGGAGACTATTTTCCTGGCAAACAGCCCTCCCATCTTCAGGCTTAATCTTCAAAACCTTCCTTGTTTTGCAGGAAGGAAGTCTGTAATCATTTCCACGTAAGCCCATTCGAACTGAATGGCATGAATTCACAAATGTAACATGAATCAGAGGTAACTATTTGAGAAAAGCATTTTATATTTTTTTTTGTAAATATTTTATTAAAATTTTTAAACATAACATAAATCATTATAAAACAGAATGTTGTCTGGGTAACATTTATAAGACAGTCCTTAACAATTAATTTCTATAATCTATATTCCATATGTTAATTATTTGATTTCCCCTTTCCCCAACGTATCTTTCTTTGCAAAACATTACATTAAGACAGTTTTATTTGCTTAACAACAGTTCAATATATAGTTTCAATAATCCTGTATCTCATTTTAGTTGTCTTATCATAAATCCTGTCACCATGTTTATTTGAGCTTATTTCTCCCCTTTTTAACACTTAACTGTATTTACCTTGGTGGATTTCATTCTGTTTTTTCCATACCCTCTCATATTTTTATATTTCCCAATCAATAAGTAAAAAGAAAAGAAAAATAAAAAGAAACAAAAAAAGAAGAAAGAAGAGCAGCTTATTTCTCCCTCCAAATTCTAAATGTTCTTACAAATAACAATCAGTTCAACATTCAACTATATTTACATTAGGGGATTTAAGTACTAGACTACAAAAGATAACATATGAAAATATGTATTTCTCCTAATTTAATATATATTTATTCCCTCAATTTCTCATTCTTTTTAACCATAGCTAAGAATGTATTTAGTCTATTTAAACTTTGAACATTCCATTCAATAGTTCTAATCACCTAATCCTTTAAATCTCATTCAAAACACATTTTTTATATTTTTCTTATCATCACATTTAAGTAGCTAAAACGTTTGCTTTTGTTTAAATCAATTCAACTCAGAAGAATAGGGGGGAAAAACAAAAAAACAACAAAAACAAAACAAAACACTATTATATTGATTTGGAGGAAGAAAAAGAAGAAAAAAATTCCCTCTAAGAGTAGTATATTTCAAATTTTTTCCCATTTCTTAGCCGTATTCAAACAAATGTTTCTTTTTGAAGTATTCTTTCTGATATATTCCATCTTTTTCCTGATGTTTCATCATCATTTGTTTCCCTAAAGGGTATTTTTTCTCATTCTTTTCCTTACCTTCAAAGTTGTTTAGACGTATTAAAATATTTCCCAATTGAATTAAATCATAATTTTTTATTTTATATGATTCCATCTTCAAGTCTCTATCCTCAAAATTATATTTAATCATCTCTGCTATATTTTCCTGAGAGAGTTCTTGAAGTGAAATTAAGTTGAGAATAAGTTGATTCATGCTCTCAAAGTTCTTCTGCATTTCCTTGTAATTTAAGGTCATTGTCCTTTGAAATTTTTGCTGCTTATCATATACTTCCTTTTTTGAAATGAGCGTTTTATAATGTTCCTTCTTTGAGTCTCTGTCTTCAAAATCTTGTTCAGTCATCTCTACTGTATTTTCCTGAGGAATTTCTTGGAGTGAAATTAAGTTGAAAATGAGTTGATTCATACTTTCAAAGTTATTCTGGATTTCTATGTAGTTTAAAGTCATTGTCCTTTGAAATTGTTGTCGCTCATCACATGTTTCCTTTTGTAAAGTATTCATTGCTTCAGCTGTGTTATCTTTGTTTAAAACAGGTGCATTTTCTGAAAGCTTAAAAGTTCAAAGGGAAAAAAAGAAAAGAAAAAAATCCTCATCCACCAGCAGGTGTCAGCATTTGCTCATTTTTCATGTCTTTCTAGTTGTTTTCTTTCTCTAAAGGGTAAATGTCACCACCCAACTGAAAGGGAGGGAGCGAAGTCCCCCTCCCCCTTTCCTTCTTTGGAGATCTCTTATTTTGGGGATTTTCTTCTTCAGGAAAGTAGGTAGGATAGAGAAAATCAGTATTCTTACCCAGATTCAAGCATGCTGTTTATTATTTCGCTTAGTTTAATTGCTTATGACTTCTGTTGCTTCAGCTATGACTGGACATGACGTTAGCCAGCCTTTTCTTCTGTTGGTTTCTGGGAGGCTTCTCCTGGACTGTTTGGAGAGACCGCCGTCTCTCCTAAGTCCCTGGGATTTCCTTCATTCATTCCACCCCTTCAGGGTGGATTCTGGCCCCTTAGGGTCCCCAACAAAAAGAAATTTCAGCTGGAGGATCCGACGTTTCGAATTCTCCAACTGCTCCACTGAGAGACAGGAACCGGAAATCAGCATTTTATATTTCCATAAGGATAAATAGTAGATATTTATTCATTGCTGAGCTGTTCAATATGCAGCTTGAAAACAAGTTTATTAAGCTGAGTGTCCAGTGTATCAGATATAGGGGGGGAAAATACTTCTAAGCTGCACCTGTGCATGTGTGTACTGACAATGTTTGTAATTTAGTTGTAACTGAACGCAGTAAGTTTAAGCAAGCAGAAGAGGTTAAACAGCCACACACCATTTGGCACATGATGCCATGATGCCTTGCATGTTAATAAATAATGACGTTTTTATTTATTGAGAAGTTTTTTATCATGGAGTTTATTATCATTTCCATATTCTTCTTCATGCGTCTTGATGCTCTTCTTCCTCACCATTCAGTTCAATCCTCCTCAACCATTTATCCACGCTTATTTTTCCTCCTCCATTATGCTTCCATAGACTGATAAATACTGGTGGTGATTTCCAATAGCTGCACAGGACAACAAATTTTTAAGAAGTTTTGTTTCCTGAAAAATATTTAGTGATTATGATAGACCCATTCAAACTGAACACAAATATAATTTCAGAATGACTGTATCAGGTAGGAATCTTGAGAAATATGACATTAACTTTTAATGACTATAAAGTATTTAATAGCATAATGTTTCCAACATGCTGCATGAGTTCAACAGAGATAAAAGTGGTTCTGATGTATCTCACTGCAGTGTCCAACAATGGTCAGCCAGCACTGATGGATTCCAGTTGCCATAATTCCATTTTTTTATTGTGGCAAAGTCTTTCACCATGTTTTTTATTGACTGCACCTAGATTTTAAAAAAAAAAGTCCAAATGTGAATGCAAAAAATAAATCTTCAGTGACATGCTGCACTTCATGGCCTTGTATGCTGTAAGACGTTTGTCAGCCAGTTGTGGTTGTTGTAATTTTGTGGTTTGTAGTTGCCAAGAAAATTCTCAATAATGTCTTTTGAATGCTTTCCTGATGATTTTCTCTGGTCCCACCAATAGATCTTCAAACCACTTGTCATTGATAATATATCTGACCCAAGGACCAACATAAATGCCTTCCTTAATCTTGGCATCAGTTATTTTTGGAAAAATCAGTCTCAAATAATGAAAACTTTCACCTTTCTTGTTCATCACTTTCAAAAAAAATTTCATTAATCTGATTATTATGTGAAACAGACACAAAAATATCTTTATCGGGTCAACAAATCTTTCATGTTCTACATTTTTCTGTCCTGGAGCCAAATTCTTTTGAAGTGGCCATTTCTTTCCAATGTAACTCTCTGCATGGCTGTCCCATATATAACAACAGTACTTGGTATATCCAAGGTCCATTCCAAGCAGCAGGGCCACTACATATAGACCTCCACAGATATTCCAGTTATATTTGTTGTACTGAATGTGATTCAACAGAAGTTCCATGTTTTTGTATGTTTCTTTCATGTGTGCAGCATAGCCAATAGGTATTAAGAGTGTACATTGCCATTGTATAAAAACAGAAGTTTTCTATAAAATGGTATATGATAGGTTAAATTCCTGGTTATTTTCATGATTAGCAGCCAAAAATCTATAAGATACATTCAAAAGTGTTCAGGAAGCAAAATCTGCAATGTCACATTGCTGCTATAATTATATTTGGGCTACTTACTTCAAACAGCTTATCTATTTGCATCTATACGTGTGTCTGATTTGAAGGATGCCACTAGAAACATGCAAGGTTGAGAAATTCCAAAATGAAGCTGTGCAGGGCATGGCTTTCTGAGCAGTGTTCCCCAGTCTTGGCAACTTTACAATAAATAGACTTCAATTTGCAGAATTCTGGCTGGGGAATTCTGGGCATTGAAGGCCACACATCAATTCCCAAGATTCAGAAAACCCTATTTAGAGGCTGCTTGAAAGAAACTCTAGCTCCAATGCAAAGCATTCAAATGTAATTGAACTGAGCTCATATACATTAAGTCCCTTTCATGTTGTGCATTGGGAAACAACTCTTTTTCTGGCCTCTTAATGCTTGAAGAATTATTGAAGTGTTCCACCATTGGATACTCCATTTGAACTTTGAAATAAGTCTGCCCAATTCTTAAGGATTAAATGAAAACATACAAACACAGTCTTCAGAGAATCATATATCATAAAGATTATGATGCAGTTATATTTCATGAGCTAATAGCGCTGTTCTTATTGATTACATTGATTTAATACATTTATTGCACTTAAGCATAGCAACCATGTCTTCTGCATTCATTTACAACTTGATTACATTGGCATATTTGGAATGTACCTTTTTATATCATCACATCTGTTTAATCATGCTAATGGTCCATCTGCTTTTCTTGTGTGATAATGATGCTGTGAAGACAAAAGCAAATTTCTAACGATGAGCAACCCATTTATTTTATCCCTCAAGTACTTGTTCTGCAGTTCATACTTTTTAAGTCTTGTGAGGAAATTTCTTATGTATAATATTCTTTATTTTCAGAAAGGGATATATTCAATTTTTCAGGAGTCCAGGTTTCACTTTTGAAGTCTCTTAGAAAAATATGTGCTTGTCTTCAGATACTGTTTCAAAGTTGGCTACAGACAGGTTTTGAATAGCTATAAAATGTTTGTTACTTGCTATTACAAATCTGCAGCATTAAAGAACTCTTGTTGTTACTGAACAACCTGTATTTGTTGGTACTCTGAATTTCTTAGAGAAATGAGCTATTCTCTATGTGCATCAGCAAGGATTTTGCATGAGAACATCTCCTTCTATAGAGAATTGCGCTTAAATGATTCCTTCTCTGAGGATAACCCCATTTTGAAAAGCCTGCAAGAATGGATTGTATACCCTCCATATTTCAATATGAAGATGTTTTTGATCCCACCAATAATTTGTCTTCTGGCAGCCATCCTGGTCATTCCTTTCATCTTATTTGTGATTTTTTCTCATGTCAACATACGTCAGGAAACAAGGTACCTTTTGTTGGGCAATGCTTTGCTTAGTGATTTGATGTATCTGCTGCTCTACACTCTGTCTGCGGTTTTCAGTATGTCCACCTTCAACCTCTCAAAAAGTGGTTGTGTCAT
Organism: Vipera berus; assembly: GCF_964194415.1. Classification (NCBI taxonomy): domain Eukaryota; kingdom Metazoa; phylum Chordata; class Lepidosauria; order Squamata; family Viperidae; genus Vipera; species Vipera berus. Next base: position 45,030,194 of record NC_138207.1, read on the forward strand.
GCTGTTGTTTTTGCTAGCAATGACTTACTGTGGAGGCTTATTAACATCTGCGGCAATGGTGCTAGACATTTATTTGGCCATATTGTGGCCTTTGCATTATATTTCCATTCTGCCTTATTCCCGAGCAAAAAAACTGATTCTGTTCCTATGGATCTGCTCTGGGATTTTCCCTGGGATTGTTTTCTTAATACTACACATCACTCAAGACTCCGGGGAATGTCCAGTAGAAAACTGTTCTGTTCCAATTATACTGGCAATGACTTTACTAGGAAATGATGCCATGAAATTCTGCTACATACTCTGTGTGTCTTCCCTTTTTATCTGTCTGACCCTCATTCTTTGTGGTTACATGGTCTTGTATTTTAAAACAAAGCAATCAGGAATATGGAGAAGCATTTTCTCTCGAGCCAGTGTGACATTCCTAATGCATCATATTATCCTATTCTTTCATTTCTCTCCTCTTGTGGCTGTTGTAGTTGAGTCACTCCTTTATGTCAATGCTGTAATTGGGCCACAGACAGGAATTTGGGTGTCTATGATAGTTTGTAATGTCCTGATTACTTTGCCCAAGGCTTTGTTACCTTATCTGTGTGGGCTTCGATACAGAGAGATATCATCATCCCTCAAGTTCTGCATCAAATGGAAACGTTCTACAGTGGTAGCTCCTACTACATTTACCTGAGCAGAAACAAGGACATTAGAGTAACTGTGACCTAAAGCTGTGCTATGTATCTCATAAACTGAAATTATTCATAATTTTATTGACCTGTTGACTAAATTATTTGTATTTTTTCCTAATGTGTTCTTAATATCAACATGCTATCATACTAGATGATATTTAGGATAATAATTTTATTGCTATGAGTGAAATGTTCTGATGCATGGGTTTACTCTTCAGATATGGACCTAAATCTGCTAAATATGTACCAAGCACATTGTTACATTTGACTTTACAAATTCCAGAGTATGAATCTTTTCACTAAAAAGAGGCTCAGTACTAATGTTTTGTACCAGCCAAGTTTTCTCTTTGTTTTGTATAATACAGAGCCAGAATCTATCTTACATTTTTCTAGCCTTTCCCATTCTTTTCCTTCCCTGGGAAAGAAATTTTTGATGGCAAAAATCCACATTCCATGGCAATGTATTTGAGTTTCTTTATTGTTGAAGTGGTAGAGGCTGCAAACAGCTGGTCCTTTTGTTTTATGCTATTCTTCTTTCTTTCTTTCTTAGAGTTGGAAACGACTAGCACGCATGTGCGGGGGAACCTTTACCTTTACCTTTTTATTCTTCTTTCTATTTTGCTGGTTGGAAAAAAAACTGCTTAGTAAAAACACTTCCTTTTATAACCTGTTTCCCTGGGATTTAATGGAAGTGTAGGAAGCCAGACCATTGGAGAAATGAAAAATAGGAATTCACATCTGCTCCTTCTAAGTGTACTCAAGAACACAATGGTTGGCCAGTGAAGGATTCTGTGAAGTTCTCTCCTTTTATAGAAAATCTTGAAACAATTCAATAAGAATAGAACAAATGCAGGATACTTTTTCTGTATGAGATGAATTTTCTATATTTTATAGAAATATTTTCTATATTTCATATGTCCTGTTTCCCCAAATCCTGACTCCTCTCAGTAATGTGGATTATGCCTGCAGGTGATTGATAGTTGAATAGGGGAAAAGATACCTTTGCTCCATACAGTTCCAGTTCAGGAAATAGGAAGGTTGAAATCTAACACAGTTGGAAGCATCAGGTTGGGGAAAAACCAATCTAATGATCTCTGCTGTGGGAGAGGAAGAACTCAAGAATACAAGCCTTTTTGATGCCTCCATCAAATCAATAGTGAAACTGTGTGGGAAAGAAAATAAACATTTAACAGTACATCTTGTAATCCTTTATGAGACAACTGTTTTCCCTCAGCAACATTTGGAGATTTTTTCTACCCAGAAGTGCATCAATAATGTTCTGTTGCTAGAGAAAGATAGGTTGCTAACCAAATCTGCCATCTATGTTTGGATATACGTAAACCAGATCCAGTCAGGCGCACCTATTGGAAAAACCCTTTTCCCTGACAATATTCTAAGAACAGCTTTAAAAGACATCCTTGAAATGAAGAATAGTAGCTAAGCAATATATTCTAACACAGTCCTCAACACTTATTTGGTAAGTATTATTTTTTTAAAAAATAATCTTAATAAAGGTAAAGATAGAAGAATGGTTTGGCTCTCAAGCAAAGCTTTCATGAAAGGTTACTTTATGCAACATAATGGTGAACTCCAAAGAAGACATAAGAAAAAGCATAAGCTATTTTGGATGAGATTAAAAGAAAAGAAGAACAATTTAAATTTCCAGAGAATATAAGTATTTCTCAACAAATTAACTTCTACAAGGACAATTATCTATGTTACCAGAAATGGAAATAAAAGTGAATGAAAACAAAAACAAAAAAGTTGGGTTTGCAAATAAACCAGAAAAGTGGTTGGCATAAAAATTACACAAAAGAAAAAGAAAAGAAAATGGTCTTGAAATTACAAGAGGAAGACATGGTAATAACAGATAATGTGGCTGTGCAAAAATTATTTCATCACTATTATTCAAATTTATATAAAAGACAAGAAATTTTCCTGGAGAAAATAAATTAATATTTACATGAACTAGGTTTTCTGAAGATTACAGAGAAATAGAAATAGATTATGGGCTATTGTGGGCTAATGGGCTGCAGTGTAACAGTAAGGGAAGTTAGTGAAACTATACAAAAGACAGAAATAGGAAAGGTGCCTGGATAAAATGGATTACCAGCGCCTTACTATAAATGTTTTGAGGATGATCTTTCCAACCTTTACAAAATACAATGAACTCTATTTTAAAGAGGAGAAAGGGCTGGAAAAAGGATAATATAGCATTAATACCTAAGAAGAAACATGATTTGACTAACACTATCAGCCAATATAATTGCTGAATGAACACTATAAGTTGTTTGCAATGATTTTGGCTGAGAGGTTGAAAATAATTTTGCAAGAATTTATTCATGAGGATCAATGTGGGTTTTTAACCTAAAGAACTATTAAAATGCAATATTAGAAACGTTTTGGACATTTTGGAATACTTGGAGCAACATAATGAAAAACAAGCCACATTGATTTTATTGGATATAGGAAAGGCCTTTGATCATTTGGGCTGGAGTTTGGAAGATATGGACTTTGGAAAGAATTTTATTAAATGGGTAAGATCAACTTCACAGAAAGTACAAATAGTTGTTAATGGAGATCTAGCAAAGCCCTGTGATATACAAAAAGGGTCAAGATGGGGATGGCTCTTGTCTTCTTTCTATTTTAGTTCTTGAGTTATAAGACAAGATAATTTTTTGAATAAAGATTAGAAAAGAGACTTATAAGCTAAGGGTATTGCTAACTTTCCCATTAATGTTTTGGAGGATCCACTAAAGGGAATATTGTAGAAGCATTCATGGGGAAAACTGATATATTAGCAGATTGTAAGATTAACAAACAGAAGATAAAGATGTTAATAAAAAACATGAAAATAGAGGACCAAACAGAATTGATGAAACAAATAGATTTTAAGATTGAGAAGAAAGTAATATATTTCGGTATCACCATAAGAATTATAAATTGTATGTTATTTCAAAATAATTATGTTAAACCTTGAAAGAAGATGAAAAGGACTTGTAAAAGTGGGAGAATCTGTCATTGCTCAGGATAAAGATGAATGTTTTGCCTAGAATTTATTTTTTGCTTCTGACTACCTGTTTTGGCAACTGATGTATTATTTAAACGGTGGCAAAAGGATACCTCTAATTTTGTGTGGCAAGGGAGAAGCCACAGGTTATTTATATAAGATTTTACACAATATAAAGAAAAGAGAAGGACTGGGTTTATCTTATTTGAAATTGCATTTCACAGCTTGTTGTTTGGTTTGGTAGGTGTTGCTGAGAAATAGAAGAATTTTAGAGTCAGAAGGACATGACCTAAGATTTGGGTAGCAGAGATAATTGTTGTATGATAAAGTTAACGTTAATGTAGATTTTAAAAATCATTACATTAGATGTACCATATTGAGAATATGGAATGGTTTTCTTATGTACAGATTTGATAATTTGGGTTGTTTACAATCAGAAAGATTTGAAGTATATAAAATAATTTGGGGATTAAAACATTATAAGACTAATTTTGAAACAAAATTGTGCACAAATGATAAACATGTGATAACTAACATATATAACTTATAACACTGAATTCAAAGTAGATTAAAGTTGAACTAGAAAAATTTCAGAAATGATAAAAATTATAATGAACAGTTGGAACAAAGTGAAAATATGTGGTTGAAAGGACTAAATACCATTGTGCTATAATCTTAAACTTTTATAAAATGATATACCATTGCTTTATGACACCAATAAAAAATACCTAGTATATATAAAGGTTCTTCTAGCACTAGCATTGATGGTGTTACCTAGTTTGGATAATGAAATGTCTGCAAGAAAACAATCAAGCTCAGAGAGCACCAAAGACCCCTCAAAGGTTCTTCAGATTTATTTTGGAAATGTGAAGAACAAGAATGGTTATTTTATTATATTTGGAGATTGGAAAAAAAATAGAAAATGTTAGGCTTAAGTTAGTACAAGTAATTCAGAGGATTTTAAATATTAACATGCAACTGAAACAAAAAAAATATTTTGGAACTGATGGATAAACAGTTAGAAAAATAATCATTGATCATTACTTTTATACCTACAATGTAGGTGAAGATAACAGAACTCATTGAAAATGCCAAATTTATTTTTGATGAAAGAAAAGACAATATTTACATTTGTTTATTTAATTTATTTGCCGCCTATCTCGCCATGAGGCTACAATAGGTGGCTTACAACAGTAAAAACAGAGAAATGAAATGTAAACATAATAGTAGCAAAATAATGAAACAATGAAATAAGCAATGAAAACACAGTAATATGAGATTAAAAGATGGGCAGAGGGAAGTAGGGAATGCAGAGCAAAGGGACGTAGTATTTGCTATCAATCTAGTAGCCATCTCCAGCGTGGGACTCCCCAGTTGGATCCCCAATTGGCAGGCCAATTGGCAGAGCCAGGCCTTCAGGCTCTTGTGGAAGGATAAGAGGGTGGAGGCAGATCTTACCGGGGGTGTGTGTGTGTGGGGGGGGGGGTTAGGATGTTCCATAGAGTGGGAGCCATGCCAGAGAAAGCTTTTCTTCTGGATCCAAACAGTCAGAATTCTTTAAGTGATGAGATCCACAGTCAGCCCTCTCTGCCAGCAGGACAAGAGTTTATTGAGGACTAGAGACACCTTATGCATTTTTGTTTAAAAAAAGAAAAAACATGATTTATGGCTTTGATGATTAGATAGGATGGATTATAGAAAGAAGGCTGGCATGGTGTAACTTTAGAAAGGTCAACTTATAACTGTACAATACTTAAACTACTGTAAAGAAGCAGAACCCACTTTATATCTTTTTTCTTTCTTTTCTATTTTTCTGCTACTCTTTTCTTTTTGCACTTTTAGTTTTGTTTGTTTTTTGTTTTTTACTCTATTTTAGTTTGTATTGCTCTTGTGCTTAATTTTTTTTAGTAAAATTATATATTTTTCAGAAAACTGCAATGATCTCTGACAAAATGTAAGTTGGACAAAAAGAAAAGGGGCCTCAATTGTTGAGAGACAAAAGGAGAGCTCTTGCATAATGTAATTACATTTTGAGCCATGTTATTTAGCATAATTTTGTTGAAATTGTAATATATTTCCTGGAAATGATGTTGCAATACCATTTTTTTATATGTTTCTTATTATTCAAGGGGTTGTTTTGTATGTTTCTTCCAGGAAAGCAAAATCTGAGCTAAAATAGTATAATAGTGCCACCTATTGGGCTTCATGTAAATGTACAAAAACAAAAAGAAAATGGTCTTGTATGTGAAGACAAAAGGAGCAACAGATATAAACAATTTATCAATACATTTTTTTTTGGTTTAATGAGGGGGGGAGATAGGAAGATAAGATCCTATCCTGCTTATGCTACCAATGAATAAAAATAAAGTTTCATCAATCCAGGTAAATGGAATAAAGATCACATGTTTTCCATAGAAATTGCAAGTGAAAGAGTAAGTAATGATGAATGGGAAGGCCACTTTGACAGTGCAGAATGTACCTTTATGGTCTTTATGATATCTCTGCATATTAATATTTTGTCTAGATTTATCATAGTCTTTCTCTATAGCAGACATGTCAAACACAAGGCCCGGGGGCCGGATCCGGCCCACGAAGTGGTTTCATGTGGCCCGCGAAGCCATCCTGGAAAAAGTGAGGGAACGGCCCCCACTGCCTTGGCCCTGGCCCCAGTCCCATCTCCTTCTGCCAAAGACCCTCAGATCTGTCCCACTCCTGCCCAGGCCCCCATAGGCACCCTTGATGAGAACGATGTACAGCTGGCCATGCCCACCCAGTAGGCCACGCCCACCCTGGCCACACCCACCCGGCCCCCTGAGGGCAACCGCAATGCTGATGCAGCCCTCAATGAAATTGAGTTTGACATCCCTGCTCTATAGTGTCTCAACCAAACCATTGCTAGAAGGGGAAATGGTACTAGACTAAAAGGACACAGCTCCTTTTATATGGCAGCAACTTTTAATTTGGTTTATTTTACTTCATTTCTATAACTTTTTTACTTCCAAGAAAGCCCAGTGCAATTTACAAGATAAGAATAAAAAATTCAAAATTAAAATCTTAAGTTAAACCATCATAATAAAAGTCACTGTGTTTAAAAGCAATATAAACATTAGAACAAAATATAATGCAGTCTTCTCCTGAAGCAGGCATCCCATAAAGGGGAAGAGTTAGAACTGACTGTTCATTCTCTAGAAAAGCTGTAGTTTTACAAAGAAATATGGATACTATTCCAGTGACAACTTGGTAATCTATAACTAGAGCATCCCAGGAAGCCCACTTGAGTAATGGGAAAGCGGGTTGTCTGGAAGTGCCCTTAATGGTGTTGTTTGGTTTTTTTGGTTTTTTGTGTTGTTTTTTTCAGGGGGGGGCGGGGAATATCATGGTATGCTCCAGATGGGGTTATGATGTACCTGTAAAACAGTGAGGCCATATCATGCCTATCATAAATTGGCAAGGCTTTATTACAGCCCCTTTACATTTATTTTTTCTGTTCTTCTATTCTTTGATCTGATGAAGAAGCAAGTATGTTCATTTAATTTGTTTTAATCTTAAAAAGATATTTAAATTTTAGGCTATTACCAAATGACAGAAACATTTTAAAGTGGCAATTGTTAACATCAATTTATTTGAAATATCATCACATCTTTCAGCAAAAAAATTAGCGCAGCTGACAAAACAATATTTAAAAGCAATATCCAAAGTTGGGAATCACAACTCACAGAGTTCAGCTTTGTCCACTAGAAGGGCATTCCAGGTAAATTTCACATATTTCTTTGTTTGTTTGATTTATGTTTATTACAATCAAAAGAGATTCTTCACAATTTTACAATAGATCCATAAAAATATAATAAAATATTCATAGCAACAGAAAAACAGTGCGTGTGACCCCCCCACCCCCTTCATCACATGAAAATTGCCTATAAGTAGATTCTGTCGGGACATATGTCAGGCTGTTGAAACCAACTAGTGATCCCCCAAGTTTGGCTTCAGAATTGCTTGCCATCAGAAGTTGTGGGTGCTTCATCACTGGAGGTTTTTAAGAAAAGACTAGACATCCACCTGTCTGAAATGGTATAGGGACTCCTGCTTGAGCAGGGGGCTGGACTAGAAGACCTCTAAGGTTCCTTCCAGCTCTATTCTGATTGATTGATTGATTGACTGATTGAAGTATCCCTTTACTAAGCTGCCTAGGGCTTTAAAAGTCAAAAACAGCATTTGAATTGCACTAGTAGACAGTGCAGGGCCTGGGATACAAGCGTAATGTATTTGTGATGGAACTTTGGTTGACACTTTGTGTCATTTACCTATCTAAAAGTACCACGCAATTAATTAGCTATTCTTTGGGGAAATTCTAGGACAGGGGTATCAAACTGCCAGCACGTGGGCCGGACGCGTCATCCCAAAACCGCGCCCACCCCATTGCCAGCAATGGAGAAAAAGCTCCGATACGTTGCGCAACGTCACATGACGTTGCGAGTTTGACATCTCTGTTCTAGGAGATATAGACCACTGACATATGCACATACATATAAAAGCAGGCTCTGTTCGCATATTTCAAAGTGCAGGAGAATTTGAACCGGAGTTAGCAACCTTCGGTAACAAGCAGGGAAACTGGGCATTGCACATGACCTTTGCCTGCATTTATTTATTTGTTGCTGTCTATACTGTATTGGTGGAGGACAGGGGGCTGATCCAGATTATCTTTCTTTGTAATGAATGTAATAATGTGGCCTTTATATATGCTTTCCACTAATGTCATGTTAGTAGAAAGTTCTGAGTTCAAATCTAGGCTGGATCCTAGAAGACACAGGGCAAGTTACTTAGAGCAGAGTCAGAGTTTATTTCAACAGCTCAATGTGCAGTACAGCAATCAAAAGGTAGAGTATGAACTTACAGGGTTGAAGTGGTTACCGTGCTCTTCCCAGGGACAGGGCCTGCCTTCTAGGAATTATTGGAAATTCTAATTAGCTGGATAGCTAAAAGGGGGTGCTCAGTGGTTAACACCTTGCTGAGCTTGTGAGGGAGAAGGATCCAGGCATCTAACCATATGAACTGGCTTCCAGCTTAATTAACATTGTGGCTGGAGGTGTCAATTAAACAGAGAAAGGGATTTTTATAAGTATTTTATTGGTTTTCTATCATTACAATTTATTTGTGCTTAATAAATAATGTGTTGTCTGGGTTAATTTTTCCCTAGTCATAAAAATTAAGTTCTTACCCTTTATCTCACTTTTCCTGGAAGGGATCTTTTGTTTACCCTGAAAGGAAAGTTTAATGGGCTACCACCTTTGGCCAGTCTCCACCTCTTTGTGTGTGTAAAGGTTTCCATATCCTGAAGGGATCTCTTATGGTTATGATTGAATTGCAGATATCTCCCAATTTCTGGTGGAAGACACACCTAGTCAGTTCAGCCCAAGCGTCAATATCAGCAGAAAAGCTTAAGAGGTGCTTTGTTTTGTAACCTGGGATTTACTGAGGTCAGATATGGCCATGGATATAGTGGGTGGTGTTGATCGCAATCTCACAAATTAATTGCCATCTAGGTCCAGCCATCCCCCATTTTATCCTCTAAGAATGCCTGTTGGGACTAATTTGCAGTATGTCAGCTTTTCCCTTCATTTTCATCTGTGAGTGCATTGGTGTCTAGAGGCAACAGGGTACCCAGCATCTCTCTTTTTATATGCAATGTTTCCCTTTTCACATATTATTCTATAAAGCACATTCTTTTTAAACCAGAAGAGTGCAGTGCAAAATCAGAGAAATGTGATAACCAAGGCACAGTATTATTGTGATTCATAAATCACTTTGGGGAGTACAAATGTATTTATACCCCGATGCATATGTCTTTCCCATACCTAGTAGTTATGTTGACAATTTAGCATCTATAGAAGGAAACTGAGCAAATATACTACACCAGCATGATTGTTCCATCCCAATAGACTCTTTATAACTTTTGGGAAAATGAGGTATTTCACGAGCACTTATTCTTCATTTATCTTGAATCTTCCTTCAAAGTTAAACTGAGATTGCTCCAGGCACTACCTTACGGATGTATGTATATGATTTCCTCAGGGTGACACTCCCATGATGCGAGACCCCACGAGGGAGGATGCACTCCTCAGTCAATATCTGGGTCTCAGCATCCCAACACAGCACTGTGGCAATGACATCATTCTTCTCATCCCGTCCTCCAGTAATGAACAGTTTGTTGTTGCAAGGAGCAATCCCACAACTAGCACGTTCATGGTTTAACTGAGTCACAAGGCACCATACATCTTTGAGTGGGCTGTAAGAATAGAGTGCTTTCATTGCCCCACCTGGAAAGGGAAGATGGCAAATTATTCAACAAGTGATTGGTAATGCATAAAGTGAAACCTCAATTTAACAGACTCCCATTAATTGACTTTGGATGCAACAGACCAAATTTGTCTCCAGATATCCCCCCCAAAAAATAATAGGCAAGACCACTGCATCTGAAGCAGACAATCTACATAAGGCAGTTAATTTTTTTTAAAAAATTATGGTATGTATGATGATTTTTATCATTTATGAAATGATATCATTTTGCAACCTATGTAAACCATTGCAAATGATGTAATTTGTGGTTTAATGGACATTTGGGAGTAATGGAATTCTGTTTCCCCAAATGGCCCATTAAATTAAGGCACGATTCCACTATGCTTCAGAGCAATGTACAGTATTTATGTCAGAGTCAAGTTTCTTCTCCCCACACACAATATTGTAAAAAAATGGACAACCAAAAATTACTCTACTATGAGATTTAGGCTGAAGATGCCATAATCTAAAGTAAGCCAAGAAGACAAAAGCCAGGAATCTTATCTCAAAGATCCTTTCCAGGGAGGTAGAAAAGACAGAACAAATCAGTGGTGGGATTCAAAAATGTGAACAGCCAGTTCTCTGTGTGGATGCCGTTTCCGGAAGTCCATTCTGGGCCTGGGCAACAAAAAATTAGCTACCGGTTCTGCCGAAGTGGTGCGAACCAACTGAATCCCACCACTGGAACAAATCATTATGAAATCAAAGAAGAAATGTTATCTGAAGCAATGACTTGTAAATCAACAAGCAAATGTAGCTGCTGGGACTTGTGAATTAACAAAACAAGGATCTAGGGCAGGCATGTCAAACTGCCGGCCCGTGGGCCGGATGCATCATACTGAAACCGCGCCCACCCCATTGCCGGCAATGGGGAAAAACTCGTGATACGTTGCGCAATGTCACGTGACATCACAAGTTTCACATGCCTGATCTAGGGGGATAAAAAATGTGCTGAAGCCCTCCAACTCCTCGAGTCCTCCTGAATGCAGACATGGGCCTACGTCCCTCTAACTAATGCCTGGCAGCTTAGCCGTGTCTGTGTGTGTGTGTGTGTGTGTGAGAGAGAGAGAGAGACAGAGACAGAGACAGAGACAGAGAGCGCAAATGTACATAATAATCAGTATAGTTTTAAAGGTAAAGGTAAAGGTTCCCCCGCACATGCGTGCAAGTCGTTTCCGACTCTAGGGGCCGGTGCTCATCTCCGTTTCAAAGCTGAAGAGCCAGCGTTTGTCTGAGGATGTCTCCGTGGTCATGTGGCTGGCATGACTAGACGCCAAAGGCGCACGGACCGGTGTTAACTTCCCACCGTAGTGGTCCCTATTTTTCTACTTGCATTTTTACGTGCTTTCGAACTGCTAGGTTGGCAGAAGCTGGGACGAGTAACAGGTGCTCACTCTGTTACGCGGCACTCGGGATTCGACCCGCCAAACTGCCGACCTTCTGATCGACAAGCTCAGTGTCCTAACCCACTGAGCCACCGCGTCCCTACTATAGTTTTACTGCTGTTTTAAATTCATTGGGCCTCCATGTATTCCTGAGAAGCTGATATGCTTCAGTGTTACATTGAAACTGATTTGTGTTTTTGTTCCTAAGTATTTCCTGACTGTTGATGACCAGAGATGTGTGTCTTGTCTTCTCTAGCCACACTCATCTGGAAAGTCCAGGCAGAAAACAAGAGGGACTTACCCCAAAGGTGCTTTTCCACGAGGCAACTGGACTTTTTTTTCTTGGAAGACATTTTGTTCTCATCCAAGAAGCTTCTTCAGCTCTGACTGGATGGTGGGGAATGGAAGGATTTATACTCTTGGATAAATTCTTTCATTCCCCACCATCCAGTCAGAGCTGAAGAAGCTTCTTGGATGAGAAGTGAAATGTCTTCAAACAAAAAAACAAGAAAGTGCAGTTGCCTCGTGGAAAAGCACCTTTGGGAAAACTGACCTGAATGATTGAGAATCTCCATAGACAAGAGGGACTTACCATTTCAATGTGTCTCAACAGACTGTAAGTAAGTGACCATAGAATGTGTATGAAATTATTGTCAAAGAATCTTGGTTTGTATATATGAAGTGAAAGGAGACACATATATATCACACATGACAGACTCACTGAAAGAAAGCAAAATATTCTATTTTCTTACATTCAAAAGTTCATCTAAAAGCATTGGCATTTGTGTATGTATGTATGCACACCAACACACACACACACACACTCAAACACACATACACACACTCATGCTGGACATTCACTGTATACATATATAAGCAAGCATAATACTATTACATTACTTTTAAATGATTTCAGTAATACCAATTTATTCATTCTATTCTAATTGTGTATCATTAGTAGTAACTTTACTATTGTATGTTAGCTAACACTAAAATGCACTTTATGTCTCTAGAAGTATCCACATGATCTAATTAAAAAAGAGTATCACAAGTCATATTTCTACATCCTTATGTGGTATTTGTGCAGTAAGTGAAAATAAGTATAATTATAAACAGTTCTGTGTTAATGAAAATATGCAAAATTATTAAGCATGTTCAAGCAGATATTAAACTTACCCACAACATAGATGTGGTCATGAAAAGTTGTAGCATTCACACACTTTGCTTCAACAGGCATAGGTGTTTTTAAGCACCAGTTGTTTGTTGTTGGATCGTAACATTGTATATTGTCAGTAGCCAACTTTCCATTGGGTCCTCCTCCAATCACATAGAGTTTCTTTTTGTAACTGGCTGCTCCAAATGAGCTCACACTGATCATGAGAGGAGTTGCCTTTATTAAAATCAAACAAATAAAGTAATTTAGGAATGTGTTAAAATTAATTTTTATTTTATGTGTTTTATTATATTAGGGAAATAGATTACACAATTAAGTTGAAATCCAAAGTTAAAAGATACTAGTTGATTAGGAAGAAAAATATTACAATAATAGAGAAAGAATTAAAAGTGGCTCCAAAATCTTTGTGAGTTAGAAAAAAATAATGCAAAACTTCATGGGGTAAGAAGTCAAAAGTTAACAACACAGTTATGTTTGAAAGAAGGAAGGAAGAAGCATAGATATGAATCTGTGGAATAAGAGATTCAAGTCTGTACTTGACAATGGAATGACTTTGGGTGGCTTTGGGCTAATCATCATTCCTGAACCCATTTTTTTTCCACAGGAGTAAAAACAGTGTGCCAACAGTGTACCAACATTATTATAATAGCTAGAATAACAAGAATTGTTATTTTTCAACAGAGTTGGACTAATTGTGCAGGAGTTAATTATATTGCAAAGCACAATAAGTAAATAAATCTGCATGTGCACAGGAGGAATCTAACATAGAATTCTAGAAAATATTTCTTACATAGAATGGAAATGCTATTTTGAAAAGAAAGAATAGAAAGTTTTTGCTTATAAATGGAAAATCAGTTTCTTAGGAAACATGTAGCTAAACGTATACGTCTGTTTTAATTTAGACCCATAAAAATTGACAAATGAAGTAAAATACACACACTGCTATTTTTGCATTCTCAGTTTCATGAATTCATACTAATGTAAAAGTGGGAAACAGGAATTGAGAGTAATGGTACAACATTACAAAACTGTCTTTGAGCACTGGTTTGCTCTGACTTGTACACCCTCTATGTAGGCTGCATCTAAAAACAGCCTGGGATTTTTGATCTGCTTTGAAGATCATCACCTGCAAGAGCTGTTACATAGGGCGTGAAAAACAGATGTGCTAAGTTCTGTATGTCTCTCTTGTCTAATCTACATTCATGCTGCACAGCTGATAATGGAGGACAGAATAAAGTTATTTTAATACTCAGTGCATCCGCTGGCTAGTTCTACACTGTATTATAAATGCAGACTTTAAAAAACATTTCTGGTTTGTGTGAAAACACTATCTGCCCGTTCACTTACATTAAATAGCAACATGGTGTTATTTTGGTCCTGTTTTCTGTTTCACTAATACTGAAAGTACAGCTATACTCTACCTCAGACCAACAGTTGTGAAAGGAATCATAAATCTCCACACTGTTAAGTCTTTGTACACCATCAAAACCACCAAGCACATACACTTTGCCGCCCAAAACAGCCATTTTGTGCCTCCATCTTCCAATATTCAAATATTCAATTTGGATCCATTTGTTGATGGATGAATTATACTTCCAGACTTCATGCTGTGTTTCTTTTCCTCCTGCAGCGAATAAAAATCAAATTCCACTTTTTTCAAAGATCCAGAACATATTCTCAACAACGGTTTTTGTTCACACGCTCTCATTAGGCTCTTGTCTATTTATGCTGTTGTCTATTTTTTTTGTTTACTAGTCCTTATTGCTTAAGAGATAAACAGAACTAATCTCAAAAAGCTCTGACACATTTTTTTATTCACAGAATTTAAATACATCATTATGTTTTTAACTGGAATCCATCAATAATGACATACTTGAAAAAACAGAAGACTTTTTTATCTATTTAGTTTAATAATAAAAAATAAAAACAACAACTTTATTGTCACTTTGAATGTTCACCAATTGGCATACATCAAAATGAAATTTCGTTGCATAGAGCTCTAAAGGGCCACCACCTCCGATAAACACTCCTTGTTCGTGGCCAGCTCAAGTTTCAGAATGTCCATTTTAGTCTCTAGGGAGAGAACAGGACAGATGGAAATGGAGCTCCATGTGGCTTAGCCCTCAAATTAGCTTGTATTCCTCCAGGACAACCTCGTCTCCTTTCCTTTTTCTGATCCTGTCTCTTCCACCTTTTCCTTAAAGGGGTCTCGCTCCTTTTCACCCCTGGAGCACGCTGCCACTGCCTCCAACTGCTCCAAAGGCCTCTCTCCCTTCCTCTGGGCCTGCCAACAGCCTCATCCAGTTCCTTCACTCCATAAGCCCCGGGACCTCTCCTCCTCTGCCTCCTTCGAAAACAGCTCTGATTTGCAATATAATCTGTCGCTGTCCCAGCAGTCAGATCTTGCTGCCGGCAGAACAATTGCAAACAGTGCAAACAACTTTTAACGGTCCCACCAACAGTTCCAAAACAGCTAGAAACTCACCATATCAGCAAAGATTGTTGATCATATGTTACCTTTGTCCCACTACATTGCTCAAACACATTAAAACCTTCCCGATCATGTGGCCTATATCCCTTATATCCCTCCAAACCTTTCACCTTCAAGAGCCAATGCAGCCACAGTCGATCCAGGTGCCGCCATCTTAGATAAAATTTAGATTTATACCTTGCCATTTCTTCAAGAGCCAAAGTGTATATATAGTACTCAATAATTCAATATTTTTCTACCAAAAAGTATTTTCTATTGCTTAAGAGTGTAACTAAAAGTTCCTGTTATGTACTGGGCTTTTGGGTACCACACCACGTGTGTTGCTGGAGAACTAGCGGTTCTCCAGCAACCCAGACAGGCCATCTCCGGGCCTGCAATTGGTAAGCCTCAGGCAGCAAGCGCGGGTTCAATCTTATTGGTTGCTACCATAGGGCTTGGCTATATATTGGGGCTGGGAGTGGCTCAAGCCTAAGTACAGTTCCAGCTTGAATAAAAGAATGAGTTTCTCTGTACTCAGCCGTGTGTCTTCATTCCTGCTCACCAGAGCCCACGACAACAGTGGCGACGAGGATGGGATCCTGCTTCACCATTTAAAAGGGCTGAAGTTATCGAGGGGTCGGCAATACACACTGGAGGGAAGAGGCATTTCCCCCCCCCTCTAGGCCGGCTAGTAAAGCTACAATAGTGGCCGCGTGCTCAGTGGATGCATTCCCTAAGCTCAAGAAGCAGGATCCAAGAACGCAGGAATCGAGGAAAGATGCCGAAGGTCGGCAAGCTCAAGAGAGTTTGATGTAAAACATCCTGAAGAATGGCTGTCTTACCTCTCGCAAGTGGAGAAATATCTACAGGCGAACCAAATTGCAGAGGAAGGCCTAAAAGTCTCAACATTGCTGTGCGTGTGTGGACCAGCTGTTTTCGACCTAGCAGAAAACCTTTTCGCACTGACACCCATCGAAGCAGTATTGTTCGCAGACATTAAGAAGAAGCTGACGGGGCATTTTCAGCCCAAGATGTCGGAGATGGTGTGGCATTTTAAGTTCAACCAAAGAGTGCAGCTACCCGGTGAGACAGCTTCAGAGTTTATCGCGGGCCTAAGGCAGGCCGCATGCCTTTGCAAGTTTTCGAACTTAGAGGAACGACTGAGAGACTGACTCGTCTGTGGCCTTTGAGACAGAACTCTTCAGCAGAGATTGTTTGCTAGACCCAATCTCACATTCCCCGAGGCACAGGACGAGGTCATGGCCGACGAAGCCGCCGGGGGTGCAGTGCAGACAGCGCAGCCCACCAAACCTTCAAAGATTGAAGATTCCGTCCATCTTGAGGTCGCCAAATGCGTCAGAGAATCATCAGAAGATGAAGAACCCGAAATCAACAAGCTCCAAAGACAACCAAACGCGCAAAACCACAGCATCCACCAACGAGAGAACGATTACCTAGATGTAAGGGGTGTGGAGGGAACCATCTTCGTGCCAGTTGCAGATTCCGCTCGGCCACGTGTAGAGCTTGCAGAAGGAGCAGACACATCGTGGTGGTTTGCAGAGCCCGCCAGAGAGACAGGCCACCCAAACACCAGTCGGAGGAACCGACTAGGAGAGGTACTGGGGCCCAGGGTCCAGTTAGTGAGGGGTTCTTCAGAAGCCGGAGGAGCGTTTGCCGCACCGGGGCTCATCGTCCCTTCAAGCCTAAACTCAAGCTCTCGATAGAGCTACAAGGAGTTCCATGTAAGATAGAGTTGGACTCCGGCTCAGCAGTATCTATCATTTCACAAGACACATTCAACTTTGTGTGTAGGCGCAGTAACCAGTGGGCTAAACTAAGGCCCTCAGATATTATTTTAACAGATTTTCAGAACGCTCATGTTAAAGTTAAGGGTGAAGCCACATTATTAGTAAAATTTAAAGGGTTTTTGGGGCACCTGGATGTCATAGTAGTAGAGGGCCAAAGAACGAGTCTTATTGGACTTGATTGGTTTAATGCTTTAGGCATTCAAATAACAGGCATTAATCGTACACAAACGGCAGACCTCATGACTGTTTGTGAGGAATACGCAGATGTTTTTGAGTCAACCCTGGGGACGTACACTGGGTCGCCAATTTCTTTCAAGTTAGATCCTAACGTTGTGCCAATTAGGATTAAGCCTCACAGGGTCCCCTTTGCCCTAAAGCTCAAAATCAATTCTGAAATTGATAAGTTAGTAGAACAGGGCGTATTACAGCCTGTTGATGGGGGGGAGTGGGAAACTCCTATTGTCATCCCCCCTGAAGTCCAATGGGGGAGTGACAAGTTCGCATTTGCGCATATTATAAATGCACATTAAATAAGGCCCTTAATCAACATGCTTATCTAGTTCCTGTGGTCAGCCATATTTTAGCCTCTTTGCAAGGGGGAACCATTTTTGCTAAACTTGATTTAGTGCAGGCGTATCAGCAATTGCCGGTTGACAAGGCCACAGCTGCAGCTCAAACAATAGTAACTCACAGAGGGGCATTCAAAGTCAAACGCTTGCAGTTTGGTGTCAGTGTTGCACCATGTATTTTACAAGGGATTATGGAATGCACTCTTAAGGGTATTCAAGGTGTCTGCCCCTATTTTGATGATGTTCTCATTGCCGGGGAATCCCCAGAAGTGTTGGCCAATAGGCTCAGGGCTGTTTTGCAGAGGCTCTGCAATGCGGGCCTCAAATTAAAAAAAATGTAGGGGTCTCATCAACGGAATTCTTGCGGTTCTGTATCGATGCTAATGGAATTCACCCCACTGATTCAAAAGTGAAGGCTCCATCAAAAAGGCTCCAAGGCCTAAATCAAAGGGAGAGCTGCAAGCATTTTTGGGCCTCCTAAATTTTTATCACACATTTCTACCTCATAAGGCTGCGACAGCAGAGCCCCTCCACAGGCTGGTTGATAAAAAAGCCTCTTGGAAATGGACTAACCAACATGAAAAAAGTTTCCAGGATCTGAAAGCCCTTCTATCAGAAAAGTCCACTGTAAGTCATTACATAGAGTCTAAACCTGTATGTCTTGCATGTGATGCATCTCCCTATGGGGTGGGGGCAGTCTTAAGCCACATAGAGAAACATGGGAAACAAGTTTCTATTGCGTTTTATTCTAGGACCTCATCTTCTGCTGAGCGCAATTATTTATTTATTTATTTATTTATTTAATTTAATTTAATTTGTATACCGCCCTTCTCCCGAAGGACTCAGGGCGGTGAACAGGGCAATAAATACCAAAATACCAAAATACAAAAATTAAAAACAGATTAAACCATAGTGCCCAAATACAATAAATAAATTACTTAAAAACAATAATTAAAACCCAAACCCATCAGACCAGGCCGGCTTGTTCAAACAAATAAGTTTTTAGATCACGTCGGAAGGAGCGAAGGTCGGGAGCCATCCGGAGCTCAACCGGTAAACGGTTCCAAAGGTCAGGTGCACCCACAGAGAACGCCCTCCCCCTGGTGGCCACCAGTCGGTATTCTCTGACCGGTGGCACCCTGAGGAGGCCCTCTCTGTGGGAGCGCACTGGGCGGAGGGAAGTTGATGCCGGCCGCAGGTGCTCCCTAAGGTACTCCGGACCCATGCCATGTAGGGCTTTGTAGGTCATTACCAGCACCTTGAATCTCACCCGGAAGGCAACTGGAAGCCAATGCAGCTCACGGAGCAGAGGTGTAACATGGGAGTATCGGGAGACCCCCAAAACAACTCGCGCGGCTGCATTCTGCACCAGTTGGAGCCTCCAAGTGGTCCTCAAGGGCAGCCCCATGTAGAGAGCGTTGCAGTAGTCTAACCGAGAGGTCACGAGCACAGATTGATAAAGAAGCCTTGGCCATAGTGGCTGAAGTTAAGAAATTTCATGATTATTTATATGGCAGGGATTTCACTATCTACACTGAACACAAACCTCTTTTGGGGTTGTTCACAACAGACAAACAAACTCCCCACATACTATCTCCAAGAATGCTGAGATGGTCTATATTTTTGTCTGCATACAATTTTAAGTTAATTCATAAACCAGGGAAGGAAATGGGCCATGCGGATGGCCTCAGCAGACTACCACTGCCACTAATGGATCCTGATCCAGCTCCTGCTGCTAAAATATTGTCCATTCAGGACTTGCCTGAGTTTCCCCTCCACGCAGGGGATATTGCTGCTGAAACTGCCACAGATAAAATTCTGAGCAGAGTGTTGTCATGGGTATACACAGGCTGGTTGGAAAAAAGTCCAGGCCCTGAATTTCAAAGTTATTTTGTCAGGAGACATGAGTTGTCTGCGCACAAGGGCTGCATTTTATGGGGCAACAGAGTCATTATACCCACTTCATTGAGGGACAGAGTCTTACACTCTTTACATGAAGGCCATCCAGGCATTGTAAGGATGAAAGCCTTAGCTAGAAGCTACCTTTGTTGGCCTGGCTTGGATAAGGCTGTAGAGGATCAAGTACATGGTTGCTATACTTGCCAGCAATCAAGGCCTGAAATGCCTCAGGCCCCAGTTCACAGGTGGGAAGAAACGCATACCCCCTGGTCCAGGGTTCACATAGACTACCCTGGGCCTTTTCAAGGACAGCTTTTCTTGATAGTAGTGGATAGCCACTCAAAATGGCTGGAAGTAGTTCCAGTCCCTAATATGACTACTGCTAGGACCATCCAGGTGCTGAGAAAACTCTTTGCAACACATGGGTTGCCTGACGTTTTAGTTTCTGATAATGGGGCTCAATTCACTGCTGCTGAGTTTCAGGCTTTTCTTAGAGCTAACCTCATCAGACATGCTATGTCTGTACCGTTTCATCCTTCTTCGAATGGACAAGCCAAACGCATGGTGAGGACAACAAAGGAGGCGCTCAAGCGTATTATCACAGGTGACTGGCATCACAGATTGGCAGATCTTTTGCTCTGCCAGCATTCTACACCCTGCACTGCTACAGGTAAAAGTCCTGCTGAGCTTCGTTGGGGAAGACATTTAATTACTAAACTGGACAGCTTGCATCAGCATCAGAAGTCTCTAGACCAAAACCCCCGAGGGGGCTGCAAATGGGTGATTGGGTTTGGGCCAGAAACTATGGGCCAGGAAATTTATGGGTTCCTGGTCAGGTGACCAAGGCATCCGGACCCCTATTTTACGAAGTGGGGTTGGAGGGAGGGCAACTGGTCAGAAGACACATCGACCAGCTTAGAAAAAGGTTTCCAGAACGGTCACTAAGTGAGGACTGTGGCATAAGTCCCTCCTGAGGTCCTCAAACTGGCACCCAAGCCAGCCCACACCAGAACCACCAGGGTTTCCCCTTCTCAGCAGAAGTTGATTCTGAGGAAGAACCAGGAAGGTCAGAAGTGCAACATGGAACCCCTGACCAGGCAAGCCAACCGAATCTCAGCAACCGCTGTGCCTACTCTGCAGAGCAGACTGACTCTGGGGTGGGCCAACCTGGTGAGGCCCAGCCAGAGCGTTTCAATTCCCCTGGACGATGGAGCACAAGGGGACATGGGTCTACCCAGCCCACCGGGTAAGCTGGTAGACCACAAAGTGAGAGGAACTCCAAGGCATTCCTCCAGGCCACACAAACCTCCGGCATATCTTACAGACTATATTGTAAAATAAAGTGATGTATATTGTGTGACAATTGTACCACTACCTACAGAAACTGGGGCAATTGAAAACTGCGTGTAAGCATGTTCATTGAGACGTTGTTTAATCTCTTTGTAGTACTTACTGCATTAGCTAGCCGTTTAGCTGTTGTTTAATTTTATTGTAGTCCTTACTGCAATGGCACATCTGTAAAGGTTGCATAATGTCATTCTAGCCACCTTGAATTCATAAGCATTATTTTATTATTTGTTATGTATTTTGGTTATTGGGAGTGATTCATAAGTCTTGGCTGTTCTCAAGTTATTAAGGGGATTATAGCCTGATCTTAGGAGGGAGGGGTGTTATGTACTGGGCTTTTGGGTACCACACCACGTGCATTGCTGGAGAACTAACGGTTCTCCAGCAACCCAGACAGGCCGTCTCCGGGCCTGCAATTGGTCAGCCTTAGGCAGCAAGCACGGGTTCAATCTTATTGGTTGCTACCATAGGGCTTGGCTATATATTGGGGCTGGGAGCGGCCCAAGCCTAAGTACAGTTCCAGCTTGAATAAAAGAATGAGTTTCTCTGTACTCAGCCGTGTGTCTTCATTCCTGCTCACCACAGCCCATGACATAACAGGTCCTGTAAAAGTTTGTGGGAGAGAGTGGATTTAAACCTGAGTCTCGGTGCCACTGTCATATTCTTTACATGCCTGCACTTAGAAATAGACACAATTTTTGACCCTACATAAATATTCTTCCAGCATCTGAAAGGTGCAGAAGTGGCACAGAAGTGACATCACCAGTGAGGACACAATATTGGTTCCTATTTTTTGATCAGGGAGAGGATCTGGGAGTTTTAAGAAGCTAAATAGATGCTTCTATTTTGCACAACAAACTTCACAAAAAATGGGACTACGAAATCATAAGTGGCTGATGACCCACAGGTTCTCCATCCATGGCTATACCCTCAACAATCTACCCTGCATAAGAAGAAAAAGATTTGTTTCATGCTATTTATATATGTACTTATAAGTTTATCTATTAATGCTATGTAAATTTTTGGATCTCATTTCCAAAACATACTTAGGACTAATGGGAATCCAGATGGGGCTACTGTGTACTTCAAAATAAAAATGGCCAGATGAAACATTTGCATTCTTGTATGTGCTAAAACACATTTTGGAGATCAAATTCAAAGCTCTGCACAGCCCTGCTATCTTAACTTCTTTCTTTCTTAGGCGTAGACATAATAAAGACAGGGAAGGCAAGAGCTATGCCCCACAGACACAGGACATCAAGACTCCTTTTTGCTAAGCACTCTTCAACGCACATTTTTATAAACCTGAATAAATGTGGGGTCTGAATAGGAGCTGTAGCAAAGGGAGGAGGGAGGAGGGGGGGAGGGGGGAGGGAGGGAGGGAGGGAGGGAGGGAGGGAAGGAAGGAAGGAAGGAAGGAAGGAAGGAAGGAAGGAAGGAAGGAAGGAAGGAAGGAAGGAAGGAAGGAAGGAAGGAAGGAGATAGAGAGCGATGCCACCAAAGCTGCTGCAACATCTCTTCCCCAACTGCTTCAAATCAACCTTGCTTCAGCAGCAGGGCCGCTGCAAGCAGATATGTAAATTATACATTGCACAAAAGTGCCAAGACACAGGGATACCAAATGATGAGAAAGGTGACAGCCCAATGCCCATTACTGGACACCAGATTGTGGGAAGAAGCCCATCAAGTTACAACCTCATGCAACTGTGAATGTAGGGAGAATGAAGCACCAGCAAACTGTAGCTACCATGTGGCATGACTTGACACACTGGAAGCAAAAATATTTACATAAAGGCACCTTATAGGTCAGCAACACTCCTGCTAAACAGCATGGTTTCTTCTGGAAGTAAAGCCTTTGGAAACTCTGATGGCTTCCCCAGAGATGCTACCCTTAGGAAGTGGATCAGAGTTCACCTTGCATCCGTTTGTTTGCTTTATTTGCTAATTCACCATTTAGCTCAGTGATTCTTCTTTTCAAAAAAAAAAAGGCAGGGGAGGGGGGGAGAAAGAACAAATTATTTTATTCCTTACCTGATATGTAGATTTCATTTCCTAGTGTAACACAAGCGAATTCCACCCATTTTTTATTCTCACTTTCTAATTCTTGTTCTGTGTTTGGCAGTTTTGCCACTTCCAAACGACTGCGTCTCAAAGGATCGAGGCAAGTTACTTCTGATACAAATTTTTCATCCTTTGTGCAACCACCTATGATCATAAAAACCTCAGACTGGAATTCATGCATTCTGGGTTTTGTTCTTCCTGAAATCATCTAAACAAAAACAAAATTAACCAGTATTATCATTATTATTATAAAAATAATAGCAACCAACTACCACCTTCCCCCCCCTATAAATGTGTAGTTAGTCATAGATACACATGTTTGTAGGGACTAGAAGTGACATATGATTCTGAGGTCAAATGTGGCAGAACTCAATAACTTACTTACAATTTCCCACTTAAGATGTATAGTAAGTATAATTTGGAAGCAATTTTTGAAGATGCTCTGAGCCTTTAAACCAGCACCATTATTCTAGGCTTTAAATACATCATAACTCAAAAGGGTGATAAGGAATTCATTCATAAGTATAATTAATAACAAATTTTTCAGGTAGAAATATAAATAATAACCAAAAAATCCTATGACAATTTAATAACAGATTGTCAGCAATTGCATAATTTTACGGGGAAATATAAAATTGTGGGGCCACAAAAGTTCACACAAAAATATTTCTGTATGCCAGGAGCTATGTGAGCTTTTGAATATATGAATATATCTCTGATTTAGAGCAAAAAAGGGTAGTTGAAAGCCATGAGGCCATTATCCACGGAATTGATCAAAGTGGCATTTAGCAATCAACTTTCTTACCACAGTAAGAAAGTAACTTACCACAGTAACTTTGTATTGTAGTTCCTTTAATATTATTACATTTTTACTCACCTCATTTCCTGATAGATGGTACATTCTGGCTTCCTGAAGCAGAGGAAAGACATCAGGACATTGTCTGATGAGTGGATCTGCTTCAACAGTGTCTACAAAATACCAGGGATCCAGAAGAGGTAAACGCACACTCTCGAGGATATATGGGAGGAGTGGGAGCCTGTCCGCCGTTTTGTAACGCACCCACTTCATAACTATCTGAAATACTTGAGCTTCTTCAGTAACACAGAGGTCATCACTTTTTAGCATGCTATGTAGAATGTCCGCAGGCAACTCACAGACCTCATCATAATTCACCACTTGTGTAAAATTCTGGACAATATAATTCTTGACTTGCTGCTTCAATGTATCAAGGGAATGAGCATCAGCCAGCCTGAGAATCCCAACACAGTTTTCTGGGTGTAAAGCTTCTTTAAGGAAACTGGAACAAGCTTCTACCATGCGCAAAAACTGAAAGCGTAGGAGAAAGATATCATATAGACCCATTTTCTTGTCTTGTTTTACTGCTCTCGAAAAACCCTAAGAACATGAGGAACAATGTTGGTTGGCGTGCCCAAATTCTTATCTTACAATTTCTGCCCATCGTTTCTTGTTACATACAGCAGGGCTTTTCAACCAGTGGTACGGGTACCACCTGTGGTACATTGGCACCTGGCAGATGATACGCAACCATCCTAGAAAAGTGGTAGCAAGGGAGGGGAATGAGCTGAACCGGTGGCAGCACCACACAAGCCTGAGCGAGAGATGGCTGGAGCTGCAGGGCTGTCAGGGCTCAGCGGAAGCGCCAAGATCAGCGCCAGGCTCCAGCTGGAGCTCAGCACTGATCCTGGCGCTTCTGCTGAGCCCAGAAGAAGCGCCGATCAGCTGGAATGTTGCAGCATCTCCAGGGTCTTGTGATTTACATTCCGATGCTTGTCAACTGATTCATATTTATGACAGTCACAGTGTCCCAGGGTCATGTGAAGTAACCAAAACCTGCTACAACCACCCAGCAGGGGGGGAATAAAAACCAAACACCCCCCACCCCACCCCCACTGCCAATCCTTAACAGCAATGCTCACAACAATGAAAACCTCGGACAGGAGGAAGAGCGCCGCCGGGCAGGCAGGCAAATGTCTTGCTCGGCTGTGCCTCGGGGGGCACTTTTTTCAGTGCCATTGTAACTTCGAACAGTCACTAAGAGAACTGTTGTAAGTCAAGGACTACCTGTACTTCATCACTTTTTTCTTTCTTTCTTTTTTGGTCATCAAGTTTTTGACACCTTGCTAGGCAACTGGTGGTACTCAGATGTTGCCATATCCTAAAAGTGGTACAATGGGTGAAAAGGTTGAAAAGCCCTGACATACAGTAGTTCAAATTTATTTATGCATTTGTGCATGTTTCAGTTGATGATAATGTTACTTGTGTGGTAGCAATTCATGACTGAAACATTTTCTTCTCACAGTTGACCTTGACAATATTTTGATACAGTTCAAGGAGAACAGGAGAATCAGCAGCCAGGCAAATTTTCACCACCTGGAACCACTGAAGCAAAGTCCTAAATCTAAGAATGTAAGAAGAATGCTGATGGGTCAGGCCAAAAGATTATTCTTTGTAAAGCAATAGCCAACGAGATTTATCCTAGGACTTCACAAGATCTAGTGAACAAGCATTAGAGGACAAGGGTCTTCTCCACAGTTATTCCCTAAATGCAACTGACAGGATGCCTTTGATTCTGGGCGTACTATATATTACCTCAAAAACTGTTAACACTTGCATATCACTCTGCTAAATAGCAAGTTAATGTTTTGCATTTAATGGCAACTGCTACTTTTCAACAAACATTTAATCTTTTATACTAAGATTATAATGAATGCTTATGCAAATTAATCTCAGTAAAATACCACAACAAAGTTTTCCCAGAAATGACTGTGCTGAAGGTAAATTAAGATCTACTGACTGTCCCCTGAATTAGAAGAAGTAGATCAGCAAGGGTTTTGACTCCCAACTGTTTAATAAGGGCAACAATTATGTTGCTATAAAATATGCTCCCTCCATTGTATTCCTGAAATTAAGAAAATGGGAGTAATTCATTTTAGTTATTTTCCAAATAAATATTCTGCTGATAACCCTCGGTAATATTACTGAAATGTATATATAAGGGGTTAGAAGAAATAATTAATAATCCCACCTGATATTGTTAGTGCAATAAGATTAATAATAACATTGCTTGGAATGTATACTTTTATTAATTATCATTAAAATAATCGATCCAAAAGTAATATTAGTACAGGGGTTAATTTGTTTACATTATACTGAGTTCATGGTTTAATACAACTATTTGATACATTGTTGAAGCTATCAAATTATACAATAAGAAAAAATGTTACCCTGTCTGGACCATGCTGGCAAATACTTTCTAAATATCCATCCAATTACTTTGAAAGATATCAGCATTGGAATCAGTCTGCCCATAAGGCTGAGTTATACAACCATGTCAGGTGTAAATGTTGGAAGGTAGTACTGGCGGCTTGCTGGCCATTTTTCAAAACCTTCTGCCAGATGTCCTCCATTGAGGTACCAAGTTGTATGTATGTATCATATGCTCTTTGATTACCTTCAGATATCAGAAATAATTCTATTTTCTTCCTAGTATTATAGTAAGATTCAACCATCTGTGTAGTAAGCTTGTATGCACAGGATGAGTCTAGTGCTGGTTCAAATGGTTTTGAAGTGTTTGACCTAAAGATGATGCCTCTCCAGATTTCATTCAAGCAGAACTGGTGAGAGGACAGTTACCTCCAGTGTCCCCTTAAGAGCAGAGCTGTTCTGTCTTCCCACATTCCCCTCTTTCTCAGATTCTGTTTCACGAAGCAACTGCTCAGTTCTGCTTAATAATAAAAGCGTCATCTTGTCTTATGCTTTCGGCATCAAAACATGTTAAGTAAGTCTTCGTAGTACTACATCAGTTTCTTTCTAACAGCTGATGAAACCTCAAAAAATTGGTTGCTGTACATAAACTAGTTACAGTTAAAGCACAGCATGGTTTTAAAAAGTAATTAAAAGTAAAAGAGAGAAGTGAAAAACCAGAAACAGTTTAATAGGGTATGTAGATTTTTAAAATTATTCACAGGAGAATCTTATGTTCTGAACCATGTCCTGTTGACACATTTAGTTGCTTACAAAAACTGAAAATTAACAGACCTGGTGTATAAACCACTTGTTTCCTGTTTTTTGAGATACATGTATGGAAATATTTAGCTTAGTATTTTCAATGAAGCTTATTTAATCAGTAGTCCATCTGATGTTGCATAATTCATCATATAAGATACCTTTCCCAGACAAATAATAATGATTTTAGCCACACTGTTACTTAATGACACAAGAAGTACAGATAGTGTTCTGTTCAATTCTGCAAGAAAAACTACTAATGCACTTTCTCCCATAGTGAGGTAGGAAGTTTTTAAAAAATCTGAAATAGACCCACTAAAGGAGGCTTGGCATCTGAAAACAAGTAAAAGTCTAAATGCCTTTGCCAAAGTAGCTCTGTAAAACAGAAAAATCTGTAGCCTCAGCCAATGTTGTGTTATAACCTCATTTACTATTATACTATATGTGTCCCCTGGTTACCTGAAGGGTGCCCTCATATGTACCATGATACAAAATATCTATCACTGCTCCCATCTTAATTTTGCTAGCTTTGTATGTTGAAGGCAAAACAGAGTTTATTCACTTTTTACTCTTGAATTTATATCTTCCTTCCTAGATAGTACTATATTACTTTTTCCACTAATTTTCCTCACAACAAGCCTGTGAGACTGTAATCAGAGAATGTGACTGACCCAAAATCACTCATGAGTTTTCCTGACTGAGAATGGACTTCCTGTCAGGGAACCTCTAAAAATTAATGCTGGGGGTAAAGCATTAGACACCCCCCCCAAGTCATTGATTTATGATCTCACAGGGTTCTATTCTGTCTTCTATGCTTTATAACATTTACATCTACCACTTATAATCTATTTCCAGAGGAGTATGTTTTCAGTATTCTGATAACATTCAGCTGTACTATACAGTACTGTGCTGACTCCCTGAAATAATCAGTGACCTTGAACACGCCTAAGCTTAGTAGGTTGGATGAGAGAGAAGAATTGAAATTCATCCCAGACAAAGCAGAGGTGCTATTGGAAAGAAAAAGCTGGAAACTGGAATTTACATACTGTTGGTTCTAGATGTGATTATGCAAACAGACTACGTTACCTGTGGTCTTGCTATCTGCTGTTATTTCATGTGGTTACAGTTAATAAATATGGGGATAATTTGTTTATACAGTATATCTATAAACAGTTTCATTTCATTTAAATGTGCTTGAAAAGCTTCCAGAAACTGCAATGCCACATACACAATTCAACAGTTAAGCTGATGACCCATGTAAGGTATAGAAATCACACAATTGGTACTGATCTTTAAAGCCCCAAAGGACTTAGGACAGAAATGTCTCTCTCACTATGGACATGCCCAGTTACTCAAATCAACAGGAGGGCCCCTTTGAAGATTCCTGCATGATCCAAGGCTGCAAACTGAACGTCTCAGAGAGATTCCACAGCTTGAGAGCTACCAAAGAAAAGGCCATTCCTTTCCCCACCCCCAGGAGATGTCCTTGGTGTTTGCTCTCTGATATGGTGAGAGATTGTGATGTTAAGGTGTTGGACTAAGAGTTAAAAGTTTCAGGTTTAAGTCCTGCATCAGACACAAAAGTTCACTGGGTGATTTGGGATAAATTGTTTTGCTTTAGCTTAATTTATTGCCACAGGATGACACCGGAAAGCTGTACAGGACACCTTCAAAGGATTTTTTCCAGAGAATCTCACCATTATATCCCAAAATTGGAATTGGCTGTTAGACATGCAAAAAAAGAGTTTAGAAATACAATCTTATACATATTTATTAGACAGTAAGTCCAACTAAACTCAATGAATTTATAAATATATTTGCTTTACTTGTGAAAGCAGCCTGATTATCCTATTAATTAATAATAAGTTTAGGGTAATAGTTCCTTATAGTAGCGATCCCTACCTTTGTGGCTTGGCAGTCCAGCAGGGGGAAGAGGGAAACCAGACCACATGAGCAATGGGCTGACATGCATGCATGCACAGCTCAACTTGCACAAGTGGTGGGCCGGTGCGCACACGTATGCATGTGCAACTCAATTTGCGCAAGTTAAGCTGTGTGCGTGTGCACACGCACTGGCCTGCCACTCATGCAACTTGAGCTGCATGTGCATGCATGCAAGCCAGACCACCCTTCGCATGGTCCGGCTCCAAATAGGCCACAGCCCAGTAGTAAGCCACAGCCCGAGGGTTGGGGACCCCTGGCTTATAGGGAGGCATTAAGAAGAACTGCTGCCTAGCAGTTATGATCATTTTGCTATCTGATTTGCTCTGATCTGCCAGAAAAGTGACTCATCCTAGGCATAATTTGACTGTTATCTTGGTCTATGGACCAGAGTTTAGAATGTGTTCTAGTATGACCTTGTGTGATGGAATGTAAACCAAATTTCCAAGATGAGGAAGTGCAATCCAGAGGTATAACAGATAGCAAAGTTTAGATAGTTTGATTGGGTGGAAGAGGATCAAGTTAGATTCCAAATAGAAATTCTAAGAGTATATCTTTATTGATGCAAGTAATTTACTTTAGTTTGGCAAGATTCTATCTATAGGTGAGCAACAATAAAGGAAATAGCTTATAAGTAGATCTGCAGGCTCTGCAGTTTGTCACTTATGGGCTTGATGCATGCTCTTCCTGATTTCTATCTACAGCCACGATAAGTTTGATAATTTGGATAAAGGGGTTAACCAATACCTTGCTTCAAGAGATGTTGGCAATCCTGAAAATTGTTGTTATAAACCCTGTCTTTAGAGACCCCTCCCCCCAATCCAGGGGGGTTTGATAATTAAGCAGATGTTAGAGACTCAGCTAACAGAAAATGGATTACCAGTCCAAGGCCTGTGCCTTGGTCATTTTAGTGGGTAACATATGAACTAGATGGAAGTCATGCATTCCTCTTGATCCTATTAGGCCTTTTGGCAGCTTTTGATACCATCAACCACAGTATCTTAGAATACTGAAGAGGCTGGGATTGGGGACACTATCTTACAGTGGTTCTGTTTCTATCTCAGTGAGTAGTTCGTCAGTAAAAGAGGTGAGGTACATTCAGTGGCCACTTTCTTGTGGGGTGCCATGAGTCCTATATTACATTATCAGTTATAAGTTATTGTGTCTTGTTATTACTTTTTTAAATTGGGTTTTAACTTTTGTATGGTTGATTTTTAACTCCCTGTAAACCGCCCTGAGTCCTCAGGGAAAGGGCGGTATATAAATGCAATAAAATAAATAAATAAATAAATTACTGTTTCAGTTTTTATTACATGACTTTGTACTATGTCAATATATATTTATTTAACTTTACAATGGACATTTGATTCATGCTAGATCAGACATGTCAAACACAAGGCCCGGGGGCCAGATCCGGCCCGCCAAGTGGTTTCATGCGGCCCGCGAAACCATCCTGGAAACAGTGAGGGAACGGCCCCCACTGCCTTGGCCCTGGCCCAGAGACCCTCCTTCTGCCAGAGACCCTCAGATCTTTCCCACTCCTGCCCAGGCCCCCATAGGCACCCTTGATGCGAAGGATGCAGAGCTGGCCACGCCCACCCAGTAGGCCACACCCACCCAGGCCACACCCACCCGGCCCCCTGAGGGCAACCGCAATGCTGATGTGGCCCTCAATGAAATTGAGTTTGACACCCCTGTGCTAGATAATCAAGTAATCATGAGTCCAAAGGTTAAGTGGCTCACACATTTAATTAATTAATTAATTAATTAATTAAAAAAATCTTTAAAATAGAACAACCAATTAAATCAGTAGTTTCATTGCAACATTTACAATACTTAAAACATTAAAAAAATATTTTGTTGAACCGTATAATTCGCAATATTTGCAAAAAGGTAATATAGGTAATGTGGTCCTCATTTAATGATTGTCTCATTTAGTGACCATTTGAGTTATAATGATGAAAAAAGTAAATTACAATCAGTCCTTGCATTTATGACCTTCCCTGGTCTGAAAAGCAAAGGAAAGCTGAAGTAAGATCATAAGCACAGTCACAATTTCATTCAACAACTGCTTCCCACATTGTTAATCCCTGTTGTACTCAATAAACAAGGACTACCTCTGTAGCAATATTTTAAAGAATATATAGTAAGCAGCCATGCTTATAAAGGCTACAGTTTAAATGTAGCAGTTGTAACACATAGTTAACTCATAATAATTAGTCTTATTATGTGCTTTGGCCCTACCGTTTTCCATTAATTGCACGCATTTACTAACCTGAAAAAGGCTGGCAGCTTCAAGGACCTTTTGCACATTTTCCTTGGTAATCAGCACTTTACTGGTATAGGTATAGTCCAAAAGAATCTGCATTATTTCTGCATCAACTCCCTTAATAACTATTTTTTCTTCATACTTTTCTTTTAAGTCGTTGCAAAACATTGCCCTAAAGGGGGAAAAATAGACAATTCAGTAAATCTAGAAAATCCAGTCAGTCTGCAAAATATTCTGGAAATAAGTATGCAATGCCACTTAAATTGCTTCACTTACTATACCACAGCAAGACATCAGTATTACAATGGAACATTGGGAATTTTAATTTCAGTGTAATCAAACAAATATTCCAATATTATGCCAAAGCAATGGTTCGTTAATATCTCAGAGCAAAGAGATTGTGCTTTTATTTTGATTGAACAAAATATTAATAATTATACCAATACAGATTATTTTATTTTATTTTGATTTTGATAATGTT
This sequence comes from Vipera berus, assembly GCF_964194415.1. Lineage (NCBI taxonomy): Eukaryota > Metazoa > Chordata > Lepidosauria > Squamata > Viperidae > Vipera > Vipera berus. The sequence goes on from NC_138207.1 coordinate 45,061,648, forward strand.
TTTCCCAATGGTGTGGGCACCACAACAGCAGAGTAAGGAGGTTTTTCGTTTTGGTTTGACAAAATAATTATATTTATAAACAATATATTAATAACAGAATAAGAAGGGATCTTGGAGGTCTTTTTGTCAAACTCCCTGCTCCAACAAGAAACCCTATACCATTTCAGACAAAATGATTGTCCAATCTCTTCTTAAAAGGGTAGGAACAAGTGTATGAAACAGGTTTATTTTTTGGCCCCTACGCTATTTAATACTGTATCTCTGTCAATAATTGGGAAACTACATTACTTCAGGTTAGTGCCCAATGCCCATTATTAGTCAAAATAAAATTTGTGCTTTGTTATATGTAGATAACTCTTTTCACCTACTATATTGGTTCTGAAATGTCTACTTGAGACATTAGTTAAATTTTGCCAGAAAAATCAATTCAAATTAACCATGACAAAATTAAGGCTTTGGGTTTTGATAAAAAAAAGTACAGATGGAAAATTCAAGATCATGACATGACAGAAGTGAAGAATTTTAATTATTTGGGCATTTTATTTAATTATGCTCTATCCTGGTAACTTCACTGAAAAGTATTACTTCAAAATAGCAAAGCAAAATACAAAAGCAGATTTGTCTAGTGGTTAAGGCAGTAGGCTAAAAGCAAGGAGACTGTGAGTTCTAGTTTCACTGTAGGAATGAAAGCTGGCTGGGTGATTTTGGGCCAGTCACTCTCTTTCAGCTCACAAGTTTAGGCTCACCTGTTGCAACCAACAGATGATCTGAAAAAAAGGGAACGGAACTTGCAGGAAAACACTAGGAAGAAAAAAAAATTCTGAAAACAAAATCTACTATGATGGCCTTATTTCAATGTTTTATTCAAAAAAATGGGGCATTTGTTCCTGCAACAATGCAAAAAATTGTACCTCAATTTTATGGGGAACTCCAATTTGAGTTACATTGACCAATAATAACATATTGCCCAACTGCAAGTAAAACTTTTAAGACCTCCTTTAAGTGTTCCAAGTAGAATTCCAGGGATTCTGTTGTTGTTCTCCGGAAACTGGGCAATGTCAATTGAAACAAAGGCTTTGCTAAGCCTGCCCTACAGTATTATGTTTTGGTTACAAACATATTTTTAGAAACAAGGAAGGATTGCTTCATGAAATCCCAAATGATTCGATAGTGGTTTAAACAAGTGATCTACAAGATTGGCACTTATCCTGATGATTTACTTTCCAGCATACAATTATATTAAACAAAAATTATGGAACAATTCAGCACATAAATTAATGGCTAAACCAGAGTTCCATGCTCACCTGTAACTTTTTGAATTAATTACAGATATGGATTCAGCTCCCTATATACAGGTAGCTTAATAATTTATATTTAAGTAATTACAGAATTGTCTTTTCAAGAGCCAAATTATATGCTACATGATAGATTTCAAAAAATCTCCACTCTCAAAGATTTTGCCTCTATAATGGATTGATTTTGAAACAGGGGAACATATTTTATTGTACTATGAATTTCATCAGAACCTTTTCCAGGATGTTATCTGGCCTATTTATAAGATCAAGCAGTCCTGGATAAGTCTTTCCCCAGATCTGTGTTTTATACATAGTTTACAGATCTTTGTACAGTCGAACACTGAATTTTATTGCCATTTTATTGAGCATGACCCAAGATTTTCTCATATTTGTTTTGTCAAAAATATTACATTTTTAAATCACAAATGTGGCTTTTCTCTAAACAGAACAAGGAATTGGAGTAACATTGATGATGTCCAAAGCACTTTAACTTTTGACCATTCTATAACACCAGAGCTATTTTCTCTAGATAAAAAGAAAACAAAGGAAAAAGAATGCAGCAAGGTTTCTGAGAGGAATTTCATTGAATGTACTTAGAAACTCCTATATTATTAACAAAGAATAATTATTTTAGCATCTAATATAAAGTCAGTGATTATAATTTAGGGATTTCAGCCTGCATATTTATTAGGCTAGGCTTTAAAATTATAAAAATTGTATGAGTAGTGCTGATAATAATTTTATATTATGCCTAAAATAAACAAACAAAAACTCCACAGATAATTTCATCACCAGGCAAGAGATAATAATGACAATATTTGTATATATCTAATTTGGGAAAGCCTGTAAGGCTTTTCCCTCTGTTTGTTTGTTAGATATAATACTGAGCCAATTTGATGTTGTGGTTAAAGAGATCAGAGTAGAAATCAGGAGACCATGAGTTCTAGTCCCATTTTAGGCACAGTTACCAGAGTAACTTGGATCAATCACTTTCTTTCAGCCCTAGGAAGGAGGCAATGGCAAACCACTTCTGAAAAATCTTGCCAATTAAACTGCAGAGACTAGTCCAGGCAGTCACCAGGAGTCACCAGGAGTTTGATTCAAAAGCACACACACAAGAAGATTTGGGTTGCAAAAATACAATACAACACTCACTATAAATGCATTCTAGCACTATCCCAAATACAAAATTTTGGGAAACATACAGAATACAGGTAGATTTAAATCAAGGATTCAAAAATGTAGTTTTATCATCCTAGTTGCTAAGTTGATAGAAGTTTGTACAATCCAATGAAGAGGTCTTATTTTAAATATCTACCTTACCTAAAATAATTGCTTGCTGCTGCAAGGACCACACGGTGGCATGAAAAATGCATGCTGCCAACACACAGGGTAACGTCTGTGAGAGAATTTTCCAGACGGAGATTCTCCAAGCCATTCTGTAGGACCATAGATAAGCCTGTGTCATTAAATTTAACCCTTTCATTCAGAGAAACATCCACAAATTCTCCCATGTTACTGGTACATTCATTTTCCAAAGGCAATACACTTTGATCCTCCAAGTCCTTCTTCACCAAGTCCCCCATGTTTGATCACTAGCATGGCATTGATACTTCAATTAAAGATAGCCTCTCAGCCTTAGACAAGTCATGCTGCAGATGTAAGACGGATTTCCTGTGAGGGCCTCCCCACTTATCTACAGCTGTCACACTCACATAACAGGAAGCCTTGCACTTTCTCATCCTGTTAACACAAACAAAGTCAGTTGTTTTCTAGATCTTAGATATTTCAAGAGGTTTTCATATACCTAAAGATGACTTTCATATGCCTTTGAATATAAAAAGACTATAATTTATAACAAATAGTATTAAAACTGTTTTCACTTTTTTTACAGTTCATTTTTTTACAAATTCATTGTCCAAATATACTGTATCAAACCTTTTAAACATCAAAATTGACCATATGTGTTATGTATGCAGGCACCTGCATAGCAACAGCCACCAGGGGGCGTTGGCCTGAACGGTTTTGGCGGGAAACCTAGTTTCGGCGGGAAACCTAGGGCCAACCCCATTGGCTGTTCGCCCACCTGGCTAGGTATTTAAGGAGGCCAGGTAACCCTCATCCCTCAGTACGCTACCCCCTCCAATAAAGAGCTGAACACGTACTCCGGCTGCTGTCTCTTCCTTGCGTCGGACCCACTACACAATAGTGGCGACGAGGGTGGGATTGCTGCCAACAAAGAGCTGAAGTCACTTGGGGAGTGACTGAAGGAAGGAGGAATCTTTCCTTCCTCCCAACGTGACCGCCAGCCGACTGGACCACGCCGGTCACCGCATCCGCGACTCAAGACCCGAAACCAACACCGCGATGGCAAGGGCCGGACAACCCCGTGAATTTGACACCCGCCACCCCGAGACATGGGCCTGGTACCTGGCTCACGCCAAACTGTACATGCGCTTCAACCAGATCTCGGAGGACGGCGCGAAGGCGGCAGCCCTGCTCCGCATCGGGGGACCTGCACTCCTAGAGATCGCCACGAACCTGTGTGCCCCAGAAGCCATCAATACCGTCGTGTACCGGGACCTCGTGGCCAAGCTCAATGCCAACCTCCAGCCCCGGCGCTCCAAAGTGGCTGCGAGGTCACAGTTCGAAAAAAGGGACCAGCGCCCCGACGAGTCCAGTGCTGAATTCCTCGCCGCCCTACGAGAGGCCGCCATCGCCTGCAAGTTTTTGAACTTGGAGGAGCGGCTACGGGACCGGCTGATTTGCAGCCTACGAGACAGGCGGCTGCAAGAGCGCCTGTTTGAAAGAGAGGAGGTTTCACTCCAGGAAGCCGAAAATGCCATCCTGGCCCACAAAGCGGCCTGCGGGGCCATCCAAGCAGTCCAGGAGACCCGGACCTGCAGCCAGGCGGCCAGCATCCACCGGCAGGTCGCCACAGCCGAGGACGAGCAGAGCATCGACCTCCTCCAGCGGAAGCCGACCCCCAACCAGCGAGTCAGACGCCCAGACAAGCCCAGGCCTCCTAGCAACGCCACCAACCCTCAGAAGTGTGCAGGGTGTGGTGGGAACCACGCGCGCAGCCTCTAAGTTCCGGGCGGCCACGTGTCGGGCCTGCAAGAAAACAGGCCACATAGCCACGGTCTGTCGTAGCCGCCGCCCCCGAGAGGAGATCCACAAGCTGCAACCGGAGGAATCGCTGTTCAAAGGTACTGAGGCCCCGACCAAAACGCGAATTGGCTATGTTGAGAGCCGGCTGGCCATTAACCACACGGGTAGCCGCCGGCTGCTCAAACCCAAAATTAGGTTAACAATCCGCTTGCAAGGCGTTCCTTGCAGCATGGAGCTTGACTCCGGATCCGCGGTCTCCATCATTTTGGATGAGACCCTTAACTATATTAATAGCCGGAGCAAGCAGCGGATTAAATTACGGCCTACAAATTTAGCCCTGACCGACTTCCAGAATTTGCCGGTCAAGGTAAGGGGGGAGGCTACCGTTTCAGTGGGGTTTAAGGGTCACGAAGAGCACCTGGAGATTGTCGTGGTAGAGGGCCGGAGAGCCAGCCTGGTCGGATTGGACTGGTTTGAGGCCCTGGGAATCACCGTCTCCGGGATCCACCAGATCCAGGGAGACTCCGTCGAGGCCGTCTGCAAGGAGTTCGCAGACGTCTTCGACGGGACACTGGGCAGGTACACAGGGGCCCGCATCTCGTTCAAGCTTAACTCGAACGTTCCCCCTGTTAGGGTCCGGCCGCGGCAAGTCCCTTTCACGCTCAAACACAAAATCGAGTGCGAGCTGGATGAGCTGGTGGCCCATGGAATCTTAGAGCCCGTAGATGGGGGGGAGTGGGAAAACCCAATCGTTACCCCACTCAAATCCAACGGGGAAATAAGGATCTGTGCCGACTACAAGTGTTCGGTGAACCGCACCCTAAACCCGCACGCTTACTTGGTCCCCACGGTCAGCCATGTTCTCGCTTCCCTCCAAGGCGGTGCCATTTTTGCAAGGCTCGATCTTGCGCAGGCGTACCAGCAACTCACGGTTACCAGGGCAACAGCTGACTTTCAAACCATAGTGACACACAGGGGAGCGTTCCAGGTGAACAGGCTGCAGTTTGGGATCAGCGTAGCTCCTGGCATTTTCCAGGAAGTCATGGAGAAAACACTCAGGGGCATTCCACGAGTCTGCCCCTATTTTAATGACATCCTGATTGCAGGAGCATCAGCAGACGAGCTGGCAGGCAGGCTGAGGGAGGTACTGTCCAGGCTGCGCACAGCTGGCCTCAAGCTAAAGAGCAAGAAATGCAGCATAGGTGTTCCCTCCACAAAATTCTTGGGATTCAGGGTAGATGCCAAGGGAATCCACCCCACAGAGTCCAAGGTGAGGGCAATAAAACTGGCACCCACACCCAAGAACAAGGCGAAGCTACAGGCATTCCTGGGCCTGCTTAACTTCTATCACGCATTCCTTCCACACAAGGCAGCCATTGCAGAGCCACTTCACAGGTTACTGGACAAGCAGGCAGCATGGGTCTGGACTTCTGCCCACAACCAAAGCTTCAGGGCTTTAAAAGCACTACTGTTGGACAAGTCCACAGTAACCCATTTCATCGAGACAAAGCCCATATGCATCGCATGCGATGCATCCCCTTATGGTGTGGGCGCAGTACTCAGTCACCTCGAGCCTAATGGGGCTCAAATTCCCATAGCCTACTATTCCAGGACGCTGTCTGGAGCAGAAAGAAACTACGCCCAAATTGACAGAGAAGCCCTGGCAATCGTGGCAGGAATCAAAAAATTCCACGATTATCTGTATGGCAGGGAGTTCACTGTCTACACAGACCACAAACCACTCCTGGGCCTGTTCACGACGGACAGGCAGACGCCCTAAATTCTGTCCCCCAGAATGCTCCGGTGGTCCATCTTCCTTGCAGCCTACAATTGCAAGCTGGTGCACAAGCCAGGGAAGGAGATGGGCCATGCAGATGGCCTAAGTAGGCTACCCATTGACACCACTGAACCAGACCCGGCACTAGCAACACAGATCCTAGCTCTGCAGGAACTACCCGAATGCCCAGTCCATGCCAAGGACATTGCCAGCAACACAGCCACCGACAACATCATGAGCAGGGTATACGCACGGGTTTGCACAGGGTGGCAGGACAAGTCCCCGGGGCCTGAGTTCCAGGCCTATTTCACCAGGCGCAACGAGCTCTCCACGCACAGGGGTTGCCTCCTCTGGGGAAGCAGGGTCATTATTCCCACCGCAGTACGGGGCAGGGTACTGGACTCCTTACATGAGGGACACCCGGGGTGGTTAGGATGAAGGCCCTGGCCAGAAGCTACCTCTGGTGGCCAGGGCTGGACAAGGACATTGAGGAACGGGTCAAGGCCTGTTACACGTGCCAGAGGTCCAGGCCAGAAATGCCACACGCACCAGTACACAGGTGGGAGGCCACACACACACCCTGGTCCCGCATCCACATTGACTATGCAGGGCCATTTCAGGGCCAACTGTTCTTAGTAGTGGTGGACAGCCACTCCAAGTGGCTGGAGGTAGTCCCTGTTCCCAACATGACCTCGGGTAGGACAATCCAGGTGCTCACAGCTCTCTTTGCCACACACAGCCTCCCCGACATAATTGTGTCTGATAACAGGCCTCAGTTTACCGCTAATGATTTCCAGGCGTTCTTGAAGGCAAATTGGATTAGGCACGCCACCTCCATGCCCTTCCATCCATCGACCAACGGGCAAGCTGAACGGATGGTAGGGACGACCAAAGATGCACTCCGGCCCATCATTAGCGGGGACTGGCATCACAGACTGGTGAAATTCCTACTCGCCCAACACACTACACCATGCGTTGCTACCGGAAAGAGCCCAGCAGAACTTTGATGGGGAGGCGTCTCATCACCAAGCTGGACCGTTTACACCCGGACCGACTAGCAGCTGAGACGGATAGGCCACCACCACCACCATCATCATCATCATCACCAGCACACAGGGTTCTCAACGTGGGGGACCTGGTTTGGGCAAGGAACTACGAGGCAGGGCATCCATGGGTTCTGGGGACAGTGGTTGAGAAAACTGGACACCTCTCTTACATTGTAGGGGTGGAGGGGGACAGACACATAAGGCGTCACATTGACCAGCTCAGAGGAAGTGTCCCTGAGTGCACCACACACGCCCAACAGAACAGCCACACCCCAGGGGAGGTCAGCCCAACCGGAAACAACCCAGAATCGGAACCAGAGGAGGGCCTCCTGCAACCAGCTCTGCTCAACTCAGCACAGAGGCTCCACGAACCGGCTGTCCAAGTACAGGGCCAAGCCACGCCCAGATGGTCCACCCGGCCCCGCAGGACACCTGCCTATTTAGCAGACTATGTGTACAAGTGACCACCCCACAGTTGCCTTGAATTAACACATGTTGTATATAGTTAATATTGTTTATAGTTGTATGTGGTTCTTCTCTAAGGGGGGAGGGGTGTTATGTATGCAGGCACCTGCATAGCAACAGCCACCAGGGGGCGTTGGCCTGAACGGTTTTGGCGGGAAACCTAGTTTCGGCGGGAAACCTAGGGCCAACCCCATTGACTGTTCGCCCACCTGGCTAGGTATTTAAGGAGGCCAGGTAACCCTCATCCCTCAGTACGCTACCCCCTCCAATAAAGAGCTGAACACGTACTCCGGCTGGCGTCTCTTCCTTGCGTCGGACCCACTACACAATAATATGGATGAGGAAATGTACAGTGAAAATAAACTTCGTATTTACCAGTGTTTTAAATTCAAATAACCAGAAATGAAAGACAATGTTTCTCATTAGCATGTGAATGTCAACAATATCATATTCAGGAGACCTATATACTAACTTTTAAGAGATGGTGATAAATTAGTAAAAAAATAAATGATAAAGGGGAAGTCATTTCTTTTTTTTCTTTTTATACTATATTCTTTTTTCTTTCCTATTTTTCTTTTTCTATTTTTTCTTTTTATTCTTTTTTTAGTTTGTATTAGTTTTTATCTTTCAAATTGTAATTTTAATAGGAGTATAAAAAGGATATCTACATACTAATTACAGCTGGATTTTTCAGTACCTATTTATTTTATATACTGGTAACCATCTAAAGTCATTTTTCATTTAAAATAATCCTAGTATTATAATATATATCAATGCTAGCCATATTGTCAATGCAATACATAGAGTACACTATAATAATATTGGCAATATTGAAGAGAAAATGCAGTCTAGGTTCATTCTATGCTACTGAGCTTTCAAAACTGAGGAATCATTTGCATGTCTTGCTGGTCCCAGTAAAAAAAGCACTGCATCAACCTGTGGGGTTTTTTTTTGTTTGTTTTGAGGAATATACACATAATGGCATCCTCACACTGCCCGTTGTCCACCTCAAAGTGACCTTTGCCTGGTTATTTGTTACTGCCCTTCAAAACTGTGTTTTTCTCATCTCTGTTATTACAAATAGTGGCAACTGGTCAGTTTGTGACAAATCATTTGGTAAATCTGAAGAATGACACAGGCCTTAATCACTGGTTTTAGGAACATTGTCTTTTGCCTGCCACTGTGCCAAAAAGCCATCCCTCCAACATCTCTTGCCAACACATGGCAGAGAGGACAGGGAAAGCAGAAAAAGTGAAACAAATCTCCAACTTCCATGGGATTAGAAAGGGTGCTTTGCCCCCAACTTTTCCTTTCCTTCTCTTGGAAGGGGGTATTCTCTGCTCTACTTCTTTCTTCACCTGTTTCTGGTGTGGCTGGAAACTCTATTGAAACAGAGTAAGGTTGGAAGTATGGTCCAAACTTCTTGAAATGTCAAAGATTTTTGCAAGCTCCAGCATTGAACTAACATTACTGTATGGAAGAGCAGTGAATCATTCTTTTTATGTCTTGGGACCTGAGGCTTCTTTCTCACCAAGGCCGTTACATCAAATGGAGACTGCCAATTTGAATCTCAGACTGCATGGAGATTTCCTTGCCTTTGCAATCATCCCTTGTACTCGCGCAGAAACTTTCCACATGATTCAAAGGCTCCAGAAGGCAAAACACACAAGCTGCAACTGCAAGATTTAGGAGAAGACTGTGTAGCAGGTAATACCATTTATAATTCACTCATCACAGTATAGATTTATTAAAAAAACATACTTCTGACAATATTCGCCTGGTGATTGATATTTTTGATATCACAGCAGATACATTGGAATCAGATCTAATTTTGTTGGATGCTGAATAAGACTTCAATTTGATCCAGATTGAATTTATGAAGTGGGTTCTAAGAAAATAGGTATTCCCACCATCTTTTGTTTACTGAATTACAATTTTATGTCTTCACCCAGTTTTGCTTTTTGTTTTGTTTTGATGCCTTTGAGTCAATGCTAACTCCTGGTGATTGCCTGGAGAACTTATAGTGCTTTAACTACTGCACCAAACTAGCTCTCTTCACCCATTGTCTAGACTCTAGAGTTATTAGGTTGAGGCAGGCCATAAGGAAAAATATAAATAATACATATGGATGCTGTATGTCATAAATGTGAGGTAGGACACAAAAGTGAGGCATGAAGAAAAATGTGTGTATTAGTTAGAAGAAGAACAAGGAAATGGAAAATGTCAAACCACAAGTTCACCTGTGGGTCACATCTAATAAGCTAGCACACAGTTCAGTTGCAGCTAACCACATATGTCTCACTTGTAGCTAACCACATACATGGTACAGGAAACCTAGATGCTAGCAAAGAGACAAGGTTGCAAAACAATTTAGCAATGCAGAGGGGCTAGAAATGAGCTAGAAGGGGGCCTGTAATTCATGTAACCAATCAGAGCTCATAAGTAACATTTCCGTGTTTTGCTACTTTTGGAGACTATATATGTACTTGCTTTTCCATGACAAGGTGTTCAGACATTGCCTTTGCTTTTTGCTCTGAACCTTTTGCGCAAAAAAACCAAACTTCTTTTGATTCCAAGGTCTGAGTCTCTTGATTTTGCAACAAGGTACTGATTTATTTTTATGCCTATTATCTGATATCATGGCACTGAACAAGAATGCCTCTTATCTGTATAAATCTCCAATTTGGTTCTTGAAACATCAACCTCTTTTGTTAGAGAATCTCAAACTATTAAGGATGTAGTAATGCTCAACACTGATTATAAATTGTGCTTATATGCGGATATTATGTCTGTCCTTGATAATTATGCAACACGTTAAAAAAGCTTATCAAAGTTGTAAAGCAATATGGTTTAACCCTCTCAAAGAATGGTTAAAAAGGGATGGACATTAAATCTTTTATGTCAGTGTAAGAAATTTGAAGTTTCTTATGAGATCTGGTGTTCTCCAACTACAGCCTTGCTTTGGTTTCAAATCACTGTGTCAATATAATATTGGGTAAAAATACTAAAGGATATGAAATTTCTCATCTCACAAGAGCTTTGTCTCTTTTAAGAATAATTTTATATAGAGAGAAGCTTATTCTCCTGATTTTAAGAGTTTATCTATTTTTTGAAAGTATCTTTATTCTAACGAGAAGATGCAATATATCTCTCAGATGTTGATTTAATAATAAATTAAGCAGTGAATTTATTTTGTTTCATCATCTGTATCAGATAATTTTTTTCTGTTAATTGGTTTTCTTCTTTGGACACTGTTTAGCTTATTTTAATCATTACATTAGATTTTCCTTCTTCACTATATAATCACTACCTTTTTTGTTTTATAGCGCTGCAATTTTTTATAGTTCAATCTAAACAAACTTTAAGAAATTAAAGCTGCCACCGTCTGCCAGTACAGACATTATCATGCAGTATCGCCTCCACAGCAATAAAGTTATGCACCTCTCAGTCTTGTAAACGAAAAAATTTACTCGTTTCAACGTCGTATGAAATTGCGTCGCAAACCTTCGATTAGGGAACTACATCTCCCAAGATATCTTTCAGCCGGCCCTGCTGCGATTGGGTAGTAAGTACGTGACATCATCTGTTTTGACTCTGAGAGGTCACATGTTTGGGGTCTCCTTTGTTTAGAGTTGAGCTCGAACTTGAAAAAGACAAAAAGAGCAAGCGGCGAGCGAGCTGAGGAGAACGAAGCGGGAGGTTTGCTACTGGGACTCCCTAATTCCAGGAAAAAGCGACAGACAGGTAAACGTCTTCACTGAACTCAGTTGCTGAGAACTGAGCTGAATTCCCTGTGGCCAAAAATGTCATTGGGGGCCGGGTGATCATTTCTGTTTCAGCAGAAACACATTCAAAACAACAATACTAATGCCATTTATCTTAAACTGCTTGATTGTAGTGCTGACACTCGTCTGATAAGAAAAAATATATGACACCCCCCCCACACACACACGTGTTAAATGCAATGTAATGGAGTTTAAAATGTATGTGGATTCTTTGTAAAATCTGCCATACAAGAAAGGAAAATCCTTTGATATTATTATATGGCCGGAGAAAAGAATACTAGCGGTAATTTCTTTCTTCTGTAGCAAGCGCGAAAAAAAGACTCGTAGCACAACTCAGAACACCGTTAGTGCTGTCGAACGCTTTGTTTGTGCATCCAGAAAGGAAGTGGAATTCATCAGAAGGGGAAAAACAATATGCGTGGCGGCGGCGGCGGGTGAGGCGCGTAAAGCGGCTTTCCTTCTCGACCACTTCTTCGAAATGCGTAAATCTGGATTTGCACTGTTGGCGAGAATGATTTCGGCGACTTGTAAAGTGCTAGATTTCGTCTTTTTAAAGGAATCTTTTAAGAAACTTAAAAATAGATCTACCAACTACGGATTGTATTTTCCCCCTTCCTCTTTCTCGCTTCCAAATCGCGGTTGGACTTCTATTTCTGTTTGGACCGATCAGAAAGTTTTGGCCAGCAGATTTGGGTTCTTTCTGAGAACATCGAGAAATTCGCTCATTGTTTCCCCCTTACCCCCAACTGCTTTACAGTCCCTATAAGCTTCGTTTGGTGACCCTTCTACGTTTAGTGGCAAATGCACAGCCTAAGGAAAAAAACCTATATAGTCGCCCCTCTCCCGGGCTCATCGACACATTCCCGGGAGATCAATCCCTGTGCGTAGAACTCCCCCCCTTCCCCCCCCAATGAGGCGGTTGGAGAAATGGCTGTTGGCGAAGTGGCTGTTGGCTGGTCCCTCCACTGGACTAGACCAGTTTTTCCAAAGGGGAGGACAGAAATAGCTTCAGAAACCCTTAAGCCGACGACATTTTTTTTTAAGGGCGTTAGGCATAACTACTATGACTTACATGAGGGAAAAGAAAAGAAAAAAAGGAGACGATGAAAAGTAGGTACCAATCTAAACGAGTTTTTCCCAAGTTGCTTCTCCCTCCCCAAAATATTGCAGCTTCCTTCTCCATCTTGAGAACTGAAGGAAAGGCTGCTGCTGATTGGAGGACACCCCAGCTGAAGACGAAGGAAGAAGTAGTGAGCGTGCTTGGCAAAATGGTATTCTCTAATTGGACCTAAAATGCGGGGAGGCGGGTCTTGCTTCCTGATCTCTTCGGGTGAAGGTGAATTGGAGGATGTGTTTATGCAAGCTCCGCTTGGCGGCTGCTCGGGTTCGACTCGAGGCCAGTTGTGCAACAGCTGGTGGCGCTGATTAGGAGTTACGAGGCGGTCGTGTTCCTTTAAGGTTTCTAAGAACTTCGTCTGTTAAAGTCAGCGGGGTGCTGGCGTAACCGCGAAAGGTTTTGTGTCTCTGAACCGAATTGCCCTAGCGCTCTGGCAACCTGAGCCTCTTTCCAGATGGGCCGCAGGGAAACAACGCGGAATTTCATTTATCAAGACACCTTACACCAGGGGTCTTCAAACTTGGCCCTTTTATGACTTGTGGACTTCAATTCCCAGAATTCCTCAGCCAGCTTTGCTGGCTGAGGAATTCTGGGAGTTGAAGTCCACAAGTCATAAAAGGGCCAAGTTTGAAGACCCCTGCCTTACACGCTCGATCCTTAGAAATACGAATACAAACGTGTAACTTAATGGCATCGAAGTCGTCCCGAAACTATAAGTGGGTCCACGTACATTCTTCACTGTGTGTAGAGCTACAATTTTGTAAGACGGAAACCCCCGTATATGAGCTTGGTTTGTTCTTAGGGAAAGAGTGCCTCTGTTGATTGATGTCCGGTATTTGGTTTTGGAAATCTCTTCCAATAATACATTGAATTGCCGTAGAATTGTTGCGCTGGATTTATAAAACTTTACGCAGGAAAGAAAGTAATTTTGGAGGCTTCTTGCAAACCAAGAAAATATGAATCTGCTTTCCCAAAATAGTATAGAGTAGCAAAGCTTCACATCATAAAACATAGATTTCCCCCCCCCTTCCATTCAATCATGTCTAATTCGCAGAGACTGGATGGATGGGTCAGCTGCAGGGTTTTTGGCAAGGTTTTTCAGAAGTTATATGCCTCCCTCTTTCCCAGAATTGAGAGAGAGTGACTGGCCCAAGGTCACCCAACTGATTTAGTACCCAAGGTGTGAGTAGAGCTCATAGTTTCTAGCCCCATGCTTTCACCACTACATCAAATTGGCTCCCTGGTAGAAATTAAAGAACCTAAAATGTACATTTTTATAGTTGGCCTAATTTATTTTTATCTATTTTTAGATATTTTTATCCTGCCTTTATTATTTTTATAAAAACTCAAGGCAGTGAACATCCCCAATATTTCTTCCTCCTATTTTGCCCACAACAACCCTGTGAGGTAAGTCACTGGCCCAAAATCACCCAGCTAGCTTGCATGCCTGAGGCAGGACTAGATTACATTGTCTCCTTTTAAGTCGGGTGCTTTAACCACTACACCATAGTGTCTATCAATTATTTCATTTAACTCATAGTGAAATGTAAAGCAGTAAATACTACACTACTAATTATTATCCATTATTTTGTTACTTTATATAATGATACCAGTTTTCATGATTGATCTGTTCAATGTTTGGATGAGAAAGTGATGGGAAATTCTAGCGCTATAGAGTTCTATTTGAAGAAGACTTTGCTTTTTTTCCTTTTTTTAGAGCAACAAAGAAGAAAATACAGTTGCTTCATCTTAAGGAGTTATAATTTCAAATTTATGTCCAGGAAAGAAGGGATCAGAGTTCCAGGGCTAACTTGAGATGAATATGATGAAGTAGAATTAGACAGACTTAAAGGAAGTAAACATCTTTGGTTCCTGTAATTTACCTAATCATTATATGAGGACTGTACTAATTCTCTGCAATATTTGGTAGGTAAAATCAAGCAACTTAAAGTAATATTTTCACAAAAACTACAGTGGAAGTAAAGAGGCATGGAATTGATAAGTGAGATTTATCATTTTAACTCTGTGGTAAAATAATTTAGAATGCTTTAGGCTATCCACATACTTTCTACCTTAATCATTAAACAGAAACATTTAATTTGCTTGCCATAAAGGGTTTTAAATGCAACAACCAGCAAAATGAATTAAGCCCAGAAATCTACTGGCAATCAATACGACTTCAGGAGTAGTAGTATTCTTACTTGAAAGGTACAAGACAGCTGGTTTGGAAAAGGAAGTCATCTTCTACCTAGATATGCTGGTAAACATCAGTGGGACACACAGCTAGAGAAACACTGACCTATTTTAACCATCACTTTAACATAATAAAATAGGTGCTTTGTTTTGTTAGCCCAGTGGTCTATTCAATAATGCTAGTTTAAAAAATAATTGGTAAATGTTATGTCTAAACCCTGTGTATGCACATTTAGAATAGAAAAAATTTGAATAAATTTTACTTTTTTTCTTAACTTCATGAAATTTCTACTACTGTAATGGTTATCGTCTTCCAGAAAGAAACACACCTCTAGTTCATTTTGTTGTTTACTGAAATAAAACATCCATGTCTAACTAACATATTCACATTGTTTCAGATTCAAAGGTTTTAGTGGTGTTCAGGTTCAAGTGTTAAACTGAGAAAGAACTTCCGTTTTGTTAATTCAGAAATTAAAGGAATGAATATTTGTTAACCTAAGTAGAATTGATACAATTTGCATGAGTTGAAGAGGACAGGACTAAATGAAAAGACTTTCGATCTTTCCCTTTATGCTTATCTACCTTGCCTCAATTGTTGGATGGCTGCCAGTAATCATTAATACGTCAGCAGTCCAATTATAGGCTTCTAAGATTTTCTGGATTACTATTTCATATTTATTTTCTCTCAGGTCATGGTTTTAACGATAGATAAACATAAAATTCACTACAGCCTACTTAAGAAAATCTTCAAATATTACAATACAAATGTTTCTCATGTATCTTCACTAATTCTATTGACAATATTTTTTCTACAATACCAAATAGAGTTCAAATGAATTATTTGTAATTACTAAAGCCCTGTTAGCTTATGCTGACCAGGGTGGTCAGTAACTAGGCATATTTTCCAAGAGAATTCTGTAGGTTTTCTTTTTCTTTCTCCCAGTTTTCCCACCAGAGATCTATAAAGAAAAATTACTAGTGTTTTTAAATAGTGGGTCCAGTGTGAGAATGGAGATGTTTGGATACAAAACTATCCCCATCTTGCTTCTATATCTTTCATTTTGATGTATATTGGATGTATATGCAAACAGTTCTTCATAGCTAAAGTGAAAGTGATACTTATGAGGTTGTAGGCAATTCTCCCTCCCCATAACACCTCTTCATGTAATAGTATTTAATCTCCCTTCAAAGGTCTTTCATTCATTTATTCAATATATTCTGTAAAATATTCATGTGTTAAAGAACTATCAGGATTGGTTAGTTTAGCAAAATAGCTTTAAGACAGGAGAGTTTAGCTTTTGAGAAATTTTTTGATCCTTTTGACTAAGCAACACTAGTCTTTATTGCATGGCTAACCCAATGTTTTATTTATTGTAATAATGTCTTTGTACAGTAGTCTGAAATATTTTTAAAATATCCATTTTTAGCACCAAGAAGATATTCATCACATCTATTCTCCATGATTGCATAAACAGTTGATGTAACCATGGTACTAATACTGGGGCGCAGATTGAACAGAGGGGATAATCGGGTCCAAGAATCCCCAGTCACCAAGCGTAAAGTTTTTGAAATGGACCCAAAGTCTTTATCAGGCCATGAGTTCTTTGACTTTTCTTCTGGATCATCCCATGCTGAAAGCATACTTCAGATCTTCAATGAATTTCGTGACAGTCGCTTGTTCACAGATGTAATAATCTGTGTTGAAGGCAGAGAATTTCCCTGTCATCGTGCTGTTCTTTCAGCTTGCAGCAGCTACTTCCGAGCTATGTTTTGCAATGATCACAGAGAAAGTCGGGAGATGTTGGTAGAAATTAATGGAATTTTTGCTGAAGCCATGGATTGTTTTTTACAATATGTATATACAGGCAAGGTAAAAATCACCACGGATAACGTGCAGTACCTGTTTGAAACGTCAAGTCTGTTTCAGATAAGCGTTTTGCGTGATGCATGTGCTAAGTTCCTAGAAGAGCAGCTAGATCCTTGTAACTGTCTAGGAATTCAACGTTTTGCTGATACACATTCTCTGAAAACACTCTTTACAAAATGCAAAAATTTTGCACTGCAAAATTTTGAAGATGTGGCCCAGCATGAAGAATTTCTTGAACTTGGAAAGGATGAACTTATTGATTACATTTGCAGTGATGAACTGGTTATAAGCAAAGAGGAGATGGTGTTTGAAGCAGTTATGCATTGGGTGTACCGGGCTGTGGAATCCAGGCGCTCAGTTCTACAAGAAATTCTCACACATGTGAGACTGCCTTTGTTACATCCTAACTACTTTGTTCAGACAGTGGAGGTAGATCAGTTGATCCAAAATTCACCTGAATGTTACCAATTGTTGCATGAAGCAAGAAGGTACCATGTCCTTGGAAATGAAATGATGTCTCCAAGAACTAGACCACGAAGGTAAGATGATCTGCAGAGTAGCTCTCTGTTGCATTCCAGAATAGTTTCTTCATTATACTTCTATTCAGGGTGTTCAGCTACTATATAGTTCGATTTGCACATGGAAAAGTGTGTATGCTGCTCAGTCACTACTATTTAACTGCCTATGCTAAAGAGAGTAATTAAGTGATTTCTGTTTGCTGGTCATGTTGTCCTATGTGAACCACAGTCCAAAAAAAAAACCTAGAGAGTGCCAGCTTGGATGGAGCTTACAGGTTTACTTCACTATTGTCACTAGTAGGAAGAATCAAGCTGGTGTGCCTGGTTGCTCAATTCTATTCTCATTCATATACTGACTTAAATTCATTCTGTCTAATTATTTACTTCTGACCTGAGCCAGTACTATCAGTCAGTAAAGGTATATCTGGAAATCATCAGGTTGCTTAACGATGTTTTCAAATGTGTATGTCGTTTAGGAAGAGTTTTTCTTGCCTCACTATTTGGTTAATATGAGAACCTTTTCCAAATGTTTATTTAAGTGGGCAAGACTTTAGTTCTTTTTCTTAAATATAATGCTTCAGTCAATTTTAGGTAGTGTTGCTAAAATGTTAAAAGTATTGAAAGTATAAATATATTTTGTGTTTATAGATCAACTGGCTACTCTGAAGTTATAGTTGTTGTTGGAGGTTGTGAGCGTGTTGGGGGATTTAATTTGCCATATACAGAATGTTATGACCCAATGACAGGAGAGTGGAAATCCCTGGCAAAATTACCAGAATTTACAAAATCTGAGTATGCAGTTTGTGCTTTGAGGAATGACATCCTTGTTTCAGGTAATAATTTTATTTGGGGGGAGGGAGGTGTAATACCGTAGAAAAAATACTGCTATTTTAAAGAATGTGTCTTTTTTAATATCTATTTTACTATCAATGTGCATTGGAAAATAGCTCAGTAAAGTGAACATAGAGGTGACTTATGTATCCATTTCTGAATAACTCTGAAAAGTCTTCATTTATATATGTTAATTTCAAATGTAAGGTATGTTCAACTTCTGTGTTCAACCTGTATATCTATCTGATCTGGTTTTCACTGAAATATTATTCCAGGAAATGTTCTTTGATTAGAAGAGTTTTATATCCATTACTTTGTGGTCAAGAAGTTTTGAAAGTATATAATTGTTCTGCATTTTATCTTTAGTAGTATAAACTAGAGGTTTACAAAGCATTTCACATTGAAACAGTTTGAATTTGATGTGGTCATTTTGAAAACTCTGGCAGCATTTTGTATTCAGAACAGATATTTTAAGCTTTCTGAATCTCAAACAATTCCAAAATGGTCAAAGCAACATATCTAGCTTGAAAGAACCTTTCCAGATTCATAACAGAACATTTCAAACTTCAAACATTTCATACTCATTAGAAGGCTTTATAAACTCCCTGCAACATAGTAATGCATTTTCCACAGTGAGGCCCAATAGTGACAATGCTTATCTAATAATAACCAGGTTTTTTTTCCAATAAGGTGGAAGAATCAATAGCCGTGATGTATGGATTTATAATTCTCAACTTAACATTTGGATCAGAGTCGCTTCTTTAAATAAAGGGAGATGGCGCCATAAAATGGCTGTCCTCCTTGGCAAGGTAAGAGATCTTTATTAAAGATACTTAATTTCTTAAATATAGTTGCAATAAAACACTAACACAAAATCACATTGAATTCTCTGTCTTAAAGATGAGGTTTGGTGTTGAAACATGTCATTTTAATCTGGTTTGTGGATATACTGTATACATTTGATGCAGAGTTGCTGTTGAAAACGGGTTTTTCAGTGTCACTTTTCTTATTTAACAAGCAGCCTTACTTATATCTTACTATGATAGACACACACACACACACACACACACACACACACACACACAGAGAGAGAGAGACAGAGAGAGAGAGAGACAGAGAGAGAGAGAAACACATACTTTTTATAGCCAAAGGACAGAAACAGAAAATATTGCTAAAGATAATGAAATAAATCAACATATTGAATAGCCTCAAGATAGCAAGCAAATGAAGTTATAAATATGGGATATGTTGTGTTTCATGTTTTCTGTTTTCTGCTGCTACACAATATTGGATATAGTCCGAGTTGAAGAGAATTTGAAGTCATGTGAAGTGTTGCATGTTCTTCCTGGGTGATGGAAGTAGAAGTAAAATAGGCATTACAAATGTCCTTTCAGGTTTTGTGTAACTGCATTTCTGTCACTAAAAAAATTAGAGGACAAACATGCGGATAACGTTTTCTACATATTCTAACAGGTGTATGTGGTTGGAGGATATGATGGGCAAAATCGGCTGAGTAGTGTGGAGTGTTATGACTCTTTTTCCAATCGATGGACAGAGGTAGCTTCACTTAAAGAAGCTGTCAGTTCTCCAGCAGTTACCAGTTGTGTGGGCAAACTGTTCGTGATTGGTGGAGGTCCAGATGATAACACATGCTCTGATAAGGTTTGGTATTTGAATTAATTTTTCTCACATTAGTAATATTTAAAAATAATATTTTTAAACTACACACACACACACACACACACACACACACACACACACACACGGAAGTAAATAACCCTGTATAAAGTGCTAAAAAAGTAAGAGGGTAATGAAAGAAATTAAAACTATGGAATAAGTAAATAAAAAGAAATAGAACTAACACTATATCATTTGCTATTTTTCCATATATTTCTATCCTTGCAAAGCATTTTTGCTCCCACTTTGTCCATGTATCACTTCATATATTCTCAGTTCATTCATTTTTTTCCTTTTTTCCCCGAATTAATCTTCATTTATTCACTTGTATGACCAGATCATTTGTATCTACTTATAGTGGTTTCTCATTTGTGAATAAAATCCATAGTCAATCATCACCATTCTTGACTTTTTTTAACCACACATACTTTTTATTTTATTAAAGATTATAATTATAATAGGCACACTAATACAAAGATGGAAGAATAAAAAAGAGTAGAAGGTGCAGAAAAAATAGAAAAAGAAGAAAAAGAATATAGTATAGAAAAAGTAAAGAAATATATAAAGAAGCTACTCCCCACCTTCATCACAAGTATAAACAACTTTAGCAACTTACAACTTCCTCTTAAAATACAAGAAATGATTCCTTCTCATACTCCATCTCTTCTCTATAAATAAATTAATAAAGTATGGTCATTTTAGCCATGGTGTCAGCAAAAATTCCATTAAGAGATACCAGAAATAGCAATATATCTTGCTCATAAATAACTTCTTTATTTGTTAAATTAATTTGCTGCCCATCTCACTGGCAGTTTACAACAGTAAAATGGGGAAAATAATAAAAAATGTAAGCATAATAGCAAAGCAATGAAACAATAAAAATAAAAGTGTAACAATATGAATTAAAAGATGGGCAGAGGGGAAGCAGGAAGTGCAGCCTCCATTGTGGTGCTCTCCCCTTTTGGGTCCCCAGGCTAACGGACAGAGCCAAGTCTTCTGGCCCTTGTGGAATGATAGAAAGGTTGGGGCGAACCTCACCCCAGCAGGGTAGGATGTTCCAGAGAGCTTTATATTTTATAACTTTATACTATTGCAGAAGTTTTCATTTTGTTTTCTTTGTCCTTTCTCACAAAATTCTTCAAAACAAGCATGTTTTATAAATCCAATATAGGAAAATTATCCAGTTTACTCTCTTGGTTTATTATTTGCATATCCATTTTAATTATTAAACATCAGCCATTTCCTTTGTTTGTGGAGTGTCACATCTTTTTCCATGTCAAGAATGGAAAAGATACCCTCGACTCAGCTTCAGTCTTGTCTTGTAAAACCTGTTCCTCTTCCATAACATCTTTTAGTCAGTCCCTCCATAGAGTCACGTGTCTCTGATAACACATTTAATATTAACTTCTGAACCCATTTTTCAAAATAATGTCAGTTAGACTATTCTGCTCCATTCTGTAAATGTAAATCAAGTCTGTTTTTTTAATTATAATGTTTAATTACCTTTAGTGTCCAATTTTTAAAATCTTACTTTAAAAAAAAATAAAAGCATTGTTCCACAGGAAGGATTCTTTATAATAAATTCCTAACTCTTATTTCAAATTTATCTGAACCCTTGGTCTGTTTGTAACTTTCTAAAATCAAAATTTTAATCATGTTTATTGGTTGGTTATTCCAAAAATTGTTTTTAATTTTAAACTTGTAAATTTTTGTTTTGCTGAGAATTGAAGGGACACTCAGCCAGTGCTGGCAAACTTGCCAATCCAAAGGTTTTTAACCAAAAAGCAGTTAACAAATAATTTTAATTTTGAAAGTGATTAGAAAATAAATATGCCAACCCGGTGTCCTTTTAAAGACAGTAGACTGTGGTTTGAGCACGATGGCTACTCCCTCATGTCCCACAGCTCTAAAACCTCAAGAGACTGCAATCTTGCAATCTCCTCCCAAGGAACAGCTGTCTGCAGCACATCTTAAGTTTCCTTGTCCAGAGAGATTCATAAAGCCAATTGCTACTTCTCTGATCCAATGTACTTACTGATTGCTTGACTTATTTTTGAACCATTATGTAAAATAATACATTTTACACATTTTGGTTTAAAGGGAATTCTTTTAACAGGAGTACAACTGAGGACAACTTGAGCCTATTTTACTCTTGGGTGAAGATTAGGTAAAGGCAGCATCATGACTGCAGGGGGGGGGGGGGGAAGGTTGCCAAGGCGGATTTATGCTGTGGTTCAGTATAAGTGATAACAGAGCTTGAAAGTGATGATTTCTCTGCAACAAATAGTTTTCACTACTTATACATGAACAAAGAGAGAGAGATTCCTCAATTTGGTCAAGGTTCAGTGGCTCCAGATTAGGAAGCCTAATGGCTTACAAGAGTCTGCAGGCCAGAATATTTTCCTTTCAGAATTTCACATATTAAACTGACTTGCTTTCAAGTTTATATTTTAAAATGCACTTTAAACCATAAGTTTAACTATGTTGGATCCAGATAACAAACACACTGAATAGCAAAGAATTTAAAAGCAAGCTTGCTAGAGAAGGTGAGAGGGCATATATATGAACCCAGGGAAAGGCAAGTCTTATTTTTCTCAGGATAAACTGTGATTCATTAAGACATTCAAGTACATCTTTTATTTTTAAACAATTATACTTGCTAACTAAGCCAAAAAGAAAGTATGCAAATTTTATAATTCTTATGGTAAATGAAGGATAATTTTTGATTTGCTCATTATTTATTACATCACTTAGTGAATGATGTTAAGAATCAAAGGAAGCGGAATTTATAAGTACTATATAATATACCAAAGAGGTGCTAAAAACTAACATGTATTTCCTTCTCTTAAGGTTCAGTCGTATGATCCTGATACTAATTCTTGGCTCCTCCGTGCAACAATCCCCATTGCGAAGAGATGTATTACAGCTGTATCATTGAACAATCTCATTTATGTTGCTGGAGGACTCACAAAAGTGATATATTGCTATGATCCACTTGAAGATTATTGGATGCATGTGCAGAACACGTTTAGCAGACAGGTAACAACTAAAAAAAGGCTCATATGTACAAATAAAAATATGTTAACATAACATGATTAAGTGCAAAATTAGGAAATCTTTTTATTTCTGTGATACATATTCGCTTTTCATGAAATTGATACTGGAGCATTGGGGTTTTATTCCATAGGACAAAGTGAATTTTGCCATCATGCTGTAAAGAAGTAAGCAAGTTTTTCCAATTTAGGTCTCCAAATATACTGGATTTATTGGCTAGCATCATAATTTCGATGGGAAATTATGGAAGTCCAATATATTTGGAGGGCACAAAATGGGAAAGTTTGGCTTAAAGGTATAATTCAGCATAAGAATAACTGAAATATCTGGAAAGTATTATGATGGTGCTATCCTGGAAGTTTGCAGAAACCATCTCTGGACTGAGCTTGATACTTGATGGTTTTCATTAAAAAAAATTGCTTCATTTAGAATTTTCCCATATTAATATCTATAAGAGGCAGAAAGCATGATACAAAAGTTTATTGACAGGGAATATGCCAAGCCCAAGCTTAAGAAAAGAAATCTACAAAAGAATGATTTAGTACATTTCTAGCAAAGCAATTATTTTAACATAATTTCACTCTTTCTTTCTCTTTTTGATCTGATGATCAGGAAAACTGCGGTATGTCTGTCTGTAATGGGAAAATCTACATCCTTGGTGGGAGAAGAGAAAATGGAGAAGCCACAGATACTATTCTTTGTTATGACCCTGCAACAAGCATCATTACAGGAGTAGCTGCCATGCCCAGACCAGTATCATACCATGGCTGTGTGACTATTCACAGATACAATGATAAGAAGAATTTTTGAGTAAGAAATTAGGCTCATATTACTGCCAGGATTTTTAGGATTCATTTTAAGAACAGCAAAGCAGCCTTTTCCGAAGTGTCAGATGGAAAGAAACACTGTTGTGTTTGAAGTCTGAAATGTAATCAGACTTGATTGTTAAATATTTCCCATAGTTACAATTTTTAACTTCTTCTGAAATCATTAACAGTTGATGTTACTAAATAGATCATGCTCATGTCCATACTGTATTTTTTCAAGTTTATTTCAAATAGTTTCACCTGTATTTTTCATATTTTTAATGTGATAAGTACTGTTTACTGTCAATGTGAAAAACTGAGTTTATATATGATTTATGTGTAAATGGTTTAAGTAATATTTACCTTTTATTTTCTTTCATTAATTGAATTTATAGAGCCACTGTTAGAATAATGTTTAAAATATATGAAAATAATATACGTTTATGTTGTCTCACATCATCATGAAAGACTTTTCATCAGAAAGCATATTAAAAATATTTAGGTCCATCTGCATGTAGAATCACTCAGTTAAAGGGGTGTTTCATTTTTGTTAGTATGTGATTACTTTTCATTTTACTTGTAAATGAGGCCTTAAAACATCTTAGTTACTTACTTAGTTATTTGCTTAGTTACTTTTTAATCTTCAGAATTTCCATCTGAAATTAAGTATCACATCATAGCTGTCCATCAGAAGCCCAAAGAAGCAATAATTAGAATTAAACTCTGCCACTCAATATGTTGGGCTTCAGTATTGTTCCCAAATTGTTAAATGGCAACTTTAGATTTAAAAAAATACAATAGTAAGGAGCTTTTGCTTAAGATACAGTAAAACCAATGAACAAGCAGTTGATTAACCATTGCCTTCTATTAAAGAATGAAAGCATCTGCCATGTAGTTGTTATTAATATTTTTCCAGGTAGCATCTCTCTCTGACATTAATCATTTTCTGAATTCTGTTTTTTTTCCTGTAGCATACCCTGTACAACTTGAAAAAAATGCCATATTTTAGTATAGGAAATGCATATTAAAACACGATTTCTAGGTGTGAAAATGATAAGTATACATGTCACCAGCACTTTTGTGTTGCATATTACTGTGATCAGTAGTTGTATGATAAGCAGTATTGTATGACAGTACAAGAACATGTTTTACAAGGAAAATTCATTGTTATTTTGTACATCGTTTCCTTCTTGAATATTTTCCACATAATTTTTACACTGCTGTGAATATTACGAATTTTCCTTTGAGATTCTAGCATAGGTAAGTTATGTATATTCTTTTTCCATCTCCATTTTTACATCTGTTGGTTATGTTCATGTTCATACAGTTGCTTAACTAGACTATAAGCCTTAATCTCCCACATTTAACCTTATCAGAACCTGAGTGAAGCAAGTTTCCCTGAAAAATATGCCTGATTAAATAGTTTTAGTGGATTTTCAAGCAATTATATACTATGTGACATTTCTGGTACCTTGGAATTTATCATACTTTTGTTTTAACGAGGATATGGCTCAAAATCATTTATTTAGTAAGTGCTTTCTTTTCTATTTGTGTGTTTGCAGTAGGTACATTTAAATACTTTTAGCATTGACTATACAGTACTTCTATTATTGGAAGCATTTGTGCTGATGTGCAATAGATTATACATATAATTTTTCAGTAATATATGAATTAACAGTTAAATGATTTTGGTTTCTGTAACTAGAAAACTCCAGTTAAGTCGTTTTGCTCCAGCAGTGAAACAAGAATAGATTTTTGTTGAAATCAAAGGGGTTGTTTCCCCTCTTGATTTCATTGGGAAGCTATTCTGTTAGTGAAGAGAAATGCACTGCATTTCACCAATAACATAAAAATTCATTAAGGGAGAGCTGGGCAACCTGTTCCTTTGACTCTCCTTTTGCACCCCACTGTTGCAACACTGGGCACTGTTTCTGAAAACTTACAGCAATTTTTCCTGCCATTTCAAGGGCAATAGCAAACAAAAACTATGGAGTTTTCTATAGCAAGCCCTATCAAAGTTAAAAATTGGGAACTCCATGAATTCCCTTAAAAACATCCTCTTGTCCACATATGTGACATGTTCTCCTGTTTTGTAACCCTTTATTCCTTTATCCTACAAAATCCATTTCAGTGTGTCTCTTGGCCATTAAATTCGCTACTTTTGCATGAAATATATCACTTGGCAGGAGATTGTTGTTAAAACTGTAAAAACATTCATTTCTATTTTGAATGTACAAAGTTCACAAATGGCTGAACCAACTGGACTTAACAGTATCTTTTTTTGTTGGCATCTATTTTGGAAAAGTTCCATTTAAAAACATAGATACGGTATGGTAATGGTATATGTACCTCTACTTGGCATGTTTGCTTGCTTATTTTCAGCTATAGTGAAGATATTTTTTTTCCTTAAAACCACCTTGCAACTACTGTTGGGTCGTATTTGACTATAATTAACTTCCAAGAAATTCCTGTTAATAGTTCTTGAATGAACCAAGTTGCAAATATCTATTTGAAAATGTCAACCAATGCATGTCACTTGTTTATACAGCTTCATAGATTGTGCCAAATAAATCTTGCTTGCCATCTACAGGAAATTTGCCCTATTTTACATTTTGGTTATTTCTATTTTAATTTCACATGCTTACTGTTTTGCTTAAATCCACTCAATCCAATTGAAAGGGGCATAGCAGGAAAAAAAAGTCACCTTATAGATATTTACATATTTCAGTAAGAATCACTACAGGTATATAATCTATAGTTTACTTGATTTTATTGTAATATACTGGATTTTTTCCCCTATAACTAGTCACTGGCCTACATTTTGATGCTAACAGTTGCCCATTGTTTGATTACAGTTATCAGCACCTTAGACTCATAAGGCCCATATACTTTTGTAGCATAGCATTTATAAGCCCATTCTCTTAAAAACTCAGTAACTCAAGGGAAACATCTTTTCATAACCTTAAAGCATCCTTTTGCAAGTCATTGTTTCAAAAGTCATTTCCATTTGTGTGTACTTGCAGAGCTGCTTTGTTTTGTTAGTATGTCCCAGTTGAAGTATCTGAGTATGTAACATGCACACTCAGACAGCTGGGATGTGATGTGCAATCTCTCTGGAAGACAGATGACTGAATACTTTGAAAGGGTTTAATCCACACAGGCCAATGATTTATTATGCATTTCTCCCAAATGCTTTGCAAAATCTTGCCATGTTACTTCATCAGAGTTGTGGAATCTGTATTCTTAATCAGACATCCTGCTAACTTATCCCAATCTTTGAAAAAGAAAGCATTTTCCTTTGGCCTTTTCATCCCTTTATATAATTCTACCATGTGTAAAAAGTGAACAGTGTAATAAGTAGAATATAAAGTAATCTCTCAATAAATTTATGCCTGATGTTATATTTAAAAAGTCTATGCAACTATTCTGAGGGAAAAATAAAGCAGATGACTTTTATTCAAATATACCTAGAATTATTTTCACAAAGTTCCAATTTTTGTAAATAGGAACCATTGTTAATGTCTAATGTATAGTAAGTTTTTGTAGGTTGAATAATTGCAAACCAGCAACTAATCTTGATCTTGCAGTTTTTGTGTGCTTTATATTGTAAATAAAAATGGTTTTGTTACTATTTCTAAGATGCATATTTAATGTGTATTTAAAACTGTACTATTCTGTAATACTCTGTACTTAGCCTTTTATAGTTGTGGAACAGCAACCTGCTTGTGATTTTGACAGGTTTTTTTTCTGTTTACATTAAAATTGAAACAAATGGTTGTAACAAATGCAGAGAATGAATGTACACAATAGTAATTCAGTAGATAACAAATGTGCATGTTTAATATATATTCCAGGATGTCCAGGTAATGTATGTGCCCCACAAAACATATGTGCTGCACAAATTATTCATTTACTCCAAAGGCAGTCCCATCATATTCAGTTTTCCACATTTGGTATTAAGAATCTGCTGCTAATTGCAGTTTTCCTATTGTGTGTGTGTGTGTGGGGGGGGGGAATTACTCACTGTAGAAACTGACTTTCTATCCTTCGCAGATTGCTTGATCTTTGTTAATGAAGATCTTTCATTTGTGAAGGATTCCAAAATGGTTGGAATCCAGGCAGCAGCATGCTAATACTAAACAAAACAATTTGCATGTGAAATTTTAAAAATAGCTGAATATTAACTCGGAAAATGTATTGATCACTGAATTATGTGTCTGAAGTTATCCTGGAAATACTTTTAATTAGATTGCTACCTAGTTCTTAAAAGATTGCATCTATATGAGCCCCTTCCTGAAAATTTAGCACAGGGCTGAACAACATATATGTCTCGTGACACTTCAACATCCCATTTTCAAAAGCCCAACAAACCTGACTATGTTGACAGCATGATTTTTATTTTGTTTTTGTTTTTGAAATACCATTAGAAGTGGAA
The DNA here is from genome assembly GCF_964194415.1 of Vipera berus. Taxonomy (NCBI): domain Eukaryota; kingdom Metazoa; phylum Chordata; class Lepidosauria; order Squamata; family Viperidae; genus Vipera; species Vipera berus. The sequence goes on from NC_138207.1 coordinate 45,089,625, forward strand.
GCAGAAGGTCTCTAGGAGTTAAATTCTATTTATACCTTTAATCTGCCCAAATGAGCAGAAATCTATCACTTCCTATGAGATCCCCAGGCAATCTTGTATCTAACCAAGGAAGAGTGCAGCAATTTCCAATTCTTGGAAAGCCACCCCTCTCTATTATAGCATATTCTATTTCACTGCATCATCGCGTATCCTATCATGTTTGAAAATCATGGAAAATTTACAAGAGGGAGTTTACCATCCTGAGTTACATGAAGGTAGACCAAGTTAAGTTTCACTTTTTCTGATACAAAATTTGTCCTTTATGAATTTCCTGTTATAGAAGGATTTAGCTGAAAAATGAACACTCTGAAAATACACTTTTTTCTCTTGTCAACTTTTGTGAATAGAGAAATACTACAGGTTAGATGACAGCTAACCTCATATGAAACTTACTGGGTGAAGTCTTCAGTTATACCATAAAACACTGAACTAGGGACAGTAATTCTAATGATTTGGTCATTTTTATTGTACTTACCAATATGCTTTATAATCACACTGTCATCTTTTATTGAATTTATTTTTTTTAGCTTGCATTATGATACTGGAGTGTATCGGTAGGTATTTTAATGTTATGTGTATGTATTTATAGGTATGTGTGATTTTTTTTGATGATTGCTTATAAATGATTCTTTTTAAAGCTACTATGGGTTGTAGCAAAATGTGAGGGTGAAAAGCATTTGATTGTAGTTTATTTGCATAATTAATCCAAAGAACTGAACTGTATATTGTAAATAAATCCATTTTAGTATAATCTTTCCCCCAAAGACAAATTCAGAATAAACAGTGCTAATTTGCATCATTCTGGTTTCCTATTTCATTCAAAAATTTAGATCTTTATTATGTGAATGTATATTACTTATTTGATTTAGAGCTCGCTTTTCTGACAATTACAGGACCCTAAAACTGAACAACATTGTAAAATAAAACAGATGGTCTTTCATATATTTAGTATTTAACCACTAAGGCTCTAAAAGTACATGTACTTTGTACTGTATACACTTGTACTTTGAAACATATTCAGAAAACCATTAGTAGCCAGTGCAGGATTTTCAACATGAGAATCTGTTCTCAGTTGCTACAGTATTCAGTATTCCAATCAACACATTTTTCACCTTCTAAACAAAGCATGTAGCAGAAATTGTTTCAGAAAGAATACTAGATGCAGCTACAGAAAGTTATTCCTTGGCACTGCTTCCACCTGACTATCAAAAACAGCTGAGACTGAAAGAACAATCTCAAACTTGAGATTTCAGGAGCAGTACATCTCTATCTCCAAAAGGATACACTTTGATCCTACTAATCAACAGCACATTTAAGTTTTTTTTAAAGAGCATGCTACCATATAAGCAACAATGGCCACAAATTACTCAGTTCTTGCAGAAGGAAACATTTATGTTCCTAATGTTTAAAAGATCTTAGTTCTACTGGGGAAAATACAATTTCCATAGCAATTGGTATGATTGCCTGAATATTTTAATATCTAAGTCCCATTAATAAATAATAAATCTTAGTTTGGAAGAGAAATATTTTACTGTAGCTTTCAATTTCCAACTAGGACAAATAGCCATGGTATTCATAAGCAGAAGATTTATAAAGATAAGTTCTAGATTTCCATTTAAATTCTGTAAGTAGACTTATACAATCTTCCTTACGATGAATACATTGTTCTATTCTAAAATTCAAAATACTATACTAAATACATTCAATGCATATTCTGACTAAACAGCTGACTAAAAGAAATGCTCTCTTTTCAGCATATTCCTGTGAATCTAAGAAGTACGTAACACATGAGATGACTCACTATCTCGTCAAACAGAGATAGCAGTTCTATCCCCCAACTAGCAGGTCCTCCTAAAATCTTCTCACATCAAGACTGGTAGTCCTTTTCTTTCTCAAGTCTTCAGACAGGAAGAATGTAACACCAGCATCAGCATAAACCATAAATATGACAGTAGTAGCAAACTCTGGATTATTTTAATCCCAAATCCATTGTGTAGGGCAAAGGATAGGATGAACAGGAAAAAGGACAAGATGGCCACTGTCACCCAGCAACTGACTTGCTCCTGCTTTCATTACCATCTCCATTTCCCCTGAGCTGTGGTGGAATTAGAATGCAGAATTGCAGGCTACCTCTGCTCACAGCCAAAAGTTTAATCCTGACCTGCTCAAGGTTGACTCAGCCTTCTATCCTTCTGAAGTCAGTAAAATGAGGACCCAGACTGTTACAGCAACATGCTGACTCTGTAAACCGTCTTAAGAGAGTATTGTAAAGCATTATAAAGCAGTATATAAGTCTAAGGGCTACTGCTATTTCTATTTCAAGCCCAGATTAAGTAACTGCTAGAATTTCCTAGATATTGGCTGTTAGAAATAGCTGGCCCCAAATAGCTATTGTCAGTAAATATGGAGAATACCATTAGCCACATGCTATATAGCTGTCTTTTTACCCTTTGAGCTCTCACATTTTCACCAAACATGCACAATGCCAGCCAGCTGATTAGCAAACAACTCAACATCTCCATCAACTATCTTAACATTTCTCCATGTACTCAAGCCATTCAACACAAACATTTAGCCTTGATGCCATATAAAAAAATCTACAAACTGTTGTTGGACTGTATTAATTTATCCCACTCTAAGTATGTTTCACTTTGTATGTTTCTTGTTTAAACTTAACTGAATAAGTATTGTGCAGAAGAAATTTGTGAAGGACTGTACTGTAGCAAAGCAATTATATATATTATCTAGTCAAATATATTCATAAATAAATTGTATAGAAACTCTTAACTTTAATAACCACCATACAGCTATGTAGATATTACAGCTATGAAATCAGCGGTCGTTGGTGCTTTCTGAGCTTGCTTGTTTTCTTGCAGTCATTTCATTACCCAAACCTTTGAAATATTAGGTTCATTTATGTACATAGTTTTTCAATAGTGCATTAGCTTAAATTTAAAAAATAGTGCCTGAAAAAAATGTTCTGAACAACAGTGTTTCAGTGATAGTATTTTGACATCTAAACTTTATAAAATGTTACACATTTCTACTTTGGCTTATATTTTTAGAACTACTGACAAAAATGCTTAGAATATAAACAGCACATTCTATAATTCTTACACTAATTGATATATTTCATTTATATGCAAATGTATAATGATAATCTGTATTTTTTTGCTTACAGTTGATCTAAGTATACATCAGAACATTAATAGAATTATGGAGGAATTTACTGATTTGTCAGGCACAAGCAATCAGATCGACATGTGTAGAGTTCAAGCAGACTATTTTATTGTATTCTGCCTATAATACAAGAATCTCCCCAGACTTCTCTTGGGAGCAAACAGATAAGATCCCATGGAAATTGGGCGGGGAGGGGGGGGAGGTGTCAGCCCTAAGTGTCTTGTGGCTGCACAACAACTCAAGACTAATTCCCAGGATGAACCGCGCTCTCCTGGGTGGCAGTTTCCCAACACTTTCATACTATTTCCAAATACTCATTGCCATAAGTTCATTCTGAGTTGAGACAAATGGCCCTGGAATTTTTAGATGATGTATCTGGTGAGGAAAATGATGGCCAATGAAGGACAAGGCAGCAATACAGTGTGTAAATTGCGTCTTTTATGTTACCACTTTAACAGCTGCCTACAGCATTCCCACGCAGCTAACAACGATTACGATTAATAATCAGAATAACAGTAATAGTGCCAACAAAAAGCAAAGAACGTACTATAAAGAAGTGTAGTGATACAAACTTTGGGGGATTGTAAAGCTCCCTAAACAAAAATATCAACGCGCGGAAGAAAAACTAAAAGCGTCACACATCAGTCTTCTTGGCCAGTCCAGGTCATTTAGGTTAAAGCGGATGCTGTAGGTGAAGAGCCAAGAACACACCGGCCAGTCCAGCACCGCCACTGCCGCCGCCTTCCCGCATCGGCTTCTCCCAATGCCCGCCCCTTCTCCGCTCTCCGCCTGCGCAGCCGCGCCCCTCCGTCGCCCTGAGAGAGGACAGAGCTGATGGCGGCTGCGCGCTGCAGGTGGTGGCCTCGCTGAGCGTTGGGTTGGTTAATGCTAAGGGATTGCCAGCGGCGGCCTTCCGGGGGGGTTTTAAGCAAGCCGGTGAGTTGTGCAGTTGCAGCCGGAGCCCCCGCTTTATGCCTACCGAGCTGAGAAGGGGCAGGGCGGTGCGTGAGTTTGGCGAGCGCCCTCTCTGGCTCGGGTTCGACTCTGGCAATAGACTGGGGGCTCTTGTAAGAAGCCGGAGGCAACTACGTCTGAAAGAGCCGGCTAAGTTTGCTCAACGACTAAGTTCGCTGGGCTTCGGGGCTGGAAAAGCCAAGTACCCCCTTTACGCCCATCTTGCACTCATATCCTAACCATGTTTACTTGGAAGGAAAAACGCCGAGTTTTGGTGAACAATGTTTTGAGCCTGCTTTAAATCTGCAACCTTGCAGACTAACCCTAACTATGTTTCCTTGAAAGTTCACATTGAATTCAGTAGGACTTCCTGTTAAAGACGTGTAGCCCATGCCAATGTAGAGTTATGTTTACCTGTTTCCATTCATTTTAAGTGGTTCAAGCATAACTTGATTGCACTGGTCTGTGCTCTGCATTTACTATTTGACATACGGAACCTGGATATGAGTCCTGTCTGAGTACTTATATTTAAATGAAAGTCAGATTAAAACTATGGTTTTTGATGGGGCTTGTCCTCAGACACTATCTGACACGGTTTTGAGTATGCTAATTACAAAAATTTACAAAATATAGGCAGTATTCTGTGTCTTGATATCCATTTTTCTTTGTTCTGAGGATCCTCAGAAAGTGGTACCAAGTTACCATTAAGGACTTCTATTCAGTGACAATAGCAAATATTGATGCTGATGTATATTAGATGCTTTTCTGTCTTTGATGTTCCATGATTATGTATCTTAATACTGTTTTGCAATATTGTATAAGGATAATGTTTCTAATTCAGCCATGAAGACTATTGGTAATAAAAGTTGAATTATCATTGTTTAATCTCCATGATTGTAAAATTTTAAATATTTTTAAATGTGAAATTATAAATCAAAGTAGAAAGTAATATCTGTTTTCACCAACTAAAACCATATTTATTTGACAGGACTAACTGAAAAACAAAACTTTGGGAGGAATCTTAAGAAGCCTTCAGCCAAAGCGCAGAGAGGAAGTCAGATTTTGATTTATATGTCTGAGGTAAAAATACTTTGGAAAGATTTTTATTCATTTATAATAGTATACTGGGTCTCTGTGATGTCTACACACCACAAATACATTTACTTTTCAATAGAAAAGAAAGCAAAATAAAGGTTAATTGTTGTAGTCTTCATAAACATATGCAGGTATTGTTACAACCTAAAATGTCATTTAGTGGCAACCTTTTCTTTCTTTCTTTTTTAGATTGAGTCTATATCCATATAACTTTTCAGTGACCATAGCATAGAGCAATCTTTGGCTATAAAACATTGATTTATTTTAGAATTCTTTACCTCTTGTTCAGACATACTGGTCTGTTTTTCTCAGTAAGAGAACTGGATAATTCTGTAATGCAGCCTTAGAACTTACAAATGCTATGTGTTTGGATTACTTCTTTCTTCTCTTTCTCTAGTGAAAAAGACAAAAATGTCAGGTATCAAGAGAACTGTAGAGGAGATGGACCCAGACTATGAAGAGATCTCAGTTGCACCTACAAACAAACATCATAAAGCATCAGAACAATCTGGTAAAAAGTTGCAGGATTTGGAAATGGCCAGTCTACAGAAAAGAAGGACTAGGGGGGATATGATAGCAGTATTCCAGTCTTTGAGAGGCTGCCACAAGGAGGAGGGGGTCAATTTATTTTCAAAAGCACCAGAAGGCAAGACAAGCAATGGATGGAAACTAATCAAGGAGAGAAGCAACCTGGAATTAAGGAGAAACTTCCTAACAGTGAGGACAATTAACCAGTGGAACAGCTTGCCTTCAGATGTTGTGGGTGGTTCATCACTGTAGGCTTTTAAGAATAGAATGGGCAGCCACTTGTCTGAAATAATATAGGGACTCCTGCTTGAGCAGGGGGCTGGACTAGAAGACCTCCATGGTCCAGCTCTATTCTATTCTGATTCTGATCTTTAAAAAATGAAGAACAGTATGTAATTAAAAACTAAGATTAAAATCAATCATATCTCAATTTTTCCACTTTTTCTTTCACAAATATATAGACAGGTATCATTATGTTTTTGTGTGATATTGATCTTAGTTCAACTCATTGTCCAAGAAACACATTATCCAATTTCATAATGTTGAGACCTTATTGATTACTAAAACTGGCTAATACATATATTACTCTAAGCATAGTATAACGTGAGTCCAACAATAGTGATTTATAAGCCATTTTTATGGCTTATTACAATTCATAATTTAGTATAATGTGAGACTCCAGGATTTTGTGTTTATGTAGGTCTTAAAGATTCCTGTTATGGGTGACAATCAAGTCCTGCTGTTTCTAAATTTTCTTTCAGCAGTATTTAGATTTCAAAAATATATCAGTTACAATAGTCCTTGAAATAGATGCATTATCTTTACATTATTTGTGTATAATCTGATGTTGCTATTTTCTTCCAAACTGTCCTGGTCAAACTGATATCATAAATATTTTTAGCTTATATGTGAAACGTATTTTGAGAAACATTGCAAAAAGCCTTAAATATCTTAAACATAAAAACCTTAATTGTATGAACTCTTTCTACATAGCTCGAGATGCTACAGTACAGAAAATTGAGACAATTATTAAAGAACAGTTTTCTATAGAAATGAAAAATAAAGAACATGAGATTCAAGTGATCGATCAGGTATATAAATATGTTTATTATAAATTGAGAAACAGAAGCAGGAATTTGTGCAGCCATTTCTTAAATGGATTTTCATTTTGACAGCGGCTAATTGAAGCAAGAAGAATGATGGATAAACTGCGAGCCTGCATTGTGGCGAACTACTATGCTTCTGCTGGACTCTTTAAAGTTGGGGAGGTAAGCAATGCTTGCCTTAATCTATATCAAGATTTCCCAAAGTGGTCAGTGTTGACTCCCTTGGTTTGATGGGATGATCCATTGATGATGTTATTTGTAGAGCTATTGGTTAAAGTAGTATTCATTAAATAATATTCATATAATGCTTGGGAGTCAATTAACAACTGAAACATCATGAAGGGGTCAATGAACTGAAATCTCAAGGAACTCCTCTTCTAAATGCTGGCATTCATGTATTTAAACATGCAGGTTGGAAAGAAGTACTAGTGATAATTCAGCAGTGTGTTTTAGATGTCCCTCCAGATATTTTTAAACTTTATGCTGGCTAACCATGCTGGGCATTATGGTAGGAAAGGTTGTAGATCATATATTAGTGTAACTACTTGAAAGCTTCCATTAAAGAAACAGAACTAAATTTCAGCAGGAGCAAACTTGAATTAAAAAACAACAGCCTGTTTTTAGTTTGAATATTGAGAAAAATAATTAAGACTAAGATGGAAGACGTTTATATCATGAACAAAGCAGCTCTAAAAAAATGGACCAAAAATCGAATGGTAAAAGTTCTTTTTCTTGTCTGTCTCTTGTCAAAAAGTTTCAGATGTTGAGAAATAATGCCTGTTGGGACTCTACTGCTGCAAATCAGAAGCAGATTTATCTAGCTTCAAAGAAGGTAGAGAGTGAGCTAGATAGCTACCTTTCCTGTGAACACACAGCTATCAAGTTTTAGTATTCTGTGTTAGCCTCCAAAACTTATATGAATGAGCTACTTATAAGAGCAGCTCTGATGGTGTCATGGTATTGCCATCCGATTTGGTTTATTTTGCTATTCAGCCCCTAGTTCAATGGTAGACATACATGTTCCGTGCTCTTTGTCCTTGGTTTCCTGCCTGCTGTCTTCTTTTTAAGAGGATCAAGAAGCATTTACTATGAAAAGCTACAGATTCTGATTGCAGCTGTTATTAAAACAGAACTGGGCGGAAAATATATCCAGTGTCTGAAGGATTTGCAATAAATCAGCAACTATTTTAACTTCCATGTTTTTAATAAATAGACCTGCTTCTTCAACTCCTACCTGCCATTAGGTATAATCAGTAGTGGAATTCTCTGTAAGATCCATAGATATGTCTTATATACCAGGTTGCCAGTAGCTGATTTTAGGGGATTAGTTTAAAAAATCTGCAAGCCTGACATCTGCCAACCTATACTAAAAAAAAAAGCCTGAACAAATGCTGTTTTATTTCAGGGAATGAGGACTTGTGATTCTACGGTTTTTAACCATCCAACTATCAAGAAATTTTTAGAATCTCCATCCCGATCATCCTCTCCCACTAATCAGGGCTCAGAAACACTGTCAGTTAATCATTCAGAGAGTGAATCATCTCAGCACATGGAATACATGTTGGGAAAAGACAATGGTAGTCTGGATGTGGAAGAAAGAATGCCAAGCAAACTTGACTTGAGTCTGCACAAGAATGCTGGACAGGTGATATGACAACAATGTGTTAAAATAATTATCAGAAACAAAAGTTGTTTTGTAATAGCATGGCAAATGGAATCCTGTTTCCCTTATTGGAAGCTCTACAAATACCACTATAAAGAACAAAATCATTTTCTACCTATTTCCAGTTGATGTAATCATATCTATGTGAGCCTTCCCCTACTTGGTGCCCTCTCAATATGTAGGAATTTAATTTCCATAATTTCCAGCTAGTATAGTCAAAAGGAAATATGAGATTCCCAGCAATATAAAGGTATTAGGTTAAAGGATGCTGATCTACTGTAATACTTTTGGAGTGTTCATAATTTGGGCTTCCAGTTTATGGCCGCTGAATAACAGCATTTATGCAGTTTTTTAAATGTCCCAAGCAGAAAAAGATTAGGATTTTAAACTGTGAGCATGGTCCATTTTCCTCAGAAGAGTGGAAACCAATTTTCATTTCCCAGTGCAATTCCTTCATTTGATCAGTAGATAAAGCACTCCCAGAAGTAGCCTAGCCTGAAATTGTCACTTCAGACTCTTCAATAATTTTGCATGTTGATATTCCCTTAATAATGCAAAACTACTGTTGTTTTGGATAGGATCGTATAACATAACCCAGAGTTTCAAGAATTTGTCCCTGTATCTCTAATCTCTACCTTATTGCCTCTTCAGCTCTGCTTGCATTTAAAGAAGTAAAAGCTTTAATCTGGATGAAAGTACATTTCTTTTTATTTTTCCACTTTGCTTAGATTACTTTCTATCCAAGGATTACAGCATTTTAAGATATTTTCCTTCCAAACTCCTGGGCTATATAGAAGCTTGATGGCATTCCATGAGAAACTAAGGGGAAAAATGAGAGAGAGAATCAAATGCATCCAGGTGGACTGTGTTCATGACAACTCATTGCTTTGACTCTTGATCAGAGTTTCCAGGATTTTTTTTAACCGAATATTTAAAACATTGAAAACTTATGGAAATCTCTCCTATATTCTTTTGAGTCACCGTTTAGTATAAACCCAGTGAGAGACCTTACAAATTGCATCATTGCTTTGTTATATAGTATAAGGAATTTTCAAAAATCTTTTTTGTTTTAGATAAGAGTAACATGAACATGTCAACTTTATCCAGATTCATGTATTTAAATATTATCTTTGTAACATGCTCAAAACCAAATATGATGATTTTGTAAGAACTGGATGCCATGTTTTACATTTACAGATTATGTAAGGCTAGTTATAATTTTAAGAGTAGAAAGGTTTATATATTTTTTTTTAAATGCTTGCAACCTCCATTAAAAATCTTTCTCCCTAAACATCCTCATGTAGATTTCTAAACATTCCATCTTTAGGGCATTTCTGGTGTTTCAAGAGATTACGAAGCAGAGCTGAGAAAGGCTGGTTTTTCAAATGAAGAGCATTCACGATTATTTGTGAAGAAAACAATAGTTGTTGGCAATGTTTCCAAGTAAGTATTTGAAGTTTTTATGTTTTTGTTTCTCTTTTCCTATCCACTTCAAATATGAATTGAAATTAGAAGAGGGGTGATCAGACTATGGAATTAGTAAAGTCCCCGGTGTTCTCGGTTTGCCTGCAGACTTTTCATTATCCAACTAGATAATGTCATCATTGTTAATATGGAATCAGTAAACAACTGATTTTCATTCTGTTCCAATAATATCTTAACCGTTATTTTTAGATAACCCTGTTGCTTCAGGGCAAGACGAAACCCATACCATTCTTTCTTCATAGTACAGAAGGCAACTAGCTACTGGTTTGGATAATGTTGATTGGAAGTGCTTAAAGAGTTGCTGCTATTCTTAGCTCCCCCTCCAGCCCCTAGATATACTCTATACTGACATTTCCTGGTGAACATTTTAGGAAGCATATACTAAGTCAAGTAACAGGCTGGAGTGACTCACCATAGCTTCATATGACACTCCTGGCAATAACACTCAGTGGGACAGTTAGATAAATAATGACGCACATTTCCCCCTCCAACCTGTATCAGAGAATTGGCTGGGTGATGCTGCACGAAGGCATAATAAATAGCTTTAACCAGCACTTCCCAGCACTCAGAAAGAAAGGAGGGTGGAGGAAGTGTATTTGCTTTGCTACATGACAATGTTTTTATATATCTTTCTGTTAGTCATCTAGACAATATAATCTCTCTCCTTTTGATTTCTGATGTCATTCTTTATTTTCTCTTCCACTGGAAAAAAAATCGCTAGCATGTTTTTATTTTTTCTTATAGGTGAAGGGAAAAGGAGGGCATTTCCTTGAGTAAAAGCAAGCATTCCCTCAACGTATCCCTTTCTTTCCATTACTATCATTAGAAGAATGACAAAACATTTTGTCAATGAAGCGTTTTCCTGAAGAGACGTTCTTCTCTGTCACAAAGAGAACCATAACTGCCTTTCATTACAGTATTTAGGATTGCTTAATTAATTAGTGAATAGGAATAGAATTAATTTTGGTGGGGGCGGTTTTTCCTGTCTTCCAGATACATTCCTCCTGATAAGAGAGAAGAGAATGACCAATCCACCCATAAATGGATGGTGTACGTAAGAGGTTCCCGACGAGAGCCAAGCATTGATCATTTTGTTAAGAAAGTTTGGTTCTTCCTTCATCCCAGCTATAAACCTAACGATCTTGTTGAAGTCAGGTAACACAGATTTCATTGAAATCATTTGAATGGTTTGATTTCAAATGCTCACTATCTTTTCTGCAACTTCCTCCTCTCTAGTATCTGTGGGTAACGTTCTGGATAGAATTTCTCCTTGAAGTAGAAAACACACCACTTAGTGGTACTGCTTGGATCCAACATGGTCACTGGCACAGCATCCCCAAGCAGACTCAGTAACTTGGAATACTCTTCTGTCTGCTCTTCTAGTTTCTCTGATATATCATTTCCTGGATAGGAGGATTTCATTTCATTTATTTAATTATTTTAAATGGATATGACATTTTCATTAGCCCCATTCCAAGGCTCAAACATTTCTTGGGTTTTTTTCATTTTTGTTTTTTTATATTTGTTACAAGAAATAACTAAAGCCTCCATTGTCCATATTTGTAGAGAACCTCCTTTCCATCTGACGAGGCGGGGCTGGGGAGAGTTTCCAGTGAGGGTTCAGATTCATTTTAAGGATAGCCAAAACAAAAGGATTGACATTATACACCATCTCAAGGTAATGCTGTAGTGTTCCATAATATAATGCCTAGTTTTGTCCCACATCTTTTTTTGAATACTTTTTCTCGAGAAAATAGTTAATCTGATTTTGTGTTTTATAAGGTAAAATTAACATAACAAATGTTATGTGTACAAAAGACATCTTCAATTTAACATGATTCTGTTTTGTTTTGTTTCCATATTGCCATATTGATCTATTACACATGCAAAGGTATAGTGATCATATGTTCTTGGAAAAAATAAAGAACAAACCTAAAAAATGGGCAAATCTAAAAGAGGTCCATAAGGGGAAAAATGTGTTTATAACGTTATAATTTTACAAAGGAAAATTCAAGAGCAGAATATGCAAAGAAAACAGACTTTATATGTGCTATATGCATGCAGATATGGAGCTACAAATCATGTTAAATGTGTTTTTTTTCTAAGATGTTAAATGCAGAAGTCAGCAACACAGTACTTATAATTAAAAAAACCACCAGATATCACCTGTGGGACACCCAAAATTATTTAAATTACATTAATTTTTAACTTAATAAGCTTTAAAAAGAAAAAAGAGAGATTGCTTGGAATTTCAAGCAGAAATATTGGGAAAATGCAGGAATCTTAAAATATTCAGGTTTTTAAAACATCCATGCCTATAATGATTGCCAGTGCATAAAGCATAACCAAGAAATGTTTCTGTCAGATTGAAGAATTTCCCTTCTCCCCAGATAAAAAAGAAATCACCCAGGTAAATCCTAGTGTGACTATCATGAATTATACAGTTGCAAGAAAAAGTATGTGAACCCTTTGGGATTACGTGGAGTTTTGCATGAATTGGCCATAAAATGCGCTCTACACGTCATGTAAGTCACAACAATAGAAAAACACAGTCTGCTTAAAATAATACTACACAAACATTAGCTGTTGTCATGTTTTAATTGAACATAAGATGGAAACATTCACAGTGCAGGGTGGAAAAAGTATGTGAACCTTTGGACTTAATAACTGGTTGACCCTCCTTTGGCAGCAGTAACCTCAACCAAACATTTCCTGTAGTTGCAGATCAGACCTGCACAACGATCTGGAGTAATTTTGGACCACTCCTCTGCACAAAACTGTTTCAGTGTAGCAATATTGTTGGGATGTCTGGTGTGAATCGCTCTCTTAAGGTCATGCCACAGCATTTCAGTCGGGTTGAGGTCAGGACTCTGACTGGGCCACTCCAGAAGGCGTATTCTGTTCTGTTGAAGCCATTGTTTTGTTGAATTACTTGTATGCTTTGGGTCATTGTCCTGTTGCATCACCCATCCTCTGCAGAGCTTCAGTTGGCGGACAGATGGTCGTACGTTTTCCTGCAAAATGTCCTGATAAACTCTGGAATTCATTTTCCCATCAATGACAACAATCCGTCCAGGCCCTGAGGCAGCAAAGCAGCCCCAAACCATGATGCTCCCTCCGCCGTGTTTTACAGTGGGGATGAGGTTTTGATGTTGGTGTGCTGTGCCTTTTTTTCTCCACACATAGTATTGTGTGTTTTTCCCAAACAACTCAATTTTGGTTTTATCTGTCCACAGTATATTTTGCCAGTAGTGCTGTGGAACATCCAGGTGCTCTTTTGCAAACTTCAAACGTGCTGCAATATTTTTTTTGGACAGCAATGGCTTCCTCCATGGTGTCCTCCCATGTACTCCATTCTTGTTTAATGTTTTCCTTATTGTAGAGGTGTCAACACAAATGTTAGCATGTGCCAGAGATTTCTGTAGGTCTTTAGCTGACACTCTAGGATTCTTCTTTACCTCACTAAGCATTATGCGCTGTGCTCTTGCAGTCATTTTTACAGGATGACCACGCCTAGGGAGAGTAGCAACAGTGCTAAACTTTCTCCATTTGTAGACAGACTGTCTTACCGTGGACACATGAACAACAAGGCTTTTGGAGATACTTTTGTAACCCTTTCCAGCTTCATGCAAGTCAACAATTCTTGATCGTAGGTCTTCTGAGAGCTCTTTTCTGCGAGGCATGGTTCACATCAGACAGTGCTTCTTGAGACCAGTAAACCCAAAACAGGTGTGTGTTTTTAAAGGGCAGGATAGCTGTCAGCAACACATCCAATATCATCACACTGGTTGGAGTCAAGGTTGGCTCACTCCTGGCTCCAATTAGCTCTTGGAGAAGTCATTAGGCTAGGGGTTCACATACTTTTTCCACCCTGCACTGTGAATGTTTCCATCTTATGTTCAATTAAAACATGACAACAGCTAATGTTTGTGTAGTATTATTTTAAGCAGACTGTGTTTTTCTATTGTTGTGACTTATATGACATTTAGAGCGCATTTTATGGCCAATTCATGCAAAACTCCACGTAATCCCAAAGGGTTCACATACTTCTTCTTGCAACTGTAGACTGAAGATGGTGACATTTATTCTTTGGAATGTTCTCCTCCCTAATGTTCAGGAGGTGGCTACTATTTTTCAGGCTTCCTTCAGCTGCCAAGAGAACCTTTTCAAGAATAAATTTCCAAAATTATAAGAGGTCATATAAGTAAATTTATTGTAGAAAAGCTATGAAGCCATTACAAAAGAATTCAAGCAAGTGCAGTGTATCAGACACAAGCCCTACTTGGTGAAATTAGGGTTCACATTCTTGTGCCTCTTCTGCTGTCTGGGTAGAAGCTAAATGGGCTAGATACCAAATATTCTATCTCTTAACTTCTCAATCAGTGAGTGACCTGGACTGCCTGCTTTCAGCATTTTAGCATTCCTCCAACATTGGGTATTTTTAATCCACTTTGAATTCATGTTATTTGTTCTTTCCAAGTATTTGGAAGTAGATCTAATTGCTAGATGATACATGTTTGAGCAGGAGACCCATTCCCTATCTCTCTCCTGGTTTAATAACAGACAGATCTGCTATAAAGCTGTTTATATTTGGCTGTGTAAGAACTAGCTTTACCTACTGCATTGCTTTGGCACCTGTTGAAACCATATTTTGTTATCCAAGCCTTGAGACAATTATTTCTAATATATCCTTTAATGAGTATGCTTTGCATTTTCTGTTTCAACATTGTTGCTTTATTTTGAGTTCTAGATTTGACTGTAAATTGCTTAAATATTGTTAGTCATATGAAGACTTTTAGTAAAGCAGCATGCAAATATTTAAAAAATATAAATATCAGCCCAACATTCGGGCAAATGAACAAGTATTAGGCCATTAATACTCATTAGTTTTTACTGTTGAAAAAAAGTAATGTATGAAAGATTTTTAAACGCATACATTGTTTTCTTGTAACTTTGTAGTTAAACTATTTTACTTTTACCTAATACCATTTTCTTTTGGAAGAGAAATTGTCCTTGGTTAAAAACTATTTTGCATTTCTTTTGCCCTCTTTGGAAATTTAAGCTTTATTGCCATCTATAAAGCTGTTTAGTAAATGTCGCCATGTCTCTTGCTTCCCACAGCTTGAAATTATGGCGAATCTATTGTGCATATTAATCCTGCCTTCCTGTAGTGAGTTGGAGCTATTCCTGGTGTTGTATCACCTGCAAATCAGAGACACATAATGGAGATGTTGAGCAGCTGTCTCTCATTGTAACCCTGATTCATTATACTTTTTTTAATGCAGTGTAAGATTCCATTATCTTGAAAGACATTGACTCAATTCAGAATATAGTGCATCTTTTTTTGCATATCCAGTGAAAACAGAACAAATACAAAATCCTTGGAAAGAACAAATACATAAATTCAAAGTGGTTTAAAACTAGGCAACGTTTGAGGAATACTAAAATGCTGAGGACAGTCCAGGTCATCCATTGGTTGAGAAATTAACAGATAGAATGTTTGGGATCAGGATGCTGATTTTTTTAAAAAAAATGCTAGGTTTTTTTATTATTCTTGATAAATGATTGCTTAAAAATAGTTAAAACAACAAAGCTTTTTTAATATTTCAGTTTGGTGAAGAAGCATTAAAGTTTGTATGTATTGAAATGGTTTAATAGATAATTTGCCAAAAAACAGTTGTTGTTTTTTTCTTATACAGCTGGATAGAACATACACTGGTCTACAGACACTAGGGGCTGAAACGGTATGTCTTGTGTTTTTACTTCATTTAACTTTTTTAAATTGTTGGTAGGAAAAATGAGAGCCTTTCTTGGTTTTTTTTTTAAAGTATCCACAATAAATATATATTTCAAGTAGCCATAATGCCAAAATACAAAGTCTTTTGAATTTTGATATTATTAGCAATAGAAGCTTGGATAGATCACAAATATGAATGGTACCCCACATTGATAAATTATATACATTTGGCTTGAACATAAAGGTTTTGTAATCTGGGTAAGCAATATGTGGTTTCTATGTGTCATTGGACAGCAGATCCATTGTACTGGCCAGCATAGCCAGTGGTGGTAATTGTTGAAAGTTGCAACATCTGGAGGGCCACATGTTGTCTGTCCCTAATCTAAAAGCTTCAACAAATGGAAACTTTCTAACCTGAATCAATATTGCAGAATCCTGGAGGACTTTTTCCTGTGGGTGGAACATATAGGACACACCACCCAGATCATTGAAGGTGGTTCAGAGAGAACAAACCTGAAAATCTGAGAGAACATCTGCTTTTCTCCATGTTGTTCTGTTAGCCTTTTGACAAGAAGCACAACAAAGAAAATTAGCTATATCTTTATTGTAAGGTTACATTAGTAGAATCTTGCAAGCCTGAAAGTATCCCTTCCCTCCTCCTTTTTTGCTGTCTGGAAAATTAAGGAAGTCCTTTCTGAAACACTTCCCATTCCTTCTTTGTGGAGTTTTGCATGACAATAGTGTAGTCCAGGGGTAGGCAACCTCGGCTCTTTTATGACTCATGGACTTCAACTCATGGACTTCAATTCTGGGAGTTGAAGTCCATGAGTCATAAAAGAGCCGAGGTTGCCTACCCCTGGTGTAGTCTATGGGTCTTCCTTCTGTTTCCTAAGATTATTCCCACATACTATTATAGGTTCACACCAGAGTTTCAATTCTATAGAAACTTAACTCTTCATTTTGCACTTGGATTGAATTGCCTGAAATATTGATGGATGCAGAGGGCCCAGCATCATATATTTTTAATACCAAAATGTTATGAAGCTCTTTAAATATACCTGACTAAAAAAACTATAATAAAGTTGTCAGTTGCCCAACAGTAGTTTTCCTTCTCTTTTGAAAAGGTGGTGGATGTTGAGTTGCATCGGCATTCTCTTAAAGAAGAATACCAGTCATCAGATTCTGATCTTTCTGATGCTCCTAACTTATTGCATTTGCCATTAAATATGCCAGCACCTATGAAAGCATCTTCACCAATAAAACAAGTGCATGAATCCATCACAGATGTTTCTCTTGAAAAAGGTAACGGTTTGTGTCCTTCTATCTGAGCCGGGATTATATTCATGCTTGGTTGAACACAACTAGGAATTTCAGTTTGATTGGATTTGAGTTCATTTTTCTCTCAGGGAAAATTTATCCCTAATTATAACTAGTTTCAATGGCAAACACACAGTAGAAACTCAAATCCTGCCCTTCCAAGTAGGAAAATTCTTGGGTGTTTTTTTCTTCTTTTTCCTTTTAATAAATAAATAAATGTTCAGCAGAATGAAGCTTTTAGCTCCACATGTTTCTGTTTAAATTGATATATTTACCAAGAAAACTTATTTTCTCTCACCCTTCTTTTCTGTCCCTCTTTACATTTTCACACCAGGTATCAGTGCTGAAGCTGAGAGGCATACAACCTTTTATGCCTTGCCATCATCTTTAGAGCGGACCCCCACTAAGCTGACAAGTCAGAAAGCCGCTTTTGGCTCCCACAGCAACTCAGCTTTTCAGCCAATTGCAGCCAGTTGCAAAATAGTGCCTCAGGGTCAAATCCCAAGCCCTGCTGAATCTCCAGGCAAGTCTTTCCAGCCCATCACCATGAGCTGCAAGATTGTGTCAGGTATGGATGATTTGGGGGATATTTTAACATGGTAAGATTGTAGAAAACATTTTTTTTAAAATTCCATTTATATCCCGCCCTTCTCCGAAGACTCAGGGCGGCTTACAAGCTTACCAGTAGCCTTCATTCTATGTATATGCCTGCTTATTAGGGCTTTCACACACCCCCAAGCGGCATTATTACAAAGTCAGCTTATTGCCCCCAACAATCTGGGTCCTCATTTACCTACCTCGGAAGGATGGAAGGCTGAGTCAACCTTGAGCCTGGTGGGATGCGAACCTGCAAATAGGTGTTCCACAAAGCATGTTTGCATGCATAACTCAGGCAGTGGCTTGCTTTAGAAAGACTGCAAAGTTTCTCTTCGCCAGGGTCCTGAGCATGTGTGTGCGTACGCAGCGCCTTTGCTTTGCTTGCAGTCTCAAACTATTCATACCTGCATGGGCAAATAGGGACCACCTTCATACCAGCAGGACTAATTCTTTTAGAGGATTTGGCTTCTTTAATCCTTCAAGGAGATGCACTTTATTCATGCCAATGTACTTTCTGAAGTGCCTTTTTCAGTTATTTTGCTTGGCCCTGTTATGTTTACATTTAATGAAAATAAGCCAGTTTACTTTGTATTGAAAATGTTATATTTATTTGGGGGATAGTGGCGAGGGGCAACTGTGGCAAATATGCCACTAAAATAAATTGGTGTGTGGTGCTACTTAGTGGACACTGCTTCTCTCTCTCTCTCTCTCTCTCTCTCTCTCTCTCTCTCTCTCTCTCTCTCTCTCTCTCTCTCTCTCTCTCTCTCTCCCTCCCTCCCTCCCTCCCTCCCTCCCTCCCTCCCTCACAAAAACACTTTGTCTGATAGGTAGACTCTGTTTTTATTTTACTAAAATCAGAAGAAGAAGACAAAAAGGCTTAATTTCGAAGAAGCCTTGCAAGGTTTGCTATATCTGTTGTAATGAATAAAACATTACATCCTTAGATGCTACATCTCCCTATCGTTAGAGGAACATGTTTCAGGAAGAAATGTGGTAAAAGTCTGATTTTCACGACTAGTTTTTATTCTTTTAATAAGAATCAGTTCTATATTCAAACTGTTATATTTGCTATTTATGTTTATTGTCATTTAGGCATATCTGTCTCACATATAACTGGAACGCCTTTCTTTAGGTTCTCCAATATCAACCCCAAGTCCTTCTCCACTACCTCGTACCCCAACATCCACTCCAGTGCATATGAAACAAGGGGCTGGGCCCCCTGTGGTTAGCAGCCCTTATGTTATTGTGGACAAGCCTGGCCAGCCAGTTGGCGCATCAGTCATGAATGCAGGTGTGTTAGCACAGTTTCATTTTGTATTCCTTCTTGCTAATGTTACTCATCTTGTTCAGAAGGCAAAATACCAAATGAATCTATTTCCCAACACGTTAAACAGAGATGTGTGTCTTTCATTCCTTGTTTTTGATATAGAGCAAGAAAAGTTATACATCTATTTTTAATGTATTTTGTTTTCTTAAATACTTTTTTCATAAAAACCTACGACTGTATCATTAGTTCTACGATAACTTTATTCACATCTGTTCTTGTTGATCAGCTGGATTTCAAATCAATAATAAGTGACGGTTACCAAGCAAATGTTTTGTTTGTTTCTTAGGGATAGCTTGAATGCTCTAAGTCTGAACTGAAACAATGTTTTCTGCACCTTCAGGAAAAACCCATGTTTCAGTCCAGAAGGAAATGTTCCTGGGTTTGGGAGGATGGGAGAATAGAATAAAGCCAAGAATCAACAACCACTATGGGGAATGCTGGAAAGATCAAGTGGGTGGATGAGCTAGTTGAGTACTGGTGGCCTTGGCATGAAATATAGAATATCCAACTGACCTGCCTGTTCTCCCCTCCTCTACCCCTCACAAACTTTCCAGCATTTCCCTCTTCTTGCTACTCCATAACTGTGGCCATTGCCAGTGTTTTAGGCTTTATGTGAGCAGAACAGGAAAGTGCTGGGAAATTCAGGAAAAAAATATCCTGGTGGACCAGCATATAAGCCAAGATAGAAGATGGAGAGTGGGGGGGGGGGAAACCATGCCAACGTGCTTTATTCATTATATAGGATCCCTCCAGATTATTTTTTTTTAGCTGAAATCTGAAACCAAAGATCTCATGTTTTGGACCTGATGAATTACAGTGCAGTTTGGCACAAATTTCATAACAGTGTGCTTCAGGTTTGAAACAAAATAAATGTTACAGTCTGTGTTTTGTGGTGTCTTATTTCATGCTTGTTTTACTTGGATGTTCATGCTTGGATTGTCATACAATATATTGATTGAAAATTTCCTTTGATAATAATCTTAGGCTGTTTTCATGTTGTTACCATGTCAGCTCAAGCCCTTTTTTCAGTCAAAGTAATTCCCTTGTATTTCTGTTTGTACTGTGGTTTTCTAGCAAATTACATAAAGGAGCCTACAGAACAGAGTGGTGATCCTTCTTACCTAGAAGTTGATTAATGCTAGTTTTAAAGAGAAAATAACTGAGAATTTTCTGTCCCTCTCACCTAAATTATGCTTGGTTCTGATTGGACTACCATTGCAGTTTCACTAGTGCCGCATCTAGTAAAGCAGTGTACATGTGCAAGAAGTCGATGGCCTTCTCCCAAATTTTCTGGTATTGAGTTGACTGATGAACGAGCATCTTTGCTCTGTGCTGTAAGGAGGGCAATAAATGACTTTCTGCCTATAAGTTGCATTCATGTTATTGATAATGCTAGCCAGCCTGTGCTACGCTAGAAATTCTGCAATTTCCAGAATTTCCAAGTTGGCATGGCTGGAAGAATTCTGGGAGCTTACGGTGCCAACATTGGCAGAGGATATCCAGTTATGGGAACCGTACTGCGGTCCTCATTAACACAAGTGAATCTTGTATCAGAATATCAGAATGTGTATTATACTAATGTCTGCTGTGTTTCTCATAAATATAGGTAGCCCTGCAAGTAAAGTGACAAGTGCTTCTCAAGTTACGAGTGCTTCTCAGTCTTCTCATGGGACAGGTTCTCCAGTCTCAAAAATTCATGGAAGCAGTTTTGTATCCTCTGCAGTAAAGGTACAGACATTTGGCTAACCTTTTCATTCTTTGAATAATTTCCTGTAAATCTGAATGCAACAAGCTCCACTTTTACTTTCTTACATCTTTTTAACAGGGGGCATGCTCCTACAACCATGTATATGTAATATTTTCCTTTTAAAATGCTACTTAAATAGTGTCTCTATCCCAGAACTCACCAACCTTTCTGGGTTGGTGGCTGGGAGGGAAAGGGAGGAGCAGGAAAATGTGTGTGCGCGCCCACCCGCACGCACACATGCGCAAATGGGTGCACGCATGACGGTGGTGCTAGCACCCACGCACATGCACAAGAGGGTTGCACACACGTGCATGCACTCACCAGCATGAGTGGGAGGGTGCACGTACTCGCCAGCCATTCCCGCAGCCCAGTACTGGACCGTGGCCCACAGGTTGGAGACCCCTGCTCTATCCTCTCTTATTATACCATGTCGGCTCTTCTTAAATTTCCACCTCCTTTCTCAAAGTGTGCCATGAATTCTCCCACCCAAACTCTGTACATAATGGATAGTTTCTAATACTTGGCCAAAATATTTGAACTTCTGTTTACTTGGCCAAAATATTTCAACTTACAACCATTCATTCAGGGAGGGTTTGAAGTTACAGTAACACTGAAAAAAGTGTCTTAAGACTGTTTTTCACATAACTGTCATAGCATCTCCACAGTCATGTGATCAAAATTCAGCCACTTGGCAGCTGGCATGTATTTATGACCATTGCTGTGTCCCAAGGTCATGTGATCACCTTTTGCGACCTTGTGACAAGCAAAGTCAATGGGTAAGCCAGATTTACTTAACAATCACGTGACTAACTTAGCAACTGCAGTGATTCATTTAACAACTGTGGCAAGAAAAGTTACAAAACAGGGCAAAACTCACTTCACAACCGTCTTGGCAACAGAAATTTTGGAATCAATTGAGGTCCTACATTATACTATTGGTTTCTAACAATTAATCAATTGAAACTAGATCAATTTTGTGCAGTGGGAATTGTACCATAATTGAAAACAAAAGGGTTACCTGTATTTAACAGAAAATTAAAACAGTTAAAACTAATGCAGTTCCTTATATTCCTTTATTACAAAAGCATACAGTTTGAAGTCCAAAAGTCACTCACTTATCCACAGAACATTTTGGTAAAGTCCTGGTGCCTTTCAAATTGTAATTTTCACTTTCATAGGAGATAAAAATATTAATTAAATATAAATAAATCATGTTAATTATGTATCATCAACTAACAGTTTCTTTTTAAGTTTTTTCTGACTTAACCAATTCAAGGCAGCTTAATAGCCAAGAATGTCTTACCAGCTTGAAAATTACTGCCATCTCCTGTTTTACTGCTCTCTGGAACAGTAACAGTAAAGGAAAATTAGATTCTATATTTTTACCACAGATAAGTCTGTTGCTTGAAACTAAATCTAATGCTTAAAAGAACAAAATGGCTGCATAGCTAGCTTAACAACGTGCTGTGTGTATTCATTCCAGCAAGAGGACTCTCTGTTCGCAGCCATGCCACCTCTTTGTCCAATTGGGAGTCACTCCAAGGTACAGAGCCCTAAATCTGTGACAGGAGCACCTGGAACATTTACAAAGGTATTGTTCTCTTCACTGTGCATGGGGCAGTTTTGTTTTACAAAGAGAGTTACCGTGGAGCATTCTGAGTTTGATACTTGACAGGCTTTGTTGTTACTCGTTTCTTAGGTTTCTGGCCTTACGTACAGACATACATTATTACCCAGGCAATCACGGGGTTTTTCCTTCATTACTTTCTCATTTTGCTCTCTCATGGGATGTCTTCAGGCACACAAGCTAAAGGCATTTGTAAACATAACTGCATATGTGAATATTGTTTTGAAGAATTTATCAAAAGAAATTTTACATTTATTATAGACCACTTGTACATTCACTTACTAGGTCACTGAATGTATTCCAAGAGCCAGATAATATACCAATAATCTTATTATAGGAAGCAGGACTTTTCCTAAAGCCAACCAGAGGCCTCAGTGAAATTTGCAAACAAAATAATAGCACAAAAAAGAGACTCCGTTACATTTACTGGAGTCTCGGTGCCTTTATTATTTTTATAAATAAATCAAGGTGGCAAACCTATCTAATACTCCTTCCTTCTCCTATTTTCTCCATAACACCCCTGTCAGGTGGGTTGGACTGAGAAAGAGGGGCTGGCCCTAAAACCACCTGTATTTCACAGAATCACAATTTCTGTAACGTGTAGGAGGTAGAAATAATGTGACAATTTTTTTACACTTATATACAGATGATGGACCAATTGTCAGGAAAAATGTTAACACTTTAGTGTATATTCCAGCAATTGGGGGGGTGGGGTCATATTTTCTACTAGCTTTTCTAAGAGATACTTTTATTGCTATATTGCTTCAGTGTGATGATACTCACTTCTTTGTAAAACAGGATACTCTGAATCTTTTTGAACCAATACACTAGTTAATACAATCTCTTAAAAGAAGATGGTAGAGGACAGGAAGGCCTGGAGGAACGTTGTCCATGGGGTCACGATGGGTCGGACACGACTTCGCAACTAACAAAAACAACAACAAAAGTTGCTTTATAGCATTTTTATTGTTGCTGTTGTAGTTTTCTTTTTTATTATTTTCTAACTGTTAAATATAGATTTTAAAGGCACAGTTGTGTTGATACTGAATCTGCTGAATTAGGCAGACACTCAATTTTTTATAAAAGGAAAGTGTAATTTTAAAAGGAAAATTTAATTATATCAGCAAATAAAGTGTGTGCATCTGTCTGATGTTTGAGCAGATTTCCCCATTTCTGGCTATTATTTCTTCATGTTCTGGTTGTGAGGGGATTAGTTTTATCACCTCTAAGCCAGCCTAGAAGATGAACTGATCCTCGAATCTCACAGTAAATCAAGAGACCAAGGATCTAGTGCAGTGGTCCCCAACCTTTTGGGCATCAGGGACTGGTTCCGTGGAGAGAGGTCTTTCCGCGGACCAGAGGGGGCGTGGTTTTGTGTGCTGCCTGCATCTCACGGATGGGGCTTTGCTTGTTTGCAGCCTGGTTGCTGGCATGCCGCGGCCCCGTACTGGCCCACGGACCGGGGGTTGGGGACCCCTGATCTAGTGGATCCAAAGCTGCTTTCATTTTGGGGCCTCTCAGTTTCTCTTGCTGGTGGGAAATAGATCTGTAGAGCTTTCTATGGGCATGACTGTAGGGAGCAGCAGACAGCTCCTTAACCCTTCATTTGAAAGGTAAGGACTGCTCCACAAAACCTTAATTTCCATCTGATTTATTTGAAGGTGATAATAAAGCAAGAGCCTGGAGAACTGCCCCAACCTTCTCCCGTGACAGCAAGCGGAGCAGGATCTCAGACCTCCCTGCCACAGTACGTGACTGTGAAAGGAAGCCATGTGATTGCCTTATCACCCCAGAAGCAGATTGTGAGCACAGGGGAGGGGTCCACTTCATCAAAGGTGCCTGGTTTTTCCTTCCTTTTCACTCTAGCACTTTTGTAGTAACTACAGCTCCATTACTTTACTCCACATTCTTGTTCTTTTGACATAACTAGGTCATACCAGAAGCTTGAAATGGATAGGAATACCTTTCAAATACCTATTTTGTTGTTTAAATTATAGCATTATTAATTTGAGGAAAAAATGATTGCATTGAATTCTTTATCTCACCCTTCAACTATTTGATATACTGGGCCCATCTTTGCTTCCAATTTTTTTTCTTTGGGTAACATTCCCCCCCCCCCTTTCCTTGTTTATACTGTATTCTTTCATGTGTATCATATAGTTGTTAGAATTTCATTAGAGAAGCTGCATCTTTTTCAGGCCTTGCACAATCTTAGGAAGCTAGATGTTAACACCGGTTTTGGGAAATATGCACTGGTTTCTGGATAGTTCCCTAGTCTTTCCATCTTTTTATCTTCAAAATAACCGAAAAACTAGTTAATCTTAAAGGCTATATTTTCACAAAGTCGCTTTCCTAGAATTGAGATTTTCTACTAAAATGTTTCTTGGAATTTCAGCAAGATCAAGTTGATGCTGCAAAAGAGAGAGCTTTTTCAGCAGTTCTAGAGCTTAGCTCCAAAGGATGCTCACTGTTTTCCGTTTTATCTTTTACATGCTGGCTTAAGATATTTCTGATCTCACAGCATTTTTATTAAGTTCATTCTAATAAGGAAAATTACATGTATTTGAAATATTGAAAGGAATCGTTGAGTATCTTGCTACACTGTTATATTGGATTATTTTATCTTACGTTCTTTTTCTCAGCAATTGCAATAAAACCGTTAAAATGCACTGCTATAGAATAAATATGAGTATATAGAAATGAATAAATAGAGTCTTTTTCTTTAATTCATCGGTAAAGATCCTTCTGTACAGTATTTTAGAAGTTGTTAACTGTTTGGGGCTGCTAGTAATTTGAGCAATAGAATTAGCACATAACTAGCACCAGAGAGGGGTTTCCCCGCCCCCAAACAGGCATAATCATTCTGAATGATTCATTTTGCCTCAGGTCCGCACAATTTTCAGTTTTGCTTTTATTTAGCTTGGTGTTAACACATTAGCTCCGTGTATATATTTATATTATGTGTATTTTTATTTTTTCCCCTTTGTAGATTGTTAGTGTTCCAGTTGGGTCTGCTTTACCACCATCAGTCAAGCAAGCTGTGGCCCTCAGTGGTGGACAAATACTTGTGGCAAAATCAAGCCCTTCAGTCACAAAGACAGCTGGTGGAAAACAAATTGTAACTCAAGGAGTCGCCAAAGCTATCGTGAGTGGTGGAGGAGGAACCATCGTTGCTCAGCCTGTGCAGACTTTAACAAAAGCTCAGGTTCCATCAACAGGAGTTCCAAAAACTGGATCCCAAGGTTCAGGTAAAGTAGATTTCCTTTTTGAAATGTCAAATATGATGGTATGGAGCTAACTGATGAGTTTACAAATATCTCCTACATGTTAAGTTCAATTCCTGGGAATTTTACAGATAATTCCATGTAGTTTTATTGGCATAAATGTACAAGTGATTGGCTTCTGCTTTCTTCTAAGATGCCTTTTCGACTTCCAAATCTAGTGGATAATCTGCATGTTGTTTATCTTTCTCCTAAGTATTAATCAAGTAGTGATTAATTAAGAGCCATGGTGGCACGGTGGTTAGAATGCAGTATTGCAGGCTACCTGAGCTCACGGCCAGGAGTTCGATCCTCACCAGCTCACGGTTGACTCAGCCTTCCATCCTTCGGTAAAATCAGGACCCAGATTGTTGGGGGCAATATGCTGACTCTGTAAACTGCTTAGAGACAACTGTAAAGCACTGTGAAGCGGTATATAAGTCTTAAGTGCTATTGCTATTGTTAGTGACCCTCGTTTTTTGAAATTAGCCAAGGTAGCCCAGCTAACTGGATAAGTAATGAATTGATTAATTAATTACATCAATAAAGTAAGTTATTGAGTACTCTGGTGAGCTTTGCATCGTAAAATTGCACCCCATGTCTGATTCAGGTTTTTCAGATATATTGAATACTAACTTCCAGAATTGCCTATAGTTTCAACACCAAGAGGGGACACTAGTTGGAAAACCTGGTCTGGGTAGAGTGCGTCAAATGAATCCTCACCATGTAGTTCTATAATGTTATAGATTACTGTCGAAAACCCAATAAATAAAAGCATTGGACTACATTTAAAGGCTTGTAAGCTGATCTGCATTCATATTCCTTGCTCTTAACCTTGTACAATAAATCCTCTCCAGAATATTTGTCAACTCACAGACAAATTTCAGGACAGAGTGTCATGACAAGTACAACAGAGAAGGGAACTCATTCCTAGAATGATGAGTGTTCTACTAATATTGAGAAGCTGTTAGCTGACTGTGTATCCAGATTTTGATTTGTTTTGTTTTACCATAGTTATGTTGTAATACAGTAAACTGTTCAATTTTTCGTTGTCTTTTTCATCCAGTGCAAATATATTTCACTTTCTTGTATAATATCATGTAGTCTTTTCTTTTCTTCAGAAATTATGCTTATTTTCATTCCACTTTCCTAAATTTACTGTTTGCACAAGGAAATTCCACGAAATATATTCTTTCCTTATTATCTATAACCCATCTTAAAACCTTTCCTCCAAGTGTGCTGTGTTGAATTATAGCAGCTGGATTCTTATTTTTCTGCATCTAATTGGGGACTGGAATCTCTCCACAAAAAGGGTATGGCTCTCATATCCCTAATGAGTATATATCACCATTCAATTTTTACCAATACGTAATTTTCAGTCAAATAAATACAAAATAGAATAAAATCCAATAGCAAGAAGTTAAAAGAATCCAAACATAAATGTTACATAACTGTAGTTAAGATGAAAGACATAGGTACAGCTCTGAGACTTTTGTTGCAAGAGGGTGGTCTCTGAAAATCTTCATAAAATTCTTTTCTTTTCCTTCTAGTTATGGCAACGTTGCAATTACCAGCCACCAATTTAGCCAATTTGGCAAACCTACCTCCTGGCACAAAGTTGTACCTTACTACAAATAGCAAGAACCCATCTGGAAAAGGAAAACTGCTACTCATACCTCAAGGAGCCATTTTGCGAGCCACAAATAATGCCAGTTAGTATTACACAAAAGAAAAAGTAATATGTTAAATGTGGTGACAGGTAATGGGTGGGGTGGGGTGCTCTCTAAGCTCGATGATTTTCTTGCAAATATTTCATTAGCAAATTATGTAACATCACAGCACAACTGGATATTACAAGAGTAAATATACCTTTTTTTAAGCAGATTGCATTCTCTGAAACACAGATATATTATAAATGTTTTATGAAAGGAAGGGCTTCTGCTAACAAGGTGGAAATCAACAATTCTCAGGTCAGATAGAAATGTTATATAAACATGGACCAGATTGCTATGAGTCGGATGGATGTATAAGCTTCCTTTTTGTGTACAATGAAACTTTCTAGCAATCCATGTTGACTCTGTATAGCTTCTACTATTAGCTAATTACTGAGTTTCTGGAGAGTAGATATATTTCAGTGCCTAGCGGGTAATCGGATAGTAGAGCTGAAATAAATAGGATTTGGTTATGCAGTATTTATAATTGGCTATCTTCTTGGATGTTCCAGATCAGCAGTTAGGTTCTTCAGGAAGTAGCGGAACCCAGGGTGCAAGCAGTGGTGTATCTCAGCATCTCACCTACACATCCTATATCCTCAAACAAACCCCACAGGTTAGTCCACAATACGTGTGTGTGTGTGTGTGTGTGTCTGTGTGTGTGTGTGTAAAGGTTCCCCCGCACATGCGTGCTGGTCGTTTCCAACTCTAGGGGCCAGTGCTCATCTCCGTTTCAAAGCTGAACAGCCAGCGTTTGTCCGAGGACATCTCCGTGTTCATGTGGCCGGCATGACTAGACACCAAAGGCGCATGGAACGCTGTTACCTTCCCACCATAGTGGTCCCTATTTTTCTACTTGCATTTTTACGTGCTTTCGAATTCCTAGGTTGGCCGAAGCTGGGACGAGTAACAGGTGCTCACTCTGTTACGCGGCACTTGGGATTTGACCCGCCAAACTGCCGACCATCTGATCGACAAGCTCAGCGTCCTAACCCACTGAGCCACCGCATCCCATATATATGTGTGTGTGTGTGTGTGTGTGTGTGTGTGTGTGTAAATTATTCAAATTGCTAATAAAGAATTTAAGGGATTTGAATAATTTACACAAATAATGAGCTGTCATAAGTTGTGACTATACCCTGTGGATAGCCTTGAGTTAGGCCAAACAGGAAAGAGTTAATTAGCAAGGCATATTCACATGACTTGACAAATAT
The DNA here is from genome assembly GCF_964194415.1 of Vipera berus. Classification (NCBI taxonomy): domain Eukaryota; kingdom Metazoa; phylum Chordata; class Lepidosauria; order Squamata; family Viperidae; genus Vipera; species Vipera berus. The sequence goes on from NC_138207.1 coordinate 45,118,213, forward strand.
TTAACATATACACACACACACACACACACACACACACACACAGAGAGAGAGAGAGAGAGAGAGAGAGAGAGAGAGAGAGAGAGAGAGAGAGAGAGAGAGAGAGAGAGAACTGTTGTTAGCAGTTTGAGGGAACACCTGCTGCCGGCATCAAATGCCCTTCGCCCAGTGCGCTCCCACAGGGAGGGTCTGCTCAGGGTCCCACCGGTAAGAGATTGCCGGCGGGTGATACCCAGGGATAGGGCCTTCTCAGTGGGGGCGCCTGCCCTCTGGAACCAGCTGCCAGTGGAGCTGAGGACTGCCCCTGACCTCCGGTCATTCCGACGGGGCCTGAAGACCTGGCTCTTCGAGCTCTCGGGCCCAGGCTGAGGAGTAATTTATTTTAATTGGGGTTTTAATTGCACAGGGTTAGTTTAATCTTTAAATTGGTTTTAACTTTTGTATTGCTGGTCTTTTAATTCCCTGTAAACCGCCCTGAGTCCTCAGGGAAAGGGCGGTATATAAATGTAATAAAATAAATAAATAAATAAATATTAGATAACTACAAATGGTATTGGATCAGTATGCTTCTGATGTGCTGAACTAGTTTACATCATACATATATAAGTTGACTGGAGAAGTCGGTGAAAGTACAGCAGAGAAAGCTGGGTTAGAATATACTCTAGTTAAAGTTTAAAAAAACGTAGTAGGAATTGGCTTTCTTGGACCTGGTCTCTATAAATAACTCTTCTGTTTTTTACATTATCCTCATTTCCTTAATAATGACTTAGAGCAGGCATCTTCTACTCAAAGGCAGACTAATGAAGATGCTTCCTACTACTTCCCCATCTTATGATTGCCGGGAAAGCAGATACTACCTACATGCTTCAACCACTAACTGTTGGTTTTTGTTTTTGTTTTTTACAAAAGAGCCCAGAAGCATTCATGGAAATGAAGTTGAGACTAGGGGCTGATGGCATGCTGTCTTTCCATTTAAAACTGAAAGTATCTGAACATTTTAAGAAAGGGAAGCAAGAGCCTATCAGTTATTATGGAAGCTAAATCACAGTAAAGCGCAGCAGTGCTCTTTCGTACAATGTTTAATATTTGGTAGCAATCATTTATCTATGTGATTTAAGGCTGTTACTTTTTGCTAAGTTACCTGGCATAATTTCTTAAGTTTTTAAAATAGAATCTGATAGACACTATTTAAAAGTAGGTATTGTGATATGACTGATTTTAAGTGGAATTAGAAGAGAAAAACAGTTTAAGGTTTCAGAGTTTAAGGGACGATGGCTATTACTTACTATGTCTTCAATGTAACCATTTATTTTTTGGTGCAGGGCACTTTTTTAGTTGGCCAGCCACCTCACCAGACTACAGCAAAGCAGATGGCATCAGGGACTGTTACCCAAGGTAATACAAGTGCTGGAACATCATCTTCCCAAGGACAGCAAGCACTAAAAGTTATAACTGGACACAAAACTGCCACCTTATTTACACAGGTAACTGTGGTGCTTCGATTTAGATGCCAGTTGTAGACTTAATGCAAAGTGCAGCTGTTTTGCATTCTGTAGCAAGTCATTTCTGTATTTTATGGTAGTGTATTTTAGAGATCTGGTTAATAAAATGCCTAAATGATTGATTTTAATACATACGTATACAGCATCAATAATGTATAAATACTAATATGTATGCCTGAATGGTTAATTTTAATACATTCTACTGTTGGGCAAGAGTGACAGAATGAAAAACTCTGAAAAGTAGTTTTTGTTGTGTATATTTTATTTTTGTTGTTACCAACTATTATTAAAAATCTCCACATATCCATAAAATAATTGTGTTGTCCATGAGATATTTATGCAATATATTTGGGTTGAACTCTCCCATTTCTATTTTCAAATGAAAATGCTTGAAAAAGAACTGTAGCAGGCCAATGGTTTGAACAATGGGCAAAGGGAGAAAGCCATGCTGACCTGTTTCCTCTCATGCAGTTTTTCAATGGTAAAAAAAATGTTCCTTCCAAACTGCCCCTTAATGGAAGAAGAATGTGAGGAAGGAAATGTTGTAGTAGAAAGACAGATGGCCAAAAAGTTAGCTCAGCCTTTCCCAATCAGAGTGGTGTCTAGAACTTTTGGAATGATAATGCAACACATTTAAAGGACCCCAGGTTGGGAGAAGCTGGGCTAAAAAACTTTATTATCTTCAGCTGCCACATAAAAAGGGAGTACATTTCTTCTCTGCTGAGAGGGCAGGACCAGAACAAAGGGGTTAAAAGTGCAAAGAAACATGTTCAATTTAGATTTTAGGAGAAACCTCCTAACTGTTCAAACTGTTAGACAGTGGAACACACTGAAAAATGAAGAGGTAAAATTCTTCATTGGAAATCTTCAAACACAGAATGCAGGATCATCTTTCAGAAATGCTCATAGATTCAGCATTGTGTAGGGAATTGATGCCTAATGTCCTTTCCAACTCTTGGATCTAATCTTCCAAATCTGTATTTCATTTGAAATAAACACTTCATAAGTTATGTGATTTATATTTCGACTTGAAAGGGTTTTAACACAGCCCTAGAATGTCTTCTTGCACTTGTGTGTGTAACTCTGCTTTTTTTTCCTTTTATCCCGATTTAATATCATGTGGCATTAAAAAAAAATACAGTTACAAACCAGCACTTTTAACCCTCCATAACAATTTTCACTTATACTTCACAAAATGTGTTCCTGACAATATTTCTATAATCTAGAAGATGTAGCAAAATTAAACACCTGCATATATACTGAGGTTTTGTTTAAAACATCGTGAATGTTTGTATCTTTTCTATTCTGCTAGTTGTATTCGCTTTATAAAAATATTGTTTCTATTTTAACTTATTTGCAAATTTAAAGGCAGCTTCCAGTGGGCAAGCTTCACTCATGAAAATATCAGATAATACACTGAAAGCATTACCAGCATCATCACAGCTCTCAAAACCTGGCACCACTGTGCTGAGAGTATCGGGCGGGGTGATCACTGCAGCAACAACTTCAGCTGTGACACTTGCATCAAATGGTGTTCCCCAGGTGAGGCCCAGTATTGGTTAATTTGCATGTCAGGCTTCAAATGCATTGCAGAGTCATGCAGAGGAAGAATCAACTTCCTATGCCTTTGAAATCAAAGTTACTTAAATGTGTGAAAAAATTGTTAGCATTTTGGCATACTTACCCTCATACTATGTTTATGGAGAATGTTTTTTTTATTATTTTATTATTTTGAATTCCTCCTTTTTTTGACCATGATACTCAAGAAACTGTTGGGGTTCCCAGAAAAGTTCCCATCCAGACTGTAATTTGCAGTAGTCCTGCATAGCTTAATTGAAATTGAGCTTAATTGAGCTCCGGGAGATGAAGCGTCGGAAACGGGGCCTAGAGAGCTGCTGGAGGTCTACCCGATCCGAACCCGACCGGTTGCGGTTAAGAACCTATATTAGGTCTTATCTCGCAGCGATGAGGGTGGCGAGGTGTAATTACTTCTCCACCCTCATCGCGTCCGCAGATAATCGCCCGGCCGCCTTGTTTAGGGTGACTCGCTCACTTCTTAATCAGGAGGTGAGGGAGGATCCCTTGCAGGGTCGTGCCGAGGAATTTAGTCAACATCTGTCGGATAAAATCGCTCGGATTCGGACCGGTTTGGACTCCAGCTGGGCAGAGTCAGGCGATCAGGACACGGGCGGTCTTGTCAATGTTATCTGGGAAGAGTTTGATTCTGTGACCCCTGATGAAGTGGACAGGATTATGGGGAGGCTGAGCTCCTCCACATGTTTGTTGGACCCGTGCCCTTCCTGGCTGGTTTATGCAGCTAGGGAGAGGACACGAGGCTGGCTCCAGGCGGTTATATCTGCTTCTTTGAGTGAGGGTTATTTCCCCACCGTCTTGAAGGAGGCGGTGGTGAGACCTCTCCTCAAGAAGCCTGCCTTGGACCCAGCTGTTTTGAACAACTTTCGTCCAGTCTCCAACCTTCGCTTTCTTGCAAAGGTTGTTGAGAGTGTGGTGGCGCATCAGCTCCCTCTGGTCCTGGATGAAGCGGATTATCTGGACCCCTACCAATCGGGTTTCAGGCCCGGGTACAGCACGGAGACGGCATTGGTCGCTCTGGTGAATGATCTCTGGAGGGCGCGGGATAGGGGATATTCCTCTGTCCTAGTCCTATTAGACCTCTCGGCGGCTTTCGATACCATCGACCATGGTATCTTGCTGCGGCGTCTCAGGGGATTGGGAGTGGGAGGCACAGTTCTTCAGTGGTTCTCCTCCTATCTCCTGGGACGCTCGCAGTCGGTGTTGGCAGGGGGGCAGAGATCGGCCCCTAGGTCTCTCGTTTGTGGAGTTCCTCAGGGGTCGGTTCTCTCGCCTCTCCTGTTCAACATCTACATGAAACCGCTGGGTGAGATCATTCGTGGTTTTGGAGTTGGGTATCATCAGTATGCCGATGATACCCAACTTTTCTTTTCGACCCCAAACCACCCCAGTGATGCCCTCGCTGTGATGTCCCGTTGCCTGGAGGCGGTTCGGGTCTGGATGGGGAGGAACAGACTTCAACTCAACCCTGACAAGACTGAGTGGCTGTGCATCCCGGCATCCCGGGACATTCAAAATGTTCCATCTCTTTCTATGGGGGGTGAGCTCTTACCCCCCGTGGATAGGGCTCGCAACTTGGGAGTCCTCCTAGATTCACGGCTTACCCTGGAAGATCATATAGTGGCCGTGACTAGGGGGGCTTTCGCCCAGGTTCGCCTGGTGCGCCAGTTGCGGCCCTATCTGAACCGGGATGCCCTGTGTACGGTCACTCATGCGCTCGTGACCTCTCGCCTTGACTACTGTAATGCTCTCTACATGGGGCTTCCCTTGAAGACCACTCGGAGGCTCCAACTGGTACAGAATGCGGCCGCGAGAGTTGTCTTGGGAGTTTCCCGATACTCCCATGTTACACCTTTGCTCCGCGAGCTGCATTGGTTACCAGTTGTCTTTCGGGTGAGGTTCAAGGTTTTGGTTACGATCTTTAAGTCCCTACATGGCATGGGTCCGGGATACCTCAGGGACCACCTGCTGCCGGCATCAACTCCCCTCCGCCCTGTGCGTTCCCACAGAGAGGGCCTCCTCAGGGTGCCGCCAGTCAGGGAATGCCGACTGGTGGCCCCCAGGGGGAGGGCCTTCTCTGTGGGCGCTCCGGCATTATGGAACCAACTGCCGGTGGAGCTCCGGATGGCATCAGACCTCCGAACTTTCCGTCGGGGCCTGAAGACCCACCTGTTTGAAATAGCTGGTCTGGCCTGACGGGGGATTATGGGTTTTTACTGTTGTTTTAAATTTGTATTACTGTTTTAACTGGGCATGGGTTTAATCTTTTTTAATTTTTGTACTGTCTTTTTTATATATGCCCTGTGAACCGCCCTGAGTCCCTACCAAGGAGAAGGGCGGTATATAAATCAAATAAAACTGAAACTGAAACTGAAATGATTGTATCAGAAGACTTCAGTCCTGACATTAAAGCTATGCAAAAAAAATGTTGTCAGAAGGAAGAAAAAATACTCCCTTTTCATTCTTGTAAAATGGGCTTATGATGGAAATGCAGGGCTGCTACTACTAAAAAGTAGAGCAGAGTATTTATGAAATCTTGAAACTGACAATGCACTATGTGAAAATACTATAAGTGTTATATACAATAGAACTGGACCCCCTTGCTTTTCTGACTCACAACTAAAATATTGTATATGCATAGTTTAGGAATAATTAATTTGCAGTTGTTTAGAATATTTTTTGCTTTTCTTTATTGGATCATTAAGCTGAAAAATGTGTTTTCTGCTGTCCCTGTTCTTTTTAACACAGCAAGCAGACAGTGCAAGCTCTAACTCCCCTTCATCTGCAGGCCCCATCTTGAAGGCATCTGGGCAGCAACAGCAGGTTGTTGCCAATCATGGGCAGGCAGCATCAGTTGCACCTAATAAAACAAGTTCTTCCACAGTTGTAAGCATTGCTTCTTGGGTCACCACCCCAGCACCAACATCCGCGAAAACTGCATTATCAGGTAATCTAGAACTAAAAGACCGAAATTTGTCAATGGGATGCTTTTATCCAAACTAAACACAAAATCCACTGGTGTATGATCTGAAATATATACAGTGAGGGAAAAATTATTTGATCCCCTGCTGATTATGTACGTTTGTCCACTGACAAAGAAATTTATCAGTCTACAATTTTAATAGTAGGTTTATTTTAACAGTGAGAGACAGAATAACAACAACAAAAATCCAGAAAAATGCATTTCAAAAAAGTTATAAATTGATTTGCATTTTAATGAGTGAAATAAGTATTTGATTCCCTATGAATCAGCAAGACATCTGGCTCCCAGGTGTCTTTTATAAAGGTAAGAAGACGAGATTAGGAGCACTCTCTTAAAAGGGAGTTCTCATAATCTCAGCTCGTTGCCTGTATAAAAGACACCTGTCCACAGAAGCAATCAATCAATCAGATGTTTGGAGGAAGAGGAATGCTGTCTATGACCCCAAGAACACCATCCCCACTGACAAACATGAAGATGCAAACATGCTTTTGGGGGGGGGTCTGCTAAGGGGACAGGACAACTTCACTACATCAAAGGGACAATGGACAGGGCCATGTACTGTCAAATCTTGGGTGAGAACCTCCTTCCTTCAGCCAGAGCATTGAAAATGGGTCATGGATGGGTATTCCAGCATGGCAATGACCCAAAACAGATGCCCAAGGCAACAAACGAGTGGCTCAAGAAGGAGGACATTAAGGTCCTGTAGTGGTTTAGCCAGTCTCCAGACCTTAATCCCATAGAAAATCTGTGGAGGGAGCTGAAGGTTCGAGCTGCCAAACATCAGCCTCGAAACCTTAATGACTTGGAGAGGATCTACAAAGAGGAGTGGGACAAAATCCCTCCTGAGAAGTGTGCAAACCTGGTGGACCAACTACAAGAAACGTCTGACCTCTGTGATTGCCAACAGGGGTTTTTGCCACCAAACACTGTTTTGCGAAGGGATAAAATACTTATTTCACACATTAAAATACAAATCAATTTATAACTTTTTTTGAAATGTGTTTTTCTGGATTTTTTGTTGTTGATATTCTGTCTCTCACTGTTAGAATAAACCTACCATGAAAATTATAAACTGATCATTTCTTTGTCAGTGGGCAAACATACAAAATCAGCAGGGGATCAAATACTTTTTTACCTCACTGTATGGGTGCAAGCTTTACTAGGGTTAATTGATTCAAAAAAATATTGTAGAAGCCCAAACATTAATTCTTGAACAAGCTTGATGCCTAGTTGAATAGTACATAGAAGCTTCTTTAACTTCTTGGATGAGAAGCAAAACATCTCCAAGGAAAAGGAAAAACAAAGTCCAGTTGCCTTTTTGGACTACCAATTGAGCCAGTTCAAAAGTCATTCTTAAGCCTTATTGCTTGGTAATAAGAACAGCAAAAAAATATATATTTTTCTGCTCTTGCATCCATAGATAGCTGGCAGCCCTGTTTAAAGTGACCTGGCACTTCCTGGGTAAGGAGGGATAATAGAAACATCTGTATGGCCACTATGTTTGATGCCTCTGTCAGATAGTCACTCCGATCTATTCTGAGTTGTACTTTGGCTGTGTAGATGAGTTGGCTGAGGCATGGCCTTGATTAGTTGGGAAGAGTTAAAGTCTGTTGTCCCTGAAATATGGACACATTCTTCAGGATGCTAAGCAGGACCATTTGCATATTAGATCCATGGCCATGTTAGTTAATCAAAGCCTCCTGGGAAATGATATGTGATCTTTACAGAAGGGAGTGGTTCTGCTAGCTCTTAAAAGGTAGTGGTCCCCTCCTCAAGAAATCATCACCAAATCCAACTGTATTGTCACCTTGTCTCTAACCTTCCCTTTATATGGATGCCTATTTCACACCAGGTAAGATCTGATTATTTGACAAGATGCGATTGAGGTGGCACATCCCTGGTGGTTCTCTAGGATCTATCAGTAGCCCTTAATACCAGGTTTGGACATATTTTGGGTGTTATGGGTAGAAGGTATGATATTATAATTCTCCTCTAGGGCCAGTTCCAGCTGGTCTTGGTAGGAGGGGAGAGATTAGCACTAGGCCTAGTTCTCCATAATGATACATAGGTAGGAGAGCTTCCTTTTTGTCTTCTTTGTTCTATGTGAAAAGAAGAAATAATTCATTTTAATAAATTTCTAATGTAGGGTTGCTAAAGATCCACTCAAACCAGAACAGCCCACAACAGGCTGTTTTGACAGTACCCAGTCAACTCAAACAACTTGGTGTAAGCACTGCTTCTGGAGGAGTCCAAACTATACTGATGCCTGTGAACAAAGGTAGGATGTAGTTGACAAGTTATTGCCTAAATGTCCTTTTCAATATTGCAGACTTCTCTATTCTATGTCTTCTGGATCTGTTGTGCTGCAAAGAATTTCAAACTTTTGGCTCTAATGGCCAGCAGACTTCAAATTGTCTGGAGCACATTTGATGCCCTGCATATCACATCCTATTGACACTGATAACTATGGTATTACACTCCTGCAATTTTAATGTCCAGTAATATCATTATTAAAATCAACATCAGATTATGCAAAATGGTGAGAACATGGTTTGTGAGATCTAGGAAAAAAAAATTTAAAAATGTTATACAAAGAACAGATTTTAAACTTCCAGATGTATAATGCTATTGCAAAAAGCCATTGTTAAAATTGCTGTCATTTTTTGCTAAAATTATAGAAGTAACTTAGCAGCAAAAATGAAAAGGTGTTAAAGGTGAAGCATATTTGTCTACATTACCAATATTCCTTTTCTCTTACAGTGATACACTCACTTTCTTCCAGCAAAGCAACTGCTGTTACACCCATGCCTACAACTAGTGTAGTTGTCCCAAGCACTCCTGAAGTGACTGTTACAAAAGGTAGAATTGCCACCCGTTCATGACATATTCATGACATATATAAGACATTTATAATATTTTTTGTGAAATTAAGTCAGTGGGATTGTGCAAAGCATTCAGAAAAGGTACTTTGGTATCAACAGAGTGTAAATGTCTGTGGAGATTCTCAGTCATGCAGATCATAGTTGTCTCAAAGGTTTTTTCAAAGAAAAAACAGTCCAGTTGCCTTTTAAAGAAAAAAGCACCTTTGAGATATCAGTAGAGTCCCACTTCTTGAAACATTAAAGCAGGGGTCTTCAAAACTTGGCCTTTTATGACTCGTGGATCTCAACTCCCAGAATTCCTCAGTCAGGCACACTGGTGGAGGAATTCTGGCAGTTGAAGCCCACACGCCATAAAAGGGCCAAGTTTGAAGACCCCTGCATTAAAAGGGTTTTTTTATGTGGCTGCTTCAGAGGCTTTCTGTGGTTGTGTGTGCATATACTCTGCAAATATTTTCCTTGGGACTACCAAGAAACTGAATATGCCTGCATACCTACTTGCTCATATAGCCACGGTTATCTAAGCTAAGAAAGTTGCTTCGCTTTGCATACTTTGCACTTAGTGGAAGTGCCCCTTTCAAATGCTTTTTATTAGCCATCAGCCATGCCACAGTATGATTACGCACGAAGCAGATAAACCATTCAGCTTAATGAAGGTATTGACATCAAGAAATCTTTTTGAGCATCTCTAAAAGTATAATGTTACTTTCCACTTGGGGACCAGAGATAATAATAAGGCAGTTTTACTACTCAAAAAGCAGCAAACCAAAATAATAGGTTTTAAAATGTAGACCTTTTAGATTGTATTTTTTTCGTACCATCCACTTACAGTTGCAGTTACTACTCTGTGAGGGAGATAGGTGGTTCCAAAAATTGATTGATTGGTTGATTGATAAATAAGTCAATAAATGAAATACTTTGTTTTGATGCCAGGATTCCTCTTTAAAATCTCTGCTTTCTTCCTTCAGAAAAATTACAGGTAGTCTTCAACTTGCAATCACTATTGACCCCAAAATTTCTGTTGCTGAGCGAGACAAGTGAATTTTGCCCCATTCTATGACTTTTCATGCTACAGTTGTTAAGTGAATCACTGCAGTTGTTAACTTAGTAACATGGCTTTTAAGTGAATCTGGATTTCCCATTGACTTTGTCAGAAAGTCACAAAAGGTGATCACATGACCCCGGGATACTGCAGTTGTCATAAATGTGAGGCAGTTGGCAAGCATCTGAATTTTGATCATGTGACCAGGGGGATGCTGCAACGGTTGTAAGTATGAAAAATTATCATGTCACTTTTTTCAGTGCTGTTGTAACTTCAAATGGTCATTAAATGAACTGTTGCAATTCAAGGACTACCTGTAGTTTTTTTCCTAATTATCTGAAACAGAAGACTAGCATTGCCTTTCACCTGCCTAACAAACGTTTTTTAAAATATTCTATTATCTTTTAAAGTGAAGCTGGAGCCTGATTCAGCAGGGCAAAGCTGTAGTATTCCAGTCTCTCAGGATGCTCAGTCAGCAATAAAAACAGAGGAAAGTTCAGAACTTGGAAATTATTCCATTGGGTAATTATTCTTGAGAAGCTAAACTTACTACAGGGAGCAATGACTGTTATAAAAATATGGATTATATTTTTATGAGCCACTTGAATTTGTTGGGAGTTCATCCCTATTAATGTTGAAATGAAATTTTTCAAGAAAATTATTTTAATTTTGTTCAATCCAAGCAGTTCAGACTTTATAATGCTTGTTGGATAGATCACAGTATATTAAGGGTATGAAATACTTCACAGATGCAGATTAAAATTATACTGATTGGTATGCATATCTGCATGGATATACTGCATTTTAGATGCCGCACTGGATCCATAGAAACAAGATATTTTGTTTGTACGGATTTATCTTTGTCTCAAACTTTAAGAGCCATATCAAGCTATATATAGCTATATCCAGCTATAAACCTGAGGTGAGAAACTTCTATTATGATCCTCACAGACTCCTCCCTTTATTGCAAACCAAATTACAGCAGCATAATTTCCTATTTTAAAAAAAAAGCTTAGTAGAAGCTTATAATACAACTTTTTTTGCTTTATTTCGTATCAAGTTTGTGTAAGCTTAACACTGCCCTCTCCTTGTAAAATACAAACTTCCAAAATATAAAAGCTGGGAAAGGATTGAAAATGTTTTGTCTAAACATTACTGTCTTTATGTACACAGAGATTTCCCTTTGTGCTCTATAGTAGCAATGCAACAGTATCTGTACATGCATGTTCTTTGTACAGTAGAAGCATTATAAAAAGCACTGTATTACCCTATATCAATTCTATATTAAATGCTACCTCTTTATTTTTTACAGGGCAGAATATTTAGACAACCTCCCACAACTTTTGACAGCAATTGTGAAGAAAGTTCCATTAATTGCTGAGAGAAGTAATGAAAACATTGTTTAACGGTCATTCTTTGCTGTAATATGCTCAGTTCGTACTAAGTATGGCCATTGGTCCATCTGCCTGCATTTTCTGTAGAGCAGTGGTTCTCAAGATGGGTGATTCTACCCCCTAGGGAGGGTCTGTGCATTATCAAGAGGGGTGTTAAACACTAAGGGGACAACAGGAACATTAGCAAGGGGGTGGCATGAGAAACAATTGGGATTATAATCACAGGATTGCACCGAATTTACCCAAAAAACTTTATTAAGTGTGTTAAACTGTAAACAATAACTTCGATAATTATAAATACATCAGACTTTAGAATGTTTGAAATATTATGTTGCTTTGACCACATGCTAACCATGGGAATCATATGATTATGCTGGGTACTAGTGCAACTGTATGATTCATGAAAACATGCTAAACAATAATTATTTTTTAAAAAAAATATAATTTACACACACATAGGACAGTAAGTAAAAGGGTGACATAAGTATTAGAAAAAGTCTTATCTCCTCAAGCATATACAGGCACTCCTTGGTTAACAACCATTCAGTCAACAGCCATTCAAAGTTACAATGATGCTGAATGAGTGGTACTTAACAACTGGTCCTTGAAGATCTAGCCATCCCCACACCCACACAGTCATGTGATCATGACCAGCTCACACTTAATGATGGTAGCAGTGGCCCACAGTCAGGAAATCACCATTTGCAACTTTCCCTGCTGGCTTTACACAGGCAAAGTCACTGGGGAAGCCAATAGGGAAATTGCAAGTTGCTCTTGTAAGTCACTTCCACTCTCCCTGCTTTTTATTCTCAGGAGCCCAGCTATGAGATCCTGAAAATCTTGTACTCTGTAGTGTGTGCCAATTCATATTCCGTAACACAGATCTGCACACTCCTGCACCAGGCAGCAGCCATCACCGGCCTGGCTATGCTTGTGCAGCACTGTGGAAACTGTTGAAGGCACCCACTCCCAAATCCATCACAGTCCTCTTGGCCTGACCACACTCATGGTTCACCACAGTAGCCATTTACCTGTCCACTAACCTGTTTGAAAACCACCCAGGGTTTGCAACCAAATTCTCCGTTGAATTTGCATGTTGGAAGCTGGCAGGAAGTTGCAAGCCAATCCCTGCTTAAAGACCTGCAACCCTCATTTAACAATGGCAATAGGGACTATTGGGATTTGTTGATAATGTTGCAGTTTATGACTGTGTATCCATTTAGCAATGGAAATTCCAATCCCAATAACCATCATTAAGCAGGGACTACTTGTATAAATTTTCTCAGTAATTTTTTAAATTATATGTGGAAATTGACTAATGCAGTTTACAATTACAGTAGAGTATAAATGTGATAAATTATTAATGCTGGCAACTTTTATGTGCCCAATTTACCCATCTGTTAATTAAAGAAATAACCATTGAACGTGTACATGCTGCTCTACATCTTTAATACTGTTAATGTTTCCCTTGTCATCTTATGGAACATGGGAAAACACTAGGAACAAATGTATCTTGGTTATTATGAAGAAAAAAACTAATGACAATGGAAGTTAGTTATAATTCATTTATAATACCTACTTTAAATAGTAAGACAATGTTCCTTAATCAGTTTGAGTCTTTTAAAAAAATCTCTTACAATTTCCTGTTTTTATGTATCTATTTTTTCATGTAAAGATTAGTCCTGCTAGCTGAGTTCCATATCTTTTCCTCAGCATTTTTTTAAAAAAATGTTTGGCTAAGTATCTTATTCTGACCAGTGTACAATGAGGGCAGTGAATTACAATAATGCTGCTGATTGATTTCTGTTTCAACCATCAGAACACTAGTTTCCATTTTCTTGTTCCACTTACAAAGCTTGTATTGTTTGTTTGTTTTTAATTCTGAAGGATAACAAGCATTCAGAAAGTGCTCACTTTTTTGCTGATATTCTGAAAGACATCAGAGACAGTCTAACATTTTTAAGTCTTCCCTTTATGAGGAAAGGAATGGGAAATTAGTACCCCTGAAATCAAAATTTCCAGTGCAGTATTGGAGGCAAACTCTGCTCCCAGCCTGGAGTTCAATCCGAACGGGGCTCAAGGTTGTCTCAGCCTTCCATCTTTCTGAGGTCCATAAAAAGAGGACCCAGATTGTTGGGGACAATATGCAAATAATGCTTCTACATTGTAAGCCCCCCCCCCGAGAATGTTGTAAAGCACTATGGGGCGCTGTATAAGCCTAAATGCTGTTGCCTATTGCACTCTCGGGTTTAATCTGATCCATCAGACCAGTCCCTCTGACTAAAAGGATTTAAAAGAGATTCCTCTCCCACTTTGCCATACAGGAGAATTAAAAAGAGAATCATTTTCTGTAGTCTACTGGGCTATGCAGTGGAAGTGATTTAGAGAAGGTGGTTTGGACATAGCAGACATAGCACCCAAGGAGAGAAGCAACCTAGAACTAAGGAGAAATTTCCTGACAGTTAGAACAATTAACCAGTGAACAACCTGCCTTCAAAAGTTGTGAATGCTCCAACACTGGAAGTTTGTAAGAAGAGACTGGACAGCCATTTGTCTGAAATGGTATAGGGTTTCCTGCCTGAGCAGGGGCTTGGACTAGAAGACCTCCAAAGTCCCATCAACTCTGTCATTCTATTCTATTCTATTCTATTCTATTCTATTCTATTCTATTCTATTCTATTCTATTCTATTCTATTCTGTTTGATGCAATCATTTCTTTTTCTTTGAGAATGGATAGAAGTCCTCTGTAGCTGACAGCTCAAGAAATAATGTAGCTTCAAAGAAATTGCAGATTAAAGATTACAGACATGTATTATATTTGCAGCATTAAGCGTTCCAAGCACCTTTTTAAAATCACATACTAAGCACTGCATAATCCTTAGAAAAATATATTATGTGAGAGTTGAATCAGGCTCCTAGCCCAAATCCAGCTCCTGATTTTTGTAGTGTTACCTAAATGAGTTGTATCTTAATGATGAGGAAATAGCTGCTGAGTTATTAAGCTAAGGCTGGCTTTATTTTCATCCACATTAAAATACATAAAATAAAATAGGTGTTTTAATAGCAATTGACACTTTACATGCTGAGACTTAGTATTCTTGAAATAAACAAGCCACTGCATGTACCTAGTTTCCATACTGACTTCATTCAGGCTCCTACTTTTCCTTCTCCAAATCATTTCTAGTAATTTGTTTTGCTGCTGTTTTTTATGCTCAGGAGCCTCCATCTTTCTGAGTAATTCCAAAAGGCTGGAAAATTGTCTTATGTCACAAACACTACCCCTGTTATTTACCTATTGTTCAAATAGCTATGATAATATCTCTTAGTGTTCTTTCTGATTTAATATTTGTTTTAAATCAGGGTTAAAGGCTTTTCAATTTTTTCACAAGGCACTTCCTGATTTTATTAATAAGTAGCATATTTTGATTTAAACTATGTTCTCAGATGTTCAGAAATAGCTTGCCATATAATATATTCATTTTCATGGTTATTAAAAATCTAAAGCGTTTGGTGTTCCTTTCTCTGCTTTTTTAGCTGAAGATGCCAATCCTTTCTGTGCCAGTTCTGTCAAACAATATTATACCTGGAATATTGGAAAACGAAGAGCTGCTGAGGTAATTTTAATGTATTCTGTTAAGTCGAATTTAAGCCTCAGGGAAATGTATGACTGAAAGCTGTCCTTTAGAAAGGTGATTTTTAAAATCCCTAGAAATCATTAAAAAAATTATTTCTCGCATTTAATACAAAGCCAGTTTTGCAGAGATTTAATAATACTTGGCTAAATAAAATGTAACCAAACTTAAAGTTCCATGTCCTGTTTTAACATTATACAATCCAGATCTTTTGTGTGAAATTGCAACTTTTCCCCCAATGTTACATTTATGTTGTCATTCTTTCAAGGGTGTTTTTAAATTTGCTTTTAATGTCTCTGTTCTTCATGACAAAACGAATCTTCTGTTGCGAGCACCGTGATGAAAAACAAGGAAGCGTTCCAGGAAAGATTGTACTGCCCTCTGATGTAACAAGCTGAAAACAAAAACAGAATTTGCCCTAAAACAGTTTTCAATTCCTGAGTTTTTAGAAGGAAAAAAGTATAACTAGAGCTACAAAGACAAAATATAGAATGGCTAGAACAGTGAGATCATCTATTAACAGAAGTCATTCATCTGTTTGGAACAATTTAACATGTGCACACAAACATATGCACCACAGGTCCCATTGTTGCTATATGTGACTTTGACAAGCATCAGTTAAGCAGTAGAGGATCACCTGGTCACCATTTGGGAGATAATAGTTATCTACAGTTTTACTTAGCTCTTACAATGCACACAGATCCATTGAATTAAAAGACTATGATATAACTATAATGAAAGATATATACATATTTGATTCTATTTAACTCTTGTTTTTCTTCTTCCTTTTTTCATCTGCAGTGGCAAAGAGCCTTGACAATACGGAAAATCCTTCAAGAAATCATAGAAAAGTATCCTAAATTTCACAGCATTGTCCCTCTGAAAACAAAGCAGGTTGTACATTGGTGTCGCTTCCATGGCTATACACCACCTGACCCAGAAACCTTTACGAATGAGGATTCCATAGAGGATGTGCTAACCCAAATAGACAATGAGCCAGGTAAAGAGTCTGGTTTCAGAACACCAAAAGGTTTATTTTGGCATAATTTATAGAATGAAAATATAGGATTAGGTTTCCATCTTGGTCTCCTAAAGCCAGAATCAGTTTTGCCTAGATGATTCAGTATGTGTTTTTAGGACCATGTATAAAAACAATATATTCAATAGTTTTCCTTTAAAGTGGGGTATTGCCTTCTGTGAGCTTAAATGAACTTCAGAAGATGGTAGAGGACAGAAAGGCCTGGAGGAATGTTGTCCATAGGGTCGCGATGGGTCGGACACGACTTCGCAGCTAACAACAACAACATTGCCTTCTGAGTTTTGTGGGGCTACTTTTATTATTTGTGACTGGTTTCTGGAGGTTCAGGAGAAATGAGTGAATGAATGAATCAATAAATGAAATAAATGTTACTGTGGTCCTGAAACAAGGGAAATATGACAAACATGTTTTTTTTAAACCCAGTGGTATGGATTACCCATCATAGTTGCCAATGACATATTAGTATTCTTATTAGTGACTGTTACACAGAGAGAAATAGATACAGATACACATTCATACTTCATTGAATTGAGTGTGCTCCATGTCTTCAACACCAAAGCTAACAATTCTGAATTTACAGATATTTTTGTTAATATTTTTAGTGGTCTCTTTTCATATAATGATTGAAACCTGAGAGATATTTGGATAGTAGAGGATTGGGAGTTTAAGTTTCAGGTTATAGCAACTAGAATTTGTTTTATTTGCAATGAACTGCATGTCACTTTATATAAATTATTTGCTAATCTTGTCTTCTGTGCCTAATTGCTACATGGAAAAGAATGCTCATCTTCTTATACCACTGGGGAAGAGCTGTGTCAAAAGCTCATAGAACTAGAGCAGCTCCTCAAACAAGAATCAGACAATGATGAGGAAGTGGACATTCTTAACATTACTGAACCTCTGAAAGTAAACATTAAAAAGGAACAGGAAGAGACACAAGAAGAGGCTAAATTCTACTTAGCACCACAGTCTACATCTGATTTTGTGCGTGAGACTGCTCAACAGGTAAATTTTTAAAAGATTTTTAAAACGTAATTTTGTCATTATCTTGAGATTTAATATAAGTAATATTTAGAATGGTTGCCAGTTGCATTACCTTTCTCTTAAACAAGCTAGGTCTTGAATGTCCTTTTATAGTTTTATTCCCCAATTGCTTTCACAATTAGAAAAAAAATGTTCAGTTCTAGGAAGTCAGGATCACAAACTTGCCACAGAACTGTTAGTCATCAGACTTAGAACTCCAGCTAAGCACTCAAACATTCTTTAATCAGCATAATTGGAACCCCAAAATAATTGGTTTAAATTCTTACCTGAGTGGAACTGTCTGCGGTTGCACTAAAAAACAGCAAATGTTGAATTTGAAATTACATAATCCTCTTACCTTTTTATAATAATTTTAGTCCACGTGAAGTGCCAAAGTTGCAAGATTCTTTTCAGCAGCTAAAGTAGAATTGAATATGATTCAGTTTATGTGCACGCACACACACACACACACACACACACACACACAAACGTATTTAGTGATTCTTCAGTTTACAAAATAGTTGAATGGTTGCATTTTGTAAAGCAAGGATACAACTTTAAAATTTCAGAACAAAATGCTAATTTTCTAAAGACTACAATTCTAAACATACAGCAATCTATTCCTATTATATTTTAAATGGAACTGCTATCACCAGTTCTAAGAGTTGTTTTAACTTCTGAAGGAGATACATTTCTGTGAAGTTAATTATGAACATATCCTCTCATTTTATAGATAGGAATTTCCTTTCCACCTGTGGAACTTCACAAAAATATATACGCTTTTATAATAGAAGATATGATTTTAAAGGTAAGCTGTTAACAAAATTCTCAATGTTAAAGTAGTCTTAGTCAAATACAGAGATTTAACTTAAGCTGTGAGAGGCATTGGCTGCAGGTAGAACAAGGTGATGATAATGTCTTGTGTATCTTTATTTTAATAATGATTTGAAATTTATTGGATGTATAAAGCTGTCAAATCAAAAGGCTCAAAGCAGCATACAGCAATACCATGAAAGTAGTCATTCAAAACCAAATTCAGAGATACAGTGCATGAGGGGGAGAGTGGGGAAGGGAGAAATACAAAATGTTTCCACAACCTAGCTTTGTCCAGTTGGGATCACAATTGTGAGACTTTTGCTCATGGTGTTGGGAAAAACAGTTTTCTAGAGCTTTTCTAGAGGACAGTATGACTGGAAGTAAACAAACCTCCAGGGGATGTTATTCCAGCAGGGGATGTTATTCCAGCAGGTAGGAATAGGAGCGGCAACTTGATTTGTTACTTGATGGGATCCAGAGCTTTCCCAATGTTATGTTTCTGAAACTGTAGAACAGTTTGAAGAAATCCACCATAGGCTACTTAAAATAAGTTTTATTTTATGCACAGGATTCTGAGGTGTAAAATATTCTGAAATATGTCCTCTGTTACTTAAAAACATTCATCCATCTCTACATTATTTATTTCTGATATGCACTCTACAACAGGCTACAGAACAGTTGGTCAACGACATTCTAAGAGAAGCACTGGCAATTGGCTACCAGGCAGCTCCTCGGAACAGGTATACTTGCTTAACTTCCACATCTACGTTCTAAATATATATACAGTATTAACCAGCTCAAGGTTGACTCAGCCTTCCATCCTTCTGAGGTTGGTAAAATGAGGACCCAGGTTGTTGGGGGCAATAGGCTGACTCTGTAAATCGCTTAGAGGGGGTCGTAAATCACTATGAAGTGGTATATCTTGGTGCTATTGCTATTCTTGCAATATTGAATAAAGATATAAGATAAAATGAGAGAATTGGATGAATACAGTCTGGGTCCTCATTTACCAACTTCAGAAGCATGGAAGGCTGAATCAACCTTGAGCCAGTGAGAATTGAACTGCTGGCAGTCAGCAGAATTAGCCTGAAATACCTCATTTTAACAACTGCGCCACCATGGTACCAAAATAAAAGATGGTTGGCATCCCTCGTTTATTCCTTTTTGTATCTCACAGAGTTTTGTTAAATCTTCAATGACAATTAATAAAATAACAGAGTTGGAAGGGACCTTGGAGGTCTTCTAGTCCAACCCCTAGCTCAAGCAGGAGACCCTTTACCATTCCAATCCTATACCATTATTTGTACTTTCTGTGAAGTATAAATCAATCTTATCTATTTTATAAAGTTCTCTCCAAAGTTCATATCTTCCAATATTCCTACCCTTTGGGTTCTGTGAACTACAAATGAGGTACAAATCCAGATTCTAACATTCACCTGCTTTAGAGAAAATACTTTAAAATAGAATAGCACTATTAAATATGGTAGATTTCCAAAAGACTCCTGAGCAATGACAAGGTATTGTTCCACGTTTTGGCTCAATAGTTTTGCGTTTGAGGTTTTATCCTATTCTCTCAGTATTATGTTAGAATCTGTTTTTGAAACTGAGCAGTTTACAATGGTTTCACTGGCCATAGAAGAAAGAAATGCAGGGGGACACGGAAGTGCTGAACAACTTCTTCAGATTCCATCCTCAGAAATGGTTTGAAATAAAATTAACTTGCTTGCCATGTAGAAATTCCCAGGATCATCCCTCATTTTTAATCAGTTATGGAATCAGGGCAAATGAAAAAAAAAAACAAACTTCAGGAATTTGTTATCAGTCAAAAGTAAATACCGTATATACTTGAGTATAAGCCGACTAGAGTATAAGCCGAGACCCCTAATTTTACCCCAAAAAACTGAAAAAAGTTATTGACTCGAGTATAAGCCGAGGCTGGGAAATGCAGCAGCTGGACGTCTCTGCTGAGATGAGAGAACGGGGTGGCAAGCCGCCGAGAGAATGGGGCGGCCTGCTGTTCTCTCGGTGCAGCACGGCAGAGGCTGGATCTCGCGAAAGAAGTCTCTGCCGAGAGAATGGGCAGCAAGCCTCCACCACCCCATTCTCTCAGCGGAGCGCTCCACTGCCCCATTCTCTCGGCAGCTTGCCACCCCGTTCTCTCATCTCAGCAGAGACGTCTTTCGGGAGATCCAGCCTCTGCCGTGCTGCACCGAGAAAACAGCAAGCCACCCCATTCTCTCGGCAGCTTGCCACCCCGTTCTCTCATCTCAGCAGAGACGTCTTTCGGGAGATCCAGCCTCTGCCGTGCTGCACCGAGAAAACAGCAAGCCGCCCCATTCTCTCGGCGGAGCGCTCCACTGCCCCATTCTCTCGGCGGCTTGCCACCCTGTTCTCTCATCTCGGTGGAGAATTCTTTCGGGGGATCCAGCCTCTGTCACCCCCTTCTCTCAGCTGGGCAGCTGAGAGAAGGGGGTGACAGAGGCTGGATCCCCCCGAAAGAAGTCTTCGCCGCTGAGAGAATGGGCAGCAAGCTTCCCCGCCCCATACTTCGCGGAGCGCTCCAACGCCTCGTTCTCTCGTCTCAGCGGAGACTTATTTCGGGGGATCCAGCCTCTGTTACCCCCTTCTCTCAGCTGGGCAGCTGAGAGAAAGGGGCGGCAGAAGCTGCATCCCCCGAAAGAAGTCTTCGCCGAGAAAATGGGCGCTGAGATTTTCTCGGCGA
This sequence comes from Vipera berus, assembly GCF_964194415.1. Taxonomy (NCBI): domain Eukaryota; kingdom Metazoa; phylum Chordata; class Lepidosauria; order Squamata; family Viperidae; genus Vipera; species Vipera berus. Next base: position 45,138,835 of record NC_138207.1, read on the forward strand.
AGACTTCTTTCGGGGGATGCAGCCTCTGCCGCCCCTTTCTCTCAGCTGCCCAGCTGAGAGAAGGGGGTGACAGAGGCTGCATCCCCCGAAAGAAGTCTTTGCCGAGAAAATGGGTGGCAAGCTTCCACCGCCCCATTCTCTCAGCGGAGGCTTGCAGAGGTGGTGGCGGAGCTGCGCGTGCAGCTCTCCAAACCGCCGCAGCCCGTTTGGAGAGCTGCTGCCTTCGTCCATGTTTGATGAAAGCAGCAGCTCTCCAAACTGGGGGGTGGAAGTTCTTTTTTTTTGTTCACTGGAGTATAAGCCGAAGTGGATTTTTTCAGCCCAAAAAGTGGGCTGAAAAATTCGGCTTATACTCAAGTATATACGGTATAAGGATTTGATATACGGAATAGTTTTACATGATATAAAATAACTTTCTATATTCCTATATGAACTGTTTTAAATATGTAGAAAATTTTTAAACTATGTCTGTGTAGGTTTTTTAAATAAAGTACTGCTTATATAATTGTAAGGAAGCTGAAATGGTTACTTAATGATAATTGAAGCAATTGTTTATTATCAAGACAACTATAGTGCACTTAAAGCACATTTATAGCTGTCTTTGCCTGATATTCCAGATATACTGAAACACAAATCCCTTTATGTGCTACTTATTGTGAATAATAGGAAGTATAATCCAACAAGTCTGGAGGACATCAGGCTGGGGAAAGTTGGAGTTCTTCCTTATCTCTTGCTTCACCAAATAGCACATAAATGCTTCACAGGTTGCATTCCATCTGCATTTTCTCTCTGCAGGATTCCAAGAGAGATCACAATGATGAACATTCACCAAGCTATCTGTAACATTCCCTTTATGGACTTCCTTACAAATAAGCATATGGGAATACTGAATGATGAACAGTGACGTGGACTGAAAAGCTACATAAAGCTTGAATAAAGATAATGGCCCAAATTACTTGTGTCCAGATGCCTGTTTACATTGTAGAGACTAAGTTAACTTGAGTGCTACAAATCAAATGTTTCAACTGAGTTTTTTATTTTTGAAAAGAAAGCATTTTAAAATATTTTTTAAGAAAAGGCTTTTTTAAAAATCAATTTTAAGTTCACCTGTCAGATATTAGTGGCAGCTGGCTCTAAATATGCTGTGCAAGTTAAAAGATAGTATACCGTGACTTAAGTTGCAGGTATCATGATTTAGTATGGAAGTTACTTATCACAGAAAGTTTTCGGTGATACATTTTGCAGTTTAATATAACCCGTGGATATGGACTGGCAGCCTCTGGGAATGCGATTAAATGGATAAGCATAATGATAGACTAGTTCAGATATACTAAGCTATGGTATACTGTTAAAGGAACAAGTCTTGCCTTTCCCTAGGTTCATATATTTCTTTTCTTTAAATGGACATGGTCACAAGGAGACGGAGCCTTTGCTATATCATCTTAACTGGAATTAATCATGTTAAAGTAACAAAACTTTAGGGAATAGAATAAGATAATTCTCAGAGTTGACTAAAGTGAAATTGACTTCAAGCAGTTATACTATATCCTCACTAAGAAGCTTCTTGGGATTAATAGGCTTCCTTTTCATGTGTATTATCAGGAAGCTTTCTTTGCTGAAAATAAATCTCAGCAAAAACAAAAAAATCCTACATCACTTAAATCAGTGATAATATAATAAAAATAATTTGATGTTCTGAGTTAGCAAAGCAGGTATTCATAAAATCTCACCCTTTAAAGTGTGTGGTATTTCAGATTTGACTTGTAGTTTGGGTATATCTTCATTTGGAAAGTGAGAGAGTTGCTATTATATTAGACTGATATACAACATTATACTATTTGAACTTCATTAATTGAAACAGTCTAATTCTACACCCTAGATTCTTTTTCCTAGAATAGCTTCTTCAAATACTTGAGGACTATTATTGTCCATGTTGATTACCAACTTAAACCCTTATCATCATATGTATTATAATGTATAATTGTCTGATATACCTTTACAATAAATCATCTTTATTAAGTACAGTATGATGTAAGCACTTTGTTTTGTTTACTGCTTCATGTTTATGCTAAATTGAGTTATATAGAAAACATACTACAAAACTAAAAATACTCTGAAGAAACAATATTCAGATTTTTATCTTCATTTTCAGCTTTTAAAGTGAACAAGGAAAATGAAGGAGTGACTTATGTCTAGTTTTCATTCCCAAGTTTCTTACATGAAGAGATGGTTGCAATTTCCATTTTGTCAAGCCAAGCTGCACCATAATATTCAAAACTGATTAAAATATAACATGGGAACTGGATTTCACTTGGTATGCTGTACTACTACAGTACTATCTTCATAATCATAATTCAAACAGAGCACAAACATTAACAGAGCCAGCATTCTCTGGATGAGCCTCCATCATTACTCCTTTTAATAAAGTTTACATGGCATTTTGCATGGCTCAACATTGGAGCCATGAGAAGAAAAAGAGAAATGCTACACCAGAGCTAGTTATTGACTTCACTTTACTTGTAACCCATCTGTTACATTTGTGGACTCTAAATCTGTGCAGTTCTAGTAATTTGCTGGTTTTTCTATTGCTGTGCTCAAGCAATTTGTATATCACATTCAAATATATATGCTGAGGAGAAGTACATTCCATACTAGGAACACACGGAACACATTTCTTGAAAGAACTATACACAGAACTCCATATTTAGCAGAAGTCCACCGTAGTATTCTGGTACTGGCAAGGATATGATAAATCTGGTAGGAAATATCTTTATTATTTTGTGCTTCTCTAGTATTGGTCTGCATACATATAATTCTATATCTCCTGTGTAGATTCAATATTTAGTTCTTTTCAGTTAACAGGCATTTTGTATCTAAGTAATGAACTGTAAGAGCTTTTTCCCCTTAAAATCAAGTCCAACGTTAACAATTCATACAGTGATGGCTGCAGGATGTATATTGCCATAGCAACTACATTCTAGGATAATAAAATGGCTTCATTTACTTAAAATATATATTGCATGGGATTAAATATCACTGTTTACACACAGAGTCGGGAGTTAGGCTACATATAGACACAGTGTACCAAAAGTCAGGGCCAGCTGGGACAATCACAATGTTTTATTAATACTGTTTCAGAGAAATATTACCTACCTTAGAAAGTTCAAAAGTCATGCATCAAATAATTAATGAAATGTTTAGAATAAAATGACAACGAATTTGAACATTTAATGCAAGTTATATAATAAATTATGAGGATGGACTTTTGATTATATATATATATGTGTGTGTGTGCATATATATATATATAGATATATATATATATACACATATATACACATATATATGCACACATATATATACATACACACACACACACACACACACACACATATATATATATATACATTCCACAGTATCTCTGTATTTGCATGAATCTTCTAGGCAGTAGACAGTAATTTCATGGTTAATCTTGGTTAGACTTTGTATGATTGGCTATGATTTTATTTCCATTTAATCAAAATGTTTTCCATTTTCTGTATTATACCTGTGTTACATATAATTTGTGGTTACAATAAAAGATTCTTACAGCTACGCAATCACAATACATGATACCTAAAGCTAATGCATTAAGAACTTACATATTTTCAGGATATTCTTGGGTTGGGTTTTTTCTTTTCTAAATTAATATAATATCTGTGATCTATTTACACAGAGTTTCAGCTCTTGTTTGATTATATGGTTTTCTGTAAAAGGTGCTGGGGAGAGTGAGACATATCCTTTATCAAAACAACATTTCCATGTCTTCATCAATCACTTTGATATTGTTCTTTAAAAAAATAATTTTCTGCAGCAATATTGTAATAGGTAAGTAACATACCTGATATTTTTATGTTGGAAACACATATTAAGAAGCTATAGGTAAGCACCAAATACTTCTAATAAATATTCACCATGAACCTATTTGCACCCCTATCCCCATACTAAGAATATGTGGAGTTTGCCTTCAGTATTATTCCTTACATTTTAAAATCTCTAAAATTGTCTTTTGGATATAGCCAGAGAACCCAAAATAAGACACTGCATGTATCTTATCTGCTTAGAATATCCAGTTATCCAAACTGACTTCATAATGAGTGACAAAGGCACAAAACCTGGTGGATCCATTTGTACTTTTTTGTGCTGCTTAATCCTTTCATTTCACTTGCATCCCATATCCTTCTATGTTCCTTTCTGCACCTAAATTGATTTTACCATCCTTGAGCCAAAACTTTATATGGGTATAATGCTTCCCATTTCTTTTGAAAATGTGTATAGATTAATTGCATTTTACAGAATAATGCTCCCTCTTTTCTCAGCAAGGGTTTGTCATTCCTAGTTCCGTGTTAGAAAGGAGACTACAGAATGTAGGAAAACATGTACAGTTTTCCACTCTGGGTAGATAAGATCAGGAAGCAAAGTACATGACACTTTATATTATTGTCCTTCAGTGTAAACCTAGTTCATCAAAATCTTTCAGTAGTCAAATGATTTCCATTAGACCAAAAAACTGCAGCAGAAAGAATCTGTAGACAAAAATACATTTTAATAAATTATCTAATTCCATAAAATACAAATATCATGTTCTGCTGTATTTTTTATTTAAGAAATAAAATAACTGTAACCAAGTAGGCAGTGTGATTTTCTTTTCTCCATTTAGTAAAAGTCCATTTAGTAATTAAACCAATTAATGTTCAAAGAAATTAGATCCGTCAAGCAAAATTAATAGGAATTTCACCTAGAAACATTCAACATGCAAGGATTGCAATTTGGAACGTGTTTCTACAAATTGTATTTTTCACCTTCCCATTCCTCCTTATCCTTTCAGCGTGTTGGGTTCATCTGGCAAACTGGCCTCGTATAACTACTGGAGGAACAATGTTGTCATTTACCTTCTAGACAAGTACCTTATTATTGTGATTGTTCCAAAGCCGGGGGGCGGGGTGGACATGCTCAAAGAGATTTTGAAACAATAATTCTCAAGCAGCAGGCCTTTTACTATAAGGAAAAATGATTTCTACATAAAATATTGTCAAAAGCAATTTATGATATGGCACTACTGGAAGGCAAGAGCGCCTCTTATTCAAAGAATGAAAAAAATGTAACAAGTACATACCCTAACCCTTAAGACCTTTCTGATAATGTAAATAACTTTTTAGATCTTAGCTGAATGATTACAATTAAGAAAATTTTCATGAAAAAACAATTCGCTACAGTCAATTTTCTCCAAACTATACAGTACTTTACTTGTACTTCTGTTTTTTTTTTATTTGAAAGATTGGCTGCATGTTATTAGCCACATTTTAAACTAGGAAATGTTAAATATGAATTATTCAGTATAAAATTCGCAAGGGCCTTGTATGCTGCATACACAGAAATGGGACATCACTGGGCTGAGATGAGAAATTTCATGTGCCCATCAAAAGCTTACAAAAGTATACTGGAATTAAACCAACAAATTATGATTGTAACTTCTGCAAAAATAAATGAAACAATGTATTAAGTTGGGGTGGTTATTATGTTAAACCCTGTCTTAAATATATGCAATATTAGGGATGAATGAGAACTAAGAACTAGTGTATTTAAAATGTCTAAGCAAAAATTACAATATTGTACAAAAGTGCTCTTCCAAAATGAAAGAGTCAAATTGTCTCTCTGGAAATTATACTATAACATATATAACACATACTTCCTTAGCAGCAAGCAGTGATTTTACTTTTTCAAGGCAAATCATTTTCTAGTTTGCATACTCAAAAATATGAATGTTAAATAAAATCATATTAAGCATGCACTTTTTTCTTTTGGAAAACGATAATTTTTCCTATTTACAAAATTTACATACACATTAAACAAATTATCTCAGCCATTGCTTTAATGTCTGGCCTAGTGCAATATTCAATACTTAACCCAAAGTAGTAAGGGCTACTAGACCCCAAGAAAATGAGAATACTAGTTGCAGTTGCCTCTACTGCCTTTGAGGAGTTTTCTTCCCAGAATTTAATAACTGAATTCTCAGTGAAATGGAGTCTTCAGGAAAACATTATCAAGACTGAAAAAAAAACACTTCCAGGAAAAAGTGTGCTTGTTAAAGATCAGTTAATTCTATGTACATAAATCAGGGAACATTGATGAGGCCGTGATCCTCTGGCTGTGTGTTGTACTTTTAGCCGTGTTTCTTATTTGGCATACATTAATATAAACAACCTTTTCTCTATAATGGCCAGAGCATAAATAAATAAAGCAACCTCACTTTTAAAACATCCTGCTTTCATTTCATAGCATGATTTAGGGGTCTCTCTGGCTCAGAAAAGAAACAGGATGGTTTGTAATACTTCTTAGTCATACCCACTTTTTAAACTTCACAGTAAAAACTAGACTTTCATTTGGGAATGTGTTGGTGTGAGTGTGATAGACGTGCTACACATTGGTCATACAGCCATAAAGGAGATTGCACTTTGGCTCACATGACCAACAACAGGACTCAGGAAAACAGCCTAGGGGAAAAAAATGAACAAAAGATATCAGAAAGCCGTAAGTAAAGGGAACACCTTCACCAAAAGAAAAAACAATATTGACAAGCAATCCTCTTGAAGCAATACATACTAAAATTTTCTGAAGAAAGTACATAATTAGGCTAATAGTATCAAGACTCTAAAAGATGTTTTTCCTTTTCTTCCAGAACCACAAAAAAACCAGCCAACATTTGACTGGAAGCAATTGTTGATTCCTCTACTCTTCCCTGATCAGAACCCACCTGGAGCACTATATCCAGTTCTGGGCAGCACAAAGGAGAGAGAAAAATTGGAATGAGATCAGAAGAAGGTTACAAATATGGTTAGGGATCTGGAAATCAAGCCCTAAATAGTGATGGCTGACTGAACATTGAGGAACAGTGAAAGGATCTAGATAGGTTTAGCTTACAAAAGAGGCAACTGAGAACAGGAACATAATCTTCATATAGCTTAAAGATGCAGATCTGACTGATCTATCGATAATGGAACTGGCTGATGCATAAAGTGGTGAGTTCACCTTTGCTTCAAGTTTTCATAAACAGTGGCTGGGTCACCTTTTACCAGAAAAGATCTAGCAGGACTAAGTGTCCTTGAGCTAAATTCCAACAGTAAAATGCTATGTAACAAACAAGGGAAGATGGAAAGCACATTAAATAACTCAGAATGAATACTATATGCACTGTTTGTGCCTATGTCCTATAGTACCTGCTCAGCCAAATTTGATCCAACAGGGTTGGGGTGATCTAGTGCCTTTGATTAAACAATGCCCTCTGTTGGGACTCTAAAAGGGCACCTTCTTTGCTGTACCAACTGCTCTCTGGAATGAGGTTCCCCTCCCCAGAGATCTGGATGGCTTCCATCCTGCTGTTTTGGAGATCCCTGGAAAACTGGCTTTGTTATTGAAGTCCCACTTTGGGTCATGTGGGTTTGCTTTGTTGTTGGGTTTGTTTTATCTTCTCTTTGTTTTTATCATGTATTATTTCTTTGTTCTTCATGTTTTTAACCTGTGAATTTCCTAGAGTTTCTGGAAGTTGAGCAGTGTAAAAATTTAAAAAATGAAATAATGAAATTAAGTGGGGGGGAAAAAGAATTGATCCCTGTAGGGTGCTTGTGTTTAAATAACTTGGCAGGTGGCTGAAGGACATACATAATATAAGCGACCAAAGCTACTCAGCCCAACTCCACTTCCATTGCTATGATGCTTTAATTACTTTTGCAAAATAATTGTAATTAAAATAAAATAAAACTCAGATTTAAGGATTCTCTTTAATATAATGATTCTCAATAATGTGGCATTAAAATGTCTTTAAAAGTATGAGACTCATTTAAAGGTGAGTGACAAGAAGTAAAAAAAATTCAAAATCTACCCAAATCGTTTTAGGGACTATTTAGTAAAATGACCATGAATTTAATGAAGGTGGAAAATTAATGATGCATTTTATACAGTGTATTTTTTACTTAAGAATCAGCATACTGCTTCAAATATTGCCTTTTTGTCAGTGTTTCAAATGGGAGCCAAGTCTAGCTAATGGTAATGAGGATATTTCTATGAATCTAGGTCATTCTTTCCAGTAAGTTAGACTGTCTTCAATTCAGATTCAAGTATTTATGATTCACATATTCATATTAAATTTATGAATTCTGATAATTACTATGTCTGCTTAATAATCTTTTACTTTTATCTCACGAGCACTTACAAAGTTGCATAGCTGTTCATTTTCACAACCTTAAGCTGGTTGAACAGAAAATGATCATGATCCAGATTCATATACTAAGGATGTGAGATGGCGCCTGGAAAACAGCAGAAGGATTTGAAGAAAACTTTGTCTTTGCTTCTGGAATCTAGAGAGAAAAAGGAAAAGACACTGAGGACTGGTTATAATACTGGGAAATGATGGATATTGTAGCCCAATAATATACCTATAGAATGACTGGTTGAAGAAAGCTGACCTACATTGTTTGATAGTATTTCTTCTGTTGAAGGAATTAAAAATATTATTTCCTGCACATGGCTTGCCAGCCTGAGGATGATCTATCCGGCCACCAGATAAGTAATGCATTTAAACTGATTTTGACTTGTCTGTGATTCCCATATGCAAGTACCAGGTGGGTTAGAGAGAGCAGATAATCCCTCAAAATCCCTTATCATGTTTCGAATTGCAGATTTTATTCAGATTACCCCTTGAATTTTTTTAAAAAATTAATAGTGTTAAAATAGGATATAAGCTTCTTCAAACCCAGCAAACAGTCCCTCAGATATCCACACACACAAACTTACATAATATCTCAACCCCTTACATATATGACATTTAAGTTATTGCTTATGGATATGTATTTACATTGTAGTTAACAGTTTCAGTATGAGGTAAAATCCAAATTAAATATTCTGATGCCGGTAGAAATAGTCTTGTGCACAAATAATAGCAAGGCACAAAATTATGACTTGTGGATACATAAGACACAACATGCTGAATTTTGAACTAATCCGGTCATTATGGATTAATATGCATGCACATACTTCATTACTGTTATTTTTCGAAGAACTGAGTAAAAAGTCTTTTCAGAAGTGTGAGCCTGTCCATTATTAATGGATAATAATTGATATAAGACAATGAGGAAAAACAAATTTCAACAAATACAAGAAACATAATTTTACATTATTACTAATTTAGAAAACAAACTTTCTATGTTCATAATATCAGAGCTATTTAAATTAATGTTCTATAGGTCAGATTATAGTATACATTTTTGGTGGTGCAACTTTGTTTTTAAAAGAACCATAATTTTAAAGCCATTTACATGTATTTAAATTTCACTTATTTACTATGCAGATAAGTGTGTTTGTGATACTATATGTCTGGAAATATGTCTTGTATCCTTATTTTCCATTTCTTAACTGCCCAGTAACGCTATCTTGTATAGATCTGGAAACAAATTCTCTAGATCTTCTATCAGCTCTCGCTTTACTTCCTGTATCCTTAAAAATTCTTAAGAATATACATTCTTAATGGGTCAATCAAATGTGAATCTCTGCAGTGGTATACGGTAGTTTTAGCTAGGCTACATGATACGGCTGACCCAGACTCCTACTGTCCCTGGTGAAAAATTGGCAGGGTCCCATTATATCAGGTTAGCTATCTTTACTAGTATACCAGCCTCCCTTTTTGGTGGGTGTTTGGCTGATTTCAAAGAGAAAAGCTTTTTTAAAAAAATATCAAATAAAAACTATGATGTCTCACTTAAGGCCAGAGTCACCGTATATGGATTCAGTGTATGGGGAACATCATTAAATAGCAGCAAAGAGATACAGAAAATCCTTTGCTTTCATCTAGTAATTTTCACACATTTGACATTCATAGTCCAGACTTTGTAGTCATATATTAAAAGAAAGAAAAATTACAAAGTTGCTTATTATCTATAAATCTTATCTTATGGATCTCTAGTGTATTTAGCGTACTTTTGAATGAAATGATTCTATGATTCCATTGATAGAAAATTTTTCCAATATTAAAACAAGATAGATTTTTTATATTTTAGATAAGTATAGTCTAATTTAACTAAAATTATATTAAATGATGGACAAGAGTATTATTAAATGTATTTGCTCTCACAACAAGTGCTTTAGGGACAAATTAATTAAACTTTAGGACATTACCTTAATAGAGATACTGCATTCTTAAAGATGTTTAATTGGGGTTTTGTTTTTTTGCAATTCTACTCTTTTATAATATTTGATGTTTATGAGAATTGTGTGACGTGCTAATTTGTATTAACCTGGTTTTTAAAATGCTGTCAAGCACAGGAAATCAGGAGTTAAGGTGGTTCAGATGAATGCAGGGTTGGGGTTTTTTGCATGCTAACATTCTGTACAAGAATCTGAACTACTAATGGTCAAAGCAACTTGGCGGTAGATAAGAATCAGCAGAATTCAAGATGAGCTGGACTTAGATCTCTTGTGGGTGCAAAGGGACTGGAGACTGATGATGCGCTTCACCCTTCCTTCAGGCACAGCCTGGTCATCTCCTACAAATGCCCCCTTTTACTAATAATGGAAAAACTAAAATTACAATAATTAATTGTGTGCTCATTTACATAAGAGAAGAGGTCACTGAGCTAAATGTGATCTCATTTAAAGCTTAGATATTATGGCAAAGGACTGTGCTGCATACAATTAAATCTTAAAGTTCAAATTATATATTCTGACCTTGTTTTGGTAGTAATTCTATGTATCATGTATCAGCAAGTGGCTCCAAATGACAAGCGGGCCCCAAAATTAGTATTGCTTAAATTGGGATTCAATTCAAAGTAAATGGATCATGTCCATAGGACTGCTTCTGCTAAATCAAAACACCTTTCCTAACTTCAATTTCTATTGATTTCCAAATTTATATTAATATGTATTAATAGATATTAATTAAATTTAGTAATTTCTATTAATATTTATTGCTTTGAAGCATTTCTTTCAAACATACCATTCTTTTAGTGATCTGTTTTTTACTGGTCAAACATTAGCAAATTTCTTCATTCCAAAAGTTTTGTAAAGCACATTTACCTTAAAGTCTGACTTGTAGCTAGATTCTTGCACAAAGTGATCTTCTGGAATAATGAACCCCTGTGTTGTCTTTGTAGGCTTGGATGGTTTTGCTGCAGACCATGGGTGATGTTCATGTCTAAAATGAATTTGCAAAGTGAAAGTTAAGTGGATGCTGCTGCTTTGAAAAAGAAAAGACAAACTAATTCTGCTTTCTCATCATATACAGAAAGTTACAAAAGCATGCACAATGTATTTTAAAATGTATTTTCCTTATTTACCCTCACAAAATGAAAATAGAATGAACAGGGATTATAAGTATTTTGCAAATGTCATTTGAAAGTATTATGCAAATGTCGAAAGGACTAAGGGTGCTTAGGAGAGCACATAGCAAATGTAAGATTGCCTTGTCTGAAACCTGTATGTCTATCAGTGGTTGAACTCTAGAAATCACATTCCATCAGATTATGAAGATTGGCATGGACATTCACAGGGGGGGCAAATGTTGATATCTGCATTATGACTGCACAATTCAAATTCTGACCTTTGTACTTACATTATAACATAATAAAGCAGCATATAGGATGTGGAGCTAGTGTCCTGATACTGTTACTTACATTTCCTCATTTTGATAAATGGTCAGTCCCTGATTCCTGGACTATTTCATATATTATTTATTTAATAAGCATTTGTGAGAAAGAATTATCTGGACACAAATGTTGCTGTGTCCAGATAGACTGGATGCCTAATGGACCTTATTTTTCAAGCAGAGGCAACAAGTTCACTACTATCAAGTTTAACTTCAGGTGACAATACAGAGAGCCATGTTTTCTTGATTACAGTGTGAAAGTGGCATGCCACTGCCTCTATTCAGGATTTTTTTTCAATTTTCTCCTACCTAAGCCTGAGCTCTTCTAGAAATCTCAGATCCAAATATTAAACAGGTCTATTTTCACAACAAAGAATGATTAAATGCTGCACATGTATTAAAGAAGTTGGACCAGGAAAGGAATGATTCAGTTTCCAACTTAGCTATGAAAGTCAGTGGGTGACTTCAGCCCAATCATTTCCATATTAAGTCCATGTTCACTGTAAAACTAATATGTTTAGGAGAGATGATTATATGCATTGCTAAGCTTTCTGAGAAAAGCCAGGATATAAATATCAAAGTCGTAATAGAATATTACATAGAATGTAAATTACATATAGCTAAATACAATGCCTGATCCATTGAAAGTATATTCATAGTGCCAATTTGGTTACATATGAACTATATAGAGAAAACAAAAAATGATATACTGTCCTTCCACCATGACAACAAACCCACTTGAGCTCTTGGAGAAAGGACAGGACATTAATCTAAATAACAACATGCTTAGTATATATTTGGGATGAAATGGAGGAGGGAGCACAACTGGCACAGAGGAAGCCAAACCATTGAGAAACAGTTCCCCGGTGAGGGGATAGAAAAAAACATGAGAAAGTGACTCTGCCTTAATTCTGCTACAGAAGAACTGAAGAATTGCTTTGGCAGGCTTTTAAGATTGTTACATTACCCTACTATCAATAAAGTTGTCTAAAGAATTTAGTGGTTCTTATTCTCCTGAGTTTGCCTGCCTTGAAACATTTGAGCATATTCAAGCAGTTGGTCATGCATGCATGCATGCATGCATACATACATATATACATACATACATACAATCTGTTGTGGCCTGAAGAGATGAAGCAATGCTATGCCTGGAAGTCAAGACTGCAGCCCAGGGGTGGGGGGAATTAGATCTCAGACAAAAATTCAAGGTGTTACCTGTAAGAAGTCCTGGCGATACCTGGAGGCGAGGAGGAAGGCCACACCTGTCTGGAGCCAGCGTCCTTATTGCTCCCCTCCTGCCTAGCCGCCGGCAGCACGTACACTCGAGACCCTGCCAGGATCTCAGCGTGGGGAGAGGCGGCTGGGGCGCCCGCGGCCGGAGATGCCCGCGTGGGCTCGACTCTCCGGCACTCCCCAAGGCAAGGCAGGGTGTCCCTCTTCTGCAGCGGCCACGCTCGGAAATCCTGCTGGTACTGAGTCTCTGCGGCGAAGGGCTCCTTCCGGTGCCTGCCCCCGCTTTTTTTCGACGGCCTCTTGACAACGACCAGGCTGTCCCGCAACGAGGGGGCGGACGCGGACGCCGGCAGGGCAGAGGCTGCCCGCGGAGGGGCTTGGGGTCGGCTGCTGGCGGTGCCTCCTGACGGGATCCGAGGCTGTTGAGGGCTGCCCCCACCGCCCGGCTCCGCCCCTTCTTCGATGTCGGAATAATTGTGGATGGTGAGCGGCACGGCCAGGTCCGACTTGTCCATCTGGTTCCAGAAGCGCGCCAGGCAGCACACTCGGCTGATGCAGGGCCAAGCCATGGCGGCAGGACCGTGCGAGGATGCAGTGAGAGATACCGGGACCCGCGGGTGGGGGTGCCTCAGCGGAGGAGAGGAGTTCTGCAGCAAGCCCTTCCCCAGCTGAGAGTTACTTCCCGCTCGCTTCTCAGTGTCAGACTCCCTCCCTCATACAACACTTTGGACAATCCGTTTTTCTTTAGGAGGCTAGCACACACGTGATGATAGCTCAGTCATTCATTCCCATCCCCACCCCCTATCCGGGGTGACAGAAGGAGCTTAATGCAGCACTGGTGAGGGATACAGAGATAATAGGGGAAGGGGGGGCAAAGGGGTGACACATAGCACCAGTCACCAAGTCTTTCCACCCCATCATCCTACCTCCTTGGCTTCTCTTGAGGAAGCATCCTACCCCCTACTTAGCTTTAACCACTGCAGCCTGCCAGTTCATTCTTATACATGCGTTCCACGAAGAATTTATGATGTCTCCTGCAATCTAAAATAGGCGAGAAACTCGGATATCAGATGATTAATCAGGAATGAAGAGTAAAAAAGGAAAATAAGCAAGTGGCAACGTTCACAAAAGCAGCTGGATATTGCAGGAATAGCACTCCTAATGTACTGAGGTCAGCATTCTTTTTCCTTCATCAGCAGTATTTAAGTAAAACATTTAATATTAACAGTTCAGAACTGGCGAAACTGGCATTTATAGGATTAACCTGCAGTATTTTGTACCAGTTGGTTTCTGAGTAATGCAGAATGGCAGTCCTACGCATGTACATTATACAATCAAGCAGGAAGTTAATCAGTTCACCAATTATAGACTATTATCAGCTGAAACAGATTAAAAAACTATTCTGACCAAAGATTTTAATTGAAGGATCTGGGAAAGATCAGAAACCAGAAGTTTTTTTTCTGGAAGTGTGTGATCCATTGAGGTCTTGGACATCATCACAAAGATTGTTTTCTTGCAGCCAGGTGTCTGTCGGATATATGGAGAACATGCTAATAAGATGTTAACTGGAATTTTTGAGGAAAGCTCTAGACATACATATTGTGAACATGCAAGCACACTATTCCAGAGGGCAAGAGCAGTGACAAAGAAAGCACACTTCTTTGGTTCCATAAGATGACAATGGTTGAGGGAACCTGGAGTGCATCATCTTTACTTGAATATGCCAGGCAGATATGGAGATAGATACCACACAGATAAAAAGACCCTGTGCCATGAAGGGCTTTAGAAGTAACAAGCACGTTGAATTGCACCTCAGAAACCAAGTGGCAACCCATGCAACTTGCTTGGCTGCAACTCAAGGGCATAACGAGAAGTGCCCACTACTGCTTGGACCGCTGCATTCTGAAACAGCTACAGCTTCTGGATAGTTTTCAAGGGCAGGCCCATGTAAAACAAATCACAACAATCTAGTTACGATGTGACCATCAGTCAGGGAAAGACTACACAGTATGAATCTGTGCAAAGGCCCCTCCTGACCAATGTAGCTGCTGCTCATTGAGCAGCAGCTACAAGGGAGATACAAAATCATAATGTCTGAGAAGACCGTCTGTATGTATCTATTCATATTAAATACAGATAGCTGAAGAATGAAAATGTACCTTTAAAAGTGGTATTGGGATTCCTGCTTTAGGAATTATTGTCCTATTTTCATTTAAAGCTTGTAAGCCGCCCTGAGTCTTTGGAGAAGGGCGGGATATAAATGGAATTAAAATAAAATAAAAAAATAAAAATAAAGATGAGTTAATCAGGCAATTGATCCAATTTTAATTCGGTTCTAAGATACCTCAAAAAAGGCTACAATCTTACTCAATACAGCAGTAAGACACACGTTTTTGTTTCAGATATACCATTTTATTTACCAAGATATTTATTTTCATTGTGGGGCTAGAATTACAGTCTGAGTACTTAGTATGTAGTTATGATTTCATCAATACACTATCTTGTCTCCAATACTTGTGCTCATTTCAATGCAAATATATTCTGAAATGCAGCCGCCAAGAGTCCGCTTCATTTATTTGGCCTCCATGTCTTCACTGTATGCCATGCTTTCACCACTGGTTCTCTATTATTCCATATTAGTTTATTCCCATACATTACATACCATCTTGAAAGAAACAAACAAAAGAAAATTTTCACAAAATATATTAGAGAGATAACAACTGCTTATAGACAAAGGTACTTACATGACTAAAATTAATTCTTAAAAGCAATGTCAGACCCAAGAAAAGGACAATTTATAGGATCTTTTTGAACACAAGAAAAATGCCCACGATATGTCATGTTTATCACAAAATAATATGAATACTTACATGCCAAACAGAACTCCTCCAAGATGTGATGCATGGTCAAAAAACCTCCAACCCAAAATAAGTCCTACACTGTCCAATGCAATAACAGCTTTTAAAGCCTAGAAATGAGTAAACAATTTATTGGTAAAGTGCAATAAATAGCAAAGCTATTAGTCATAAACATATCAGAAACATTTATCCTATACTCATAAATAACATTTGCTATGCAGTCAACAGTATAATGATCAAATGTACAGATACTAAATACCGATTTGAATATACATTTTTTTCTACAGCTCAGCCTGTTCCTAATATGCAAAGTAGAAATGTCATTATGTATAGCATAAATAAAAAGAAAATCAGGTCATTTCAGCAGCTCTTCCTGAAGATTAGATTACCTAGGTACCTGGGCTACTTTAGGCCAATTGAAACTAGTAATTCCAAGACTAAAGCAGAAAGGGAAGTGGAGTACAGAGCAAACAAGAAAAAAGTGCTTCTTGTAAACTAGTGGAACATCTACAACTACTGGTACAGCTACAACCTATGTAAAGTAGGCTTCTGATTCTCAAATCAATATGTATCTTGACACTTTTAATAACATCCCTTTGGAATTTGACTTATTTATTAATACACAAAGAATCCAAAGTTTCATCTTAAGAAATTCACAGGGTAAACAAAAGCCACACTGCTCCGTATTGTCTGTCACCTAGATTTAAATGAAACTTTCAAACTGTATCAATTTTGAAATAGAACAAAGCACAGAAAATTGCTCAGGTATATATTACAATAGGTAAAAAAAGTTTCTAATTCATTATTCAAAGCTACTTACATTTCCAGCAGTAAATGTGAACATTGGAAGAAATATTATAGCTAGCTTGGCTTCTGGTATCTTTGTACATACTGCTCCAAGGACAGCCATTATAGCCCCTGACTAAAATTACATAAAAAGGAGATAAATATTCTTAACATTTGGGGCTATTTTTTGTACCAAAGTGCAATTGCATAAAAATTCTTTTTCACCTTTTTCAAAAGCCAAAGACAGGATGCTTAAGAATTTAGCTATACAGTCGATACCTCACATACTAACAGCTACTTTAAAATACTTTTCTGTGGGATAATCCTTATGAATATCATTTTATGCCTATAGATCAGGGCTTCCTTTAGATATCTCTAGAAAGCTACAATTAAGTATTAGCTCTTTTATTGGAACCAGTCCAGATAATTCAGAGGGACTAAATTCAAACAAAATAGTTTGATGTGTGAAAGGCATGGACTTGAAACTGGAAGACTGTGAGTTCCACTTCTGCCTTAAGCATGAAGCCAATGTGGTCAAGCTCTAGGAAGAAAAGAATGGCAAACGACTTTTGAAGTCTTTCCAAGAAAATGACATAGACTCATCGAGGGAGCACCCAGGAGTCAGGACTAATCTGAAGATATTTACCCCCTGCCCCAATCAGGTAATTAATAGAGAGGACCAAGCAGATAGCTGTAATAGTAAGCAAAATTAGTTACAATTGCAAATAAATTCAAAGTAATCAACTTTTAAATAAGCAAAGTAGCATGGTTCATGTCCCAAGATTATTGCAAGATTGAACTGTCAAAAAAACTGAAACAGGTACATTTTTTATCAAATAGCTCATCTAAATAACTGATATAGACAAAATATTTAACCTAAAAAAATCCTACTTCTTGCTAGAGTGCAGATTATTGAAAAATTTCAACATTAGAATATTATGCTAAATTTCACTGTAGCTCTTTAAAAATATATCTTAACTTCTGTTAAAGCAAAATACAGTAGGCTCCAAAATGTATCTAATATTCATCTATTTTATAGATATTTAATAGCACTTACAGCTCCGAGTGATGGTCCAAACTTCCCAGTGGCCATTTTACAGACATAACTGACAAATGTGGAAAAAACCCCTAAAAAGATTTTTTTAAAAACAGAAGCATAAATTCAATGAATTTAATTTAATTTAATTTAATAATATTTATATACCGCCCTTCTCCCTGAGGACTCAGGGCGGTTCACAGGGCAGAATAAAATACTAAATACAAACATTAAAAAGAGATTAAATGATTGCCCAAGTTAAAACAATTGGAATACAATTCTAAAACCCCAAGATAAAATTAAGACACCAAAAATAAAAAAAACCCCACCAATCCCCATCAGGCTAGGCCGGCTTGTACAAACAGAAACGTCTTAAGATCGCGACGAAAGGAGCGAAGATCGGGCGCCATCCGGAGCTCTACCTGTAGCTGATTCCACAGCTCCGGAGCGCCCACAGAGAAGGAGCTCCCCCTGGGGGCCACCAATCGACATTCTCTGATCGGTGGCACCCTGAGGAGGCCCTCTCTGTGGGAACGCACAGGGCGCAGGGAGCTTGATGCCGGCAGCAGATGTTCCCTAAGGTACTCCGGCCCCATGCCATGGAGGGCTTTGAACACCGTTACCAGTACCTTGAATCTCACCCGGAAGACAACTGGCAACCAATGCAGCTCACGGAGCAGAGGTGTAACATGGGAGTATCGGGAGACTCCCAACACAACTCTCGCGGCTGCATTCTGTACCAGTTGGAGCTTCCGGGTGGTCCTCAAGGGCAGCCCCATGTAGAGAGCGTTGCAGTAGTCCAGACGAGAGGACACGAGCGCATGAGTGACCGTGCACAAATCATCCCGGCTAAGATAGGGCCGCAACTGGCGCACCAGGCGAACCTGGGCGAAGGCCCCCCTAGTCACAGCTCCTATATGGTCTTCCAAGGTGAGCCGTGAATCTAGGAGGACTCCCAAGTTGCGAGCCCTATCTACGGGGGGTAATAGTTCACCCCCCATAGCCAGAGGTGGAATGTCCGAATAAACCCGGGATGAAGGTATGCAAAGCCACTCAGTCTTGTCGGGGTTGAGTTGAAGTCTGTTCCTCCCCATCCAGACCCGAACCGCCTCCAGGCAACGGGACATCACGTTGAGGGCATCACTGGGGTGGTTTGGGGTCGAAAGGAAAAGTTGGGTATCATCAGCGTACTGATGATACCCAACTCCAAAGCCACGAATGATCTCACCCAGCGGTTTCATGTAGATGTTGAACAGGAGAGGCGAGAGGACCGACCCCTGAGGAACTCCACAAATGAGAGACCTCGCGGTCGACCTCTGCCCTCCTGCCAACACCGACTGCGAACGTCCCTGGAGATAGGAGGAGAACCACTGTAAGACTGTGCCTCCCACTCCCAGCCCCCTGAGACGCCGCAGCAAGATACCATGGTCGATGGTATCGAAAGCCGCCGAGAGGTCTAATAGGACTAGAACAGAGGAATATCCCCTGTCCCGAGCCCTCCAGAGATCATTCACCAGCGCGACCAATGCCGTCTCCGTGCTGTGCCCGGGCCTGAAACCCGATTGGTACGGGTCTAGATAATCCGCTTCATCCAGGACCAGAGGGAGCTGATGCACCACCACACTCTCAACAACCTTCGCAAGAAAGCGAAGGTTGGAGACAGGACGAAAGTTGTTCAATACAGCTGGGTCCAAGGCAGGCTTCTTGAGGAGAGGCCTCACCACCGCCTCCTTCAAGACGGCGGGGAAGCTACCCTCACTCAGAGAAGCCGATATAACTGCCTGGAACCAGCTGCGTGTCCTCTCCCGGGCTGCATAGACCAGCCAGGAAGGGCACGGGTCCAATAAACATGTGGTGGTGCTCAGCCTCCCCATGATCCTGTCCACTTCCTCCGGAGTCACAGAATCAAACTCCTCCCAGGTGATATCGACAAGACCGCCCGTGTCCTGATCGTCAGACTCTGCCCAGTCAGAGTCCAGACCGGTCCGAATCCGAGCGATTTTGTCCGACAGATGTTGGTTAAACTCCTCGGCACGACCCTGCAAGGGATCCTCCCTCACCTCCTGATTTAGGAGGGAGCGAGTCACCCTAAACAGGGCGGCCGGGCGATTATCTGCGGACGCGATAAGGGTGGCGAAGTGGTTAGACCTCGCCTCCCTTATCGCAGCGAGATAAGACCTAATGTAGGCTCTTAGTCGCAATCGGTCGGATTCGGATCGGCTGGACCTCCAACCGCTCTCTAGGCCCCGTCTCCGATGCTTCATCTCCCGGAGCTCCGCAGAGAACCATGGAGCTCGACGGGATCTGCACCGGGTCAGGGGCCGCAGGGGTACAACTCGGTCAAGAGCCTCAGTGGCCGTCCTTTCCCAGGCTTCCACTAAGGCATCTGCCGAGCTGTGAGCAAGGGAGGCAGGTGGGGACCCCAGCGCCGCCTGGAACCTCTGGGGATCCATTAAGCGTCTGGGGCGGTACCATTTAATTGGTTCCAAACACCCACGGCGGGGGGTGGCAAAACGGAAGACCAGCCGCAGGAGATGATGATCGGTCCATGACAGGGGCATAATAATTGGAGAGCCCCCACCAAGATCATCTAACCACCGTCCAGATAAGAAAACTAGGTCAAGGGTGTGGCCTCCCTCATGAGTCGGTCCTGAAATTACTTGCGTCAGGTCCATGGCCGTCATGGAAGCCATGAACTCCCGAGCCAACTCAGATGATCCTCCCAGCGATGGTAGATTGAAGTCCCCCAAAACTATAAGTTTCGGGAACTCAACCACCAGCCCAGAGAGGACATCGAGCAGCTCAGGCAGGGCTGCTGCTGCGTGACTAGGCGAAAGGTACACCAGCAGCAAGCCCAACTGCGCACCAGGGCCGCATCTCAAAAAGAGAGACTCACACCCGACTATCTGGGGAACGGTGGCCTCCCGTGGACACAAGGTCTCCCTCATAACAACAGCCACTCCCCCACCCCTACCCTGAGCCCGAGGCCGGTGCAGCACCCGGAAACCTGGTGGGCAAAGATCAACCAGAGGAATGCCGCCCTCTGGGCCCAACCAAGTTTCCGTGATGCAAGCCAGGTCCGCCTGCTCACCCTCGACCAAGTCACGGACGAGAGGAGCCTTGTTGACGACCGACCTGGCATTCAAGTACACCAGCCGGAGCTCAGGAGGCTGCACGTCCTCACTCCCGGGACCTCGGGGCGGAACCAGAGGGTCGGAGTGCCTCACCGCTTGTAAGCAGCGGAGAGGCCTTCCCTGAGATCGATACGGCCCTCTGTTCCTGCACCTGCTGCCATTCCCTATCGTCGTGGGGATGGATAGTCCCACGACTGGCCCTGGAGCCCCAGAAGCGACCGACCCCCGCTCCTCCCCCCTGCGATCCGCCTCAGCACTGGCCTGAACAGAGGTTGTTGGACTGCCCCCCTCGTCCGAACAACCAAGAGAAGAACCCTCCCTCCTCCCTAGCCCCCAAAAAAATTTCGACAAAAAACAAACCAGGGACCTCTTGTTAGGTTTACGTCGGAGGCCCATACCACAGTCATAAAAAATATTTTTGCTTTACTGTCTATTTCACTTGTTTAACAAAATACATTTGTTATCTGTTGAGTTTATTTGCTGCCTATCTTTTTGTGGGGCTACAGTAGGCGGCTTATAACGATAAAAAAGGGAAGAAAATGAAAGGAGTGTAAACAGAACAGAATAATAGAAAATAAATAATGAAAAAGAAAATGAGAATACATCAATACGATAACCAAAAATGAGTGCTTTTATTTTCTTTCTATGGATTAAGTAAATAATTACTAGGTTCACACACTGTGATAAATTAAGCTTAGTGTACTCTCTGAAGCCAACCACTGCAACTCGAAGGCAAGTTCAAAAATACATGAACAATTAAAAAAACAATATGAAAGGCAGAGTAGGATTTGAGGTTTATTACCTGCAGAAAGGTATACTGCCATGAATTGCTCACGTCCCAGAATTGAAACTATGCTGGTAGAGAAGCTCCATAAAACGTACATGTTGGCTACCATATGTAGTAATGAGAAATGACTAAAGGTGGATAGCAACATGGGAAAACACAAAACTCCTACATTAAGAAAGGAAAAATGTTTAGATAGTTCAAGCATTTTATTTCTAGATATTTATAAGTTGAACTGTTTAGAAACTGGGCAAGAGAGAGCAGACTTGCTATGACTCAGTTTTCAATATTCAGCTGTACACATTTTTTAAAAAAATTAGTAGCACAGATGCTAGTGATCAGAATTAGACTCCAGCATCAAGAGAACAGTTCCCCTATTAAAAGATAGCACACACATTTGGTTACAATATACCTCTTACAATACATTGATAGAAGAATTTTCTCAGCACTCTGAATTTGGTATATTAATATTGTCAGAATGCAGGTCATTAATATTTATCCCCGGAAGCTGTAAAAGACCATTTTTTAAGTTTTGTGGAGTTTTAATGAGCAACATATTAATTACAATTAACGGATCTGCCCACAAGGTAATAACTATATACTACTTAACTTCAAACAGTACCAACTCTAAAAAATGAAATATAGTAGCATGATTCCTCATCTCCAATTATGAGTGAGTTTCCTTGGGCCTCAGAATCTCAGAAGAGTTATCCCTTTAGCTCAGAGATGTCAAACACAAGGCCCGGGCGCCGGATCCGGCCCGCGAAGTGGTTTCATGTGGCCCGCGAAGGCATCCTGGAAACAGTGAGGGAACGGCCCCCACTGCCTTGGCCCTGGCCCAGAGACCCTCCTTCTGCCAGAGACCCTCAGATCTGTCCCACTCCTGCCCAGGCCCCCATAGGCACCCTTGATGCGAACGATGTAGAGCTGGCCACGCCCACCCAGTAGGCCATTCACACTCTAGCCACGCCCACCCAGTAGGCCACACCCACCCTGGCCATACCCACCTGGCCCCTTGAGGGCAACTGCAATGCTGATGCGGCCCTCAATGAAATGTGAGTTTGACACCCCTGCTTTAGCTCTTGCTCATTAGCCTAGTGAATTTTATCAATGCAATCAGTTTGTATTGGAACAGATCCTATGATACTTTTTCTCTGTTTCCAAGATGACATATCAGTATTAAGGTTTTGGCGACATTCCCCTCCATTTCCTAGAAGATTCTTAATAGGTTGTTACTACTTTTGCTCTTTCATCCTCACAATGGAGACATGCAGCTGCAGCCAAAATTGTCTCTAGTAACTTATTTTAGGAAAAATTCTCAAATAAAACATCAACTGAATACCAAAAATAAATAAGAGAAGAGGAAGATGGGATTGAGAGGGCAGAGTCTGGTTGTTTACATCTGCCTCCTCAATTTGCAGCCATATCAACCACTTTTAGTTGATCTCGTATTGTGCTTCCTTACGAAGGGCTCTGTGCAAAAGTGCCATCATTTACTAGCTGAATTGAGTCCGGTTAAGGATAAAGATTTTTGCAAATGTGACAGCTTTCTGCAACCTAAAGTTTTTCAGATGTTTGTACATCTATTCTTAGAATTTTTTGAAATAGCTAAGCAGACAGGTAAACTTGGGATTTCAAACACCTAGAAGGTACCCAGCTTAGAAAAAGGCTGCATAATATTTTTTTTGACAATTTAGTACTTTATCAAAAGCTCTCAATTTGAATCCCCAACATCTAATATAGCTGTCAGAAATCTTGGTGCTGCCCTAAGAGACGTTCAATAAATGTTAAGATAGAAAGTTATGATTAGCGGATGTCCCCATACATTTTCTTATTCTCTTGGATTCCATAATTCTGATCATCATCAGTCATGCTACTCCAGAAGGATGGGAGACACAAATATTCTGATCAATAGTTTTTCACTTGTCTTTAAAATATAGTGTTTTTCAATTAAATTATATAAGTTACATCCTGGCTCCAGTCATTACTTTTAAGTGTGTGACCATGACATGGCACTCAAAGACAAAATATAACTTCCCGTTGAAAGAAGTTGGACACCCCTATTTTACTTGAAAGAGATAAAAATGTATTTGGATTTATGGCTGAGAGGTAGGAAAGAAGGTGCCTGATTAAATCTCTGCTATAAATCCAAACTACCTGCATCCTAGGCATTTGGGATTTCTGCCATAAAACCTTTTATTACAGGAAAGTGAATTGGGCTTGGATCTTTTTAGAACAGTTTTTCTTTGAATATTCATTCAAAAATACAAAATGAAACATAAACCCACAAATAATAGCAAAAAATGGAATGAAGAATTTATGACAAATGATTACAAAACAAGATTTACTTCTACAACACAGTTTAAAAATATTTATACTCAGGTGGGTGTTTTAAAACAAATAAAGGAAGCAAATCAACAAATATTAACCTCAGCAGGAAAGTTGGAAATAACATTTTATTGAAACTACCGGTATTCTAAAACATTTAAAGGTGAAGAGCTTTTTTAACTCAACAGCTGGGACTGCTATCAAAGTTATGTTCACATTTTGTTAGAGTACACCAAACACATGCAATTTATCTTAGTAACCTTAAATTTAATTTAAATAATTACCTTTAATTAATTCAAAAGTAAATTATTTCAAAAAATCTTCATTTATCTTATATTGTCTACATTAGAAATTTATTAGGGGCAAGAAAAAACATATTATGTAGGATACATATGATAAGACTGAAGATAAATTATCTCATATTGTACACAAAAGGAAACCAGATTATTTCTGTGACTCAAACTGAATATGATTCCAATTAAAAATTCAAGCCAGCAAAAATCTATACAATTTTTCATGCATTATATTATACTCACGAGAAGCTGGGTTAGATGTGAAATATGTGACCATTATCCGGCTCAAAGTAGGTATTCGCCATAAGCAGAATACAAATACATTTGCAGCTATAATACCTGGGAATTTAATAAAAGAAAAAATTAGTGATTAAAAAGGAAAATGCTTCATTTTTTAGTGTTTATAAAGCCAAAAGTAAGTTATTGCAAATATAAGCCAGAACATAATTATTTCATATTATGCAGTAATTACATAACGTGAAAAGTCATTTTAAATATGAAATCACCCTAAATCAGGCTGTCATTCTCCTTCACTTAATAAATAAGTAATTTTAATCCTTATTCATATACCCATAAGGTAATTATTTTACAACACTACTTGAGTAATAGACCATACAGAAAATACTAAGGAATTCCCGTACATTCCTACTTTTATTTCTACTAATTGTTGGAACAGTGGGGTAATGAAAAGACTGCAATGAAACTCTTATTTTGGCTTAGCATATCTAGAAATGGGTGCATCACAGAGAAACAAGTTTTGAATCAACTATTTCAAATGGGCTCACTCGTCTAAAATCCAGGACCCATGATTCCCATGGGATTAAAATTTAGCAAATCTGTGGCTGCTTCAGTACTGTTGCACCACTGCAGTCAACCACAGTCACGTGATCGCCATTTCCAACATACCCTGCTTCCTACAAGGTTGCTCCTGTTCCCACTGCTTTCTGTTTCTGTTTAGGTAAAGAAGTATCTCTGAAACAACTCACTGGCAGAGTGAGCGCCTGTTACTCGTCCCAGCTTCTGCCAACCTAGCAGTTCGAAAGCACGTAAAAATGCAAGTAGAAAAATAGGGACCACTACGGTGGGAAGGTAACAGCGTTCCGTGCGCCTTTGGCGTCTAGTCATGCCGGCCACATGACCACGGAGATGTCCTCGGACAAGCGCTGGCTCTTCGGCTTTGAAACGGAGATGAGCACCGGCCCCTAGAGTCGGAAACGACTAGCACGCATGTGCGGGGGAACCTTTACCTTTACCTTTATTCCCCTTCCTAAAATATGCAACAGATGCTTATTTCACTCATACCATATTTATCCAAAAGGAAAATTCTTTGAAAATATCCAAAGGACAGACAGAAATGAAATACAAATAATAAAAAAAATCATGTGCAATACCCATCTTCTCCAATTTGTTATTTTAGAATTGCCAAATCTACTGAAAACAATCCTGTAGATTTTTTCCCACCTGTCCAATAAATCTGTGCATTTGGTACTCTTGTATACAGATATGGCACATATATGTGTGTGTAGAAATCACACTGGAAAAGGGGGCAGAAAAATAAAAAGTATACTGAATTAATAGCAAGTAATTGAAACATTGACTGAAGAATAGAAAATATATATATAAAATCTCTTATAGATAAAAAAGCATCCTTAAACACAAGTCCTTCTCCAGTAGAAACAGAAGGAAAGTAAGACAAGATGAAAGAAAACTGCATTGAGAAGAAAATAAAACTGGATGAAAGAAGTACTGACTAGGCCAGGGGTAGGCAACCTCGGCTCTTTTAAGACTCATGGACTTCAACTCCCAGAATTCCTGATCCAGTTGGCTCAGGAATTCTGGGAGTTGAAGTCCATGAGTCATAAAAGAGCCAAGGTTGCCTACCCCTGGACTAGGCCTTACAAAGAGGGTTACATTTATTAAGCAAGCAACCCACATAAAATAATGACTACTCTTTGGGGAAATCTTCAGAGGTAGCCAGATTTTTGCAGCCATTTGATCTCATCTTTCTGAACTAATTTCTGTTCATGTAAAGGAAGAGAATGATGCAAGTCATAGGTAACTATCTGGGAAAAAGACATGTCTTCCTATGGATAAATATGATATATATTGACATACAGTTAATCAAATGAATTTCTAGCAACATGCTAATACACACTACTTTCTATGTAAGTAAAGTAATTGTGATAAAAATGACATCTTGTGTGAAATAGCCTGAATCATCTACAGTAAGAAAGAGGAATAGGCCAATGTTATCAATTCTATAGATGGAATAAGTTTAACAAAATGTTAAAATGTCCCATTAATGTCCCATTAAAAACTGCTAATCTAATAGTTAACTACTGTATCATTAGAACAGAGTAAATTACATGGAGAATGAAAATATATCCTGGACATGACTGCCTTATGTGTATTAATTTGTAAGCATGGTATGAAAGCCATCCAGTAACATACTGTACCTGTTTGCCTCATTTCTCTTCCTGAGAATGTCTAATACTTGTAAGCTAACACAAACCTGACACAGCCCGTTGCCCGTTGCTAAGACTGTTCCACCAAAGATTAATCTGAAAGAAAACCAGCAACGTTATTATTCTGATACTTCAATAAAACAGCCTTCCCAAATCTAATAACCTCCTGATCAACTGGATTACAGCAAGTAATGATTATAAGGAAGCTGATATTATGAAAAGTATTAGGCTGTAATATATACAGACAGTATTTCAAAACAGTTTAAATTTAATTAACCTCATGCAAGTTTTTCAAATAAATATTTAAGAAATTAAGCTTTTAAACAAAATGAACTCTTATTATAGTACATACCCAAGTAAAGGATAATTTCATTTTTAAAAGTCAGTCATATTTCAAAAATTACCACAATGTATCTTTTTCCACAGGTGTATAAAATAACAAACAAATCTACTCCAATTCTTCCTTAGTAATATGACCATTTTAAAAAGAAATAGCAAGTGCTTGAACTAACCACCCAAAATAAACTTCAACCTCTCACATTCTGATACATTATCAGTTCATCAACTCTATTATTGTAATGGGATAAGAGAATCAAGAATCAACACTGACAACTTGCTTCCTAATTTACCAACACACCATTTTCTTAATAAAACTTAAAAAGGAAAAAAAACCTTAGGTATATACTTCTAAAGATCTCTTGTAGGATATCTATTTGAGGGAGATGGGCAATTCAGAAACGAGAAAAATAAATAAAATATGTACTACTTCTTGAATATTGATCGGCCCACACAAAGGGAAATGGGCCCCAAAATTCAGCACCGAATTTTTATAATGCTATCTTATTAAAGGATGGAACCTTCATCTCCATGAAGAATCTTTTGGAAATACTTTTGCTGAAGGAACATTTCTCCACTGAATTTTGTGAGTGGAACTTTCTTCCTCAGTTTCACATTACACTAGACTACCTCAACTAGGAAAGTCCCCTAACTGAAGGAGAAATCCTGGTCGAGCCAGAAGGACTAAAACATGATGTAATAAATGTAATGACTTATATATTTTTGATATGTAATAATTCATGTAACAAATTTAAAATGCTGTGTATGTGCATTTGCACATATGTAGAGATATATCTAAATGAATCATGGTTTGCATAGTAACCATTTTTTCTGAATATGACTGGCTGAGCATGAAACGTGAACACTGGAGGTTTTTAAGAAGAGATTGGACAGCCATTTGTCTGAAATGGTATAGGGTTTCCTGCCTGAGCAGGGGGTTGGACTACTAGAAGGTACCTTCCAACTTTATTATTGTAAAACTTTTATTCATAAAACATGAAACTCAGTCAACTGAACACTCAAATTGACTGGCACTAATGGTTGACACGGGTTGCTGCCAGCATCCTAGGTATCAACCAGGTAACTCCTTAAAATGTAAGATGTTTTCAGTAGTGCAGTTTTTTGTAGCTTTGCTCAAGTTATTGCAGGAAGCTGCAATTTCTTGATGTGTTTTGCAAAGTTTTTGGACATAGTTCCCAGTGCCCGATGACAATGGGTATCACTGTTACACGTTTCATCCATAATCGCGCAGTTTCGATGGCCAGGTCGTGGTATTTCGTAATTTTTTCCAGTTTTCTTCGACTCTGGCATCTCCTGGTACAGCGATATCAATCAACTGTACGCTTCGGTTCTCTATGACTGCGATATCTGGTGTCTTGTGTTCCAAATGGCGATCTGTCTGTATTTGGAAGTCCCACAAGATCTTCAGCCTCTCATTCTCAACAACTTTTTACACCCTATATTCCCACGACTTTTTGGACACAGGCAAGTTGTATTTTTTACACAATGCCCAGTGGATTAGTTTAGCAACTCGGTCATGTCTAGTTTTGTAATCAGTTTGCGCAATTTTGCTGCACTCACATATTAAATGTGAAACAGTTTCAATTTTGTCATTGCAAAGTCAGCAATTTGGATTGTCAGTACATTTTTGTATCTTCGCTTTCATGACATTAGTTTGCAGTGCTTGTTCTTAAGCAGCCAGTATTAAGCCTTCCGTTTCTTTCTTGATGGTTCCCACCTTAAGCCATGCCCATGTCAAGTTGTTATATTTGCCTTCAATGTTTTTCAAATGCTGCCCATTCAAACCTTTGGTTTTCCATCTATTTCAGACATGTCAAATACAAGGCCCGGGGGCTGGATCCGGCCCACGAAGCCGTTTCATGTGGCCCGCGAAGCCACCTGGAAACAGTGAGGGAATGGCCCCCACTGCCTTGGCCCTGGCCCAGAGACCCTCCTCCTGCCAGAGACCCTCAGATCTGTCCCACTCCTGCCCAGGCCCCCATAGGCACCCTTGATGCAAACGATGTAGAGCTGGCCACGCCCACCCAGTAGGCCATACGCACTCCAGCCACGCCCACCCTGGCCATACCCACCCGGCCCCCTGAGGGCAACCGCAATGCTGATGCGGCCCTCAATGAAATTGAGTTTGACACCCCTGATCTATTTAATCTGTCATCCAGCCGTTTTTCCTTATATTCTGCGTTTCTGTTATTTTTATAATGCTCTGTTTTTACAGCCTGCAGCAATTTTTCTGTACTTTGATTTACATAGTCATTCAAACTTCGTTTTTCTTCTTCTACAGTTTGGTGGATTTGCAGTAGCCATCTGCCCTCTATTCTTCTTGGCAGGTACAATCTGTCTATGTCACTTCGTGGATGTAGAGTGTGGTGCATATTCAAAAGTCTACGTGTTTTCCGGTCTAGGTGTTCCAATTCAGCCAAAGTCCAGTTGATAATTCCAGCTGGGTAGCATATCACTGGGACTGCCCATGTATTAATGGCTTTAATTATATTTCCAGCGTTCAGCTTTGATTTTAGTATTTTGCAGACTCTCCTGATGTATTTCTTTTGTGTTGACTCTTTGACTTTTCCATTCAAGATGTTATCTGCTTCCAATATGCCTAGGTATTTGTAACCATTATCCTTTGCTAGTGCTTTCATAATACTTACCAGTTCTATTCCTTCTATTTTTCCCACTTTTCCTCGCTGCATGGATAATATAGCACATTTTCCAAGTCCAAAGTCCATTCTGATGTCGATGCTAAACAGTTGAACTGTGTTGAGTATTGATTCAAGTTCAGTGTGGCTTTTTGCATACAGTTTTAAGTCATCCATGTATAGTAGATGGTTTATCTTGCCATGCTGGCTTGAGATGTGGTATCCCAGTTTTGTGCTTCATAATATTGTCAATGGAATTAATGCGATGTTGAACAGTAGTGGTGAAAGTGAGTGCCCTTGGAAGATTCCTCATCTGATGTTGATTTCACCAATGTTCTCCCCATTTGCTGTTAGAACTGTTTTCCATTTTTTGCATATTTGCTTTCAAAAATGTACAGATGTTTTTGCTGGTTCATCTGTACATTTTTGAAAGCAAATATGCAAAAATGGAAAACAGTTATTACTACTAACTACTACTACTACTATTAAATAAGAAGCAAAGCAACAGAAAATATGCAAAAGGAGGACAGCCTAATGGGATATGAAAAAATAACAGAGGAAATCTTTGGGTCACCAGACATAACAGTCACTTTCACCTACATTCTTCCTGCAGGCTTTTTTCTCAATCCACCTCGTATTTATTTTTGTGATTTGTAACTACAAGAGAAATTGTAATGGAGAACCTAGAACTAGTATAAAATAAAACCACCATATTACTTTACCAATATATTGCAGTCATATCCAATATTCCGATGGCTGAACTAGTTCTCGCTTTTTAAAATACATTTTTCCATCACTCAATACAAGCATGCTAATGCCCCACAATCTTAATATTAAAATACTTTATATTTTCCTCACGTTGACCCTTGAAATGTTAAGCCACTTAACATTTTCTGAATATTATTGCACAAGAGGAAAAATTAAGAATGCATCTGCAATAATAACTGTATTCTTAATAACATTAATAGCAATATTCTATTATAGCTTTTCCAAATCCAACACCCTTCAGATGTATTAGGCTACCTATGATAATCCATAGCTATTTTGGCTGGAGAATTAATTATCTTGAAATATGTTGAATCATAACTGCATAATACAAAACATGCCTGCCTTAATGAACAGGAAGAAACAATTAAAATATAAAGTAAAATGTTTCTACCTGTTTTCTGAAGTGGAGTCCTTTCTGTGGTTGTATTCTATCCAGCCAATCTGCTTGAGCATTTTCAAAATAGTTTTGGAACTTGGTTCTGAGATGTTCATATTGCCAAATAGCAGCTGTTCCAAAAGCACAGCCTGAAAACTAAAGAATGTTGGGAATATGTTTAATCAAAATTTCAGACAAAACATGATTCACTAAGATGGAGACAATAGTAGATATACTAATACTACAATGGAAATATTCCAATTAAGCTATAAAAGACTTTTATCTAATTGCATTGTAACATCTACAATCAAGGACTAATACATGAACTCTGAATTCAAATAATTGCCTTTAGACTGAAAGTACAAGCCTGTGACTTTCACATTTGAATATCTGAAAATGCACCTACATTGTACATACTACTGCAGTAGACTGTCTAAACAAGCATTATCTTCTGTAGAAATTCTGCAGCATATTATTTGCTACATAGTTTTGTTAATACAAACTACATTCTATAGTGACAGAAAATTTGTGAACCCTTCATACCATCTGTAGTTCTGTTTTACTGTAACCTACAATGTATTTAGAAACTCGTGAAAGTTTCATTAATAAAAAAGCTCTGGTTAAAAACATAACAGTTCAAATGGTGTATATTTCATATTTTTATTGAACATATTGAGCTAATGTTCATTGGTCATGTTGGGAAATATGTGCAATAAGGGGTATGCTGAAAGAGATGTTGCAATCAATCAGACAAAAAACCCAAGATTCTGTTGGAAATGTTCCAAACAATTAAGTAGTTATTTTCATGTTTGGTGGTCCTGTAATAAGACGCAAAAGTATTGGCAAAGGATATGGATATGGTTAGAAGAAATATCAGGACGGAGAGTAGATTATAGACCAGAATTTTTCCTACTAGGCATAACAACAGAGAAACATACCAAAGAAGAGTTATATATAATGATACACATCATCATAGCAGCGGGAATGACGTTCGCCCAGAAATGGAAAAATAGTGAAATACCTGACGAGAATGAAGTGATAAATAAAATTTGGGCGAGCGCAGAAATGGACAAGTTAACTTTGGAAATAAAAAATAAAGATCAGATTACTACAAAATTTGGAATAAGTTTTACCTATGGTGAGAACAGAAAGGAAGGTCTCAATAGAAATATACAGGATGCTGATTTCACATACTAGGATAAAGTGGTCGATAAGATTGAATATTGTATAACTGTATATAAATATGTACATAAAGTGTATATATGTATATAAAACACAAAAATGATGTAAGACAAGAAGGAATGTCAGACCATTAACACCTTGTCCAAAGTTTTAAATAATAAAATTTGCAATAAAAATGTAAAAAACCCCCAAGATTCAATGAAATGTATTATGTCACATGACAACAATCCTAAACATCAAAAGAATGCTTTTAGAATATATTTTTTTTATTTCCAAATGGATCAAACCCCTAAATTTAGCCCAATTGAAATGTTGCTACATATGACCAAGTAGTTCATTTACAAAAGCAGAAAAATATCAATGAGTTTGTGCATAATTTATCAATGATTCAGGAAAGGTTTGGTGAAGTCACTGCTGCTACAGGAGATGTTACTAAATCTAAAGCTTCATAAACTTCCAACAAGGACAATGGTAGTTGGTTCATGGTATTGAAAAAAGACAAGACACAGTACCATTTTAAGGTTTCTGTTTAACCCTAAGCTCTTTACCTATTAATAGAACTTGATTAAGCTTGGTTGACATTGTAACTCACAGCACTACAGGATTACAGATATTTCTAAATGGTTCACAAATATACATTCACTGGAACTACATGAAATTATCCACTATACTACATGAAATTATCAACAAATTATTACCCCAATTGTAAAGAAGAAAGGTTTTACTAGCTTCTTTAGTGAACGAGAAGATTCATGAAAATCCAGGTCCTTAACTGGAGGAGTCAAACTGCTTTTGTGTAGCTTAGTGCCAGTTTTCAGTGCTGGTCTTCTGAATCCATTTTTTGGTTGTGTAAACAGAATAGACCTGTTGAAAGAATATGTTTTAATCATAAAATTAAGTTATCCTGTGGAAAGAAGGAGGTGAATAAATATGATAAATATAAATAATAATAGTAAAATAATAAAAGACTTTAATCATAAAATATTTTGAAATGTTTCCAGCTTGCAAAGAAATACTAGTTTCTGATAATCAGATGTAAAATCAAACTTCTATTTCTACTGTAACTTTATTATAATGCAAAATCAGAATGTACATTCTAGATGGACAGGCAATGATTGTACAAGGAAATTATTAGAATAAAAAAGCCTAATACTACCTTATTTGTCCTATTATGTAAATAATTATACATTATTTTTGCTTATATTCTACCTCAGGGGTCCAGCAATAAAAATCGATACATGCAGAATGATTTTCAGTGAAACCTCATGCACAAAGAATTAAAAATGAAACTTATAAAAAGCCAGTTGCTTGTTACAACTCATCTGCTATGTAACTTCTCTAAATTCATGTTCTACCATCCAGCACTACTACTC
This sequence comes from Vipera berus, assembly GCF_964194415.1. Lineage (NCBI taxonomy): Eukaryota > Metazoa > Chordata > Lepidosauria > Squamata > Viperidae > Vipera > Vipera berus. Next base: position 45,172,115 of record NC_138207.1, read on the forward strand.
TTCAGAAGAAACCTTCAGATATTAGAATTTTTCACTACTTACTTAGAATGAAAACTATTTCCTCTGGTTGAGCAATTTGCAAATTTATTATTTAAATACTCATTTGATTATGTGTAAACAGATGTTCATATAGGTAGCCAAATGTTTAATTAAATGACTCATTAAAACAATAATAAAATGTTCATAAGTATGACTGAATGCATGATTACTTTCCATGTTAATGAAATGCAGCAGTTCTAAATAAGTATAAGCAATTTCTACATAAGTATAAGAGACACTGGGTATTGTATTACATAAGAGACTACAAGGGTAACTCAAGTGAATAACTGACAATTCCTTCTCACAAACTGTTATCTGAAATTCATTCACTACATCAGAATTTATGTAGCTTTTTGCAGTTGGAAAAACTGGTTTGTGTATGTTCCTCTTTATCCATATTCATTTTTTTATTGCAATAGATTTGAGCTTGTCATGCTTTTTGATCTTTGAATATCTCTTTATATTATTTTAAATGCTAAATATCATCACAATCATTATCACTATTCCAATCAACAATAAACAGTGGAACAATCAAATTTAGAAGTGTTTTAAGTCCTGCTTTATGCAGCTTAAAACTGCTATTGATGAAAGAAATCCAGAAATTTTTGGAAAGAAAGAACTCTTAGTATTTCTTTTTTTTTCATATGCCTCATCAGACTTTTCTCCCACATGCATTTTTACACTGCTCATCTGGACCTAGAAGTTTTAAGAGGAGAAAAATAGGAGCTGGGAGAGAATACAGTCCTAAAGCATCTAACAAAGCATTGGCTTCAAGCTCAACCACACCCCATAGTACCAACATTGTCTGGAACCAGCTTCAGAAAAAGGGAACCACACCATAACATCCTGCCTTCTACTCCTAACCTCCTTAATCAGCCCAGAAGGATACCACAACTGATAGTATCACTGAAAGATCAAGGACAGCAGGATGGATATGCTACCCCATTCTGAGCCCACTAGAGGTTATTGGCAAGTGTGGTCAATGTCATTTCAGTATTACAGCCAATCCTAAATCTTGATAGAAATGGTCCAAATAACTTTTGGGGAAAATAGAAGGAAGGAATAATGTTCACTGCCTTAATTTACCTACAAAGTAATAAAGGCGGGATAAAAAAATAATTCAAAATAAATCTTCATATGTGTAGCAAAGGCTTTAATCCAATAATTACTTCAAAAGAGCTTCACACATCAGCTTTTTCAAACGTTACATATTTAAATATTATGAATCATAACATAACGGTGTAAATTATAGATTGATTTATGTTTGTTTTAAATATTAGCAGTTATCCACAACTGGAAAAAAAACCAAAGACACTATGCCCTTAAGGAGAAGAAATTATTACAAAAGTGAAAACGTTCCGTTAGGCTGCCTATTACTGTCACCGATTCAAAAACTAAAACATCCCCACCACCAGTGCTTTTTTTGTAAAAGAAAAAGGTGCCGGAACTCCGTTCTGAGCATTCTATGACAAAAAAAGCCCTGCCCACCCCAAATGATTTTTATGGCGAGACATACTGCTCTTAGCCAAGGACAGAAAAGGACTTTACTGCGGTTTTCCCCTCGTATAGTCTTTATGACAAATTAACTCCACTTTTTCCACCATTTCAATTTCCAAGAGTAGCCATCCAAATTTTTGTTTCTTTTCTTTTCTATACTGCCCAGTATAGGATGATGCTGAAGTTTGCAGCAGTATTGCAACTCCTCCTTCTATTCGACTACGCTCTCTCAATGCCCTTCAGTGGCTACGTCCACACGACCATCTTATTCATCATTAATTATGGTTTGTAAATTAATCAAATACTTGGGCTCGCATGGCACGCGCTTAACACGGGATTCAAGCTAGGCGGAAATATGGATAGCTAACTTGTCATGCAGAGGGCTGCACGAACGCTTAGGTAGTAATACCTTTTCCGTCCACTATTAACTCTATTTTGCACGGAGATACGTTATACCGTCTTACCTGCGGGCCCACGGTCCACCACCCCATAACTCTTGCTTCACCCAGACACGGGTATAGCACTTCAACCCCATTTTCTTCACCTTCCCAAAGTAATAGTTCCGGGTCAGCAGCCACAATCATCTACCATCTTGAAGCCGCTGCCCTTACTCATTTGAGGGCGTCGTGTTGGAGAAAGGAAACAAGAAGGCTCCTATAGCTTTTATCTAGCGTATGAGTGGGAAGGGATAGTATTAGTTCCACCTCCACAATAAAGTGGTTGGTTTCCGGTGTCTCTTCAAAGGCCAAAGGACTTGTTGGCTCCTCGCCTCCCGGCAGCGTTCCGCTCTAGTCTTTAAGCGCCATTTTAAAACAATTGAGGTCATTCTTCCATTTTATTAAGTTTATTTCCGCACATCTCAAAAGTGCGGAACTGCAAACGGTGACTTTGCCCTTGTAAAAGGGGTGTTTAGGGAGAGGGTGTTAATTGAAATGTTCGTTTCTCCCATATAGATACTATAATAAACGGAAAGAAGACTGAAAGTGCGTTCATTAATGTTGGAAAGAGCAATAAGAAGCAGAAATGGGAGCAGCTGCTGCAAATAAGTAATTGCCAGTAGCATCCGCTCTGAAGAGTGATTACTGTGGCCAACAATGCCCTGGAAGCAGCCGTAAAAACATCTCTATTAAAACGGGTTTGTGGAATTGTGTATTCCAAGAGGAAATGCACTATTCAGTATCTACTGTTTCATTTTGCCCATATAAACATAAGTTCTTAAACAGATAATCTCGTGAAGATGTTTGAAGCAGGGCTTCTGAATTTAGGATTTCAGCATCTTTTCACAGGCATGTGGTATGCAAACTGAACAATTTTGGAAGGTGCACAGATGAAAATAAAATGTTTTGAAATTGTTTTTTCTCAAAAAAAATAAACCTCAGTCTTCCAGAAATTAAGCTAACTGTGGAATCTTTGATGCTATCTACAGACCAATCAGTTTAACATCAATACCTGGGAAGATCCTAGAAAAGATAATAATAAAAAAACAGATCTGTGAACAACTAGAAGCAAACAAAGTTATAACTAGTAGCCAGCACAGGTTTGTTAAAAACATCATGCCAAACCAATCTTATTTCATTCTTCGACAAAGTTACTAAACTAATAGACCAGCGAAATACTGTGGATGTAGTATACTTAGACTTCAGTAAGGCATTTGATAAAGTAGACCACAACCTACTCCTTGGTAAACTAGAAAAAGCTGGAATAGACAACATCACCATCAGATGGATCTGTAGCTGGCTAGCAAACCGTACTCAAAGAGTAGTCCTCAATGGCGCTACATCCTGTGGGAAGTCAGCTCCCCAGAGAAGGAAATATTAAAAGAGCAAAAAAAAATATTTCTTCAAAAGATATTGAAGGGATTTTATTGTGCTTATGATTTTAGTACAAGGTTGACATTAGCAGCTATTTTATATAGTAACCATTAGTAACCATTTTATATTGATATTTGTATTGTTATTTTATAATCATTATTTTGTAGTCAGATGCTTTATGTATTTTGGAAAAGTAAAAGCCTCATGTTAAAGGGGAGGGGGGAAAGGAGGTGTGGTGGAGCCTGGGTTGCTGTGTATGAGTCATCATCTAGGAATTATTTTTCTGTACCTTTTGGATCCTAGTACCAAGACCAGATCTCTTTGTTCTGAAGGGGTATAAAAGGTGGAAGACATCTTTCCTGGTTGTTGCCTTCATCTCTCTACCAGCCACGAAGAGAGATGTGGCCACCCAACTCTATTCTGATCAAAATAAAAGTTGTTTGCTTGTGAAACCTCGGCTCAGGAGTTTCTTTTGGCTCTTTTAAATTCCTGAGTAATGTTGGGGTAATAGTGAGGCTAAGTGTAAAACCTTACATCCTGGCGCTCAAATGTGGGGCAAGCTTCAAAGGCTCCCCCCACATCTGGAGATACCTGTTAGGATCCCAAAGAAGCTTTCATTTCTCAGCGGGAGGAAACCGACAGTGACTGAAGTGTGAGTCTTAGAGCGCTCCTGGGCATTTGACCTAGAAGACTCTTATGCTTCATCTTTGCCAGTGGATCCATGTCTGAGGAACCTGAACGCCCTAATTCAACGAGGTTTCATGCTTCTCCACTGATCGGAGAAATTGCAACAGGCGCCTTGGTGAGTAAAAGAGATAAAAAAGCTTTGGAAATCCTGGAATAAGGCAGGAGGTTGATCGCTCCAACTTTGTCCTCTAGAGATAAGCATAAAAATAAATGAATATATGAGTAAGAAAAGAGGAAGCCAAGAAACTGCCTTTTAATACAGGATAGAGAGTGATTTAAGGAAAGTAATTGAATTGGCATGTAATTTTTTTGCAGAGGTTTTGGTAATTTTGAAATAAGATAGGGGGCTGATCTCGACTAATCCTCCAGAGAAAAATTAATTACTAAATTACAAATTAATTAAGTGAAGAGAGGAAGCCAAGAAACTATCTTGGAAAAAAAATATTGCCTTCATCTCTCTACCAGCCACGAAGAGAGATATGGCCACCCAACTCTATTTTGATCAAAATAAAAGTTGTTTGCTTGTGAAACCTTGGCTCAGGAGTTTCTTTTGGCTCTTTTAAATTCCTGAGTAATGCTGGGGCAATTGTGTGGCTAAGTGTAAAACCTTACAATATTGAAGAACCAGAAAAGCATGCCCAGTTTGCTTAATAGCCTCAGCTCTCCCTCCTCCAAGCTCTGTACAGATGCAGATGTAGGAGGCCCAGACTAGAAGCTTAGGAAGACAAAGACCTAAAATCTACATACTCCCCCCAAACTCTAAGACAGAACATAATAGGGTTAACCCACAGATGCCAAAGGGCAAACCCAGACTCACCTCAGAATACGTGACACAGGAAATACAAAGCCTGAAACAGGAAATAACTCCAAACAAAAGGCTCAAGAGGGTATAAAAATCCACTCTCTACATGTGCTCAGTCCTTTTTCTGCTAGAACCATCTTTCTGTCAGGCTTTCCTTTTCAATAAACTGCAACCTTCTTTCTAAAGCAGTCGCCGTGTTGTTTATTCTCGGCTTGGATGAATCATGATGAAGACTTTAGTTTCAACAATCCACATGGAGAGAAGTAAGCAGAGGGGTACCACAAAGTTCCGTCTTAAGCCCAGTACTCTTCAATATTTTCATCAATGACTTCATCAATGACGAGGGAATTGAACGGGAACTCATTAAATTTGCAGATGACACCAAACTGGTAGGAGTAGCCAACACCCCAGAAGACAAACTCAGGACCCAAAAAGAGCTTGACAAATTTGAACAATGGGCCCTATCCAACAAAATGAGTTTCAATGTGGAGAAAAGCAAAGTTTTACATTTAGGCAGGAAAAATCAAAGGTACAAGTACAGATTGGGCAAGACCTAGCTTAAAAACAGTAACTGTGAGAGGGATCTTGGAATCCTAGTGGACGATCACTTAACCATGAGCCAGCAATGTGCAGCAGCAGACAAAAAAGCTAATACAATCCTGGGTTGTATAAACAAAGCCATAGAATCAAGATCATGCAAGGTATTAGTACCGCTTTATAAAACACTAGTAAGATCACACCTGGAATACTGCAGCCAATTTTGGTCACCATATCACAAAAAAGATGTTGAGAGTTTGGAAAAAAATCAGAGAAGAGCAACTAAGATGATCAAAGGCCTGGAGACTAAAACAAACAAAGAACGGCTGCAGGATTTAGGTTTGGCTAATCTAAAGAAAAGAAGAAATAGATGAGACATGATAGCAATATTCCAGTATTTGAGGGGCTACCACAAAGAAGAGGGGTTCACATTATTCACCAAAGCACCAGAGGGCAGGACAAGAATTAACAGTTGGAAACTGATCAAAGAGAGAAGCAACCCAGAATTAAGGAGAAACTCCCTGACAGTGAGGACAATTAAACAGTGGAACAGCTTGCCTCCAGAAATCATGGGTGCTCCCTCACTGGAGATTTTAAAGAAGAGGCTAGGCAGTCACTTGTCTGAGATGGTGTAGGTTCTCCTGCTTGAGCGGGGGCTGGACTAGAAGACCTCCAAGGTCCCTTCCAGCTCTATTCTATTCATATCTGAGCTTGGTTATTTGCTTGCAGATGTTCCATACCCAACTATATAGCAACATCTATACAAGTAAATGTCGAGCTTGCTCCCTGTTATATACAGTAGCTTGCTCTGCCATTAGTAGTTTGTATACAGAAGTTTGCCATTAAGTTAACTTTATAGCTGATCCCAGAGATTAGAGCAAAATGATCAAATTAAGTATGTATAAAAGTATACATTTTTGTACATTCTAGTGACTAAATGTCACCATTCTGTGACACTTGGCACTCAAACTTTTTTTTTGGGTTGCGGACCTGACCGTTTTGGATAATGTCCTCATATATAGTCCTTAGAAACCAAAACTTGGTGTACCCTTCACTTAGGAAGTAATCGTAATTACTTAAAATTAATAAGGAAATATGAGGCAAAATTCTTAAACATTTTAAGGTTTTTTCTATACACCTAAGGGTGTATGTAGACCTCCAAGTCAAGACAAGCATCTCTGAGGATTCCCCTAGTTTTGAGAGACTTAAGGCAGAGGTCCCCAACCTTTTGGGCACCAGGGACTGGTTCTGTGGAGAAAGGTTTTTCCAACGACTGGACTGCATGGTTTTGTGTTCTGCCTGCATACCATGGATGGGGCTTTGCTTATTTGTGCGGACCTGTTGCTGGCATGCTGCGGCCCAGTACCGGTCCACAGACTGGGGCTTGAGGACACCTGACTTAAGGCACCAAGCCCCCTCTCCAAGTCGTAAAAATTTGGGGTGAGTAGGAAGGAAAAAGGAAACAGGAGGGTCACATAGCCACTTCTCACTGCAGCAGTCTTGGGCCTGAGACATTTGTGCAGTCCAGATATAGTTTGCCTACTTTATCTCCCCTTCTTTTTCAAGGAAGGAGGAAAATGGAAGAAGATTGCAGTCAAGAGCAGTTAATGGGTAGGGGAGAGCCAGTTTAGTCTAGTGATTAAGGTGCTGGCCTAGAAACCAGGAGACTGTGAATTCTAGTCCTGTCTTAGGCATGAAACCTAGCTGCCCAGTTACTCTCTCAGTCCAACTATTCACATGTTCCCTTTTTGCTTCTCTCAAGCTCTTCTGCTACAGTTCCTATCAGTACCCTGCATTTGAGCTATCATATCTAAGTTGCAAAAATCTGAATACTGTAGCTACTACATATGGCTGCAAAGAAATTCAAAAAACTCTAGCTCTTTGCTGCCATTTAGTACAGGAAGTCTTTGACTTACCACAACTGGGACCAGAATTTTTTTTGCTAGGAAAGAGAGTTGTTAAGTGAATCTTGCAAAATCTTACCACCTTTTTTGCTACAGTTGTTAAGTGAATCACTTGATCATTAAGCAAATCTGGCTTCCCCATTGATTTTGCTTGTTGTGAGCTGGCTGGGAAGGTTGCAAATGATGATCACGTGACCCTGGTACACTGCAACTGTCATAAATACATGCTGGTTGCTAAGCATCCAAATTTTGATTGTGTGATGCTACAGTAATTGTAAGTGTAAGGACTAGTTGTAAGTCACTTTTCAGTGTTGTTGTAACTTTGAATGGTTGCTAAACAAATGGTTGTAAATCAGCCTGCAGCTGTCCAGATTTTTTCAGTCCATATCTGGTAGCTCTATCCTGAATGATCAGGTTTATTGAAGATTTGGGACAAGGAATGAATTAGCAGGGAAAAGTCACTAGAATCCAAAAAGCCTGGAGACTAAAACATATGAAGAATGGTTGCAGGATCTGGGTTTGGCTAGTCTAGAGAAAAGAATGACTAGGGATGACATGATAGCAGTATTCTGGTATTTAAGAGGTTGCCACAAAGAGGAAGGGGTCAACTTATTTACCAAAGCACCAGAAGGCAAGACAAGAAACAATGGATGGAAACTAATAAAGAAGAGAAGCAACTGGAACTAAGGAGAAACTTCCTAACAGTGATGAAAATTAATCAGTAGAACCACTTGCTGTCAGAAGTTGTAGGTGTTTCATCACTGAATCTTTTAAAGAAGAGACCGGATAGTCACTTGTTTGAAATGGTATAGGATTTCTTGCTTGAGCAGGAGGTTGGACTAGAACAGGGCTTTTCAACCAGTGGTACGGGTACCACCTGTGGTACATTGGCACCTGGCAGGTGGTACGCGACCATCCTAGAAAAGTGGTAGCGGGGGAGGGGAATGAGCTGAACTGGTGGCAGCACCGCACAAGCCTGAGCGACAGATGACTGGAGTTGCAGGGCTGTCAGGGCTCAGTGGAAGCGCCAGGATCAGCGCCAGGCTCCAGCTGGAGCTCGTCACTGATCCTGGCACTTCTGAGCCCAGAAGAAGCGCCGATCAGCTGCAATGTTGCAGCATCTCCAGGGTCTTGTGATATACATTCAGATGCTTGGCAACTGATTCATATTTATGATGGTCACAGTGTCCCAGGTCATGTGAAGCGACCAAAACCTGCTGCAACCACCCAGAAGACAGAAGGAATAAAAACCAAACATGCCCCCCACCCCCGCTGCCAATCCTCAACAGAAATGCTCACAACAATGAAAACCTCGGACAGGTGGAAGAGCACTGCCGGGTGGGCAGGCAGGTGTCTTGCTCGGCTGTGGCTTGGGGGGGCACTTTTTTCAGTGCCATTGTAACTTCGAACAGTCATTAAGCAAACTGTTGTAAGTCGAAGATTACCTGTACGTCATCACTTTATTCCTTCTTTTTTTTTGGCCATCACGTTTTTGACATCTTGCTAGGCGATTGGTGGTAGTCGGATGTTGCCATATCCTAAAAGTGGTACAATGGGTGAAAAAGTTGAAAAGCCCTGGACTAGAAGACCTCCAAGGTTCCTTCCAGCTTTATTCTGATTGATTGACAGGTTCTCTCCATTTCATCGTATTTATACCACTTGTCCCATCCAGTTTTTCAAGAGTTGGGAGAAAATTATAAAGCATGATAATTTACTGTATATATAACATGTCCCACCAAATTGAAATTGTCTAGATGCGTTGTAATGATCTGAGAACAGGCAATTCCCTATGCTATGTAACCATTTGGATTAAATTAGCCCATACCTTTTTAGAATATCACAAAATTTCTTCCCATGGAAAAGAGATAGAAAAATCATAGAAAGAAACAAATTTCCTTTTTGTAGATCATTAAATATCATTAAATATCTGAAGCTTCATTATACAACTCCACAACTCCGAGTGAAATTCAAGGTGCTAACAATGACATACAAAGCCCTACATGGCATGGGTCCGGACTACCTACGGGAGCACCTTCTGCCAATGTCAACACCCCACCGTCCTGTGCGCTCCCACAGAGAGGGCCTCCTCAGGGTGCCACCGCTCAAGGAATGTCGGCTGGTGGCCCCCAGGGGGAGGGCATTCTCAGTGGGTGCGCCAGCCCTCTGGAACTGCTTGCCAACCGAAATCCGGATGGCCCCCGACCTCCGCACCTTCCGGCGCGACTTAAAAACTTACCTGTTCCAGCAGTCCGGCCTGGCCTGATAGCTCTAATTGGGGTCCCAATTTGTTTTTACTATTGTTTTTCACTATTGTTCAATCTGTATACCTACCTTACTCTGTACACCGCCCCGAGTCCCTCGGGAGAAGGGCGGTTTATAAAAACAAATAAATAAATAAATAAAATAAATAAAGTTTATTCAGAAATACAATGGAGGTCAGCAGTTTTTGTCTGCAGGTATTACAGATTTCGTTTGATCAATGAAGTCAATGAACTGGCTGGAGAGCCTTGATTTTTGGAATAAGTGATCTAAGGTCTTAAATATCACTAAATATTTACCTAACCTTGGCAAATTGACTGTCAAAATTTGTTCATATGGCTCAGGACTAGAAGTGCTGTGTAGGAGATAAAAACAGATATATCAAAGTAAGCATATTTTAAAATGTTATTTGACATTTTATTATATATTAAGTTTATGTATTTCAAGCAGTTTAATTTAAATGTAATTTAGTTTATTTTATAATAGAACTGAAACTTGAATGCTAATTATTATTTTATCTGAGAGTAATTTTTGTGAATAACATTTATTTTTGCATCTTAATATAAATATTAAATAACTATTACATTGTTTGCTATTAACAGAATATCAACTGAGAGAAATCTGCTTCTGTTTGCACAATTTGAGAAGGAAACCGCTTCATTTTTTAAAATTGAAGAATGGCTTTGGCAGCTTTTCAAATACCAGCATTGCTTCTTGTTTTTCTGAGTTTTATATGTTTACTTGCTACTACTGTATCCAGCAACTGGAGAATATCAAATATAGTCAATACTACAAATTGGAATTATGAAGGTCTATGGATGAATTGCAATACTACTTCATTGGGTTCCATTCAGTGCAATAAATTGTACTTCTTCTTAAGTTTAGACAGTAAGTTGCATTTTTCATATATAAAATAATGGTTTGCTATCATGTTTTTAACAGTATGAAATTGAAATATGTTTACTTAATATTACATGTTATCAAAATACATGAAAGAATATCCAAATCTATAAAAAATAATTTTTCATAGAATTCATAGAATTGTCTTTAATACTGAGTTAAACTTATCTGTTACTGAAAACATTGACAGTGCTGAAAACAACATATAGAAATAATCAGTGCTTTTTTTGTAAAAGAAAAAGGTGCCGGAACTCACACATGTCATACAACCTGCCTTGCCTACCCTACAAGGTTCCATCCAAAAAAGGTGCCGGAACTCCGTTCTGAATGTTCTATGAGAAAAAGAGCCCTGGAAATAATATAGTTTGCCTGCATTTGAGTCATGTGAGCACTGCCAGTCGGTAAAGTGTAAAATTATATACACTCTCCATGGCTTTCCTTTTCTTTGATGTTTGAACATAGGTCTGCACCAGTCTCCCCATTTTCTGATATTTGTCGCATATGTATATTTTCTCTTTTGCATGTTTATTGAATTCTTTAATATGAGATACTAGAAAAGGCATTAATTATTCCATCCTTAATATGCTGTGAAAGACTTTAGAACTTAAATTTCAAAAGGTTTACATTTATATACCATAAACATTAAAATTGTAATCATTCAAGTGAACCACTGAGGCTATTAAAATATATTTGTTTCACTCTAGAAAAATAAGAAAAAATGAAAAAAGGGAGAGGAAAGAAAAAAAAATTTAAAAAAAAAATCTCAAAAGGTATCACAATAAATATAGGAAAAAATATCATTTAAACTCCATTGTTATAAATATGAAATGAAGTTTTCTTTCTGTAATCAAAAATAATCTTCAAATCATATGATTGTTCCCCAAATCCTATGAACAAGCTTATGAATATTTGGCCAGGACAGGACAGTTGTGAGAAAAGTTCCTATTATATATGTAAGTGTCCCCTCCGTTATTTTATACTTTCAGCATAAATATTCTCTGAAACATCCAATAAATATGAAATAATCTGATCCTGTGGCATTAAGAGCTTTGTAGATAACCAGTGTGTTGAACCCAGAACATACTGGCAACCAGTAGACTGGAGGTTTATCATTAACTCATAGAAACATATTTCCCTGCCCTACTTATACAGTACTGTATCAGCTACAGCTTGAAAGGTCAATAATTTTCTCAAATACATTCTGGACATTTTTCAGTATTAACCAAAAAAAACAAACACCCTTTAGGCCCACCACAACATGCAGCCCACCAAGCTACCTTGTACGTACAGCCTTCTGGCATTTTTTGAAAATTCAATAAAACTGCAGCTAAATGTTGCTGTTCCCAGGAAGGAGACATCGTTGCCTTGAAGATACATTGCCAAGGGCCTTCAGACCTGTGGAGGCTATAGCAGTGGTCATATAAGCAGGGCTTGAATTGGTTCTAATTGGTTCTTCTTTCTCTTTTAGACAGACTGTTCTAATGGTAGCAAGACAGTAATACATTTTCAGCAGGAAGTAAGAGTTAGTAAGTGGAGACTTGGCTCTGATCGATGACATATTAAATTTAATATAACTTGTAGTGTCCTCAGCCACTGCTAGAAGAGACAGTAACAATGTAACTGTAATCCAGGCCAGAAGCTTGTTCTTTGAAGACATTAAGGCCACTATGCCAAAGGGGTCCTCAAATATGCTGAAAACTCTGAAATAATGGTTCTTGGAATAGAATGTAGATTTTTATAAAAGGCAGAGTAAAACACTTATTGATTGGGAGGCTCAGGCAATGAGATTTAGCTTGAACCACTCTGGTGTCATAAAATGTGCACTTGAAATGTTGGAAAATATTTTACTGATTCCTAGAATATAGCCAGCTATAACATTTAATTACATTCCATTTTATATTTCACTTCTACTGAAGAACAATTGCCAACGATGGTACCTTAGTTTTAAAACCACTCACCTAGAACACATCTGTTTTGCTGTACTTTTCACATTGCATCCTTTTCAGAAAATTACCAGATATTACTTCATATGAATATCCTCAGACCCTGAAACCCTGAGCATAGGAGATAACCTAAACTGCCAAATGAGTAGACGGCATCAGCATTCCTCAGGCAAAACAACTCCACATTGTTCATGGTGCCCTTGTGTTTTTTGGGGGGGGAGGGGAGTGGGAAGTATGAGTTTTTGTTTAAAAGACCTGCAATTGCAGAGAGACAGAGACAGATTCCAAAAGCTGCCTTCTACTCTCTTGGCTTGCTTGGAGAAGGAGTGATGTGTTATGTTGTAATATCCTGATCCCACAAAGGAGGGAGATAGTCAGGACAGGTGAGCTGCTTACCTCACTGCCATTTCACACTTCCACAATTCTTCCTGAACACTGCAAAGACTCTTATGAAAGTGCACTTGCTACAAAGCTATGGAAGCTGAAGTCAAGTATGAGCTTCCACTAAAAGCCTTGAGAAGCTGCTTATGATTATAGAGATCAGTATAATTTCTACATTGACCAATACCAACATCCTAGTATTTGAGATGGATATTTCCTGAAGTATGTGGTCATGACAATGTTTGAATGAGGAATTTTCTACATTCACAGCACGTGCAGTAAGAAACATTAATTTCTCTTATTTCACCTTAACAATGAAATAGACACATACATTTTTAATATTTTCAACCATGTCAAAAAAATTAAATTTGTATGTTAAGAGAGAGAAATAGAGTACACAAATTTCTAGTACTTGAAATAAAAGGAAAAAAAGCAACAGGTTTTATAATGGTTGATACTGATTTGCAATAATTTGCAATTTGCCATTTGTATAATAAAAGAACATACTGCTTGTAAAGATTTATGTCCATGAAACGGGACAGTTGTCTGATCTATTAGTGATGCCATGCTCTGCATTAATGGTTTAATAAAAGCACCTAATCGATTATTTCATATTTACAAATTATCTGTTTACATACAGTTAATATCTATAGGAACTATTGGTTTGTTTTTCTTCAATGATGTTTACTTCCCACCTCCCCAAATGGTTCTTTAGAAGCAGTGCTATAGGGCTTAATTTCTTTTAAATGAGAGAACTTTAAGAATTTATAGTCTTTATAACCTTTATTTTTTCCATCTTTTTATTGGAAGGAATTTAATTCTTATACATCATACAACAAATCCTTGCACATGTGGTTGGCTATTTAGTGTATATAAAAAGTATACACACACACACACACACACACACACACACACACATATACATACATACATACACATTTGGGGGGGAACAAATGTTTAATTTTTTTGATTGACAACCAACAACAGAATGCCAAGGTTAAGAGTCATGGTATGGTTTTTCCAGAAATCTTAGCTAAGCACATTTTCTTGCTTAACAATCTTTATTTTTCTTTATTTCTGCTTACTCTAGGTAGCAGAAATTTGACATTTTTATTCTCCTATTTACAAATTAATAACACATTAATTTTATTAATACTTAATTTTTCTCATGCTTGCTTGAAATAGTCATAGAAAACATTGCCATCCTTGCCTAATCTAACATTTTCAGTTCAATATTACAGAATAGGTGAGTTAATGTTCACTGGGCAAACCCTTTTGAATGGGCTCTGCTTTTTCAGGATCAGCCTGAGAACATTTCTAGATCAGGACAGAAGGTGTTTCATAGATTAGCAGATGAAGCCAGCTAAACTATCAATTTCCCTTCTCAATGTCTGTTTATGGTACTTGGCTTACATTTTACCTGAGCAACAGAGATAAGCTTGTGTTGTCTGCAGTTCAAAGTACTGGAGTGCAGGGTGAGATTATAGATCTTTAGTAGAATATACATTTTACATGCAGAAAGTCTCAGCCAGGTTCAGTTTTTGCTGTTTCTATGAAAAGGAACTGAGGAAGGCTTGGGATTTCACTCAACTGATACCAGTTGAGAACAGACAATACTGGCTTAGATAGCCTGCCTGCCTGTTTAAGACAGCTTTTCATTTCAAATCATACTAAATTTGATACCTGTTGTTCTGCCAAATAAGTTGACGTTTGTAAAAGAAAACCTTCATAGCTCAATAAACAAAGAATTACTAGCTTATTAAGGCAGAGATCGACAATATTAAATAATCACGTAATAATGAGATTGTTCTATAAAGAAAAATAATGTGACTTAAACTAATTTCTTTGTTCCATATCAAATTAATAATTGTGTTCCAATTGCTATTAATTGCTACAGTAGTTTAATAAATTACTTAACAAACATTAGCATCAGAAAGCAATATCCTACAACATTCTTTTTTAAAATCATAACAGCAATTCTGTTTTTATCTTCTTCCTGTTGTTAACATAGCCCAGGGGTCTTCAAACTTGGCCCTTTTATGACTGGCTGGCTGAGAAATTCTGGGAGTTGAAGTCCACAAGTCATAAAAGGGCCAAGTTTGAAGACCCCTGACATAGCCTGATAGAACTTCCAGTTATTTTTTTAATTGCCACAAAAAAGCAGGTAGATTTTGAAAAACCAATAGGAGAAAGGAATATAACTTCAAAAATTAAATCGCTCTAGTAAAAAGGGCACCAAATATTGAGGAGGTATGGAATAATTTTGATAGAGTTGCTTTGGAATGTCTACATTCTCTCTTAACTTTTTGCTTCCTTCCAGGTGTTTTAATACTCCTAACTTTCCTGCTTTCATCAATTGAAGTGTGCTGATTACTAGATGTGCAAACAGTTGCGAAATGAAAGTAGGGGCATAGTAAAAAGTCCCATGATAAATCCAGTGATTTTTTCCCTCTTAAATCAAGAGAAAAATAATACTATATTCCTACCTAGATAACTCAGGCTGGGGATCTGTTTGAGGAAAAGGTGGTATGTTCCCCAAGTACATTGTTTTTCTATTTCAATATTTTATTTATGCATTTTTCACATAGCACCAAGAGTAATTGAATACACAAAAAGTAATCTGAAATGTCATAACAGACAGTCCTGACTAAAAGAGACACTTGAATATTAAAAAGCCATAGTGGCATTCTGAATGGTGTTCTCCTTCAAATTAATTCCTAAGAAATATGCAGCCTTCCCACAAGTTTGCTTCCAGTCAAGTTTTGATTTATGGATGGCTCAAAGGCAACATCCATCACTTGCTCTGCACTAAAATCAAAAAACTTTGGTCATTTTTTTCCCTCTCCTGCAGCTTTTATTCAAGTATGTCAAGCCCTGATGATTACATCCCTGGTGTTGGGTGTGTGCGGAACTCTGCTGGCATTGCTTGGTTTGAAATGCACTCAGCTTGGTTTCAGTGATAAAAGAACAAAAGGAAGGATTTCCATAATGAGTGGAATGATATTTGCTTTGGCAGGTAAGAAATCATATAACAGACATTTATGCAGGGAAAGTTTCGTAAAACTATGTAGAAATATCTTGATTTACCCTTGCCTGGTTCCTTGGGAGACCTTGTCATTTGTCTCAAGTAAGGGATGGGATGAGTCAGAGGAAAAAAATACATGAAAATAGATTAATTGAAAAGTGATTTGGAAAGCAATGAAAGTATTGTTCTCTTAGAATGTATTCTGAATCTGAGTTATGACACAGTTTAACTATGTTTATTTAATTGCTTACAACATTTTAATTATCCCCCTCTGATAAACAGACCAGACATATTAAGTTTTTTAAAAAAAAAACAATGCACTGAATTTATTTGCAGTTTTGCTAATTTTTTATTTCTAGGATAGGTCACATCAGTTCTCTGGAAATAGCATTGAAGAGGAGGCATACACAGTACATTTAAAGGTCATTTTCACAAAATGAAAAAAGAATACAAGTCCGAACACACTGGTGTCTTTTTCTTTAGACTGGAATGGCCAATGAGTACAGATAGTCCTTTTCTTACAAACTGGGCACTTAGCAATTGTTCAAAGTTATGTAAAGGTAAAGGTAAAGGTTCCCCCGCACATGCGTGCTAGTCGTTTCCGACTCTAGGGGCCGGTGCTCATCTCCGTTTCAAAGCCGAAGAGCCAGCGCTTGTCCGAGGACGTCTCCGTGGTCATGTGGCCGGCATGACTAGACGCCAAAGGCGCACGGAACGCTGTTACCTTCCCACCGTAGTGGTCCCTATTTTTCTACTTGCATTTTTTACGTGCTTTCGAACTGCTAGGTTGGCAGAAGCTGGGACGAGTAACAGGCGCTCACTCTGCTACGCGGCACTCGGGATTTGACCCGCCAAACTGCCAACCTTCTGATCGACAAGCTCAGCATCCTAACCCACTGAGCCACCGCGTCCCTTTATCAAAGTTATGATGAACCCCCAAAAAGCTACTTACAATTCACTTTCAATGTTTTGACAGCCAGCTCTGTGACTGCATTTTTAACACTTGCCAACTCATTTTATGGCCATTTGTAGCATCTTGCAGTCATGTTTTTGCTAGAAACTGATGTTTATTTCTGGCTTCCAGCAAAAAAAAGACCCATAATGAGCAATGGGTTTGCTTAATGACTGCCACAAAAAAGGTTGTAAAGTCAGTCTCATGATTACCTGTTTTATGACCATCATGACTTAAGATTGTAATTGCCAGGCTCAATTATGGTAATAAGGTGAGGACTGCCTGTACAGTCTCCTATTAGTTTTTCCCAACATTGTGCCATCTACATTTTGAGTCACACTGCCAGGCTGTGCTGGCCAGAGCGCCAGCCCTGTGGAACCAGCTCCCCCATGAGCTTCGGATGGCCCCAGATCTCCAGTCCTTTCGCCGCGGCCTCAAAACACTCCTTTTCCACCTGGCTGACCTGGACTGACAGGGATTTTAATTGTTTTTAATTTTTAACTCTAATTTTTAATTTATTTTAATTTTAATTTATTGTACAGAGGCCTTTAATTTTAATTTTATCTTAACTTCTGTATTTATTGTATGTTATTGTTGTTAGCCGCCCTGAGTCCTTCGGGAGATAGGGCGGCATATAAGTCCCAATAATAAATAAATAAATTATAACCCCACACAGGGAGGGTACTAACTTGCAGAATCAGTATCAGTAGATCCTATTTCTGTCTATTTTGTCATAGAAAACAGACTTTTCTTTTTTTCTCTGTGCAATTTTGCTAGTAATTTAATTAATTTTAATATTTTAATTTCAAGGCTGCCCAACTCTATAACTTTGGGCATGTTACAATTAAAGAAGAATGTAAAAGAAAACAATATGCATCCACAAAAAGGGAACACAACCAACTGGAAGATTAACACCATAACTTACTATAAAGTTCAGAACAGTAATTACAGTATATTGAGCTTCTCTGGAACTTGATTTCAGTTTTGTTTTCTGTGAAAAAGTAAAGTTCAACTTTCTAAAAAGCCTTTTTCTGACCCAAAATATGTGTGAAATGCAGCTCTGAAATTGGAGGCAGGATTGCCAAGCATAGAGGCCAGAGACAGGGAACCAATTCTATTCAATAAGGGCTGCTTTCACTAATCCTAAAAATGACAGATTTAAATGGTGGAAGTGGAATTTTCCTCCAGTGGGATTTTCCCATGTATTTTACCAGGAAACATAGATAGGGCAGCCTAGAAAAGTCAGTGCCTCCCCCCAACCATACCGAAGCCCTCCGAATCTGTTGGTGATTTCCTTTTCACTCTCCAACTTCATGGTGATGTAGCTCTAACCCTAATTGGAATTTTCCTCCTATGGGATTTTCCCATGTATTTTACCAGGAAAAATGGATGGGGGAGCCTAGAAAAATAAGTGCCCTCCTAACCATACCCAAGCACTCCAAATTTGTTGGCGATGTCCATTTTGCTCTATGAGTTCATGGTGACCTAACTAATTCCTAAGTGGAATTTTCCTCCTATAGGATTTTCCCATATATTTTACCAGGAAACATAGATAGGGTAGCCTAGAAAAGGGCTTTTCAACCTTTTCACCCATTGTACCATTTTTTGGATATGGCAACATCCAAGTACCACCAGTCGCCTAGCAAGGTGTCAAAAACTTGATGACCCCCCCCCAAAAAAGGAAAAAATTGATGAAGTTCAGGTAGTCCTCGACTTACAACAGTTCGCTTAGTGCCTGTTCAAAGTTACAATGGAACTGAAAAAAGTGCCCCCCAAGCCACAGCCGAGCAAGATACCTACCTGCCTCCCTGGTGGCGCTCTTCCTCCTGTCTGAGGTTTTCATTGTTGTGAGCATTTCTGTTGAGGATTGGCAGCGGGGGTGGGGGTGGGGTGTTTGGTTTTTACCCACCCCACTCCATCTGCTGGGTGGTTGCAGCAGATTTTGGTCACTTCACATGACCCTGGGACACTGTGACTGTCATAAATATGAATCAGTTGTCAAGCATCTGAATGTAAATCACAAGACCCTGGAGATGCTGCAACATTCCAGCTGATTGGTGCTTCTTCTGGGCTC
Organism: Vipera berus; assembly: GCF_964194415.1. Taxonomy (NCBI): domain Eukaryota; kingdom Metazoa; phylum Chordata; class Lepidosauria; order Squamata; family Viperidae; genus Vipera; species Vipera berus. Next base: position 45,190,926 of record NC_138207.1, read on the forward strand.
AGCAGAAGCGTCAGGATCAGTGCTGAGCTCCAGCTGGAGCCTGGCACTGATCCTGGTGCTTCCGCTGAGCCCTGACAGCCCTGCAGCTCCAGCCGTCTCTCGCTCAGGCCTGTGCGGTGCTGCCACCGGTTCAGCTCATTCCCCTCCCCTGCTACCACTTTTGTAGGATGGTCGCATACCACCTGCCAGGTGCCAATGTACCACAGGTGGTACCCGTACCACTGGTTGAAAAGCCCTGGCCTAGAAAAGTCAGTGCCCTCATACCCAAGCACTCTGGATTTGTTGGTGATGTCCATTTTGCTCTCCGATTTTATGGTGACCTAACTCTAAACCTAAGTGGAATTTTCCTCGTATGGGATTTTCCCATGTATTTTACCAGGAAACATAGATAGGGCAGCCTAGAAAAGTCAGTGTCCTCCTAACCATACCTAAGCACTCTGGATTTGTTGGCCATGTCCATTTTGCTGTATGAGTTCATGGTGACCTAACCCTAACCCTATGTGGAATTTTCCTCCTATGGGATTTTCCCATGCATTTTACCAGGAAACATAAATAGGGCAGCTGAGAAAAGTCAGTGCCCTCCTAACCATACCAAAGCACTCCAAATTTTTTGGTGATGTCCATTTTGCTCTCCAAGTTCACGGTGACCTAACTCTAACCCTAAGTGGAATTTTTCTCTGATTGGATTTTCCCATGGAAAGAGATATAGGGCAGCCTAGAAAAGTAAGTGCCCTCCTAACCATACCCAAGTATTTATTTATTTTATTATTTTATTTATTAATTTAATTTGTATACCACCCTTCTCCCGAAGGACTCAGAGCGGTGAACAGGGCAATACATATTAAAAACAAGATACAAAAATTAAAAGCGATTAAACAACAATGCCCATGAATAAATTAGTACACATTAAAAAGTTAAAACAGATTTATAAAACCCAACCCCATCCCATCAGGCCAGGCCAGCTTGTTCAAAAAGGTAGGTTTTGAGATCGCGCCGGAAGGAGCGGAGGTCAGGCGCCATCCGGAGCTCGGCCGGAAGATGGTTCCATAAATCCGGCGCGCCCACAGAGAACGCCCTCCCCCTGGGGGCCACCAGTCAACATTCTTTGACCGGTGGCACCCTGAGGAGGCCCTCTCTGTGGGAGCGTACTGGGCGGAGGTAATTTGAGGTTTGTTGGCAATGTCCATTTTGGTTTCCGAGTTCATGTTGACCTAACCCTAACCCTAAGTGTAATTTTTGTCCGTTGGGATTTTCCTATGTATTTTACCACGAAAGATAAATAGGGCAGGCTAGAAACATCAATGCCTTTCTAGCCATACCCAAGTATTCCGAGTTTGTTGGCAATGTCCATTTTACTCTCCAATTTCATTATGATATAACTCTAACTCTAGTAATGCAACATTTTCTGCTGATACCAGGCCTGAATAAGAACAAGAAATTGATTAGGTAAGACATCAGCAATACTGAGTCTAACTATCACAATGACTTCAAACTATAAAATTCCATTGATTATTTAAAAGCTTTTCCCAGCAAAATTTCCTTCTCCTCTTTCCTGTTATAGTTATTAATGTGACTTCTCTTAAAGGGTAGATTCATGGTAAATAAAATTCTATTATCAGAGAGTTTGTTATAATCATATGGTTCAAGCAACATTAAATCTATGGAATTTATCATTGTTTAGTATGTATTTCATTCCAGCCTGAGGCAATGACTTCTTTTAAAAACATTGCCCAAAAAGGGATGTTTTAGTTACCTATCTAAGTTGCTACAATCAAACAGGTGCTGTGAGAAAGTTCCAGTTGTGACTTATAATTATGAATATATTGGTAGCTGAAAGACAGTGACTGGCCCAAGGTGATCCACCTGACTGTGCCGAAAGTGGAACTAGAACTCATGGTTTCCTGGTTTCTATCCTGATGCCTTAACGACTATACCAAATTGGCCCTTATTTTGCACTTTATGTCCATCAAAATAAACTCCAGCTTTCTGTTCTGAAAGGAAAGCTACTGTATCACATGCCAAGTCTTTAATAGAAATGTATTTTTGTGTTAAAATTAATTTTCTCATGTGAAATTTTGAAGTTGAATGAAAAATACCACTAAATTCATATGATCTTTCCTTAGATGTTATAATTTTGTTAATTATGTGACAACTTGATGGTATATGCATACTAGTCTGTACAAATCACACAGATGCTTATAAATGAAACAGTCTTCTCAGTCCTTTCTAGCAAAATATCTTTTAAGCATGACAAAAAAAGACCTTGGGTGAGTCTTGAAGAACCTTCTTCTAATCTTTAAGTATCTGGGGTAGCTTTGTAGTTTCAAGGAACAGATCCAAAAGTCCTTTGCAGATGATATCTTATCAAATGACTTCCATGGCTCTAATACATATTGATGGGTAATTTTTATCTGTATTTAATCTGTATTGTTTGACCAGGTGTCTCATCAATGGTTGCTCTTTGGTGGTATGCAATAAATATCATAACTGAGTCTTTTGATCCTTCGTATTCTGGAACAAAGTAAGTAAATATTTCTGCATATTTTTAATTTGGTTTGGTAATTGTTTTAGCATTACCAAACTGCACAGAGGATTGAATGGTCTGTGGGTGCTAATTCACATCTATTGTAATAAGTTTGACATTAAAATTGTGTTAGATTCTTATTATGTCTGCTCACAAAGATTAACACAATTGAAATAATGCTTTCATGCATTATTACAATCTTCCTCAATTTTACCACTATTGAAAATTTTGGGAATGGAAGTTTACAAATCTGAAAATTGCCCAGGTTAGGGTACTTACTGGTTTTTGTTTTCTCAATACTTAATGTCTATCTTTTGGACATATTGGAGTCCATGGGAAACAAGGACTCACCTTCATCTTTCTTGGTATTTGTAATACAGATGTAACATATCACCACAACCCTTTTTTGATCATCCCACTTGTCTGCACTAATCCCAGTTGTGCAGGCAGTCTTTAATTCTTCCATTCCCATGTATCAATCACCTGGAGTTCTTTGAGCTTTCTGCTCCCTAAAACCACCTTTCTCTTATACCAATAACTGTAACATATGACAATAAAGTATTTGATAGTATGTGGTGTTTGAATATGACATGTATTATCTTTATTCTAGATATGAACTGGGAAGTGCACTGTATCTAGGTTGGACTGGTTCCCTTCTTTCCATAGTTGGTGGGATCCTGTTGACATGTTCATCATGCAAAGGAAATCAAAGGTATTTAAAGTGAATTATTCATCTTTAAAAAATCATAGGTAATAGTCTAGAGTGCATTTTAAAGGTCCAGCTGTGTACTATGTTCAGTAACAAACCCCACCTATTTCCCATCTTTTGTGGAATATTTTTTGAGAAAAGGGATGTCATATCAATAAAATAATATAAATGCAGGGAATTACAGTGAAATGAGGCTTATTTACTGACATGAATATGATTGGAGTGTAAGGAATAAATTATGTATTTAATAATCTTATGTATATACATTTTCAAATAAAAATCCCACTATCTACATTTAGATAACTATCTACAGTAGACCATTTAGCTAGAGAAATCAGTCTATATTAAGTATCTTCTCACATTGTTTCAACTCATATATCAATTTTTAAAAAGCATATGGTAAATTAATATTGAAAAAGATTTCTTATACTTATCAAGCCGAAAAAGATAGAAAAATTTAGCATTATAATCACAAGCCACTTCAAACAGCACACAGGAAGAGATCCTTTACCTTATCAGGGTTTTTTCCATTCTCATAGTAAAACTTTCCCCATACTATAGTAATCTCAGAACAATACAGCATCAGGCAAGAGGAGTTGGAGAAGTCTGCTGATACTGGGATCAGGTAAAGCAGGTGGAAGCAGCTAAGCTCTTAATATAAATACAAATTCTTACACTCTCCTCGAGAACACCAAAAGTTCCCCCATGAAGTCTCCCAATGCTATGCTAAGAGAAGGCAGTCTTTTAGATGATCAGACTGAATATTTCATTTGAAAGTTTGGAGCTATTTGTTTCTTCTCTTCTGGAGATTCAAGCTATCACATATCACATATCAACACACTGGTACAGTGTATATTTGGTATCCTTCCTTTTATCCACAGCTAAAAGATTTTAGTTTTAAACAAAATTGGAAAAAAGGTGGTAAACTGCATAGGAAAACATTGGCCTTCAAAATCACACTCATTTATTTATTTAGCATTGTGGCATATCATACATGGACTAGCAATATATATTAACATTTCACCTAGATTAGTAAAACACAATAAAATATCAATGTTTAAAAGATCTATATTCAAATACCAATCACACTGACTCCCAAGCATACATTTAGATTCCACATAAGCTCCATAAATATTATCAGAAAATGAAAATAGGCTATTGCTAAGCCCATTGATTGTGCTTAGATTGTAAGCCGCCCTGAGTCTTCGGAGAAGGGTGGGATATAAATGGGATTAAATTTTTTTAAAAAAAATAGTGACTCAGCCCACTCCTTCCGACGCGATCTGAAGACTCACTTATTTGAACAAGCCGGCCTGGCCTGATGGGGGATGGGTTGGGATTTTACTGTTGTTTTTAATATATGTATTTATTGTTTTAGCTTGGGCATTGTGTTTAATTCTCTTTTAACTTTTGTATTTTTTATTTTTATATGTTTGCCCTGTTCACCGCCCTGAGTCCTTCGGGAGAAGGGCGGTATATAAATAAAATTATTATTATTATTATTATTATTTTGTCATTTCTAAATTCCTTCTCCAGCCCCACCTAAAATAATATAAGAACATTACAGAACTAAACAGATCCTGAGAATAGCCACAGCACTTCACCTTTAAATAAATTGTTTTGCTTTGGCCATACTTTGGCATTTTGTGGATGGGCATGCCACTTATCACAGGTATTTTTTTTTTTATTCTGTCAGGGTACCTATTTTCCCATGATCCAAAAAAGACTAGTTTTCTGGTCAGTGCTAGTCCTGACAATCTTCTGTATGTTTATAACTAAAATTCTGTTACATCTTTCATTTTCATCACCAAAAATATAAGCTGCTTAGATCCAAAATCAGGCCTAATTAGTGTATATATGTGACTGATTATATATTTAATTTTATGTATGTAAATTTTTCTCTTAGCCACCTTAAATAATCAGGGATGAAAAGGAGGAGTAGCCAACCACATTATATTTGCACTTTAAATGTGAAAACAGTTTAGTTCTACTCAACTACATCTATTTCATTAAATTATTTGCACAGAATGTATGATTCTTAGTTTCTCATTTGTTTGCAGTTTAACAATATGGAGTGTCTGTGGATTTGATGCTGTCTAGCTCAATTATAATAAAGAGAATGGGAAATATAATATATTTTTCTCTATTTTTAATTACAGAGAACATGGATATCATCATGCAGCTTCAGGAACAGTTAATGAACCACAAATTTACATCGAACAGGCTAATACAGTCATACCTATCAAAGATTAAGTTTAACATTTTATTTAAAACATATTTACATTTTCTAAGCCAATCAAAACAATGCTATGCAAACTTTTCAAAAGGCACTTTGCGAAGTATGCTAATGTGTATAACCCATGCCTCCTTCAACCGTTAAAGCATCCATTGCATCTTCTGGAAGGCTTTCAACAGCTGTTGAAAAACCTTCCCCAGTTGCCTGGTACTGTGTATGTGTACATTCAATACAGAAACTGAGGGGCACATGACATGGATTTTGTAATTTGTTAACTAACACATGATGTTTTGTATTTTAATTTGACTTATTTTCTCTCTTAAAATAATGTTCAGATTCATTACAGGTTGGGATGTAGGAAAACCTTTATCCTATGATTGTATGGATTGATTAGATTCCTAAACCGAAAAGATAAGTTACAGAAGGATGGCTGGATACTATCTCCTGATAAGAAAAAGTTTCTTAGTCAGTTGGCATCTGGTTATCTAACTTTAAACAAGCTTTGTGGTTGATTTACTGTGTAAGGAGGGTTTATTCCTATCTTGTCCAACCAATTTTCCTCTTTCTTTTTTTTGTTGTGCTAACTTTAAAAAGGAATGTAAGATGGTTCTCAGAAGCTTTTCATAGGGAGATCCCACTTTATCAGGGTACCCTAATAGACTGTGTTTAAATGATCTTCTGACTTGGTTGCTTATTAGGAAGGTAATCCAAGAACCTAGGGCAATCAAAACAACCAAAAATAGCTTTTGAAGCAGCTGCAAAACTTTCTAAAGAATGTAATGCTTTAATATTTCATGGAGGGGGACTTCACTTATGTTTGACACAGTTTGTGAAGCATCTTTGTCTTAATGCTTTGGCATAGCCCTAACACATCTTTCCTCTGTAACATTTACCTTAGTGTGTTCTCCCATTTGTGTCTATTCATAGCACTATGCCCTAGCAATATCTGCCATCATCTTATTGTCAAATTGTCCCTAGCAGTATTGGTGTTAAATGTTGTGTTTTCCTCCTATTCTGACACTAAGAACAAACTCAAGATGCACAAAATCTGTTGGGATTTGTAACCCACCCTGAAGAGCTTGGAGGAAGGTTCAGGAAGGGACTGGCAAGTGAGACAGAAAATAAAAGTTTTCTGTCCACTCAAAGATAGATGAATGGCATTTCAGCTCAACAGTGGGGAAAGGCCCTTAAGGAGTTTACCATTTTAGTGCTGAATTTTATAATAAACATTATGGTATATGATTTTTTTCATGAAAATTATTTAAATCACATAATCATGTAAAATGACATCTCTTTCCTAGTTTGCTAAGTGTACCATGTCACCTTATTTTGGGACTTTATAAAGATGATAATTTGCAGAATAAAGTTACTTAAAACTCTGGAGGATTGAGAGTACATTAAAAACAGTATCTGGGAAGGAGCTAATTTTGATTTTTCAAATATATATCAATAAAGATAGCTGATAGAAAGAGGTATCAAGTCATTATTAACTCCTGGGAACTGCATGGACAAAACCATCCTGCTTTCTTGGCAACATTTTTGGGAAATTGCTATTGCTTTCTTCTTATGACCTTGAGTAACACTAAATTACACAAGATCACACTCGTGATCTTATTTCTAGCCAATTGCATTTAATTATTATACCAAAGTGGTTCTCAAAGCAATTAGAACAGATTAATTTATACAAAGCAAGAACCGGAATTAGTATTTTTAGCTGCTATTGAACTACAGCTCCAAAGATCTTTTATTATTTTGCTTGTTGCAAATGAGTAGTGCAATTCAGCAATATTAGGGTTTAAGAGTCCCCATCTCTGATACAGTCTCCTCAGTGCAATTTTATACGGAAGTAACATATTACTGAGTTCAATGAAATTTATTCTGAGATCTATAGGTATTATGTCCAAAGTGCTTCACATACATACTAGCCTCATAATAGTTTTTACATTAACCAAATCTTGCAGAGATGGAAGATAGCTGAGACAAGGAAAGTGCTCAGTGTAGAAAATAAGATCTGAATGGAGGGATTTCTAGTTTTCCTTTACAATGACTACAGAACTCTTGTGTCCAGGAATGCTAAATTGCTAATCCTAACCCCAACTTTGTTATATGATATCTAGCATCAGTTCTTTAGAACTATGTATCAGTTTTATCCCTATTTGATGTTTCTCAAAAAATGTAAATATCTAAATTTCCAGTCAGTGAAAAATTGCTATTACACTTGAGAATTCTAGCAGTTAAAAGTCAGTGTTGGATAAGAACTAGTATGTAGAATAGGGATCTCCAACTCCTGGTCTGTGGACTGGCACCAGTCCGTGGCATGCCAGAAACCGGTCCGTGTAAACTAGCAAAGCCCCATCCGCAGAATGCAGGCAGCACGCAAAACCACACCCTCTCCGGTCCACAAAAAAACCTCTCTTTACAGAACCAGTCCCTGGTGCCCCAAAGATTGGGGACCTCTGATGTAGAATGCTCCAGTGTTGGGATTCAAATACGTAAACAACTGGTTCTTTGTATGGACGCCGCTTCCAGAAGTCTGGGGGGGGGCTCCGAGGCCCAGAACAGACTTCTGGAGAAGCATCCACACACTTCCAGCAGACCATTCTGGGCCTGGGAGGCTTCCCCTGGCTCTGAGGCTCGGAACAAACTTTTGGAAGCGGCGTCCACACACTTCCGGTTGTCCATTCTGGGCCTTGCAAAAAAGGGCTACGGCTTCAGCCAGTTTGTTTGTTTGTTTATTTATTTATTTTTGGGACTTATATGCCACCCTATCTCCCGAAGGACTCAGGGCGGCTAACAACAATAAAAATACAGCAATGCAAAAGTTAAAAAGAATTAAACTAACAGCCCCAATAAAATAATTAAAATTAATAAATTAAAATTTAAAAACATTTTAAAAATCCCTATCGTCAGTCCAGGTCAGCCTGATGGAAAAGGAATGTTTTAAGGCCGCGGCGAAAGGACTGGAGATCCAGGGCCGTCCGAAGCTCAAGGGGAAGTTGGTTCCACAGGGCTGGCGCTCCCACAGAGAAGGCCCTCCCCCTGGGGGTCGCCAGCCGACATTGTCTGGCCGACGGCACCCTGAGGAGGCCCTCTCTGTGTGAGCGCACTGGGCGATGGGAAGTTGTTCCCGGCAGCAGGCAGTCCTGCAATTATCCCGGGCCTAGGCCATGTAAGGCTTTAAAGGTAAGTACCAGCACCTTAAATCTCACGCGGAGGACAACCGGTAACCAATGCAGCTCACGCAGGAGGGGTGTAATATGGGAGTATTGGGATGCTCCCATCACTACCCACGTGGCCACATTCTGCACCAGCTGGAGCCTCCGGGTGGTCTTCAAGGGCAGCCCCATGTAGAAAGCATTGCAGTAATCAACATGGGAGGTAACGAGTGCATGAGTGACCGTACGTAAGGCATTTCGGTCCAGATAGGGGCGCAACTGGCACACCAGGTGAACATGGGCAAATGCCCCCCTGGCCACGACTCCTATATGATCTTCAAAACTGAGCCGTGAATCCAGGAGGACGCCTAAGTTGCGTGCCCTATCAACGGGAGGTAACACCTCTCCTCCCATAACCAAAGATGGAACCTCTTGGACTAAACGAGATGACAGTACATAAAGCCACTCAGTCTTGGCCGGGTTGAGCTGGAGCCTGTTCTTCCCCATCCAAATCCATACCACTTCCAGGCAACGGGACATCACGTCGAGGGCATTGCTGGGTTGGTTTGGGGTGGAGATGAAAAGCTGGGTATCATCAGCATATTGATGATACCTCACCCCGAAACCACGGATGATCTCACCCAGTGACTTCATATAGATGTTGAACAGAAGGGGCGAGAGTACCGACCCCTGAGGCACCCCACAACTAAGGGGCCTAGGGGTTGACCTCTGCCCCCTGCCAATACCGTCTGCGAACAGCCCGAGAGGTAGGAGGAGCACCACCATAAAACGGTACCTCCCACTCACAACCCCTCAAGACGTCGCAGCAAGATACCATGGTCGATGGTATCAAAAGCCGCTGAGAGGTCTAATAGGACCAGGACAGAGGAATAACTCCTATCTCGGGCCCGCCAGAGATCATCCACCAGCGCGACCAATGCCGTCTCCGTGCTGTACCCGGGCCTGAAACCCAATTGGTACGGATCCAGATACTCATAGTTTGCTGAAGTCAACAAAAAATTAGCTACGGTTCTACTGAACCAGTGTGAACCGTCTGAATCCCACCACTGGAATGCTCCTATATAAAAACTTCAAGGGTTTGGGAGCAAGGTATATGTGACACATAAATAAATGTCAGAAATTAAACAACTTAAAAAATCATTTTAAGAGTAGAAATATTTAAACATACAGTGACAAGATACTTTCATTTGGAATGGGAAAAATGGGAGATTAGATTGGAAAATTGTTACGAGAAAAGTTGGTAACTATGGCTTTCTCTCTTCTCCAAAGCTAATTCTCATTTTAATAACTGGTCATTAAGAAAATACTGCTTCTTACAAGCCAGAGTGGTCCTGAAATTATGTTTATAAAATGAAAGGTCACCATTCACTTATTTTTTTTAAAAAATATGCCATGTCACAAAGCAAAGTACTCAAGCTGATATATTTTTGAGGTAAAGAGAGGTAATCTGTTGGATCAACTGTTTTTAGGAAACACTTGACTAGCATCAAGGATAATAAAGTTGTAGTCCAACATTACCTGGATTCTTTGCCCTAAGGTGAAGTGAGGTGTGAAAGTATTTGTATCGGCTTCCTTGCATTCCAGAAGCCCCTGGAAACCATTTTATTTTAATAAGTTTTTGACCTGTGGAATGATTGTGTGTGACCATTTGACTGTATTGTGTTAATTGTAATTTTGTACATTTTAATGGGTCAAATTATAAAGTTTTCTCCTTATTTTGCATTGCTCTAAATTTGCCATAACTCATTCAAAACAATAACTGAAAATTGGACAGAGCAGTGAGGCAAAAGTCACTGAATTCAACCTATAGAGCAGGGCTAAGTAATATTTTGGTAGAGGAGCATGGATAGGCTACATATGTCAAAAATGGGAGATGCTGGCAGGAATTAACACCCCCCCCCTTATTTGAGGGAGTGTGATTCTGTTTAAGCAAACATCAAACTAACATTGGGCTTCTGCTACAATGCTGACATATTTTCCATCTCAGAATGCTGAGAAACCATGTTGCTAACATTCAACAATGTTGTCAGATGTGTCACTTCTCCCACAAGAAGATTTGGCCAACCCATCATAGCTACATTTAATTATAGTCTTAAATTTGAGCAGATTACAGAGATTTGAATTTTGCCTTATTGAAAGGTTTTTACTTAAGTTTTCAAGTAGTTTCTTAAGACTATAATAATAAAGTAGCTGATCTCAGGGCTTTTTTTGTATATTAAATTCAGGTATTACCTAGAAGTATCTTAAATCTTCCTCTTTAAAGGAAGTTCCCAACATTATAATCTGAATCAGTGTATTTATTATGAGAAATTGTATTTGAAGAAAGAGTTCTTTGGTGCTGTCTTTGCAAATGGTCTTCATATTTCTGTAGCTGAGACCAAAATCCTGCATTAGGCTCTGCCGTTGGCCTGGCATTCTTCACAATCTATAAGGTAGAGGGAAAAGCACATTGCATTGCTCATAAGGACTTTTTCTCCCAAACCCTTTGTCCTAAAATTATAAAAAACATAGCATGCAATTATTATAATAAAATGTTACAGTTCAGTGGTACAACAAGTATTTTGCATATAAGAGGTCCAAGGTCCCATCACAATCATTTCTAAGGAAAAGACTAAAATTGCAGTGAGAGGGAAGATGCCACCACACTTAAGATCTATTACTAACCAGTGCTAACAATGCTAAGGTAGAAAGAGAAGAAGTGAAATAAGGCAACTTCCTGGGTGTTGCTTTTCCCAATAGCAATGGCAGGGCTATGAAATTAGAAGGCAGTTTGCTAGAATTGGATTGTATAAAATAAATTAAAGGTATGATTGAAATGATTTCAAGAAATACTAAGGAAAACACATATACCCGCAACGTTGAAGGCTGTACTAATTCTGGAGTAAGTAAGACACTATTATTAAATAAAGTTAGAAATTTGATTCAAGCATCAACATCTCTCATATCCACACATTTCCTTTTTCACATTGTTGCTCACTCAAGTTTTAGAAAACACAAAAGGGCACTTGGACTCTGATAGCAGATGAGAATTTATAGCATGAGCTGATAACTTTGAATCTCAGGAGGGGGAAAATGAATTATTTTGCTCTTTATAAAATAAAAATATGGAAATATGATATTTCTCAGAAACGAGCTTGCAAGTAAAAGCATAGAAAGGCTATTTCTGAAATGTCTGGCACTAACAATGTATTAGTACATAACGGTTAAAGTACAAACTTTCATCAATGCCTCCTTAAGTAACACCAGCTGCCTGCAATTAGTGCAGGTTCGCATCCCACCAGGCTCAAGGTTGACTCAGCCTTCCATCCTTCCGAGGTAGGTAAAATGAAGACCCAGATTGTTGGGGGCAATTAAGCTGACTTTGTAATAATGCCACTGGGTGTGTGTGTGTGTGAAAGCCCTAATAAGCAGGCATATACATAGAATGAAGGCTACTGCTAAGCTTGTAAGCCGCCCTGAGTCTTCGGAGAAGGGTGGGATATAAATGGAAATAAAAAAAATAAAAAAATTCATTTTATGGATTTTTTTCACTTCGAATCAGATATACTGAAATAATTTACATTTAATCTTCAGATTCATGTTTTTTAAGTTCCCATTGGAGTTAATCAGATGAGATTTAAATTAGCTATTGTCATAATACAGTTGTATTCTGGCATTTTCATTAAGTTCCTTTATAAAACAAAATGCTGAATCATTGTTATTGAGATGGCCAATGTATTCCATCCAGTTAAATATTTAAGTATTTCATACACCACCAAAGCAGAAGTCCATTTAATCAGATACAGAAGTAACTTGTATTTTCAGCATGCTCACAGTACCTCAAAGGCATCCTTCAGCCTGAGCTTTTGATGCTTCATCAAGTAGGCAGTGCAGATAGTTGCAGATCTGCTGCGACCATTTTTACAGTACACTAAGCACTTCCCACCTCTTTGAATGATATCTTCTATGGCATCACTGCAACGCTCAAAGTATTTATACAGGTCCTCCGAAGGATCATCAAAGACAGGGATTCTCAGCAATTGGCCTTGCTGAAAGCTTGGGAAGGGCTGTTGTCTGGAGACATTGATACAGAACGTGATTCTCTCTTGACTGAGGAGACTTTCACAGCAGGCTGACCTAGAATTGCTAACGAATAAAGAATCCGTGACCTTGGAGAGGGACAACATTTGGTGGTGAATGACAGTATCACAGCAAAAGAAGTGTGCTGAAGGTTTTTTGGGGAGGAGCTGAGAAGAACTGGAAATAGGGATAGCCAAAATTAGCATGAGGGTAGATTAATGAGGGTGGATCCCTCATTCTGCAGCCATCTGTGCATGGTGCTATATTTATTCTGCTGGCAGCCTCAAGGATTATATTACAGATTGCTCCACCCTTCTCTAAAATTGCAGCAGATTTGTTTTGAGCCTGAACATAGCCTTAGAATAATAATATTAGTAGTATTAACCTGGAAACAAAAGACCCTCTCTAGATTGTGTACTAATAGAGAAGAAAATAAACTAGAATGAATAAAGAATGTGTACTTTCAGGAGAGCAGAGTCCTCGGGGATGCTGCCTCAAGAGGGAAGAGCGTCGGGCGGGAGCAGGCAGGGCAGTCCTGCACACGCGCGCACTCCCCGGCTGCTAAGGAGTGCTCCTTAACAGCCGGGGAGCACGCGCGTGCGCAGGACTGCCCTGCCGGCTCCTGCCAGACGCCAGCCTGCCCTGCTTCCTCCACAGTGAGAGGGGAGGGCGTGCCTTCCCGGGCTTGCTGATTTTCCGGCGTATAAGACGAAAAATCTTGAAAATCATCTCAAAAGTTGGGGGGTCGTCTTATACGCCGGAAAATACGGTATTCAGTTCAGGTCAGTTCAATCTAGCTTCAGATCAACAAACAGAAGCAATAAGGCTCCTCAAGGCTACAGGGGTAGCATAAACTATGTTTGAAAGCATGTAACATGCTGCAAGATCACACTAACACAACAAAGCAGCTGATTAGACGGTATTTCCTAGTACAGTGCTCTTGACCATAATATCAATGTGTCAACATTTATCAAACTCAAGCTAATGTGTTGAAAACTTTAATCAGTAGAAAAGTGATTATATAATGTATTCTAACACCCTGGTGTATAGAATCCCTGTACTTACCCAAAACAGCTAGATAGTGACACAGCATAAACTATAAGTATTTACCAGGCAAGACAAGTAGAGGATGATCTGCAGCTAAGTAAACGAGCTCAGTTACAGTGGCAATGGGTGTAATATTGGAAGATCTGAAATATCAGATTAGGAAGAGATTGTCATAAAGAAAATCTATGTAGTCACTTGAAATAAAAAATGACTTGATGTCACATAATCAATAATCAACTTTACCAGTCCACAAAGGTACCATTTAGTACAAGGTAAAAAGAAGTTCTTTTGGGTCACTTGATGTTACAGAATGGTGGACATTTCTTCTTCAGCTCCTTCATTTGTCCAGAAAGTGCATAACGAAGAAACCAATTAATACACACATGGATATCTAAATTATATTGGATATTTTTATAGCGACTTCACTTATTTTCAAATCAACCCACAAAGATTCCCACAGTTTTACATTAAAAATAGAATTCTAAATAGTTTTAAACTCATAAGATTAATAAGGCAGCATTTGAACAATATTAAAATCAGCAAGAAAATAAAACAATCTTGATGTAAAATCGTCCAAAATTCTCTATTCTCTATGGCCTACAACCAGCGCAACAGAGACTGACGAAAATTGAGAAGTATGGAAATCGTTGGGATAGACTCCGCACGAGTGCATCAAGATCCAGAGACACTCTGAACAAATAGGACTATCTGGTGGCTTCTGTTCTTTGCGATTGTGGTGACATGCAGACAACAACACATGTATATCTGCCCTTTGTGTCCCAATTAGTGTACACTTGAGGAACTCATGACAGAATGCAATTAATGTTGCTAGTTTTGGGGCATGATCTGTTTAATTTGTACGTATTTCAATCTTGTATTTTTATTGTAAATTTTATGTCATATAGTATGCCTTATTTTAATTGTGATGCTTCTGACATGAATAAATGAACAAACATTCCAAAGTTGGTACTTGGAATAATAGTTGTGCACATTCTCTAATGATTTCTCCAAAGGCAATTTTTATGCAAACAGCATAAATCAGATACCAGGCATGTGAGTATATGGGAAAACAAACAGTATATGTATCAAGTTTGCAGTATGTTATCAAACATAAAGAAAACCAACAGGTTAGGAAAACACACGTGGCAATTAAATGGAGACTCAGTTTGAAGAAATGGCACAAAACTACATACACACATCTACTAAAATTGCCAGTGTCCTTTCCCTGTTTGGGGAAAGAACTAAGACCCACTCCCACAACCAAAGAGAGTTAGGAGAGGATTAAGGCCAATAGGCAACAAAGCCCAGTACATCCACGTTCAAAACAAAACTGATTCCTTCCCATTCTTGGAGCATCACAACTGTAATTTTCTTATAGCTATCTACCACTGGAAGAATGTACATCAAATATATCAAATACATCAAATCCTGTCAAAGTATAGCTTTCTAATTCAGGGAACACAAAATGAATTGAACTTCTGTTATGGCATTACATAATGGAGACTAGATTAAGTAATATCTTCTCTTATATGGAATGTGTAGGAATAATAGGTTATAAATATCTGACATAGGTTATAAATATCTGAAATATAAAAAAATAAGTGTCAGAACATTTTCCAGACGTTTTTATAGCTCCAGATAAAAACCTTCCTTGGAAAGAGTTTTCACTGGACTATCTAATCAAGCAAAAAACAGGAATGCACATTGACACACAACTTTACTATGTGGAAAATTAAACTGAGATCTACCATGAATTAAACCTGTGAGAGATGCAATGAAAGCAGTCCAGTTCAGAAGATCAAGTGTCAATATTGGATCTCAAAAACATAGCTTCATGGTTAAGTTGGAAGCTTGCTAATATGGGCAAATAAGCATCTTGCTCTGATGTATTCAAAATAGAAACAATTACCACTTAGCTCATAAGGTTTATGCGAGCTTGAAAGATTAAAATGATTTTGCCAAACAAAAATGTGAGCGCTAATTAAGTATAACTCCACAATATGTGTTGCAAGCTACATAAATGTGTCACCCATCACTAATACAACACAATATATTCCAAACAAAATGGCTGAATCCACAATTTTATTGCAAGGGAGTTTTATTTGCAAAACCATGATATTTGAAAAATATGTTTCTGCTCAGGGGAAAGAAAATTCTATATAAAATTCATGATCAAAATATTTGATACAAATATTCATAAAAGGGTCATAGTGAAAACCCTGACTGATATCACTGCCCTAGCCTCTTATCCCACAAGGCAGTCAGTAATTAAAGGATACTAGGCATGAAAAATAATGTTTGGAGGATAAAGACCATTCATTTTGTACCTGGAATATTTATTAAGGTAATTCAATATATTAAATAAGACATGAACTGATGGAGCACTTTTTAAAACTAAGATAAGTTGCTACAAATCTCTAGAGAAGGAGAAAGAAAAAAAATTTCCCCAATGTTTTTCCCAAAGCAAGAAAAGCTTCAGGGAAAAAAAGGCATTCAGTTCTGTTACTAGCCAAAAACTTCCCAGTGATTTTGGAATGAGCTATGAGAAAGACTTGATGGCACATCATCATCATTAAAGAAAGATCAAAAGTTCTTTTTCCTGCACTGCAAGAGATCCTGCAAGCACCTGCATGTATCACCTACATAATGCAGTTGGGGGGGGGGGCGGGGGAGGGGAGACTAAAGCAGAGAACCCCACTTTCCACACTCCTGAGCACACATAAAGCCAAAAGTGCAGAAATCTCTGCATGCTTAGAGAAGGCTCATTTCCTTCCCAGACTAGGTTCTGAAATAACAGCCCTGTTAAGTACTGTACTCTTCACTCAGATTTTCAGTTAGTATTCCTTTGTGGAATGGGAAGGTTTTCATGAAGGTATTTCATGCTCCCTTGCTCAGAAAAGTCAGAAACAATGTGATTGTCTCCACGTAGCAACCACTTAGTCGTCAAGAGCCCCTCAATTCCCACTGGCCCACGGGCATGGATCCGTGATGTGCTGATGCCCACCTCAGCACCTGAGGAGGAAAGATAGAACAAAAATGGATTTAAAAAGAGAGAAACAGAATGGGGGGAAAAACAACGTTCTAATGTTACAGGCCATGTTATCCAGATCATGTCTTCCCTCATTTTAAAATCTTGCCAGCATTTACTCATTTCTATCTTTTGACTTGTCAGGTTGTTTTCTCCTTCTTAAGTGCT
This sequence comes from Vipera berus, assembly GCF_964194415.1. Taxonomy (NCBI): domain Eukaryota; kingdom Metazoa; phylum Chordata; class Lepidosauria; order Squamata; family Viperidae; genus Vipera; species Vipera berus. The sequence continues at coordinate 45,207,873 of NC_138207.1, forward strand.
CCTCCTTACTCATATTACCAGAGTACCTTTTCTAACACAGTGCTAAATGGAAAGCAGCTAAATATTTTCAGCCAGTAATTTATATCTGGTATATTTCTACTGAAATTACATCCTCATGCTAAACACCTACATATTTTCATCTACAGCTCTTACTTTATCATTCATGTCATACTCTGGTTATTACAGGCTACTGTTGATAGTTGCTTCTTGATTAGGCACTGGTTCAATTACATTTTCCCACAATACTTCCTGAACAGAGCATTTTAGCAACTTCCTACACTGATTTTAAGTGCTCTGCTCCTTGCGTAACCTCCAGCTCATCAAGATTCTTCCTGCATTTTGGCTTAATACTAAAATATCCCAAAGCTTTTCAAGGCAGTTTAGCAAATCCCCTTAGAATATCAAATGTCAGAAAGAAAAGTTAATCGTACTTGAAATGCAGATAGGTTTAACCTCAAGATAACGTTTTGCTTTACCTAGCCCAAAGCGATAGCCATCGGAGAAGCGGGTGCTGGCATTCCAGAACACACAGGCACTATCCAGGTGCTGTAGGAATAACTCTGCTGTTTTCTCTGAAGATGACCAAAGGAAAAATAATCATTCTTATTGAACAAGCTGTTTCATAATATCATTATGTTGCTGTGGGCAATTCTAATTCAGCAAAAATCACCTCTTTAAACCTGTTCTATGTGTCGCATCTTTTTTTTTCTCATTAATGTGATGCTAAGATAGCTTGCACCATGCTTGCAACTAAGGAACAGACATTTTGTTGTAGATGATTATCTTTCTGAAAATAGAACCTGCAACAAAATGCCCCAATGTTCCTATCCTGGATGAAGGCCAGACAGCTATGCCTTCTTTCAGGATTTCTCACCCAAATATCTGTGGCTGCACTAAATTCTCACTGGGGACGTCCCTCTCTTCATGTGTCTCTTCTAAAAGTATTAAAAGTACTCAAAGTACCAGCTCCAAGCACTGCCGATCACTCCCAGTTTGTATGTGAATACATTGTTAAGAAAACCAAGATCATGGCATCCGGCCTTCTCAATTCCTGGCAAATAGATGGGGAAGAAATGGAGGTAGTGACAGATTTTATTTCCTGGGCTCCAAGATCACTGCAGATGGGGACTGTAGCCAAGAAATTAAAAGACGTTTGCTCCTCAGGAGGAAAGCCATGGCAAATCTAGACAACACACTAAAAAGCAGAGACATCACCCTGTCAACAAAAGTGCGTATAGTCAAGGCTATGGTCTTCCCAGTTGCAATGTATGGCAGTGAAAGTTGGACCATAAAAAAGGCTGAGCGCCAAAGAATTGAGGCCTTTGAACTATGGTGCTGGAGAAGACTCCTGCGAGTCCCTTGGACTGCAAGGCGATCAAACTGGTCAGTCCTAGAGGAGATCAACCCTGACTGCTCTTTAGAAGGCCAGATCCTGAAGCTAAGACTCAAATACTTTGGCCACCTAATGAGAAGGAAGGACTCACTGGAGAAGAGCCTAATGCTGGGAAAGATTGAGGGCAAGAGAAGAAGGGGACGACAGAGAATGAGGTGGCTGGATGGAGTCACTGAAGCAGTAGGCGTGAGCTTAAATGGACTCCAGAAGATGGTAGAGGACAGGAAGGCCTGGAGGAACGTTGTCCATAGGGTCGCGATGGGTCGGACACGACTTCGCAACTAACAACAACAATTGTTTTGGTCAACAGAGGGATGCATCCCAAAGAATGATCATTCTGTCCAAACAGATCAGTGGAAGAAGCATGGAACAATGGGCACAGGAAAGTTCTAGTAAACGGGAGCAGCCTTGGAGAGAAATAATTAAAAACAAGTCACAGGGAGGCCTCTTTCAGATGTTACTTATGGGATAATGATGCCACAACATATTCCATCTGTGCTTCTCTGGAAACATTAGGAAATGCTGGCCATATCAAGGAAAGTGACGAGCATTTTTCCTTGGGAGCTTTGCTTACAGATCTGGAACTGGAAATGCTAGCGAGGAAGCTGCTGTAGCCAGAGGCAATGGTAGAGACAGGGGGCAAGTATGCATTGTGGCATTATGATGCAAACTTTGCCCTTGTGTACCTCTAGATATGACGTTGTGATGGAAGTACGAAAGGACAGAGCTTGTTTTGTGATGTCCTGATGCAGTTTTGTCATTTTGTCATGATTAGGATTTGGTTGTGGCCCGTATCTTGAAATGCAAGGGAAGACAGGCAGGCATTATGGGGAATTTCACCATCTTAAACAGGAACTTCAGAAGCAGCCTTTGCACCAACTGATGCCATCCTGAAACCCTCACACAGACATATGCATTTTAATGCACCAGAGGAGTCGATTTTACCACTAACCATTCTCTGTGATGATTACATCTGTGTGGGAGCTCCCATATTTATGTATGTGCTCAATAGCATCTTGTACACTGTCCACCACTTCAATGCAGCATTCCAGGTCTCCATATTCTGTGCGAAGTGATTTCACCTCTGAAGGGCTAAACGTAAGATAGGAGGCAAATTTGGGCCCAGCATGTACCTTGACCTAATGAAAAACAAATACACTTTACTGTGCATTCTTTTTCTAAGCATTTTCTGTGCAAAACATTTTGGCTACGTACATGACCCAATTCACACATTATACAATACAATCACTTGCCTAATCATGATTGGTGAAGTAAGCCTTAATTGGGTTCGCACATCTTACTAAACTACAAGTCACGGGTTACTGAGTGTGTTTTCATACAACCAAATATTATTACATTATTTGTTAATATTGTGCCTTTTCTCCATGAGCTCAAAGTGGCTTACATGAGGGATTATTTTACCCCCGCCATTGACCTTGTAAGGTAAGCCAGGATGAAAGGATGATTGGCACAAAGTTATCCAGAGAGTGACGTGTGAATACAGCCAACGTGACTAGAGTGCTGGGTGTCTTGTGTTTGCATGCAGAGTACCCAATTCAATCAGTGGCATTTCCAGATAGAGCCTGAACAGTATATGTCTGAAACTTTAGAGAGCCTCACCAATCAGTGAAGATCAACCTTCTCTAACCTGGGATCTTCCAGATGCACTTGGACTGCACCTCTCAGAATTCCCAGGCTGCATACATTAATTTGGCTTTGGGCAATGCCTTATATTCTTCTCTATGTGCTTCTGGAAAAAAAATCTCTCGGCATTGGGTCAAATATTTTCAGACATGAACTTTTACATAGTAACCTAGATGAAGAATATCTGACTCATTTGCGAGGCTAGTTCATAGTTGTTTCTTTCAATCAAGCTCTCAGCCTTTGTAGTTATAAATAAAATTCTTTCACTATCCAGCACTATAATCTGGTTTCAAGAATATTACACAATAAACAATCAATTTTTATTGAAGAATTCTGTGTTTCCAAGGACTTGGACGCAGTACCATCAAAAAGAACCTCATTTTCAAATATCTTCAATTGTTTCTGGTCTAAATAGGACTGCAGGCGCCCTGAGAATCCCAAAGCTAAGATGCACTTTTAGGAAGCCAGGTTTTAATCAATATGTGCTATCAGGACAAACAAATGCTACTACTAGTTTGCTGAATATGATATATATGCCACACTGCACTGAAATTACTGGCAGCCAATTTTTTACACTTAACCTACACTGGAAAGCATTTTCACTTGCCTGTTCCACCCGCAACATGTCAATAATCTGATCAAATACAGGAGTTCTCAGCAAATCCCGATGTATTAGCAGTGTCTCCAAAGCATTGCAGGCTGCAGGATATTCACATTTTGAATCTCTCACTGGAGGAAGCATAGATAATTGGTTTAATGGCATGTTTAAAGACACTTGAAAACAATCTTCCTATAGAGTGGCACTCTCCAGATGTGTTGGACTACATGTAGTTTGCTTAACTAACAGTTGTTTTGAAGTGATGATGGTCACGGAGTGCCTACTTTACGCCTGTAAAGCACTTCCAGGTGTCATGTGACAGCGTTTGGATGGGTCAGTTTTATGACTGGTTGTAGCATTCTGCAGTCATGTGACAGCAATTCACAATATTTTTTGCCAACTTATGGCAAAAAAAATGCCCATTCAAATGAATGGGTGTACTTAACCACTGCCACAAAAAAGGGCAGAAAATTACTTCTGGTCATGTGGGTGCCTCTACATATGATTTCAACAATTTACGCCTATAATTGCAGGCTCACTTACGATTGTAACTTGAGGACTACCTGTATTGCTCCTATGTTTAGGACTTGTGACAGTTTTACTGTACATTTGGAGCACAAGGCTACTCTATAACATCAAAAATATATAGCTAAGTAGAGACTTGAGAATACTTCAGCTCTTCCATGCTTACCTTTAAGAAATAAAATCTCTCACCTATTCTAGTAACTTTCTCAACACTAGCTTCCAAGTCCACATACACATGGCAAATCCCTTCACTGTGCCCCATCACTGGGATTCCTTTGGCTGCTTTTTGGATATCCCGAACCAGCTGAGAAGAGCCACGGGGAATGATCAAATCTATTAGTTTATCTAATCGGCAAAGATCTTCCACTTCCTCTCTGGTATTCACCTGTAAAAACCAAACCAGTCGACACAAATATTAATGTTTGTGTGCATTCATACACACACACACACACACTCTATATATATATATACATACATACGTATGTGTATGTATGTGTGTGTGTATACAAAGGCACACACACACACGTATTTATATATAAATATATACAAATGAATTCTGTAATGAGTGAACATTCATCATGAGGCTAAATACAAAACAGATTAACAAAAATATTTTTGTCAAGACCCTACGCAAATATATTTTAGCTAGTTTTGAAATTACTGTATCAGCCATCACAGTGGTTAAATTCTCCTTTATGAGGTAATTTTATTTTTATTTCATCCTATTCTATGATGTTTTAAATGTATCCTTTTGTTAGCACTGTAAATTATTATTAAACAAATTTATATAGCTGCTCAACTCACAAATAAATGACTGAAATCACTTTGAAATTTTGCAAATAAAAGTTGCATATGAACATTGTTCATACTATTTATTCTATTTGATTTTGGAAGCTTTATGTATACAATTGTGAACAACAAGCTTGTTAAAACAAGACAGCTTTAGAGAAGTATCTGGAATAACCTGTACAACCAATCACAAATTCTCAAGTGGAAAAGCACAGCCTCAAATGAAGAATGTTTTCACAATTCTTGCCTGTTTTCAAAAAATATTCCTTGCACTTCACAAATCCTTAAGCTGTGGATTACCTGTAATTTTTTTGATGCAGTGTTCCAACAAACTGAAATTAACAGAACAAAAAAAATATGTTCCAGATGCAATAATCTGTGACATAATTCCCAACAAAGAAAACTTTGTTGAAACTTTTACTACCACTAATCCTCACTTTATTTCCTCATCCAAATATTAATTTCCAAGTATCAAACTTTTTCTTAAAAACAGGAAAAAGGCAATATTATGCTGCTTGTACTCTTCTTTCAAAAATACATCTGATTTTGACATTAATTTGAGATTTCCTTATCTTACAATACCTTTCCCCACTGGAGTTATCCTATATTGTGTTCCTAAGCTCTCACCAGTTGCACTGCATCCTTCACCCCATGAATTGAAAGTGCTTCTTGAGTCAGATGGTGAAGGATTTGATTACTGTGTAAAGCCTCTTTGCCTCCTTTAAGTAACAGGCCATTTCCACTAGCAATAGCCAAAGCAGACACCTATCAGGAAACGAGAGACCAACATAGTAAGAACAGTAAAGAACGGATCACAGTACTATTTTAGTCTATCAAAAGAGCCTCTTTCAATCTGGCACCCTTGAGATATATTACACCAAATTTCCAAGAATTCCCAGACACATTTCCTAGTTTTTCTGTTACTGGATAAATACTAAAGGTATTATGAATCCACTAGGGGAAGATCTGCATCATAAATTAAATATATACTGTACAAGCATATGAGTTTGAGACTGAAATTCTATTTTGAAGCGGTAAAAGAATTATCAAAGAAGCGGTAAAGAAAGTATGTTTCATGAATAAAGGTATGTTTCCATTTCACAATAAATACTATTACAGTACTGATAAAAATGAGACCATACCTGGGGAAGGCAATCAGGGCGGGATTCAAAAATCACCAGCAAGACCCCAATAGGCACAGTCACTTGCTCAAGTTCTAAGTCCTTTGCTATTCTTGTCTTTCTAAGGACACGGCCAACACTATCTTGTGAGGATGCAGCAATCTGACGCAATCCAATGGCCAAACTGTTCAGCTTGGAGGTTGATAGACTGAGTCTCTTTAACAAAGGCAGAGCCAATCTCCCTGAAATGGAATCAGAAATCAAAGGGCACAGATCAAGTTGCAATAGTTAATGTGATCAACAACTATGGGAAAGGTAAAATAAACAGCAGGGAAGAAATCTTTCCCATTCCTGAAACGGGATGTAGTTACTCGTTCCAAAATGGAAGATTCTTTTTCTTACTTTCAATGGCTAATACAAAGTGTACATAAGAACATATTCAGGAAGAAAGGACAAGAAGATGTTAACCCCACAATGGTTAAATAATGCCACAGAATCGTGTATCACTGATAGTGTTTATGTCTGAAATACTACAAGTGACCAATACCAATATGGCAGTGATCACATCTGCAGCCATCAAAACAGCAAATTCCTAATTTATGAAAAGCTTTCCCCCCACCTCCAAAAAAAGAATTAGGATTCCAAAGTTTCAAGGAAATTTGGTCAAATATTTCTGAATGCTTGCAGATTGTTTTATCAATCTCCGCAGGGTGTGAAAACAAAAAAAATAATCAATCTCAAAAATGCCTTATTCTTGTGAAATATCATTCCTATTCCATAAACAACGTTAACCTTCCTGAACCTTTCCACAGTACCTTTATTCTCAGCCTCTTCCAAATCCTTTTTGTTAGCCTGAAGAATCTCTTCTCTTTGGTCAGTCAGAAGATCAGCAAGGTGAAAGATGATCTCAGCTCTCTGTAGTAAGATGAACAGGGAGCCATCAGCCATGCTACAGCTGTTAGTTTTTGATAACTTATCTTTCTGTAGCTTGAATTTAGTCAAATACAGTTCCTTTGGTCACTGTTTGTGCAGACCACACCCAGTGCTAGAAATGGTCAACCTCTGTCCGTACATAAAAGCTGAACTGTTATGTCACTCCACCTGGTCCACGGGCCTAACTAAAACTTCACCAGCTTCTGCTTTCTCAGTGAAGAGCAACTGTTGCAAATATCCTGAAAGGCTGATTCCTGGCCTTTGCTACTGCTTTGGACACAGATATATTAAGGTGCCATCGATAGCATTCTCCACGGAAGGTGCATAACAAGAACCCAATTTCAGGCTTTTGAAAATGTGTGCCCTCCCAAAGTATTTGCTATCATTTCCATCCACCATGACTGAATGGGAATTACAAACGGTGTTCTCCAACACGTCTGAGAGGACTACCAGATTAGGGAAAGCCCCAGTACAAGAATATAAATACCTTCATTTGTATAGAGAAAAATCCACATTAACATTTCTGCAAGATTTATTCTTGTACGCAGGTAGTCTTCAACTTGCAACCATCCGGCAACCGAAGTTACAACAGCACTGAAAAAACTGACTTATGACCAGTCCTTGCGCTTACAACCATAGCAGCAGGCCCAGGGTCACACGATCAAAATTTAGGTGTGTGGCAACTGGCATGTTATTAATGACAGATGCAGAGTCCCAGTGTCATGTGATCACCATTTGCAAACTTCTCAGCTGGCTTACAACAAGCACAATCTATGGGGGAAGCTGGATTCTCTTAACAACTGTGTGAGTTCCTTAACAACTGAAGTGATCTGCTTAACAAGTACAGCAAAAAGTAAGATTGAGCACAAGTCATTTAATGACTGGCTTGTTGAAAACGGAAATTCTGGCTCCAATTGTGATCATAAATAGAGGAATACTGTAGTGCTATTGAGCCACAAACACATACAACATATTTGGAAGAGTTACACTGTTTGGTGTTACAACTGGAATAAATACCTGCTCAGGTTGCAGTGCTGCCAAACTTCTGCCTCCTGTTCGAGCCATTTCTGCCTGCTGTTCTACCGTTGGACCTTTTAAAACCAAACAAAGAACTTTATATAGTAAATACCAATCTTTAATTCCATGATGTACTACAAGGATACAATTTTAAAAATGTAATCATATTTAATACTTACTATAAATTGGAGAATGTAAGGACCTAATTATCAAAACAAAACACCCAGTCCTAAACTAAACCTACCTAAAGAGGGCTCTACAGCCAGCCTATTCCAGGGCCTGGGTCAACAACCAGGATTTTAAAAGTTTCCTGAATGTCACAAGGGTGAAAGACGCATGAATCTCTGCGGAGATATCATTCCCAAGGACAGGTGCTGCAACAAGATAAGCATGTTTCTGGGCCCTACCTTGGATCCTGAGCACTGGATTGTCCTGGATTGACAGAAATGACAAGAGATAGGTAGTGCCTCTTGGCTATTAGGCCTTTGTTATGAAGGTGATAACCAGCATCCTGAATTGAACCCAGAAGCTAACCAGTAACCAGCAAAGCAGTGAAATCACAATTAGTTGGAGTTAAGAGTTTCAACTCTCTAACCCTACCCCTAACCTCAGTTCCTTTCATTACCAGCTTGTCAACCAGTGAGATGGTTATTTTCCCGAAAAATTAAGAATGTGTTAAATGAATAGATTGCTATGAATGGTAAGGACAGAATACCAGCCACATTTTGGTCAACAGGCCACAGTCATAATTAAAAATCAATTTTACTTCAAATATATTCATGCTCATTCTAATGTAGAAACTACCTTGCGCACCAACCTTCCTTGTCAGATACAGTGAATTACCGATGTCATTGGCTGAGAACCCAAGTGATTTGCATCTAATGTTAGAGAGTATGATGTAAAGAGTATGAATCTGAAAATTAATATACTAAATATAAAGTTAGTTTTAACAGGAAAAGTGGAGTGATTAATTGCAAGTTGTACATGAATACTGAAAATTTGAAGCAGGAATATGTCTACTTTAAAAGGATGGGGAAAGATATGAATGAATTCTAAGGTCTATGTCAACACTGTAAACATTGGATGTTCCCGCTCTGACAACTAATGAAAATTGCTGCCATTTCTGCTTTGCTTTTAACATGCTTTTTCTTCTATTTAGAAATCAGGTGCAGAAACGGGGTTGGGATGAATGCTTGAGCTCAGCTAGCTCTAATAGTAACGCTGCTTTGTGGGAAATCAAGGACGAACTGATAACGGTTTGGCGGGCTGAGGAGCTGGAGCCTGGTTTCAGGCTAATTGGAGAGCGTGATTTAGGACTGTTTATTGGGGGTGGCAATTGCAATTTGTTACTTTGTATCCGGGGGAAGGGAATTTAATTTTGGGTTCAACTATGTAGTGCCGATACTTTGTCTCCTGAATAAAATGTTCTTTAAGGAAGAATTCTTGCCTTGAAGTTCTATTGATGGGTTTCATCTTTCGGAAGCATGACAGTCTGCAGATTATGGATTTTATATACTCTGTTGTGAATAGTGGATGCTACAAGAAGCAAATATGTCTACGTATCAGATTGTGTTGCTACTGCCCACTTTATTATATGTAAGAGAGTTTGATATGTCAGGTGTAACATGAAAGGGGAATATTGTACAGTAAATATAGAGTATGCATTAAAAAACCTGCAAGTCATAGGGTCAAAAATGAATTGATTTATTAATGTTTTATAAATTAATGTGAATAGAACACAAAAGTAAGTTAAAAGTAAAAAAGAAGTACCTTGAGGTGATTTGCTTATAGAATGACAGGAATGAGGATGAAATGTGAAAATAAATACGTAAAGAAGAGGAAATGGAGTAAAGTAAAGGGGAAATTAAGAAATACCATGATTGGATAGAAGTGATCAGATCCTGAAAAAAAGAAAGAGACACTTAAAGAACAATATGCAATGTATGAATTGCATGTGATTGGTTTGCCAAGACAAAAGGCCAGGTGAATAGAGCTAATATTTACCAGATCTAGTTATACAACCTTTTCAGGTTTTATCTTATAAGTTTATGAGAGATGTCTTTGTTTTTGCTCCTCTTTCCGTTTTTGTGCATATAAAATTCAAAATTCTGAAAGTGTCATAATGCTCCCCAATTCACAGATACCATGCTCACGTTCCAAAATAAACCATTTTCCCCCCTGCAAGACATTTATTCTTAATGTTTTTATTGCCAATAGAACTTCCATGGTTTTATGGCTTTTATGGTCAAAGGAACAAATAGCTTAAAGGCTTACAATTGCCTTTCCCAACATTTTTGGACTAGAACTTCTAGAAAAACCAGCCTAGGGGGAAAATTCTAGGAGTTGCAGTTCAAAGTACCTAGTGGGCACTGGACAAGAGAAGATTAGCCTACCGTGTCCTAGTAGTTATATTCTTCTTAAGTGCAATTCTTCTTTCTGTACAGATGATAGTTATGACAGCTCCAACTTACCTGCAGGCTTTACTTCTGAAAAAAATGTGCCAACTTTTTTCCCCTCTACAATATCCGTGATGACATGGCCAGAGATCTTGGGGTGTGTTCCATTAGCAATCACAACTGAAGTTCCTCCTTGGAGAGCCCATAGGGCAGCTTTAACCTGTAAAAAGTGTATTTTTAGAAATGCACATTAAGAAAACAACTACTTCAATAACTTTCTGGCATATGCCAAGGATGCGTCATCCATCTGATTATTTTTCTGTAACTAGAAACATATTTATATTTATTTCTATAAAACACATACATCTATGCATATGTGGCTTTAGTCTCTCCTCATGAAGAAAAAACAGAATGCAGAAGTAAACTTTCCATTTGAGGAAATTATGAGATGTATACAAAAGTAACAACAGAAGTTCCAAACAGCTAGATAAAATGAAACAGTAGAAAGAAAAATTTGACCAACCTTGGCCTCCATGCCTCCCATCCCCACTCGAGATTTGGTTCCAAAAGTCACAGACTGCTGGTCTCCAGGATAAAATATATCTATGAGTTTTGCATCATCTGACCCTGGAGGGCTATCAAAAAGTCCTGAAATGGAAGGATAGAAATGAATCTGATGGCATTAGATGGAATTACAAGGATCTCTGATTTTTCCCTGGTGGTATTATTAGTTTCCAGTATCTAGTCAACTGCAAGAGCGTTAGCAGAACCAAAATAAAGCTCATGAGGCTGCTATCACTCCTCTTTCCTTCTGAAGTTGTGTGCAATATGGGGCAATCTGAATATTGTATAGTCCAAAACCACCTCCCCCATTCCCTTCCTGAACCAAGACATTGCATAAACACATTATTAACTTAGTCAGGCAATGAAGTTATCTTGTACCTTCAACATCGGAAAGAACAATTAGCAGGTCTGTCTTCATTTCCACAGCTAGCCGTGCTGCTAAACTATCATTGTCCTTCACACTAATTACCTAGGACCCAAATTAAAAAAAATGTCAGTAAAACTAGTCAAGTGAGCTACTGTCTGTCTAATTAATTCCTAGCAATGCAAAGCACAGAGGTGGCCCTGAGGGCGATTTGCATTTGCATAGTGAGGGCCCAATCAGAATCATCTCAACAGTCAGTCTGGCAAGTCACAGCAAAAAGAATAAGTTGCTACTTCCGTAAGGTGTACTGTGTTCCATCCTGCTCTATGCGCTAAGCCCGTGTCAGCATGCATTGCAGCTCAATTAGATAATAAAGATGTGCAACTTTGAAAATGACTCGGAAAGATTATTTTGGACACCATCTCAGCACAACACTCTTTGCTATTCATTAAAGCTACCTAACTTTTTTCAGGCTTCTGAATGAAGCCTTATCATTGGTTGAAGGAATATTTAAAGGTAAAGGTTTCCCCTGTCCAGTCGTGTCCGACTCTAGGAGGTGGTGCTCATCTTCGTCTCTTAGTCGAGGGAGCTAGCATTGTCCGAAGACGCTTCTGTGGTCATGTGGCTGGCATGACTAAATGCCAAAGGCGCACAGAACGCTGATACTCTCCCACCAAAATGGCACTACTTGCATTTGCATGCTTTCGAACTGCTAGGTTGGCAAGAGAAAGAATTTATAAGTTAATATAATTCTTAAAACATCAGCATCTTTTTACAAGCTCGTATGGAAGACTGAAGTCAGGCTTTAATGAAAAGCAAAGAAGGACTATGCCCACACAACATGCAAAGCATTTCTGAAAAACACACAGGGCCATACTAATAAGCATGTTGGTGTATCTCCACAGAAGCATATACCAACCACCCACTAAAAGATGTTACCCACGTTTACCCCCTGTAGGTCACTGTTAGGCTCTGGGGGAGGAACCACAGCATCATTAGTATTGATGATAGGAACAATATTCATCCGTAGTAGCTCATGCAAAGTCCCATTTAAATTTCTACGTTTCTGCTCATCGTGGAAATCCAGGTTAGTAACCAAGATCTGAAAAAATAAAGAGAAAAAATATTCTTACAAAAATGATCCTCTATCAGTTTCAGCATGATGTACAACATTAAAAAGATATTTAATATTAATATTAAAGAGTTTCTAAATTCTTAACAAGGAATCCTATCTGATGTTAAGTCAAAAGCTTACATGCAAACAGAAAACTATCAGCAGAGTCCAACACAGTCATATTTTACTACAAGAGGGGAAAAGTCTGTACATTTTTTTCTTTTTAAATTGAGGGGACTCTTGAAAAAGAGGCTCAAAGGAAAAGTCTGAAGAGTCTAGCCTCGTGAGGCTATTAAATATTACAATAATTGCTGCTCAAATAGAGACTATTCCACCGTGTAAGAAAGAGTCAACAAGTCCTGCAAGAGGCCAGCATGGCATTCAAGCAGCATTCAGGTAGCCATAAAGTTTGAAGTGTCTTGCTGGTAAATTTACTTTAAAAAATCTTTGCAGGTCTGTTTTAAAGTGCAGTAAATTATTTCTAATTCATCTCTGCTGGGTTGTTTAAAAAAATACTGAATTAGAAACTGGAGTATACTGCCTATCTGGTAAATGATCTCAATCATATACTTAATTATTGGGCATACATAAACACCCACTCAGGTCTTCACAAGAGAAAATGAAAAATGTGAAAAAAGGGTGTTTGCCATTCTCAAAAAAAATGCAACCCTAAGGACTGTTAAAATTCTCAAATCTTTAGACTGATATTTACCATTAGTAAATATCATACAGCTCAGTATGGCAGGTTAGAATAAGGAGGGTTTGGCAGCCTGTTCTACTTTGGAGTTGAAGGTGCGGCCCCACCCCTTGCAGTTTGTCACAATACTCTTGCTTGAATGAACTGGAGTTCCTAGAACAGTACAAAGGAACCCATTGCAAAAATGAAGGTTCGAAAGATTGGCACTAGCAACCCAAGAGCCTTCATGAAATGTATACAGACCATTTTACCTGAGCTGCACAGATGCTATATTGTGTGAACATAGCCTCGTACAGTGCCATCAGCCCACTCTGACCAGCAGCAGCACAGGCTCGAGCCTCCAGCACAGGAATGGCCTACAGAGAACACATCAGTCAGCTATGGCAGCACCTGTAGCATTTCCAAGAACTTTGCCATCTCTTCCCAGTTACTCACCATATCTTTGAGTTGGTTCTGCCCTGAGTGGAGAGCCTGCCTCACACTCTGTGAAAGCAAGATCTCATGACGGAGCCGTTGCTTTCCAAACGCCACTGCACCACTCGTGACAATCATCATCTCCCGGCCCTGGTTTTGAAGCATTGACACCTAAGGGCCCCAAAAGAAGAAGCACTCTGTGTTTTTATGCTGCTTCAGTTTTCAAACACAAACTGCAAACACTCTTCAGAGGAGCAAGGTCAGGCTTATGTTGCATAGTATATAAAACAATGCAATGTCCCCACAATAGTTGGCCTCTGAAAGGGTTGAAATAATCCCCAAACAGTATAATTTATCCATTAATAGGTACCAGAAGAGACTTCTAAGATACCATCTCTCTTATTTAGGACACTCATGAACACTTATTAATGTTCATGTGCCTGTGTACTCCTCACTCATCATTGTATAATAAGCAAAGGGAAATAGTTAACATATCAAGAACTAGAAGAAGGAGAATACAAGAGGAAGTTAATGGTTATATCCTGAAGTCAGTTCTCTAGGATTCTAAAACAGGGTCCGATGATCAATTAACTGAAGATGGATTTACTCTATTGTGTAGCATCCTCCCTTATACCCCAACACTGCCAACTTTAGCTTGTGTATGGATTTAGAATTTAGATCAATAAAGCAGCTAGGTGTGAAGGACGTAAGCTAAGTTACCTGCTCAACGATGGATGCCAGTCGCCCCAGGGCTAGGCCACATTCATCACCTCGCGTGACAACAGCGCTCCCTAATTTCACCACAATTCTCTTGGCATGCTTTAGCTCGCTACGATGTGCAAAAGACTTGCCATGGGTGCGACTGAGGGGTACTGTGATAAAAGGTATATTACTCCAGCCTCGGGCAGACTTATTTCTCAACACTAGGTTAGGAGCCAGTAAGCCTGCAGTTGAAATACAACAAAAGCATCAGCTGGACTTATTTATCATTCCCAATTCCTCCTCCCTGTTCCAAGTCTGAGATGGAAGCCTCTCTCTAACTATTTCCTGTCTGACTTCAAGTTGACCAAGAAAACATTTGTCAAAGTAACTTCTCGGGCACAAACAGAATATTCATAAAGGAAGATAAGCATTCCATGTATTTCATTGTCATTATCCATTCATTATCCATGTATATCAGGACATTCTAATAACTTTTTAAAACAAATACTTAAATCAAATTAAATACTGGAGATATGCTCAGATGGCTCTATTGCTTGGTGCCTGTTCTTATCCTCCCTTTCCTTATGGTTGGTATACAGGTACTCCTTGACTTACAACCACAATGGAGCCCAAAATTTCTGTTGCTAAGCAAGGCAGTTGTTAAGTGAGTTTGCCCCATTTTATGACCTTTTTTGGTACAGTTAAGCAGATCACTGCAGTTGTTAAGTGAATCATGTGGTTGTTAAGTGAACCTGGCTTGCCCCATTGACTCGGCTTGTCGGAAGCCGGCTGGGAAGGTTACAAATGGTGATCACATGACCCTGGGACAGTTCAACTGTCATAAATACATGCCTATTGCCAAGCGCCCAAATTCCGATCACATGACCATGGGAATACTGTAACAGTCATAGTGTGAAAAATGACCACAAGTCACTTTTTTCAGTGCCATTGTAACTTCAGTCACTAAATGAATGGTTCTAATTCAAGGACCACCTGTAGTTATTTTTATAACTTTTATTTTAATCTGGATTTTATATTGCCTGTTTTTATATTTATTGAAATTTGATTGTTGTATCCTGTCCAAGGTGGCATTTTGTAAGATGGGTGGCCATATAAATTTGATTAATAAATACATAAAATGTTTCTCTCTATTTTAAAAAATTTTTTAAATATAAAGCTGCCTCATAAACTGCCTCATCTTAAAAAAATGTTAATAAGCAAAAATTTAATAAGCAATGTTTGTTGAATAATCAAGTGCATCTTCTTTCAATTGCAAAAACAGGAACTCCAGTAAGAATCTCCATTCCTTCCTAGATGCCACTAACCTACATCCATTTGTATTTACGAAACCTGAAAATAGACCCCGGTAAGCAAATAAGGGAGTCAAACTAAAAACTACAGTAATTTTTTGGTTTCATCAAAATGTTGAACTTTTCCTCTAGAACAGGGGTGTCAAACTCACAACGCCACGTGACGTGTCGTGACATATCGCAACTTTTTTTCCATTGCTGGCAATGGGGGTGGGCATGATTTTGCCATGACGCATCTGGCCTGCGGGCCGGCAGTTTGACACCCCTGCTCTAGAATAAACTTCAAAGAAGAGGCCATACTTGTGATCAGTAACATTTCTGCTTTCAGGATCAAACCTGCAGCAGGACACAAGAGGGCAGAATTGTCCCTGGCTATAAGCAAAATAAAAGGGACGCGGTGGCTCAGTGGGTTAGGACGCTGAGCTTGTCGATCAGAAGATCGTCAGTTTGGCGGGTTGAATCCTGAGTGCCGCGTAACAGAGTGAGCGCCTGTTACTCGTCCCAGCTTCTGCCAACCTAGCAGTTCGAAAGCACGTAAAAATGCAAGTAGAAAAATAGGGACCACGATGGTGGGAAGGTAACAGCGTTCTGTGTGCCTTTGGCGTCTAGTCATGCCGGCCACATGACCACAGAGACGTCCTCGGACAAGCGCTGGCCCTTCGGCTTTGAAATGGAGATGAGCACCATCCCCTAGAGTTGGAAACGACTAGCACGCATATGCGGGGGAACCTTTACCTTTACCTATAGGCAAAATAATGTTGCTGTTGTTGGCGCCCATTATTAATCTAATTGGAAATTAAGATCCCAGGTCTGCAATTCTGCCCAAATGCATCCTATTAACAGAAGGGTTACCACTCCCGGTCCTCTCACTCTCATACATACAAGGATGGGATCCAGCCACATCAGACACCTGCCAGAATCGACCTGAGGAACGCAGGGAAGGGAGAAGAGCCACTCGACACAGCATTGTCAAAAGCTTGGTGGAGCCAAGAACACCTGCAAGGAGAAAAAAAGAGGAAAGCCAAAATGATTTTGTACTGTACAATTTTCCCAATGGATATCAAATAGAGATTCTATGGCTAATTAGAAAAAAAAATGTGGGAAAATGCCACTTTAGAAATAAAGCATGGATTTCGCCTTGCACTAACTGAAATGGGGAGGAAAGATGAAAAAAACATGCAAGCATTTTCTTTTTGCAGAACAATGGGGAATTCTTTTCAAAACAGATTGAAGAATAATATTGTTAACATTAGCTAAACAGTTGCAAATTTCTTAAATTCAATAAGGTTAGCAATTACAGACTTCGTCACTCTTTTATTTCAGGTTTTAGACAAAACACACACACCACACTTAATATTGGAAAAATACCATCAGAAATTGAAGATAATTAAATCACCCTCAAATACGCAGATCAAACTAACAGTTTTCGCCAAGCCCAAAGTATACCAAAAGTATGTACATAAAATTAAAAGCGATAGCACCTGTGACATTTTAGGCACTTATCACATAAATAAACCCAAAGCCCCAATAAAGACTAATGTAGCATACTACTAAAGTATCAATTTGATATGCATACATCGCCAAGAGTGACGATATAGGAGTGACGATATAGGATTACCTAAAAGCACTGCTAATGTATTTAACTATTCTTTAAAAATGAGAATTAATTTTCTACAGTGTATTAATACTAATATACACCTTATTACCAAGGCCAGATCATAAATCTTTATTTATTGCAGAATTGAAGTTGCACATTTTGAAAACATGCTGTTATCCTGCTCTTGAATACTCTCCTGTAGTGGCTTCCATCAGAGTAACCAAGAGAAGTTAGTCATCCAATTTTCAAATTAAAGATACACAAAGGAAGAAAGGGCAGGAAAAGAGGGTGAAGAAAACTAATTCTTTAAGGTTAGAGCAAAGTGGTGGACCAATCACAGATTTATATATCTCATTTGGATTAAATGGATCTTTCCTCACTGGCTAATGACAATTAGCTGTTCTTGTTCCTTTGGTCAATGGATGGAGATAAGATTGCTTTTCAGATCCATGTCAACAGGCATTTGGGGGAGGAGACAGTTCTTCTGCCAGGAGAAAGAGAAATCTGGGGGCTCAATACTGCATCTCCAGCAATCACTAGGTCTCTTGACCTCAGCATTCTTAGAAAGTGGGATATGTAGCCTTCCAGGAACCAGAAATACCCTGGCTACTGGCAGAAACTGGAAATTGCATGTGGTTACTTCTGTGGCGAATTCTGACTGCTTCTGCTGTGTTTCTTTTCACATTCTCCCATCCAATGTAAAATTAAGTTATATTGGAATTAGTTTACAGTGGCTTGCCACTCCATTGCCCTGGAACATTTTAAGTTATCATTTTTTTTAAAAAACAAGATAATTAACTTTTCAAGATAATTAACTTTTTACATTTTTATAAATATACCAAGTGCTTCAGTTTTATGCTGTTATAAGACATGTCATGTTTTTTTAAAAAAAAGTTAAATCAGGGCTGATGGAAAAGTAACCATACACCGGTATATATTATAAACAAGTTTTTGCTCCCCCCAAAAGATATTTAAAATATGAATTAGCAAGATGTTCATAGCTGGCTCAGCATCATTTCATCCAAACTTCTTAGATGAACACTTGAATATTCCTTGCAGCCAAGCATCACTACATTATTAAGAGCAAGAAAGAAGTACATGAAACTTCAGTTTCCTGGCACTGGATTGGCAGAATTAACCTAAAACAGAACTCTTGCAATAGATTCAAGAATTAACTTATTGCTCCCAATATTTACTAGTGTTACCTACTTTTCATAAAGAAAACCCAGAATGGAGAGGGAGATTTCTATCAGATGCAGCAGGAGAAATGTCAAAAGGCATTTAATTCCTGAAATCCCAACAAATCCCTTGACAGCCACCAATCCTAGAGCTGCCAGGATGAGCCACATCAGCTCCACCAGGAAGAGCTGCCAGTAGCTGATGCAACCTGACTCCCAGCAACTCAGGCATTGCCTCTCATACGCTAGAGTGGCTGATGACACAGCTCCACGTTGCAGCACAAAATCCAAGTTAAAGATTGAAATGTCAACAAATGCTAAAAGGCAGCAGGCTCCAGTGCAGACCATATATTCCCCACCACAAAGACCCATCTCTCAGCCACTTACTAAAGTCGTAGTCTCCTACAAACACCCACTCTTCGCAATTTAATAGTTTCTCACTGTCCTCTCTTAATTATTACACTTGTGCAGATCATGAAGAATAAAGTACATGCTTACTATACCAAATAAATGCACATTGTACTTATTAAATATGAAATTTTCCTTTGACAAATGAGAGCCCCAAAGTTGAACATGTACTGAAGTTCCCAATCTTATAAATATCCTTAAACAGACACAGTCATTCTGCATGCACTAATATAACCGAACTATATATTGTTTAACAAAAACAACTTTAAAACTTGTACAGGTGGGACGCTGTCCTCAAAGATCTTATTATGTCAGTGAAATTCAGAAGTAAGCCATGGTTTATTTTCTGACAATTTTGGCATGAAACAAGAAACAAAATGAAGAAAAGCTGGTAAATTAAGCCAAATTTAAAAAAAAGTAAAGAAACCTCCCAAACGTTTAATCCTGCAGAAGACCTTGAACAAAAAGAAAGAACTGCATGTCAAGGAAGATGAGGAACCTCTTCAGAAACAACTTTTGTAAGAATTCCAGCAAATCCAAATCAAATATTTATCAAACCTATGCATGTATATTTAATGTAAATCCAATGGTGTAACCCTTATAATCCTTAAGTGTTTGTTTGTTTATTTATTTATTGAATTTATATACAGCCCTATTCCCGAAGGACTCAGTGTTCATTCATAAGAGAAAAATTTACGGTCATTGTCCATTTGGATATAAAGTATGCTAATGCCATACAAACAAAATAGTATAAAATAATTAATAAAAGTAGCCAAAATACTAACAGGGAAGAAAAAATGTGATAATCTATTAACACAGTTTAAAGAGATTAATTTAGGCTCTACAAGTTTTCCCCTTTGGACTCTAAACCTGAAATCCAGTGGTCTTATTATACTGTTATTTTAGAACTTCAACAGCAGTATAGTTTAGCAATCAGGATAGTTTTAAATCTTGGGTGGGTACTCCATTATGTCAGATAGAACCTGGGTGAGACTACTCTCAGGACTGCCAAATAAAATGTGCCTATAAAAGTATATTTTACATTGGTCCAAAAATCTGACAGGAGAAATTAACTCTCTCTCTCTCTCTCTCTCTCTCTCTCTCTCTCTCTCTCTCTCTCTCTCTCTCTCTCTCGTTTTTTTGCTTGTTAAAACTTTAAGCGGTGATTAAAATGGCTCATCAATTCATGTAGAAACATAAGCAGTGAGCTGTTGAGTTGGACCTGACCCATCTTGTCCAGCACTCTGTCTTCACAGTGGGCAACCAATCACCCAAGAGAAGCTCACTAATCTCCCAGCAGATGGCCTCAGAGGCAGTCACCTTCCCATCAAGGCTAACAGCCATTGATCCCCACTATTTCCATGAATAGATTCAAGCCTTTTTAAGCTAGCCAAGCTGGTAGCTAGCATCACATCTCTGATAATCATATGTAGAAATTGCAATATACTAAGATATGACCTATGTCTACTCCATGAGAACCACAAGGGCAAAAATGTTCAAAATAGATGAACTTACAGTTTCTATAATCAATGACAATTTAAGGACATATGTCAAATTTGGCTAGAGAAAATACTACTCTTATTATGTCTGTTGTTTGTCAAAGATTGGCAATAATCAGCTGAGCTGATACCACCAAGAATCTTTATCCTTTCAATTGCTTTGGCCTGTAATAACTGATGTAATGATCCTATACCCAGAGTTCACTCCTTCATACCTTTATAACAGTTACAGAGCATGTCAGAAAGATGGTAAAGAGCTAATTTACCTCTAAGGGTTAGAGATACCATAAGTTTCTAATGGTTCAACTTATATGTAGTTCAAGCCTAAAAATGAGGCTCTATTCAATCACTGAAAAGTGACTCTGGTTATAAAATGTATGATGATAAAACATACAAAGCAATACTGGAAGGAACACATTATTTAAGCATTTATATTTCACTCTTCTTTCTACTTCAAAGTTCCAGACTAGTACAACACTGCTTTTTCTTATGTTATATATGAAAATAAAATATTTAACTTTTATAACTGATAAGAATGCCTGAGCAAATAAAAATACCTTTGCCTGGTGCTGAAAAGTTTGCAACACAGGTGCCAAATGAGAATTTTTAAGGTAGGCATTCTATTACCATGATATCAGTGCCAAAAAAACCATTTCCTAAGTTAAACAACCACAAATCTGGAATAGGACAGACAATATTAAAGCATTGGCAGACTGCTAAACAAAAAGTGGTGTAGTGACTTACTTGAGCCCAAAATCAAAAACTATTGAAATCTGTAGAGCAGTCTTCCAGAATAAGTCTATACTGCAGTAATTGAACTGGAAGATTGGCACAACATGGATTTTTAAAGTAATATATAGTTCCTGTAATGGTGCAGCTAATAAAGGCAAGTCATGCCAACAAATGGTCTCTAATGAAAAAATTGGCTGAGTATTTCCAAACTAGCTCCCCCTTCTATTTTCTAAGCATCTTTTGTGGCACTTTCTGCTTTTAGATTTGGAAGTGAAGTTTAGAAAAATTCAATGGTTGATAGCACCTAAACCATTAAGAGACCAAAGAGAATTAGTGATCATTCATCAGACAAATAAAAACTAATTTCAGAATCAGGCTTGAACCTGGATTAAAACTGGCTGAGATAATCTACTTCTTCTTCTGTGTGTTCGTTCATTCATTAATTCATTTATTCATTTATTCTATGTATGTATGTATGTATGTATACACAAGGGACACGGTGGCTCAGTGGGTTACAACACTGAGCTTGTTGATCAGAAGGTCAGCAGTTTGGCGGGTGGAATCCCAAGTGCCGTGTAACAGAGTGAGTGCCTGTTACTCATCCCAGCTTCTGCCAACCTAGCAGTTCGAAAGCATGTAAAAATGCAAGTAGAAAAATAAGGACCACTACGGTGGGAAGGTAACAGCGTTCCATGCGCCTTTGGCATCTAGTCATGCCGGCCACATGACCACGGAGATGTCCTCAGACAAGCGCTGGCTCTTCGGCTTTGAAACAGAGATGAGCACTGGCCCCTAGAGTTGGAAACGACTAGCATGCATGTGTGGGGGAACCTTTACCTTTACCTTATGTATGTATAAACTTAAATGACTGGAGTTAAACTATTACTATTTAAACTAGACCAAAATGACATATTTATTAATAAGTAATATTTATCACAATATACTACATCCATAAAAATTTCTTAAGAACTTTATTAACAATTTTCTTGGCAAACTGACTACTTTTTACATGCACTGATCAGTCAGCGCTTAAACACAATTTGTTGCTTCCCTTAAGCCACATGTAAATAATTGTACTGAAAAGGAATCAAGTATAGAATTATATCAATCAAACTGTTCAAAACATCTTATCTGTACCCTTATGCCCAATCAACCTTTCAGCCACATGGTGCCCTGGATGACTCCAAGTATATTGTCAGGCCCAAGCTTGGCTGAAACAACTGTACCAAAAGAAGTCATGATGACATTCTTCGTCTAGTAGAGAAAACCTACTAGCATAGATATTGCTGCATGTAGCTTGGAAGAAAAAATAGGCAGCTGGTCAAAATGTGATGAATGGTTGCTAGGAAAATGCAATATATATACGTTGAACCAAGGCTGTAATCCTAACTCATCAACTTTTCTCTACATGAAAATCATCTCAATGAAGGAAAATTCATTCTGTAATATCCAAAGCATACAACTTGATCAAACACTTATTGCCATAACAATTCTAAGGATAGGCTAAGCAACAACTGTCTCATTTTATGTAGGAATAGCAATTTTCTTCCTCCCCACTCTTCTTCAGAATATACACAATTTCTTAACCTTCACTGACGTGAAAACAAGTTACCATATGTAAAACTACCCTCAGTGTAATAAAACTAAGCAAAAACTAGACAAGTAGATTCTGTACCAAAATCAATCTTCTGGACTAACACTCTTGCTGAAGGTTCTAGCCAGCCAGCCATCTGCCACAATGTTATATTTGATAGTGCCCATGTTTATTTTCTGACTTCTTAACATACAGTGCAAACTTCTTGTTTTGCTTTAGATAAGGATGTTGTACTTCTAGAAAAGCTGGATTTCTCTAAACATGCTGATACTTCTTTTATTTCTCATTCCTATTTTTGCTCCATTTTCCTCAGCGCCAAACTAGCTAAGTTTATTTTTAAGTGGAATATCTGTTCAGGAGAAATGGTATAATGCAAATCACAAAACCCATGTAAAGAAATTCATAAGCATCTTTCTCTAATTGATCAATTTTCAAAGACTGTGAGGGTGAAAAGTGAAGAAGAAAAAGATGTGAAAATGAAAAATATTCTGGGCTGATAATTTCCTTTCCTTGGAGAATTTGATCGCTTATTAGCAATCTTAGGTACCTTTTATTTACTAAAAGAAGTGTTGATATAAAATCATTAGCTAAAAGAATTTTAAAAGGTGTATTTTTAATGTTGTCTTTATTGACTATTTGTACTTTTTTTCTGTCCTATTAGATTTGAGAACTTTGCTTTAAAAATTATTTTTATGGAGCATAACAAACTTATCTTAGGTACAACAATGTTGTGAAATAAACTGGAAACACCTGCACTTCCTGTTCTTCAGCAACAATATCATGTTGGAAATACAACATTCAGCTCTTTGTTATTTAGAGATATACAAAGCTTCTCAGTGTGGAGTTAATCAAGATTTTAAACACAGCTCATTGGTTAGGGGGTATACTTTCTAGTGATTAAGTGAGCTATTGTAAGAAGCTAATAGTTGACAGCAAGACAACAAATAAAAAATAATTTCTCTACATTCTGCAAGATAACAAAGGTGACAAAAGAGGGAAGTTTGAAGGCCTAAGACAGAGCACCTGTTCCAGTATGCTCACAAAAGCATCCCCAAGTCCCAAGGAAATGGTTTGCTCCCTTTGAATTTTGATCTAATAGTTTGAAAAGGACATGTTTCCTGACATAGATCCTGCTGCCTTGGCACTTTAGATGCATGACCATAGAACCTGGTACTTTTAAGATCCGTGCTTCCCAATCTGAGTTTTGTATTGCTCCCGAGATTACTCTGACTTGCAAGGCTAACTGATATCTAGCTCACATTCTGAGCCATACAACAGCTTTGCTCTGGGCCTCTATTTCTTATAGAAGATGGCAATTAGTGTTTTTATCCAAAACTGCTTCTATATCTACCTTTGGCGCTAACTAAAATTTTCAGCATTTTCTCAAATTTTTAATGAAAAATCCAGAACTTTTTGCTAGCTAGGAAGTAAAATCTAACTATCCTGAAAACTGCACAAAGCCAGACCTAGTAAGTAATTGGAAAGGAGATGAAGAAATATACCTTCTAGGCTCAATTGGGGAGTTGGACGGTTAACAGCAAATCACTTCTTGGGTTGTCAAGATAATTACAGACATGTCCTTGAAGTCAACAACTTACTGAGTTTGATTGGAGATTTTCCATCAAAACTTATGCTTTGATTTGCTGGCTATGTCACTACATCTCCCCTTCCCTTATTAGTAATCTCATACTATGCCTCCTCATGAAACTACAGAAGATTCTCCAGACAGAGCTGCCATCAGGAAATAGAAAATATATCAGAAATTTATAAGTTTGGCTATATATCATGATGGGGCTCAAGACACATCATCAACACAGTATTCAATTACTCCCCAGGTCTCTTGACCCTGGGAATCAAACCCAGCAAAGATGCATTTACCTGAGTGAGTGTGAACATGGGGCATCTTTGTTTATTAGCAACATTATCTCCATTATAAACACACCATTTGCCAGATACTTCTTTACCTTTAAATTTGCACACATTCATCTAAATGTAATGAAATTAAGACAATTATTTGTCCTATCTGTAGAATGTTTTCTGGACTGTAGTCAATTTATGAAGCATGACTGCCATTGAGGACTTGTAGCAATTGTGTGTGACCTGTGTAGGTTCACAGATATCTTATCCACAAGGAGATCAGCATAAATCAGACAGGATTTGGGACTTCATGCTTTCTTGCTGAGAACAAGTGACACTTATTTTAGTGCAAGGAGCTACTGTTCTCAGTAAAGGAAGGAAACAAGGAAAAAGCACTAGCTATACTGAAGAAAACTTGGTAACTAGGTAAGTAAAAAATGGGGCAGGAAACTTGCTTCCACTAAACACAGTCTTACAGCATTTAATAATTTATTCAGAGCAATACAATGCATTAACAAACTTTGGCTCATCCATTCAGAAATGTAATTACAATCTCCATGCTTCATCTCTTTTGTAAGAAAGAACTGGAAACTTTGTTTTGATCAACAATGGTTAAACTTTATAATCAAATACTGACAAATTGTGGCTCCTATAAATGGCTTTCCCAAAACATATGAAAGTTTGGTCATAATACTAAACTGTGGTTAACCAAATTTGAAAGCAAAAGTATCAAAATCTCTATTGTTATAAAGAATAGAATGAAAATGAACAAGCCCCAAACCTACTTAGCTTATGCCTATAATAATCAGCCATACTTTATATTCAAATTCACCCAAATTATTATAGTTCCTTTGCAACACTTGAATGTCCACAGATACTATTACTACAGTGTTCTATAATGTGCATACAATTGTCCAGTCTCAAAATTGCA
Source organism: Vipera berus (assembly GCF_964194415.1). Lineage (NCBI taxonomy): Eukaryota > Metazoa > Chordata > Lepidosauria > Squamata > Viperidae > Vipera > Vipera berus. The sequence continues at coordinate 45,233,250 of NC_138207.1, forward strand.
ACTGAATTCTGCTCGTTTTATATCTCAGCCAATGAAAAGTAAATAGAAAACTGATAAACTTGTTTGCCTCCTATCCCCAAAATAACAGTTTCCATTTTGCAAATGCTAGTCCTTCACTGTTACTACACCATCTTTAAAAATATAAATTATTTTAGTGAAGACAGAGAAGTTCACAGATTCTTTAATCAGAGTAAATTATAAAAAGTAAAGCATGTCAATTAGTAATCATTTAACAAAGGGTTTTTTTCAAATTTATTGCACAATGTGCTAATTACATATTTAAAATGTAATTTCAAGCTACATTATATGAAAACCACATATGATGAAATGAAAATATACATGAAACATGTATACTCATCATTTAATACAGGAGACAAAAATTAATCTGATGTCAAAACAGGGCTTACCTGTATGGCATTGGTTTAGTTGTCTTTGGGAAAATTCTAGTGCAGTACTTAGCAAGCTGTAACAAATCCAACTTGTCCAGTCTGGCATTCTGTGGTAGCTTGTGCCTCACATATCAGAGGAAAAATACTACTGCCCCCACCCCACTAATTACATGTGGATCCAATCAAGTAGCATAAAGCAACAGGAAAATTCCAGTTCAAAGGCAGGAATAAGCAAGAAAAATAAAATAAGATATAATTGCTGTCATTTAAAAATTGGCTGCAGGTATGCGTAGCTGTCCAGATGGGGCTAAATTTTCCAGAATTTCTCACCATTAGAACACAATCACTGGAACTGCTGGAAGTAACACTCCAGCAACATTTGAAAGATCCACAAATTTCCACCTCTGGTAATTTCCATTGCAAGATGGAAATGTGATTAGTATTCGTCACAAAATTGTTATATGGCAGCAGTTCATACCTGTCTTATTCTCTGTTCAACGTCTGCATGCTGGCTCCCACTGGAAAATCCCTCACTTTGGAACTTTCATCTCACACTAAAACTGATGCATCTGATAAACAACTCTGGTCTAGTTCACAAACTGTTATGATACAATTTCCCAGGTCCCTATTTCTTTTCTTTTTTTTTGAAGAAAATAGCACAATTTATTTATCTAATATATAATGACCTGTTTTAACATGTCCAAGACTGAGAACATATACAGGAAATAATCTGAGATTGTATTTTTATTCAAATATGTACTTATATGAGCTTAAAAACTCTATACCTAATTATTTAAAAAAAAATGGTGATAAAGCCATAGGTTTTCTCCCTTGGCAACATTCTGCCATGCTTTCAGATAATTTTGATTAAGATAAACCGACATGACAATGCATATTTCCTTCTAGCTTCTTTATTTACAAAAATATTTCTATTCTCTATGTAAATCCTAAATGCATTCTTAGAAAATACAGGTAGTCTTTGACTTATAACCATTCATTAGTGACCGTTCAAAGTTATAATGGCACTGAAAAAAGTGACATGACTATTTTTACACTTACAACCATTATAGCATCCCCATGGTCACATGATCAAAATTCGGACATTTGGCAACTGGTTCATATTTATGATGGTTGCAGTGTCCCAGGGTCATGTGATCATCTTTTGCAACCTTGTGACAAGCAAAGTCAATGGGGAAGTCAGCTTTATTTAATAACCATGTTACTAACTTAACAACTGCAGTGATTCACTTAACAACCGTGGCAAGAAATGTCATTAAATGGGGCAAAACTCACTTAACTGACTCACTTAGCAATATAAATTTTGGGCTCAATTGTGGTCATAAGTCAAGGACTACCTGTAAATATTCCAGTATTTGAGGGGTTGCCACAAAGAAGAGGGAGGTCAACTTATTCTCCAAAGCACCAAAGGGCGAGACAACAAACAATGGATGGAAACTAATCAAGGAGAGAAACAACTTGGAATTAAGGAGAAACTTCCTGAGAGTGAGGACAATTAGCCAGTGGAACAGCTTGCCTCCAGAAATCATGTGTGCTCCATCACTGGAGATTTTAAAGAAGAGACTAGACAGCCACTTGTCTGAGATGATATAGGTCCTCCTGCTTGAGCAGGGGGCTGGACTAGGAGACCTCCAAGGTCCCTTCCAGCTTTATTCTATTTTACATGCCATTTGCTTGAAACTATGCCGGTGCCTGGAAATAGGGCAAAGGTAAGCTGGGATCACTGATGGGCAGGAAGAATTATGGAGATATATATCAAGGGAGGCCACAGCAACATATTTCCATACAAACCATTTGATAATAGCTGTGTCTCCCATTACAATCTGTGAGAAAGCCAACTATGTATTTTTAAACATTCAAGCAGGCCTGCTTCAAAAAGGTTTCTTACTATAACAACAAATTAAGGAAGCAAATTTGTATAATTGTGCTGCCACAGTATAAGTTGATAAATTGTCAATCTGCTCCCATTACTTCAGAGATCCCATACTCGAGTCATGAAATCTGGAAATATATATCTTTTTTTCTCAAACATCCAGCATACACACATCCATTTCTCCCCGTCTCTTAAGCAATAACCTCTTTGCTTTTATTAAATAGCACTTCTGAAATTACCTATTCACAAGGACCTTATCTCAAAGTTCCTGAAAGTCTAGCATAACTTTTATCAAGCCAAACAGCCAACTAAGGTTAGATTGTAATATGATCGATATTACAGATTTCTCATATTGAAAATGTTGTGATTAACTTTTCTATGAAATTAAAATTGCTTTGTAAAACGTTCCTTGACATGAAATGCTGCATGTCAAATGAATTGTTAACATAATCTTATATTATACCATTGTTGTATTATCCTACTACAAGGACAATGCACATTCTCAGACCAATCAATACATTAGAAGGGCACTAGATGGAGGAAGCTTTTACTAAAAACCTGGTGTGAACATTTTTTTGCTAGCAATAGTTATTAATTCTTGTAAGAAGTGATTCAGGCCAGTAAATGAATACACTAGTAGTGCTTTCACTCTCTTTAAAACGCGACAAAAGGCTCTCTCTCCACAATCACTAACAAAGCTTGTGCCAATATACATGCAATTAGAGGTGGAGAGTACAGTAATCTGTAGTTGTGTTGAGACTTAATCTCCCAAGAATTACCAGGTAGCCGTCGGCCACAGCGGCTTGGGAACTCTGGTCTCAAGAGATACGGACGGCCCCCGACTGGGAAAAGGATATTGATGGAAGCATACAAAAGAACGCGTCTTCCTCCTGGCTAGAAGGAGAGGCTATGCTGACCCTCGCCCACTCCGAAGTTGAGGCTGAGATCCCAGCTCCGCGGAATGTCGGAGCAAAAACAGCAGCAGAGCAGCACCACCGCCCAGCGCAAGAACGGCGCCACCGGACCCCGACAGCCCCTGACCGAGCTCAGCCAGCTCGCCACCATCACTTACGAACGTCTGAAGCAGCAGCCGAAGCCACGCGACGCGCCCAGCGAATCCGCCGGACAACAGTGACTGTCAGCGGAGGGACTTCCGGCCGATGGCCCGCCCCCTCAGGCCCCACCTCTCCAGTGATTGCTTCGTGGCATCGCTTTTCCTCTTGCTTCCTTGCCGTGTTTTGCCCTCTTGCTTGTTTCTAAAGCATAAAGTGTTGTCTTCTGCTTTCTCATCCTTTTGCCTATCCTTTGCCTTCTGAAGCTAAAGGCGAGCTGCAGTGTCGAATGGTTCTAATGATTTGTCTGAAATGGTATAGGTTTTCCTGCCTTAGCAGGGGGTTGGACTAGATGACCTCCAAGGTCCCTTCCAACTTATTATTATTATTATTATTATTATTAATGGCCCGAGGTAGTTGCTAATTTCCGTTTGAATTAGCCTGTTGTGTTGATTCTCAATAAAGCGCGCCAGTTCTGGGACAAACTTTTAAGTCTGTTTTTCCCCCCATTTTTCAGACTTCTCAGCCTGTCCATTCTGCATGAGGACTGCGTAGGCAGAAACCAACAGCAACCTTACCTGCTTTACCAGAAATATTCTCAAATCTCCCAGGGCTCGTTTTAGCAAGCCGGAACGACAGTCAGGGGAGTCAGTGATAATATAGCCATGTCGTTACATTTCTTTTATTGTGGGTAGATTTACTTCTGTACTAGTTTGGAGAATTAAGAGCAGTGGAAATAGGTTTTTCGTTTTTAATTTCAAATTTTAAAAACGTGAATGTTTAAAAAACGAGTTAAAAAGTGCAAAACAAAACTGAAAAATAGAAGAGAAATATAAAGTAGTTTTTAATTTTGACTGCAGATATAAGTACAATTATGAATTTACCAAAGCTACACAGTTACTCTCTTCCTTCTCTATCTTAACTGAATCTTCAAAAACAGATCTTAAGTTCATTTTTTTCTGTTTTACTTAAAAAATACACAAGGGATTTCCAATCAGCAATACAGGTAGTTCTCGATTTAGACAATAGAGCCCCAAATTTCTGTTGTTATGTGAGACATTTCTTAAGTGAGTTTTGCTTCATTTTATGATCTTTCTTGCCACAATTGTTAATTACTGCAGTTGTTAGTACAAATAATCCTCGACTTACAACAACTGAGCTCAAAATTTCTATTGTTAAGTGAGACATTTGTTAAGTGAGTTTTGCCCCATTTTACGATCCTTCTTGCCACATTGTTAAGTGAATCACTGCAGTTGATAAGTTAGTAACCCAGTTGTTAAGTGAATCTGGCTTCCCCATTGACTGCTTGTCATAAGGTTGCAAAAGGTGTTCACATGATCACGGAACAATGCAACCATCATAAATATGAGTCAGTTGGCAAGCATCTGAATTTTGATCACATAATCATAACGATGCTGCATTGGTCATAAGTGTGAAAAATGATGTCACTTTTTTCAGTGCTGTTGTAACTTCAAAGGGTCACTAAATGAACTGTTGTAAGTTGAGGATTACCTATAAATGTAAATGTAGCTTTTTTGCACACTAAGAAGGATAGTATGACCTTTCTGGTTCACATTTCTAACACAGATTTGAAATACCTTTATAGGTTGTAGATAATTTTTCTGGTGTCATGTATCAATGGTACATCATTGTTCTCTTTAAAATTGTAACATAGTGTAAATTTCAGTCTTATCAACCTCATATTTTCCCATTGTTAGATCTGTATATTATAACCAATTTTTAGCCCACTTTATTGTATATTCTTTCACTTGTTCTTTCAAATTTCAATAAAAATGTATACATTTTAACAATCATGTTCATAATCTGTAACAATGTCAAAGTTAATGTTACTATATTCTATACCATAAATTATTTTGTGTACCCATCATTGGGTGCTCTAGCCTTCCTGTGGTTTTATTATCATCTATAAAGCCCTTTATGGCTTAGCACCTAATTACCTTCAGGACTGTTTATTCTAACTGGAATTGGACTAAACTGTAAGATCACTCTAGGAAAAATAGCTGAGAAGGGCTGTTTTCAGTAGGGCTGAAAACAGAAGGTGCTGATTCTCAGTAGCAGCTTTGGTACGTTGGCATTTTCCAGTAGAAATCAGACTGACTCCTTTGTGAGGAGTGTTTTAAGAAATGCTAAAATAGTTGTTTCATACAATATTTATAATTTAGAATTAGCTATCAGTGTATATTGATTTAATACATATATTGTTTTGCAAGCTGCAACTAATTCAGAACACAGTGAAATGCAGCTTTAAAAAATTATATTATTTAACGTGCTATTATTTGTGCTATTGATGTTTTAGATAATTTTTGGGAGAGAAGTGTGTGTGTAAACCAATGAGTATTTGTAGTGCGGCACAAAATTCAATAAATAAACACGTTTATACTTGCTCTCTCTCTCTGTGTGTGTATACACACACACACACACACAAATGTTTTCCAGCACTGGGATATACACTTTGGATGCTATTGTTACTCTAACACAACATGTCAAACTCGCGATGTCACGTGAAGTTGTGCGACATATCGAAGCTTTTTCCCCATTGCTGGCAATGGGGTGGGCGTGGTTTCTTCATGACCTGTCCAGCCTGCGGGCTGGCAGTTTGACACCCCTGCTGTAACACGAGACATATTTCACCTATCCAATAATGTTCACATTATTTATGTGTTTTACATTTTACAGCATATAGTAGGATACAACCCTTTTTAGGCTGGGGACTGTTCATTTCCCAAATAATATATGATTTATAAAAAAATAAATCATAGTTAACCCAATTATCCCTGTGAATCTTAATAAAAATTAAGATTTGGCACAAACTTTTGAATAGGTTCAGAGGCCACATACTCCTGTGATCTTAGAGACTGTATATTATCATACTACAGTTCCCAGAAGCCCTTTTAAAAACATTTAACTGAATCTGAATGTCACAATATTTAAAAACTGTTTTGCTCACTTGTTCCACTTTGCTCAGCACAGATAAGTCATGCAGTTTAATATAAAGCTATATTCAGTGCCTCTTTATCACTTTCAAAAAACTAAGACTGTGCTCACATTTGGAATCTGTTATTTCAAAACAAATGGAAGGGACTGTCCCTGTTAAATATAAACTATCTGGATTGGAAGTATATTGTATGCAATGACTACCGAATGGTCAGCAACTGCCTCACAACTAAGAAAACAAAGTGACAACTTGGGTCTAAACCAAGTATATGTTATCTTATTGCTCCATCAGAATATTGGTTTACTTTAATACAAAAGGGAAGTCAACATTCAAGATTATTTTGAGACACAGGGCAGGTCAGGAAACATGCTGTACTCAGTAGTTACCCATTTGGGAGTTGGCCTCCTGCTTAAACAACTAAAGTCAACAAAAGTGGACTTTGTTGTTGTATGATCTTAGGGAGCTAAAGCCCAATCAAAGAAGAGCAACAAAGATGATTGGGGGACTGGAGGCTAAAACATATAGGGAATGGTTGCTGGAATTGGGTATGTGTAGTTTAACGAAGAGAAGGGTGCGGGGTGACATGATAGCAGTGTTCCAATATCTCAGGGGCTACCACAAAGAAGAGGGAGTCAAGCTATTCTCCAAAGCACGTGAAAGCAGGACAAGAAGCAATGGATGGAAACTAGTCAAGGAGAGAAGCAACCTAGAACTAAGGAGAAACTTCCTGACAGTTAGAACAACTAACCAGTGGAACAACCTGCCTCCAGGTGGTGAATGCTCCAACATTGGAAGTTTTTAAGAAGAGACTGGACAGCCATTTGCCTGAAATGGTATAGGGTTTCCTGCCTGAGCAGGGGGTTGGACTAGATGACCTCCAAGGCCCCTTCCAACTTATTATTATTATTATTAATGCTATTAAGTTAGCAAAATGCACCAGTTTAAATTTAGTAATTTAATTTTTAACTTAAAAAAGAATGACTTCACATAAAAGTAATCATTTTGAGAGTTATGATAAAGGCAGAAAAGTTTTTTCTAAAAAATACTTTAATTAAAATCTTACAGAAGTGCAGACCAATTAACAAATTATTTTCATCAGCCCCGATAATCATATCATCTTAAACTGACATTTCAGTCCAATTGTTTAAAAAATAGTTTCTAAAATCTAAAACAGTTAGTAAAATACAGGTTAAAATTCCAATTCAACTTACACTTTTTGTACATACTGAAAATGTTGTAATAAAGATTTTATTGCTTTCATTAGGCAATGTTAAAAAAGTAACATTGCCATGTTATCAGATATGTAATTTGCTGATACAATCTTGAGCCACAATACACATCCATACACAAGAAAAGGAGCTAACTCTGGGTGCTGTACTGAGCACCCTAAGAAAACATAGGGGAAAAAACATATATATGTAGACAAAATAATTTTTAACAGTACAAAATTTACATAATTGTGAAATTTCACTTTTCACTTCCACATCTTAGAATAAAATTCATACATGCTGAAATAAGATATCTCCTATTTTATAACCTTTCTAATGGTGCTACACAGTGACATTTTATTTTTACTTTCCTTGATGGAAGCTCATAGCAACTTACCTTTATAGGCACATATAATCCAAAACAGTTAAACCTTTATAAGCTTTAATAATGAAGTAATGTTCTACACCCTTGATCAATTCTTTGACTTAAGAAAAGATTGTATATGAAGAAAAGAATTGAAATACAGTATGATTATGCAAATAGGCATCAATATCTTTGCAACAAGGTGGAACCTTTCACACAAGCATCCCAAAAAAGGGGTTTGAGATTAGATACGGACTATGCATAGTATTTATAATACTATATGCTCAATGAAGTTTCATGAAAGAAATAGTTGGTGCATACATGTTCAAGAGAAACTGCCTTAGTTTCTTACAATTTGGAAAAGCAGCCAATTTACATAAATTTCTGTTGCATTTGAATAATATGCTAAACCCATGAATTACACCAAATTACAATGACTAAGCCAAAGCAAGCACAGCATGTAGTGTTAAGAATAGGAGCATCATTTAAGTGTAATGTGATTTTTTTGGGCATGTTGTGAAAAGGCAAACATGTTTGAACACAGTTGCTGAGAACAAGTATTCCAGCAATACTTACAACCCTTCTGTGTTTTGAAAACAGAAGCCAGGCTTTTGGCCAAGCACTATCTTATTGCATTCCACTGGAAAGTCATAAATTGCTAACTCTCCTATTTGGACTCTGAAACTAATTTTTCATACAATGTCCTTATTTTAGAGTTGACAAGGTAAAAGGTCATTGTATTTGTCTACTGTAGGATTAGAAAAGATTCTGAAATGTTAGCTGGAGGTTTGAAAAGCATTCTCTTTCTAGCTGAATATCATGGCTATATTATGAACTTTTTCAAGTAAAAAAGCTGAATAATATGTATATGAGAATACATAATTAAAATACAAAAAAATAAATACAATTTTATTTGAGCATATTTTTGTACATGCAACATGAAGTTCTTTTCCCCTAAACCTCTGAAATCTTTTCCAATTCGTATATTCTTTCATCAAAATAGGTTTGATATGGGGAGGTAATTCAGTATCTATTCTCCTACATATGCATGTTTTGATAAGACTAGTAACAGTTTAAAATGCTTATTTTATTCATTCCTCTTCTGAAATTAGCTCAAACCTATTTTTTTATTATCTTAAAGGATCTATAGAACTGCAGGGATCCATTACTGTTCTGAAATACTGAATACCTAAAGCTAAGCAAATCAAATGTAGGAGTTCATTCTGATTTAGTCCCTGATAATATCCCTTGTTTCTCAAGATCGATCAATCGATCGATCATTCATTCATTCATGTGGATTTAGCATAAAAGTAATTTGGTAGCAAAAGATTTAAAGACCTCTATGGTTTAAAATATTAAAGAGTGGCTGTTATTGCGTATGGCTGTGAAATGCTAACAATCATTTATAAAAATTCAATTAGTTCAATTGCCTGAGCAAATTCAAAGTATAATTACTGGAAAAAGCATGCTAGAATTTTTAACCTATGTGAAACTACAATGATCAATGATATAATTTGTCACATCCACTATGTAGCACCATTGCAAAGCGTATATTTACAAATATAGCTTTACACAACATTATGATTGATAATTAAAAGATTAAAACATGAGAATGGAAACTTCATAGGTTACAACAGTCATTAAATTCCCAGTTCTTACATACATATACACATACACACACATATACACATATACATATACATATACATTTACATATATATATATATATATATATATATATATATATATATATATATATATATATATATATATATATATATATATATGTTTTCTGAGGTTTTCGCGGGTGTTTGTATGTGGATCTTTGGTCATTCGGGTTTTTTCCCGCGTAGAATTGAAGGTGTAGGAGCAACGTTTCGACGGAATCCCATCCGTCATCCTCAGGCTGGTGGCTTCAGCTTCCTTCTTCTGGGAGAAGCTTCCTTCTTCTGCTTCTCCCAGAAGAAGGAAGCTGAAGCCACCAGCCTGAGGATGACGGATGGGATTCCGTCGAAACGTTGCTCCTACACCTTCAATTCTACGCGGGAAAAAACCCGAATAACCAAAGATCCATATATATATATATATATATATATATATATATATATATATATATATATATATATATAATTTTAATGAAATATTCATTAAATCTCTTCAATTTAAAGAGTGATTTTGGCATTAAGGCACTTGTATAGTTTTTTTTCATTATGGCTTTTCATGTTTTAGGTTCACTCGTTTAAGAAAGACTGGAACATCTTATGAACGAAGAACTAGTATTCTAAACAGTCACAGCAACGAAGCATAAACATTGTTTAATTAAAATATTAGCTGTTATATAACAGCTATGAAGCTAAGTATTTGTGTTAATTACTGAATTGTAATTTATCAAATATTTCAATCATACTAACAGGAAAAAGGTATACTAAAAATTGCAGGATTCTTCATACTTTCGATATAGTTCATCTTGAAAAAAGATACTAAGATTAAGCAATTTTTTGTCACTTGAAATCTGAAGATGCCTGGTTCAAAGCTAACACACCTTTGGGCAGAAGAAAGGCAAGGGGTTGCACAGAAGACAGAAATTCAGAAGTTTCAGAACTCAAAAAGTACCTGTCAGTATCATTTTGGACCCCCACTTTTACGTTATCCAGGCTGATAGAAAGCCTGTCACACACAGCCCATCCATAAACAAAAACAGCAAACACTTATGGAACAATTGCTGTCAGGGCTAAACATTAAATTTTATGCATAGCATGCATATAATCAACTCATTATGGACTATTAGCTGTACTATATGTCCACAGAACCATCCATGCAACCTTGAGACTGGTTGAAATGCATCTTAATTATCTGACACATAGATGTTGCAGAACACCCTCCTTTAGGAATTTAGGAAGAAAATTAGCCATTCTCTTAAACACTCTATCACTCATGATGCAACCATTTTTGATTCCATGTTAAATGAAATGTTATTCTTTTTCTGTATTAGAAGCTCACGAATATTCCGTAAAGCATTAAAGACATCAGCAAAGTGTCCAATATGTCGCATGAACCATTCACAGCATCATTCAATGCCATTTTAAAAGGGAAGAAGAAATCAAATGGAAGTTTCCTATAAATGTCAGGTTGACCATGTGGTGACTCTGGCCATTTGGTAACATCTGTGAAGGTAACTGTACTTGTCAAAGGCAACATGTTCATATATATACCTAGAGACTGAAAGAAAACAGAGTATGCAACATTATTTAGCTGTTATCTTATATCCAGTGTTTTGAGGAAAGAATGTATGGAAAAGGATAGGAACAAAATGTGGGATAAAAAGTTTCCATTACTTATTGAACTAATTATAATTTAAGACTATTGTTTATTCCTTTCAGCTTGAAAGGAATAGAACATTTAAGAAAAGACCTGTGCCATTTGTTGAAGGATTTGGATATAAAAAGAAACTTTGTGTCATGAATATTCTTCCTCTTGGCTAGACAGGATACAACAAAGGAATTGGCACAGAAAATGATAAGTCTTTTTAGGCTTATCATTACTTTCTTCATCACATAAGTAAAAATAAATGCAGAAAGGAACTCCACAGAGTCTAGAGATCATTTAAATTCTAGACTTTCTGACTTCCAAGGACTTTATATCTCCAAGGGCCTTTAGATTGCTTTCCTCCTACGAAAGCACTGTGCTTACATAAGACTTTTACAGAACTATAACATTCTGCCAAAAGAACAGATTCACTTAAATATTAAATAAAACTATGCCTTCAAATCATTCTGGTAACAGCCTTGTCTAGGCAGTTGCCGGAATGATTTGATGGCATAGTTTTATTTAATATTTATTGTACATACTAGAACCTTTGTCGTTATCATCATAATTTTCTTTCCTTAAAATAAAATGTAATAGGCACTTCAGGTTCTCAGCTCTTTTTGTGTTCCATATTTTCTATATATAAGCTGTAGAAACTCATGAATTCATACACACACATGCATTTTACCTCCTTTGATGAAATAAAGCATAAAACTAGAATTCCCTGTTATGTCTGAATTTAGATAATCTGATTAGTGTAAATGCTTAATTTATGAACAAATCAAGATAATCACTTAATTTAACTAGAAATGTGAGAAAAAATGGTTACATATTCCAGCACATAAAGACACAAACCCAAATCTCCTTATGCTTTATGCACAAAGCTTTGAACTAGGTTTTGCATTAGCTCAAAACTACCCAAATAAACTAAGAAAACAACCTTAAGACACTGAGTTCATACGTGTTAAGCCATAATGCAATTTTTTTCATTTTGCTTAACATAATATGTGAATTCAGGTTATTTTTACCTATTCCACAGAGATTAAACAAATCATCATTTAGCATGACGTTTGAATTCAGCATTATCTGAAACTAACCTTCAGAGGCCTGCAGAGATAATAATAACGTGCACCCAACACTTGAGCTTGTGGATTAGATAAGAGGCCCACATTAGCCCATATCACCTGAATCTCCAGGGAAATAGGAATCATACAATGCCCAGCCTAGAAAAAAAAGATACCAAAATTTAGCTAACAGGAACCCTAACACTTCCTGTTGATAATCATAAGATCAGAATTACTGCAACATTTACGTACAATTAGAAAGCATAATTCACAGTACTATAAAGGGATACAGAATGTTCTGTCATCTCCATTTCTTCATTCATGGGAAGAACAAAACAATGTATAGCAGGCACATTGGGTCCAGTGGAAAAAAGTTCTTTTTGAGTACAAAGCTGCAAATATACAGTGACTGTAACAAATTACGTCTACCACATAGCCGAAAAAATAAGACAGATTATGTTTTAGTACTTGTGACAAAACGTATATTAGGAAACTGTAGGCGGAGTTGGATGCTCTTTCTCACATTACCTGCAACTTACACCTCTGGGTAAAAACTCTGGTCCATTGCTCTGGGTGGCCTGGATCAGCACTGCCAGTTATGGCCAAATGCCCTGTGCTGAGTCCTCCTTCGAAGGCTTGGTAAAATAGCTCCTGAAAGTCACTACAACTTCTTTCCTCAGGTTTGAAGGGTATTCTGTGAAAGATCAAGCTGATGTGTCACAAATATGAAATACAGAAAAAGATAGTAAACGATAGTAAACAGAATAAAAATTACAGAGTGAGAAAGAGCTGCATGGGAAAATTATGTAAGTTATAAAGAAAGGACAACACAAAGATCCAGCCCTTTTAGAACTGGAATCTCAGAAAATAATTATCCGGAATCCTTTGTGGAAATATTTATACACTACTCCTTCAATGTTCAATGAATGTGTAGTATGTGATAGAAACAACATTTAGCAAAATTCTTTACTTCATCTGCCAAAACAGATACAATACATCTGAAATCTGAATTAGAAGAACAAAAATGTAAAAAGCTATATAAAATGTTACCTGAACTGGCAGCCCATTCTTATATTCTCCCCAAATTGTACTGTAAATCTCTCAGCTGCTGAGCACTGGCCATTAGCTTGGTTTTGTAAAATGGTTACCTGAGGAAAGGGAGTGATATGAAACTAAGCGAGAATATACTGGAGCCACAAAAACAAATTATAGACTGATACTGGTACCGCACAAAACTTTTATCTATTATTTGTAAAACCATGGCATGAACAGATTTTGAATAGTAAAACAGGCTGCTTAAGCTTTAAAAATGAATTCAATGCCTTGCTAGTTTAGGTCAAGCAGTAAACTTCTTCCTTGTGAAGATTTCATTATTCTTCTGGCAAATCCACATTTAGAAAAGTTTTATAGTAATATTTGTATTGCACTACAATGTGTTCTCCTATGAAGCTACTACGTGTATTTTGCATGTATTTTTATTCTAACTGAAACGTCAAATTATTGCTAATTGATCTATCAGTGTATGATTTCCCTCATTCCAGTCCCCAGGATTACAAAACTGCCAACTGAGAATATTTCAAGTGAATTCCATTTTTAAACATTTACACCACTATAAATTCAGGTCTTTAAATGTCATAATCTGTTGACTTACTGTGATAAATAACTTGGATACATCTATGGAAAATGGTATATATACAGATATATCAAATACACATTTCGTATACTATCATAAAATTAAGAGTAAACACATCCTACATTCCTACTTCTCTCTTGACTTTATAATAGAGATACACAATTTCTTGTTGATGGGTTTAAAAAGTTTCTAAAAATTGTGAAATAGATATCAAAGAATCAAAAACCAAAGATATAGAACTCCCCCACCCTGGAAAAAAGAAAGGAATGGAAAGAAAAACAAAAAAAGTATGGAACTGCACTCATAGAGTTTGCTATTATCTAAAACTAAATAAATAAATGACAGGTAAGTAATACTGCACTCTTACTAATGGTTGTGAGTAAAAATGGGATATAGTTTCTTAACTTGGTTCCAAAAGGTGTTATTTGCATATAACTGTGTATTAATTTCAAGAACTATTGGAACAGGAGACTTCTCTGTATTATGCTCTTGAATAATAAAAGCTTTCCAATGGACAATTATCTAAAGCTTATACCCATACATCCATTGGCAAACATAACTTAATATAGAACAAAAAAGCATACATGTTGCTGGATTCCATTATATAAAGCTCTTAATGGTGCTCCTGTGATATAGCCAGGATTTCCACTTCTTCGTTTGGTCAAAGAAGGTCTTCTGCTCTGTAAGAAACAGAAAAATGGCAGGGAAAAAGGGGTAGGGAGAAAATGTTATATTTAGTATGCCGAAGAAATGGGCCTGACCTTTCTCAGGTCAGGGCCATGTATGCCCACATTTCTGTTATCTAGTACTCCTTTAAAAATGTGCAGCAGGTGGCAGTGTCTGATTGACTTTCTTAGTACTCAGGACACTACTGTGGAATCCTGTACCAGGAAAATAGAGTAGACTGGAAAATTGAGAAATATCTTGGAAAAAATGCAATAGCAAACTAACTTTCCTACTGTGGAAAGAACATTGCCTGTAGCTGTGTCTGTAAAGATGCTATTAGTAAAGAAGACTTTTTTTAAAAGTAAAAAACTGAAATACCACACAAAAGTGGATTACAGGGCAGCTCAGAAATTATCAGAGAAGTTAATTGACCAAATTGATAAGAAATTGAAATTGTTCTGATATTGATATGGAGCTATGCCTACAAGCTTGCTTGGTGCTATAGCTCATTTATCTTATTTAGATAGCATCAAAACTGTCAAGATGCACAACAAACACCAATCCAGAAACTCTTGCCATTGGGTTAAGTAGAGTAGAAAGTTTAGTTGTATACTTTGGCCCCAATCTGAAGATATAAATACTAACCCCAAAATGCAGAGAAAAACTTTGTTGTAATGTGACTCCTGGATTTCCTGATATATTGGTCAATTTGAACTGAACGTAAACCTTTTGGATTCCATGGATTCCATTAAACTCCATCTCATAATTCACCTAGAGGTATATCAAACAGATCAGTAAAAAACAAGATATGCTCATGGATAAGGTTTAGCTTATTTTCCCCTTTTTCTATTATAGAAAAGAGCAATTGCTGATGTAGCTAAATACCTCAGAAACAACATTGTGGCATGTATTACCATTCAGCCCAGGAGCTGCAGGCTCCGAATGTGGGATAATGTGGACCTGGCAATGACCAAAACATATACTCAATTTTTTTTAATAAAATCACCTCACATGATTCAATTATAAGCATTAAAATCATAACATTTTGTAATTTCTAATACTACTAAATCTCTAAAATGTTAAGATTTCTAAAATTACTCCACATAATTTTGCACAATAACTACATTTGATTACTTTCTGAACTATTGAACCCTTTGATCCCAATGAACAAGTCATGGCCGACATAAGTAATCCAATATCATTCCAAACTTAATTTCTTAAATATAGCTAGAGCCGCACTTCATTTCTCAGTCCATATTAGGCCAAATAACTCCATGTTATTTCAAGATACGATTTACTTAAATTAGAAATGGAAAGATGGAAATAGTCAATATAATTTACCTTGAAGAGCTGGAAATCACTAAAATTGACTGGGACCTGAAAAAGAAAACAAAACCCAAACCATGGATGCCTCATTTTGCCATAAATCCATACAGTTCATAAATCTGAGATCCTGGTCTTCTTTACAGCCTAATTTCCTGCATAATCTCATTCTCTTAGTAGGAATGGAGAATTGTTTAGGAATACAGGTAGTCCTTGACTTATGACCACAACTGAGCCTCAAACGTCCGCTCCTAAGCAATATAGTTGTTAAGTGAATCACTGCAGCTGTTAAATGAATCATGTGGTTGTTAAGTGAATCTGGCTTCCCCTTTGTCAGAAACTCACAAAAGGTGATCACATGACTCCGGGATACTGCCACCATCATAAATACATGCCAGTTGCCAAGCATTCAAATTTTGATCATGTGGCCACAGGGATGCTGCAAAGGTCATATGTGTGAAAAATGGTCATACGTCAGTGCTGTTGTAACTTTGAATGATCATTAAAACAAATGGTTGTAAAGGACTACCTGCAGCCAAATTTTTCTATGAGGGTATATATCTAACAATATTCCAATTCCCAGAATTTGCCACAAGCGATCTTTGAGGCTCAGGTTATTCTGTGATAAGCCATGCACAAACAATTAATTCTAAGCAGAAGTTTTACAGGAGCTTTGTACTTGTCTTCTACTTGCATAAAATAATTAATAATAATTAATATCCATGTTTAGGAAGTAAAAAGATGAAATTTATTTTGAGAGTAATAACATTTGGTTTTTCTTTATTAAAACCTAACAATTCCAAGAAAGTAAAATAGAGGAATTATGGTCATAATAACAATACGTTTTGATCCTACACACTAGTATCTAAGTTCTAAGTCTCCCATTTATATGTAATCTTACCCACTAAAAACACACCTGTGGAGAAAGGGCTTAGACTGATGTGACATTCTTGATGTTAGGCCTATGTGTGCTTCCATTTTTTTATTGTATTTATGTATTCTTTCCCCTGATCGGAACACAAATATAAAATATAAAACATCTTTCAAAGATTTAACCATAAACCTACTTCAGGAGGCCTGCCCACAATGTTTTCATAGGACTTCACCCGTAGAGCACCTGCCTTAAGCTGTTGATACAGATATCTCCCTAGATGCTCCTGATTTTAACAAGGGAAATAATTATCTTTAGAGAAGTCCCATGTCTAAATCGGGACTCTTCCCTTAGTTATCACAGAACTTCACAGGTGCTTTTGATAATACAAACATTTGTTGCAACTAATTATATTACCTCTTTTTCTACAATGCTAGCATTTCATATTAGTTGTCTTTTACAATAATACTCTCACATGTCTATAGTACTTGAATTACTCAGTAACAGGCCAATAGATAATATATTTCCCAAAATTTCTAATTTTCTAAAAAAGAAAGTAGTCACTAAATTCACCTCCTCCTTCTCTTTCTTTGATGCTTAAAAAGTATACAGGCTTACTTTTACTAATATGTATGCATAAGAGTCCACTGGTTGGGCAGTTAATAATTTTAAATGAATAAATAAAATAATAACCACTTGGACATCATCAGCACTGATAAATTCACCAATCAATTGCAAAAGGCAGTTTTACTTGGAAAAGCTTACATCCTGCAATGATATCTGTAACACCATCAAACATCCACATTTGCCTATCCAAGGTCCTTGGGAAGGACTCAAGAGGCAGGCAAAAATGCCATATCCAGTCTGAATATCTAATTGTGAGATGAACCATAGTAATAATAATAAAGATACCTCTAACAACATAAAACATCAGAAGCTGCCTATCCCATATTTTTTGGGAAGGACTCGATAGGTGGATAAAAATGCCAAATCCAGTCTAAACATCTGGCTGACTGTGCAACGAACCATAATAAACAAGTTTACACCTCAACAGCAAAATAATAGGCTTAGTGGTAGGTCAGATTTTACACCTGTAATACACTGAAGTTACGATAATATGAAGCTGCATCCAATGCAGGATCAGAGGTACAACTGCTCATCAGGTCTGTAAAGATCCTAATACAGCTGGTAGTTTTACTTTCCAGGAAACCTAAGAAGGTAAAAGACAGATAGACAAACAGGAACTGTTGACGTAAGAGTTCAAAAATGCAGTTAACATTTTTTAATATGTATATATGTATATACTGTATATATGTACTATGTGTGTGGGTGTGGAAATGCTTTAAACCAGAGTTATAAACAGTCAAATTCCAGAATCTTATTTTTTGACAATGTCACCTTAATAGTACAGTACATCTTTTATAAGTTTCAGACTGAGCTTTCTACTTCAAAGGATCTGACTACTTTGTCATCTGATCACAACAATAAAAAGAGGACCATCAAAACTTTTAAAGATCTAGCTTCAGAATCTGTATATCAGACTGCATATCTTATTGGAAAAGCCTCTGCCTGACTAAACTTTTACTTTTCTTCCAGAATCTGAGATTCCATCTGGAATTGGTTTGGTTTTTTTTGTAACTGAGCTGTATTTCTATGTAAGACTATTAGGAACCATGTTGCTACTTGTCTCTCTCCTAAAATGACAATCAGTAATACTTAAGAATGACAAATAATAATGTCCTACTAGAGCAGAGGTCCCCAACCTTTTGGGCACCAGGGACCAGTTACATGGAGAGGTTTTTCCGCAGACTGCAAGGGTCATGGTTTTGTGTGCTGCTTGCATCCCGTGGATGGGGCTTTACTTGTTTCTGCGGCCTGGCTGCTGGCGTGCCACAGCCTGGAACCAGTCCACGGATCAGGGGTTGGGGACCCCTGCCCTAGAGAGACTTTGAAAGTTGACTCAGGAGTTTTGCTCTGACTAACATTTAATTTTCCAACCTATCAGTACAGTGCTGGCAATGCAGCATTTCTTTCCAAAAATGTTAGGCTGTATCTCAATATGTTATATGAACCTAACCATGGGCTCACAATTAAGATTAATATGTTCCATCTACCACGTCTTCTCTCTTATAAATTTTCTCACCCTCCATTTACCAGGAATCAAATAATGTATTCATTTTTGCTATCAATTGTGCAATGTTAAAAGCACTACAGTATATGGTGGCTTTTAAAAAAAACACAGGAAGTCCTCACTTAACGATATTAATGACAGTAATTGAGACTGGCAAGACTAAAGCATCATGTCACATGACCATGCCAACTTACGCTGACAACTGACACTGGCAGTTGTGGCAGTTGTGGTGTGAGCATTAACTGCAGTTGTTAAGCATGATGTCTGATGCATAAACATGATGGCTTCTGACTGTGCTTGTCAGAAGCTGGCAGTGAAGGTCACAAATGGTAATCACATGACAGCAGACTGCTGCAATTATCATAATTGCAAACTGGATGCTAGGAGGACCATTTATTAAATCTTATTCAGTGTCAATATAACTTTGAACAATAGCTAAATTGAGTAGTCATTTATCAAGGACTACCTGTAATGAGTTACTAAATCCAATAAACTTGGTGAACCATTGTTAGAACTTTGCTAAAATCTCAGTGCTCACCAGCAGGATTCTCATCAGTGCAAATCTGACTGGTTCCAATGCCCACAGGTTGTTTTAGCACACTTAGTGTAGATGATGCAGCATAATAAATCTGAATTGGATCCCCCACCTGAAATGGAAACAGAAGAGGTAAAAAAGCCTAATTCCTAAAATAGCCCATACAGAAAAAGAAATTAAGCATCAACTTGATTTTTTAAAAAGTCAACATTTTTCATCTATTTCACATCACTGAATGTTTAAATAATCTTACATTGCAAGCTACTAGGCAAGTCTTACCTTGCAGAGATAAGGAAGAAGGCTAAAATTACAAACATCTAAATCTGGTCTGCTTCACATTTTCTTCACATTTTCTCACTACTAAAAAATCTTTTAAAAAAATAGCCAAGAACCAACTCACTTGATAAAAGGCAGATGAAGAAGACCAAACTTGTTCTGGAAGGATGAAAGATGACCTTTCATATTGTGCTGAAAGTATTGGAAAATTTACTTTTGTCACCATCTGTGGCACTTGTAAATAGTTCAGTGTGGCTAAAAATGAAATATGGGAAGAGGAAGCACAACAGTAACATCATAGTGTTAAAATGGCATCCCATATTTCAAATGTAATAAATGTTATTCCGTCTCTTTATCTTTTTTTAATCTGGGCTATAAGACCTAGTACTTTTTAAAAGTTCTTTCCTGTTTTTGTCAGAAAGCTTGTATATACCTATTCTGTCAATTTAGTTGTTCATCTCACTGGTTTAGATCAGAAACATTTGTGCATCTATGCAAAAATGGAATAATGGAAGATATTTGGGGAATAAGGTTCAAGATGATTGTATTTTTCAAATCAAAGATCACTTGCCCTTTAACACAAATCTACACAGTAACAAAATAGGGTCTTGTAACAGACAAATTGGCTTTATTTATGTGGCAGAATCAAATTTCTCACTTAGCAATATAAATTTTGGGTTCAACTGTGGTCATAAGTTGAGGACTACATGTACTATAATAATACACTATTCATACATTTAAATTAAGATCTTCTAATACTGTTCTTCTAATACTTCTAATATTTTTAAGAAAGAAGATAGAATTCTAAGAGTTAAACATCATTTTACTATCAGAAAAATAGAGAGAAAAGGAAAGTGCTTAGAAAAATTGATACCATAATAACAAATGAAAAATGCACCTATTTCACAAGGTTTCAGAATTAAACAACATCCACTACATAGTCCTTTAATCTTCAGAAAATAAGCATTAATTATGATTTGTATTTCTATTCCTAAAATTAGATTCAGAGAATAGCTTCAATCAAAGTGTATAGTTGTAGACAAAAGGCCAAACTTACAATCATTTAACTGTACACAGAAGAGTAATATACATCCATCAGGAGCTGGACGGATTTCAGTATGGAAAGGAGTATTATTTCGGAAAATCAGGGACTTTTCCAAGCACACCCGACTCACAGCTCTAAGGGAAAACATAGATACAGAAAACTATCTTAAAGAACATTGTTTACACAAACTCAAATTAACAATATATACCAAATAATGGCTTTCAAACCATACAGCTAAATTCAAGTTAGTTTTTTTGGTACACAATAAAACGTAACATTAAAAGCAGTTTAAAAGCTGCATCTCCAATTCCAAAATTGTGCTTTTTTTACAATCACAAAAATATCCTTGATATATTTTCTAGATACAATTATTTATTTCAATTTAAGTACTGCCCGATTCTGAGCAGCTGACAATACACAATAGAAACAATACAGAACAAATAGGCATCCACTCATTCTGTACAAAAAGACATGTAATATGATTTTCCATTCATATTAACCCTCCGCCTGAAAAAACAGCCAGTCCTTCAGATTTTACAGAATGCCAATAGAATGGGAGTCACATGGAGCGCCAAAGAATTGAGGCCTTTGAACTATGGTGCTGGAGAAGACTCCTGCAAATCCCTTGGACTGCAACGCATTCAAACTGGTCAGTCCTAGAGAAGATCAACCCTAACTGCTCTTTAGAAGGCCAGATCCTGAAGTTGAAACTCAAATACTTTGGCCACCTAATGAGAAGGAAGGACTCACTGGAGAAGAGCCTAATGCTGGGAAAGGTTGAGGGCAAGAGAAGAAGGGGACGACAGAGAATGAGGTGGCTGGATGGAGTCACTGAAGCAGCAGGCGTGAACTTAAAGGGACTCCAGAAGATGGTAGAGGACAAGAAGGCCTGGAGGAACGTTGTCCATGGGGTCGTGATGGGTCAGACATGACTTCACAACTAACAACAACAACACATGGATTTTAGGGCGATTTCATTCTGCGAGGCGAATGCTGCCACAAAAAGGGCCCACTTCCTGAGTCCAGTAGATACTACTGTTTAATCAAAGAAATCAGGAGGGTGCTAACTCTGCTGGCACATTCTGGCCAAGTAGAAATCACAGGAAACAGGAGATCTCTCAGATAACCTGGTCCTATGGCATGTACAGCTTTATAGGTGATGATCATCACCTTGAATCTCACCCAGAAGCATCAGTGCAGCTCATAAAGCATAGATGTCGCACAGATATACTGAGGCATGCCCATCACTGTCGATGCCATTGCCTTCAGGACCAGTTGAGGTTTCCAGTCTGGATAGGATGTCTAGAAACCTAAATAAAATCTCCATATTCACCTGGTACTGCCTGGAAGGCAGAAAGAGAAGGGACACCCAGGGCCACCAAGGTTGCATTCTGAACCACAGTGTGAATCACAACAGCAATCGATGTCGCAGAAGCCTGGATGCAGATCACAGGGGCAGTCTGGGAAAACATTCGTGGGGGGAAAGCAGCAGCATGAGCAAAGATTTTAAAAAGAAAGCAAAAAAATCAAAACAAAGAAGTCGATAAAGAGGATAATTCGCTTCAAAGGAAAGAGGGGTACATACTCAGACTTCTCCCAACTCACCAGCACTTTCTTCTGTCCGCATGTGGGGAGTCCTGCTGGGAGAGGTCCCGCTGGGGGAGGTCCCGGGGAGGGACGTTTCGCTGGGGGGCGTCCCAGTGGGGGGCGTCCCAGTGGGGGACGTTTCATCCGTGGAGTTTTCTGCTTTTAGAGTGACGTTGTCAGTCTCGGTCTTCGACCACAACTCCGACAGCAAGAGCAGCAATGGGAATACGAGCCGCCACGCTGCCATAATAAAGGCATTTCTGCGTTGCTTAGAGACTGGGTCGCAAAGATATGACGTTCACACAGAAGGCGACACCCATAGCGTCTTTTCATAAATCCCATAGAGCTAGAAAATTATAGAGTCCATGATAGAGATGGAAAAAGATCCGTGTGTTTTTGATGCCGCGCAGCTTTTTATGGAAGTTGTGATTGAATAAGCGTAACAGGTATCCTGAAAAAGACACAATTGTAACAAATTGTAATACAGTCCTGTAAAGAAACGGCAGATCAGAGATGGGATGGAGTTCGGTTTGTATGCTGAGCAGTAAAGCCTTAAATGAACCTTTTTTATCCTTTTTTCCTATTTTTTCCTCTTTTATCTATCCTTAAAAGAGCCTCTCGTTTGATTGTCTCTCTTTCCAATATGGATTTTTTTTTTTGGCTTACACTTACAGGATGACTCAAAATTGTCAAATGCAACATACCTGCATGCAGTAATGAGAGAATCAATAGCTTTAAATCTGAACGCAATCAAGAACTTCAATTATTTAGTTATTTAGTTATTGAAATTATTATTTTTAGGTTATCACTTATACTACTCGAAATGCAAACCGACCTCTGGCCCATCTCTAACTAGCAGTTTTTATAAGGCACTATTTTACAATGGTGTCTTAGAATATTCTGCCAACTTTAACCAGCCTGTGATGTAGGCTGTATAAATATTGGAAGAGAAACACAAAATATTTAAAAACGCTTCTCACCCATAAGGTGAGTGAATTGAAATTAGGCTGGTTGTAGCTTTTCTGAACAGCCAATTTTATTAAAAGAAATAAGCTTTAATGAGGTGCAACTCACTTCATTTTAGAACTGTATTTGTAGTGTGTATTATGCTTTATTATCCTTCCAACTGAGCTTGACTCTGCAAATACTGGGATATAGTCAAGCAATTTTCAGGTAATAGTATGGCACTGGTTTCCCAGTGCATTCTTCCAGAATGTTTCTTTGACTTCCCAGTCCATCCTACAGCTTTGTGTTTCCTGCTGCTCTTCCATTCAAGTACCAAGCAGACTCAGCCCTTCTTAACCTTCAAGACCAACTATGTTTACCAGATATCTGAATGGAGGAAGGAGGATGGACAGTTCAAAAGAAGGACAGATGGAGAGAAAAGGGAGGACACACAAACTATTTTAACTTTCTTGGCAGTTGCGACAAAATTTACAGCAAATACTGCAAAAAATGTACTTAGGCCTACAGGTATGTGAAATTACTTTTTCCAGCATCAGAAAGACTGATTTTTCAATGGCAATATTTTTCCAATAAAACTTTATTTTCAAGAGTATATATGATAGCAATAATATTGAATTGGTGATGACATGCTTTTCAAATTTTACCATAGAAATGTAAGGCAAATCATGCAATCCATTGACTACAGGGATCACAGACTTGAAGTGGCTGGATTAAAGCCAATTGCTGGAATTAGGAAAAAAAGTAAATAATATAAATCTAGTTTGTCAAGTCTGTTGATAGATAAGGAGAAGAAAGAAGCAGGCATTTTTCAAACTCACAATATATGAAATTTTGAATTGTTACTGCTGTAAAAACAATTCAAAATTTTTAAAAAATACTCAGCTGGGACATATTTGATTTTAAGGCTGTGCCTACTGGAAAGAGGACATGAGAGCAAAAAAGAGGACATACTCTTCTTTTGCCAGACATCTAATAACACTAAGCCCAGGTGAGTTTTGATCAGGTGCAAAAAAACAGTGTCTTCTCTGTGCCATAGAATTTGTTTTACAGAAGGGGGAGATGATTTCAAGCTACTACTTCATTTCAGAAATGTTTGTATGCCAGAAATTAGTTATAATAAATAATGGAATATTATTGTGCTTTCTGCTGTTGATTAGTATACAGTGTAATGTATTGGGCTTTGTCTTGTTAAGGGAACATCACGTGGGTTAATTGCTGGTAGGTTGTTTAAGCAGGGAAGCTGGCTAACGGCTCCCAGCTTCTCAGACAACCCATCTCCAGCGCCACCATTGGCTGCCTCTAGGGCGGCAATAGGTTGCTTTAAACCCATTGGCCGCTGCCTAGAGGCCAGGGTATAAATTGCTGCATTTGCAGCCCTGTTTCTCAGTTCAGTTCCTGCAAGCAATAAACAATGATCTTTGCTGAACTCACTCGCCTCATCTCATCATTGAAGCAACGAACCCAGTATCTAACACTGGCGACGAAGGTGGGATCTTGCTCCTCCAACTGAGCTGAAGAGTCACTAGGGGAGAGGCCAAGCAGTGCCTGGCAGGAAAAGCAATCCCCCCCCTACGGTCGGCCTAGCACAGTCACGCTAGCAACCAACGCGCCCAGAGGACCAGTCCCTGGGCAACGGAGGAGCAGGACGTGAAGACATCGAGCTCCAGCCATGAAGACAAGAAGAAATAGCCAAGGTCGGAAAGCTGGAAGAATTTGACATAACTCGCCCAGAAAGATGGTCCTCGTATCTATTCAGGGTTGAGAACTATCTTTGCGCAAATCAAGTTGCCGAGGACGGCCTGAAGGCCGCTACGCTCCTGTGTGTGTGCGGCCCAGCCATGTTCGACATCGCGGAGAACTTGTTCGCACCGACGCCATTGGAGTCCGTAATGTTCACAGACTTGAAGAAGAAGCTTGGAGACCACTTTCAACCCAAGCTGTCGGTAATAGCTTGGTGCCATGCATTTGAACAGAGAGATCAGCAACCAAGTGAAACAGCGTCCAAATTCATAGCGGTCTTGAGGCAGGCCGCACGCCTGTGCCAGTTCTCCAATGTCGAGGAGAGACTACGAGACCGAGTTGTCTGCGGTCTCCGGAATCGAGAGTTGCAGCAAAAACTCTTCACCAAAGAGACTCTGTCATTTCCAGATGCGCTGAAAGAAATCATGGTGGATGAAGCTGCCGGCGGGGCCATACGAGCCATGCGGCCCACCAAAACTGCACAGCACGAGGAAGCCATCCACCACGAGGACGCTGAGCACACAGAAGACCCTGAAGACGACACAGAAGTCGACAAGCTACAAAGACACAACAACCAACAGCGTCACAGCGACAGACAACAAGGGGTGACTTACAAAGCAGATCCCTTCCTTAGGTGCCCAGGGTGTGGCGGCTACCACCGTTTGGACGTAGGCTGTAGGTTCCGGACAGCCACGTGCCAGGCCTGTGGAAAGACTGGCCACATCGCGTCCGTCTGCAGAGGTCGCCAGAGGGACTGGCCATCGAATTGCCAGTCGGACATTCCAACCAAGAGAGGTACCGGGGCTCCAGGACAGTATAGCATGGGGGTTTACTCCAGCCGCAGAAGCATTTGCCGTACAGGAGCTGGCCACCCCATTAAGAAAAGTTTAGACTTCTGGGGGAGTTGCAAGGGGTCCCCTGCAAGATGAAGTGGACACGGACTCTGCCGTATCTATTATTTCACTAGAGACATTTAATTTCGTCTGTAATCGCAGTAAGAGATGGGCCAAGCTGGTAGGCCAGGAAGTGCCTGGGTCTCCCAGGTGTTCCATGGGGGTTCGCAAGCCTCCTGCATACTTACAAGATTTTGTTCTGAAATAACTGAGTTATTTATTTATTTATTTATTTTATTTATTTGTTTTTATAAACCGCCCTTCTCCCGAGGGACTCGGGGCGGTGTACAGAGTAAGGTAGGTATACAGATTGAAACAATACTGAAAAACAATACTCAAAACAAAGTGGGACCCCAATTAGAGCTATCATGCCAGGCCGGACTGCTGGAACAGGTAAGTTTTTAAGTCGCGCCGGAAGGTGCGGAGGTCGGGGGCCATCCGGATTTCAGTTGGCAAGCAGTTCCAGAGGGCTGGCGCACCCACTGAGAATGCCCTCCCCCTGGGGGCCACCAGCCGACATTCCTTGAGTGGTGACACCCTGAGGAGGCCCTCTCTGTGGGAGCGCACAGGACGGTGGGGTGTTGACATTGGCAGAAGGTGCTCCCGTAGGTAGTCCGGACCCATGCCATGTAGGGCTTTGTATGTCATTGTTAGCACCTTGAATTTCACTCGGAAGGCAACCGGAAGCCAGTGCAGCGCACGGAGGAGAGGTGTGATATGATGTTGTCTGTATCATTATTGTGCTGCTAGCTAGGAGACCCTCTGTATTAGCCAGTATGGAAAAACGTGTATATTGCACATTACTGTTGTACCTCTGTAAACTTGTATTGCTGTAATCATTCTCGTTGTTATAATGTTTGTACATTCTAGGGGGGAGGGGTGTAATGTATTGGGCTTTGTCTTGTTAAGGGAACATCATGTGGATTAATTGCTGGTAGGTTGTTTAAGCAGGGAAGCTGGCTAACGGCTCCCAGCTTCTCAGACAACCCATCTCCAGCGCCGCCATTGGCTGCCTCTAGGGCAGCAATAGGTTGCTTTAAACCTATTGGCCTCTCGCCTAGAGGCCAGGGTATAAATTGCTGCATTCGCAGCCCTGTTTCTCAGTTCAGTTCCTGCAAGCAATAAACAATGATCTTTGCTGAACTCACTCGCCTCATCTTGTCATTGAAGCAACGAACCCAGTATCTAACATAGTGTGATTGATATTTTTTGGTTCCTATCCCTGTTATGATGATTAAATGATGCTTAATTAATGTATTATAAGGATTTCACATCATTAGCAACCAGAGGTGTTATATAATTCTCCATCTCTCCTTAAATGATTATCATTGTACTTCATTCCCAGTTTTTGTCACAATTTATAACTTTTAATTCCTTACATTTTTTATAGAGAAAATGTGTTAAAGATAAAAGAATGGGAGAGCTGCCATGATGTCCTTTGATTATTCACATTAAGAGCTATCCATCTCGAAGCATTCTTTGTCTAACAAATAAAGAAGCTAAAGGAAAACAAGTGGATGTTACAAATGGATAACATAGGCATCTCATAAATTTTTTGTGAATAACATAAGCACAACAGTTTCAGATGGAAGCATTTTCTATCTTCTAGACATAGACCACAAAAATATAGAGTTGAATGTGACTTTTGTGGTTTTGTAATCCACCCTGCTGCCCAGATTAAGAATCTTCCAATCACTCCAGGCAAGTCCAACCTTTATTTGAAACCCCAGTGCTGGAGCAACCACAACTTCTGGAGGCAACTTGTCCCACTCCTTAATAGCTCTCACAGTGAGGAAATTCCTCTTTATAAAGTTTGGATCTCTCACAGTAAAATTCTACCCATTGGTTCTTGTTCCTCCCTCAAGGACTATGAAAAATAAATCTACGGTATATTCTTTTCCCTTTCAAAAAGTATGGGAAGACTGCTATCATGTTTTCTTTTAGTCTTCTCTTCTTTAAGCTAAGTATACCAGTTCCTTTAAGTATTCTACACAGAATTTAGTCTTCAAGCCCTTTGCTACCTTTGTTGTTCTTCTATACATTCTTTCCAGTTTCTCAACATCCTTCTATTGTGACAACCAAAAGTAGACACAGTATTCCAGGTGCAGAGTAACCAATGCAGCATAGAATGGAACTATCAATTCCCATAATCTTGAAGTTAAAAATAATATTTGGGGTTGGGTGGTGGTGGTTGGATATTAGGTAAATATCAATTTACAAAATGGGAGATAATTGGCTAGGCAATTACATTTCTTATAAGAATAAAGGCCAGGCTACATCAAAGAAGGAGCTTATGAGACTCATAAGTAGTAAAAAAAACAGTACAAAAAAGCAAACAAGTTTGCTTAAGAAGATTTCAGATAACATAGTATGTGGGAAAATATAAAATGAAAAGTTTGAATAAGACACAAAAAAGATGGTTTCCAAATAACAGATACTGTAGTTTCCATGTGAACTGGATAAGGCAATGGCATTCTATTGGAAAAAATCCAGAATATGTGAGAAAAGTGCTGAAGTTGCATGGCCAAACTTTGATGTACTCATCAAGCTTTGCTAGTAAGTTTAAATAAATAGATCTTGGGAGCCATCACATACAACAAACATTTCTTGTTGGCATCTTGCCTTTATTTTTCTGAAACTCAAAGCTAACCTAGTTACCTAGATTTTGAATTAGGAAGTACAGTATGCTGGGGTACATGAATGTTTTTTTTAGAAACTGAACTCCATACATATTTTTGCTACACATCTGAGTCTTTAGATAAAAAGAACAAGTAAATCTGGAAATAAGCTTTGGAAATTTTAGAGAGGACATTCAAGAAAAATATAATAATTCAAGAATAATGTTTTTCAGTAATGAAATTAATTTAATAATGTTTTATCCAACCCATTTACTACTGTTTAAACCTCTGAAAAGCATTAAAACATAGCCATGAAACTGCTCAAACAATTGAGAAACATGAAGTTACAACATTCAAGAGTCACATGAATTTACTTCTCCTTTTTAAGAGCTTCTGTTACACATTTAAAAATAGTGCTACAAGAAATCAGAATCAAGCTATCTTGGAGAAGAGTATGATAAATGTCATATTCAGAGCAGCTATATTTTCTCAGGAATGTTCAGCAATAAAACTTGTCCATAAAAATTCAAATCTTGAACACATTAATTCTTCTGGATGAAAAAAAATCATACCACTCCTTGACTGAAGCAAAGTTTTTTTTGTGTGTGTGCTATACTAGTCATGCCCAATCAAACAGAAACTATCCTGTTTGAATTCAATAGTCTCATACCCAAGCAAAGAGAGCAGCATGTATAAGCTTCAGTCCCAAACTTATTGTATATAGGGAGTACCTGTTTGTTAGTATCTATTCTCTGTTTTATAGAACTAAATCTTCTGAACAAATGTAGCAACATTAACCCAAATGTCTGGTGTTTTTCCTAGTTTCCATTTTTCTCTCTGAAAAACTAAATTTATTCCACTGATAATCTTAAAAGGAATGCTATTTGTTCATGAGCAATAGTTAGTGAAGCTCAGTGACTAAGGGTTCATCCACATAGTTTCATCAATATGCATGGCCCCAACCGTGAGAGGAAGAAAATAGGGTACTGGACAACTAATGAAATCATACCCCTGTATACTTATTTATTTTTTTAAAAACCAGTAACTGCCCAGCAGAAAAGAAAGTAGTTCAGGGAGGCAAATAGTATCTAGAAATGGCCAAACAAACTAACAAATCTAACAAGCATTATTCCTGAGATTCAAACGAAGGATGTTCTGTAGGCAAGGCAAGTCTTTTACACTGCCATAATAGAATATGTAGCATGTATTTTTCAGAAAAAGTAGAGAAAACATGGTACAACAGCTTCTATGAAATTGCCTGTTGAATGGCAGGGGCTCACCTAGAAGAAAGGAAAATACAGCAGGGAAGCCAGAAAGGAGAACTTGAGCCAACAAAGTATAAATACAGTACTTGAAAGCAGAGCAAGAAAATGTACCATGAGGTACCATGTAAAGTGGGTGGGGGGTGACCACAAGGTGATGTCTTGTATTGTTTAAGGTGTGTGTGTATTTATATACACACATATCTACCAAATAACAAAATGTTTCCATAAGCAAATGCAAAATAATGAAGCATTTTATTTCCTCTGTAATTCTGAACATAGGAATTAGTATCACAAGGGAGATAGTTGAGGTATTTGCTATCTTCTGACTGCAAAGAGATGATATAAATGCTTGGAAAGGGATTTTTAAATTTATTTTACAACAAATTTAAAGAATACATAGAAATTTTTAAAAATGACACATTTTTTGTGACAAATGGCAAATTTATGAGGAATGTTCCTATTAATTACAATTATTTTCATATAATATTAATTCAAATTAAAGCCACCAAATTTAGTTTTGGTCTCAGTTCCACTTCTTTGTCATGGCTCCACATACATTTTAGAATGTAGCCTTAGCATACTATTGTACTAAAGAGAAAGTATGGCCTTTGTGCCCCCCCCCCCATTTCACAAAAATTACATACATTCTACTGAAGACTCTCAGGGAGCAGTTGTTACGTGACGCTAATTTTGCTTATGGAATTTTGTCATGGTCAGCCTTTTGTGCTCTCATATTGTCTGTAGCTGGGAACAGGAAACCACATCTTCTAAGTTATGCTGCCCTAGAGAAAGAAACCTGAAGGACAATTATTAAGTTTTCCTTTCCTGTTTCCGGGTTTCATTCTTTTTCCAGACATAAATTATATCGTGATCTTGTCACAGTTCTCTTTTATATTTATATTTTAAGATATCATTTATAAATTGTATGTAAAGTTTGCTGACTCCATTTTGGACAGGGATACAATCCAAAAAAAATGGATTGTGATCAGATGTTTTCAAAATTTGAGGAGAACATTTCAGATTTTGGTTTGAATAGAAAGTGAATATATTTTGCACAAAGTCAGCTGTGGTAGTATGTCCCAAATAAGGCAGTTTCTGACTTGAAATTTATTTGTTATCCTAACTACACAAGAAACCACTCATTTTGTAAAAGAATTCTGTGGAGGAAGGAGCCTCACTAAATGTTGAAATGCTTTTAACTCTCTTAGGTTAGAACAGATAGCATTTTCATCTATTTAAGTTGCAGCAATTTTAGAGAATTTTGAGATTTAATACCGTATTATATATTTTAATTGCAATAAAGCTGGATTACTGTAAATTGCCTAATGGGTTTGCACTTGAAAATGACATGGAAAGTGCATTTTATGCACAATGTGATAGCTGTAATCTAGGGTAATCTAGGGATCTAGGTATATTGATTAGATTATATAACATCAGGAGATCATCAGTAATGTAATTATCTATTTATTTCTGGAGCAATTTAAGGAGTTGTTCTTGTCATTTAAAATCTGATATAGTTTGTGTATGAAATTTTGAAAGCCTGTGCTATGAAGTACTTAAAGGTTAATTTTTCAAATTTTCAAATTTTAGGCTATTAGGAGATTAATAGTCCCACAATTTTGGCCCTTCCTTCTTGAAGAGGAACCAGTATTTTATGAAATAATATGTAAACTTTTACTACAATCAATTTTATTTATTTATTTTGAAAAATGCTATTTTTATATTTTTAGCCTAGTCTTCTAGTCCAAACCCCTGCTCAGGCAGGAAACCATATACCAGTTTAGACAAATGGCTGTCCAGTCTCTTCTTAAAAACTTCCAGTGTTGCAGCATTCACAACCTCTGGAGGCAGGTTGTTCCACTGATTAATTGTTCTAACTGTCAGGAAATTTCTCCTTAGTTCTAGGTTGCTTCTCTCCTTGATTAGTTTCCATCCATTGCTTCTTGTCCTTCAGGTGCTTTGGAGAATAGCTTGACTCCCTCTTCTTTGTGGCAACCCCTGAGATATTCGAACACTGCTATCATGTTGCCTCTAGTCCTTCTCTTCATTAAATTAGACATACCCAATTCCAGCAACCGTTCTTTATATGTTTTAGTCTCCAGTCCCCTAATCATCTTTGTTGCTCTTTTCTGTACTCTTTCTAGAGTTTCAACATCTTTTTTACATCGTGGTGACCAAAACTGGATGCACTGTTCCAAGTGTGGCCTTACCAAGGCATTATAAAGTGGTATTAACACTTCACATGATCTTGATTCTATCCCTCTGTTAATGCAGCCTAGCACTATGTTGGCTTTTTTGGCAACTGCAGCACACTGCTGGCTCATATGTCATGGTTCCGATAGATGAAACCCATCAAAAGAACTTCAAGGCAAAATTCTTCCTCAAAGAACATTTTATTCAGGAAACAAAGTATCGGCACAACATAGTTGAACCCAAAAACTAAATTCTCTTCCCCTGGATACAAAGTAACAAACTGCAATTCCCAACCCCAACAAGCTGTCATAAATCACATTGTCCAATTAGTCTAATACGTGGGCTTTCTCCCCAGCTCCTCAGCCTGCCAAAACATTATCAGCTCGTCTTTGGGTTCCCACAAAGCAGCGTTATTGTTATGGCTAGCTGAACTCAGCATTCATCCCAACCCCACTTCTACACCTAATCTCTAAATAGAAGAAAAAGCATGTTAAAAGCAAAAAGAGAACATGGCTGCAACTTCATCAGATGTCAGAGCTGGAACATCCAATGTTTACAGCACTGACATCATATTTAAGTGATTGTCCACTAGGACTCCAAGATCCCTCTCACAGTTACTACTGCTGAGCAAGGTAGCACCTATACTGTACCTATGCATTTGGTTTTTCTTGCCTAAATGTAGAACCTTACTTTTTTCATCATTGAATTTTGTTAGATAGTGCCCAATGTTCAAGTCTGTCAAGATCCTCCTGTATCTTAAACCTGTCTTCTGGAGTGTTGGCTAATGCTGCCAACTTGGTGTCATCTGCAAATTTGATGAATTCCCCATCTATCTCCTCATCCAAATCATTGATGAATATGTTGAAGTGTACTGGCCCTAAAACAGAGCCTTGGGTACCCCACTGCATACTTCCTTCCATGTAGATGCAGTTCCATTGAGGACTACATGTTGAATGCAGTTGGTCAGCCAGTTGCATCTTAAACCTATCTTCTGGAGTATTGGCTATTCCTGCCAGCTAGGTGTCGTCTGCAAATTTGATGAGTTTCTCATCTATCTCTTCATTTAAATCATTGATGAAGATGTTGAAGAGCACTGGGCCCAGAACAGAGCTTTGTGCACCCTGTAAATAAACTTTCTGATATACGTTTTATGGACTCTCAAGGAGTACAAACTACATCCCAAAGAGGCTTCCTCAGCTTAAACTATCTTCCTTTATATGTTTCTCCCATATGGTTGTTTTCTCAAATATACAAAGTTTTAATTAAACAAATAAATAATCAAGCTTTAAGGTATTCCAGGAGACCAAAAATATATGATATTTTTGTGATCTGATTTATGGACACCAGATATATTCTGTATTTTTATTTAAAATATACTCTTGGAAGTTTGGCAACTTCCCCAAAGCTTTGCTTGAAGGAAGAACATATGGCAACTTCCTCTATGAATTTAAATTACTCTAATACAGCTAATGTTTATAGAAAGAGGTATCCCTATGCAGCCAAATAGAAACAAAAAGGAACTAAAAACTACACATTCATAATCTGGAAAATTATTGTTCCCTCTCAGGGAATGCTGCATATTTGAAGAGAAAAAACTCAACACATATTTATTCAGGATTCAGTGGCTTTCTGGTTAAGGAAAATGCTTAAATCATGAATTAAATCATATTGTTTTTCTTGATAAAGATTCTCTCAAGAGTTACAGGATAGGATTCATTTGTTTTGATTCTGCCTGCAGTTGGCAGAAAATGCTAAAATGAGTCTTAAAAGAAAAACTTGCATTATCCTGTAAACAGATAGAGAGTATATCTAAAAAAGTTAACAGAAGAATGATTAGCCTAAGTTTCTGGAATCCTTTGGTAAAAAGCTAAGATTCAACACAGGACTGCAATACAGGAAAGATTTCAGCTGGAATCCAATCTATGATTACACTTTGTAGATGTAGAAAGTTAGTTCTGAATGCCAGAGATAAAACCAGAATAAGATGTAAATGAATATTCTTGTACTATGTGTACTGTTTTTTTTAACTGAAAAATTGAGTTTGCATTTGTTTCCTAGCACCAAGTCCTTAATATGTATTTTTTTCAAATTTCAGTATTTTTTCCTGAATATCAAAGGAAGAGTTGTATTAGTTTATAGTAAGCAAATTTAGAAAGAATCTAGTAGCACCTTTTGAAATTATTAATTTTGTTTAAGACATAAGAACTGCAACTTATGAAAGCTTATCCCTTAAATAGAATTGCTAGTCTCAAAATGTGTTTTTATTACACTTCCACATTTTTGTCTTCTCATAAAGAGCTCTTTTGAGGAACTACAAAATAGGGTTTTGTCATGATTCCTTACCACTAAAAAAAGTTTTAATTCATGGCAGTAGTATGCTAGGCTAACACTGCACAACAGTGTTCCTTTAGGAAGTTTAAAAATATAAAAGTGAAACATGCAGCAAATTGTCATAAATGAGAACAGACTGACATAAAAGGAAAAACTCAAATATTGTCATATTAACAGGAACAAATTTACCATCACCATCATGCTCACCACTGCCTCTCAGTAATTATAGTAAACATTCTGCGTATTCAGGAATACTTCTGTTGGAGATCTGCTCTCAAATGGTGAAGTGTCTCAAATGGATTCCAAGAGGTGACAAATTTAGTCATCCAAACATAGTTGCTTTTTCAAATTACCTCAATATCACTCAATAAAAGTTTTGCAATTCTATAGTGAAATCTTTTTAAAGCAGTAACTGGGAATTTGTAATCTTACAGATCTTGCCGTACAAGCATCTCTTATCAAGCTGGCTGGAATTCCTGGAAATGTGTAAGTTCACACCGAGCTAAGAAAAGAATATACATCAGTATCAGTGGGAGGATGTACCGAGATGATCTTTCAAGCAGAGTAAAATGTCAGCTATGTTTTAACTATGGTGTAATATTCTTGCCAAGTGTCATTTCAACAAATATTGTATATTTTAAAAAGCACATGTCATTTTTGTCCTGATGGGTGGAAGATAATTATACTGGTCTTTTCTTAGAGGTCTTTGGTGCTCTCTGAGCTTGCTTGTTTTCTTGCAGACATTTCATTACCCTAGCTAGGTAAAATCATCAGTGCTAGTAAGGAGTGCTGTTTGATGTCAGTTTATATTCTGATGTCTTGCCTGTCTGTGTGGGTGGGGGCAGTCTTAGGGATTCTTTGGTTGGGCTGTTTACTAATGGCTCTTTGGCAGTTTCTTGATTGGGGTATTGCTTACTTGATTGTTAGTCTGCAGTTGACCTTGGAATTAATCTATGCTGATCTGAGTGCTTATTACTGGTGGAGAGGTGCTGGAGTCTTTTTCTCTTTTGGGTTGATTGATTGTCTCTTTTGCATAGTCTATAGACGTTGTTAATGTCTATGTGTCTATTGAGTGCCAGGCTTCTAGAAATTCCCTGGCATTTTGGGATTTGCTCTGGTCTAGTATTGTCACATTTTCCCAGTTGAAACTATGGTTAAATCTGTCTATATGTTATGAAATTAAAGATTTTTCATCATGCTTTTGACTGCCTTTTGACTGATCTTTTCTGTTTGGAGATACAAATCATCCTAGATGGGAAATCTCACTTACAAGCTATGTTTTGTTTATTTTACAGTGTTTATGACCCACCCCAATCCTAACAAAAGCTGGGGAGGTACAATAATGTCAAATGCATGAAAAGTCTAAACATGAAAATTGTAATGGGTATAAAACACATATAAAATAGCATGAGATAAATGAGCAACCAGTATAATTAATCTTAGGTAGAAAATGGACAAAATATCCCCACTACATGGCTGACAACTATAAATACTTCATAGTTTTATGTTATTCATAAAATATCATTTAATATTATACTCATATATTAAGTATGAGATAAAATATTCTAAACTTAATTTTTTGTAAACTGAGTTCCCCAGTTAGCAATAAATACATGACCAGCCTCAAACTGGTCAAGGCCATTAAGTAAATAGGGTTCTGGTGCCCTCCCAATTCCAGTTGGGGGAAAAAGCAAAAGTCCATTGCAGCAAAAAGTTAGCAATCCTAGGATTTAAACCCTGGGAGCTGACATAGACATAACATAGTTGGATTGCTGAATTCTGTAGTTAACATTCTGTGTTGATATGACATGTTCTAATTTGCAGTAAAGCCTGTATTTAGTTATACTGAATCCTTAAAGCTTCTGCTGTTAGCTGGTTACTGAGAGCATATCCATGTAAACTCTTTACTTTGGTTTGAGGATGCCCCAGCAGTCCTTCCCTGAGCACATGTCCATATGTCCCTGCTTATATCTCAAGATTTACTAGAGGCAAAGCAATCCAAAGACAGACTCAAGTGGCCCCCTACTTAAGTGATGTTTTCCATCTTATTGCAGCTTAAATCATTTCGTGAAGTCAAAGTGCGACTTGGTGATATGTGTGTGTAGGAATAGTGATGTCTCCTATTACCTTTGCTACTGTGGTCCTGCAAGCCTTCTTTCTTCCAGTTCCTTAACACTCTGCCCACAAGCACTGGTTTTGTTTAGTTTGGATAATGAAACACCTGCAAGAAAACAAGCAAGCTCAGAGAGCACCAAGAAACCCTCATTTCAACCCTGAGCTACAGATATTCTCCTTTATTGGTACTGTACCCAGCATTGATTCTTGTTTTGTCTGTGCAGGAAATCTGACTGCAGTGTCATTTTACATTAGACAACAGAAAAATGTATATGAGTGGTTGAATGGTTGACCCCTTGCTCTTCATTACCAAGAGGTAATGAGGTTCCTGCTACATATTAGGATTCTATTCAGCCAGGATCCATGTTTAAATTCTCCTGTTATTACATAGCTCCAGACATGGAGTTTTACATACAACCAATATTGCTGAAAGCTATATCAGTTCATGCAGATATCATACCATTTGTGTTAATTTTGCATGGGTGGCTGCAACTAGTTCAATTTGGAGTGTCAACCAATTGACCAGTTGACAATTAAGAAGAAAAAGCAAGCAGAGCTGATTCAACATATCCTTGCCCTAACCTATCAGCATTTATGTGGAAGACAAGGTTGTCACTGTACATATGATTCACATAATGCTCTTTTCAGGAGAAATCCCTGGCTTATTGGTGCTGTATATATTTCTAAAATAGCTTTGTTAAGAAATAATTTTAGAAGATAAACAGAGAATGTATACCAAAGATGGGAATATTCAGCCATTCAGAACTCTGAATAAATTATTCCACTTACAGAAATAAAACTAAGATAGAGAGTAAGAAATTTAATGTCAAGTCTCAGTTTATCCAAAAATATGTATATTAGAGGTTTGCACTATGATGATCAAGGAGATCAATTTCATTTGATGCCTGTCAAACTCTCTATCCAAATGATCCTATTATTATTTAAAAAATAGAAAGCTGATTATGCAAAGCTAATTTCATTCTTACTTACAGCCACAAATTCCATAGCCCTGTATTGTTATTCTGGTAAGCTTCTCATACAGAGGAAAGAGAAGATATTTAAATAAAAGTACATTGTGTATATAAAATAAATGTGCTAAGGATGTAGTTCTGGGCAGCTTGTTAGGAAGAACGAGCTTCTGGAGGGGATGTAATCATTTCTCCTCAGCCAAACATGAGATTCTCTGATCATATATTTTATATTTCTTTTATATCGTATTTCATTTATTTTTAATCAAGGGTGTATGTAAGCTATAGAAATGTACCAATTTAATAATGCACATGTCTAGGGAGGGAAAGCCTAACCCCCAAACCATGGGGCAGCAGGAAAGAAGAGCTTTTGTCTAGCATTTATAATCACCAAGGGTAACAAGAATGAGGGGCATAGAAATATTCTACTATAAATAGTTCTTCTCTTTGGATCCAATGACTTGTATGTCAGGCAACTTCAAAAGAATGTAAGTAATTGTGTACATAACAATGGCACTAGTTCCCTCTGAAAAATGACCATACAGTAAAATATACACATCTGACTTCAGTTTACAACTTTGAAAGTTGGAAGGATAAGAAAGCCAACGCATATACTTGGATAAAGGGTCATCAAATATCCAAAATGAAACTTGTAAGAATTTCCCTGCAAGAGATGCAGAAATTAGAGCAGGAAGACTTCAACTGGGGTGGTAGTGGTGCAAACAATATGACCTGTTCTCCTTCTGAGTCATCGAATAACCCCTCCCACAGCCTTGGACCGTTAAATAACTCTGCTGCATGTGCCCCTCTCAGAGGCAGCAGAAGCTGATCAAAGAAGCAGGAGAAGGAAGAGTAGCAAGCGTGAGCAAAGGGGGGATGGACGAGCCAAGGGGTAAGAGAAAAAAGATAAATTGCTCTGAATAAGCAGCAAAAGCAGAATCCCCCTCCCGTTTTCTTTCAACCCAGAGGAAGAACTGGGGAGGGGCGGGAGCGAGAAACTCTTGGAGGAATTTGTGGCTGCTGAAAACAGCTGTAATGTCAGCCTCAATACAGACAAAAGTTGAAGAACTCATGAATATTCATGTGAAATGTGTACAGTTCTTCAGTTTTGCTATTCAAGAGCGAACCTTTTTAGAGTTCCTTCTACCGGCTTCTGACTGTATTTCCAATCTCACTAACTGGAAGGAAAGTCCTTGTTGAATGGGGACTTTAGTGTGTGTTGCTTCTGAGATGATGAATTTGCTGTCAAGGAGACTTATTATAGCCAGTGGAACAAGCATGGATACCTGCTCTAAGTTTGGATCACATGTAAAGGGTACAGTGAAAATATATTGTATTTGGGAGAACTATTCTGCTTAAAAATCCTTGTTAATAATCTTTGGAGCATGTAAGATGACTGCAAAGAACTGTTTGTCATGCCATGTTGTTATCTGGGATTGAACATGTTGTAATGGAAATATATATGAACATGGACTGATAAGAGAAGGAGGGCAGTATGGTTCTATTAAAGTATGTGCTTTGTGTGTTGAAGTCTCAGGTGTAGTCTTGGTCTTTCTGGTAGAAACAACCTCTGCCTGATATCCTAGACTGCTGATATCATTC
Organism: Vipera berus; assembly: GCF_964194415.1. Taxonomy (NCBI): domain Eukaryota; kingdom Metazoa; phylum Chordata; class Lepidosauria; order Squamata; family Viperidae; genus Vipera; species Vipera berus. The sequence continues at coordinate 45,272,238 of NC_138207.1, forward strand.
TGGACAAATAAGAAAACCTCATCATGTATATGATATGAATATATGTGTAATGTGAATAAAAGAGTAGTATAAGAAAAATGTTGAAAATATTTCTATCCTAAGTTCTGGTTGGGGAAAGTAATATTTTTTGCAGAAAATGAGATGCTGGTGTAAAATATTGCCACTGTTAAAACATGAATTAAGTTGTTGGGCATATATGCAGAGCATGAATTTGTCCCAGGCAACAATCTGTATGGTAGCATTCTGATTTGATAGGCATAAAGTTCCAATAGAAACTTAAGTGACTGGGATGCAAAGATTCACCATAACTTGCATGGTTGATTACAGCATTGTTCATCAAGTCATGATTGGATCAAGATTATCTAGGCATATCTGTGGGGGGAGAGAGTATGTCAATACCATCAAAAAAGGCAGGAGTGATTGACATGATAGAAGCCTTGCCCTTTTTTATAAGCATACAATGTATAGAGTGCACATTAAAAAAAAGGCTTCAGATGCCTGATCATGCCCCGCCAATTTGATGCTGTTGCACCCTGCAGATGCTAATGGGGTGACATATCACAGACTTGTTACTGGATTCTCTGTAGTTGCAAGTACACCTATTTTTTTGGGGGGGGAAGCTTCTTTTTGTGATATCCCAGTTTATAGGCTTCTGTTTCCCCTTTAGCCAGGAAATGCAAAAAAAGAAAAGAAAAAAACCCTCAAAGTTTTCTGTAAGCAAACCTATAGTTGCCTGTGAAATGAGTGTATTGCCACATTGCTCCCACCTCTATAAGCATCTACTTTGGACTTTAAGATGTGTTGACTTCAGCTCAACTCCCAATATATAGACTTCAATTCCCAGAGCTGAAATCTATATATCTCAAATATACTAAGGTTGAGAAACATTGCTTTAGTATGACTACCTCATTGGGAAATGTGAATTCAAAGGGGAAGAATGTTAATACATTTAAGGTGTCAATATATCACCAATTAAATCAACTCTTTCTTTAAAACAGCTGTCCACAAACTGATACCTTCTAGATCAGGGGTGTCAAACTGCGTCATGCTGAAATCGGGGCCATCCCATTGCTGGCAATGGAAAAAAAGTCGCAATACATTGCGACACATCACATGATATGTGAGTTTGACACCCCTGTTCTAGATGTTTTGGGTTCATTCGTAGCCAGTCAATGGCTATATCTCTGGGAATACTAAGCTGAAACCCCAACATGTCTGAAAGATAGCAAGCTAACGAAGGCTACTCTGTATCTGGAAAAAAATCAAATTATGTGAAATCACTTTTATAGATGAACCCAGGAGAGTGTTGCTCAAATGTAAGATATGAACACAGTAACATCCTCACATGTGATCTTCAGCAGTGATATATAAATACCACATTATTATGGGGTTAATATAGGGTTAAGTAGTATGACCTAGCCAACTTTGGCTGATCTCAATATGCCAGACAGAGATAGTACTTGGAAGGGAAATCACTAGGAAATACCAGGGTTGCAGATTACAATGAAAAGTTGAAAAAATATCCTGAAAGAAGGCAGAATCAAACACATTGTACAGTTGCCAAGAAAACTACATAGATGTGTCCATGAGATCACCAGGAATCAAGTTTGATTCAAAGGAGAATTTACTTGTTTATATGTACAGTGGTTGTGGCTAATACATATTTAAATTGTAGCCTCTGTCCCTGGATTTGTCTATTTCCTTTTAAAGCTTTCTGAATTGATAGACATCACTGTCTCATGTTAGATTATTTTAGAGATCTCATGATTCTGTTTTAGATTAAAATTATTTCTTTCTCTTTCTTTCATCTATCTATCTATCTATCTATCTATCTATCTATCTATCTATCTATCTATCTATCTATCTATCTTTTACACTGTCCATCTTACAGTGATTCTGGATGGTTTTCAAATAAATGTCAACCATATATGCCAGATGGAAGGCTCTTAGATAATAATCCATTTCACTGCACTTTTAACATTTGGTAAGCCATTCTTGCTGCATTTGTGGTTCCCCTGTTTATTCTACTAAGTACAGTCCTCCCAGAGTTACCTTAAGAATTGTTGTTTCTCTGGTGTTGCTGTATATTATCTCCAAAAATTATTGTATGGATGATGGAGTAATGTAAGAAGTTTGAAAAGCCAGTGAGGCTTGGTAGAAGATACCATAAATTAGTTGGATCTTCTTGTTTTGCTTCAACTGGATTGAAAACCTTACTTATCATAATTGCCCACACAACATCAAATAACAGTCTGTAACAGTAATAGACTGACATCCTGACAGGTCAATAGTAGTGATACCTTAAGAACAAAACAGGACAAGTCAATGGATACAAGTTGTGAAATTGAAAAAAGGAATGGCAGCTCCTTGGTTTAGTTTAAAGAACAAGCATACCATTGCATTGTTATAGAGTAGAAAGGGAATGTGATAAACACTATTTGCCCTAATTCATTATTAGGCTTCTATCTGCTTATTGTCATGTAGTACATCTTTTGCCCACTTTATGTATTAAACTACTAGGAGAAGGAGGGTTATTGTCTACTTGGCCTGTGCTTTGAAAGACCAGTTTTTAAAGCCCTACATTCAGACTTGAATCCTGACAGATGGCCTGGAGATCAAAAACAAGATACCAGCATGATATCTACGGTTTATCTAGAATTGGATTCTTTTCTTATACAATGTACCATATACATGGTAATTTATAAATAAACATAAAAGCTGAATAACTGGTTTGATTCATCTGTCTTCTATTACTTGTTAGATAATGAGATCTGTAATGTTCCCCATAATTTTATTTCACACAAAAATTAAACTCTGTAATTCTTCACAAATTTGGGATGAACAGTAGTATATATTATATAGTAGGGATGTATGAATTATTTGGCAACAGTTCCCCAACTGGAAGGGTTTTCTGTATAAGCAAATGGCCTGAAAAGACCCATAGAGTGACTATTCTAAACCTTTATGAGATCATGACCTCTTCACAGCTTCAAGAACAGGGCTTACCTTGCAGCATTGCTGTGATTAAAATCCTCTCCAGCTTATTTCCCTAGCCCTACTACATAGTAGCAGTACAGTACAGATGGAATGCCTGGTGCCTACATATTGGCAACCATGAGCAGATAACATATAAAGGTGATGGATACCCTAGACTACATAGGCACAGCACGGCCATGCCACTTTAAGCAAACTGTATCTATCCTCTGTACAACTTCTTGCTTTGCTCCTGGCAGGGGCAAGTCCCTCCCGCTCTGTTCTTTGCTGTTCATTTCTACGCAATAGTACCGCAGGCAGCTTGGCATTTTTTTTTCCTGGCCATTCTTAAAATCCCCTTGGTGCTAGCCAAGATGGCTGTTTGATTTCTTAGCTTGACTAGTTATATCTCAGCTACTCTTCTTTGAAAATGTACCAGGCTATTGGCAGGAACTGTTGTACCTATTCTCACACTGAAAGTATATGCTGACATATTCCATGCTTGCTACAATCTTATTCATTGATCAGAGAAAGAATAGCGACTCAAGTGAACAATATGCAAAATGCCTTTTTCTTGTTCTTGTTTCTCAGTGCTCTTGGGCAGTTCCTGACTGACTCACTGACCCAGCTGTTACTCAATCAGCCCTACTTGGCTAAAGTAGCTTATCTCAGCACTAAATACCACTGATAGCTAGACCAATATTTTTGAATTTTACTTACTATTCAAATTGTATGCTTTGCTATTTCCTTAATTATCCTACACTATTTTTTAATTACCTTTGCGGAGGGAAGTTAACTTGGATTTCTTTGCAGATTTTTTAAAAGGGCTGTGTGGATAATTACACTGATTGTAGTTACCCAGGTGTGCCTGAAGTGAGTGGGAGCAAGCTAAATGGCCCTCCTCCCTGACAGCCAAGTATCTCTTAGTCTGAATTCTTTCCTTTTCTACAATAAATCTGAAAGGGAATAGTGGCAGGCTATGTTGTTGTTTTAATTCTGCACTTCTGACCTATCTTGCAAGGATCCTGGATAACAGACAAAGAGGTACAAGAACAGTCTCTTATATTGCAAGTACAGATATCCTATAATAAATAATATGCCATGTGGCATTTTTCCTGGGTTTTTTCAAGCTGTTTTCTACTAAAATATTTGGGAGACAGTATTTATTCCAGGTATCAGTTTAAGAGTGTTGTATTTCTGTTTGATTTTTTCAAAAAATTTATGCTTCATTACATGTTTGTGGCTGATACATTAATAGAGAGCATAAAACTTTATCACAGAGAAACACAACTGAATTCCAAATACTAAATGATTGGCAAAGCATTTCCTTAATTACCTTTATCTGACTACAGAAATATTATACAGTTACATGTACAGTATTTTTATAGAATAATATACTAGCCAAATCAAACAACAGTCAGATTATCTGCATCAGATCTTAAAAAGAACTGGGATTGATTGGAAACTGGAAGATGCTAAAAATGCATTGATGTTCACTGCAGCTGTTATATGAGGAAGGTACATTGTTGATAATGTTCCTAGTCCTGTTCCTGGATTCAAGGGACTCATAGTCACTCTTTCCTTGATCACCTTCTAGTTGGACTATTGCAGTGTACTCTGGGGCTGCCCTTGAAGAGTATCTGGCTGGTGCAAAATGCAAAAGCGTGAGCATTGGCAAAACACATATCTCTGCTTCTTGAGCTACACTGGGTGTTTTTTTCCAGGTCCAATTCAAGGTATATTAGTGTTCACCTTTAAAGCCCTTCATGGGAATGGGTTATCTGAGGGACTGCCTCTCTCTGGTTTCATTTGCCTATCTCACAAATCTAGCAGAGAGGGCATGGTATGAGTGCCAGGGAGCTATATTTGGTGGGTTCTAAGCAGCAGGCCTTTTCTGCTGTGGTGCCTCTGCTGGGGATCTTCTCATCCAAGGTGAGGTCAGCCTCATCTCTTTTGAGTTTCCAAAGGTGCTTTAAGACCTGATTATGCCAGTAGGCCTGGGGCCCCAGAGGGAGAGTGAACTAGTGAGGTAGCTCCATTGTTATCTGTTGTTTATTTGTTGTTGCTCTGTTTTTAAAGTCTTTATTGTTTTCATGTTTTTCATGATTGTGTAAGGTATTTTTGGCTTGTTTAGCTTTGCTGTATGCTGTCCACAGTCACTGTTTGGTGAGATGGGGGGAGCTATATAAATTGGATAAATTTATAAGGATAAGCTTCCTTATCCTGTGAACATCAACATAAAGGAACATGCAGTGAAGCAGTTTATGACAGATTACCACTTAGTAGCTCAGCATTTTGCGGCTATTGTAGTAGAGGACTATGGAGATAATCTTAAAGGTATTGTGCAACAGCCATCATTGAAAACATCAGCTTAGTGCAGAAAGATAAGAGATGACAAGGAAGAAACTGAAGCTTGATTGCATAAGAGGGAAGGAGAAAGAAACCTGACAGGCTTTGAAGATTCCATTATTTCACCTTAAAACAATAAAGGTATAATTCCAGTAGTTTTTGTTTTGTCTATTCCCTGACCTGGTCTACCTGAAAAGCCTGACACAAAGCTCCTCTCCCAGAAGTACTCTGAGTCTTCACAGTCAAATCCCACCTTCTACTTTTAGGTATTAGTTTGATAATTCCTGCTGCCACTACGTATCTTCTAAGAGATATTTTATTTGGCACCCCTCCTAACTCTGATATGTAAAATGTGTGTACAGAACTGCATGCCTCATTATATATGTCAACAGGCAACTTCTTCAAAGCAAAAATATCTAAAAGAAAGCCCGATAGTTCAGACTACAAGACGATAGTGTGGCAATGGTGTGCTATAAAGAGAGCCCTTTTTTTAGACATTTCCATGAAGGGACTGGGAAAAGAATTACCAACATTACTGTCAGCCCTATAAAGTAGATCAAACTAAGAAACCAAAACCATGCAGGCCTAAAGCTACTTAAAACAATTATAACAAATCTGAATGTGTTTCCCTTGCTCCCTCTTTTATCTTCATATGAATTAAGGGGAAGGACTGACTGAGGCATTTTTATAAACCATTTTCTTGCCTTGGAATCAAGACTCATTTATCTGTTTGTTGCCTTAGTAACAAATATTCCCTCTGTCCTTCAAGACCATCCTCTATGCTCATTGCAACTATAGTTCACCAAAAGATTCTATACAAGATTTTATATCTTATGAATGCAGTCTGAAGAATACCGGTATATAAAAGCTATATTTACACCCGATTCTCTGACTTGTATAGAGCGCAAGATACAGTTAGATTTAGCTCACTACACACAGATATAAAAACTTAGATAAAACATCAGGCTGGGATTTTGCACTATTTTTTCAAAAACAGCAATTACTTAAAGCTATATGATTCTGTGTTATAATTCCCTGATATTCTCAGCATCTTGGGAACTCCACATAGTTTCTCAAAACTATTATAGAGAGAGAAAAACTCATTCTTTGCCAGTCTGTCAATATGGATTTCTGGAGTTTCTGTGTGAGTTTCTAGGGAGACTAAAAAAACAATGAAAGAAAATACAGACATAAACAATTAAAAGATAGTGAGTCAGTTGTCAGCTTACCTCAAAGGCAACTTAGTTCAGTTAGATAGAGATCTGGGAAGAATCATTCAAATTGCTTAGAGATTCTGACTTAAGTAACTGAGTATAAATAAGGCTGGAAATTCTTATTACCATTTCCAAGATGCTTTATTTATGTCTGATTGATGTTACAATTGCCTTATTGAAAAGTGTAGTTCTTGCTCCCTTGACCTTACCCACGGGGACTTGAACACTTTGTTTTTAAACAGCTCTACAGGTAGTCCTTGACTTACAAACCCTTGCTTAATGACCATTCCAAGTTATGACAGACTTGAAAAAGTTACTTATGACTTGTCTTCAAAGTTATGACTTCCTCACCACCCACAACCCACCGCCACCCACCACCACCACCCGTGGTCACATAATTGCATTTCGGGTGCCTGGCAATTGCTTTGCATTTAGAACCAGTTACAGCATACTATGGTGACAAGATCACATTTTGTGACTTTTTTGCCACTTTCCAGCAAAAAATGCTCATTGGATATGCTAGATTTGGACTTACAACCATGTGTCTCACTTAATGACCACATGATTCACTTAAGAGTTATGGTGACTTGCTTAATGACCATTGTAAAAAAAAGTCATGAAATTGAGTACAGTCACATGGTGACCTGACTTACAACCAAAATTACAGGCTCAATTGTAGTTGTAAGCTGGGGACTACCTATGCCTTTTTCATATCCAGCAGAAGGAAGAGCTGGGTTCAATCAGATTCTGAGGCTGTAGAGGACAGATAGTTCTCATTTGGGGGTATGTGGAGTATAAATCTGAAATTAGTTGTTGGTAATTTAGCAAGCTGGCTTCATTCATAATAACTTGTCTTCTTGAAGTCATCTAGCAGCCACTCTCTCCTTTGGTTAATTTAATTTAATTTAATTTAATTTAATATCTGGTTAATTAAATTAGAAAGGATGTTATCTGTCCAGAGCAAGGATTAGGGATGTGACAAAACAACTTCTTAACTTATTTGACAGTTATTCTTTTGTGCTATAAATATAAATATATAAATATATCGCTACAAACTTTGCAGATTTAGGAAGGAAGCTCATGACCATAGCAGCTCAAGTGATGCACTCATCTATACTTCCAGTCTATAAAAAAGACTGGAAATGGAAATAGACAGACAATATAAATGATATGGACTATTTGGACAGCATTGAGAGATTTGTTTGTTGGAAATAAGTTCTGGGGTATCCTAATAATATGAAAATGAGTTGCACCTAGCAAGGATTAATAAAAAAAATATTCCTGGCTGTCCTTGACTAATTTTCAAAATATGAGAAATAAATGAGATTAGCTCAAGCTATTAGAACGGAAAGGCAAATATGTTTTAATATGTATCTTGATGGGATGATTCCTATGTCAGAATAGAGCAATTGAAAGATATTATTTGTTAAAAAGGAACAAAAGCAATAGAAAAGAGGAATTGCAATGTGTATGTTTTTAAAAAAAATCAGTTCCACTCAGAAATTCTAAAGAGTGAATTGGCAAGATCAACTGTGTTAAAATAAGTATAAAAGCAAATAGAAGCAATATGTTTTTGGCAGTTAGAATTGCTCTCTCAGCCAAAGAGATGATGTGGATGATGCCTTCCCAAAGCAAACTGCATGTCTTTCAAAGAGGCATAAGATCAGAGTGATGAATGAAGTAAGAGTTCAATTTCTCTAACATTTACTGAGAGGCAAATTCTGCTAAGCATGGGCCTCCTAGGATGTTCCTGATTTGTCTCGCTGACAAGTTTTCATCTTTGAGAAGTGAAGAAAGATACATGAGGGTCAGGTATCTTAATTTGATACTAATAGACAAGATTAAATTGAGGATGTAAAAGTAGCAGGAAGCCTTGACACACTCAAATACGGTATATATGGGGAGGTACCCTTCTTAAAGTTGTTAGGGGCAGTGCCATTCAGCACATATCAACCATGCTTGTTGTCTTAGCAGAGAGTGAAGGCATGTATAATGTCACGGTTTGCTGTTCTGGAAGGAAGTGGTTCTGTGTAATTGAGAATAGAACTACAGTATCAGATTATGGCTGCTGAATTCAAATGACCACCTAGTTACAAAAAATTATAATCACACGCTGATGTCCATCTGAATTTTTGCTACTTAAATGTAACAGCTTCTTAAACTGAGAAGCTTACTTGATTGCATAGATATTATGGATTTCTCAAACTTCAGGAAAGAAGGTGGCCATAAATTTACAAATAGAGAAAATATCAGAAAAACAGGCTGCCACCTCCCCAATTCATACAATAGGATTTTCATGCGCATGGAGTTGAACATGTGTGCAGTATTTGTATCCATAATGGGCAAAAGTGCAATGGATCTGGGTGTGCACCTTGCCAAACCTCTTGGTGGGTTCTTAAAAGGGCTGTGTCTGTTGCCCCTTTACACTTTCTGAATTGAAATGCATAGTTTTATGATCTTATGTGGCTATTATGCAAGCCCAGGGAAAAAATCTGACTCCTTAAAGAGCTCCTAATAGATATAGTGAAATAGCTCATGCCTACTTTTCCAAATTCAGGTCCAAACATACCTTTAATGTTAACAGGTCTCTCTGTAGAAACTTGTGATATCATCAGGATAACAGGTGTGTGGCTAAGTTGGTGCAGATGATCAAAAGTGTGTGGACCAATTGATGCAACATAATTAAATCCTCATTGGGAAGAAAAAAAGTTATCTGTTATTACTGCTTGTGCTTTGGATCACAGAAAATATTTACAGTATTTATCTTTTACATCCCATAGATCTGGGTGAAATTATTTTTTTATTCTAAAAATAATTTGAAATTCTATGATTGTTTACATTTGTTTTTACCAGCATTGTCCTTTCATTTAAAACAGGTCTTTCCAGTAATAAACTTTAAAATGTTTTTTAAACTTAACCCAATTTAACATCATGAACTAATTTGATTATTTCCTATTTACTGATTCTACCCTAAGTTTCCTTTGCATTCCCTAGGTTTTCTGGCAGCTAAACTAAAAGCTAAACCCAAAGCTTCTAAATTAAAATATAGTACTGTATATTGAAATTTCAATATTGTATATTAATAAGAACCAACACATTGTTAAAGGACATTATATGGAGACAGTTGGAGGTTGCATGAATGGAAGAGAGTAAACGGAGATCACCGTCTAGTGCAGACATGCTGATTATTTCCAACCTTTTGTACTCTAGAGGTTCAACAGCTGCAGCTGATTATAGCAAATCCCATTTTCTCACCAGACATAAATGCAATTACATAAGCTTGCTACGTAGGCAGCATCTTAATCTCCCTCATGCCCCTATTAAGTTAAAGGATGCTTGGTCAGCATATGCGTGCCTGATTTAGAAATAACATTCCTGTCTTAAAGAAGACCCAAGAGCACTTTCTTGAAGAAATCAATTTAAAAAAAAATATTTCTTGTAGGAAAAGGCAATGCATGGCTCATTTAAAAAAAGTTTTTTTAAAAAAATGTTCATGGCCCTTTAAATCTTGCATGAAGCCCAGAAAAAAGATAAATTGATTCATCTGTTCTTGGCAGACCCAGAAATGCCTTTTGCACTGATGTTCAAGTTAATTTGCTTTGGCTAAAGCTAGCTTGTCAAGAAGGCCAATCTTCATGCTAAATGGATTACAGTACTTATAGCAATTTTAAACTACCATAGCAGATTGCAAAGTATCCTGTTTTTGTATTTATTGCCCTGTACACCGCCCTGAGTCCTTCGGGAGAAGGGCGGTATAAAAATATAAATAAATAAATAAATAAATAAATAAATAAATAAATAAATAAATAAATAAATAATAGTAGAGTTGGAAAGGACCTTTGAGGTTTTCTAGTCCAACCCCCTGCTCAGGCAGAAAACCCTATACCAGGGGTGTCAAACTACCGGCTCGCAGGCTAGATGCGTCACACAGAAGCCGCACCCACCCCAGCTCCGGCAAGGGGGAAAAAGTTGTGACACGTTGCAACACGTCACGTGACGCGGCGAGTTTGAAATCCCTGCCCTATACCATTTTGGACAAATGGTTGTCCAGTTTCTTCTTAAAAACTTCCAGTGTTGGAGCATTCACAACTTCTGGAGGCAGGTTGTTCCACTGATTAATACCAAGCATGCTGTGCCAAGGTGTGATGCTCATCCTTTTGCAAACATGTTGAAATAATTGAAATAGAGGGAAAGGATATTCTCCCTTCATAGTGTGCTATAGTACTGACCTTCCTCGAGGAGTGGCAGTATTTCTCTGTTAAATATATTTTTAATATAATGTGGCTTTCAGAAACTCTCCCAGGACTATTCCCCATTTGCTTTATTTGATCCTGGCTGGCTCAGTGGGTTAGGACGCTGAGCTTGTCGATCAGAAGGTCGGCAGTTTGGCGGGTTGAATCCCGAGGGCCGCATAACAGAGTGAGCGCCTGTTACTCGTCCCAGATTCTGCCAACCTAGCAGTTCAAAAGCATGTAAAAATGCAAGTAGAAAAATAGGGACCACTACGGTGGGAAGGTAACAGCGTTCCGTGCGCCTTTGGCGTCTAGTCATGCCGGCCACATGACCACGGAGACATCCTTGGACAAGCGCTGGCTCTTCGGCTTTGAAACAGAGATGAGCACTGGCCCCTAGAGTTGGAAAAGACTAGCACACATGTGCGGGGGAACCTTTACCTTTACCTTTAATGCAGTATTACAGTATTATCTCTTGGAAAACTATCTAATCTGGCAGGGTTTTCCCCCCCCCTCTGTCAATATGATCATAGTGACAAAAGCAATTTCAGGAAAAAGGGGAAAAACTGGTGTAAAATTATGTAAACTTCCCATATTAACAACTTTATGATTTACTGCCAAGCATTAAAATAGATTGATATAGGAAAAACAGTAGCAGAAAGAGTGTAGGATAATGACTCAGATAATAATTTCAGGAGATGTTTGTCCACTGATGTGGAAAGTGTTATATGTTAAGGCTCTCATTCCTGTGCTAGCGCTTGGTTTCATTTCCACAGGTACTTTGAGTACAATGTCATGAGGAATCTTGGAGTAAGATCTTTGCATGGGGAATGAAATTAAAGGAGTGAAGGACTTGCGAGATGGTGGCGGGCAAGGGGGTATGGTATATTCACCCTCCAGAAGACACCAAAATGAGAGGATGGAAGATGAAGTAAGGATTATTGTTTGGATTTAGTTTGCCTTGTTTCCAGAGCTGCAGTAGACAATGTAGTAAGTAGAGGACAATAGTTATAAAAGTGAAAAATTGTGATGTCTCCCTGTGCACACACAGCCCAATGAAATGGTGATATTGGGCACTGCCTGCTACATTGCAATATATGTTCCAAATATTTCTAAAATGATGAGTGTTCAGGGGTGCCAGGGCTGCTCTGTAAGTTTTAGTTCTAATCTACAAGGAAGGCAGGAGGTTTGGAAAAGCTGACGTACTCCTGTGTTTCACTGAAAATGAGAACGTGAGCTGGCCATTATTATTCAGCTCTGGAACATTGCTGAAGGCAAGGATTTCATGGTTTCTGTTTTGGGGATTGACTGCCCACATGAATCAGCTTGGAATCCTTACAGAGACTAGAATGTTACCTTATTGGTCTAGTGTGGAAAAGTCCAAAAAAGGGAGTACTATGAGCTTTCTACTGTTATATAATCAAAGCAGAGAATTATGCTGGGTGATTAAAAATGCCCTATTCTAACAGGCTGTACATGCTGTGATTGATTGCCAGGCTCATTACAGAACAGTTGAGAATATACTGAAATCTGATTATTTTTCTTTATATTTTATTTAGATATAGAAACTTCCACAGTGTACTGTCCTGTAACAAAATGCTGAGGAAGAATTACCCTAATAGACAACTATAGCACAGCTAATTTATGGCTAGTTTATGATTTTCCAGGGAAGCAAACACAATGAGATAAAATTCATGAAGCTGTGGCAGCCAGGAAAGAATCTAAATATTATTCTCAATTTGAAAAATAATGGTCTTCAGAAGATAAACATATTTTTGTCCACCCATGATTTTTCACAGCGTTTAGGTCATAAAACCAATTTAGTATATAGAATGGTACATTGGAGTATGCATGGCTTTCTGTCATGCAATATAGTATTTGATTATGTATTTTTTCAATTTCAACACCTGAAGGAACAGCAAGCATATTCAACCACTGCATTTTATAGTATATAATAAACCTAGGTAAACAGACTTTGGTTTAATAGATTTTGAATACAAATTTGAACAGGCACAAGTTGCTTCCATTCAGCAATATAAAATAACAGACCTGTCCATTATTTGGGCAGTTTGGATAGTGGTTGCTGCTTCTCCTAAAATGAATGTGCTTCTGGGCACACTTTATGTTTCAATTCCAGATGGAGGGAAGGCATCAGGGAGATCAGGGAGATGGATAAGTAGCATAATGGGTTGGTGGGTACTGACTCACGGAAGAGTGCTGGGAAGATTGAGAAGGCAGGCAAGCAGGCAGCAGCTGAAGATGTCGGAAAGAGGAGGGGATATGCAGGCAGATATGTTTTGGGGCAGCAATGGTCATTTCTTTTTCTCATTCTGGGTCCTGCCCTGATCTTGCTGACCCAGAGCAGTTGGAGGGGAAAAAAGGGTCCTTCAGGAATCTCTAAGCCTGGCAGTAACAGGGTAGCCCCTAGTATGTGCTTGTAGTCAGTTTTGGGGGAACCATGCTCAATTCCTTCAGAATTTGAGTTACAGGCAATACTTATCCCCTCAATTGTCCATTAAATTAAGATTTCATAGTACTGTTGCTACAAGTGGACAAATAGTCCTTTACTGTGTTGTTATCATTCACAGTACATATCAATATCCTGCACTATTTATCCCTTCAGTGCTTATCTCCTAAATCAGTGATGAAGGCAATAACAAATAACTTCTGAAAAATGTTATCAGCAAAACTGCATGACTTGTCCACGTAGTCACCAAGAGGCACAGACACTCACAAATCAGTGAAACTTGTGATCCCCAGTGCAAGCCTGACCATTTATTAATTCATATTTGTTAAATGTAGTTTAAAATAGATTACTCCAGTGGTTGGTCAGTTCCTAGTTCATTCACCAGATTGGCCAAAGCAGTATCCATCCTGTAACTATACTGAAAGTTATTTATAATAGATCAAGATAATCTGTTTTCTCCAGAATAGTCTGCAGTTGAGAACTCTTTGTGTAATTCTTTTTAAGGTTTGTTTTGGTTGTACTGTATTTGGTTGAGTGGTCAAAGACTTTTTGATGAAGTTGTGTTGGTATCCATTTTGTTGGAATGTTTTGAATAGAAGCTCCATTTCCTTTTTCTGCTGTTCTGGGTTACTACAGTGTGTTTGGGCTCATTTAAATGTCCCAACCCAGCTTCTCTTGTGAGAGGTTGGTTTGTTGCTTTGGTAGTGGAGTACCAAAATATGGTTAGTATGGGTGGTTTTTCTGTAGACTTGCATTTCTAGTTTGCCATTGTGGTCTCTGCTGATCAGGATGCGCTGCAAGGGTAGCGAGTTGTTGTTTCCTTCTTCTCTAGTAAAATGGATTCTTTTAAAAATGTTATTGATGGTTCTGTGGGTGTTCTCAATTGGTCATTTTTTATTATGGTGAAAGTGTTGTCTAAAAAAAATTACAATGCCATACATCAAAAATATATCAGAAACCACAAATGGACTACTACAACCGCATGGAATCAGTATAGTACACAAGTCAACTAAAGCCCTTCAAAACATCCTAATCAAACCAAAAGACACAGCAACCCCCCCTCCCAAAAACAAGAGTCATCTACATCATACAGTGTAAGAACTGCAACAACCACTATGTAGGACAAAAAGGCAGAAAACTGGTAGAACGCATCCATGAACAGCAACTGGAAGTCAAAAGGCATGGCGAAAATACTTTAATTTCACAACATACAGACAGATTTAACCATAGCTTCAACTGGGAAAATGTAACAATCCTAGACCAGGCCAAATCCAAAAATGCCAGGAAATTTCTAGAAGCCTGGCACTCTGACAAAATCAGCCATCAATAGACACATAGACATTAACAACATCTGTAGACACTGCAAAAGAGACAACCAACCAGCCCAAAGGAGCAAAAAACTCCAGCACCTCTCCACCAGTAATCAGCACTCAGATCAGCATAAAAAGTAAAGGTAAAGTTTCCCCCACACATGGGTGCTAGTCGTTTCCAACTCTAGGGGCCGGTGCTCATCTCCGTTTCAAAGCCGAAGAGCCAGTGCTTGTCCGAGGACATCTCCGTGGTCATGTGGCCGGCATGACTAGATACCAAAGGCACATAGAATGTTGTTACCTTCCCACTGCAGTGGTCCCTATTTTTCTATTTGCATTTTTACGTGCTTTCGAACTGTTGGGTTGGCAGAAGCTGGGACAAGTAACAGGCGCTCACTCTGTTACGTGGCCCTCAGGATTTGACCCGCTGTCTCTTCAGCATAGATTAACTCTAAGGTCAACTTCAGACCATCAATCAAGTAACCAATACCCCAATCAAGAAACTGCCAAAGAGCCACTAGTAAACAGCCCAACCAAAGAATCCCTAAGACCGCCCCCACCAACACAGACAGGCAAGACACCAGAATATAAACTGACATCAAGCAGCACTCCTTACTAGCACTGATGATGTTACCTAATTAGAGTAATGAAATGTCTGCAAGAAAACAAGCAAGCTCAGAGAGCACCAAAGACCCCTCAATCAAGTAATAGTAATTTCACTATAGCTGAAAATGTTGCTCAAAATTGGTAAGCTTCTGATCTCTGGTTCAAAATGTTATCAGTCCACCTGCTGTACATGCACAAAATTGAAGCTTTATATAAGGACTCATTAAAAAAGAAGGAAAATCTTCCAACTTCATGAATTTGGCAACACGTTCCCAAGATTTGTTTTCCTTTCCACTCCTGAGCTGCTATGTTGGGGTATTTGCACAGTTGTATAACAACTTTCATCTTCTGCCCTACAATAGACTCTTGTCCTAATTTTTAATTCCTTCTTTTTTAAAAACAAAACCCAGATCTCTTGTTCTTTATTGCTTGGAATAAAATATAAGCAAGATGGTACACAAAGAGAATATTCATAATAAGCAGCCTAAAGTAAGTTCTTATGATCCTATGAAAGTTCGTGGTAGATGGTAAACTTTAGGAGACCACTTATAAGCCTCAGGAGACAAATACATAGAAAAGATTTAGGTAAGGGGGCATTCCTGCCAGCGTGTAGCCAATCAAAGGGGTTGCATAGATAAAAGTATACTAGGCAAACTGGACTTCAACACCAGGCTGTTAGAAGCTGAAAAATGTGGAGCAGCAAAGTACAGACAGAGTTCAAATTCATGTTAGGTATGGGATGAATAGAAGACTGCTCTCCAGAAATGGTTGGTGGCTGATACAGGTAGTCCTCGGCTTATGACCATAATTGAGCCCAACATTTCTGTTGCTAGGCAAGACATTTGCTAAGTGAGTTTTGCCACAGTTTTTAAGTTTATACTGCAGTTGAAAAGTTAATAACCTGGTTGTTAAATGATTCTGGCTTCTCCATTAACTTTGCCTGTCAGAAGGTGATCACATGACCCTGGGACACAGCAATGGTCATAAATATGAATCAGTTGCCAAACATCTGAATTTTGATCACATGCTCATGGGGATGCTTGGAAAGGTCATAACTGTGAAAAACGGTCATAAGTCATTTTTTCGGTGTTGTTGTAACTTTGAACAGTCACTAAACAAACTGTTGTAAGTCAAGGACCTATACTTGCAACGGGCAAACTAGCATGAGGTATGCCCAAAACCACCATTTGACTTTGTGGAATAATTTATTCCATTTGGATATTAATTTTACATTTTAAGCAATTATTTAGCATTCATTAGAAGCAAATAGGTACATGAGATAGTTTCTGTATTGTTTCTATAGTTAGATTTGAAGAGGAAGTTGGTTAACGAGCTAAAGGAACCTCTGGTTTGACATTTAGCAGGTATGACTTAGTGATTCTAGCCAATTTGAAAATGTTGCCATTTTAAAATTTATTTGTAACCAATTACATTTATATCATGTATGTCCTTGTTGCTTAATTATAAGTATACCCTGTTTTCTGTGCATCAGGGTGTTGCCCATGGAATATGGCTCAACATGTCCATGTGGGCTTGACCTGGCTTTGCAAACCTTGTAACAAACCTTTAGAGACTGAAGAACTCCAATGTCCTCCCTGAGTAGGCAAAATGAACCTCATCTAGAGATAGGAGAAAAAAGTTCAAATTGCAAGTGGGATGGAACAGGACTTTCCTCTTTTTATCCAATAGCTTGCAATAAATTATTCCAATGGCCTATTTTCTATGAAGATGGTACTTTTGTTCAGAAAAAAAAAACTTGCAGATAGTGACGTTGGTGAATTGTCTGAAATAGTTATTGTTAACTGATACTTTTGGTTTGGAATTTATTTAGCAAATTTATATAGCTACCCATCTCACTGAATGTGACTCTGGCATACAGCTAACAACAACAATTACAACAAAATTTTTATTTATTATTTTATCTTATTTTATTTATTAAATTTATTTGCCACCCATCTTTCTGAAGTGACCCTGGGCAGTTTACAGCATTAAAAGTGTTTAAATCATAAAAGATAAATATTTCTAAAACAATAAAAAAACCTTTTATAAAAATATAGTTGCCATTTATAACTAAAAATAAATAAAAATATGAAAATCAGGATTGCAGGAGAATGACAGCATGTAAATACAGTACAGACATCCTTCAGGTCCCCATTGGACCTCCAAGTTGTAAGGGCTTTCTAGAAGGCTAGCAAGGTTGGGGCTACCTCATCTCAGGGAGAATGATGTTCCAGAGGGTAGGACCCATAGCCAAAAAAACCCAGCCAAAAAACCCATATCTTTAGTAGCATCAGCATCAGATAGAATTCCTTAGCAGGTGGGACCTGTAACATGCTCCTGCCTGCTAGACCTGAAGGGATAGGTAGATGCCATCCTTCAAGCCTGGAAAACATGCCTTACAAGCTGTAAAAGTTAACACTTGATAACTGTCCATACAGACACACAGAGTTATATGGTATTATATTGAACAGAATTATATGGGCCACACCAAATGAGATTTTTCTGTACATGGGATCCTGATGTTTCCTCAGTTGTAAGTATTGGCTGCCATATAACTTCATTTTTTTTAAATACGTTTTTCATAAACTTCCAATACATTATCAAAGAAGGCTTTGGGGAGTTTTGTACCATTTCTTTTGCATTGGGTATCTAATAAATTAAGGATTTCCCCATTAATTTAAAAGAGTTACAAAGAATATTAATTTGTTTGCATGCATGCAATACGATGCGCAGCAGGGGAGACAACGAAGTAGGTGAAGGGTCAGAGAAGAAAGCAGTATATGGTTGCTTCATTGTATGAACTTAGACTCAGTCAGAAGCAATTTCTAACTTTTTTCAGGCCAAGAGCGAACCTTTGAGTGATATGTTGGGGCCATACTTTAGAACTGACTGGATCTAAGTGAAAAACTGGGTAGTTAATATAGTTAATGTTATAACTATATTAAGTATAACCTGTACACTTAATTATTTTCCTGTTCTTTTTCTTATCTACCAGAATGTTGTAATCTGTCAGAAATGCTCTGAAGTTAAAGGTTGAGGAGCACAAGGTATATACTATTGCTCTGGATGTTAAGATAAAAGCTTCAGAGTGAGCTTTTTAAAACAGGAAAATTGAATCATAAAACAAGCGGTATCATTCATATATGCTGAGGCAATTCTAAGTATACTAGAAAACAAGGGGAAAAGGATAGGTTTGCTTCAGTCTATAGATCTTTGAAGATTGGAAGCTAGAATTTCAGGAGCAAAGAAATGGATAGGATGTATTTAGATAAAAGAATTGAGACATAAAGGGACAAATAAATAATAAATAAAGATAAAAATTCGTAGTGACCCATGAACTAACTGAAACCAATTGAAAGATTTTTGGAAGAAGCTTACATGATCTGTGCAAAAAAGAAATATTACTATATTGGTGGTAAAAAGCCAGACACATCTAAGAGTCACAGGGAGAGACAAAGATTAGATGAAAAAAGATTTCAATAATCTGTCTAGGAGAGAGATGTTCTGGATATAGAATGGAGCTTTCTTCAAGAGGGGAGAGAAAAGTTTTTGCAATGTTTTCAAGGGAGGCGTTTCACAGAACAGAAGAGAGAGCAATGGAGTGAAAGGTCAAACCAAAGCTGTGTACCTATTCTATGGGATATATAATAATGTTAATGGATAAGGAAAAACAAAATGGTCTTTCTGTTTTGGGGCTGATTATAAATCTTATATGATTGGTCCATGATACAAATCCTTCAGTCTTAGGGAGATGAATTATTCATATTGAGTGAGATACTTAGTAAATTTGCCAGGATTCTAATCAGGCAAAGAGGCAGGTGCTAGGCATAGGAAGACTGTTGCTGCAACAGCGGTTTTTGTCAGATCCTGGAACGGGGTAGATATGGAAGATTCTTCTACTCTTGCTGAATTAGCTACTTCATTTCTAGGCTAACTGATCCATTCGAATCAAAATTTGAGTTTGATATTGGAACAAAGTTTTGGTGGCATAAACCATGAAACATAGCCAACAGGGTTTCAAGACTATCTGTAGCCTTTTTTAAACTTCAGAGTCAGAGTTTAGGTTCATCTCCTGCAATGTTGGAAATAGGAGTAGATAAATCTTGCTACCAAGACTTCATGCAAATATCTGTTGTTTAAAAATTCCACTTTGCATTCAGTAACAGAAGTACCTTCAAAGATTCAGCATGGCTAGATAAATTTTATTTTAAAGTGTTTGTTCTATTTTATAGCATTTATTGCAGCGAAGGAAGAAGTTGTCTGTATATCTGCAATCAACAGCAATTTAGACCTTTATAAATGCTATTCTTTATACTAGTTTAAATCCTTGGTCTTTTTCCTCTCGTCTTTCCAAATCAGTGTCTTTCCTCAAGATCATGGGAGGGAAGTGCAACTGAGGTATGTTCACATACAGTTGTGTCTGGACTGAGAATCTTGGTTCCTGTTTCAGTTCAGTTTCAGTTCTTTAAAGAACCTAGAAATAGAAACCAGGAATTAGCTGGAGAATAAGGGCTTCTACTAAAACAAGTGGAGTAAGGGCTATAAGTAGTTTAATAAAAGAGAATATTTGTAGTTTATATATTTTGTTATTGTAAATATATTAGTTCAACAGAATGTCTCAGGCCATGTTATAATAATAATAATAATAATAATAATAATAATAATAATAATAATAATAATAATAATAATAATAATAATAATAATAATAATAATAATAATAATAATAATAAAGTTGGAAGGGACCTTGGAGGTCATCTAGTCCAACCCCCTGCTCAGGCAGGAAACCTTATACCATTTCAGGCAAATGGCTGTCCAGTCTCTTCTTAAAAACCTCCAGTGTTGGAGCATTCACCACCTCTGGAGGCAGGTTGTTCCACTGGTTAATTGTTCTAACTGTCAGGAAGTTTCTCCTTAGTTCTAGGTTGCTTCTCTCCTTGACTAGTTTCCATCCGTTGCTTCTTGTCCTGCTTTCAGGTGCTTTGGAGAATATTTCCAAATTTATGAAGAATAAATAGATGGGATGGTTTGTAGGTTGGACAAAATCATAAACAAACAGACCACATTAAACATCAATTAGCTCCACTTACCAGTAGTGGTGGTGAATTTAATGGATTTATGTTACGTGGGTTAACCACTTCATTTTCATAAGTGGATTACTTATTTCATAAAACAGAGAAGACAGAAAGTTTTGAAAGAGCCAGAATCTCTGAAGGCTATTCCAAAGCTGCTAGCATTGTGTTTTGTGTAAGAATGACTTAAATGATGCATATGGAAGTCACTATTTGCCCTAACACAGTGGGAGTGTCTCCAGATGGAAGGAATGTGCTTGGTGTTGATGTGGTGAATGGGTGCATTGTCAGGCTTAGTTACCCTGGCTCACAAAGAATTCCTGTCTGTAACCCCCCGGATGACATTTTGCCAGAAATAAGCCATCAACCTACTGCCAACACAAATAAAAGCTGGAGTTCCTTGGTAAACACAAAGCTTCTGTGTGCTCATTTCCGGGCTGTGTGAACTCTTCTGAGAAAGAGTATATGGATGGTTCAGCTCCTAGTTATTCCTTCACACAGCTTAAAATGACAGATCTTCCACATTCTTAAATGGAAAATCAACAATGGACTATTTCTGAATTCTTTGTCAATAAGACCTGCTCTTCATATAATTAAAATTTGACACTTATGACTTTCCACGAGAGCAAGAAAATGAATATTTTATTCATTTTACATTTGACCTTTCAGACATCATTTTCCTACATGGGTCCAGCCCCTGAAAAGTAAAAACTAAATGAAAGTTTTTATGTAATCCAAAGCAAATTGTTTCATAATTTGTCAAAAAAAAATGTGGGGGTGGGGAGGGCTTTAGCATCGCAGAGAAAAAGAAGTCAATGCATTAATACTCTGGTGGGATCATGGGCTAGCAGTCCTAAACATTTGCAACTGGGATTCAACATTATGACAATATCTTAAAACATCAGATGATCTTCAAAGAGATAGTTGTATCCTCTGTATTTTTAATAAATTTTAAAATACTTAACATTTTCTGCAAATGCATGCCACAGAACCTCTAATAAGAGCAAACAGGCATTCCCAAAATTGCTTTTAAAAGCAGGACTAAATACTCTCATTGTAAAAATTTTCTAGCAGCATTTCCACAATTTATATATTTATGTGTGATGATGATCTCCTACATTTTAATTCTAAAGCTATAAGAATCTTTTTACATTTGAAAGCATTCTTATGCTTATTGAACTGATATGGGTAATATTCAACTCTCAGTGACGATATTGATAGATTTTTTTCCTAGGATGATCTCTTCTCAAACTGGCCTTCAGATTATCCAGTAGTGCATCTATCCCTGCTTGTAATTGCTATAACTGAGTCCATGCACTTGTTGCTAAATCTTTCTTCCTTTCCTCCTTTCTCATCATTACAGATTTCTCCCAAGAGCTACAACCGAGCAGAGCAGAACAGAACTTTACAATATTTTGGTGACTGACCAATAAAAATACAATCAATAACATGAACAACACAAAACTATTGTGTTATGTTTGTGGTTGAACTATTATTAACCATATTCTGATTTCTCTTCAGATCATATTAATCTTTGCTTTTTACTAAAGATATTCAGAGAGCTGTTCTGAACCAGCCCTCTTCTCGCAACCCCTAATTAAGAGAAGAGTCTGGAAAGCGTCCAAGGCTAAAAGGCTTCTGCCAAGATTTAATTACGCAGTTAACAAAAACACAAGAGCTTGTCTTCTCAAGCGGAAAAGTTGCTTTCAGCAACCAGCCCCTCCCCAAACACTTCTTTTATAGAGAGCTCAGGGCGTGGTCTCCCTGTGCCTCCTCCCGAGGAGTCCCATAGTCTTTCTTTGTTTGTCCCTGCTCGTCTGCCTCCTGCGTCGGGCGTCCTTGAACAGGGCCAGCTGTGGGTCATCATCCTCCGCACTCTCGGGCTCACACAGCTGAGAAGAGGTCCCCGGCTGAGGACTCTGCAAAGCCTCCAAATCATCATCAGCCGGTTCGTTTCCCTCCTCCCCCACATCTGAGTCCTCCGATACATCGGACCCGGCTGTCGGACCCACAGGCTGGCCCTGAGTCACAACAAGAGCCAGTTTTTGACATATTGTGTGCAAGATACAATATACAATAATATAAATGTAATAAAATAAATAAATAAATAAAAATATTTAAGCGTGGGCATTTTATGCCTCAAGTGAAAATTCTGAGACAATATTCTGAGTCAATACTCTGCTTCTACAATGTTCAGCTTTTGCTTCCAAGAGAGTTAAGGAGAAAACACAATTTTCTCCAACTGTCTGCACCATTCTGATCTTTGCAGATATAGACACCCAATTGCTGAATAACTTCCAAGAGCTTAATGGCAACTTTATCAAGAACTTTTCTATGGTGCATTTCTTGATTGCTGGTTCTTAAAAGGCAGAAGCTGTCTTCAATATCTTCATTGTCAGTTCTAAGTCTGGTTGCTGTAACTATTGTCATGAGTTGATCTTATTTATTTTTAATTTTAGTCCCATTTTATTACTGTGCTCTTTGACCTTAATTACTAGGAACTGTAGAGCTATCAATATAAACTATACTAACATGAAATTTACTGCCATTGTTGATCTCACTCTTGTCTCTAGTGCATCAGCTATAACACACTACTGAATGACCTGATTGACCTGATTGACCTCACTACTGTTGACCTGATTTTGCACATGCAGCATGTGATAAGCAAACTGATTGGGGGCTTTACAGACATTTCTATTCTTCACATCAACCAATGTGAAAATCATCTGCCAATCACAGAATTACATCAGGAATGGGTGAGTCATCTCTAAGATTCTTCCATTACTCTTCTCCAAGGGGAATATTTTTCTAAGTCAGAAAGGCACTCAGAGAACAATGGCACTTAGAAGTTTTATTATCTTTCTTTCATCTATTAAACAGGCAATAACTGCCAATTTTCAGATTCCTTTCAGCTCTTTTTGGCAAAGAGATGGATAGTTTCCATCATTTCATTGTTTCAGTAGTTCAGTCTTCCACCAAATTGGTAAGAGCCATTGAATTAAAGCATTTACTGTACAGCAGAATCCCCCAATTTTTCAGCTTTGCAAACCGGCAGGGAGGGGGAGAGGGAATCGATCCACACAAGGTGTACAAGTGTGTGCATGCAGTTCCATTTGCACAAACAGTGTGCCCATGTGCCCACTGCTTCTGCAAATGGAGCACATGTGCACAGCTCACTCACATGAGTTGGGATGCGCCTGCACACATGCACATGCCACTTCGGCCAGGTTCCAAAAGGCTCAAGGTCCAATAGTGAGCTGCGGCTCAGGGGTTGGGGACCTCTGCTGTACAATACTGCTTTCTAAGTAGGCTAGTAATTCTGATAGGCACTTTGGTGTCCATCATTTTAAGGGATCTCGGTAGACTGGTGGCAAACAAAATTTGCTGGCAACTGAAGGTCAAGAGGCAGGGCAACAATAGATAAAATTGCCAGTGAGCACTGCTTTGATCCCACATGCCACTGATCAATTGGCTTCATGTTGATACAAATGGATGGCAAAATATAACAGATTTTATATAACATTCATTCATTCATTCATTTATATCCATCAAACAAAAATTAGTGTTTTTTTTTCTTTTTTACCTCATGAGGATATTCTTTAAAAAAGACAAATTGTCAATACCAGTTTAAGAGGAAAAACACTTCTTATATTTCTTTGTTTTGTTTTTTTTATTGAAAAGTTTTACAGTACATTTTTTAAATAGAAAAAAAAAACTCACTCACTCCCCTTCCCCTCCCCCCAACCCTCCCCTCCCCTCCCCCCTCCCCGACTTCCCAGAGCTGAATACAGGGTATAAACTTACAAACTTAGAAAAACACTTCTTTAATAGCAGAATAACGTAAGACTTTTCCACTTGTGGATTGGAAGTGAAACCAGGACAACATCATGGTGACACATAGAAAAAGATGTTGCCAGGTGCAGATTGATAGGGAAATGAACTTGGAGAAAGAATCCAGAATCCATTATGGAAACAGCAGATATAGAAGAAACATAGAGTAATTTCAAAGAGAGGGACTCCTAGACTCCCCCACCCCTGAAATCTCTTGAATATAAAAAGGAGCAAAGGGGGAAAAAACCCACCTTTGCTGACATATAGCCCACCTCAGTATAATTCTAGTCTTCCTGTAGAGCAGACATGTCAAACACAAGGCCCGGGGGCCAGATCCGGCCCGCGAAGTGGTTTCATGTGGCCCGTGAAGCCATCCTGGAAACAGTGAGGGAACGGTCCCCGCTGCCTTGGCCCTGGCCCAGAGACCCTCCTTCTGCCAGACAACCCTAGATCTGTCCCACTCCTGCCCAGGCCTCCATAGGCACCCTTGATGCCAATGATGTAGAGCTGGCCATGCCCACCCAGTAGGCCATACACACTCCAGCTGCGCCCACCCAGTAGGCCGCGCCCACCCTGGCCATACCCACCCGGCCCCTTGAGGGCAACCACAATGCTGATGTGGCCCTCAATGAAATTGAGTTTGACACCCCTGCTGTAGAGTCTGTTTCCTGAGCTGGTCTACTGGGAAGGGCTGACATCAGCATACATTGTATCATAGTTAGGTGTAAGTGGTTAAAAGTCCAGAGAAGAAACAAGCAAATATATGCATGTGGAGATAAACCATTTTTCCTTTGCCATATTATTTCTATGTTCAGCTTATTGTCTTTCAATTGTCAAGAGATTTCAATATCCATAAAGTGGTTATGTTTTCTGAACAATACAAATTCTAGGAATTAGTGTATCTTAGCAAAATATTTGCTGACATCTTATAAATAAATATATTTCTTTATTTGCAAGAACATTTGGAATCTTAGGGACTAACATTATCTTTCAACTGTGTTTTGAAAAAAAAAGTTTTAAAATGAGTACATCATCAATGATCCAGGTTTAGATAGAATAAATTATAGAAAGAAATGTTGTAACTATAAAATAAGAAATAAATTTATAATTGTATTAATAACTGCCGCAAAGATGACCCAAAGCTACTTCTTCGTATCTTTTTTCTTTCTTTTCTATTTTCTTTTTCTTTTCTTTTCTTTTCTTCTTGTACTTTTAGCTTTCCCATTGACTTCTTTCTTCTTCTCTTTTTCTCACTTTATCTTAGTTCGCATTAGTTTTTATCATCTTTTTTAAAAATGTTTAAAATACATAAATAAATATTCTAGGCTTTGTTGCAAGTGTTTATTCCTCTTTTCTCTCATGAGGATCTTGTAAAAAAAAAGACACTAAACTAGATCTTTTTTTTACTGAGCACAGTCACACATAAAATAATAAAAAGCAACATTAAAAGAGTAACAGCAATAAATAATATATATTGTACCAAATTATACATACTTTTCCCCCTTAAACATTAAGTAAGCAATCCTGTACATTAATTTACACCACTCAATAAAGTCCTATAGAAAGTTAGTCTTTGGGTGTTGGATGTAGGATTTCAGCTTTAAACCAATTACTCTACCTGATAGAAAATGTGTTAGATCTTTTCTGGGATTATCCCATCCCTTCCTCCTCCTATCACAAAATACAAAGACCTGCAAATAGAAATAGAATAACTGTGGCAAAAGAAAGCAAAGATAGTATCAATAATGATAGGTGCATTGGGTGTACTCCCAAAACATCTGGAACACCATCAGCACTGACATCAGTCAATTGCAAAAGAACCTTTCCTTGGAACAGCTTACATTCTGTAATAATACCTTTAACACCATCAAGTAATAACTTCTGCCTATCCCTGGGCTCCTTGGGAAAGACTCAATAAAAATGCCAAATCCAGTTCAAACATCTGGCTGATTGTGCAACCAACCACAACAATAAACTAAAAATCATATACCCATATAAACATAAAAATCGTATATATAAATTGTTTGCAATAGGGGGCAGAGGAAACAAGTATTTTACAGTAGAGATAAAATATGAGTGCCAGTGGTGCTAAGTAAGGCCAGAATCAGTCATAGCCAGCCCAAATCATAAAATATTATCTCAGTTAAAGAAGTTAAATAAGCTTATACTATGCCACAAAGAGGCTTGGAAAAACAGCAGCATTGGAAGGAAAACACGGGCAACTTTATTTCTTGAACTGTATTAATTAATTAATTAATTTTAAAAACAAATAACAGAAACATTTCATATTCTTAAAACAATTAGTTAATTACAATTAGATAAAGCAAATTCCAGGAAATTATTTACTCTAGCAAAATATTTGTTAATATCCTATAAACCAAAGTGTTTTTTCTTATCTACTGATGAGATTCAATGGAAGTAGATGGAAGATTTAGAATTCCCCATCTAATCCAAGGAGGATTAAATAGTATTTCATTCCTGATTTTGAAAGGTCCATTAGGTGGCAATTGTCATTACAGTATATTTCTACATTAACTTTGGAAGATTAATATTCTTTGATCTCTAACCCAAAACCTGGGAGTCTGAATTTTCTTTTCTTATCTCTCTCAGTTTAGTAAAATTTCTAACATAAATGCACTTGTTATATCCTATTGTACAAGATCTTGAACTCTGATATTTTGAGCCTTAGTGATGCCAAAGAAGTTGGCATCAAAGTGGGAAAGGGAAATATTTTTTCCTACTTTTAAGTTAGAGCTGCTAAAAAGATTCAAATTTACATGGAGTATATTAACAAGAAATTAACCTGGGAATAGTAAAACTGGCAACTTCATGAAAGTAACAAATGTCTAAATATGGCTCAAAAACATTGTATTCATGAAATAAACATCAGTCCCTAAATAATATTTTGACAAAATTCCAACCATTTCAAACTGCTGGCAACAATATAGTGAAGTCTGAGCCAGGAAAAAGGCCAGAAATAATTTGTTTTGGAATTTTAGATCTCCAGCTGCATTGATCCCGGAATAGATATGCAGAAACCCAAAATAAAGCAGAGGCAGAGGGGATTGTGCAGCTGGGCTGTGATCTTCCCTCTATTAAGTGGTGAGTGACAGTAAATGCCAGTAGTGCTAGACTTCAGAAACAATGGAATTGCTTTTGACCAGTATTTTTCAACCTTGGCAACTTTCAGATGTGTATACTTCAACTCCCAGAATTTCCCAGAATGCTGGCTGAGGAATTCTGAGAGTCAAAATCCACATATCTGAAAATGGTTTGAGAAACACTGTTTTAGACCCTCTCATCTTTTGTATAGCAGAGGCCAATTAGACTTGACTCTAAATTGAAAGTTAATAATAAAAAAATATCTGTTGAAAAGGTGTTCCTGTGTGGGACATGTTGCAACATTTTGTATTGTATTGCTTCTAATCTTGTTTTTTTCCTTTGTTGTAATTGCAGGTATCATGCTGAGAAAATATTCTCACCTGAAATACATTGTTATTGGATTATTCTTGGTGGTGGCTCTTATTACTTTAATCACTGTGGCTATCACACAGAATTTATCTTCCGCCAGGAACTGTAAAGTAAGTTACAGAAAACTTACCTGCTGAACTGCTGTGCTTCTAATCCTATTAGACACAAATGCAGAGCCCACATGAAGACTAAAATCAGATGTGTGTTAATGCATTCACTATCCCATGCTTCTTTTTGTTGGAGGCTCCAGGCAACAGTAATATCTCCTTTTCTCTTCTGATAGAATCCCGGAAGGATTGCCCACAATACAAAGAATGCTCTCAATATATCTTATCCCCTGCACACAAGTAACAGTTTTAGGTTTTAAGCTTCCTTAGTAGTACCACCTTATTCTAACATTTTCCACAGCAACCTTATGGTATATAAAATCTGCTAGTAAGTATAATTTAATGGTGGAACTAGTTACCAAGTTGGGTGGTGAACTCTTCTACACTGAAGGTCTTCTCACCAAGGCTGTATGGTCATTTGTCAGGAAAATTTGTCCAGAGTACAGGGTTGGGTTCAACAATATAAATGTCCCCCCTGAAAATGTGATTCTGTTTGTAAGAGAACTCCACTGTGTGACACTGTTCGCAAAGATACATTTTATCATCTTCTCTCAGTACAGTACCCTGAAATTTAAAAAGCAAATTTGTGAGTTTGTCTCTCCTGCAGTATGGGATTGTGTTGGATGCCGGTTCTTCCCACACAAATGTATATGTATATGAATGGCCAGCTGAGAAAGAGAATAATACAGGAATAGTGCATCAGATTCACGTATGTGAAGTAGAAGGTAAGAAATTGGAAAATTGACTTGACTGCAGCCATTTTTTGTTCATTCTGAGTTGCCGCAAGAATGGGAGGGGGTGTGGAGGATTTCTACTAGTCTAAACATTTTACTGTCCCGTGGATGAACCAAGGTCATTTCTGTCAGCTAGGTGGGGGTGTGAGCATTTGGTTAGAAAGCCTGCCAAACTCTTCTATTGGGGAATGTAGCTAATTGCATAGCACTGGGTGGGGAGTTCAACTTTGTAATATTGTTTCTCTTTGAACAGAACTTCAGATTTGGTTTCTCTTTTGACTGTGCAGACACTGTGTAACAAATAAACATGTTCTTTGAGGAAATCTCAAGCCTCGGAGTTCTGATTTATTTGGTCTATTGGTCATATATTAGTATTGTATGACATGCTGGCTAGGATGGGTTTACCGACAGAAGACAATATTTGTGGCCCAGGGTTGAACTGTAGGGTGCTTGGTGCTCTCTGAGCTTGGTGGTTTAGTAACAATTGGAACCTTGATGGACTTTTTGTAATAAATTAACCATCTCCATGGAGTGTGATGGACTGTGTGAATGAGGAAAGCAGAGGCTGCCCAGGAACAATCAGACAAGAGAGGCAGGAGCTCCCAAGGGCTTAACAGAGAAAGAAATCTAGGAAGGACTCACCCTATTTTTTTTAGTCCTTCAACACAATTAAAAAGTTAAAATAACTGTAAAATGCTGAATTTAAGCAATTTAATGGGAGTAGTGTATGTGTGAGATAAGAAAAGGGAAGGAAAAAGCACTTGCTCATTGTAAACCTGAACAATCTTTCACTGCTGAAAAACACCACATAAAATTATAATTTGTGTTCCTTGCAGTGAGTCCTAAACTCTGTCAAAGGATGTAGTTTATACTCTTACACAGACTTATGGGTCCATCAGATTTTTGCTATGATCATAGACCAACTTAAGGGTGGGATACAACAATAATTTTAAAAAACCTAAAAAGTAGAACAAAAATTACATAAAATAAAAAACAAAAATGCATTTTAAAAAGCTAATGTATGTATGTTTGTGTACACAGTTTTAAAAAAATCTGTAGGGAGGTGTCAAAACATTAGATAAATACAAAAAACATAAAAGTTAATATATGGCTAATTCAATCTATCATAATGCAAAACACTCTAATAATGTAAATTTCAATAAGGTTAATTTGAGGCACAGGTCATCATCATCTGATGGATTTTAAGTGCTGCTGTGCAGCCCAGCAACACTGTAACCTATTGCTATTTTCAATTAACTTGAGTCTGGCTTGTACAGTAGATACTGACTATTCTTAGTCTGAGCTGATCATGGTTATCCTGTCTAGGAATTACCATCTTGATTTAGTGGGAGGGCTTGATATCTTTAGTATACCTGATAATAATGCCAGCTGAGGTAAGACTTTGTAATAGGGTCGACTTTGTCAGTAACAACACATAAAGCTAAAAGTAATCCATAAACAGAGGTGAGGGTAATGGGGCTTTGCCAGCCTGAGGGAAACCAATCCACTTAGGAGGAGAAATTCCAATACGTAAAAGATGGCAGTGAAAAACCATGTCTACTTACTGGAGTAAGGAATAAAGTTAGTGAGGCCAGAACTGTTCCCAGACTCAAAGAAACTGTTTATAGCAACATGGATCAGGTATCAAAGGTAGGGTGTAAAAATGCAATGGAAAAGCCTAGAATTTAAACCTTTGAGTAAAGTTCTGTATCACAGCTTTGATTTCTGCATACTGCAGTGGAATAATATTATGTATTTATATGACTTCACTCATGTCTGCGCTAAAGAGATTAACCTTTCTGAGTCATGTCTGTGAGCCTTTTGCCAAGTGGACTAAGATCTAAATAAGAATTAAGTGGATGGTGTTAAGATTTACAGCCAGGTTGTCTGTCAACCTTGACAGTTGTCAAGATAATTTTTAAGACCTAAGTGAAATCTCTGGACCTGTTTAGTGCCAGATGATGAGTTATGAGATTGGAAGGTACTCCTATACTGTAGTTACTAAGGAACCATAGGTAAGAGCACCAGACTTTTCACAAGTAGATCAGAAGATGATTACGTTACCAGATCAAAACCACAAGGAAGTCTGAGAGGGCATGAGGGGAGGGGAGGGAGGGAGTGCAGAGAAGAAGGACAGATGACAAAAGCAACATTGCACTGCCAAAGGGCACGCTCCATCCTTTTGTGCTTGTATGATAATGCTGCACATACACATGAAAGGGGTAAAGTTCATACTGCAATACTGCTTTCATTATTTTCACAAAAACCTTTGACTGTACTCTCTCCCTTCCCCTCCCCCCTCTCATGTATATGCCTCTGTTAGACACGACTATTGAAAGAGGAGTTTCTTATTGTATAAGGACGTATTTAGCTGGAGCACAGAATGTTAAAAACATTAACCAGGAAAAATCTGATGTCAAAAAGGAATGGAACATTATAAGCTGTATGTTTTTGGAATAAGTGGACTGAAATGGGCTACTTTAAATCAGAGCATATGTAGGAGAGGACCCCCCCCCAAAAGGACCTCACACAGTATGTGCTTTACTGAGCAATTAACAAGATTGTCTCTATTAAAAATAATGGATACCAGATTAATGCCAATAATGTTCATACAAAGGCATGTACCAACTATAGATGCAACTATGGAAGAGGTTGACTAATTCAGCTTTTATTTTGAAAAAAAAAATGGATTAGTTAGGGGAAAAGATATTTCACACAATATACAATTCTGAAGTCAAAACACTTGAAAATATTCCGCTTTTCTTCTTTCAGGTCCAGGGATCTCATCATATTCTAATGCTGTGGAAAATGCCAGTGTCCCCCTAAAGCACTGTATGGATTCAGCAAAGGAGATTGTGCCACAGGGAAAGCATCAGGAGACGCCTGTTTACCTAGGGGCAACAGCTGGCATGCGGCTGCTGAGGTACCCTCGAAAAAGCAGCTGCACTTTTTTTAATGTTTTGTAGGGATGAGCTCAGAGAAAACAGGCTTTTAAAGTTTATTTGGATTGGACATGATAGGAATTTTTCATCAGTTTCCATGAGACGCTTGTATTTTGCAAGCCCGCTATTTGTGTATTTGGTTACAGGTGAATGTATTTCACTGTTGATTGTATAAATAAAGGATATTTCAGTTTAGCACATATTTCTGGATCTGGTGCAACAAAAAAGTTGCGTGCATTCCTGTTTCCCTGTTCTTTCAGCTTTATCGGTTTTGTGGATTAAAATTCTTAGCTAACAAAAGTCAGTGAGGGTGAGAATAGAAGGTATCTCCCGTATTTAAATTGTGATATCTAGAATTCTGCCATAAGCCACTGCTAAATTAGGGTGTGCCATTGTTTGTGGCACCTGTTCCACAGACCACTGCCTTCTTTTTATGCCAGTGTTGCCATAGTCAATAAAGGCCTTGAAGACAACCTCTTGCGGTAACTCCTACCTATAGCTCGTATTCAGAAAACAGAATTGCTTGTAAGTTCTTTTTGATGTTATATTATTTTAAGAATACCATATGAAAGTAATCAGGGAAAGGCTGAAGGGTTTAATGGAACAATAGACCAGATGAATCTTTCTCCCATCTTCTAAAAATTCATTTTGGACACTAAGTATCTTATTCTCTCACCATTTTCCAGAATGCCTTTTCAAGAAAATAAAATAAAATACGAGAACTGTTCCTAAGGAATTCTATATAATTTCCCTCTCTTTTTACACACAGATTGAAAAATAAGGATGCTGCTAAGAAGGTTCTCTCTGCAGTGGAAGAAACATTGCGTATATATCCCTTCAAATTCCAGGGCACCAGGATTCTCAGTGGTGAAGAAGAAGGTGCTTATGGCTGGATCACCCTTAATTACTTGCTGGGCAAATTCACAGAGGTAATATGACATGTCAGAAAAGCAAGTGATGACCAGGAATTCTCACTTGCTTTGGTTTTCTAACAGTCCTTTTTTCCAATTCTGTTCAGAGCTGCAAGAGATTATCAAACATTCAAATGAAATATAATCTAACAAATTCCACAGGAATATGATAGGATTGGAAGGGGATACTGACCCTAATCCCATATTACAGCATGATTGTTAGAGGGCTCTTACTTCAGTTGCAACTGATACAGCAAATGGGTGCCTAGAATTTTCTATTTTGTTCCATTCTACTTATCCTTACAAAGTTTTCATAACATTCCATTGGAATTTGCCTTCCTAAAATGTGAGGTCTTTATTCTAAATTCTTCATTCTGGGAAAATAGAGAAGAGGTTATATGACCATCTGGCTGACTGTGTGATATTGCTTAGGTCTAATATCCTGTTGTAGTCCTCCAGGTCTGGCTGTTATATCTCTCAGTCTAACTCTCCAATTTGTTCTTCTTGCAGTCTATCTGGCCAAGAGTATTTGCCCATACATTCTTCAAAAGTAGGACAACAGGAGCACTGGATCTTGGAGGAGCATCTACACAGATTACCTTTGTACCAGATCCAGATAAGATTGAATCATTCACAGATATAGTAAATTTCCATCTCTATGGGAAGGAGTACATGGTATATACACATAGCTTCTTATGTTACGGGAAGGACCAAGCTCTTCGCCTCAAGCTGTTACAAGATGTTCTTGTAAGTAATGGGTATCAATCCTTTTCTTAGATGGTGCATGATGAAACTGATACAGCCTGCTTATGCAATAGTTTGCTTCCTTTAATACAGGTAGTCCTCAACTTAACAACTACATTCGGGGCCAGAATTTCCTATGCAAGGTGGTTGTTAAAAGAGTTGCACCCTACTTTACAACCTTTTTGCTATCTGGATCTGTTAAACAAATCACTGCAATGAATTTTGCTTGCCCCATTGACTTTACTTGTCAGAAGCTGGCTGAAAAGGTCGCAAATAGTGATCACATGTCCCCAGGACACTGCAACCATCATAAATACGTACCTGTTGCCAAATATCTGAATTTTGGTGAGGTAACTGTGTGGATGCTACAACAGTCACAAGTGCAAGGACCAGCTGTAAGCCACTTTTTTCAATGCCACTATAACTTTGAACAGTCTCTAAATGAATGGTCGAGGACTGCCTGTAATGCAATTACAGTTGTATTCCTTTCCACTAGAGCAGTAGTCCCCAACATTTGTAGCTTGGCGGCCAGGCGGGGGGGAGGGGAACCGGGTGAGTGATGGGCCAGTTCCAAATAGACCCTGCCCTAGTAGTGGGCTGTGCCCCGGCATTTGGGGAGTGCTACATTAGAGGTATCCACAGGATAAGATCCAATGAAAATACATCCTTGTGATACAGACTCGATACTTGTGGGATGTGCTACATATGGGGCAGAGCTTGTGTCACAATACAAATCTGTTTTTGTCATTTGCTCCCTCTTAAGCCTCTCTGTAAATATCTTACTTTCTAACTAGCTGAAGCTAGCAAGATATGGCTGTGCTTTAATTACTTTACCCTTTTCTTCTGTCAAACTGAAATAGAACATACCAGTACATATTGTGTTGTATACAATAATTGGGATTGTAAGAGAAAAGCATGAGTCAGACAATATTCCTGCAGAACACTAGTTATTTTGTGAACTGGAAAAAAAACCTGGATAGCAATTTCTGCTGCTAATTATTCTCATACCCTTTTAGTAACACCATAACCATATTATACCATTAAGCAGCTTTTCCTTGTAATACTTATAGTATAAAATATGTAAGGATTCAAGGGTACAAATGTAGATTCAAGACAGGCATTTATTTTCTGACCTAGGCCTCACTGTTCCCCTGTCCAGGTCTGTGACTGAAGCCATGCATAATGTTACATCTACATACTTGGGTTTATTTAGTTTTGGCTTAGTATGTTTTTCCCCCCAATCCAATCATTGTGGATTGTAAGCCGTGGTTGATGGTGTAATGTGATAAGTGAATGTACTGGGACTCATGTGATTGCTGATGAATTTTTAAACTTTTTTAGTCTTCAACAACTGATAGACTCCAGGACCCATGTTTCCACCAAGGATATGCGAGGACACTTAATGTTTTTGATCTGACTACAAATCCCTGCACAGCACGTAACATCACTGTACCATATTCTCAGATCCAAATCCAAGGTGATGGGAATTATGAAAAATGCTTAGAAAGCATCCAGAGAATCTTTAAGACTAAAGACTGTCTTTACTCCAGCTGCTCATTCAATGGCATTTTCTTGCCTGAGGTGTCTGGAGAATTTGGGGTGAGTCTTTTTAATACATTGACAGCTTGGCAATGAACTAAAAGATTTCTGTGATGCTATTTCTTGTTTTAAAAGAATTCGCCCTATTATCTTCAGCAATAGTCTTCTGCCAGGTTGGAACTGCAAAAATAGAAGCACTAAAAAAATCAGTGTAATCAAATTACTGACGTTACTGGCAATCTGTAACAAATCAAGGGTGTAAAAATGACCACAGGTGCGTGCTGACTGCATGATGATTACATACCACTATCATAAAGGCTGATGTGGGTTCATAAATCATGGCATTTGTGTGATGGCATCATTACACAAGTATTGTTATTTGCTCCTGCTTCATATTCCCCATATGCAACCATGTATTTAAGCAGCTACCTGTTTATTTAAGGCAGTGTTGCTCAGTTCTGGTGACTTGAAGATATGTAGACTTCAACTCCCAGACTGGTTGGGAAATTCTGGAAATTGAACCACACTTCTTCAAGGTGCCAAAGTTGAGAAACATTGGTTTAAGGGAAATGTTATAAAGCAAAACTTCCCAATTCCTTTTCCCAGAGACACATTGATACAAAGGTAATGACTACATTTCCATAAACATTGCTTTAACAGATACTGTGCAGAACCTGGCAGTTGTAGATGTAGCGCTGTAGCATTTCCACTGGCAGGAAACATCCAAAACAAATTCGGAAAGGGGGGATTCCCTCAAGAGTCTATAGACGGCATACTTGATTTCAGTTCCCAAAAATAAAGAGCTGGAAACTTGGTTGAGCTCCTTTCTCAGCTTTAGCCCAGTTCAGCATGAGCCAGAAGAGCTTTGGAAGTGGCAGATGATCTGTCACTGTGCTCTCTTTCATGAAGTAGCTCCTCCATTTTCCTATTGTTAACAAGTGATTTCTATTTGCAAATAAAGTTATATGTGTACTTGTTGACATGAAGCAATAGAAGAAGCCCCTGAGTTCTTCTTCTTACATGTAGTATTGGAGCTCCCAGCCATGAATAGAAAAAGCATAGCTTAGGGCAGGGGTAGGCAATCTGGGCTCTTTTATGACTCATGGACTTCAACTCCCAGAATTCCTGAGTCAGCTGAGTGAGTTGAAGTCCATGAGTCATAAAAGAGCTGAGGTTGCCTAACTCTGGCTTAGGGGTAGAGTTGCTGCCACTTTGCAGGTGGAAAGTCTCACATTCATTGTCTGTCATCTCTAGTAAAAAGGACAGATAGCAGTGATGTGGCTCAAGTCCTGGAAACTGATGTAAGTCAGAATAATTGGCTAAAATAAAGTGGATAGTTCATGGTCCAGCATCTTATTTCTTATATATATCAGGTTCTCATCTATCATAATATGGTTTGTTTATTTGGACATAACATGTTATGTCAATGTAGCAATTGTGTTTTGTTCACCCAGTTACATTATGTGCAGTTTCCAACCAATCATTGAGTACAGACAGTTGTGGACTAGATCGATAATTTGAACAATATATCGGTATTTGTTCAGAAAACATTACCTTTATGCTAAATATTGCTGATAGCAGTATTTTATTTCCATTAATTTATAAAATTTGTAGGGCACCCCAATTTATTATGACTCTGGGTGGCTTACAAAAATACAGCTATAAAAAAACATGAGTCTCTTTTTCTTTCCTGAATAATTTCATATTACTTGATCTTTAGGCATTTTCTGCTTTCTACTATGTAATGAATTTTCTAAATGTGACCGAAAAACCTATGGACCAAGTGATAGAGACAGTGAAGAACTTTTGCTCCAAATCCTGGAATGAGGTACGTCATTTTTTTCAAACAAAAAGGGCATGATCTTGACTCAGACAGCAAGTGGCCTCCAATTAGTGCTAATTGTGTGAGATTAGTCCTGCTTGATTCTCCAAGTCAGAAATCAAAGCTGGGAAAGATAAATCCCTAAAACCCACTTACCTACAAACGTAGAGTCCTCATGGCATGTGAAAAGGATGTTCATTTGAAAACACACAAATGGATTGTGATAGCTCCAGGGATTAATATTTATGTGGAAGACAGAATGCCTCAGTCTCTATAAAAGAGGAGAAAAAGCAATGAAATAAAACTTGTTTCCTTTTTCTCTCTCTAGGTGAAAGTCGAATTTCCTAAGGTAAAAGAGAAGTACTTGAGCGAATATTGTTTCTCGAGTACCTATATTATCTCCCTGCTCAGCCAGAGATACAACTTCACTAAGGAAAAATGGCAGAATATCCATTTCCTGGAGAAGGTATCTTTAACATTCAGAGGTGGAAATTAAGAAGTGGTGGTGGAGATTTATTTTAGAAGCTCACAAAACTTTACACTACAATCTAAAATTAATCAGTTGGTTAAAAATCTATTACACTAATATATGGCAGAAACAAAAGACAAATGCAAGCCACAATAAAAGTGTCTTCATAAACCTTGCAAAAGACACCCAGAGGTAAGGCTATTCACATTTTATAGGGCAAGATAATCTGCAGTGTTGGTTCAGCAATTGAAAAGCCTTATTCCTCACCCTGTCTCACTCAGGAGGGACACAGACGATGGTTTTTAGTATTTTATGAAGCAGGTAGACCAATATGAATGGAAGTGCAATATCATGAGCACAAAACATTAAGAACTTTGGAGACCAGGAGTAACACTTTGGATTGATTCATACAGCATGCTTATCGTGGTTGTCGAATTTTCTGAAAATTTTCTGAATGTTCATAATTTATTGAATCGTAAGCTAACTAAAAGGGCCAGCTTTGCCCTTATGTAACTTCACAAAAAAGTAACCAACCTTAAAACCAATCGATCTTAGCAGATAGTGTGAATTAAGCTGCTAAACCTGACTTGATTAAACTTATTATACAAACCTAATCACTGAATTGTTGGAGAAACTTGCATGTGAGCCAATTTGGTGTAGTGGTTAAGGCTCCAGGCTCGAAACCAGGAGACTGTGAGTTCTAGTTCCATCTTAAGTATGAAAGTTGACTGGATGACATTAGGCCAAGCACTCACAGCTCAACTTACCTTACAGGGTTGTTGTTCTGGGAAAAATAGGAGGAGGAAGGAGTATTAGATATGTTCATAATTTAAGTTGTTTATAAAAATAATAAAGGTGGAATATAAATATAATTTTTTTAAAAAATATAGTGTTTGCACCACTTTTCTCAGAGCTGCTTGGTATTTCCTTGAGTGATTCTTGTCTCCTTCATTTTCAGATTCAAAAGAGTGATGCAGGATGGACGCTGGGCTATATGCTAAACCTTACCAACATGATACCTGCAGAGCAGCCCTACACACATCTCTTGTCTCACACAGGTTTTATCAGCTTCATGGTCATCTGCTCTGCTCTAGTGATGACTCTGCTCTTAGTAGGCTGGATGATATATCGTAAACCAAAGTGCCTGAGAAAGGAGATAATTTAGGGTGCAAAAGGTAGTATGACACATCTATGGAAACACTGTTGTCAAGATCAGGAGGTTGTATTTTCCTACTCTGCTCTGCTGAAATATCTTGTTTATATGAGGGCTTTCTGGACCGTTTGCCCTGGCACCAACAGATGCCAAAACAACAGCATGCTACCATTTTATTCATCTCCCTCAGATTGAAGACTCACTTTTAATCCTACTCTAACTGAGGGTTGATAAATTCTTGCACACGCTCAGGTGTGCCCCTCTCTCAGGTATGCCACTTCATACATTGCTTTGGTCCTAGAAATATAGCACAGGGACATCCAGTCAGAAATGACGGGCTGAACACTGCAAGGACTAACTTAAGCTGATAGCTGCAGCTGCTCTTGGATTCGGTGTTTTCTTTCATTCTACTGGGAAAAAACACAAGCATTCAGAAATACCACCTACTGGCCCTACCCAATTACAATTTTGAAGCAGTCCTTTATCAGATTTGTGATAGTATTTGTATTATTTCATTGTAATAATGAAATACTGCTAAGCTTGTAAGCCGCCCTGAGTCTTC
Source organism: Vipera berus (assembly GCF_964194415.1). NCBI lineage: Eukaryota > Metazoa > Chordata > Lepidosauria > Squamata > Viperidae > Vipera > Vipera berus. The sequence goes on from NC_138207.1 coordinate 45,310,743, forward strand.
GGAGAAGGGCGGGATATAAATGGAATTAAAAATAAAAATAAAAATAAAATAGCATTTGTAACAATTCATGTATGAAAGAGGATGAAAGGGAAAACCTTTGACAATAACTTACCAATTCCTGGGAGAAGAAATGAAGAACAATCCAAAGTACTCTACTAAAAGCTAAAGAACAAAATGCAGGTTATGAATTTGCAGCTTGACCCAGAAAAAGGAGCAGTAAATTATTCCTGATGTGTAACAGTTGGTACCTGAGTAACAGGCCTTGCAGTGATGAACTATTTATTAAGTGTTCAGCTGCCTTATGTAAGTTATATAGTTCTTGGGCACTGAGGTTTGATTTCACACTGTATATTATAAAAATCCATTGGTATTATTATCATTCAAAAAATGTACTGGGGAAGAAGGAAAGAAACCCTTTGCACATGTTTGCAGTGTTGAAGAGCAGAATCTGTGGAAGAAGAATTCCTTCTTACAAGCACCAAAAGAATGTTCTTAGGAAAAAAACTAAATATGGTTTGGTTTGCACTGAGATTTTATTGTAAATTAGGAATACAGGTAGTCCCTGACTTACAAAAGTTTGTTTTGTAATTGTTCAAAGTTACAAGAGCATTGAAAAAAGCAACTTATCACCATTTTTTCACACTTACAATCATTGCAGCATCCCCATGGTCACATGATCAAAATTCAGACATTTGGAAACGATCTAGCATTTATCTGATACTGGCATTAAAGGAACTACAACAGATAAAAATAATTTTTGTGCTGTTTTGCTAATTTAAGGAATCTGCTTTTATTTAGCTCATAATTATAGAAATAGAAGAATAGAATATAGAAACTGTTTAGTATAATGAAGAAGTGGTTCACATTTGTTAAGCATTGGGCCATTTGGGGCGTTTCTTAAACTATAGTAGCTTATTCATTCTTAGCTATAAACCATATTTTATAAACTACAGTGTCTGAGCTGACACATTGTACTAAGTCATAACGTGTGTTTTGTCTTAGTAAAATGTATAACTCTAAAATGAACATGAATTTTACATGGCCCTTCTTTTTTAACATAGAATGTTTTTCAACAATATGGTTCCCCATCTCAGGAATTTTATTTAAAAGAAACATACTTTTGACAAGTAATTACCCTTTAAAAGAGTTTGCAAAGAAATGAAAGAGAATAGTATTTAAAATCTGATGAATAGAAGTAGCAGTATGCTTCAACAGAACTTGAGTGAGAGTGCTGAATCAGAGTATGAAACATCCTCATATCATATTCATGCCAGTAAGTATTGACCACATTTATGTGTCAGAATTGTTGGGAATCTTGCCTTAGTGAGAATAAGCAGTACAGTATATACTATGCCACATATTCACATGCCAATTACTCAAAATAAGCATTCATTTTGCACTAATTCTTTAAAAGCTTTTTCACGAGTCACCAAATGCCTTCATGTTAGTGAGCTGGTTTTCTAGATGAGTTGCATTTAAACTCACTCATCTTTGCACATTCAGAACCTTCCTTAGTCAAAATATAGAATAAATGAATAAAAATAAATAACAATGTTCTACCTACTTTCCAGCTACTTCGGAATTTTAATAGAGAAAAAATCAATTGACATTCTTTCAGTATCTTTCTGCCTTACTGGTTGGATTGAGATAGTCACTAGAACAAGTGACAGTGTCTTTATTTCTGCCAGTCTGATACTACTCAGATGTGCTGGACTACCATAAGCATCATCCCCAGCTAGCATGTCCAATCCTTTTGTTGAAAAGATGGTGGCACTGGTGGTCCTACATTCCTGGAAGGCCCCATGGTTGGGGAAAGCTTGTCTACCTCTTCATATTGATCCTAGTTAATAGGTGTCTTTTGTGGTTTAAACTGTCCAAATTACACAATGTATTAGGTCTCTTTTCCTTTTACCGGGGTTGCTACTGAATTAGCAAGAATTCCAACTGTAGGCATATGGTGGGAAGGGAATTAAGTGGAAGGAATGTACAGTATATTATTAAACATCTGTGCCTAGTAGCCCCTCTGGGCTGCAGGCTTGGAGGAAGAATAATTCAGGACATGTGATGCTGGGATGCTATCACATACTTCCTGAAAATAGTTTAAACCTTGTCTTTTCTGTCCAAAAGAAACAAATATTCACTTTATACATGTGTATATATCTGTATTTATATGGAATATTAAAGATGTTTTGATTAATGTCATTGGTGTTTGTCCATTATTTCCCAAGTGGAGTGAGAGAACAATGTGGCAAGAGAAACAATTTGTCAGGTGTGAAAGACCAGGTCTAGACATGAAGGTTCAATTAAACTGATTTATTGCTGAAAGCCTAAGCAGAGAACTTTTCTCAGCTAACAGTCAGCATCTGCCTAGTTACATAAGGGTCAATGGTACTAGTTCTCTTGTGGCAATGTAGAGATTCTAGGCTCACTCCCCTTTCACTGCACCGCAGGGTTCTGCCATCCCTTCTCCTATACAGTTTGACCCAGAAAGAAATAGCAAAAATGCCCAAATTCCAGCAGTTTCACTGTTTACAGTTTAAAATCTCACTGATGCATTCCAGAAGCTCAAAATCAGACTGTTTAAGCAAAATTCCTGCTCATTTCCCTGAAACACAAAGCTATGGGGATTGTTCTGCTGAATTAAGGGGTGAATTAGGAGATATTAAGGTTTAGCCCTCATATGCATTAAGACAGTATTTAGATGATAAAACAAATTCATACTGCAGGTATCAGGAATCACAGGTTTAATACTCTGGAAAAAAATCTCTTCAAGAAAAAGTCAAATACAACAAAGGAGATGAAGGATTTACTAACTTTTTCCCAGTAGACTTATAGTTAATAATCTGACTTATTGTTAATAATCTGAGATAAAAGAACAATTGAAAATTCCACTAATATCTATATTTATTTTTTCAGAATCCTTATGTCTTATTTTCTTGCCAGATGTAACCCAAACCTTAACTGTTCCTTTATTCTGCATTTTGGTCATCATCACTGATTCAGCTATCTTCTTTTACCCCTTAGGCAGATCAAAAACTTGAGTCAAAGTAGGGATGCACCAGAGCTGAACAAATGGATGTTTCAGTTCAAGATGTGGTCAATTCCGCCTTTCAATTGTTTTACAAATCAAATAATATAATTGGGTGCTTTCAAGACTTTGGAAAGATTGGGAAATGATTTAGAGATCTGATGACTGGGTTTGCCAGGTCTTCTTTCTTCCAAAAAGAAAATAAGAAGAGGAAGATTAAAAATCAAAAGGGACCTGGTAGCAACTTTTCAGATTAATAATTTTTTGAATGATGTAACATTTCATAAAGCACAATTAACCTCATCAGAAGCATGGGGTACATAAATTGATGTAGGGTTTAAAATGAAATGAGTCAGGAGAAGGGAAAACGGTTTTTATGCAGATGCAGGATACATATGAAAAAGATTGCAATTACCTTATCAATTAACAAGTACAGTATGATATGTTAAAAACCCATTTTGTGTTGAGATCATATAAGGTAGCCTAAAACAAAAAGATGAGTTTCTTTGTTCCAAAGCATGTATTGGAGCCTCATGGGAAGTTTATACTCTGGTATTACTTTGTTCTTATTTTGATCCTATATCAAACTTATATTTCTCTTAAGCATTTTCATAAGTTCTGATCTGTTTATCCTACATACAGTCCAGAGAAAATTGTTGGCAGATGATGGCATTTATAACTTTAGAGGAAGAACATAGGAAGATACCTCTACTTTTGTGTGAAATTGTTGAGGTTACACTATTTACATTGGTGTAAATGGATTTGTTTTAGGGTCTGGCATCATTGTAAATAGAATAGAATAGAATAGAATAGAATAGAATAGAATAGAATAGAATAGAATAGAATAGAATAGAATAGAATAGAATAGAATAGAATAGAATAGAATAGAATAGTGCTGGAAGGGTCTTTGGAGGTCTTCTAGTCCAGCCCCCTGCTCAAGCAGGAAGACTTATACCATCTCAGACAGGTGATTGTCCAGTCTTTTTTTAAAAAACTTCCAGTGATGGAGCGCCCACAGTTTCTGGGTGTAAGCTGTTCCACTGGTTGATTGTCCTCACTGTCAGGAAGTTTCTCCTTAATTCCAGGTTACTTCTCTCTTTGATCAGCTTCCAACCATTGTTTCTCGTCCTTCTTTCTGGTGCTCTGGTGAACAACCTGACCCTCTCTTCTTTGTGGCAGCCCCTCAGATAATGGAATACTGCTATCAGGTCTCCCCTATTTCTTCTTTTCTTTAGACTGCTCCAAACCCAAGTTCCACAGCCATTCTTCATACGTTTTGGTCTCCAGGTCTTGGATCATCTTAGTTGCTCTTCTCTGATTTTTTTCCAGACTCTCATCTTTTTTGTGATATGGTGACCAAAATTGGCTGCAATATTCGAGGTGTGGTCTTATTAGGGCTTTATAAAGTGGTATTGCTTTGTTGTTGCTTGCTTGTGAGAATTTCCTTCAAGCTAAGCGGTTGGTAGTAGGCAAGTACAGGTCTATAACCAGTGCCTATGAAAGTACAATGTCATTCTTCAGTATGAATTGTAGCTTGTTAATAATATGCTTGAATGACTTGAGCTTTGAGCTACCACTTTGAGCTACCACTGTGAGCTACCACTTGAGCTTTTATAACTACCACTGTTCTGTTACTCTGTTTTCATGGTCTGACTTTTAATACCACCCTGGGAAATAAACTTGCTCTGTTGGTTTATCAGTGGATGGGTAGTTCAGTCTGCTGAATGCCTGGCTTAATTCCATCAGTTGAGCAACTCTGTTAAGCAGGTCAGAACAAAGGGAATTATAGCATATGCCCTGGCTTATTGAGATCAAATTGGAGATCTTTTCTGGGGTGGAAATTGTATAGAGGGAAGATGGGATGTCATGGATTTTATTACATTGACACAAAGTAACCAATCCATGCATTTTATTACTTTGCAAACCCTGCCTTTCAGGCTGACTCAGTGCTAATCTGCTATTTGCATCTCACCCTTCTCCTGAAGATGTGTTGTTTGAGCTTTACCTCTTCCCGTAACCCATATCTTATATCCATATTTCATAATACCTTGTCTGCCATATTGCAGGCTAAAGTGGACCTGGTCTCCTTAATAGTAGGCTGCATAATGCCCTCTATGTTGATTGGGCTGATAAAGCTGCTATAAATAGCACAAAATAAGCCTGAAGAAGAATCAACATTTGAAGCACAATTTATTGACCAATGTGAGAACCCATCTTCTGTATATGTGGTTTGATAGATGCTGAATTTGAGATGTTGCAAAATGAATGAACATGAGAATTATCCTGACTTGTTATGATGCTGTTAATAAGGCAAATATATTAGAAAGGCTTGAAGTTAGGCTAGCCCAGGGGTAGGCAACCTCGGCTCTTTTATGACTCATGGACTTCAACTCCCAGAATTCCTGAGCCAGCTGGGCTAGACCTACATCAACTGGAAATGTAAAGCACTTTGGCGAGCATGTGGTGGTATGTTGTTAGCTGAGAATATGAATGTTACAAAATTATATGCTGCAATAAAGAGCAGGGATCTGAAAATTAATCAAGCTAGTTATGTTTCACAGGGAAAAATAAGTTATAAGATATATAAATGGTTAAAAACTACAGCAAATAGATCAGTGAATGTACTTTGACAGTATGGTTTAATGAGGAGGAACATTTGATTAGGAGTTTAAAGGAATTTTTAGTTTTCCCTTCAATTCAGGCTAGCTACCACCTTCTTATTTCAGGATCTCCCCATAATTTATTTTATTTAGACAAATTGCACATTCTTTTTGTTATGTACTGGGCTTTTGGGTACCACACCATGTGCGTTGCTGGAGAGCTAACGGCTCTCCAGCAACCCAAACAGGCCATCTCCGGTCCTGCAATTGGTCAGCCCTAGGCAGCAAGCGCGGGTTCAATCCTATTGGCTGCTACCATAGGGTTTGGCTATATATTGTGGCTAGGAATGGACCAAGCTCAAGTACAGTTCCAACAAGAATAAAAGAATGAGTTTCTCTGTACTCAGCCGTGTGTCTTCATTCCTGCTCACCAGAGCCCACGACTTAACAGTGGCGACGAAGGTGGGATCCTGCTTCACCGTTTAAAAGGGCTGAAGTTAACAAGGGGTCAGCAATACGCTTTGGAGGGAAGAGGCATTTCCCCCCCTAGGCTGGCTAGTAAAGCCACACTAGTGGACGCATGCTCAGTGGACGCATTCCCTGAGCCTAAGAAGCAGGATCCAAGAACACAGGAATCGAAGGAAGATGCCAAAGGTCGGCAAGCTCAGAGAGTTCGATGTAAAACATCCAGAAAAATGGCCGTCTTACCTCTCGCAAGTGGAGAACTATCTGAGGGCAAACCAAATTACAGAGGAAGCCTAAAAGCCACCATGTTGCTGTGCATGTGTGGACCAGCAACTTTCGACCTAGCAGAAAACCTTTTTGCACCGATGCCCATCGAAGCAGTATCATTCGCACACCTTAAGAAGAAGCTGACTGGGCATTTTCAGCCCAAGATGTCAGAGATGGCGTGGCGTTTTAAATTCGACCAAAGAGTGCAGCTACCCGGAGAGACAGCTTCAGAGTTTATTGCGGGCCTAAGGCAGGCTGCACGCCTTTGCAAATTCTCGAACTTAGAGGAATGACTGAGAAACCGGCTCGTCTGTGGCCTTCGAGACAGAGCCCTCCAGCAGAGACTGTTTGCAAGACCCAATCTCACATTCTCCAAGGCACAGGACGAGGTCATGGCCGACGCCGCCAGGGGTGCAGTACAGACAGTGCAACCCACCAAAACTTCAAAGGTTGAAGATTCCGTTCATCTAGAGGTCGCCAAATGCATCGGAGAATCTTCAGAAGATGAAGAACCCAAAATCAACAAGCTCCAAAGGCAACCAAATGCGCAAAACCATGGCAACCACCAACGAGAGAACTATTACAAGGCAGTTCTCTTACCTAAATGTAAGGGGTGCAGAGGCAACCATCTTCGCGCCAATTGCAGATTTCGCTCAGCCACGTGTAGAGCTTGCAGAAGGACCGGACACATCGCAGTGGTTTGCAGAGCCCACCAGAGAGACAGGCCACCCAAACACCAGTCAGAGGAACCGACTAGGAGAGGTACTGGGGCCCAGGGTCCAGTTAATGAGGGGTTCTTCAGAAGCTGGAGGAGCATTTGCCGCACCGGGGCTTGTCGTCCCCTCAAGCCTAAACTAAAGCTCTCGATAGAGCTACAAGGAGTTCCATGTAAGATGGAGTTGGACTCCGGCTCGGCAGTATCTATCATTTTGCAGGACACATTCAACTTTGTGTGTTGGCGCAATAACCATTGGGCTAAACTACGGCCCTCAGATATTATTTTAACAGATTTTCAGAATGCTCACGTTAAAGTTAAGGGTGAAGCCACATTATTGGTAAAATTTAAAGGGTTTTTGGGGCACCTGGATGTCATAGTAGTAGAGGGCCAAAGAACGAGTCTTATTGGACTTGATTGGTTCGATGCTTTAGGCCACAGGTCTGCAACCCATGGCTCCGGAGCCGCATGTGGCTTTTTCAGCCGTCTCCTGCGGCTCCCAGTCCTCTGCCATGTGCAGTCCAAAAAAAAAAAAAGTGGGACTAAAAAAGTTCAACCAATCAATTCAAATATGCAGGGTAGGTGCATATCTTGCCTTGGCTCCACTCTTCAGTCAAACCCTGTTCTGCGCATGTGCGCATGTATGTGCATGCGCACACATTTTTTGCGGCTCCCAGTTTTTCCTTTTGTGAGGGAACCGGTTCCGAGTGGCTCTTTCACTGTTTCAGGTTGCTGACCCCTGCTTTAGGCATTCAAATTACAGGCATTAATCGGACACAAACAGCAGACCTCATGACTGTTTGCGAGGAATATGCAGATGTCTTTGAGTCAACCCTGGGGACGTACAGTGACCTGCCAATTTCTTTTAAGTTAGATCCTAACGTTGTGCCAATTAGGAATAAGCCACGCAGGGTCCCCTTTGCCCTAAAGCACAAAATTGATTCCGAAATCGATAAGTTAGTAGAACAGGGCATATTACAGCCTGTTGATGGGGGGGGGGGTGGGAAACTCCTATTGTCACCCCTCTGAAGTCCAACGGGGAAGTTCGCATTTGCGCAGATTATAAATGCACATTAAATAAGGCCCTTAATCAACACGCTTACCCGGTTCCTGTAGTCAGCCATATTTTAGTCTCTTTGCAAGGGGGAACCATTTTTGCTAAACTTGATTTAGCGCAGGCATATCAGCAATTGCCAGTTGATGCCACAACCATGGTTCAAACAATAGTAACTCACAGAGGGGCATTCAAAGTCAAGAGCTTACAGTTCGGAGTCAGTGTTGCACCGGGTATTTTCCAAGGGATTATGGAACGCACACTTAAGGGTATTCAGGGTGTCTGCCCCTATTTTGATGACATTCTCATTGCCGGGGAATCCCCAGAAGTGTTGGCCAATAGGCTCAGGACTGTTTTGCAGAGGCTCCGCGATGCGGGCCTCAAATTGAAAAAAAATGTAGTATTGGGGTCTCATCAACGGAATTCTTGGGGTTCCGTATCGATGCTAATGGAATTCACCCCGCTGAATCAAAAGTGAAGGCCATCAAAATGGCTCCAAGGCCAAAATCAAAGGGGGAGCTGCAAGCATTTTTGGGCCTCCTAAATTTTTATCACACATTCCTACCTCATAAGGCTGTAATAGCAGAGCCCCTCCACAGGCTGCTGGATAAAAAAGTCCCTTGGAAATGGACTAACTTACACGAAAAAAGTTTCCAGGATCTGAAAGCCCTTCTATCGGAAAAGTCCACTGTAACTCATTACATTGAGTCTAAATCTGTATGTCTTGCATGTGGTGCATCTCCCTACGGGTTGGGTGCAGTCTTAAGCCACATAGAGAAAAATGGGAAACAGATTGCTATTGCGTTTTATTCTAGGACTTTATCTTCTGCTGAGCACAATTATGCACAGATTGATAAAGAAGCTTTGGCCATAGTGGCTGGAGTTAAGAAATTTCATGATTATTTATATGGCAGGGATTTCACTGTCTACACTGATCACAAACCTCTTTTGGGGTTGTTCACAACAAACAAACAAACTCCCCACATACTATCTCCAAGAATGCTGAGATGGTCAATATTTTTGTCTGCATACAATTTTAAGTTAATTCATAAACCAGGGAAGGAAATGGGCCATGCAGATGGCCTCAGCAGACTACCATTGCCACTAATGGATCCTGATCCAGCTCCTGCTGCTAAAATATTGTCAATTCAGGACTTACCTGAGTTTCCCCTCCACGCAGGGGATATCGCTGCTGAAACTGCCACAGATAAAATTCTGAGCAGAGTTTTGTCATAGGTATACACGAGCTGGTTGGAAAAAAGTCCAGGTTCTGAATTTCAAAGTTATTTTGTCAGGAGACATGAGTTGTCTGCACACAAGGACTGCATTTTATGGGGCAACAGAGTCGTTATCCCCACTTCATTGAGGGACAGAGTCTTACACTCTTTACATGAAGGCTATCCAGGCATTGTAAGAATGAAAGCCTTAGCTAGAAGCTACCTTTGGTGGCCTGGCCTAGATAAGGCTGTAGAGGATCAAGTTCATGGTTGCTATACTTGCCAGCAATCAAGGCCTGAAATGCCTCAGGCCCCAGTTCACAGGTGGGAAGAAACGCATACCCCCTGGTCCAGGGTTCACATAGACTACACTGGGCCTTTTCAGGGACAGCTTTTCCTGATAGTAGTGAATAGCCACTCAAAATGGCTGGAAGTAGTTCCAGTCCCTAATATGACTACTGCTAGGACCATCCAGGTGCTGAGAAAACCCTTTGCAACACATGGGTTGCCTGACGTTTTAGTTTCTGATAATGGGGCTCAATTCACTGCTGCTGAGTTTCAGGCTTTTCTTAGAGCTAACCTCATCAGACATGATACGTCTGCACTGTTTCATTCTTCGAATGGACAAGCCAAACGCATGGTGAGGACAACAAAGGAGGCACTCAAGCGTATTATCACAGGTGACTGGCATCACAGATGGGCAGAATTTTTGCTCTGCCAGCATTCTACGCCCTGCACTGCTACAGGTAAAAGTCCTGCTGAGCTTCATTGGGGAAGGCGTTTAATTACTAAACTGGACAGGTTGCATCCAGACAGAGTGGCAGCAGAACCCTCTAGACCAAAACCCCCGAGGGGGCTGCAAATGGGTGATTGGGTTTGGGCCAGAAACTATGGGCCTGGAAATTTGTGGGTTTCTGGTCAGGTGACCAAGGCATCCGGACCCCTATCTTACGAAGTGGGGTTGGAGGGAGGGTGACTGGTCAGAAGACACATCGACCAACTTAGAAAGAGGTTTCCAGAATGGTCACTAAGTGAGGACTGTGGCATAAGTCCCTCCCAAGGTCCTCAAACTGGCACCCAAGCCAGCCCACACCAGAACCACCAGGGTTTCCCCTTCTCAGCAGAAGTTGATTCCGAGGAAGAACCAGGAAGCTCAGAAGTGCAACATGGGACCCCTGACCAGGCGAACCAGCCGAATCTCAGCAACCGCTGTGCCTACTCTGCAGAACAGACTGACTCTGGGGTGGGCCAACCTGGTGAGGCCAGCCAGAGTGTTTCAATCCCCCTGGACGATGGAGCACAAGGGGACATGGGTCTACCCAGCCCACTGGGTAAGCTGGTAGACACAAAGTGAGAGAAACTCCAAGGCGTTCCTCCAGGCCACACAAACCTCCGGCATATCTCACAGACTATATTGTTAAATAAAGTGATGTATAGTGTTGTCACAATTGTACCACTACCTACAGAAATTGGGGCATTTTTAAGCATGTTCATTGAGACATTGTTTAATCTCTTTGTAATCCTTACTGCATTGCCAAGCCGTTTAGCCGTTGTTTAATCTTATTGTAGTCCCTACTGCAATGGCACGTCTGTAAAGGTCACGTAATGTCATTCTAGCCACCTTGAATTCATAAGCATTATTTTTTTACTATTTTGTATTATTTTGTTATTATGCATTTTGGTTGTTGGGAGTGATTTATAAGTCTTGACTAATGTCAAGTTTATTAAGGGGATTATAGCCTGATCTTAGGAGGGAGGGGTGTTATGTACTGGGCTTTTGGGTACCACACCACGTGCGTTGCTGGAGAGCTAACGGCTCTCCAGCAACCCAGACAGGCCGTCTCCGGTCCTGCAATTGGTCAGCCTCAGGCGGCAAGTGCGGGTTCAATCCTATTGGCTGCTACCATATGGCTTGGCTATATATTGTGGCTGGGAGCTGCCCAAGCTCAAGTACAGTTCCAACAAGAATAAAAGAATGAGTTTCTCTGTACTCAGCCGTGTGTCTTCATTCCTGCTCACCAGAGCCCATGACTTAACACTTTTCACGTGCTAAAATTGAATGCAAACAAAAGACTGTTAGAGTGCATGCTGCACCTCGCTTAAAACATGGCCAACTGAAGACCCTCATTTGTGTCCAGTCCGATTGTCAAGATAACTGTCAGGCCTTTTATGAGTATTTAAGACTATGATAGCTGAACTGAGACATTTCTGTACCTCTTTGCTTCTATCAAACAATCTTCCAGATTTTTCGGTCCAGATATAGGCCTATTTATAATGTAATTTGACCATAGTGAAACTGGGCTTTGGATCCTGAACAAAACTGAGCATAAGAGTAAGAGTTGAGCCAATGTAATGCCTCACACTTTGCAGTGCCCTTTGTTCCAGATAACATTTACTATGCAATGCACACCTGTTTATTTTAAAGCACTGATTCTTTTGTGGGATACACTTTATGGGAATTTACAATATAAAAGTATTTTCAGTTCCAATGCCAGTTTTTAAGATAGCTGCCAGACCCCAGATCTGCTGTGAAATCAGAGAATAGGCTTCTGACTGCATCTAACTTCTGAATATCAGGGGACCATAGAAAGGAGGAAGCATTTTGTACATGTTCAGAGATGCTTGCTTTGTTACAGTTGTGTGTGCATGGGCTATGGCATGTGGCTGAAAATGTGCTTCTTGAAATCTAATGAGTCCAGGCAGAAACCAAACCTCCAGTGAAAGATGCCAGTTTCTGATACCTTTTCCTGCCTGAGAGATTTTGATCAGGTCTCTGTCCTGCCATGAAGAGCCAGGAGGTTTCAGACGCCTGTTTACCCTTCAGTTAATAAATGAACAGGAATCAACACAACTTTCTAAACGTGCAAAGATTTTGAATGATTCTGGCTCTAAAAACTCCGTGGTGTATGTGAGTACTAGAGCACAAGGGGAAGAACTCAGCATTAAAAATTCTTCCCTAGCTGTGAGGGGCATTCACTGAGATGCCCCTCCCACCAATGTCTCCACCGCAGGTGGAGTGGGCTGGCATTTGACTGTAAAAGTGGAGAGAACTGAGTTGAGTTTGCATTTTAGTTGCTGCCAAAAAGCAAGCCTGGACAGCTATCATCTCCTCCACAAAGCTGCTTCCCATCCAGCAAAAGATGTATCACTGCCTTTGGCTCCTTGGAAAAGTTCTGCTCTTGGTGAGAGTGGCTGCCTCAATTAACTTTGTCCATCACCACTATGAGGAATTGGTGCAGGCGCTGTTCGATGTAAGGGGTTCATGCCCCTATATTACCAGGCTGTACAGCATTGGGCGCAGTGTCCAGGGCCGCAACCTCTATGTGCTGGAATTCAGCGACTCTCCTGGCATCCATGAGCCCAGTAAGTGTGCCCAGAGGTATAACTCTTATATAGCTGAAAAGATGCTTTTTTCTGCTCTGCCTGATCAATGCACAATTGGGTTCAATGTGGTGCTGGAATCTTTGTGCCTAATGGAATCAAGCCAGGGCCACAGCATTCCTAGCAGAAAGTTCGGTTAAGTCAAGGGGAAGCCACCGGTGTGTGTGTGTGGGGGTGTGTGTTTTGCAGAACAGAACCAGTGTTTGGATTGACATTGACTTGTATAATTAATAACACAGTTTTTAGAACGCATTGAGCCTCATGACATGTCAGTGGGTTCCATTTCACATGAAGGTCTGAGAGATTTGTACTAGCAGCCATCTGCGGCTTGTAATTAAGGTAAAATTTAATCCCAGTTCCAGAGATTAAACTCCAACTTTCTTTTTTTAATGCTGTACTTTAATTCTACAAAATACTGTAGCTAATTGGGCAAAATTAATATTAATCTTAGAAGATGACAAAACCCTTACTTCTCTCTGCACTACCTTTCTGCCCTCACACTCATAACTTAGTTGTTGCAAATTGTAGCTTTGATGGACTACACTTTTGAATAAGTGGGACAGAGCCTGTCATTGCATCACGTTGACAAAGGGAAGGAAATACAGGCGCCAGACTCATAATTATGCAGCAACAATTCTAAGATCAAAGATCATGTGTTGAAGCCCTTGATATACCTTTACCAGCTAAAGCAAAGATGTTTTTCATTAGAAGCATCCTAGTTAATGAATACCTTCCCAAAGCAGTGTACTTAGGAATTACAGAAGCTGAAGTTCAACATGTCTGGAAGGAACTAGTCTACTGGTAACCATTATCCAGTAGATGTCAGGCAAAAATATTTTTATTCAACTAGGCATTGTAAAATTAATTCATCAGTTACATTAAGCAAAAGAGCAGATAATTAAAATTCTTTAGACAATCCTTTTACTTCTATCTTTTTATTTTTATGATGTTTGAAAGTCTTTTATATTTGTACACCCCAAAGGCTAATTAAAAGAACAGTATTTGTGTTTTAGTAATTTAGTAAATGCTCGTTTCTCTGATGTGCAAAGATCAGCATTTATCAGTATGTTATCCATTATTAATACTACAAGATAGATAATACTAATAACTAGTAAGGTTTCTTACCATCAAGGTTAGCTGGTAAACCATTATAATTCATGTAAAGAAATCTCATAGACCAGCTGGTTCAAAGTTTTTTAAAGACACAAGAAGAGGAATACAGAACTGATGAGAAATGAAAAGGGAAAAAGAGGCTGGAAGGTTTACTTGGATTTTCCCGTTATAAAATATACAAATATTTTTATTCTTTTGTGAGCAAAGTAGGACCACTTACATTTGCAGACATACTGCCTACAAATGTAGAGACTTCTTCTGTAAGAAGGCTATAATTTAATAGCCTCCACCATAGTGTTCTGCAGGGTTCATGTAGAGATAAGGGGGCCATCTATGGGGGAAGCAGTTTTACATAAATGAATTTGAGGCTAAACGAAGCTGATTTTATTTCGCAATTTACTTTAACCCCTGTAGAGCTTTAGAAGGCTGGAATGTGACATGCTAGGAGATAAGCTGAAGAGGAACCGTGGAAGAGGAACACTGTATGAAATAAGGAAATAGAGACCCTGATTATGTTGTTGTGACTGTGCCCTGCTTTTAATTTACTATTACAGTAAAAGATTTGCCCCCAGGATACATACCATTCTCATACAATGCACTGCTTCTTCCCATTTTCTCGAAGCACAGATTCCTGTCCATTGTCCTATGCTTCAAGATCTGTGAGAAAGACAGCAAGACCTCTTGCTTTGCATGAGACAGTGAACATGTGGTCTGAAGAAGCACATAACTTCACAATGAGCTTCTTTCCACAACACAAAAGGCCACAGCTAGATTTTCATCATCACAGAATGCCATTGGGGAATCTATTCTGCTTCCCCCTCCTGCTTGACCTCAATGTTTATGCATCAGCACCCCGTTGTGTTGAATCTGTCTATTCTGTTCCAATGTCAGCAAATTTCTCCCTTTCTCAGTGGAGCCAGAATTCAAGTATGTGGCAAACATGCATGGGAATGAGGTACTAGGCCGGGAACTGTTGCTCCAGCTTGCAGATTTCCTGTGTGAAGAGTATCGCCATGGTAATCAGCGCATTACACAGCTCATCCATGAAACACGCATTCACCTCTTACCTTCAATGAATCCTGATGGATATGAAGTGGCAGCTGCCCAGGTACCAGGCAAGCATCCCTTTTTTATTTCAATAGTCATAGTAATAACAAAACTTAGTTTTAAGACAACAAAGGGAGAGAGGAAGGGCAAGAAAAGAAACATAATTAAGTTTCCTCTAATTTAATGCTTACTGGATGTGTTGGAAGTGCAATTTTCAGAATGTTTAGTCAGTTCCGGCACTTCTGGAGATGTCAAATTGGGAAAGCCAAAGTCACAGACAATAGGTCCAAATTGCAACAACTGAATTAAACTTCTATGTCAAAAGGCAGTACATCTTAAGAATAGACTCAGGTGACTGCTACAGAATATTGTATAAATTTATCACGATTACTTGTTTGTGATCTTCTAGAGACATATAACTTGCCACTATTAAGAACTTATAAGTGAGAGAGTTGGATCTTAATCTGATTTAAAAGGCTACATATTGTAGTACTATGCAGTAAAAAATAGAGCATATGCTTTGAATGCAGAAAATCTATTGGTATCTACTGGTAGAAAAATTAGGACTTGTGCCAGTCAATGTCAACAATACCAACTAAACAAAGCAATATCTAATTCAAAATAAAGCAATTCTCTGTGTTCTCTATGGTCACATTCAGTCACAGATGCTGAGTTGTAACAAAGCTCCCCCTATCCACTATGATCTGATGATGCTATAGTTGCAGGCTTGTAAAAATGAGAGATTTCAATCTTTCCCCATATTTTCCAGTGATTGGGAACAGGCATTACATTGCAGTGAATACCATTAGCCAACTTGTTTTCACTTTCTTGCTCTTCAAAGGATGACTGTACTCTCATTGGAGGAAAGTCACAGCAAATGGGGGAGTTCCAAGTAACAGCCTTTTCCACAAACTCTTCCAAATTATAATAGTGCACTTAACACAGTTCCAAACTGTTCTGACCATTTATTGTTTTGGATATTCTGAGTAGTTTATTGTTCTTTCGGCAAAGGATCTTGAGCAAGGCAAGTAACATTGATTAGTAAAGGCAACAGCCAGTTTCCCAGCCCAAGGGAAAATTGATTTCTATAACTCAAACTGATTTCTTGGGCTACAAAAATAAAGGATTTTTTCATTTTGTGTTTATGCACGGTGGCTTTGATGACATTTGCCTTAAGGAAAAAGAGATATTCCTTAAAATATAATCATCTTTAATTTAGGGTTGTCTGTTGAATTCTGACTGTGCTAATAAATATTTGGCAACTATTCTTAGCATCCTGAAATCCAAAAGCTCCTGAACGGCTTTTATTCTCTTTTCTGAAATGTGTATCTCCCTTTTGATGAGTCAAGAGATAAGCTAAAAGTTGGTTAGGACGCTGAGCTTGTCGATCAGAAGGTCGGCAGTTTGGCGGGTCAAATCCCGAGTGCCGCATAACAGAGTGAGCACCTGTTACTCGTCCCAGCTTCTGCCAACCTAGCAGTTCGAAAGCACGTAAAAATGCAAGTAGAAAAATAGGGACCACTCCGGTGGGAAGGTAACAGCGTTCCGTGCGCCTTTGGCGTCTAGTCATGCCGGCCACATGACCACGGAGATGTCCTCAGACAAGCGCTGGCTCTTCGGCTTTGAAACGGAGATGAGCACCGGCCCCTAGAGTTGGAAACGACTAGCACATACGTGCAGGGGAACCTTTACCTTTACCTTTAACAGATTACACAAAAATGTATTATTCCTTTTTTAGAACCAAAGTTCTTTAGAGTATGTCATTGGGAGAAACAATGCCAATGGAGTCGACCTTAACCGTAATTTTCCTGACCTCAACACTATCATGTATTCCAATGAGAAACAGGGTGGATCCAATCATCACATCCCTTTGCCAGATAATTGGAAAAGTCAGGTAATATCAATCCAATTAATCCCTAATGTGTGTATCCACTTATATTTCATCCACTCATCCATCCTAGCCATGTGGTTGTAGAAACTTGTGATGGCTGTGTAATGCATGTTACTGGGCTCTTATAATACTGTAGGAATTAAGTTCTCCATACTGTTCTCTTTACTTTTCTCTAAGAGTCAAATTACATATGGAGAAAATCCAACTGCTTTAATACCATACCATAGTCCTTTGGAACATAGGAATGAGAATCACATTTTTCTGGGTCTCTGTCTGTTTATCTAGAAATGGAAAAGTAACATGGTCAGAATTGGTTTCCAAATTCTTAAACATCTGTTAGGAACTGAGCAAGACCATCACTTCTGATGTTAGCCAGGTGAAGTCATACATACATTAAATTAGATCAGGATGAATATAAAATCTGCACACTTCCTTGTGCCTTTGTGTGTGTGTGTGTGTGTATGTGTGTGTATACATGCATGTACCTGTGTGCACGTACACATGCCCGCCTGTATGCATGTGCATTTGCATGCTGCCTTTAAGTCCTGGTGACTGCTTGGGCTAGTCCCTGCATTTTCTTGGAAAGATTTGAAAACCAATTTGCTATTGCCTCTTTCCTGGACTGATAGAGTATGACTGGTCCAGGGCTAAGGCAGGACTAGAATTCACAGTCACCCAGTTTCTAAAATGCTGAATCATGGCTAGATTCACATATTGTCCTAAGCCATGGGTTGCTTAAACATGATTTGCTAAATAAGGTACAATGGGCTGGACATGCTAAAACATAAAGTTTGTGAACCTTCATAGTGATGTGGTTCATGCAACATGTAATTTTAACCAGTAATAGACTTCAATAGTGTGTTTGTGTGCTCTGTGTATGAGTGTGTGTGTGTGTATGTGTATATGAGAAGGAAGGAGGGAGAAAGGAAGAAAGGACAAACAAGAAAGTCAGATTATAATTATAAACCAATCTATTGAACTGTGCCCAGAAATCAATTAGCAATTGGTGCAATCAAAAAAAGAAGGATTTACAGGGCTTTGTAAATGGGAACTTGCTAACTTCCATAATAATTTCCAAGGCCAAAGAATTTTGAGATTAGAAAGCAGTCATTTAGGCATTTTTACATCTGCATTCTGGGTATGTTCCCATGACGACAGTGCTGCAAATCTGTACCAAATTAGAAGTATTAAGAATCAGATTGAGCATCTGGCTTGATATTTTGTGTATCTCTGACAGGTAGAACCAGAGACATTGGCTGTAATTCAGTGGATGAAGAGTTACAATTTTGTTCTCTCAGCCAATCTTCATGGTGGAGCTGTAGTTGCCAATTATCCCTATGACAAATCCCATGAACAGAGAATTCGTGGCAACTGGCATGCAAATAGCACCCCCACGCCTGATGACACCCTCTTCAGAAAGGTGAGAAATGTCAGGGATAATGAAAGCAAGATGAAATGGATTCAAATCAATATCTGTACGGAACATAGGTTCTCTTCTAAGAGACCATTTGATGCTGGCTACCTTCACATCTACATTGACCTCATTTTGGTTCCACACACCAACATGACCAGCATGAAATGGATAATAACATATACCAGCTTAACTGTGACTGCACTTTGAACAAATACCCTGTCTTGGGAATTAAGCTGAATAGGGATTCTATCCAAATTGAGATCCTAGAGAGAATTCAGATGGGAATGCCTCTTCTGTTCCTGGTTATCTTTGGTGCTCTTTTGCATCAGTTCTCAAGACCAAGGATGGGGTAAAAAAACTGGCATCAAGTGGCTCATCCTCTATTTGTATACACACACACACACACACACACACACATTTTTCTCCCCCTTGTTCTCCTGCCACTCATGGCAAGAGAAGTATTAGGAGAGAAGTGACGCAGTGCTTCCTTCTTTCCACCCATCCTCTTGGTCACTTGCCAAGAGGGGGTAGAGGAGGAAAAGTGGGACTTCTTACCTTTTTTAATGTAAATTTATTTATTTATTTATTTGATTTTATATACCGCCCTATTCCCGAAGGACTCAGGGCGGTTTACAGGGCGAATTAAAACAATACAAATAAATACAATTAAAATAGAATTAAATTAAAACTAGCCCACAATTAAAACAAATTAAAATTAAAAATTAAAAATTAAATTAAAACCCCCTCAGTCCAGGCCAGAAAGATCAAATAACCAAGTTTTCAGGTCCCAGCGAAACGAGCGAAGGTCCGGGGCAGTCCGAAGTTCTACCGGCAGTTCATTCCATAGGGCAGGCGCGCCCACAGAGAATGCCCTCCCCCTTGGAATCACCCGCCGGCATTCCCTAACCGGCGGAACCCTAAGGAGGCCCTCCCTGTGGGAGCGCACAGGACGATGGGAGGCTGATGCTGGCAGCAGGTGCTCCCTGAGATAATGCATGCAACAGAACTGCTCTTCCAGTGTACTGTTTAAAACACCCTCCTCCCTCAGGGCTTCAGTGCTATGATGCCAAAACCACGGTGAGGAATTGTATTTTATACACATCCAGCAGTCTTACAAAAAGTTGCTGGACATATATAAAACAGTCTCTTTGCAGCTTTGGCACTGCAGCCCCAGTACATGGAGAAATGGACAGCTGAGATGAAGGGAAGTGCCCCTTCAGCTGGCATCGTTGTGGTAAAGCAGAATTTTCATGGTAAGAATAAATCCATTAATGGGTCCAAAAGGAACTGGTACCAAAAAACCATTTCCTCTCCTTCTCTATCCATGGGTGGGATAAGAAGAACAATGAAAGAGAAAGGAGGAAAAGCGACTCCTTTTCTCCCTGTTCTCTGATCCTGGCATAGAACTTCTCCCTTTTGACCTTTCCTAGGGGAAATAGGTCGTTTTAGTGCCTGGAGAACTAGAATCCAAAAAAATCCCGCTTTCCTCATTCACTTCCCACTTCCTCTGCCACCCACAAGTTGAAAGAGAAATGAGAGAGATGATTTTTTTTTGGCACAGTGGGAGAGCAAAGCAAATGGCCCTGAAACTCAGGGCCCAGCAATCACCTCAAGGCAAGCCTGCAATAGCCTAAGATAATCAAAAGCAGCAGGCCAGCCTCCTTCCCTAGACTTACCTCAGAACAATGCATGGCAGACTACTTATGCTGGAAGAAACAGAAAAACACCACTTCTGAAGTGAAAGATGAAAAGATGAGCAGAGGTTGTGTTCATGGTAATCTGGAGACAGGTTGAGAACACCATATATTAATATCCTTAATTAACAATGAATGGGTTGCCTTTATACTGTGGCATGCAGATATGTGGATTAATCCCTAATATTGTAACTGAGGTGTCCAGTTGGATAGTAAAGTTAGAACTGAAAAAAGGATGTGTTGTAAACATGAAGGAAGAAACTATAGTAAGATGGAGGGGAGGGAAGCTTAAAATGTAAACCGAGTGCAGCTGCTGTAAATACTGTGGTACTGTATGCATTTTATGTCACATCCCAGAAGTGGCCAGTGATCAGTTCTGGATTTTAATTCTGAGTCCCTGACTTTTTTTTCCTGGAATGGGTATTAAGCAACTAGTTCTGTTGTAAATAATAATAATAGAGTCATGTATTTAATATTACAAGAGTTTGTTCAGTTTGCTCTGGAAGCTCTCAACTTGATCCTCAGGCAAAATGACTAGTATTGCAATATATCTTGTGTAGTACAGCATCATACCTATAATTTAAAAACGGCAATGAATATGTATGCTTGTTTGCAATAATGACTCATAGCCAGTCACTGAATTACTTCTAGTCTTCGAGTTCTACAATGAGAAAAACAGAGGAAAAACTTCAAGAAAAAAAATGCAAGGAATCCAACTCCTACACAGTGAAAAAAAATAAGATTACCGGTATTTTATACACAATCTTTTGGGGAAAGTTTTCAGTATATTCTTCCTGATTCTATTAATTGCTATTTTTGATGTTTTAAGTATTATTAATCCACTGCTCATATTTTTTGTTTTTATTTTTATTTGCTATTTATTATATAGACCTCTGTAGAGCATCAAGGAATAAAACTGTTTTAAATAAATTATAAACATACTTTGATGGGCCCTGAACTGGCAGTGAATAATTCAGAAGCTGCCAAAAGGGCTGATTTGATAATGGAGGTGCTGGGCTATTACCCTACTAGGAAAGTAAAAAATAAACCTGGTGATATAATTCCTCTATACAAAGTTATGCATTTGTAAAATGCTATATGAAGTTGATTTTAAATAGTAAATAATAAAATAATAATTGAGAAATGTAGAAGTAGAAAAGTATAACCCAAATTGTGTGATGTTGGAATAACACCCCCCCCCCAAAAAAGGTTGAAAAATTACATTAAGGTTTCGTTAAGTGGGGGGAAATTGAGTTATACAAAAGATAAAATATTCTTTTTCCTCCACTTCTCAAAATACTGTAACCCAGATGATTTAATAAATGTGAAAGGCAGGAAATTCAGAACATTTACAAATAATACTTTTTTGAATTTACTTTCACAAATGTTATGATGACAACCAGCTTAAAAGGTTTTAAAAAGAGTTAAGAAAAGTTTGTGGAAGATAAAGCTATTTATCACAATGACTGCTCATTATCTCTAATAAAAGAGACACCATATACATCAATACTAATTGCTAGAACAAAGAGAAAATCTACTGCACATTTCCCAGTGATATTTGATTCATTGGTCTGAAATAAAATATTGGGTTAAATGGGCCTTTGGTCTAATTCCACAGGGCCTTTTTAATGTTCTTATGCGGAGGAAGGGTGGGGTTGGGAGGGAGGGGGAGGGGGAGGAGGAGGAGGAGGAGAGGAAGAAGAAGAAGAAGAAGAAGAAGAAGAAGAAGAAGAAGAAGAAGAAGAAGAAGAAGAGGAGGAGGAGGAGGAGGAGGAGGAGGAGGAGGAGGAGGAGTGGGGGAGAGGGGAGGGAGAAAAAGAAGAGGAGAAATCATTATTTTCTAACACTTTGGCTCTTTCAATCTTTATGTTTGTTTCTTGTTTTGCTTTGAACAGTGTTGAGTCTGCTACATAATAATGAGAAGCTAGGAGACTAATATTGCAAAGGTGATATTAAGGTCTCATTTTTCCCTTTTTAGATCTAGAGTCTATTTCCAGCTTGCAATGTGACTGGACAGGTGAAAATATATGACCAGCTTGACATTTTCTTTCCAGTTGGCCAAAACCTATTCTTATGCCCACGGATGGATGCACCGGGGTACAAACTGTGGAGACTTCTTTATTGATGGCATCACTAATGGGGCATCCTGGTACTCACTCAGCAAAGGTAAGGCAAAATGGGGTGACAGCACAAGAGAATGAGAGTAAGTATATTTTGAAGAGAAGACCTTGAAATGTTCCATCGTGTAAGAGGAATGGCCTTTAGAATGATTAGGAAAGTTCCCTAATTTGGAGCTCTTCTATTGTTTTGATCTTTGGTCCTCATACTCAAATATCGTGTCATCAGGAGAGGCCCTTTTCTGCATCCTTTTAGTTGGTGACATTTAGCTCAAAGAGATGCTTAAGACTTTTTATCAGTGTTGCACTGGCTAAAGATAGTTTTTTGAGTTATTCAACTAAATTACAAAAAACAGTTTTGTTTTAATGCCTTTTTTCTAGCCCTTCAGGTTTTGCAATAACCTGCTATTCCTTAGCTTTCTAGTGTTTTGTTTCTGATGTATTTTGGTTTGCTGCTTGCTTAACTTTACCATTTTATTTTTTCAGTTGATTTGTAAACTATTCTGAAGGTTTGTTTGGTTAGGAATTATGTTGCAGATTAAACAGTATATACAGCTCTCTGTGTCCTTCAGGGATGCAGGATTTCAATTACCTGCACACCAACTGCTTTGAAATTACCCTTGAACTGAGTTGCAAGAAATTCCCACCACAGGAGGAACTAGAATATGAATGGCTGGCAAATCGGGAGGCCCTTATTGCCTACATAGAGGAGGTAACAAAATGACACAATATCATTCTGCTTTTTTAGCAAGTCTTTTTAAAAAGTTGATCTCCTCTTTCTTTCATGCTTCTAAGATGGTATGTTATATAATGAACCCTTGATTTGACTATTTGGCAGTGGCATACCATTGCTACATACGGGCAATGAGAATTGCATTGTCTGCTAACTTGGGGGTGACAAGTAGGCTATCCAGAGTGTTGGTGGTCCATGTGGAGTCAGGATGGTATTGCTGGCACATCTACCAGCTGTTTGCCTGTTAACAGTGCAGCATGGTAATAGAGGAGGGGGCTGTTAAAAAGTTATCTGCTCCCATTGTCTAATATGTTAAGTATACCACTGCTTTTTGAATAGGGGCATGGCGCACCTATTAAACCTGAGTGCCCATTAAAGATGCTCTTGAATATTCATAAAAATGCCTATCTACTACTTTGCACATGCACAAAAGTATGTTTCTTACCAGTCCTCATACTTCTATCTTCTCAGTGCTTTCTTGTCACTGCTGCCCAGTCTTCCCAGTGCTTTTCTGTCAGCCCTTAGTTCCAAATCTCCCACCATTGGTGTGCCACTCCCAGCATTCCCCCCATTTTTCCCTAACTCTTCCTAGATGAGAAAATACAATTCTGATTAGATATGTGCAGACTCATTTTTTTCTTGTTCATCTAATAAATGAATCTAGAATACATGACAACTCTGGAACTCTGTCCAGATTTACAGACATTAGGCCTTTCTATGTATTCTGAAGCTGCTGATGGGTGAACCTGGGACCTTCCAAACACACCACATTTCTGTTTTATCACTGAGCTGATCATTGTGAACTGGGAGAAGATCTTTTCTCAGACCAGTAAAGTAGCCCTATCACTGATTAAGCTTCAGACAATATGAACTGTTGCTGTATTTTTCCTAAGTACCTTGGTCTCAGCCCTAAGGCTGTTCAGTATTTCTCTCTTGCAGATTCACCAGGGCATCAAAGGCTTTGTGTCAGATGAGAACAACAACAAACTTGTAGGAGCTGTAATTTCTGTGGAAGGAATTGGGCATGATGTCACTACAGGTTGGTACTCAGCCTAATACAAGCTAAAGCTCTTTATTTAAAGAGTGCTTAAATTGATCTCATTGGCATTTACTGCACTGTAATTTGAATTTTAAAACTTGCTAGAATTTAGTAACAAAGTAAGAAATTAAACAGTAAGCCTATGAAAGCAATTCCAAAATTGGTGCCTGCCAAATTTATAAGGAGGACTTACACAGTCAGAATTCCCTTTCTGGAGATTTTGGAAGTTGTAATTCTATAACAATATAGGGAACACTTAATAGTGTAGCATTGTACCATTTGCTTTAGACTACGTAATGTATCTACAGTTTATGTTTGTGTAAAATATACGTGGAGTCAGCCTGGTTTGTGGGCAGGACGTCTGGAATTTGTGATATTTTTAATAACTTTATTAAGCTAAGTCGAAAGTTTAAAAAATGTGGCTGAAGGATTCTGACTCTCTTAGGTTGCATTTCACCATTTAGAAGGATAAGGAAAAACTTACTTTACATCTGGGATTGTTTACTTATCCGTTCTTTTCAACCATTGATATATGCTATATTCAGCTTGAATGTATGAAGGTGCAAATGGCATGCAAGAATTCCATGTTTGTTGAAGACGTTTAGCCCTTCATATGATGAAGAATGAATGAGGAAGTTGTCTATAGAATGTAGGACATCAGCCACCTCCATATTTGTGTTCTTTTGCATTCATAATGAATATTTGAACAGAGCTATGGGTTCCTGAAAGCATTTCCTTGTACTTCTTGACAAATTAATCAAAACATTGGTTTAATTGCTCTTTTGACAACTTACTATTCAATGACATTTGGACACTGATGGTTGCAGGGAAAAAAAACTTTGTGAGTGATTGTCAGGTGATGTATCAGTAATTTGTTAATTCCCATTCCACTAACTAAATGATGGCACTAGCTAGAATTTTGTCCTTCTGAGCTTCCTCATCTTCAACTGAAGTCTTTATCATCTGCATCTTTTAGTATCTTCTTCTCTCATGTAGGTGAACATGGTGACTACTTCAGGCTTCTATTGCCTGGTAATTATAGAATTACTGCATCAGCAGATGGTTACGAACCTCAGACCCTGATGGTGACTGTTGGCCCAGCTGAGCCCTCACTTGTGAGTACTGAAGGAAAGAGAAAATACAATGCTCCCATTTCCAATATGAAGCATAAAGTAGAGTAGGGAAGGAAAAAGAAGAAAGTATCTGCATGTGTATGTGTTCCCTCAATTGCAGCATATCTTGAAATCTTGATTAATGAAAATATTATGGAACGAGAAATTACTTTCCAGCCCCAAAGAATGGTACACCTTTTCTATACTAGAAGGAGGAAAAAATCTAACATGAAAATACTCCCTACATTTCCCTTAAGTATAAATTATCCACTAGTCGCATAGTCTATCTTGCAATTTAGTTAGTTTGTAAGAGTCTGGCTTATATAAGGAACATCGATTTATGTTTCTGCTAGCCAGAAACAGCTTTGGCTGGGAAAACTTTGCAACTAATATTTTTCAGATTATTATCCAAGGTTATTCTTAAACAGTAGCCAGTACCTTGGTGCCCTAGCATTTATTTATTTATCTAATTTATAGTGCTGCTTATCTCATGAGCAAATGACTCTGGGCAGCATACAATCCAGCCCTAGTTGGACTCCTTTTAAAAAAAAAGTCAGTCCAGTAGTCACTGGAAGAGAATTAGTTATTGCTGAATTATATGACTCCCAAGCAGTGCCAGCCAGCATAGCCAAAGGTAAGGGTTGCTGTAGTTCAGCAACGTCTAAAGGACCATAAATTTCCTACCCCTGCAATAATGTCAGATGATTCACCATAGTTAAATGTTAATTTTCCCATATCTTCTCCTTCATATCACTGATCCGAAGAATTGTTGGAAATTAATATGACACTTAGCTGTCTGGCACTAATCATAGCATTCCTTGGAAATCTTTTGCTGTTTCTCATTGCTAGAAGTATGCCCAAATCTGGTGCTAATTTATAATCATTGTTTGCCTCAAGGATTTAAATTTATCTTACATCTTTTTATTGGCCTTTCTGATGAAAGTCTACAAAACACTTTTTAGTTACATCAAAATCTAAATATTAGCTCTAAGCATACTTAGCTCTAAGCATAAGCAGTTTTTGAAATAGAATAATATATTATCAATCTAGAGATCATTAACCTCTTATAAAAAAAAGCCCTGTATAATAACAGAGATCTATACATACAGATAGATGACTTTCCTAGAATGTAGTCTTCCTGATTCACTGATGGAAAGTTGACAAATATATACTCCCTTGTTGTTTCACTGCATAGTTTTATGTGTTTTTTTTAAGTCATTCCAAATGAGAAAAAAGAGGATATGACAAGCTTCCATCTGGTAGAGTGAGAGAGAGAGGGTACAATATGTAATGTAACTTTTCATTGGATGGCATTTCAGTGACTTTTTTTTCTCTTTCAGGTGTATTTCCAACTCAGACAGAAACCTTTGGAGAATCCTCCTGTACCAAAGGCATATAAGAAAAGGTCCCACAATAAAGTGCAGCAAAAGAAAATTGTCCCACGGGCTGCCCCATGACAGACACTACGATGAAGACAGTCCTTGTCTAGATAAAAGCTGACACATGCAGTGTCAACAATAGTGGCAAATGAACTTTTTAAGAAGCACCCAACCCTTTGATGACCTCACAATCCTGAAATGCATGTAGAGATTTCTGCTTATTAAATACATATATTTAATAAGGAGGACAGGCATTAGGCTATCCTGTTCTATGATGTTCTAATCAGTCCTATGTTTTAATTTCCTCCCTGCCTTTTGGCTTATACCCCTTCTTGTAGTCTTGAAATAGTTAATTGAGCCAATTGACTCCAGATGTACAACTCCATTCCTACATGAGAGTTTTTCAACATTTCCTGTGGAGGGGGTCATTTTCCTCTGGTGGGAGCTCCTACTTTACCCCAACCTGCGTTCTACCTCTGGGATCCCCTTCCTCCTCCCCCGCCCCTCCACCCCAGCTTCAGAAGTGAAGACCATGGCAGGTTCTTTCTTCCACATCCTATCCTGAATAGAGAGTGGCTGTGACCCTCCTTTCCCTTAACGCATTGAGGAGAAGAGTGAGGAAGCCTTCAGTTTTCAGTTCTCCCCCTGGGTGAGAAGATTCTGTCCAGCTCAAACAAGTAGGTCTTATGGGCGCTTGTGTATTGATCCAAGACATTTGCTGTGCATTTGGGTTGCAAAGCCAGTGGCACATAAATCTGAAGTGCCCTTTATTTCATTTGCACTTTATCTCACTTGTGTTACTATTGATATGTAATCACATCATTGTAACTCGCAGACATGAATGTGTATGTTGTTTTTTTATTCAGGCAATGCAGTCTTAGTTAAGAGAGGTAGATAGTTGTATGATGCAATAAGGAATAATAATAATCTGAAAATTAATATTACATAGGTCAAGATTGTTGTTTTTCTGTGGGGAGATGACTGTAAGTTATACATAAATGGTGAAAAAACAGATCAAATAGATGGATCTTGATGCAGCGGTATATTTATTAAAGATGGGAAGATAAAAGCATTCTAACATAAGTCTAAGACAATTTAGTATGGTCCTTGAGCACTGATTTCTTGACATTATCATGAAAAATCCTGACAGAAAATAGGAAGACTGTAAGAAAATCTGTTCCAGAAATACAGCATCTAGAATTGTAATAAAAGCTATTTTATACCATGTATGGCATAGCTATAAAAATCATTAATATTATGCAGTGAATAAGATAGTTATTTAGTGCTGCTGCTGCTAAACATTATACAATAGGAGCAGGAAGAGAAGAAAATGTTTTGAATATTAAGCAAGATCACATGCAGAGAACTAAATGTGGGCAAGCAGCACAACCAATTGTTTTCCAGAAATTGAGCATCTATCATTCAAAAGTTAATGCAACTGATCTGCCTTTGCACCTTGGTGACTGTTGTCTTAGTGGGAGAGAAGATGGAACAAGAGAATGAAAACTATAAAGAATTCCAAGGGAAAAAAAATTCTCCTTCCTACATAAATCTCAGTGACTGTTCAAGTCAACTGCACAACAGTCCTGAGATCTTGAAATTAAAATGGAAACACCCACAAGCTCAAGAGCACTACAGTACTGTAGATTATGAGAACCTACATTGCCCTCTTCTGGGCACTGGAGAGTAATCATGGAAAAAAAGTTATGTTGGGATGCTTTTAATCAGTTGTTTACAATAAATATTGGAAAATTTCCTATGCATTTCTTTGGGAAAAACATCATATACAAAACAGTAACTGACACAACTCTATGCTGAATTATAAAGGTTAACCTTTTGTGCCTGCTCTAGCCAGCCCAATATGAATTTATTCAAATCTGAACTTTTCTACAGATTACCAGACCTTGCAGACTTAATGCTAATCACCTATCTTTGAATCAGCAAAAATTGTTCCCTCTCCTATAGCAGACATGCTGGCTGAGGAATTCTGGGAGTGTAAGTCCACAAGTCATAAAAGTGCCAAGTTTGAAGCCCCCTGCTCTAGAGTGACCATTTCAGGTTACTGCCAAATAGTTTTGCCCTGGTTATGTGTCTGCAATGCATGGTTCTGGTTTTGCATCCTCCCCTTCAGCTTGCCACCAGTCAGAGGGAAAACCATCTGCACATCAGAGCACTATAGTAGGATTTTTTTCTCTATAATTTCTAGGCTTGTTTTTTTGTGTTCCTCTTCCAACAATCCATTTTGTCATAACCCAAATTCAATAAAGTGAACACCCAAACAGATCCGATCAGATTTAATAAGGGAGTTAAGTTATAAGCAATACATACTCTGAATTTCTCTTCCCTTCATTTTTCCTTATATGGACAAATACACGCAGACTTTCAAATTTCTCTGTGTTCTGTTCAGGTTGCAATGGTGGTGGAGTTCGAACAATTCAACATTACACTAGTTGAGTCTGATATCTATTTCCCTCATACACAATTCCACTGCTTTGCTACCCACCTTTCATTAAATATTAAATACTGTAAAGCACTTACTGTTAGTTAAGTAGTCTAGACCGGTTTTGTAGTTTTGATCCACCAGCAGCACAGTGTTGCTATATGCAGGTATATGCAGAGATTAATTGCAGAATGACAGCTAGGAACTAGAGGGGAAGGGATATACCCACATCTGCCCAAAATGATAAATAAGAATTCTTCTGATTCCATCAGCTGTTGATTGCCTGACTTTACCTGCTCAGTAATGGTTGACGTATACAGATTTTAAACTTTGGACTACTATTGAAAGCTGTTGGTGTAAGAGAAAGAACTTATGCCTATTTCACACACACACACACACACACACACACACACACACACACACACACACACGGAATGGAGAAGATGAATGCAACATCATGGTAAAACAGATGTTGGTACTATTTCCAGGTGAAAGTGGGAACAACCCAAAGATTCTTATCACAACTGTTGCCACAATTGCTACCATACCTCAATGTAAATGTCAGTGGTATATAACAACATATAATTGGTAGCAGTGACAGAAGCAACCCTTGTAAGTTTTTCATATTAATTTTCATGCTTGTTGAGTTTGTAATTGTTTCATCATGTTGGTAATTAGCAGTATTTTTATTAAATGGATCCAAGGTCATAAACTGGTACTGCACATAAGCAGAGAGAGTTTCACAGTACCAGTTTTGGAGAAACCCCCCCAACTAAGATTGTAATTTAATTTTGTACATGGAGTGTGAGGAGACACTATATTGTTCTAAATTTCTGGCAGCAAAATGGCTTGAACTAGCTTTCAATTGATTACACTGTTTTAACATATATTTTTATTTGACATCTGAACCCATAAACCATATAAGATTTGATCTCAATTTTTGGTAGTTCAGAATTTCCAAGATAATATCCAAATATCCTGAGAAAATAAAAATCCATATTCCATAGGTTAATTCATATGGAATTAGCTTTTATAAAGTTGGTGCACGAACTATTTTGTGAACTCAGAATTTGCTAATAAATTTGTCTTAATGGGAATTTTATTTTCCTCCTCGTTTGTATAGCTGTTTATATTAATTCACTTCAGATGAACACTGCTTTGGAAAACACCATATTTAAGACAAGTAACATTAAATTTAAGTTTATAAATAGATGAAATATAGGTCAGACTGATAAAACGTACCTTTTAGTTCTCTGGCATTTCTCCCAAATATTTTGTAACTTAAATTAATTTGAAAAGACTTTTAAATACATTTTATCAATTGGGCTGATTCTATTGACAACTGTGTCTTTCTTGTTCCCCAAGAATATTGCCATATTATAAAGAATCTGTAGTCCAATTTGCTTTGGATATTGGTCAGTAAAAACAAAATATTGATACAGAAAATTATTCTCCTTATTGGTTTTTTTTTGAATTTTAATAGTTTCAAAGAAATAAGAATAAGATACAAAACATACAGCATATTGAATGGGACACATATATATATATAATTATCTTATATGTTGGATCTATCCTTAATAAAAGAAACAGCATAATTTGTTCCCACAGTAAATTGCATCTTTCTCTCTGCAGCATGATTTCTGACAAAACTACTTCCGCTACATTACTAAAAGCATAACTAGTGATAAATTAAAAATACAATAACCTAATTGGACAATAAAGTACAGTAGAAGATATTGGTTGAGATTTAATACTTCATAAAATAATTAGTGAAAGAAACTGGCTAGTCTTCACAATCTTTCCTAGCATTCTCAGTGCATAGAAGTGGAAGAAAACTCTTTAACAGTGGCGTAGCGTGGGTTGTCAGCACCCGGGGCAATTTGCGCCCCCTAACCCGGTGACGTCATGGCACCGCCGAAAAGACGCGCCCCGCAGCAGCGTAGACTTTCCAAGAAGAGTCGCGCGCATGCGGGATGCTTCCGGGTCCCTCTCGAGGGCGGCTGGGCGGGGCTCCGACCTGCAAGAGCCGCTGCATTCAAGCTCGCACGTGAGCCCCGCTAAATAAAGCCACGCATGCGCACGAAGCTAGGCCAGCCGGCCGGCGGGTCCGTCTTCGCTCGGCCAAGCCTGCTGGGGCGCTTGCGGTTGGCCTGAGCCTGGGCGGAGAGTTGGGCGCTTCTATTTATTTTATTCAGTTTATGTGGCCGCCCATCTCACCTGCCGGACTCGTTTCGCTTTGCAAGAAAGAGCAGCTCGAGAGCGGAGCCAAGCCGACTCTGTGCAGCCCTTGGGGCTCCCTGAGCAGCTCAGTGCGAGCGCGCCCCCCCCAGATGTTGCGCCCGGTGCGGCCCGCCCCCCCTGCACCCCCCACGCTACGCCACTGCTCTTTAAGCTTAGTGTCAAAGCAAGAACATCCAATGTTAGCACTTAGATTCATAGCAGTGGGAAAGGGAGATTCTCAGAATTACACTTTGTAGCAAGGTGGGCAATCTGTGACCTGCTTACCTTGTTTTTTCCCCCTTCAACTATGAGTCTTCAGAAATTATGCCACTGAAATTTAGCAGCATTTTTTTTAAAAAAAGGAAAGAGCGATTGGGGTGATTATTTTAAATAACAAAAGCCAAACACAACTTTGGGAGAACTACATGGTGGTAGGGGGAAGCAGACTTGGCAAAGGACTACCATAAATTATATCTAACTTGCAACATAAAGAGTACCTACTTCAACTCTCTTCTGATTTTCCCCAGCAAATTTGTGTATGAGATGAGAACAGTTTTGGCATTAAGTGCTGAAAATTATTTTTACATATACAATAATTTATATACTATCTTCTCCTAGAACTCTATCAACCTTACAACCAGCAAAATAAAATTCATCATCTGCACAAAACTCTCCTCCTGGACCCCCCCGCACTCGCCGTTAACCTTCCCGCATATGTTTGTGGGACTATTGGTTAAAAAAAAAAAAAGTTCCATCAGACTTTCTAAGTTCTTGTGAGATCTCGCAAGAAGTTAGAAAGTCTCATGGAATTTTTTTTTGTCCCACAAACACGTGGTGAAGGCTGAGAAGTGAACAGAGAAACGAAATGCAGCTGAAAGGCAGGTTAGTAAAAAAAATGCTTGAGGGAGGCGAGGGCATCTGGGTGGGGGCGGCAACCTTACCCTGCGCGGCTTCAGCAGGTGTCTGGCAGGGGGAGGGAAGCAACAGGCCCTGCCTCACCCCTTGCATGGAACGCCCTGCTCCCGCTGTTCCCCCCACAGCACCTTTTTTCCAGCTCCGATGCGTCACTTCCTCCGCCGCTGTGTGGGACTGAAAATAAAGTTCACCACCATAGGTATAGGGTCTCCTGCCTGAGCAGGAGGTTGGACTAGATGACCTCCAAGGTCCTTCCAGCTTTATTCCGATTTATTGATTGATTGAAATGGTATAGGGCTGTGGTGGTGAACCTATGGCACGCGTGCCACAGGTAGCACGCAGAGCCCTCTCTGTGGGCACGCACCCTGTCGCCCCAGTCCTAGGCCTCCGCCGCCATGTGCAAAAAAAAAAGGTTCAATCAATTTCAACTTCCCGCAGGGGAAAAAAAGATCTTGCAAAGTTGGAATTGCTTGATTGAACTTTATTTTCAGTCCCACACAGCGGTGGAGGAAGTGACGCGTCAGAACTGGAAAAAAGGAGGCCCAAACTGTTTTTTACATAGAAAAGTAGGTTTTTTTTTCTTAACGTGATGTAACATTTATATATGGCAACTATTTAAGCCTGAAATAATGGCGCCATGCCTTTACTGCTCCCATCTGCACTTTTACCGCAGCAGCACTCCCATGCTGCCTATTTTTATACAGGGTGATTTCATACATCCCACTAAGCTATAATAAACTAGCTTTGATTTTGCAATATAAAAACCGAAGTACCTCTTGGCCAATTCTACATACTACAGGGTTTGGTGTTGTTGTTCCCCCCCCCCCCCCCAAACAGCCACTCTCTGTGTCATTCCTTCCTGGATGCCCTGAACTTTTAAAAGCAAGCTGAGTAAGGCAAAGGGGGGGGAGGGGGGATCTGCAGCTCAAAGAAAATACTGTAGTCCAAATCAAAGGCCCCATTGGGAATGTTTTAACAGATGATTCCAGGAAGAGCTACGTATCTCGACTCTCCGAAAATTATGCTTTTTCTGTGCGCTAAGTTATTTGAGAAAGATGGTGGAAGTATCAAAGGTGATACTAAAGGCTGATGCTAAGACGAGGCGATTGGCAATGCGCTCCGCGCTACCCAGGAGTCCGAAGAGTCGGAATTAGATTGCAGGGCTTTTAAGCACGCGAAGAGTTCCCTTCCCCCGCCTCTGGAGCGAGCCTGGAAGGTAGTCGGCTTTACCCGTTGCAACACGTCCAAGTTAGACTTTGCTTCTGCCCGGCTAACTCGCGGCTGCGACCTGCCGCCTGAGTACGCTCGGTGGCGGAAAGGGGGCGCTGAGAAGGCAGCAGACTGGAGAGGGCGGCGACTCGGGGTGGGCGAGGCTGAGCTCCGGGCCGCGGCTGCTCCCGAGGGCCAAGCGACAGGGAGATCTGCTGGCTGGGGCGGCCGAAGGACCGCGCAACAGGTAGGGGCTGGCGGGGACGGCGGAGGAGGAAGGAAGGAAGGATCTGGCGGACATCCCCCCTTTCCGCGTCCGGTCTCGGGTTTCTCTGGTGGTTCGGTTTCGCTCGCGTTCAAAAGCTTCTCGCGTGGAAACTCCTTCGGTGGGGCCCCAATTGTCACTTCATGGCTTCTATGGTGCCATGAGCGGCGCGGTGCTGCTTCGGTCGCCTCAGTGCTTCATCCGCCGTGGGAGACCCCATCGCCCTTCCCCTCCTCTCCCCATCGCGTCCAGCAGGCTTTAGAGCAGTGTTTCCCAACCTCGGGAACTGTAAGATGCGTGGACTTCAACTCCCAGAATTCCCCAGCCAGCTATGCTGGCTGGGGAATTCTGGGAGTTGAAGTCCACGCATCTTACAGTTCCCGAGGTTGGGAAACACTGCTTTAGAGGACGCGTTGGAGCCGCTTGCTGTACGATTGGTCCCTCACGAACACACACTCGTTCCCCGGACATCATATTTTCCCACAGTTCCCTGGTGCCGTTGCCCCACCTGGTAATCATCCCTCTCCCAGGAAGGGTGGGAATATGGTTTTCTGCCCTTTGGTTTTGGTCCCATCGACCGGAGATTTTGCTTTAGTGCTCATCTTATATCACTCCTGCATGTACAGGAGTTACTTTAAGAATGTAGACTCGGAAGCAGCACGCGAGAGGTGACTGTCTCTTTCCACTTTTCGCTTTTCCTTTGTGTTGACAGGGTTTGTCAATATCATTCAATCTTTAATGCAGTGTTTCTCAATCTTGGCCACTTGAAGAGGTGTAGATTTCAACTCTTAGTCTGCTAACTGGGGAATTCTGGGAGTTGACGTCCACACCTCTTCAAGTGGCCAAGATTGAGAAACAGCGGCTTAATATAAGACACAGCCTATATCTGACATTCATTCTGCCTTTTGGATGGTTAATTCCAGCATCATAATTACTGATGCTTGCTGAGCATTGTAAATCGCGAGACAAGATTCAAAAATTGTGTCATAGTTGCCTACCTTTTCTGACAATTGAACTTGAAAATAAAAATCAGTGTTCCTGCCATAAAATTATAAACTTATGTTTGCAAATTCATTAATCCATGATTTGCGGTAATCATGATTTAGTGAACAAATTACAATTGCCTGGGTTCACATGATACTTACACTATAAACACTGGTTAACAAAAATGCATTGACTTGATTCACATAACACAGTAAAATACAAACAGACCAAATTTGGTTTGGTGTACTTTGTAAACCCAGACTACATGTTGAGCAATAATAATAAAATAGAGCAGAAAGGAATTGGTTGACTAAAGAAATGCTAATTTTATCTGATGTTACTAATATAATCACTATCATATGCTCTAGTAAAGATAACTGGGTATGAATAAGGTCAAAGAGCATAATACAGTTGTATGAATCTTTTAAAAAGATATCTAGTTTTTTAAAAAATGCTGCAACGAAAAGGGGGAAATTCTGCAAAAAAAATTATTGCCATTAGGAATATGACCTTATTTGATTTTGGCTTGATATTTCAAGTATTTTTTGTTTTTAGTTTAATATCTCAAAAACTAGAATGTACTGAGCTAAACTTTTCAAAAAATACCTTTTCCCTTTAGATAATAGTACCCAGTTAACATAGATTTATGCAGCAACTTCTTAGATCAGGGATTCCTTGAAGTCTCTTGAACCCCATGCTTCAGGGGTTTTGAATACATGTCTCACAAAATGATGTTGGAGTTTAGACCTCAGTTCTATAAATTGTATAAAGTGAATGTTCTATAAATTGTAACATTAGTACAAATAAGTGCTTAAGGCCTCCATTACCAAGTTAAAATGCTACCCACTCACCACTGAGTCAGTTGTAAACAATGCCAGCATACAATTTGCTACCCTTATTCCGGCCCTGACTCCCTCCAAGGTAATGGGAGATAGATTCTGATAAATTTTACAACTGGAGATGACTTAAACTTATTTCATTTGTGGTCTGGGGATGAGATGAAGGCGATATTACAAAGGCCAAGCATCAAAAAATGTTGCCAGGGTATATTTATGCTGTGAACATAACCTTAGATATCCATCTTCTTGAAATTGCATCATGTATTGTCAAATTCCTGGTCTGGGTATCCTTAAGCATTTGTCATGATGAGACCCATGCTTTTACAACAACTCTCTTGGGCTGATTCCTTTGTAGATCTCATTTCTCTTTCTCACCATCATTTGGGCCTTGTGGTCCTATCAGTTCTGGAGCAGTTATTTTTTTCTTTCACATCTGATTTTCAAACACACTTATGAATGGACCAGAGACGGCACTTTAGTAAGTTTTTATCTTCTTCAGTTAAGCCAATTCCTTCACATACTCATACTTTATCCTGTGACAGCAAGTTTATAATGGTGAATATGCAGCTGGGTAAGCCTGCTTGCTTGGAAGTGTGTGTATGAGGGAAAGGGTGTGGTGGGAGCAGCAATAAGATTGCAAGGAGGCCAAAATGCCTGCGGGTGCTGAAGGCCCCACCAATCAGGCCCTCTAAATGTTAAGCATTGGGCTTTTGCATGTGTATGCCACATGTTACATTATGACCTGCAATTTCCATGTAGAAATTTGTTAGGCAATGAACTGATCCTGATTGGCCTAAGTTTTTCTCTATTGCTTTTCTGTAGCTATTCATCTATACAAAGCAATTCCTTTGCAAATTTTGGAGAAGTTGTAAAGAGTTCCTAAACCTGGGTTGTTGTTTATCAGTATTTCTGAATTCATGCTTCACAGGTCTAAAAGTGGCATATAAGGTGACAAAAAAGGGAATAACATTTTCTTCAGCTTATGTTTTGTAGGCAGGAACCTCTCTGAGGTTTTAACTAGGAGCAAATATCTCCACGGAGTTTTGTTAAGCATATTTTCTAGAACAATGTTGTGCCTGCTGATTGCTTGTGTATTTGAATGGTGTCACTGGCACCATTTTAAAGGACATCTCTCAGTATTTGCCTCCTTCATCCCTGGACTTTTAACAGCTAGCATAACTTTGTATAAAGTACATCCATTTATTTAATTTGGAGAGCCTATTATAGTAATAATGGGACGCGGTGGCTCAGTGGGTTAGGACGCTGCGCTTGTCGATCAGAAGGTCGGCAGTTTGGCGGGTCGAATCCCGAGTGCCGCGTAACAGTGTGAGCGCCTGTTACTCGTCCCAGCTTCTGCCAACCTAGCAGTTCGAAAGCACGTAAAAATGCAAGTAGAAAAATAGGGACCACTGCGGTGGGAAGGTAACAGCGTTCCGTGCGCCTTTGGAGTCTAGTCATGCCAGCCACATGACCACGGAGACGTCCTCGGACAAGCGCTGGCTCTTCGGCTTTGAAACAGAGATGAGCACCGGCCCCTAGAGTTGGAAACGACTAGCACGCATGTGCGGGGAAACCTTTACCTTTACTATTATAGTAATATATGATCCTTCTTTTTTTTTGAGGAAAAAATCGATGGTTTCTGGTTTTTTTAGGATTCCCCCCCTTTTCCCCCCCTCCCAGATACTAAAGTTATTCACTAGTCTTTCTATCATGTCCTGTATCAGAGGCAGTATGCTTCTCTAATAACCTCTGTGTTGATCTAGCAGGACATTTCTTATTTATGTACTTGCTTGCCTTCTCTGCTTCTAGAAAGTTTGTTTTTAAGTTTGCATCCTTGGCTTACAAGAAACTAGATACAGTTGTATTGATCTAAGTATCCAGGAAAAAGAAACATGTAACTGTTGCTTCACTGTTCATGTCCCATGAAATCTTTAACTTTGGCAACTCAGCACTTCTATCCCTGAGCATACTGGCTGGTATTAATTTTAAGGCCCCAGATCTACCGGGAGGCATTCTTGCAGTTGAGTTTCTCAGTAAGAAGTGCCCCTAAAGTTTGTGATGATTCCACATAGTCTTTGACTTACCATCATTTGTTTTATGATGGTTCAAAGTTATGATGGCCTTGGAAAAAGCGACTTGCAAGCTGTATTAGCGCTTATGACTGTCATACCATCCCCATGGTCATGTGATCATTATTCAGATGTTTGGCAACCAGTTCGCATTTACGACTGGTTGCAGCATCCTGCAGTCACATGACTTGTGATCTTTTTTGCTGCTTTATGGCAACAAACAGCAAAAAATGCCCAATGGGGAAACTGAATTCATTTGACAACTGCATGATTGGCCTAAAAACTGTGGCAGTTCGCTTAACAACCATCATAACGTATTATTGCAAAATTGGGTCTGACTTAACAACCATGATTCCTGAGGGAAAACTGCTTTTGTTTCTCCAAGTGAGAGTTGCTTTGGGTTTCTCTGATGGACCAATTACCTCTTTTCTTTTCTCAAGCTAGTTCTTCCTAACCGAGTCAACAGAGTGGGCTCAACCAGACGGTGAATATAATTATTATTATTATTATATTATATTAATTATTATTCCTTCTTTAAATATATTTATTATTCCTTCTTTGCTTTGCTAGCCAATGATATAAACTGGATTTTACAAGATGACTTGAGAAACTTAATGAAAAAAGTTAAATAAATAAGAGCCCTAACCCTAACTCTGCCCATAAAATCCAAGAAATGCATTTTCTACAGGTGGTCCTTGACTTACGACCACAGTTGACCCCAAAAGTTCTTTTGCTAAATGAGACATTTGTTAAATGAGTTTTGCCCATTTCACAACCTTTCTTGCCACAGTTGTTAAGTAAATCACTGCAGTTCTTAGGTTAGCCACATAGTTGTTAAGTGAATCTGCCTTCCTCATTGACTTTGCTTGTCAGAAGGTCACAAGAGATCAGAAGATCACATGAACCTGGGACGCTGCAACAGTCATATATAGGAGTTAGCCAAGCGTCTGAATTTTGATCACATGAGTAGTCGTAAATGTGAAAAATGGTCATAAGTCACTTTTTCAGTGTCATTGTAACTCTGAATTGTAAAATGAATTGTTGCAAGTCGAGGACTACCTGTACTTTGTGGAGAAACAGTTTCTACATCTCAATTTTTTTTAATATGGGAATTAATGTCAGGGCTGGAAAAACCCTTTCTGTGGTGTTGTAAGGTGCTCTGTATATCCTATTCCATACATGCACACATCTAACCATTATCAAATATAGAATACTGAGCATAACTTTGGTGTGTTGATAGATTAAACTGTCCATCCCCAGCATCAATTCCAGATGTTTGGGCTACACTTTCCTTTAGCCCCAGCCAGCCTAATTGATGGTCAGGGTGATGGAAGTTCCCTATTTCAGAGCCGTCTAGATGCATTGGAGTTCATTTGCCATCTAGATGCATTGGAGTTCATTTGGAAGACATTAGGTAGAGAAGGTATTGAAATTGAAAGCTTTTGGAAAGACACATATAAGAAACATCTTTTATGGCCCATATAAGGAATGGTGTTATTCGTATTTGGGTCAGTAATACAGCAAATCCCAGGTGTTACACCTTTGCTGAAAATATATAAGGAGTTGTGATAATGGTTTTTGGATTTTTTTTGTGTGCAAATGCTTTACTCAAATTTGCTGACCACTCTTAATTATTTATTTAATGTATGTTTAATATCATGTCAAGCGTTTATTGTCCATCATTTTGTATTTACGATAACATAATGCTGTTTTCCACATGTGGAATACTTGGGAGGAAAACTGATAGCTTACCATAACACAATTGGGAGATAGTTTATAGATGGAGTATCTGACTAGGAAGTCACAGCTTTGTTACTGTCTCTCATAGTGTTTAAGTTCTGTGGGCACATATTCATATAGAACAGTACACATGTATTGATTTGTGGAGGAAGTTCATTGAAAGAGACATGGATCTTTTGCCTAGGAAAATAAGTGGTTAGATCCTTCTTTAAAACCTTAACTGGCAGCACATGTTGCTCACCATGTTATCTCTGCTTTGGGGAAAAATTAATAATCAAGCAGCTATTGTAATTTTGAAAATGTTGCTGGATCATGCTTGAATTTGTGTTCCAGATATAATTTGATCCAAAAACTGCATTATTAGCAGGACTGAAGAATATTTTTCTGGGGATGGATTAGTTTTTTTGGACATGTCAGCTCTGTTCATTATGGCATATTAATGGTTAGGAATAAATAGCTATTCAATACCCTATGTCAAATTAGGTTACTATTAATAATTGTCTTGTCCTTGTCAAGTTTAGTGTTTGATGAGCATTATCTGGCAATCAGGTTTTGCCAATCATATGGCTGGTTCAGCTTGCATTCAGTTTGAGTAGGAGCCTAGAATAGATTTTTTTCCAATCTGGAAGGGCTGATTGAAGTGACAAGGATGGGGACATTGTTTGGCATACACTCCTACAATCCTGCTATAATGTTAAACTTCACAAAAGCTGGTCAAAAGTTGCAGAGACCTATTACATTACCGGTATATAGTATTTCCTTACACCTAGGAAGAATACTATAAGGGGAGTGGAGCAAGAGTCAGAGAAGGTTGTTCTGTGACTAGGGCAAGTTTCTACATAAATGGGAAAGGAATAAAGGGCTTATTTTCTATTCTATGCTTCCCTGATGTATTCTCCTGTTAAACTGATGCAGACATTCCCAAATTGGAGAATAAGAATTATGGAAGGTTTGGTGAGAGCTAAAAGTGGTTAAGTCCAAAAGCTATCCAAGATTACCTTTACTGTTGTCCAGCCCACAACTGTTGAAAAAAGATGCTTCCTCTGAATTTCCATAGGTCTTGGAAAAACAAAAGCCACCTTTCCCTTTAAAAGACCTGCTACGGTACCTGAAGCCTGGGTGCCTGGAACCCAATGATGCTGGGGTTGCTTACACAAACTTCACAGAGCTGCAGTGTTTCAAAGATGACTCTAGGTTTCAGAGGCAGAGAAAAAACTGACTTAGTTCATATATTAACTGATGTTCTATGATTGCAGAGGTCTAAAATTGGTTCAAAATGGGTATTGAGTTTGTGTGGAAATGCTCACAAACTTTGAAATGTAAGGGTACACCTTTCTCAATCTGGTGCTCTACCAATGTGTTTTGTTTATTTTCATTTATTTGTTAGAGTTATATCCTGTTTTTCTTCTGGAAGCTGAAAGTATACAAGGAGTATATATCTTCATTTTATTCTCGCGATAGCAAGCCTTAGAGGTAGGCTGGATTGAGAGTGACTGGGTCAAGTAAATGTTTATCACTAAGGGTGGAGTTTGTCAGGTGACACTTTTAGCAGAAGAAACGGAAGCATAAGGATAATCTAAATCTGCTGTGAGGGTTTTGGTTAGCATTACTGAGGGAACCATGGAAAATTAAATTCAATGAAAGTCTTGTCTGTCAGCGTCTTCTGAAGACCGGAGGAATCCAGTCATCTTGCATATACAATAAACCTCTCTGAACTTATATGGCAGAAGGTTGATAGGGATTCTTCTACTATTTCTATTCTTCATATCCCTGAAATAAGAGAGGAGGGATATTGGCAGGGAGGTAAAGTTGGTGACTCAGCTATGGGCCAAGGCTTGGGTACATAACATGCTTCTCCACCTCCTCTCCCCTGGATTGCCTTCTTCTGCAGCACACTGGCCTGTTATATTTGGACTGAATATTGCTGGTCAAGAGAAGGAAGCTGGAGGCAAGAAATCTGGGAACAGTTTTCTGTTTAGGACAGAAGGCTGGGTTCTCTAATGAGGCAGCCGGATGAAGCTGAGAGATTGTTTCCTCCCTCTAGGCATTAGTTTGGAAGAAAGATTGTCAAACAGATGTTCCTGAGGAGACAGCAATCTGTTGATGTTTTGTCATGGAATAAACAACACTTTTTGGAGCCAACCTAGCAAACACAAGAGAGGGCTGGCTGCAGAAGACACTCCTACAACAATGAAAAGAGTCCCAAGATCCAACCCTCTTGTAACTCGCCAAGCTACAAGCTATAGTATGCACATAATGTTATTCTTCTTTTTGTATGTACCTGTTTGCATAATTAATATAAGATATGAAAGTCTTTGAGCAATCTTTTAAATTTATTTTCTATGTTACAGTGTCTGCCATTGGCATTTCTTATAATCATCGTTTTTTTGCTCATTTTGCTCACCATGCTTATGCAGCTGATTGAGTCCTTTTCTTAGCAGGGTCATAATAGTACACGGTTGTTTTATATTTTAGACATGATCGGTTGACTGTTGTCAAAATAGTAAAGTAACACTAGATGGCTGTCTGTCATGAAAGTTTTAGTTTGGCTTCTTGCACAATGATGGAGTTTGCACAATGGTCATTCTATGATTCTATGCTGCAAGGCCACCTTGACTTGTATTATTATATCTTTGGAAGGCAGTAGCTTCTGTCCTAGATTATCAATATTTATGAGTTAGGACACTACCAAATCTATTTGAGCCTTCTTAGTCTTCTTCTGGCATCACAAGAAATCCTGCCCAAAGGAAAGAGTATATCATGGACAGTTTGCAATGCCAGAGCAACCTTCTGCACAGTCAAATCTACTTCATTACTGTGTCCACTGACTTTCTGTTGGTTTGTCAGAGCCTAAAATGGAGTCCAACACCAGGAACTGAATCTAAAGCTTTGCAAGCAAAGCACGGAATCCACCACAGAATTATAGCCCTTCTATATATTGTGCCAGCTTGGTTTTTTTCTCCATAGTGGAGAAAAATGTGCTTCTTTTCTTATCCTCTGTAATCATTTGAGATTTAATACTCTTTATTGGCCTTGTAATCTATGTTAAGATTATTATATTATTTTTAGCTCTCTCTCAGTGGCTGAGTATTCTATAAGGTTGGGATATGAATAAAGAAATAAATATAAATAAACAAATAAATAACAAATTGCCATACATTTTAGTCATCTTTCCATCATTAGCTTGTCCACATTGTCACTGTGAATTTGCACCTCTTTTAGTGCTTTTATACTTGCAAGGTAATTACAATTGCTGCACTCCATTGTGGCTTCTTTACACAAAGAGTGAAAAAAAAAGCTGAATGAATTGTTAACTCTCAGCTCAAAGCTTCTCAAATAATCCAGCTCTTTCGGACTGATTGTAAAGTGTTGGAAGTAGCATGTGGTTGCCTATGAATGACATTATGCCAGTTATGTGCAGTGATTAAGTGTCTGGGGTCCAAAGGCAGGAACCAAAGAATGCCAACAATGCTATAGGTAAAAAAGATGACCAGGTAGGCAGGGAGAAATATGCTGTTCAGTGTGTTAGATGACAATGCTCGAGATAGCTTCTATTTAAGAACTTAAAAGTGATATCAAGTATTTTACAATTTGAAGAATATTCTATATGATCTTTAAAGAAAACGGTGTTGTTGTTCTAGGCTAAAATCCTGCAGCTGGTAGTCATCTGGACACTTCAGGTCAGTAGAATACTACCAAGTGGAGTTTCTTCTCATTGCTACACACTTTGACTAGAAAATCAATTCTTAATCTGGTAGAGCCTTTCATCCCAGAATCTCTAAAACAGGGTTCTCCAAAATGAGACATACAGTATTGACTCCCAATAGTAGCATTAGTTAAGGTTTCTTAAATTATTTTCATATAATAAATGTTTGGGAGTCAATAGACAATCTGGAACCATGAAAGCGCTGATGAGCTGAAGAGTTTGGGGACTTCTGCTCTATATTCCTCATACCATTTGCTTCCTTTCTAGCAGAAATATAGAGCACCTAAACCAGTGGTGGGATTCAGCCAGTTCGCACCATTTCGGCAGAACCGGTAGCTAATTTTTTGTTGCCCGGGCCCAGAATGGACTTCCGAAAGCGGCATCCACACAGAGAACCGGTTGTTCCCATTATTTGAATCTCACCACTGACCTAAACTCTTCAACTAAGATAGATAGATAGATAGATGATAGATAGATAGATAGATAGATAGATAGACAGACAGACAGACAGACAGACAGACAGACAGACAGACAGACAGACAGATAACAATCTTTCTTTTACCCTTCTAATATTTATACATTTGTAATCCTCATGGGTTTTTAATTCATGGATTACTGAAAAAATTTAAAAAAAGCTGGGCTATATATTGCTTCGTATACCAAAGCATCCCAAGGGATTCTATAGTAAAAACATAATCAATGAATACATTGAACAATATTAAACAACAATGTAAGAACAATATTCAATAAAACATACTCTTTTATAAGATCAGGAAGGGAAAAATATTTTAAAAATATATAACTTTCATATCAGACCTTGGTGGAGTTTTCAACAGCTGCCAAAAATATCCTCCAGTGCAAGGAT
This sequence comes from Vipera berus, assembly GCF_964194415.1. Taxonomy (NCBI): domain Eukaryota; kingdom Metazoa; phylum Chordata; class Lepidosauria; order Squamata; family Viperidae; genus Vipera; species Vipera berus. The sequence goes on from NC_138207.1 coordinate 45,354,261, forward strand.
TTTCAAACTTTTTCAGGCCATAGAACCAGATTTTTTTGAAGGGAAGAAATTCCTGATGAGAAACAAAGCTCTAGTGATAGAAAAATGGTTACGTTCAAGTGAACCTTTTCTGCCTTATTGTTTTATTGAGTCATTTTGGATCCTTGGAATTCTGTGGAACATAATTTGATAAACTCTAGTCTGGTGGCTGCTTCCTGAATTTGGGGGATGAGCATTCCAAAGTTTGGAGAAGACCTGTTAAAGCCCATCTGCCTAATGAGCAGCCCTTGTAGCAAGATCTTTAATAACCAACCATAATGGAAAAAAGCATTTAATCAGAGTCTTGGTCTTAAAACCAAATCTTTGAATCTTACAGTCAGTGCAGATGCTTCAGTATAGCTAGGGGTGCCCAAGCAGGTTCCCCATTCAGTAACTTCTCTACTGCATTCTGTGGCTTCCCAGTTCAAGAGCAAGGATGGTCCTACACAGACTATATTACAGTTATCTCAGCGTGAGCTTATTTGATACACAAACCTGACTTGCCTTTTCTGTATTGTGGTCTGAGTTGTCATATATCTATGGAGAGGGCTTGATTAATTGAGTCTCACAAAGAGGGAAAATACATGGTCTCAAGATCTCTTATAGCTGTGATTATTTTGTTTCTAAATATATCTATTGAATTCTCCTACATTTTTTCATATATATATGTATATCAGCAGCTATTATACTGGATGAAGTTATCTCTTAAAGTTGATGAGGCAGCAAGTATTCATTTGATGCAATCCAATCCAAAAAAATCATAAGGAAGGATTTGTTTTATATACTGCATGTTGCAGTTGGGGGTCATAGTTGAAATACAACTGGTAACATTGTTCTCCATCTATCAGCAGTATAAAAGCTAGGAATTGCCAAGGCAGCATTTCTGAAAAAGGCAAGCTTCACATTGTTGCCATGTCGAAACCCATGCCTGGTGATAAAGCAATGCCATCAAAACAGCACATTGTTCTCTGCAGTCCCTCATTCAAACTAACTTCATCCTGTTTTGTGGGTTTTGATACACACTTATATCAATACACATCCAATTATTTCTTTTAAGAACTACACAGCTACAGTTCTGCATGTGCAAATGGACACTTCCCAGGCACGGCAACACAATGGTTGGGAGTGGGGGGGACATATAACATATTTTTGATCTAAGAGGGGGCAAGTGTGTCACCTTATGAAAGTGTGTGCTTTCTCCCTCTTGATTTCTAATACTGAGGGCACAGGACTGTAGGAAAGTCCTACATAAGCCTCATGGCATACAGCAAAGGAACACAGCCTGTATTGTTGGCACAATACAGTCCATAACCCCTCTTTTTAAAGATTTTTTTGGAGATCAAAATTGGTGATGTGTTTTCCTGCCACAAAGGGAAAAAAATATACAAAAATTGTAAGCTTCAGAATTGAATCAAAACAGCAAAAAAGAAGGACCTCACCCCTCCCCCCCAAAAAAACACGCTAGGAAAAACAGCCTTGGAAACCGATTCACGCAATGCAGCCTCTTAATACTAAAATGTTGTCCATTCCTGGCTTTTTTTACTATTTAAACTGAGAAGTTATAGTGACTAGGATAAAAGCTGGAAGATTAGAACCACCAACTTTCCAGAAGCATCAGGAGAAAGCTTTTCATACTACAGTAAAACTGCTCATATTGTACTGGAATAAATGTTATACGTGGGATCCTTGGTGCTTTCTGAGCTTGCTTGTTTTCTTGCAGACATTTCATTACCCAGCACCAAGGACCCCTCATGTCAACCCTGAATATTCTCCTTTATTAATAGATGTTATAATCTGCTGTTATTTTCCAATCCGGTTAGTTAAATAACAAAATTATTGGAAAGGTAGAAAAAATGTGATAGCCAGATTAGTTTTTTTCCTTCTTTATGTCTATTCTCACCAGCCCACAGTCCAGTGCGTCAGGGAAGTGCTAAGCTTCCGTGCTTGCTTGCCCTTCTTTCCTGTGTGTCATGTTTCCTTCACAAAAGCTCTGTGATTTTGGAATTTGGGGAAATGTCTATTAAGCTGGAGTTCACAGTTAAAAAACAAAACAAAAAACACAGTACTGGCTGTATGAGCATTTGGAAATTTCTCACATACATCTGACCTGTCAATAGAATTGTTCATTCTCCACATATGCTGGGAGAGAGCTGAGGTAGCCCTGTTACCTTTCTGACTAAGATCACAAATAGCATTATGCCATGGTTTGTAATCCATAGTTTATTGAATGGGGGGGGGCATGAAACATGTTAAATAATAACCACAGTTCACAAATCATTGGGTTGGGTTCATAAAATATTTTAGGTAAAGGTTCCCCCGCACATGTGTGCTAGTCGTTTCCAACTCTAGGGGCCGGTGCTCATCTCCGTTTCAAAGCCGAAGAGCCAGCGCTTGTCTGAGGACGTCTCTGTGGTCATGTAGCCGGCATGACTAGACGCCAAAGGCGCACGGAACGCTGTTACCTTCCCACCGTAGTGGTCCCTATTTTTCTACTTGCGTTTTTACGTGCTTTCAAACTGCTAGGTTGGCAGAAGCTGGGACGAGTAACAGGCGCTCACTCTGTTACGCAGCACTCAGGATTCGACCCGCCAAACTGCTGACCTTCTGATCGACAAGCTCAGCGTCCTAACCCACTGAACCACTGCGTCCTTTATTAAAATATTTTAGTAGTAGTATATTTTAAAAATGAAAAAAAAAAAGTTCATTTGAACAAATGCATTCTTTAACCTGGGAGTGAGCCAGAGAAAGACATGCCAAACAAATGAGCCTCTTCACAACCTTTAGACTGGTTTGGTAATGGGAGAGGTAGTCCGTCAGATAGGCAGAACCCAGTCCTTTGGGGGGAAATGATAAGAATTAAATTACATTATAGCTTAGTGCTATAACTATATGCTTGGGTCATTCTTTGCATATTACACCCAGTTTTCAATACATGGACTTTTGTCATGTCGCCATTTACAGATTATCTTTAAAACCTACCTATACATTTTTAACAATATGAAGTCCTAATATTTTGTGATTTCTGGACCTAGTACATCCTTGAGACTAGGTTTCTCTAATCTGAAGCTTTCCAGGGTTGTTGAATTTCCTTCCCTTATTCCTCAACCACTGGGTATAGCCCATACATTTCAACTTGATTCATATTTTGCAGTGCCACCATTTTTTAAAATATGGTTTACTGAATAAGTGTCAATGTTGGATTCACACAATGTACTACACTAAATTATGGCTTAGTTCAAGGATGCAGTCCCTGAACCCTTTTACTTGGCTCTTGCAGCCTCCTCTGGCGGTGAATTTTGAAAATCCAAAGTATGGTTTTTCTACCATCTTGCACCACAGCTGTTGTGCAACCTCTCCACATACCTTTAAAACTAATGGAAGACCTGAAAATGTGATCAAAAGCCCTACCCAATTTGAACAATTGCTCTACATACCAATTGATTCTTAGAAAGTGATTCCTTTTTGACTTAGAAGTGTGTGTGAATTAGTAACAATTTCACGAATGGAATAACTCCCACAGACTTCTTCCTCCCCTAGTACTTTCATGTCAGCTTTTCCCCATGACCTTTTTATGTGTTAAAAAAATATTGCTTGGGACTGGGCAGAACAATTTATCCATGGGCATGCTAAATCTGTCATGGGGCTCATCAGTCTGTCTAACTAATGACATTTACCAATGAAATTTAGACCTAAATTGGTCAGTAATGTGTAGTGTTGTGAGTGAAGAAAGAGAGAAGGAGAGTGCAAAAGTTGGGTTGAAACTAAACATTAAGAAACCAAGATCATGGCATCCAGCCCTCTCAATTCCTGGCAAATAGATGGGGAAGAAATGGTGGTAGTGACAGATTTTATTTTCCTGGGCTCCAAGATCACTGCAGATGGAGACTGTAGCCAAGAAATTAAAAGATGCTTGCTCCTGTGGAGGAAAGCCATGGCAAATCTAGACTTAAAAGCAGAGACATCACCCTGCCAACAAAAGTGCGTATAGTCAAGGCTATGGTCTTCCCAGTTGCAATGTATGGCAGTGAAAGTTGGACCATAAGAAAGGCTGAGCGCCAAAGAATTCAAGCCTTTGAACTATGGTGCTGGAGAAGACTCCTGCAAGTCCCTTGGACTGCAAGGCGATCAAACCGGTCAGTCCTAGAGGAGATCAACCCTGACTGCCCTTTAGAAGGCCAGATCTGGAAGCTAAAACTCAAATACTTTGGCCACCTAATGAGAAGGAAGGACTCACTGGAGAAGAGCCTAATGCTGGGAAAGATTGGGGGCAAGAGAAGAAGGGGACGACAGAGAATGAGGTGGCTGGATGGAGTCACTGAAGCAGTAGGCGTGAGCCTAAATGGACTCTAGAAGATGGTAGAGGGAAAGGAAGGCCTGTAGGAACATTGTCCATGGGGTTGCGATGAGTCGGACACGACTTTGCAACTAACAACAACAACAACAACAAAACAATGTATAGTGAGCTGATTAGGATTTAGATTGCAATTGTATGTGAAATACTTTCAGAAGTCTTTACCAATCTTCACTCTCAAAATATTTTGGCTGCAACCACTACTTTTCTCAGAGCTGCTGATCGTGAGGAAATTCACCTAGAACTCTAGAGAAGGCTGGTCTAGAGTTGTAGATAGGAGTTGTGCCAGATTACTCATGTACATCTACCTCGTAATTCCTGCCTCATGCCAGGGCAGTACTTCTCCATTTAATATAGTACTGCTAGTTTCATGGTACATCAAGCAGATATCTTACATATCATTAACTACAGATGTAAAGTTTGAATCTCAGATTTATCTTATCCAACTTAGCACCTTCTCCCCATCCCTGTCCTTAGATGTACATGGTTGATGTCTAGTCTTCTATGAAATTCATCCAAGTTCAAAGTGAAACAGGAAAGGGTTAGAGGAAGTGCTGATTGAAAATAATACTATCTGAAAGCAACTAGGGAATAGAGGAGGCCAGAAGGTCAGGAAGCAGATGACATCAGGAGGAAGTAAAACAGAAAATAAGGCCAGGATGATGAAAGGCAACATCTTATATGAAGGCTTTTTATAAAAAATAGGAGTGAGTAACTAAGAAAGGGACAGAGGTTTGTGGGAAAAGACAGATGAAATGTATTTATCTTTTATTTATTTAACTTAGATCAGGGGTAGGCAACCTTGGCTCTTTTATGACTCGTGGGTTTCAACTCCCAGAATTCCTGAGCCAACATGGCTCAATTCAGGAATTCTGGAAGTTGAAGTCCACGATTCATAAAAGAGCCAAGGTTGCCTACCCCTGACTTAGATGCTGAGTGGTAGTTACTGGCCTAGTAAGCCCCCTGTGCTGGTTTGGATCACTTAGGCTTGAGATGTAACAAAGATACTTTACAACTATAAATCTATAGGCCCAGTATGATAGTGTTGTCCCAGTGGCGTAGCGTGGGTTGTCAGCACCCGGGGCAAGGCAACCGGAAGCGGAAATAGAGGGGCGGGCGGGCGGTGACGTCACGGCACTGCTGAAAAGACGCGCCCCGCAGCGGCGTAGACTTTCAAAGAAGAGTCGCGCGCATGCGGGATGCTTCCGGGTCCCTCTCGAGGGCGGCTGGGCGGGGCTCCGACCTGCAAGAGCCGCTGCATTCAAGCTCGCACGTGAGCCCCGCTAAATAAAGCCACGCATGCGCACGAAGCTAGGCCGGCCGGCCAGCGGGTCTGTCTTCGCTCGGCCAAGCCTGCCGGGGCGCCTGCGGGGCGCTTGCGATTGGCCTGAGCCTGGGCGGAGAGTTGGCCGCTTCTATTTATTTTATTCAGTTTATGTGGCCGCCCATCTCACTTGCCGGACTCGTTTCGCTTTGCAAGAAAGAGCAGCTCGAGAGCGGAGCCAAGCCAACTCTGTGCAGCCCTTGGGGCTCCCTGAGCAGCTCAGTGCGAGTGCGCCCCCCCAGATATTGCACCCGGTGCGGCCGGCCCCCCCTGCACCCCCCACGCTACGCCACTGTGTTGTCCTTTAGCAATCAGGAATGTATGCTGAAATAATTTGTATGACTGGACCTGAGAGTACCTGAAGAGCACCCTGGCTGGCAAATGGTGCTGGCCTTATAGTTTTAATGCAAGACAATTAAAGGCAGCAATTAAAGGTGGATTCCTCTGGTTGAATTTCCCTTCCTTCTTAGCCTCGCCTGCCATTAGGAAAACCAACTGCTGTTGCAAAGTGGGTTGGATTTGAGTAACTGACGGCAAGGGCCTGGGATGGAGGCTTTAACCATTTTTCAAGTTGCTAGGTGACTGGCTGCCAGTACAGAGTATTTCTGCCCTCAGGCTACAGTATTTCTCAACACGGAACTCATATTCTTCTCAGCATTTAAACCCATATACCAAAATAGCTTGACACTTTATTGGAATGGGGTAAATATTAAGATTGTTGGGGGTAAGAGGAAGGAATATAAAGATGGTTTATTTGACCAAATTTAAATTATATATGTATTTCTGGAAAATTTTAATGGATTTTTTTTTACCAGGACTGGATGATATTTTAAGATTTTGTTTGCTATATTTCAAATTTATCTGATTAAAATTAAAATAGTTATGTTGTTATCTCTGATAATTTTTCTTGGTTTTCTTACTAACTACATTTGGATGATGAAATTTGTGGATTTTTTTTAATTATAAGTGAGATATAAATGTAAAACAAAGGAATAAAATAGGCTCATTAGATCAAATTTATAATACATAGGTTGTTATTTCTGGTAACTCTTAATGGATCTTTTCCTGATTAGAATGGAAGATAAGATTTTAAAGACTTGTTTATAGAAAATGGGATGAGAGTATGTATGTATGTATGTATGTGTTTTTTTTATTTATTTATTTATTTATTTATTTATTTATTACCAAAGGTATTGGCCACTCATTTACCACAGCATAACTCTATGGCACTTACAATACTAAAAATAGAACTATATAAATAGAATGCTATAAAACAATTAAAATATAAAATACAAAATATGATAGCTAAAAGTTGGGGAGAGGGGAGTTGATGCCGGATGAAGAAGTTGTTTATATGTATTTTAAGAGATGGTAATAAGTTGTTACAAATGCTTATACTTTCTGGGAGGAGATGGGGAGTTATTTCTTTTATTTATTTATTTGCACTTCTTTCTTTTTTTATTTTGTATTATCCATATATTGCAATCTTTAATAAAAATTATTATAAAAAATAAAAATAGTTAGCAAGGCATTGTTTTGCTACAGTTAGTGGGATGTGGAAACACATTTTGTGTTCTACAAAAGAGTAGCTGGCACAAGTCTTTACATGATTTCTGGAACAAGATGACTTTTTTGCATTTCTGCAACCAATTACATGTCTTTTTCAATCTGTAACATGTTGGCATTGCTCTCCTAATCTGGATTTTGTATCCTTTTTATTGCAGATTCCAAAGATGGAGACAGGCTCTCTGGTTCGGGCTGTCTTTGATTTCTGCCCCAGCGTATCTGAGGAGCTGCCACTGTTTGTGGGGGATATCATTGAAGTGCTGGCTGTCATAGATGAGTTCTGGCTCTTTGGGAAGAAGGAAGGAGTCACAGGTACATTTAAAAGGTCTTTGGGTCAGTTCATGAAGTTGGTTGCATCAAAACCCAAAGGTGCTTTTCCAAATGCAACTGGACTTGCTTTTTTTTCTTGAAAACATTTTGCTTCTCATCCAAGAAGCTTACTCAGTTCTGACTGAATGGTGGGGAATGGAAGGCTCTATGTTCTTTGCAGTCAAGGTACATAAATCCTTCCAGTCCCCATCATTCAGTCAGAACTGAAGAAGTTCTTGAATGGGAAGTGAAACATTTTCAACGACAACAATAACAACAACAACAACAACAACAACAACAACAACAACAACAAAGAAAGTCCAGTTGCCTTTTGACCTGGATGATTGAGAATCTCCATAGACGGTTGGGATGAAAGTGCTAGAAAAGGAAATATCCTCAATAAAGATTTAAAAATCTTAAGCCTTTCTTTACTACTATGTAGTGATTGATAGGTCAATAACTCTGATGAAAAATTAGAAAAAAGATGTGATTGGACATATATAAGCACCTCCACAATGCCCTTTTTGTGTGGTGGTTAGTAGTAATGTTTCCTGCGGTTCAGGAACTGGACTTGCATTCAAGGAAACCATCAATTTCTGCCTTTGTAAGTGTTACATGGTAGACCTCTGCAGTGCAACACAGCCTCATTCTGGTATGCCTGAAAGGTATGCGGCATAATTTATGATAACATAAACTCTTTTTGGTTCCAGGACAGGAGGAAAACTCAGCAAAGTGATTATATGGATGAGACCATAGTCTTGTAGAGCTGTTCAAAGGAAGATTTTTATCCCCTCCCTCACCCTTTTTTGAAGGGATGTTTTGGTTTCTCTGTCTAATACTTTTTGTCACTTCTGTAAATGTTTGGACTCCCGCACACTTCCTGACACCTCTCTGTTGTACTGTTTGTTCTTGCAATTAGAGAAATGAGATAACTATTAATATATCAGAAGCTTCCTTCTCTTTTTATAAGTCTTGGTTTCCTTAACCAGTCAAATGGAATATAAGTCTCAGTATATACTCAGTGGCTTCATGACATGGGATCAGCTTGGCCACAAGACCCTGAACAATTTGGGATAGTTTTTAGGGCAGTGCCTGCTTCGAAAACGAGCAAAATGACCTGAGATTCCTGACCTCATACAAGCACAATATCTCTCTATCTTTCATTGGAACTGCCCCACTTTCTCTGTGTAAACCTGAAAGAAAATTATAATACCGTACTCTTGGTCAAATTTACCTTATGGCATGTTTAAAGGGCCTGGCCACTCATGAAGCTCTTTCTCTCCCCTACCCACTCCATTCCACTACAATTCCTGTGTTTTGTAACCATGCAAGTTATTATTAATTGCAAAAGAATTTTATTATATGGAATTTTAATTGCCACATTGATAAAGGAGCAGGCTGGTCTGCCTTCTCCGGTTTTTTCTAAAACTGTTATGAACTGCCAGTATTTACAGTTCACATGCAAATGCAAATAGGGGATGCTGAGATGAAAAGAGACAAATGACAACAAGTGTGTGTGTGTGTGTGTGTGTGTGTGTGTGTGTGTTTTGAGTGTTTTGAGCGCCTTGTCAGCCCAAATATGGGCGAAATCTTTTTGCCTGTGCCATCCACAGGCAGCAAGTCACAACTGCGACAATTGTTTGCATTAAATAAATTTGGATTGCTGACAAAGAATTAAAGCTATATCAGTCTCCCTTTAATTCTTTGTCAGCAATCCAAATTTATTTAATATATATGTATGTATGTATATGTGTATGTATATGTATATGTACATTGTGATGCAAGCTTATTGTATTTGTATCATGATGTTACAAGGAAACTTAGTAACAGAGTTCTCCTTGTGACACAAATCATATTTTATTAATTTGATGAAATCACAGCTTGCTGCAGATGCCTCTAGCTTATTGCTTTCAAAAGAATTGAATCATGGAAATTAATCATTAAATATGGAGATAATCCTGAAATGGTAATGTATTATTTTGATTTTTGGTGTATAACAATTGTTCTGTTATAAAATTTAAATTATGAAAATTATTTACAAAAATATGAGTGTACAGGTATTTATGTTATGAAACAGCAATTCACAACAATTATTACAGTTCAGGAACTTAATACTGGAAAAGCAGGATAGAACAAAAAAATGTGGAACTTTCTGCCAGTAATTATTATTCCCGGTGTGTTTGTGTGTGGGGGGGAATGTGCATATGTCTGAAAGAGAGAAAGAGAACAGATGAAACAAAATTAAACAGGCTGATTAGTGAACAAAAATAGTAACCTATGGATATCATGTTAATTTGCTGAAATAAACTGTGCCTACAAGAAGGTCATTTTGAAATAGTTTTCTCAACATAAGAAAGAAAACTTGCAGCAACCAGGAGAGGGAGCCATTCCCAACTCTCTGCATTCATTGATTGCTCAGCCTTGTGGCTCATCACAGAATCAAAAATTATTTAAGACGTATTTTGCCTTTTCCACTATCAGATAGGGAGAGTTAACCATCAACTGAACCACTTGATTTAATACATATATTCCAGAACCTATTTTTAAACGTATTAGAACTAAGACAATCGTTAGAGATATTGACAAGTACAACATTATACTTGATGTCCTGGCAGTCCCATATCTAGACAGAAAATAACAATGCTTCTTCATGGACAAAAATTCTAGATGAATCACATTTCCAGTAAAAAGAACAAACTGATATGGATGGAGGGAAGAGATTGTCCCATACAAAGGAAAAGCAACATATTTCTCTAGTGTGGCAATCATTCCTTTGAACCTAGAAGAAAGTGCTTAGAATTTTCTGTAAGGGTATTAGGAATCAGATCTTTTGTTTAATTATATTTCAGTCCTTCCATGCCCATTATGGTCATCTTGTTTTATGCCAAACTGGATCTGACTTATGAATTTGACTCCCATTTTTTTGAAAAGATGCTGGGAAATAATTTCATTATGAAGAATGGGTTAGATCAAAGCAAAATAGAAGCCATACTAAGCATTTCTCGTTTGTCATCCAGTTATGAATGCTTGCTATTCTAAGAAAAAGAGGATTAATGTAGAAACTCACTTGGTGCTTCTGTGGAATTTTCTATTTCAATTAAGAAATTTTAATTTTCCTTAAGGGTACATTTGTGATAGTAGGCAATACGTAAGTAAGGTGGACCAATGACCTGGTAAACCATAACACATTTTCCTTACATTTGCATATTGATGGTGTTACCAATGGGAGTTTTCAAAGTTTATCAATTCTCATGTAGCAAAACTCAATTCATGTTTGAGATTTCCAACACTGCAGAATTTCTTTCTCTTAGCAAATGCATATCAAACGAGAAAAACAGTGTACAAACTCTTCAATTTTATAGAATTGACAACAGAATAGTTAACACTAAAGACAGTGTATTATACTGCTTTATTTCCCACCATATTTTCAGTGTGAAAGACTGGGAGAATCCTGATGAGAAGGATGGTAGCAGGAGAAAAAAAATATGGTTTTTGTATGTCATGACGAAGAATGAAATATTAGGAGACAGATCCATGTCTATAATTTTCACTATGTAGATTTTTTTCTGTTCTATTGAAAATGCTCTTTGCTCTTACCCATTCTAGGTCAGTTCCCCAGCAGCTTTGTAGAACCTGTGGATGTTCCTGTTATGAACCAAGGAGAGAAGCTGTTTGTTTGTGTCAGCAACTTTACTTCCCAAGAGCCTGGCAGCTTGGCCTTGCAGAGAGGTACTGGCGATTTCCATGCATTCCTTACTTGAGCAAAAGAATTCAGTAATGCACTGGTCTTCTGTAGATCTCTCTGTCAGTCCATCAGAAGGGGTTCTATTTAGTGTCCTTTCTCCCTTGCAGTTCCAATCATAGTGGTTTTCCAGGGCTTTCTGCTTCTGCTGGGAAAGATCGAGGGCAATAGAAGAAGGGGACGACAGAGAATGAGGTGGCTGGATGGAGTCACTGAAGCAGTAGGCGTGAGCTTAAATGGACTCCAGAAGATGGTAGAGGACAGGAAGGCCTGGAGGAATGTTGTCCATAGGGTCGCGATGGGTCGGACACGACTTCGCAGCTAACAACAACAACCTTGGTAGTCTTGCTATATTTGGAACAGAGGTCTGATAATCTCTCCAGTCACTAGGATAGCTGCCATTTTCCGGCACATTTGGTCTAGTGGTTAAGGCACTAAGCTAGAAACTAGGAGACGGTGGGTTCTAGTCCTGCCTTAGGCATGAATGCCGGCTGCGTGACTTCGGGCCTGTCACTTTCTCTTGGTCCAACCCACCTCACAGAGTTGTTGTTGTGGAGAACTAGGAGGAGGAGGGAATATTGGATTTGTTTGCCTTCTTGAGTTATTCATAAAAATAATAAAGGCAGACTAGAAATAAATAAATATAAAGTTGTTTGTCAGATGCCCTTGAGAACAATCTTTATGACTGCCTGCTCTGAGTTGAAGTCTCAAGTTGGGCTACAGCCACTCATTTAGCAACCATTTGAAGTCACAACAGCACTAAAAAAAAGTGACTTGCTCCCAGTCCTCGCACTTACAATTGTTGCAGCATCTCTATGGTCAGGTGATCAGAATTTGGACTGTTGGCAACTAGCATACAACTATGACAGTGCAGCATCCCGGGGTCTTGTGATCACCATTTGCAACCTTTCCAGATGGCTTCCAACAACTAAAATCAACAGAGAAAGCCAGATTTGCTTAATAATTGTGTGATTCACTTAAGTGCAGTAATTTGCTAAACCACGATGGCAAAAAAAGGTCTCAGATCAACTCACTTAACAACCACCTGGCTTAGCAACAGAAATTTTGCTCCTCATTGTAGTTGTAAGCTGAGGACTACTTGTAAAAGGAGAGGTAACCAGGGGGATGCCTGAGCCATTTTTTGTTGTTGTTGTTGAATGACCTCTGGCAGGAGTGGGTTGGGTTGGGGCTCCTGGCTCTTCTTGACCTCTTGGAAGCTTTCAGTACCATCAACCATGGCATCCTTTTGGGAGCTGGGGGTGGTGGACACAGTTTTGTATCGGTTCACCTCTGTCTTCCAGGTGTTGATAGGAAGCGAGAGGTACAGGCTACAGCCTCTGCTTTGTAGAGTGCTGCAGGGCTTGATCTCTCTCTGCTCTTTTTTAACCTCTGAATGCAGCTGCTGGGTGAGATCAATTGTCACCACAAAATGATATATCATCAGTATATGGATGGTACCTAAAAGTATATCTCCATCCCAGGTGAAATAAACAGTGTTATGGATGCTCTTTCATGGTGCTTAGAAACTATAGGGGTCAGGATGGGGAACAACAGGCTTCAACTGAGCCTTGGTAAGACAGAGTGGCTGTATGGAGGAGGCTCCCCTGTATCTGGGGGTTATCATTTTTAGTCTTGGATGGGGTTTGCATCCTGATGGACTCAAGACCCCCTCTAAGGAGCAGGTGGCAGTCATGGCTAAGAGGTTCTTGTTCAACTTCCTGCTGTGTAGTACTTATGCCCTTTCCTGGATGAAAAAGCTCTTCTTTCAGTCATTCATGCCTTGGTCATCTCACATACAGACTACTGCAATACACTTCACATGGAGCTACTCTTGAAGAGTATCTGGGAATGTAGAATGTGGGGGCAGAAGCACATGGTGCCTCTATGATAATACCTTGGCGATGCAAAATGAATTGGGTGTCAGTTTGCTTCTGGGTCCAAATCAAGACCTTGATTGGTTGGTGTTGAAATTTGATAAATAAGATAAAATAAAAATGTGTTCCTTATCCCTGCAGGAGACCTGGTGATTTTGAATGATTCTATAGCCTCTCCTTGGCTCAAAGGTCGGAGCAGTTGGGGAGCTAGTGGCTTCTTCCCGTCATCCTGTGTTCGAGAACTCAGCCTCTCAGGTTTTCGTCCCCAATTCCCACATGGCGCAACACTGGAAATGCCAACCTATGCTCTGGGTCAGGCCCGAGCACTGATGAGCCTTTCAGCACAGATGGAGGAGGAACTTGATTTCCGGGAAGGGGATGTGATTATCATTGTTGGAATTCCAGAACCTGGATGGTTTGAAGGGGAGATTCAAGGTCGCCGAGGCATCTTCCCAGAGGGATTTGTGGAGCTTTTGGGTCCCCTAAAAACCAACAATAACCCAGATGAGCCAACTTCATCAGAGATTCCAAAGATAAATGGAATGAAAGATACATATCCCCAGGAAAAGGAGAAGCCATGGAGTGATGAGGTAGCATTGCCAGGGCCTTATGGGATTGCCCTCTATCGGTTCCAAGCCCTGGAATCCACAGAACTAGACTTTGAGGTGGGGGAACGGATCCGAATTCTGGGAGTTCTGGAAGATGGCTGGCTAGAGGGAGAACTTCGAGGAAAATGCGGCATCTTTCCACACCGGTTTGTGAGGTTGGAGGAGAACTGCCTACAGCCTAGAAAGCAGTGGAAATCTGGATGTTTGCCAAAGGAGGTGGATTCTGTTACAGGCAGTCTTCACAAGGCAGGTTCCCCTGGTGTGTCGGAGGAGCCTGGCTGGAGCTCAGACCATACTGAGGAAAAGACTTGTCAACTTTCTTTGATACAAAGGAATTCTTTGGACTCAGAAGTAAAACAGAACAAAATACCAAACCACCAGAAGGAAGGCTGCCTTAGATCTGTTCCCTTAGAAGTGTTAGCCACTTCCCCTCTAGATTCTGATAAATTTGTAAATGGTGTTTCTTCCATACCTCATTCTCCACTTCAGTTGGATAAATCAGAGCCCATTCAAACCCCCCAAACTTCATGGGACCATTTGAAGGACTGCAAGCACTTAGAGCAGGATGGAGAGGCTCATAGTCTGATCCACCAAAACATTCTTTGTGAGGACTTAGTTGTTTGCACAGATCGTCACCAGCAGAAACCTAAATCTCATTCTTCCAGCTTCAGTGCAACTCAGGAGAGCTTGGACATTTGGTCTGTCTGTCAAGGTCCTCAGAATGAATTTCCTCAAGGTGTGGACCATGGGGAAATCTGTGGGGACCTTGACTCAAAATTGACAGAGCAGCTGGCTCAGTTTGAACAGAGCCTGACAAATCCCATAGGCCATGGTGGCTGTGATACTTTTGAGCAGGACAATATTGCCCGGCATTTTTCCATTCTGGGTTTCAGTTGTGAGAGAGATATTGTACGTGGTACAGTAGAGAATACTTCACAGAGAAGAAAGGTGCTACGGCCACCCCCTCCTCGGCCTGATACCCCTGTCTCTGCCTCACCACATGTGCCAGTACGGCTCAGCCCCACCACTGTATCTTTCGCACAGAGTATTCCACTTTCTATGCGGCCTTCCAGGCCAGCACCACTTCCACCTCTAGGAAGCCAAAGGAAAAGCCCAACTTCAATTAAGCAGCAGCTGGGGAGCAGGGAGAGACAAGGGAACACTGTTGAGTCTGGAAGAACATCTCCATGTCCTTTCTTATTGAATCGTATTCAGGAATTAGAGCAAGAACTTGATTTTTACAGGAAAACTCACACAGAGCTCAATGAAACTCTGGAACAACCACAGGATGAAGTTGGACGAGCTGAGACATTAGAGAGCTTGGACCTCTGGGACTCTAAAATGTCATCTCTGTGCCTGGAACTACAGGAGCTGAAGGGTGAGTACTGTCAGTCTTGGTGAGAGTGGACAGAGAGGACAGACCCTATCCCATATCTACCTTTTGCATAGGTAGAATTTAAAAAGGAGAAAAGAATATATGTAGTTCAGGGTTGAAATTTGGAGCCCTTGATATTCTCTGAGCTTAGCTGTTTGTTTGCAGACATTTCATTACCCAATCAGGTAACATTATCGATACAGATCTGTACAGTCTACAAGCCAACATCCAAGCCTAGAGAGCACCAAAGACTCCACAAAGAAAGAAAACGACATCGCACGACGTATTTCTGGTTTTTATAAGGGGCACAATAATCTAAACTGTCTCTTGCTCTTCCAAGATCTTTGGCTGGGGCAAGTATTTACAGAAAAGATTTTTATGCTCAATGTCTCAGAGCGTCTTTCTAAAAGAGGGCTCAGCCTGGGAAGAATATGCCAGATTGGGTCTGTATTAGGATACTTCTGGGGAAAATACATTCTAGATGTCCACATTTCTTGCTTACAACCATAATCAGATCAAACTGTAACTTGAGCAGTGATATTGTGTAATGCATTAGTTATAAGAAAAATTTCCTTGGCTTTTGAGCATATTGTTTACTCATTGGCTGTTTCCGTGCAACTACCATGGCGTGGCAATGTTATTACCACAGTTCCATTTAACTTGTTTCAGGTGTTAAAAAAATAAATATGTAAGAGTAATGGGGAAGCAAATTCCTTTTACTCCTCACCCCTTTTACTCTGATTCTGTCTGTTAACAGTGAAACCCTGCAAAAAGAATGAAAACAGGTACAGCCCTCCAAAATGAATACTGTATTTAGGCCAAATGCCCGAACAAGTTCTTGTATATACCCTACAACCCAGCATGAAGCAGAATGGAATGGCAACCGCAATAGCACTTAGACTTATATACTGCCCCATAATGCTTTATAGCACTCTCTGTCAGCATATTGCCCCCAACAATCTGGGTCCTCATTTTACTGACTTCAGAAGGATGGAAGGCTGAGTCAACGTTGAGCTGGTTAGGATTGAATTTCAGGCTGTGGGCAGAGTTAGCTTGCAATACATTCTAATCAGGAGGGTCAATATCAACTAGAAAATGAGGGGTTAAGGTTGGGGAAAGAATAAAAATAATAAAAATTCCTCTGAATCTTAGGAGAATAACTTGCTACCAATCACTGTGTGCACAAATTATGATGTGCAAGTGCTTTCCATTTTTATTGACTAAAATGCTATTAGCGCTTGGGTCTTTAGGAAAGTACACTTTAAAATGCCTGCTCTCTCAAATCCACTGAATTAATAAGCAGTTCGGCACATCTGAGTGCTTTGCAGAGGATCATAATTGTTTCTTGGTGTTTTTCTCCTGTTCCTGCTTCCTCCCTGATAATGATTATGTAATTTTGATCTTTTTAATGAGGTACAGAGACTTGAGAAAAATAGACGTGCTAATAAAAAAAATAGTGATCATAGAAAGAAAACATCTTCCTGTTATCTTCTTAGAAAATCTGCTAATTAGGTATTTTTGTGTTTGAAACCTGTGAAATTAGTTGGCTGTTGAATTCTGCATTAGATGCCACAGTTTTATTTTCTGAAGTTTAATCATTCCCATGCTAATTATCAGAGACTTAGAGTTTCTATCTAGGACTTTGTAGGCTTGAGACGATGAATTAGCTGAATTCTGAGATATGAAAAGCATTCAGGCCCAGTGCTGTATTATTTGTTAAGTATTCAGGCTTTTCGGATGAAATAGAACGATTCACTGGGAAAACATGTCTGTGGACTTAATAATGTTAAAGGGTGAGTGTTTATGACTATCAGTGTACATTTATGAATAACTGTTGACGTGGGATATCTTAATAGTTAGGGTTATCGATGTTTCTATAACAAGAAGACCAGAGACAGCTAAGAATCCAGAATTCGGAAATTCTCCAAAGCTGTGTGCTTTATAAAAATTTATTCCCACACCCGGACAAGTCCTTGGGTGATATAAACACATAAACCACTTGCTTAGTTTTCCTGAACCTATGAGCCCTAAAGAGAGATCACTTATTCTTGCCTTTAGCACTATAAAGCAGAGAAGCCGGTTTGGGCAGGGCACTGGTCCAATCCAAACTGTGGTATTCTTGTTACTCATTACCTGCCAGCAGCAGGGAGAGGCTGTCTGAACTGGCTGCCTATTGGGTACGAAGGTTACACAGCTTCTCTGTTGTAGGCAGTTAGTCAGCACCATCTCAGGGTGAGGTGGAGGGAAAGGGTCGTTATGAAGGAATGGTGAACCTGTGAGGAAGGAAAGGGGGTGGGGTGGGAAGGAGCACACCAGGAAGAATATGAGCATTTATTCTGAATCCAGAAATCAGATAAACTCTCCAGGACAACGGGTCTGTCTGTCACAATTCCACAGCAGTGAGTACAAAGACTACAACTCTGCAAGGAGAGGAAAGATTTATAAGGGACATAGGCAAGATGGTGGTAGTGAAAACTGGAAGAGCGAGTATAGAAACAGGGACCTGTATAGCACCATCAGACCTGTCTGTGACCATTTCAAGAAGGGGGATGGTGGATACAGGGTTGACAGCGTGACCAGAAACCACAAGGACTATGTGGAGGAGGATAAACAATCTGTGGATCAGAGGAAGATGAATCTGTATTTTGAGCATGAGGCAGGAAGCAATGGTTATCTGGAAGAAGACGGCTACTATACAGACTTTGAAAATAACACCCGAGTGGTTCATAAGAAATCTTTTGTTGTGCATAAGGGTGGCCAGGATGCCGATTTTAGATTCTCCAGAAATGCAGAACATTTGGATACAAACTATTGGAAGGGAAATTGGAATTTCAGTGACCATCCAAGAGAGGATTGGAACACAGCTGGCCATAACTTGGATAGGAATGATAAGAAGAAAAATGACAGGTATGTGGACTATAGCACTGATTGGAAGTACTTTAGGAATCCAGAAAGCTTATTTATGTTGTGTGAAGTCTCCAACAACGCCCAACATTCAGGAGCAATTTCTGGGAGCTGTACCACAGATGTTATAAAACACACTGCCCTGGAAGATCCACCACCTTGGTCCCTGAGAAATGAGAATGGCAATCGGGAGTTAGACCCTGGATGTGAAATTGCTGGGACCCAATATGTGGCAGATATCAAAAGAATTGAAACTGCAGCAGGTGCACAGATTTGGAAGGGTGGGTGTCCCAGGACACGTGCAGGACGCTCAGACTGGAGCCTGGACTGGGAGGATAAAGCTGGATGGGCAGGTGGCACAGAAGCCTGGCAACGGAACAGCTGTTACCGTCGTACGGCTCCCAGCACCCTAAGGCACCATATAAAAAGAAACCAAGGTAAGTTATGGGAAATCATCAAAGGACTGTGGGGCAGTCTCTGCATTTCTCTAGACAAGCAGCCCTAAAACAAATGCCTGCATTTACCGCAGTGCTTGTCATTCATCAGCTGTTTATAGAAATTAAATAATTGTTTCGTACAGTGTAAACAATACTCTTTATATATTAGGCTTGGCTTCTTTTATGCTTGCCCCTTTCTCCTTCCTGGTTGGGATAAACAACTACAAATTAAGATGCCCAGCATTAGGTAAAGTGGCCTGCTAAGCTCCCTTTCTCAGTATAGCTTCCAAAAGAATCTTTGAGCTCAGGACTGGATCCTATGCAGTTCTTTGAAACTAACTTTATATCTCCTTTATTGATTTATTAGATAAGGTGTTGAACAAAGACCCTGAATCTAGTTCCCCCTCATCCGTGGACCTCACTGAGGTACTTGGGCCACTCCTTCTCAGTTCCATTTATTTATTTATTATTTATTTATTTATTTATTTATTTATTTATTTATTTATTTATTTATTTATTTATTTATTTATTTTTGGGATTTATATGCCGCCCTATCTCCCGAAGGATTCAGGGCGGCTAACAACAATAACATACAATAATACAGAAGTTAAAAGAAAATTAAATTAATGGCCCTGTAGAATAAATTAAAATTAAAATAAGTTAAAAATTAAAGTTAAAAATTAAAAACATAATTAAAATCCCTGTCAGTCCAGGTCAGCCTCTCAGGGCTGTTGTTGAAGGGATTAAATAAAAAGTGATCTGTGAATAAAGTTTCATAAATTTCAGAGTTCTAAATCTAAGACAGGTGTGGGCAATTAATTTTCCCAAGGGGTCACATTAAGAAAGGAGGATTGCTATGAAGAGTCAAACCAATAGGGCTGTGAAATGTGTAGGGAGGCATGCATGCAGGAACATACGTAAATTGAAAAAAAAAGTAATCGCCTTCAAAATAAAAGCAGTGTAGTTGTTTTGTGTGCACAGTGTGCAGTTATTTACATTTAATTTCTAATTTCCCATTGATCTCACATGGGCCAGACAGGGAAACCTAAAGAGTCAAATGTGGCCCAGGGGCCGTAAAATGCCCAGGGCTTGGTCTAAGCAATACATAAGGTATAACCTTGGTGGAGCAGTGGGCTAATGCCTCCTTAAGTAACACCAGCTGCCTGCAATTAGTGCAGGTTCGAGTCCCACCAGGCTCAAGGTTGACTCAGCCTTCCATCCTTCTGAGGTAGGTAAAATGAGGACCCAGATTGTTGGGGGCAATAAGTTGACTTTGTAAAAATGCCGCTGGGGGGGGGGCGGCGAAAGCCCTAATAAGCAGGCATATACATAGAATGAAGGCTATTGCTAAGCACATTGATTTGTGCTTCTGAGATTGTAAGCCGCCCTGAGTCTTCGGAGAAGGGCGGGATATAAATGGGATTTAATATATATATATATATATATATATATATATATATATATATATATATATATATATATATATATATATTCTGCAAAATCTCTTGGAAGTCTTGGGCTGTGAGATAAATGTATAGAATTTAGAGGCTGACCAACTCCCAGACTATCATGGAGAAGTGTCCAACTGTTATGGAGAAAATATGTTTATGTGGTCGCTAGGAGTCAAATACAACTTTGTGACACATAATCAATTAATCAACTCTCAGACAATTCTGGGCAACTTACATTTTAAAATAGAAAATTACCTTAGTTTATCCTTCCCCAAACTGGTATCTTTTGGATGTCTTGTTCCGCAGTCCCCATAATTTTAAGCCAATTTACTTGAGAAAATTATTTTAGCTGGGTTTCTCATTTACTGGTGAAGCATTTAATTTTCCTTGCTATGAAGCTTGCTTTGCCTGCTGCCTTGAGCTTGTTCTTTAGAACAGTAGCACTTGCATACTTGTCTTATAGCATGCCTATTCACTTTGCTTGGATTAGCCATAAGGAAGTTATGTGTACTTGTACAGAGAAATGCTAGTGAGAAATGCATTGAGTTTTCTTTTGCCTTTAAAGCTAGTGGCATCTTTAAACTTCATGGAAGTTATCTGTGATCAAAGTGTCTTTTTTGTGTTCTATGCTAGAAACCAGCCCAGTTTTTATGTTTGGCCATTTGCTAGATGCATGCCATGTATAATTGATCCTTTATTGCCATCAGTGTGCATAGATATTTGCAAAGTGACTCAAGCAAAAAGTCTTATGCTCTGGTCTTGTTTATCTTGGTGGAGCCTTGGTGGAGCAGTAGGCTATGGAGGCATTAAGGAGTGCATTAGCAGTGGGCTAATGCCTCCTTAAGTAACACCAGCTGCCTGCAATTAGTGCAGGTTCGCATCCCACCAGGCTCAAGGTTGACTCAGCCTTCCATCCTTCCGAGGTAGGTAAAATGAGGACCCAGATTGTTGGGGGCAATAAGCTGACTTTGTAATAATGCCGCTTGGGGTGTGTATGAAAGCCCTAACAAGCAGGCATATACACAGAATGAAGGCTACTGCTAAGCTTGTAAGCTGCCCTGAGTCTTTGGAGAAGGGCGGGATATAAATGGAATTAAAATAAATAAAAATAAAATAAACAAATCTTAAATCCTCCCTTATGGGTTCCTTTGGAATATGAGTGTAAAAAGGGATGGGCTCAGATTTGAAGGCAGTATTGTGCACTACTGGTAAGAATCTGATAAAGCCTTCATATATTATCAATCAGATCTTAGATTACAAAAGGAGAAGCAGAACTGATGTGTGATTAAAATTTGGGCATTTGACAACTGGCAGGTATTTGTAGCATCCTGGGGGCCTTGGGATCACGCTTATGATCTTCCCAGGAAGCTTCTGACAAGCAAAAGCAATGAGAGAAGCTGAATTTGCTTAACAATTATAATGATTTGCTTAAACGCAGAAAAATAGGTTTGTAAAATTAGGCGCAAATTACTAAATGACCACAATGTCTAAGCAACAGAAGTTCTGGGCCTAATTGTGGTCAAAAGTCGAAGACTCCCTATAACACAGTTTTTTTCATCATTTGCCACCTCCCAAACAGATACTTATGAGTCCAACCTATTACTCTGTGTGTTCTAGGTATAACAATGGTGAATTAAGTGGCTTGTGTTCATCTGCTACTGTAACACACACACACACACAAATAAAGCATGCACTTCTATATACCAACATTCCACTGTATGATACTGCATCTCATATTATTCATCTCTTGGCTTCTGCTTTTATTGTTCAGTAGACAGTAGCCTTAGTATTTGCTTCAGGCTACAAAAAATTGCTTATCTTTCAATAAAGCGAACATTTTAGACACACATTCATGTTAGTCTGCCTAGAGTGAAATTTGTAGCCATTAACCTGAACCAGTGATTTTTCCCCCATTCTGAAACAGTGAAATATTTGCTTTTCTTTCTTTATAGTGCATTATCATGCTTATTATTCTGGTTATTATGCCTTTAACTTGATTTTCATTTAACATTCTCTGTCATGCATTCCTTGACTTTCTTTACTCCAAGAAACAGGTAGCTATGGCATGAAGTACTCTTTTGGCTCTTCTAATGTTTTAGATTGCAAAATGTTTGGTCATACCTTAGTCATCCCTTATCTGAGCATAAAAAAGGAACTGTGCTTGTTTTTCTTTATGAGCAAATGAATATTACTCTTGCAGGTTCATTTCTAGACAACCTGGTGGAGGTTATTGGCCTTAATCTTTTCTCAAACTGACATTTAATCCTCCTATAGCTGTTTATCCATCTGCCTCTATGTTGTTTAAATCTTTCTTAGATTTCCATAGTTTACAGCAACTAAACGGTTGAGAATGTCTAATGAATCTCCCTACTTCCCCCATGCAGCATTCCAGAGACAGTACTTCGTAGTTCAATATAGAACATTGACATTTATGTTGTATTTTTAATCTAAATTCTAATTAGAGAGAAAAACATTAAGTTAGTCTCAAGATGATGGAGAATATATATTATGCAATAAATCCTTTAATCAAAATTCTGATCCAAGATATCCCAAGACAAATCAACCTGTTTGTTTTCACAAATAGCAAAAACTGAATTATGCGACTGGTATTATACGTGAAGCTAATTTATTTAATAGGTTTAATTTCTCACATTTCTATTTTCTCTAAAGATTGTAAAATAAGTCAACTCTTGAATTACTTTATTCTTAACAAGAATAATGTCATTTGAGGGACTTCCAGTTTGTGTCGCGGCTCGACGGATGCAGGAAGGCAGGGCTTCTGCACCTGATTTTGCCCTGCTGGGGCCCCTAAAAGGGCCTAAAGTCATCCTGAACAGGCGATGGAAAAGGAGTGGGGGGTACCTCATCAATCACAGAGAGACAGTGGTCTTTCCATTCGATCCGAGGAAAGCCCTCCAAACCGGGAGGGGAAAGACTGGCTACATTTTTCTGGCCAGCCATTAGCCACTGACAGCCAAAGAAGAAAAGCACCAATTAGCAGATGGTAAACAGTATGTTTGGAACTGGGTGAGAATATTGGTCCTTTCTTTATTATTCTGCAACTGAATTTCCTGGGAAAGGCTTCCAAGAAGCGAAAAATCTCCGAACGTGAGAAGGAAGGGAACTGTAGCCCCACCCTTCCAGAGGAACGGAAGCAGTGTTTTAATTTCTTTTATGGGGACAGAAATATATAATACTGAAGTGGAAGTAACATAAAGCTACAGTTTTGATAAATTTGAGAACTGAGATAACTGTTAAAGATTTTCTCTTTGGAAAAAAAAACATTGAGGTGAAATATGAGAAATCAACCCTTTGTCTTAAGAGTGGAAAATAGATTTTGAATGAGATCTAATGGTGAATTTGAGTATAGCACTACAACTAGCTTCCTGACTGCTTGGTGATTCCTAGCTTAATGGAGAACAGCTGGCAATAAAGGAAAATATTTTGGCATAGTTATCACCCTGACCTTCTTGGACTATAAACAAAGAAAGAAAAATTCGGCTTTTGACTATGTCTGGCTGGGAGAGACTTTTGAACTGTTTTCAGGGTGGTTGAACATTTTAAGCACTTTGAACATTGTCGATTACAACCTTGCCTGACTGACAATTCTTGGATGCCTGAGATAAAGAAACACTACAAAATATTGCTTTTAGGACTCATATTCTGGAACATATTGGATTATAAAGGCTACACATAAAGACCAGAAAGCTAGAAAGCTATATTTCCTTTCAGAATGAAATATACTCTGTGCTACAACTATTCCACCAAACAATTGTTGCACATAAAGAGGACACAAAAAACCCCATAATGAGACTAAAAACAATTTAGCTAATATAAGTGAGCAAATCTTCAAATTAAATCTACAATTAGGAAATTCCCAGACAACGACTACAAAGTATGAACAAATAAACCAGAAATTAGAAGATGAAGCAGAGGAAATTGACCCAGAGACGAAGAGATAAAAGAAGGGAAATACAGACTACGATATATAAATAAAATACTGCAAAGCTTAGCCACAACAACAAAAATGGAAAAGACGCTTTACCCCTTAGGTCTGCAAAATATAATTGATGATAAGGAAGAAGATTTTTAAAAATGGAATATAGAGCTGTCAGGGGAAATGTCACAACTTGGGAGACAAAAAAATGAAAAGAGAAATTGAGGGAGAAGGAAAGTGGGAGTTGCTTAAGGAATATAAATGGAGGGAATTCTCCCTCAAAAAAACCCTACCTAAATTGTCTTCCTGATTCCAAGCAACGTTTAGAAAAATAGAAAGAAAATTCCTGGGCAATTTAATTACCTTGGCCTGGAAACTATTTGGCAAAGAAAGAAAGAAAGAGTTAGACTTAAAAAACAGAAGATTTGACCTATTAGAGGGAGCACTATATGATTAAATATCTATTTGAATATGATTAAAAGAATGGATGACCTTTAGATATAATTAGATTTTTATGATTTAGAATTAAAATAGTATTTTTCCTTTTTTGATATGGGAAATATGAAATAAGAGGATGGCTGGTATGAATAAAACTCTTAGCTACATAAACATAATATTGAGAAAATCATAACTGACAAAGATATTTCAAATATTGATGGGAAATCAAACTTTAACAAGAAGATATTGATTTATGAATTGATATTATTGTTATTTGTATAACATTAGTAAAATATGATGAGGATGTTTATATTTTACTTTGTATACATCAACAAACCTGTCATTTGAAAAAAAAAATTGTACTAATTAATATGAGTACTAATCTCATATCAGATTTTAAGAATAAATATGCATATTTCTGAAGATTCCATCCATCTAAACTACCATTCTTTTTTTTACTGTTTCCCAGTAATTCAAATATTGTCTCCCTTTCTGTCTGAAAGATTTCCCTTCCAAAGTTCAGGGAGAGATTTCCAACATCAAGAAATGTTATTCATTCCAACCCAAAGCATTTGTCTTAGAATTCTCTCTGTTTACCTATCACTGTGATAACTCTTTGAAAATAGAATCAAAGCTGGTATAAGCAGAGACAACAGTAAAAGAAAAATCTAGCCCTTTCAAAAGTTTGATAAAGGGCTAGATCAAACTGGGACTGTAAAAGAAACCAATATCCCAAAAAATATCTCAGTCCCCATAGGAACTACAACTGGAGAGTTGCTTGAAAGGTGAGCAACCAATCCATTTGAACTTCCCTCCTTGTCATGTGACCACATACACACCTACAAGGGGCTGGAAAAAATCCAAAATCCAAGGTGTTGGGGAAAAATCTGCATGTTTTAGCCACTCTTTTTTTTCAATACAGTTTTTGACTAACTATTCATTACCAGCACATTCACAGTATTCCAGACAGTCATATTCATACCTGTAAAAACAGGAAGCATCCATGGTTGTCAAATGTGTCATATTGTTTGTCTGGATTAGTTTAGGTTTAGGACAGGGGTGTCAAACTCAATTTCATTTAGGGCCGCATCAGCATTGCGGTTGCCCTCAAGGGGCCAGGTGGGTATGGCCTGGGTGGGCGTGGCCTACTGGGTGGGCGTGGCTAGAGTGCGTATGGCCTACTGGGTGGGCGTGGCCAGCTCTACATCGTTCGCATCAAGGGTGCCTGTGGGGGCCTGGGCAGGAGTGGGACAGATCTGAGGGTCTCTGGCAGGAGGAGGGTCTCTGGGCCAGGGCCAAGGCAGTGGGGGCCATTCCCTCACTGTTTCCAGGATGGCTTCGTGGGCCGCATGAAACCACTTCGCGGGCCGGATCCGGCCCCCGGGCCTTGTGTTTGACATGTCTGGTTTAGGACAACATATTCAGAAGAATTGGGACATAGTCAGTTAACTTGTGGGACAATTACCTGAGAGTTTGAGACTTGCCAGTTATCACTTGTTTGCTTGCAAGATCTGGGTAATTTGGGGTTAGGAT
This sequence comes from Vipera berus, assembly GCF_964194415.1. Taxonomy (NCBI): domain Eukaryota; kingdom Metazoa; phylum Chordata; class Lepidosauria; order Squamata; family Viperidae; genus Vipera; species Vipera berus. The sequence continues at coordinate 45,380,128 of NC_138207.1, forward strand.
GCCAAGAATTATCTGATGGAAGTAAACACCATCTTTTAGAAGAGGTGTTTCATTTATGTTAGGTAAAGAACAAGTTTCCCATTACTCAGTATAAAAAAAAATCTGAGAAAATCAGTTTTACTATAATGCCAGCTCATACAGTGCAGAATTTAAACCCCCTTAACATGCTATATGAAACCAATCACTGAAGTTTATAAACCAGTTTTCAGCATGACTTGTTAACTCTAGCCATGGTAATTTAATAACCGTAATTAAACAAACCATAACTTAGCAAGGGCCATGTTCTTTAATATTGATTTGTATTTTTAATATGTTGTAAACCACTCTGCAGTTTTTTAAAAGGCATAGTATATGTATATTAAAACTTAAATATAAATATTGAATTATGGAACAACTCATCCAATGAAATACTTAAGATTTACAGTCTACTAATGGCATATTGATCCTTTCTGTGAAATTACTGCAAGCATGTCTGGCATGACTGCCTTGTTTCTACATCCTTCTAAAGTTGATTTGCTTGACAAACAAAATATATACTTGATTTTACATGTGATAAACAGCGGCAAGAATCATATTCACACAATATTGGAAAAATGAAGAAATACCACCAGAGGAAGGAATAATTAAAAAAAATACTAGATTGTGCAGAAATGGACAAACTTACTCTGAGGTTGAAAGAAAATAAGAAACAGAATATTTTCAAAATTGGAATTTATTTTATCAATGGCTGGAGAAAAGAATAAGGGATTAGGAATTCAATTTGTACTAATGAATGATAGACAGCACGTTTGTTGAATAAGTACTTTTGAATACTTCTGAATTGTATTAAAAAATCAATATTTTTTAAAAAAATAAAGTTGATCTGCTGTGTTGGGCAAAGTTTTCTACTGAGGGGCTGTGAAAGATGCACAGGTGTATGCTTAGAATTTTGCCTGTGACTAAGACGATGTGGTGCAAGATAATTTCTAATAATTTCAACTGGTGAAAGATTTTCTAGGAAAAGGTGCTCCTATAATCACTGAAACTGCCTCATAACTATGCATGACCTAAGCTCAGAAAGGGACGCGGTGGCTCAGTGGGTTAGGACGCTGAGCTTGTCGATCAGATGGTCGGCAGTTTGGTGGGTCGAATCCTGAGTGCCGCATAGCAGAGTGAGCGCCTGTTACTCGTCCCAGCTTCTGCCAACCTAGCAGTTCGAAAGCACGTAAAAATGCAAGTAGAAAAATAGGGACCACTACGGTGGGAAGGTTTCAGCATTCCGTGCGCCTTTGGCGTCTAGTCATGCCGGCCACATGACCACGGAGATGTCCTCAGACAAGCGCTGGCTCTTCGGCTTTGAAATGGAGTTGAGCACCGGCCCCTAGAGTTGGAAACGACTAGCACGCATGTGCGGGGGAACCTTTACCTTTAAGCTCAGAAAGTCTTGTTACAGCTCTGCTCTCTTAAGAGCTTTGGTCCTTCCCCCTGCTTGAGTGGGAAATCCCGACAGATTTTTAAAGGAGAATGCCTCTTGGCAGAAAAAATATTTCCTGTCATAGCAGCTGGAGGAGAGCAAACTCGGTGTCTAGATTCACATGTTACACTAAGCCTGTTTCACCCAATTTTGTGCCCTTTGGGTTTGTGATGCAACATTGGGCAGGACTGCACTTCTCCAAATGGGATGGTTTCATTAAATTATAGAATAAATTGTGGCTTATTCAGCTAACCACAAGTGGGTAAGTTGGGACCACTTTAAAGCAATATACAAGGCTATAAACCATGGCTTTGTAAGCTTCAGTAGTTATCTTTGTACAACTCAGCAAGCCAAAACCAAATCATGCTATGTATGTACCCAGCCACTCTGTGAGTACGATTACTTCTATAGCTGAAGGAATACTCCCAAGAAGGGTATCAACAGGTGTGGAGGAACCCAGACTTTTACAGAAGTAGAAAAACAGGGAAAATTCTAAGAATGAATCAATAAGGTGGGGAATTGGAGGAAAGGGGAGAGAGGAAGAATAAAATACAATATCCTGGAAGGATATGTGGTGGACTAACTTGGCAATATTTTGTTGCCAGTTTTAGAAGCCCAGAATTACATTCTGAGAGTTACAATCTGTTGTTTCTTCTGAGTCCCCCTCTCCAGCAGAAATTCCTCTCTCCCACACCCTCTCAGTGCCTGTGCCTCAGCTCAGTGGAGGCTGGTTCTTTGTCTCCTTGTTTGTTCTGCCGCTTTTTAGGCAAAAAGCAATGAAGCCTGAAACAGAAACTTGCTTTCAATTAGATATTGTGGTTGTGTGCAGGTCATATCCATGGAATTTTCCCTGGGTTGTAATTGTTACACTGGGCAGAAATCCTGGGATGTTTTCCCCCTGCAGATGCAAAAGTTACTCTATTAGAAGGGTCCTTGGTGCTCTCTGACCTTGGTTGTTTTCTTGCAGACATGTCATTACCAAACCAGGTAACATTGATGATATTACCTGTTTGGGTTATGAAATATATGCAAGAAAACAAGCTCAGAGAGCACCAAGGACCCCTCACTTCAGCCCTAAACTACAGATATTCTCCTTTATCATAGTTTGCACCATTGTTTGTTTTCTGACACTGCTCGCAGTGTGAGTACATTTGAGTGCGAACCACACCTTCTTGGAATTTCTTACACAATGCACTTGCTATTGGCTCCCTCAGAAGGAGAGGAATAGGCAAAGAACAGCAAATCCCAGCTATCTATTGCTTGAAAGACAATGCAAAAGGCTGCTTTCATTTGGTCTTCCAAGTTCACATACCGGGCTGGATGTTTCAGGTTTTTTTTTAATTGATGGAACCGTTCCCAGGCTTTTTCATTAAAGAAGCCGTACAATGGGTGTGGAGCCTAGCCTCAAGAGTGCCTTAGTAATTGCTGCCAGATTACAGTGTTGCTGCAGGACATTTCTAACACAGGGACCTTCGTTCCCTAGTAGTTTCTGCCCATCTGATCAGATCTAATAGGAAAGGAACCCTTCAAGTCCCATCCTTCAGGAACCATGGGAATGTGTTTTCTATAGCTGTGCCTCTCCTTTGAAACGGCACTCCACTTAAAATCAGAACAGTACCAGACTGTTGACATTCAGGATTAACTTATCAGTAATGAGAAATCTCTGATTGAACTTTCTGATGATCTGTGGTAGGAACAGGATCGTGGTGAGGCATCTATCCCGGCCTTCCTGGTTCTTTCAGTGACTTTCAGTGCTGTTGATCATAGCATCCTTCTGTACAGGCCTAAGAACTTAGGAGTTGGGACATGGTGTAGTGATAATCCTTCCTCCAGGACTGATTCCATTTGGTGTTCATGGGAGCCTTGGGTTCTGTTCTCACCCTGGCCCTGTTTAATATGTACATAAAACTGTTGATTGAAACTTTCAGCAGGGGTTGAAGTACCATTAATATAATGATGATAGTCGTTATACATTCTAACCCTGGCTGATGAAGTGATGCGGTCAAGATTCTTTCCTAAGCTTAGAAGGCTATGGGATATGGAGGGGATCCAGTTTAACCCTAGGAAAGCCAAGTGGCTTTGGGTTTTAGGGGTTCCCATATCTGGGCACTTCCCATCATCAATTCTGGATGGGTTAATACTCTACCAGATAGAACCAGCCTGCAATTTTGGAGTCTTTCTGCACTTCTGTTTAAGGACTGGCTAATAGCAGCAACCAGGAGGGCCTGTGTCCAAATCCACCTTTGCACAAATTCCACCATACCTTGGTCCCCTCCCATTTGAACTCTTGCAACTTCCACTACATGGGGCTACCCTTGAAGACCACTTAGATTAGTTACAGTTGGTTCAGAATTCAGCAGTGTGGGTAATTATGGGCATATCACAATATGCTCACATCACAGCTCATTGATTCCCAGCCAACTTTCAAGTACAATTCAAAGTGCTGGTTATCATGTATAAAGTCCTTCTTAGTACACGACTGGGTTATTGGCAAGATTACCTACCTCTGATTATTCTTTGAAAGAGATTGGCCTGGGTTACACTATGTTTCAGGGAGTCTTTTGTTATTATTGTTTTAACCCATATTGTTTTGTGAATCATTTGTTATTCTCATTTTAACATGACATTAACTAGCTGCTGGAGTCATATTCTACTATTGGAATGGGCAAAAAACAAACAAAAAAAATAAAGCCTCCAAGACCTGGATGTTCTGGAAAACTGATAGGATAGCTGGTGCTCTCCCTGCAGTAGGCAGTTTTTCTTGTTCAGTCTATTTTCTTCTATGTGTTAATGGCTAAAGGTAAAGGTAAAGGTTCCCCCGCACATGTATGCTAGTCGTTTCCGACTCTAGGGGCCGGTGCTCATCTCCGTTTCAAAGCCGAAGAGCCAGCGCTTGTCCGAGGACGTCTCCGTGGTCATGTGGCCGGCATGACTAGACGTCAAAGGCGCACGGAACGCTGTTACCTTCCCACCGTAGTGGTCCCTATTTCTCTACTTGCATTTTTACGTGCTTTCAAACTGCTAGGCTGGCAGAAGCTGGGACGAGTAACAGGCGCTCACTCTGTTATGCGGCACTCGGGATTCGACCCGCCAAACTGCCAACCATCTGATTGACAAGCTCAGCGTCCTAACCCACTGAGCCACCGCGTCCCTTGTGTTAATGGCTAGGTGGCTTTAATTTGGGACATTAGTTATTATTCCCCACCACCATCACACTTTTTGTATTATTTTTAAGCTGCTCAGAGCACTTTTGGAATTGAGTAGCCTATATTTTCCAGTATGTCCCAGGAACATATACCGTGTTTTCCCCAAATTAAGACCAGGTCTTATATTAATTTTTGCTCCAAAAGACGCATTATTTTCTGGTTAGGGCTTATTGGAGAAATATCGTACTAAATGCTGTCTGGCTGACAATCTTAATTGGGGCTTATTTTGGGGGTGAGGCTTATATTGCTAGCATCCTGAAAAGTCATGTTAGGGCTTACTTTTCCAGTTGGGTCTTATTTTCGGGGAAACACGGTATATTACTATCTGGGGGGGGTTGGGGGAGGAGAGGGAGGAACAAGATATTTATCTATGTTCCCATCAAGCTTAGACTGTGATGGGAACATGCACTTTTGCATTCCTATCTGTCATACAAATCTTGTGAGACCAGTGCTTTTATTAGAAAAAGGATTTTTTTGTTTCTTCTGTGACTATGAAAGGGACTACAGTCCAATGTCTGGCTACACAACAGAGACCATATTTAGGTTCATAACTTTACAATTGGTGGTTTCTTCTAGCTGTATGAGCATTAAAAAAAGGGATGGAAGGAAAATGTCTTATTTTATGCCTTTAACAGTAACATAAATAAGAAACTGGTACAAGAAAGTGTTGATAGAAACAAATGCACCTACCGTCTACTAGGTACCGTAGCTGTTAAAGGTTCAGGAACTTTACCAAGAAAAGAAGTTCCATTGTGAAGCATAGCTATTTGTTTAATTTCTGTATTTTAAGAGCATGCCTTTACTAAAAACCCAGGCGCTTAGGAGAAAAAGTAATGCCATTAGGAACAATGTTGGGCAACAGTTGCAGAGGAAGGCAACATCTTCTGAATGCTATTGGTCTGGCAGCTTTATGATGACTAGGTAGTGGAAGGGCCAAAGGATGTCAGTGCTTGGTTCATCCACTATATTCCAGCAGGAGGAAGACACTAAGAGACAGGGATTTGTAAGATACGGGGGCAGATATGAGGAAGGCTCAGACGTCCAAAGCTGGAAATGTCTCTTCCCTGTCTAGGGAGACAGTTTAAGAAGAATTTTAGCTGGGATTGACAGGATAGAGATAACTGGAGAAGTGGAGCTACTGAAACCCTCCCCCCCCAAAAAACCCCCATCAAAAACCAGTTACTTAATCAGTCTTGGTCAATCAAGTGTTTATGGTATGCTTTATCTTCCCTATATTCCACCAATTTAGACAATTAAGGATAATTCTAAACCTTCAAAGAGGTTTAATAGCATCAAAGAAAAAAGATAATGAAGGAAAATCTTCCGTCCAATAAGGGGCTATGAAAAAAGTATTTGACATCCTGGTTAGAGTTGATATGCAGTAAGAATTCAGGATCGTCACAGGATTACATATTGACCTAATATAAAACCTCCCTAGCAAGACACAACATATTTTGACCTCTGTAAAACTATATACCAAAGCTGTGGCCATTGCAGTTGCCAGGTCCCAGTGAAGTATTCCATTAGGGCAAGAAAGTTGTTGATGAAAAGACAAAGAGCATTGAGCAAAGGACAGGGCTGTATGAAGTCACACAAATTGTGGTGCTCTCACTGCCCTATTAAATGTTGCCTTGCCAATTAGGATTGTCTGCCTCCTTTCATACAGCAAATTCTTGACCGAAACAGTACATCTGTATGCATGTGTCTCTGCCAACAGCACTGGTCACTGGCAGTAGGCGTGAGATACAAACTTCCAGTAATGGAAGGCAAGAGGGTAGCAGCTGCCAGCCTCATTGAAATTCAGCCCACTTGATCAGAATAGTAAGATCTGGTACCAAGAAAACAAACCTGCTGTTGTGCCAACTAATGCAGTGACCTCTACCCATTGGGCCTACTTTTTTTTTGAAGGCCTTTGAAAATAATAGCATTTATTGTAAAACACTGTTGGTAGGTTTTCAAAGAGAGAGGAGGCTTTTTTGTGAGCATCATTTGGAGAACTCTAGATGACAGAGTTTACTTTAATTATTGATACAATTTTCTAACACACATAAAACGAGGGAAAGGCACTGTTAGTGTTCCTGGAAGTGTTTGATTGCTATCATGCCTGGGGGAGCAATTTCTTCCTCTCATTTTACACAACTGTATGTATGGGATGAAGTTATGGGAAAGAGCCTCGAGAGGGACCCGCAGGAATGCTGCTGGGAAGAACACGTGACTTTCTCTTTTTTTCTCTTTTCTTTTTAAAAGACTCGGTGCCGAGGATTTGCCAGGCGGGAGGATTTGCCAGGCGGGGAGAGGCGGTGGTATTGTTCTGGGACCCAGGAATCTCCATGTGAACGTGAGCAGGGGGGCGGGGGGGGGGGTGGCTGGCTTGAATTAGTCAACAGCAGGTGCAATAGAAAACCAGGAATCGTTTCAGGATTAAGTACCAGGAGCCAACCTGGACCGCACATCTGCAACCTGGAACCTCTTTTCCATATCGTTGAAAGTCCAGGCAAAAGTAGCTTAGCTTTAGAAGCAGATTTTGTCCAGAGGGTCACGACTTCGCAGCTAACAACAACAAAAGAAGCAAGATTTACTTGAAGGCAAATGATAGATAGATAGATAGATAGATAGATAGATAGATAGATAGATAGATAGATAGATAGATAGATAGATAGATAGATAGATAGATAGATAGATAGATAGATAGATAGATAGATAGATAGATAAATCGGGGTTAGGAAAAACTATTTTGTTATTTTGGTTTAGCCAGCCGTGCCCCGGCTGTATTAAATTGCGCAACTTCATACAGCTGGGGCGCGGCTGGTCAAACGTGGCCCTTAGCCCTTTCCTGTTAAGATCTGGCTTCGCCCAGCATTGCCCATCGGGTAGCAAAACTTATTCTCCGAGAAGCCGCGAGGCCTTCTTGCAGAGGAAAGGAGAATCGGATTTGAAGAACTGGGGGTGGTCGTGTCCACGGCCGGATATTCCCAGCTCCGGGCTTTGATGTTGCTCGGATCTAGATAGCCTCTCCCACCCCGAGCCATTGAGATGCTAATAACCTAAGAGCGAAGAGTTACGGGGTAAGGGGGGGGGTCTGCTTTGTTCTGGCTACCCTCGATTTCTTATCCGAGACAGGCTCCAGCTTGGAAGAAGCAAGTGGAGACAGGGATGGCCTCTGCATTCGGCTTGGTCAAAAGCTTAGGGAGGTGATGGCAGGTAGGAAGCGGGGGAGGCGCGTGGCTGGGTTAGGGCTCGGGGGGGGGGCTGAAGTTGCTCGGGCCCCCGGCGGAACCTGCCGCGCGCTCCTTTTGGGCGAGGCCACGCCTTCCCGTCTCCCCTCTTCCCAGCCGTGCCGGGAAGAAGGGCTGCGGCCTCAGAGGCGCGTGCTGTGAAGCGCGAGGCAGCTGCTCGCGTTTGCAGCGCTGCCCGTATAGGAGGGAAAGCCAGCGATGGGGAAGTCAGAACCCCTCGAGTCGTTCGAGGAGAGGGATAGGCCGGTCCCGCGCTCAACGCGCCCCTCCCTCCAACTCCCTCGTTCGTCTCCAAATGGGCTGCATCTTGCGAAAGTGTCACTGCGTGTTTTTTTTTTTTAGTTTTGCCAGCTTCGCTCATTTCTAATTGGTACATCTCTTTCTGCTCTGCACTGTGTATTACAGGGGTCTTCAAACTTGGCCCTTTTATGACTTGTGGACTTCAACTCCCAGAATTCCTCAGCCAGGCGTGCCTGGCTGAGGAATTCTGCGAGTTGAAGTCCACAAGTCATAAAAGGGCCAAGTTTGAAGACCCCTGGTGTATTATCTTATCTTGTAACCATAGTGACTCCAGCTATGTCCAGCCAATGTTTTGGTTTTAAACTGTTTTGTGCGCAGGCCTGAAAAAAGTTCTCACAGTTTCTGTTTTACTTTCTCCTGCTGCCTGATGAGAGAATGTGGTCAGTCTAGGTCTTTTGTTTTCTCATTAAAAGTTTTGCTATAGAATATGCCTTGGATTTCTTTTCTTTGATATTGACCATGCAAATGAACCACGGTCCATCCACCTCTGGTCGGACTGTTAATTGTTCTGCGACAGAAAGCCCATTTGCTCAGGCGTATTGGCAGACGCTGTGTTTTATCTTTTGCTTCTTCAAAGAAACAAAGTCGATCGTACTCAAAAATCCCTTAACATTCACTTCCTTAGGGTTATATAATAAGCCAGGGGTAGGCAACCTTGGCTCTTTTATGACTCATGGACTTCAACTCCCAGAATTCCTGAGCCAGCTATGCTGGCTCAGGAATTCTGGGAGTTGAAGTCCATGAGTCATAAAAGAGCCGAGGTTGCCTACCCCTGTAATAAGTCCATTCAAAGGTTGTCTCTGTTAACATTCATCCACTTGTTTCCCAGGAAAATGATGACCTTTATATAGAATAGTGCTAATGGAACACTTTTTGCATATTTGCATTAATCTGCTATTACGGATTTATCCTTGAAACTTGAAAATAGGACTTTCTTTTTCTTTCCCCAATTTATATGCCAAAGTTTATTTGCAGATTCAGAATTTATTTGTTTTGCATAATTCATCTTTATTTCCATCTCTCTCATTGTTAAACAGAAGTTGCCCTTAAAAAGCTTAATTTGGCAAGTAATAGTTATCATCCTTGGGGTGGGTGGGTTATAATTCTTCCTTTATTTATCTCATCCAAAATCATTTGTATTTTTCTCCTGTGTCTTCTTTTGGAGCTCACTATTATATTGTATAAAGTATCCTCTTAGAAAGCTTCACTTTCATCCCAACCCATTCTTACTTCTGTGTCTTTATTAAGATTATTCTCACACAATTCTTTTAACTTTTTTTGTAGTCCACCACCACCCTTTGGTAATAGCATCTGATTCAATCTCCACGTAAAAGAGCCATTTTTTTCTTGCAAAATTAAAGCTTGTTTGTGATCTGAGAAAACCTGTCTCCACCTTATGAACAATAGGAGCCAAAATTTGAATCCAAACCATACCCTTAAAAAGATCTAGGTCTTTCAGTAAATAAGTATATTCCTTTGAGATCATTTTTTAATAACAGAATAACAGAGTTGGAAGGGATCTTGGAGATCTTCTAGTCCAACCCCCTGCTCAGGCAGGAAACCCTATACTATTTCAGACAAATGGTTGTCCAATCTCTTCTTAAAAACTTCCAGTGTTGGAGCATTCACAACTTCTGGAGGCAGGTTGTTTCACAGATTAATTGTTCTAACTGTCAGGAAATTTCTCCTTAGTTCTAGGTTGCTTCTCTCCTTGATTAGTTTACATCCATTGCTTCTTGTCCTGCCTTCAGGTGTTTTGGAGAATAGCTTGACTCCCTCTTCTTTGTGTCAACCCCTGAGATATTGGAACACTGCTATCATGTCACCCTTAGTCCTTCTCTTCGTTAAACTAGACATACCCAATTCCAGCAACCGTTCTTTATATGTTTTAGCCTCCAATCCCTAATCATTTTTGTTGCTCTTCTAGGTACTCTTTCTAGAGTCTCAACATCTTTTTTACATCATGGTGACCAAAACTGGATGCAGTATTCACCTTCTATCATTTCATCTCTGTTAGTGAGAATTAAGTTCAATATGGCTGATCCCCTAGTTACCTTCTCTACTTTTTGGGACACAAAAATATCTGCTAGGTTTGTCAGGAACTGTTTGATCTTTCACTTGGTGCAGAGTTTGTCTCCCAATTGATGTTAGGGTAGTTAAAGTGTCCTATTGCTATTGTGATATGCTTTCTACATACCTTAGTTAACTGACTAGCAAAAAGTCCATCTATTTCCTCTATTTGGTTGGATGGCCTATAATATACACCTATGGCAATGTCATTTCCCCCTCTTTTATATTGACCCAAATGCATTCAAGACCGTTTTCATCATTGTTGTGCTCTATTTCTGTAGAGATCTTCACCTATCAACAATCTTCACCTATTAACAAACTTCAAATTATCCACTAAATTAAAAAAAACACCTTTGGTACTATACCTAGTGTATAGAAAAGTGTGTAAAACTATTAAAAAAATTAAAACAGGGAAGACACCTGTTCCATACTGAGTGTCAGCTTCTTACTATAAATCAGTGTTTTTCAACCTTTTTTGGGCAAAGGCACACTTGTTTCATGAAAAAAATCACGAGGCACTCCACCATTAGAAAATGTTAAAAAATTTAACTCTGTGCCTATATTGACTATATATAAAGTAATTCTCTTGAATAGGAATCAAATAAACACAAAGAAAGTATTTTATAATTACTTTTCAATTTTTCCCACGGCACACCAGGCAACATCTCGCGGCACACTAGTGTGCCGTGGAACAGTGGTTGAAAAACACTACTATAAATGTTTTGAGAACGAGCTTTTACAACCTTTACAACGCACAATATTATTTTACAAAATGAAAAGATTCCTGATAGCTGAAAGAAGGCTACCAAACATTAATACTTGATGTCCAATACTTGAATTTAGCAAGAAATTGGCCGATACCTTTTGAATAATGACTATAAATTGTTTACCATGGCTGAAAAGTTAAAATGATTTTACAGGATTTTATATTCAGGAAGATCACTGTGTGTTTTTATCTAAAAGATTATATTAGAAATGTTTTGGTTATTCTGAATTATTTGGAGCAACATTAACAAAAATAAGATGTGTTGATATTCTTAGATGCAGAGAAGGCCTTTGACAGTTGGAATTGGATTTTTTTTTGTTAAAGAGTCCTGGAACCTATCAATCTTGGAGATAATTTTATTAAATGGGTAAGATTTACCCATTTAAGCAGAAATAATTGTAATGGAGAAAAGGGACAAGACAAGGATGCTATTGTCTCTACTAGTCCATTTTAGTTCCTGACTAGTGTTGAATAGAGACATAAGACAAGATCAGGGAATCAAGGGAATTAAGAAACTTATAAGTTAAGGGTGTTTGTGGATGAGTTAGTGTTAGTTTTGGAAGAACTACTAGAGTAGAAGCATTAATGGGAAAACGAAAGGACCTTTTTTTGCTATCAGGTTTAAGATTAACAATCATAAGTCAAAGATGTTAACAAAAATTATGAAATTAGAAAGTCAAATAGAACCAATGGGAGAAAATTGGTATTAAAATTGAGAAAATGTAAAGTACTTAGGTATTTTTATGACAAATATGAGTTGTATATTATTTCAAAGTAAGTGTTAAGACATGTAATTAAGAAGCATATGTTAAGATGGGAGAAATTAAAATTGTCATTATTAGAGAGAATTTCTGTAATAAAAATCAACATACCATAAATTCCTGGCTGGCTCAGGAATTCTGGGAGTTGAAGTCCACGAATCATAAAAGAGCCAAGGTTGCTTACCCCTGCCATAAACAATGGCAAAAACATACTTAACATACAACTTTAGATACAAGGTGTCACAAGATGCAAAGCAAAGAGGAGCAGTGGGGTTATTGGATTGGAAAATGTATTTTGCAGCTTGTTATTTTGTCTGGATGAAGGAATGGATGTTGCTGTGAAACAAGAGACTTTTAGGATTACAAGATCATAACCTGGGATTTGGATGGTATGGATACTTATGGAATGATAAAAGTAATGTGGATTTTAAAAATCATTTTATTAGATGTGCCATATTGAGAACGTGGAATAGATATAAACTCTAGTTGCATCCAAAACACCTCTGTGGATCTCAGCACAAAAGGCATTTCACAGAAGCAGGCAGACAAATGGTTGATATCACGGGAATTATTGGAAAATCAGGGGAAATATAAGATTAACTGTAGCAGAAAAATACAATTATTGATGGTTTTCCAATTTACAGTTATCAGAAAGATGCAAAATGGATAAAAAGACTTATGGTATGGAGCAAATTAAGGCAGAATTTGAAATGTAATTTGGATCAGCCCGTTACAGTCAGATGTTGGGACACAACCAATCTGATTTTGTGAGCACTTTTGGGGTGGTTGTTAAGCGCTGTGATCACTCAGTGAACCCACTGTCGGTTTGCCTAAAACCAGAAATAACGGGCCATAAATGTGGATGTATCGCCAAATGCCAAAGTGTGATCATGTGACCATGGGGGGGGTGGGCTACCATCGGAACTTCAGGACTGGTCGCAGTTCTCTTTTTCCACGTAGTTTGTAATGTTAAATGATGTCTAAATGACAAGTCCTAAGTCAAAAATAACCACATGCAGAAATATAGAAAGATTGGACACTATCCACCATGGAAGAATAATGAAATTGACAAAACTTGCTATGACTGAAAACTGAAAATACAACATATTTAAAATATAACAAGATATAATAATTAAAATATTTGTATTTGTAACTGCTGTGAAGAATATCAGGAGTTACCTCTGAAACTTTATATCTTTAACTTTTTTCTGCTTTTTATTTTTTATTGCACTTTTCTCTTTTTTTCTTATTATTTCTCTTTTTTGCCTCTCTGCCCTAATTTGGTTTGTATTAGATCTTGTTAATGTTCTTTAAACATTTAATAAAAATATTTTTAAAACCCCTTAACATTAATTTCTGCACTCAAGCCTTTCAACAACAACTAGCCATTGTTCTCAGGATGGTAATAGGACAGTTTTGCATTCTTTTAACGCCCATTGCACACAGATTTCTGAAGAATTAAACTTCCAAGCGGTTTTGGAGCTAAGGTGGTGTTCTGTTTAGTGTGTTGCTATGAAAAGAGTACTCATTTCTACACTTTCCCATTCTCTCAAATCTCCCAGACAACTGTGTTTCATTAGGTCTAGACAAGCAGAAGTCAGCACAATAGTGATCCATCTGTTCCATTCTAGGATAGTAATAAATAATTATTTTGTTGCTTTGATTAGACAAAAACTTATTATATTGTTACAGTGCCTGATTTCATTTTTTGGAATGAAAAAATTAAGAACATTGAAGGAGGAATTGAACACACTTAATATTTTTTTATCCTTTCTAATTTTTATGACGTTGTTACTGTGGAACCGTAGCCCAGTTCCACTTAATATGAACACAGGATTGAAAATAACTCCTATCGAGTTAAGAATAGATCTATTTAATCATATCCTTAACTCAATTTCCTTTTTGTTTAATAGTTATTGTATGCAGCACTTAAAATGCTTGTGGTTACTTATAGTGTTGCATGGAATGAATACAATATGGATAGATGGATATGTTTTTTAAATTCATTATGTTCTACTTGCATGTCAGTAGCTACCAGTCATTAAACTATAATTTTAATTAAAACTAATGTAAATTATATCCAGGTATATTAAAAAAATTGCAATGACATACAGTACTTCGTCTGTATTTCATCTTTATTACCTTATAAGTAACACAAGGCAACGAACATACAAAATACTCTTTTCTTTTCATGTTTTCCCCACAACCCTGTGGGGTGGGTAGGACTGAGAGAGAATGACTGGCCCAAAGTCACCTAGGAAGCGAGCCTTTTCCATGACAGTCCCTGACCTATGGAACATCTTCCCCCTGTAATTTGGCAGGACCATCTTTTTAACCTTCCAAAAAGAACTTAAGAGCTGGTCTTTCCTCAAAGCCAAGGGATAGAGTGAAATTGATTAGATGAACATGTGGGGTGCATGTGAAAGATTAGCTATGGTGCTAGGTTTTAATATTTTTGTTTCAATATTTTTATTGTAAATGTATGTGGTTGTTTTTTTTATGTGAGCTGTCCAGAGTTTGGCACAAGATGGGCAGCTATATAAATGTTTTAAATAAATACATTAAAAATTCTTGATTGAAAGTGTATTTGTTATCTATAGACCTTAGATGGAAAACCTTGTATAAACTTCCCAGTGTAAATCTCGTCAAATGGTCTCTGATACTTGGCCCTTGCCAATCTCAAGGGCTAGAGGACACTTTTCTTTCTCTCTCCTAATTAATTGTTTCTACTAACACAATCATCACTTACTGAAATCCTCAGACTAATAACGAGTGGGAGAAGGCAGGAAATATGTGGGCAGTGCAGCTTGTGTGAAGAGGCTGTTCAAGACTAAAAGACCCTTTTATCTGCTAAATTCCAGCTGATGGTCTTGTGTAAGCTGGATTTGGCTGAGAGCTTTCCAGATACCTTTTGCTTTATATTGAGCTGCTGGTTCCCAGTTTCTGTCCTGATTGCCCTTCTCTCTTTCAGAAATGACTCTGCTAACTTCCCAGCCAACATCACTGGAGTCAGCACCTCTTGCAGCCACCACACCAAACCCAGAACAAAGAATGCTGGAGAAGAGAGCAAAAGTCATTGCAGAACTGTTGCAGACTGAACAGGATTATATCCGGGATCTTGAAATGTGTGTCCAGAAGGTCCTGGTGCCGTTACAGGAGGCACAGGTAAGAATAATGTGTAGCTTTTCACTAGGAACAGAATATAACCGAAAATCATACTGAGCCACTGAGTACCGTATATACTTGAGTATAAGCCGACTCGAGTATAAGCCGAGACCCCCAATTTCACCCCCAAAAACTGGGAAAAGTTGTTGACTCGAGTATAAGCCGATCCGCCGTTCTGCAAGCCTCCGCCGCCGGCGGAGGCTGGATCCGCGCTCTGCAAGCCTCCGCCGGCGGCGGAGGCTGGATCCACGCTCTGCAAGCCTCTGCCGCCAGCAGAGGCTCGATCCGCCATTTTGCAAGCCTGAATACACAGGAATACCCTGTGTGGCCGCGGCTCTCGGGGAAGCCCTGGCTGTCCGCTTCCTCGCTCCACGCTGCCATTCGGGGCCCGCGCGTTCCCTGGGCAAATCGCGGCGCCCAGCAGGCGAGGAAACACGCCCGCTCCAGTCGCCCCCCCTTCCCTCAGGAGACGCGAAGCAAGTGACCTCCCGGAGCTTACCGAGGACTTGCGCGCGGCCGAGGCTTCGGTGCTTCCAGGATCGCGCGCACCTCTCCCAAGCCGCCGCCGTCCGGAGACCTGCCGAAGTTTGGGGAGGTTTGGGGAGGTGCGCGCGCACCTCCCCAAACCTCCCCAAACGTCGGCAGGTCTCCGTTCCTCCGCGCAGACCTGCCGACGTTTGGGGAGGTTTGGGCGCCTCCCCAAACCTCCCCAAACGTCGGCAGGTCTGCGCGGAGGAACGGAGACCTGGGGAGGTTTGGGGAGGCGCCCAAACCTCCCCAAACGTCGGCAGGAGGAACGGAGACCTGCCGACGTTTGGGGAGGTTTGGGGAGGCGCCCAAACCTCCCCAAACGTCGGCAGGTCTCCGTTCCTCCGCGCCCTGCCTGCCTGCTTCTTTCCGCTGCGGAAAGAAGCAGGCAGGCAGGGCGCGGAGGAACGGAGACCTGCCGACGTTTGGGGAGGTTTGGGGAGGTGCGCGCGCACCTCCCCAAACCTCCCCAAACTTCGGCAGGTCTCGGACGGCGGTGGCTTGGGAGAGGTGCGCGCGATCCTGGAAGCACCAAAGCCTCGGCCGCGCACAAGTCCTCGGTAAGTTTTTTTGTTGACTGGAGTATAAGCCGAAGTGGAATTTTTCAGCCCAAAAAGTGGGCTGAAAAATTCGGCTTATACTCAAGTATATACGGTATAATGGTTATAGCACCGGATTGCATTTTTGGAGATAATACAAGAGATTAAACCCAAGCTTGCTTGCTTGCTTTTTCTTTCATCTTCCTGTCTGTCGTCTGTCTTTCTATCATTATGCCTACCATATTTATATAGTTGCCTGTCGAATGGATGTGATTGGACAATGTACAATAGAAAACAAATCATAAAAAGACACAAACATTAAACATTTTAATCAAAGCTTATTAGGTAATCCTGAACCAGATCACCTGCAGATTTCAGGAAGAGACAAAGGGAATCAGCGTGGTAACCTGAGCTGAATTAATTGTATTTGTATAATATTGTATAGAAGCAGAGGTGGTACTTCCTCTGTGATCTACAGAGGAAATATTTGGTACAGGGTTGAAAGGGCCATTTTCAGCTGTTCTTAGTATCCATACCATCAAAGATGATGCTACTCTGTGTAATTATAGGGTGTTATTCTTGATGCTCCAGCAGTATTATTGTTTTGTAGCACTGCTTTATGTTAATGGGGAAAAGGCCACCAAGATAAATTTCCATAGGAAAACAGTCTGCCCCAGGACAAATTGCCCTTTGCTTCCTCCTAGGTGCCACATGTAGATTGTGAGCTGTTGTTTGGGAACATCTGTGGAGTGATTGCTTTCTCAAAGAAGTTGTTGAGCTCCCTGGAAACCGCAGATGCTGTTGGTATGTGCTTTACCTATTGGTACTTGTGATAACAGTGTTCCATGATAACCATTCCATGGTAACAGCATTTCGGAATACAGTCATGCTGGCCACATGACCACAGAAATGTCTTTGGACAACACTGGCTCCCTTGGCTAAGAAATGGAGATGAGCACCGCCCTCTAGAGTCAAACATGACAGGACAGGGCAAACCTTTATCTTTACTTATGGGATATCTGAACACTAGAGTGGAAGGAAGGAGAATGACCAGAGGAGGCAAAGTTAAGTCTTGCTTAGTGGATTCCTAAGGCAGTCTTCGTTGGCCTTTAATCCTCCAGATGTGTGATCTGCAATTACCAGAACATCCAGGTGCAAAAGGCTACTGCTAAGAATTCTGGAGTTCGTGCTTACATCTCTGGATGGCACCAATACTGGAGAAGGCTGATTCACTTTCTGGTATCAGTGGTATTTAGCACCCTTAAGCTGGCGTAGTTTTGCTAATTCTAATTCATTTGTCAGGCAGTGTTTTTTCCCCCAAAAAATTATATTGATTTTATATAATGTTCTGAACTGGAGCGATTACTTTCACCCAACAGAGTTTTTCTTATGTCAGTGCTTGGATTCTCCCTTCCATTAATTTTAGTGGAAGCTGGATTACAGAGCAAATAATGGACACAGAACTTGTATCTTTTTATAAGGAACTGAGTGTGAACTGTGTAATTTGAGAAAATAAATCAAGCTAGAATAATTCGTGACTTTATATATGGCAGTTGTTCAAGTTTCAGCTGAGTTGTATTTTGTCATGTCCAAGATGAGGAGGGAAAAGCAGCATATTTTGTGGTAGGAGCAATCACATCCAAAGTCCCATGCTGATTCTTGTGGCCCATAGTAAAGATGTTATCTGGTACAATGTACTTAGATAATATTAAAAGTGCTCTTCATTGAACTTTGGGGTTGTTTCCTGCCATATCTGTTACATCAAGAAATAAAAAGATTGGCTTTTTGCATTTTTCTTTTGGAGAAATCAGCATTATTATATTATTACTAAATAATATTACTATTATAATCAATAGTCCCTAAAATTCTTAAAATATGATTTCATACAGTACAATAGGGACACTAAAAATAGAAAGAAGAGGCCATCAGGAGTACATTTTTCTTATTGGAAAGAAAGTATGAAAGAGAATACTAAAATAATACTTCTTAACATTTTTGTAGAAATTATTTACAAATCTGTGTAGCCTGGAGTGCAATTTTTGCAACTGAAATTCTGTGTGATGAAGAATTCCACACAAGAGTCTTTTTTGTAACGGGAACAATCTCAAAACAAACCAACAGCCATTTTAGATATTTATTTGTTAAATTTAGATGACTAGAATCAATTGTCATAAGGTTCATATTGTTTTACAATTTCCAGAATTACTGGATTTATATTTAGCTGATATTTATATTGGCCCGCATAACTGTTTACAGTATATATTTATTTTATTTTTATTTTTATTTTATTAGATTTATATACCGCCCTTTCCCGAAGGACTCAGGGCGGTTTACAGGGTATTTAAAACAACCAGTACAAAAGTTAAAAACAAATTAAAAAAGATTAAATTATCCCTAAAATTAAAAAACCCCAGTTAAAAATTCTCAGCCTAGGCCGGAGAGCTGAAAGAGCCAGGTCTTCAGGTCCCGGCGAAATGTGCGAAGGTCAGGGGCAGTCCTAAGCTCCACGGGCAGCTGGTTCCAGAGGGCAGGCGCACCCACAGAGAAGGCCCTTCCCCTGGGTGTTATCCGCCGACAGTATTTTATCGGCGGCACCCTGAGAAGACCCTCCCTTGCATTATTTTATTTTATTATTTAAAACAAATCATTGTTTTATCACTGCATTTAATGCTTGATGCTTTTTTATGTGTTTCATAAATTTATTGATATTTATAAAAATAAATAACTCCATTCTTTAAGCAATATATACAGTCTGTATGCTACCACATTAACAATTTACTTCTGTTTCTAAGGCCCAGTCTTTCTGGAGCTGCAGGCTGAGCTGGAGGCTGTGTATAAGGTATATTGCCAGAACCACGATGAAGCTATTGCACTTCTAGAGGCCTATGAGAAGGATGAAAAGGTCCAGAAGCTTCTGTTGGAATCTCTGGAGATCCTCAGGTAAAAGGGCAATATGGACTTCCAAGCTGCTTAGACAAACTGCTGATTTGTGCTTGTGTAGTATTTGAGACACTGCCTCATGTGTCTCTCTTATCCTAGCATAATTGTGACCTTATGAATTAAAGTAGAAGGGGATGCATAGAATGGCTGCTTGAAATGTCCATCCACTGATTTCACTGCAATTTAGTAGCTGCAAGTCAATAGAATAACTGCATTCTCATCATCTACTCTTTCTTGTGTGTTTTTCTTCCTTCTGTGGGCCTGCCAGGAGTCTGTACACTGAATGGTAAGCAGCTTTTTATACTATTGACTTACTTATTTAGGTTTAGCAGCAGAAAAGGATTTGGAAATATAATGTGGGATGAGCCATTTGTAGGAGACAACTGCAGAAATCATTTGCACACTTGGGATTCAAAGAAGCAGGCAGCTGCAGCCACTTTAGCCTGCTTAGACTGAGGACAGTGAGATTGGGAGGATAGGGAGTGGCAAGATGAATAGTGTAGATGCTGAGCAGGTGCAACTAGTCAGCAAGTGTGTATTGTTCCATTAGCAGGAGGATGCATGTAAAGATTATTGGAATTTAGTGATTGGAATTGCTGGTGTCATGTTGTTTAGCTTAGCTATGAAGAGCAAGAAAACGGCTTGATAGATGAGGAGTAACTTGGATGCAATAGTTTAGAACAGGGGTGTCAAACTCAATTTCATTGAGGGCCGCATCAGCATTGCGGTTGCCCTCAAGGGGCCAGGTGGGTATGGCCAGGGTGGGCGTGGCCTACTGGGTAGGCGTGGCTAGAGTGCGTATGGCCTATTGGGTGAGCATGGCCAGCTCTACATTGTTCGCATCAAGGGTGCCTATGGGGGCCTGGGCAGGAGTGGGACAGATCTGAGGGTCTCTGGCAGAAGAAGGGTCTCTGGGCCAGGGCCAAGGCAGTGGGGGCCATTCCCTCACTGTTTCCAGGATGGCTTCGGGGGCCACATGAAACCACTTTGCGGGCCAGATCCGGCCCCCGGGCCTTGTGTTTGACATGTCTGGTTTAGAATATAGAGAGAAGCCAATTTTGAAGGTGCATGTAAATGTTAATATATATTACTAGGTCATGTATGATATGCCACATGCCAAATAAATACTAGAGTGCAGTACTTTTAGTAGTAGAGTCCGGGTATCACCTGATTCTGAGTGCCCCTTTATGTTCCGACTCTGTCAGGGGCTGCACCAACTATATTGACCTGGGCTCCTTCCTGATCAAGCCTGTTCAGCGTGTGATGCGCTATCCGTTGCTGCTGATGGAACTGCTGAGGGCTACTCCTGAGTCGCACCCTGATCGTGCTCCTTTGGCAGCTGCTGTCTTAGCTGTCAAGGAGATCAATGGTAACCTCAACGAGTACAAGCGCCGGAAAGATCTAGGTGAGCTGCATAGCAACCAGCACAGGAGTAATGCAGTCAATGTGGATAAGTGGGAATGGGCTGTGCGATGTTGCTTTTGAAGATTGTACCACATGGGCTGCTGTGAAAAAAAATGAAAGACTTGCTTTCCCCACAACAGTTCTCAACTAGCTGGGGACTGTATTCTTTGAGTTGCATTTTTAATAGATATAAAATATGGACCAAGTTGGGAAGACTGGATTCACCTGAGAGGTGTATGAATTGAAGTCCACACATTTAAAGGGTACCAGGGTTGGGAAAAGCTATTCCAGTGGGCGTTGGGAATAAGAACAAAAAACCCACTAAACTTTAATATAACTATCCTGTGCTCACTAACTTTGAGGGTGTTGTTCCAGTTTAAAATTAACACTCAGGTGGAGGTAGAATCAGATAGTGAGGAATAGTGCTTGGGATCTGTAGCAAAACACCCAGGAAAGCACAATCCTAAGGTCATCTAGCAACTCCCCAGCATGGAACTAATTCTGTCTCCTGCCTCATTACTTTTCAGTGTTGAAGTACAGGAAGACTGATGATGACAGCCTAATTGAGAAGATCTCCAAACTTAATTTCCATTCTATAATTAAGAAATCCAATCGGGTCAGCAGTCACCTGAAACATCTCACAGGCTTTGCTCCCCAGGTGAATAAGAGTTGGCTCTGCTCACATGCTTTAAGGTTACTGTAAGGATTTGGCCCTGAAGGAACCTTCATGGTGTTCATAGCCTCTCTCCCTCCCTTCACCCTCTCTCTGGCAGCTGAAAGATGAGGCTTTTGAGGAGACTGAAAAGAATTTCAGGATGCAGCAGCGTCTGATTAAATCTTTTATCCGGGATCTTTCCCTTTACCTTCAGCAAGTACGGGTAAATAAGTTTTATGTGTCTATGTCTCTGTGTAAAGGGGGGGGACAGTACCTTGAGAAGGATTGTGATATCAGTCATCTAATAAAGCTGAAGATTTGTCGAAGCAGCGCATTGGAAGATTCTCCCTTTGCTAGGCTTCTATAATACCAGGCCCACAATTCAAGACTGTGCCTGCCTCTGGAGCTGGTTGCTATCCAGCAATACTTCAAGCCAGCTTATGCTTACGTTTTTTTGGTCTTCAGGAGTCAGCTAGTGTTAAAGTGACAGCAGCACTGAGTATGTGGGAGCTGTGCATGGAGAAGGGTAGTGCTGAGTTGGAGCAGTTCCAGAAGATTCACAGTTTCATCAGCGATCAGCTGTTCTCTGATTTTGTGAGTGTCAGCTTTATTCCTTTCTTCCATAAGAAAGCTTAGATAAAATGTCTACTACCAGAAACATTGGGAAAACAATTCTGTTTAGAAGAGATGAAAGGTCCTTTCACTAAGCAGTAGACTGAACTGGCTTTTGGCTATAATAAAGTGTTAACGCATCCTTCCTCAGCCTGTTGTTCCCTCCAAAGGCTTTAGATAAGTGGTCCCCTTTTCCCAATTCACCAGTCATTTTGGTTGAGATTGACGGACTTATAATCTAAATCATCTGGAGAACACTAAGTTATTACTAGTACTACTGCTACCGCTACCACCATCACTACAGGCACAGAATTACAGAATTCCTAGAAATATTAAAATGTTCTTGAAAAAAACATGAAAGCTCTAAAACACTGTAGACAGCAGCTAGATTGTAGTTTACTGGACAAACAATACTATGAAAGACGGAGAGGAGAAAATATTTGATATTTTCAAAATCGCTGGTAATTATAGGAGAACTTGCCTTTAGGGATTAAAGATAGATGGAAAGAAAGAAGAGACTGGATAGCCATTTGTCCAGAATGGTACAAGATTTCCTGCACAAGCAGGGGGTTGGATTAGAAGACCTCAGAGGTCCTTTCCAATCCTATTATTCTATGTTCTGTTTTATTTTGCATTAAAATCTATATGGCAAATCAATAAAGCCTATTTGGTCATAATAGCAATAGTACTTAGACTCACATACCACCTCATAATGCTTACAGCACTCTCTGAGTGCCTTACAGAGTCAGCATATTTCCCCCAACAATCTGGGTCCTCATTGTACCAAACCTCGGAAGGATGGAGGGCTGAGTCAACCTTGAGTCCCGTCAGGATCGAACTCCAGGCTGTGGGCAGAATTTGCCTGCAGTACTACATTCTAACCACCGCATCACCAGGGCTCCTGACGATAGCATAAATGAAATACTATCTAATACTAATACTATATACTACTATATACTTTTTTCCTTCAGTTTATAGTGAATTCATCAAAGTAATTTGGCAGAGTGTGAAAGGCTGCAGTACTGTATAATGCACAGGTCTGATTGTTGCTTTCTGCTTTGCAGAAGAAGCGCACTGAGCGTCTAGTGATAACCCCTCTGAATCAGCTGCTGAACATGTTTGCTGGGCCTCACAAACTGGTGCAGAAACGCTTTGATAAGCTCCTGGATTTCCACACGTGCACAGAGCGTGCGGAGAGATTGAAGGACAAACGGACCTTGGAGGAATTACAGTCAGCCCGTAACAATTACGAAGCCTTGAACACCCAGCTGCTGGATGAACTGCCCAAATTTCAGTGTTGTGCCAAGGAACTTTTCACTAGCTGCCTGCGCAGCTATGCCGAGGCTCACTGTGAATTTGTACGGCTAGCACTGCAGGAACTTCAGCCTTTGCTCTCAGTAAGTACAGAAACTGCGAGTAGCTGGCATGGCTGGTGTTCTCCATGAGAACGGAAGGAAAAAGCATGATACTTCCTGGTTTTCTTCTCCATCTTTTTCACTTTTAAGACATGTTTTCACTGAGCATACAGACCTTTAAATGAAACGGAGGAGATCCATAGTAGAATTATTATTATTATTATTATTATTATTATTATTATTATTATTATTATTATTATTATTATTATTATTATTTTATTATCATTATCATTATTATTACTACGACTACTACTACTACTACTACTACTACCTCTCCACTAACATGGAAGAGAGGAAAAGTAATCCTCACTCTTTAGGAATCATTGAATCATCTTCACGATTACTCTGAATATAGTGGATGGTTACTGAGCAGAATTTGTCTAAAATTGTCCTTTGCTGACTCACGTCTAATATCGTTTTCCTCTTTCTCAGCTGCTGCAAGTGGTTGGCAGGGAAGGGAATCTTATTGCCATCTTCCAGGAAGAGCATAGTAGAGTCCTCCAGCAACTGCAAGTCTTCACCTTCTTTCCGGAGAGCATTGCTACCACTAAAAAGCCCTTTGAAAGAAAAAGTCTGGAGCGCCAGTCAGTGCGAAAACAACCCCTTCTGGGCATGGTGAGCTCTATAGAGGAGTAACAAGAGGTGGAAGGCTGCCCTCTAGAGGTGGACTTATGTCATTAACATCACTATGGTCAGAGTGAAGAGTAGGATTCTTTGCCATCAGACATGCTAATAGTCACTAAAGGTTTTAAAAGAAGGTTGGATAATTTCATGGAGGTCCAGGCTATTACTAATCACTGGCTTACTTTACCTTTTGACTCACAAATAGTATATTTAAAGGTCCATTGTTGGGATCAACAACAAAAGTTCTGTCATCCCAGCCCCTCAACCATGTTTGTGAGCTTCCAACTGTATACATGAAGCTCTTTGGCTGATCTAACATGGTACTCACATTTTAAAGATGAGTCTGAGCAAAGAACTAAACATACCTGGATTATTCACTTCCCCTTCACTGAAGTTGTTGTTTCCCTTATAGCCCAGTTACATGCTACAATCAGATGAACTGCGAGCAGCCATCCTGGCCCGCTATCCTCCTGAGAAGCTATTTCAGGCTGAACGTAACTTCAATGCAGCGCAAGAGCTTGATGTGTCATTATTGGAGGGGGATCTTGTGGGTGTTCTGAAGAAAAAGGATCCTATGGGCAGTCAGAATCGTTGGCTTATTGACAATGGAGGTGAGTGAAAATGTTTCTGAACCTCAGCCTAGGCCGTTCCCAACTTTATTATGTTTAGCATTAGTGATTATAATTTTCTTCCTTGCCCCATCTCTACAGTGACAAAGGGCTTTGTGTACAGCTCCTTTCTGAAACCTTACAATCCACGCTGTAGCCACTCAGATGTCTCTGTGGGCAGTCATTCATCTGGTGAATCTGAACTAAGCGGTTCTTCCTCATTCCATGGAATCAGTACACCAAACAGCATTTTGACCATCACATCTGTTAACAGCCCGCACAAGCCTCCAGAGGACTCTGGCATCCAAGGCAATCTGATTAATTCTGTTCAGACTCTCTCAGAGGTGGATGCTGTTTGCCAGCTCCAGATGGGTCCCACTGTGGAATCTGCACAGCCATCCCACAATCCTCCATCATCTCGGCGACACAGTAATCCAGATGCACGAAATGGACACCAAGCCCGGTACAAGGCAAAGCCAACCCCATCAGTGGACAACTTAAGGCTGAAGAGCAGTGAGTGTGTCGGAAATCAGGTGAGTGGGGCAGAAGCATATGTAGACACATGCCCATTGCTCTTAATAGCCTGATTCATATATATTTTAATTTTTATTTAATCAAAATTTACCAAAAGCCAGTAATGACTGGATTCACACATTGGACAAAGCCAAAATGAGTCAAACCCAATTCTGCTTTAGAGTTTGAACAAGACCAGTATGTCAATTCTAAATTGGCTAGCTATATTCCATAGCAGGGGTCTTCAAACTTGGCCCTTTTATGACTTGTGGACTTCAACTCACAGAATTCCTCAGCCAAGCACGCTGGCTGAGGAATTCTGGGAGTTGAAGTCCACAAGTCATAAAAGGGCCAAGTTTGAAGACCCCTGTTCTATAGCTAACATCTTCTTAGTGATGCAGTATTTTGGATGACTAACATTTTGCTTAAAGAAATGCAAATTTATATAGATCTACTCTGGAAACAGGTTTTCTACTTGAGAGAGGGAGGGAGAGAGAGAGGCCCCAAAGCATTTTATAGCATAATAAAAAGAACAAATTGGGAGGTGCATTCTGGTTGGCCCAGAGTGAAGATAGCAATTGGTTTTGTTCTGTGTTCTTTCTCACCTCCGTCCTATATTTTCTGCTTCCAGGTCTATTATGCCCTTTATACCTTTAAAGGCCGCAATTCAAATGAACTGAGTGTAACAGCCAATCAAAGACTAAAGATTCTACAATTTGAAGACATAACTGGCAATCAGGAATGGTGGCTGGCAGAGGCACATGGGAAACAGGGCTATGTACCATCCAGTTACATTCGCAAGACTGAGTACACGTGAGATGGCATAGGAGATGCCACAAACTGGTGCCTTTATAACTATCGTGCAAGGGCATACTATTGCATCCACTCCATTCCTCTGAAAGTTTAGATTTCAGTATATTTCTGTGGGGAGTTGGACCTAGGTTCCATCAAAGTTGAATGCAATGCTCTTACTGGACAGCCTGAGACAGCCTTGTCTTCCTCTTAGCAGTGCTGTGTGGAGCTCATATTTCCATTTGAGGTAGACATTCAGTCCACCAACTGGATTGTAAACTAGCTGGAAATCCTGCAGCCAGGAGAGAAATCTAACTGTGGGTACAAAAGCATGAGAAGGGAGCCAGTTAAGATAATGAGAGTCTCATTAGTCCAGTATTTCAGAAGGATCACCAAAGGAGTATTAGGTATATTTGCTGCCTTGAATTATTTATAAAAATAATAAAGGCAGGACATAAAGAAACCAATAAAATAGCCTCTTAAGGCTCTATCTTACTGTTGTCCTCGAGCAGCTGGTGTTCAAAGGTGTAGTTTAGCTGAACCTACTAATAGTTATGGCAAATAGCTGTTGGTATTTCTGCCCTTGGTGAAACCATGTATCTTCAGCCCTGTAAGGAGAGAGCCTAACGGAAAGACAGGGTTCAGAGAAGTTGTTGAATATCACCACCACAAAGCAAGTATTCTGTGTGTCATTTCCCTGTCTCAGTATTAGTTAACATCGTTTGCTGTTGGGCAAAATAATTCTTTGGTTCAACCTTAGACAGGTTTGGTGCTCATCTTGCATGCTGCAGTATCTGAGTAAGGGCAAGGCTGCAATTCTTTTGTCCCTGACTCAGGTCAGAGTTGGAGGGGGAGCATTTATGCTCTGGGGGAAACAGCAGAATGTAAAATCTGCATTTTGCTTCCTGAGTAACTTGCTTGAGTTGCTGTTGTGTAAATAAAATATATTTCTCACATTATTTGTATTTATTTTGGACAGAAGCAATGCTCCTTCTCCTAGTATACAAATGATTTTCCATATTCAGGAAATCTAACTAGAGGCTATTATGTGTGCTGCCCAGAGTCTCCTTTAGGGGAGATGGATGGTTATATAAGTTTTATAAATAATTATAAAAGGTTACTTTTTTAAGTCCAGTAATAACTGGTAAAAGTATATATCAAAAAATAAATAAGAGAAATTTATCTTACAAGCATTTTGATAAGTCCAAAATACTTCTGGAATCTTTTTATGACCTTCAATTTTTTTTAATAAAGACCAAAAGTTTGAAAATAATTTGCTAGTAGCCGGCTTCACTATGCTATCTCCCAGTG
Source organism: Vipera berus (assembly GCF_964194415.1). Lineage (NCBI taxonomy): Eukaryota > Metazoa > Chordata > Lepidosauria > Squamata > Viperidae > Vipera > Vipera berus. The sequence goes on from NC_138207.1 coordinate 45,407,026, forward strand.
TTGGCTTGCAACACTAGATCTTTAGCCAGCATAGAGGACAATAACTCAGCCTATCTTGAAGATACCAGATTGGGGAAGGGTGCCTCTAAGAATAATAATATAAAAGCCAACCTTCAAAAACTATATACAACATACATGCAAGAAGAATATGAAATCTGGATTGCTTAGAATAGTTTCCCACATTTTATTCCTTGTTTTCACATAGTGACCCTGTGGTAACATTTTAGCATGATGTCTAGCCTCTATTTCTTTCCAGGTAAACAAGCACATGCTGATGCTGACCAAAAAGTAATAAAGCTGCCTTAAATATCAGGAAATGCTCAGTAAACTATGATGTTTTAAGAGTAAATGGCACTAGCCGCGTTGGTAACATTTTTCATATAGTACCAGTGGCAGATCAAGAAAAACTGCAGTGCCGCGGAAGTTGCCGGTGATCTTTCTGCCTTGAACTCCCATTCCTCTAAAGTGCCGTGTCCTGACTTCTTGTTATGCCAGCTTCCCTGGCCATTCCTGCAAAGATGCCTTGCTGTTGAAGCAGCTGTTCAGGGCTGTCAAATTCTACAATCTTTCCTTCCTGAAGTACCATGACCCTAGAATGGGAAAAAACAACATAAATTTGGGAATGTTTCAATATTCAATATTTACATGCATCACATAAGTCATATAATTTTTAAAGAGTAATCCGAAGAAAGGAGTTGATTGGATACTATCAATCCAGTTTCAGCAGGAATCAAAACGATAAAGGGAAACCAAGTGACATTTGAGTGTATTCGAGCCATCTAACCGCTCCTGCTCATGGTCTTAGCAAGAGTCTGGAGCTTAATGGGGAAAACAGCAAGAGTACAATAGTTTACTCTCCAAAATATTGTGTTGGGTTTTCGTTCATTAGATGCCAGCCCTCTGTTATTTTAGATAACAGCAGGAAGGAAAGATGGGGCACAGTTATAAATTATTCTTACATAGCCTAACAGCCAGCAAAATTTTAAAATGTAGAACCCCTTTGGAAGATGCCTACGAAATGCCAACCGATTACCCTCCTAATAAGGTTCTCCAGCAAGTGGTACAGAGAGGCTTACTACCTGGAACACGGTATAGTCAGCATGACTGATTACCAGTGATAGCTTAATCTGCTTTGAGTTTGTCTAATCCACTTTTAGATTTACTTGATGGCCACTGCTAACATCTGATGGTAGAAAAGTGCATAGCTCAATTTTTGTTTTAATCCTCCGGCATTCAATTTCTTTGGATGTTCTTGGGCCTTATTATCGAGAACCAATAGTATTCGTATCATATAGAATTTGATGTAGTCACATGGCCTACCCTACACATTTCCTAACGTCTTTCCAAGTGTCTTAAGCTAACCATTTCCTTCCTACTTGCTTTTTTCAGTTTTTGTCTACAAAAAGAACAGACATTTCTATAGTTGATTTATACTTTATCGTGTCAGTGAAAATGAACACTGACTTGCATTCAAGATCTAATACATTATTTATGTTAATTTATAAGGTCAAGAATGTATCTATACCAAAGCCTTCTTTATTGCTTTCTATTTACGAAGCACTGAATGGTGTAAAATGGACTTAATGAGATCACGGCATGTTTTCTCATACTGCTTTTGTAGCAGCTTACCATCTTGCCATGAATACAAAATAAAGTTAAAATACTTGAGAGAAATCCATAATTCTCTTTTACTTTTTTGTGAATTTGTTGCTAGAATCCAGCCTGAAGAGAACAGCTTTCCTCAAGGGGGAAAAAATAGCTGGTTTGAACAGGTTATGTACATTCTGGCTTTCAAGTATTTTTTGTTGTAATTGTTTTGCTAAGTATGTTTTAATTCTTTTTTCTAAAATGTATATTCTGCCTGCCAAAGTATTTCTCTGCTGGCTTACCTCAAAAATCCATCCATTTAAAAAAAATCGTACTAATGGATCTCAAATCTTTTTGTTTTTGATCCTATTTCAACATATGTACATTTGAAATAGATTATAATTCCTTAAGACTTCATGTTATTTTTAGATCTCTATATTATATTTATATTATAGGGACACGGTGGCTCAGTGGGTTAGGACGCTGAGCTTGTCGATCAGAAGGTCGGCAGTTTGGCGGGTCGAATCCCGAGTGCCGCGTAGCAGAGTGAGCGCCTGTTACTCGTCCCAGCTTCTGCCAACCTAGCAGTTCGAAAGCACGTAAAAACGCAAGTAGAAAAATAGGGACCACTATGGTGGGAAGGTAACAGTGTTCCGTGCGCCTTTGGCGTCTAGTCATGCCGGCCACATGACCACGGAGACGTCCTCAGACAAACGCTGGCTCTTCGGCTTTGAAACGGAGATGAGCACCGGCCCCTAGAGTCGGAAACGACTAGCATGCATGTGCGGGGGAACCTTTACCTTTACCTTTATTATATTTATGTTTCTTTTAGGAGCATGCATGAGGGAAGGTGTATTTTAACTACTTTTACTACAGAATTTTTGGGTGCTCCACACAATCCTGTTGTGACAGAACTTTCATCCCTGTATATCCTCTATCATGGATTTCGTTGCTGCCTCCCACGGCTATTCTGCATGAAGTTTTGGCCTTGTGGGTGTGCATGATAGAAATACTCCACTCCTGTGTACTTGGCTGTGTACCTGTTGGTTCATTGATACACACACACACACACACACACAAACACTTACCTATGGCTGTCCATGATGGTATGTAACCGATGGGCAATGGTGATTACGGTGCAGTTGGCAAACTCACTTCGGATTGTCTCTTGGATCAAGTGATCAGTTTCCATATCTACAGCAGCTGTTGCTTCATCCAGAATCAAGATTTTGGTTTTACGAAGCAGGGCTCGTGCCAGGCATACAAGCTGCCTCTGCCCCACACTGGAGGGTGCGGGAGGAAGAGGGACACAAATAAAATTGATTATTGATGCTACTACCAAAATTAATGCAAATAATTTCCAGGAAACTGAAATAAACCATCAGTCCAGAAATACCCTCCGTCAGTCAAGCCAGGCTGAACTAGAGAATAATACCAAATAAGAAGGTACTTGAATAGCTCGAGCATGTATGGTATCTTAAGATGACATCAGCTATTGGCCATTTTCACTAATTTCCCATACCTCAAGTTCTCTCCTCCTTCACTCACTGGAGAAGACAACCCTTCAGGTAGAGCTTGTACGTAGGACTTCAGGTGTGCCAATTCTAGAGCATGCCAGATGTCTTCATCTGAATACTGATCAAATGGATCCAGATTCATACGCAAGCTCCCCGAAAAGAGAATAGGATCCTGAAAATGTAGATACAAGGCACTTTAGTCAAGGCTACTTTGGTTAAGAACGATGGCTAAGATAAGGTGAGGTAAGAGTAGAAGTAGAGAAGTATTAGTATTTAACCAGCTGGAATTGCTTTCCGCTACTGTAATGGTATTGGGAATGACAGAAGGAAGATCTGCAGGCTAGGCTATAGTCAGAGAAGAGGCAGCTGAGTCCACACAAAAAATAAAGGGTAAGTGACAAATATCTCAGAAGTGACCCTCTCTAGTTCTTGGATTGTAAAGGTTGGGGAGATAATGTAACTTACTGTAAAGATAGAGCTATTGTGTGCTTCTTGTCTGGACTACCTTGCATGCAAGGCTCACAACTATACCCAGAGCAGGTAATACACTTTATGTAATAGCTGAATTAGCCTATTGTGTTATTCTTTTTATAATACATTGTATCATAAGTTAACCAAATGGTGTGAGTTTACAGAACAAACTAATCTATCACACAGACAAATCTCAGCTCTTTTAACTGATAAGCCGTGTTGTGTAAACCCAGCCTATATGTAGAAGAGGTAGCTATAGTATTAGCTACCTCTTTGAATCATTGAATTAATAAGTTGAATAATTCAATAATACAATTAATAAGTTTCTTCAGCTCTTCAGCCTCCTTCACTCACTTCTGGAATTCAAAAGGGCAGTTTAAATGGCCTAGATCCCATGTCAGCACCTACTCCAAAGGAAATAGTAATCGCAAGCTGGTAAAAAAAGGAACACCTCCCTATCCTTTTTGCCCCCTTTACGGCAAACTGCAGATGGAGTTTGGTACAGTTTTCATGCAATCAACCAGTCAAATCCTGTATCCCGGCATTTTTGGTCTGATGCTCTAGAGGGTTTTTTTTACCTGTGGGATGATAGTGAGTTTCTCACGTAGGTCATGAAGGCCAAGTGTTGCTATATCAAGTCCATCAATTAAGATCTTTCCTCCAGCTGCTTCCAAAATGCGAAAGAGGCAATTTGTGAGAGAGGATTTTCCAGCTCCTGTTCGGCCCACCACACCAATCTGAAAAGGCAGAATACCAGGAATTAGATGTCTGATAAAGCTTTAAATTTCCCTCTTCTTGTCGCCTGTTTCTGTGATCCAACTCAGTTTACAACCTCCATTCCTGCTCTTGCCAAGTAACTCCATAGCAGATTGCTCAGTAACTGTGGCTTTACTTTCAGTGAAAAAAGGTCATTCTTGAAATCTAAGCAATTTAGCATAAATTAGTATGTGGAATGTAGGCCCACTAAGGCCAAGCCTTTTCCCATTTTATCTCCCCTTGATTTCATTCTTCTTTCTCCTTCTGGACCATACCCATTCTCAATAAAACCCTAAAAGCTCCATCAATGTTTTTCCCCAAGACATCTCACCTTCTCAGTACCCTTGATATCACAGTTGATCCCATTTAGAACTAGCTCTAGCTCAGGCCGATACCGAACTTTATAGTCCATAAAAGTGATCTCTCCATTGTTGGGCCACTGAGAAGGTGGTCTCTGTGTTGTCACCCATGGTGCCTACACAAGGGAAGATGACCATTAGAAGAATATGCTTAGAACAATTTCACACATCTCTTCATCTCACACATGTATACAAATATATCATTATTATTTGCACAGCTCCATTTTCTGTACCTCATTTGCAATTTCTGTGTATTCATGCAATCTCTCTACAGCCACAATGTTTGTCTCCAGCTCTGATGTCATTCGCACCAACCAGTTCAGCGTTTGAGTTACCTAAATAAATTAATAGAGCTATCACTATAATCATTCTGCTTCTTCAATTCCCTCTCTCTGATCAAATACTTACATTGAATATTTGGAGGCAATTTATAGACCCCCCCAACATAATGTCCATATTCACTTATTTTACTAGAAGCATCACAGTTTTTTCTTCTAAGGCTCCAGGGGAATAACCTCAACATTTGGGGCAATGCAAACATGGGGAACTTGAAACTTTCGAAATGTTCCTGAACTAGAATTCTCGGCATTTTTCACTATTCAATATTTGGGTTACATTGGGCTGCTGGGAGTTCAAATTCAGGGGATTTGGAGGGAGCCTTGGTGGAGCAGTGGGCTAATGCCTCCTTAAGTAACACCAGCTGCCTGCAATTAGTGCAGGTTCGCATCCCACCAGGCTCAAGGTTGATTCAGCCTTCCATCCTTCCGAGGTAGGTAAAATGAGGACCCAGACTGTTGGGGGCAATAAGCTGACTTTGTAATAATGCCACTTGGGGGGGGGGGAAGCCCTAATAAGCAGGCATATACATAGAATGAAGGCTATTGCTAAGCACATTGGTTTGTGCTTAAATTGTAAGCCGCCCTGAGTCTTCAGAGAAGGGCGGGATATAAATGGGATTAAAATAAATAAAAAATAAATATGGTCTGGGTTAGTTACCAAGTTTCCAAGAAAAGTTCTTATGTGTCTCATTCCACTTTCTTCTTAATGATTATGAACTGATTTATAAAGCCACTGATTTCATCTGAGAATGTATAATTTCCAATATATGAATTTTACTGTCAGAATTAATCGTATGGTCAATTGAGCATCACATTTAAAGTTTACCTGCTTGATATTTCTCTTATTGTTAGTAGTACTGTACTATCACAATTGATTTACAATAAAAATGGTGCCTGAAGCCCAGGCTTAGGAGGATTGCAGCCAGACAGATTTACAATTAGAACTGATACATTAGACACGTCAGTACACATACACCGCAAGCCCCCCATTCAGCTCTTTGTCTTAAAATATGAGTCTCAGTTACTCACATTCAGAGCCGAGGAAATTGAGAGTCCCACAATGCCACTGTTCAAGGAATCTTTAATAAAGACTGCTAGAAGTGCTGCAAAGAAAACTGTCAAATTCCCCACCAATTCTAGTCGCACAGCCAGCCACCTTTAGAAAAAGAGAGATAATGAGAGTCTATGACATCTCATAAGCAATCTTGACTACTTTGTAAAGGAGTGATTGTTTCAGAATAACCTCAGATTAATATCTCATTGGCTTGCTACAGAAATGGCCCCTATTATATATCTTCTCCTGACCTCCTAAATATCTGGTTCATACTACAGAATCCTCAACTTATAATAGTGCATTTAAGGACTGTTCAAAGTTACAATAGCATTGAAAACAGTGACTTATGGCCATTTTTTCAGACTTATGACTGTTACAGCATCCCCATGGTCACATGATCAAAATTCAGACGCTAGGCAACTAGTTCATATTTATGATGGTTGCACTGTCCTGGGGTTATGTGATCCCCTTTTGCAACCTTCTGACAAGCAAAGTCAATGGGGAAGTTAAGAGACTCTAGCTTCTGTGACTTAACAACTGCAGTGATTCACTTAACAACTGTGGCCAGAAAGGTCGTAAAATTGAGCAAAACTCACTTAATAAATGTCTCACTTGGCAGTGAAATTTTGGGCTCAATTATGGGCATAAGTCAAGGACTACCTCTATATTTCTCAATAAAGTATTATTTATCTGATTATGTCTTATTTCTCCCTTCTACTGGCTGCACAGTTTTAGTATTATTTTTTTCTGTGTTGTTTTGCAAGTATAGGGAGTGCTTCTGTACTGGAGACAAATTCCTTGTTTGTTTAAGCACACTTGGCCAAATAAAGCTCTATTCTATTCTATTCTATTCTATTCTATTCTATTCTATTCTATTCTATTCTATTCTATTCTATTCTATTCTATTCTAATTTTCTGTTCTGAAAGCTAACCTTAGGAAGATTATCTACTGATGCTACTTGAGGATGAATGGCCCATATTAGAGCAAAGGTCAGAAACTGACTAGATGTACCTATGAGATCATCTCCCAACTAGACTAGAATATTGCAAAATGTCGTAAGAACTGGGGACAATTCAGCAGTCGAGGACAGGAGACCAATTGTCTTTCATGATGGCAGTGAAAAAAAACCTGGCAACCTATGTCCTACATTTATATCTTCTACAGGAGAGACTTGCCTGTTGGAAACAAGCCAAGAGTAAACAGACTTCTGATTCACATCCACAATCTTTTCATTGTGCTGCAGGAAGCGCTCCTGATGCCCAAAAGCCCGGATGACAGAGAGACCTGATACTGTCTCACCAAAATGGGAATAAATTGGAGACCTGGTGACAGAGTCCAAACGTCGTAGCTGGCGGGATGTAGCCACATAGAATTGCTAGGAATAAAGAGATAGCTCAGCAAGATCCATGAAACTATATTAAGACACTTCATATTGGAGTTTGCTTTTCTCGATTTTAGCTAATATTCTTATAAAACAAAATTGTGGCATCCTATAGTTTCAAGTGTACATTATACTGGCACATAATTCTTGTATTTGAGCAATTTGTTTCTAATTAATGTTCCTAAAGCAAAGGTCTATTTTCCCTCAACATGGATGTGTATGTTTACCTGCAATTCACCTCAGAGTCTGGCCATGTTCTTTTAACATGTTCTTTTAGCTATCTTATGACTATCATAGCTACAGGGGAATATCATTTCAGAAATGAACAAAGCAAACACTAGGACAGGTCTGTGTTATGAGAGGAAAAGAGAACTATTCCATTTTAGGAATATGTGATTTAATTTATCTTTTGTTTTATACACCTAAGGTTCAAACAATTAGATCTTCAATTTATGGCATTTCCATTATCATCAAGACTCATCAGAAAATCCATAACAGGTTTAGGACTATTTTATAGAAAGATTTATGGGTAGTCAAAATTTTCTGACTGAGATCCAAAAGAGTCAAGTATACTTAAGAATATTAGAATGCAATAGTTATTGAGTATTGAGAGTACAATAAGGTATTAAGTATTCCTGAATCTGTCTTGTTTTGAAACCTACAGGACTTTCACTTACTTTTGTTTCACATTCTACAAGGCATCACAGAATTGGATCTAATCAGGCAGCAGCCATTTTAGTAATGAATTTCTCAGTAAGAGCTCTAAGAACTCTGAAGGTTTTATTTCAAGAATATCCACTCCCACTCCTATTGACAACTCACTAGAATGAGGTAGTACAGGATTCCCAAAGGCAGGATGATAATTGCAAACAAAGGCGTCGCTAAGCAAATTATCACTACAGTACTGAGAATCATAAAGAAGCAGTTCATCCAGGAGCGAAGTGATATTGGAAGAGTCTCGTCCACAGTGAAAATATCCTGTAAAAAGAGGATGAGAATAAGAATAAAACTAATAAAATGAGAATAGTCAGAAGAAGCCAATGGACGATGCAATCTAACTGTACTTTTATAGCAAATTCAAGTAATTTATGCTTTTATTCTAAACTTTTCATACTGTAAGCTCTTTCCAATGATGCAGTGGTGAGGATATGTCTTAACTTTTCTTGAATTATAAAAAAATAACTATCTGCATTCAATTCAAGGATCTCAGAATACAAAATGTTAAAGGTAGTATTGGGCATTAGTGATGGTTGACGAGCTTATAAGAAGACTAATTTAAATTTCTTCCATATAGAAGATATCAGAAGATGCATCCATGGCCAGTTTTCTGTTTTTTAATGGCTTTATTCTTTTGTTTATTTAAATGTACAAAAATTCCACGTTCACGTTAGCAAAGATTTGCTAGTTATGGACAGTTCATTACTACATTGTCTATAGTAGATGGGCAACTGGGTATGTGTGAAATAGCATAGCATGAAATCCAAACTGGTCCAGAATGGAGAATATTAGAAACCCAGTATTGAAATGACTGAGCAAAAAATATGTGTGAAAGTATCAATATAATCAAGAATTAAATTCTTGACTGGTGATAGGAAATAGATCAAAGAAAGGCAAAATCTCTAGCCTAAGAGAAAATATCTAGGAAAGACTCTTTTATTTATTTATTTATCTAATGGAACTTATATGCCGCCCTATCTCCCGAAGGACTCAGGGCGGCTAACAACAGTAAAATACAAGTAAAAATACAAATATTAAAAATTAAACTATATCTATAGCCCCAACTACAACCCATAAAACCTTAAAACCATATTAAAAAACCCCTTATCATCAGTCCAGGTCGGCCTGTTGGAAAAGAAATGTCTTAAGGTCACGACGAAAGGACCGGAGGTCTGGGGTCATCCGGAGCTCCAGGGGAAGCTGATTCCACAGGGCAGGTGCCCCCACAGAGAAGGCCCTCCCCCTGGGGGTTGCCGGGCGACATTGGCCGACGGCACCCTGAAGAGGCCCTCTCTGTGTGAGCGCACAGGGCGATGGGAAGTCGTTCCTGACAGCAGACGGTCCTGCAGGTATCCCGGGCCTAAGCTATGTAGGGCTTTATAGGTAAGAACCAGCACCTTAAATCTCACCCGGAGGGCAACCGGTAACCAATGCAGCTCATGCAGGAGGGGTGTAATATGGGAGTATCGGGATGCTCCCATCACAACCCGTGCGGCCGCATTCTGCACCAGCTGAAGTCTTCGGGTGGTCTTCAAGGGCAGCCCCATGTAGAGAGCATTGCAGTAATCAACCCGGGAGGTAACGAGCGCATGAGTGACCGTATGTAAAGCATCTCGGTCCAGATAGGGGCGCAACTGGTGCACCAGGCGAACCTGGGCAAATTCCCCCCCTGGCCACGACTCCTATACGATCTTCTAAACTGAGTCATGCATCCAGGAGGACGCCTAAGTTGTGCGCCCTATCAACGGGAGGTAACACCTCTCCCCCCATAACCAAAGATGAAATATCCTGGACTACATGAGATGCTGATACATAAAGCCACTTGGTCTTGGCCGGGTTGAGTTGGAGCCTGTTCTTCCCCATCCAGATTTGTACCGCTTCCAAGCAACGGGACATCACATCGAGGGCATCACTGGGTTGGTTTGGGGTGGAGATGAAAAGCTGGGTATCATCAGCATATTGATGATACCTTACCCCGAAACCACGGATGATCTCACCCAGTGGCTTCATATAGATGTTGAACAGGAGGGGAGAAAGGACCGACCCCTAGGGCACCCCACAATCAAGGGGCCTCGGGGTTGACCTCTGCCCCCCTGCCAACACCGTATGCTAACGGCCCGAGAGGTAGAACCACCGTAGAACGGTGCCTCCCACTCCCAACCCCCTGAGACGTCGCAACAGGATACCATGGTCGATAGTATCAAAAGCTGCTGAGAGATCTAATAGGACCAGGACAGAGGAATAACCCCTATCCCAGGCCCGCCAGAGATCATCCACCAGCGCAACCAATGCCGTTTCCGTGCTGTACCTGGGCCTGAAACCCGATTGGTATGGATCCAGATACTCAGTTTCTTCCAGGACCAGCGGGAGCTGCCGTGCCACCACGCTCTCAACAACCTTTGTGAGAAAGCGAAGGTTGGAGACAGGACGAAAATTATTCAAAATAGCTGGATCCAAGGCAGGTTTCTTGAGGAGGGGCCTCACCACCACCTCCTTCAAAGCGGCAGGGAAGCACCCCTCACTCAAAGAAGCATTAATCACTGCCTGGAGCCAGCCTCGTGTGACTTCCCGAGCTGCATAAACCAGCCAGGAGGGACACGGGTCCAACAAACACGTGGCGGCACTTAATCTACCCATGATCCTGTCCACTTCATCCAGAGTCACAGGGTCAAACTCCTCCCAAATAATGTCAGCCAGACCCATCGCTTCCCCCTCGTCAGATACTGCCCAGTCAGAGTCCAGACCGGTACAGATCTGAGCGATTTTGTCCAGCAGATGCTGACTAAACTCCTTGGCCCATCCTCGTAAGGGGTCCTCCCCTGTCCCCTGATTTAAAAGGGAACAGGTCACCCTAAACAGGGCGGCCGGGTGATTATCTGCGGACGCAATGAGGGTGGCGAAGTAGGCACACTTCGCCACCTCCATTGCCACAAGGTAAGATCTGGTAAAAGATCTTAACTGTATTCAGTCAGATTCGGACCGACTGGATCTCCAAATGCTCTCTAGGCCCCTCCTCCAGCGCTTCATCTCCCGTAGGTCCATGGAAAATCAAGGGGCCAACCGGGACCTGCGCCGGGTCAGAGGCCACAAAGGCACAATGCGGTTGAGAGCTTCAGAAGCAGTCCGTTGCCAGGCATCAACCAAGGTCTCGACCGGGCTGTGGGAAAGGGAGGCAGGAATCAATCCAAGCGCCGTCTGAAACCTTTCCGGATCCATCAGGCGCCTGGGGCGGAAACACAGGAGGGAAGGTTTTGAAACACAGGAGGGAAGGTGGAGATTAGATCTCTTCAGGGAGGGAGTCCCAAGGCCTAAAGGCCTATTTGATTTGATCAGACAAGCATATGACTATGGGAGAAGGCAGTCCTGAAGATAACTAGGTCATACCTATGTAGGGCCTGGAAGGTAACAAGTAGCACCTTGAATCGCATCCAGAAGCCAACTAGAAACCAATGCAGCTCCTGAAGCATTGGAGTCACATAGGTATAATAGGAAACACCCGTCAGTACTTGGCCAGTCCATTTTGTACTAGCTGTGGTTTCCAAATGCTTTTTGAGGACTCCCATTACAAATCCAAATGAGAGATGGCTAGGGGATGACAGATTGTGAACAGAGTTTTCCGATCCAGAAATTACTGCAATTACACATTAGAAATAGCTGTATTATAACCCTCCTGAACACAATTGCCACCTCCTTATCAAACAGGAATTGCACCCAGGAGACCCCCAGGTTCAAGATACTGTCCCACTCATGATCAGTACTTTGGCTGTATCAATTGTAAGGTCCCCACAAAGCCAGAGTTTTGACCTTGGCAAATCTGTTCACTATACGACCAGTTGGTGTTGAGTCAAAGAAACTCATAGGCACCCGCAGGATATTACTGAGGAGCTGTTTGTGCAAGACCCGGGAAGCTCGGATAGTACCAAAGGAAACAAGAACAATTGAGATCAGCAGGAAGAAACCTAGAAGAAACACAAACACCGTTCAGACCCTGATGCAGGTGGGAACATTGATAAGGTACTCTGAATAAAATACATTTGGCTTCTGTTACCTTTGTGTTGCATCTTGATATCATAAACATGTAACTCAGTCTTCTGCTATGTTCTCTCAATTCATTCTGTTCTGAAGTACAGAATTCAAACCTCCAAAAAGAATCTACCAATATTTGTATAGCATAATTTATTATGCTGATGACGGGATGGCCCTTTTTTTGCTGTTTATGATAATTCTCTGTCCCTCCAGACTGTTTTTTCCAGTCTGAGGAGGGGGCAGGGAAGGGATAATAGCAAGGGGTCAGATTTTGGGGAAACTTACTGTTGCTTGCACCCAGCACTCCATAGATTCCAACACGCATATCACGTTCTGTGACTGGATAGGTCTTATTCTCATAGCGTAGAGCATCAGTTGTCCAGTCACTAAGCCAGAGGTTGAAACCAACGAAGGATGCAGCTTGTCCAATATAACCGATGAGGATGCTTAATGAGAGGACCCAACTGACAGCATGAAAGTATCGCAGATATGTAAATAGCTTCACCTGTATAGCACAGCATTGTTATGAATCGTACACTGCACAATTGTTTTCTACTTTATAATATCAGATCCTGCAGACTCCTTACATTCCAGTAAATCTGCATCTCACAAATATATTGACATGGATATAAGAGCTTAGCCTTAGAATATCATAACTAAAGACAGAGCTATTCACAGGAAGGCTGTAGTGGAAATCCCAAAGTTCTTATACTAAGCATCAGATAATGGCAAAAAAAGAGTACACATAAACAAGAATCAAGACCTCAAAACTAGATTGTCATTACACAAAGGAATAAAGTTGAAAGTGTGGTCTGCACGTAGGAAAAGCAATGCTGAAAACATGGATTGGAATTGGCTGCTGCTAGGCAAAATCAAAAGCCCTCCCTGTAATGCTAGATTCAGTTCATCCCCCAACCCCCTAAGGGGACATGATTGTTTTACAGTCCTGGCTCTGCCAAGAAATCTTGAGGGGGAACAATTGGGGAATCTGCTGAGAGAAAGGCAGACTGACCAACATGGCCACACTATTGGACTGATATAATGGTGTCCACAGCCAGCTATTTTAGCCACAGCTTGGCCTTTTCGGGGCCATGCTGAAGCCCATAGTCTGCAAGGTTAGCATACCTCTCAGCCTATAAAAGGGAGAGCTGATGCAGAACATAGCAAGCAGATGAGGAAATGGAAAATGACGTCTAGGTAAGTGCAACAATGACAGGCAAGACATAAGGTAAACTGCTAGGACCACAAGCCACAATAAGCAGCCAATCTTGGCTTGATCCTGCCTGGAGCTTAGGAGCTCAGCATCATTGCTTAGAGTAGATTTGGAACCTGGCTTGGAGCCTAGCAACAACTTTGCTGTACAATTGTAGGCATATAAGGAGCATCCACATTGAGGCAGCACATAATTTCCAATGAATGCAAGAATTTTTGAAGAGGACTATATTTCAGTTTAGTAACTTTAATAACAATAAGGACTAAGCTCTAAATCATTGAGAGGAGAGGAATTGTCTTGGGCCACATATAAAATATATAATTTAGGTAATGTATATAACTATATTATATAATGTTAAAGGTTCACGATCTTGTGGAACTGCATTACTAGCTGTCCAGAGCCACATGTGGCTTGCAGGCCCCAAGTTGGACATGCCTGCCCTAAAAGGTTATGTGGTTAAGCCAACTCATATGGGCTAGCTAGGAGGATGAAGTTAGCTCTGCCCAGCCAATGCAACAGCCTTTCATTGAGGAAGCTGTGTGATATAACAATGTATTGTGTAAATTTATCATAGTGTGTCTAGTCATCGCAAAAAGAAACCCCCACAAGGCTTTATTTTTTCACTACCATCCATAAATAATCTCTTTGAGAAGGGTGTAAAATTCCCATGTCTTCATCTCTTACCTTGCCAGTTTCCACGGCTTCCTTATCAATCAATCTCTGTCCTTTAAACTCTGTCATTGTTTTCTTCTCATTCAAATGCCCTTGATGACTCTTCCTGATAGATATGTTACTGCTGGTACTGCGGCTAGAACAGAAATGTTAATGGTAAAAGGCAGAATTCCTAGATCTCGGCTGCTCTGGCACTATATTGTCTTGCTCTTTAAAAATATTTCTGAAAAAAAAATCTTCCAAAGGTTTCATAATGCCTATGCACCCTTGCCTAAAACAACTCAGAAAGGAACCCAGTGATGAAATTCTAGGCTGGCTAATAGAGGTCCAGAGGAGCACGTTGCTTGATGGCTCTTTCCCAAAGGTTCTGCCTAGCCAATATAACCTAATGGAGTTGGTATGTTCAGAGTTCATTCAGTTAAACAGTGCCTTCTATCAGGGCACACGCCCTCTCTGTTGCAGCACCTGCCCTCTGGAATGAGATCCCCCATGGCTCCCAGCCTGATGCCATCCTGGAATCTCTAAAAGACCTGAATGTTCTCCCAAGTTAGGTTGGATGGAGCCCCTTATTGGATGTTTTACGCAGTACATGTTTTTGTGTGTATGTGTGTTTATGTGTGTGTTAAGTGGTCAGATTCCCATCCTTGTTTATCTATTTTGCACTGTGTTTTTAATTTGTTTTACTTATATTATGAGCTGCCAAGAGGTAGGCTGTGGAAAGGAAGGAAGGAACTAAGCTATGTAGTGTTCCATAATGAAACTAGGGTCCACAATAGAACAAGACATAGCACCAGAGCAAAGGTGACAGAGAATTGCACAGAAGATTGGCTTGATTAGCTTGCATCCAAGCCAATTGATAGAGAAACTTCTCAAATCTAGGTGTTGTGTGGATGAGTGAATGGCTTCAATCCTACTCTTCAAAAGGATTTATTGAATTTACTTCGGTCCTTAGCTGCATTTGATGCCTTATTGTGTATTTTACTTTCCCCCCCTCTGTTTTATCTTATTACACAGCATGTTAAGATTAAGGTAGGAAAAATAAACACATATCCCATATATTTAGAAGATGCCCATATTAGGGCAAGCTATAATAAGACAAGCATGAAGACTATGATTTACTGGGTATACTGGGGCTGAGTGTCATTATTAGTTACTTCTGTGGCACAACGTGTTAGAAAGGAACGGTTTCTTAAAATTGCATACTTTGGAGAGTTTCCCACGGCTTCATCTGAGAACTTTTCCTTAGCCACAAACATTAGTGGAAGCCAGGCATTACTGTAGTTATAGAGTTGTCACTATAACAATGAATTGTCCAAGATCCCTTTTCTTTCCTTTCTGCTTGTTGCTAGTGGATGTTCTGCAGTATGGTAAACAGTAGAACAAAGCATTGTAAATTATGGTCTGTGGATGACACAAACCAGCATCAGGTGGACAAAGATAAAATTTAGGTTGCTGAGCTGTTTCCAGTGATGCTTCAATAATTTATGAAGAAAGATAACCAGACCAGGTTCAGGAGATATGCAAAAATCACAAAAGGGCAGGAAAAAAAGAAGGGGAAAAACCAGGGATTGAAAAGAGCAGAAAAAACAAGTGGAGAATAGGAAGACAGAAAGGGAACAAAGGAACAATGGGCTTGTAAAAGAACTGACCTGCGGTTGAAGATTTTTTGTTGGACACTGGCCTCATTCTTCTGTGTCATAGTCACCACATCAGCTGGTATCTCTTCAGTTACAAGTTCAGGATAATCATCCAGTTCCTGCTCTTCTTCTATGCCTGCTGAAAATAATCAAGAGCATGGGATATTTGAATAGAAGGAAGGAAACAGCGCTCAGGTGAGCAAATCTGAAGTTCATCAAATGACATTTTATTGCCACGAGAGTAATTCTAGATGCTGTATCTTTAGTTATTTTTACCGTACCCATAGCTTCTTCTTCATGTATATTATCCTGCTGGTTGCCATATGTGTTGAGCAACTGAGCAAATGATCCACTATTTGCCAATAAGGTATTGTAGGAACCACGTTCCGTGACAGATCCAGCCTCTAACACGACAATATCATCAACTTGTGCAAGGAAGCTTAAGTTATGAGTCACTAGGATCCGTGTCTGTAGCACAAATAAGTGTAACAAATTCAAAGAATAGTTTAGCCTTCTTAGTCATGCTATCCCAGATTTAGGTCATGTTAAATAAACAATGATTCTACAAAGCATTCAATGCCCTCAGTATTATTTTTTTCTCTTTCTCTTTTCAAAGGACATTTTAAAAATGGATAATAGTTTATTTATGTATCTTAAGTAATTTTATATGAATTTTTAAATGAATAAATGCAAAGAAGTAGAAAAAGGACAAGAACAAAAGAAAGTAGTAAAAAACATTAAAAAGAAAACTATGCATGTCAGATGTCCCTCACATATCAGACAATACTAAAACATTTCTAAATTAAAAAACTAAATGATAATTTTCTGTTGTTACAAGGTTTATAAAATCAATGGCAAAGGAGCACATTTTCTGATTGATTATGTGCCAGCAAGTCATTTTTAACTCCTAACAACCAGTTAGGTAGATTTTCTCCATGAAGAAGAAAAGCAGAAGATATTGCGTTTATTTTTTTTAATTAGTGGATAAAATTGCCGTTTCAAAAACAGATAAATTAAATATCTCTTGAATCAAAATCTTAATATCAGAAATACTACGACTTTTCCATTTCTCAAAACAATATCCAAGCCCAATACAACCATGGCTCCTCAAAAATAGAGCATTATTGCCAATGCAGTTTTCAGATACTTAATTCTTTTCATGATTAGATAAGTGTTGTACCCTTGGTCTCTTTGCCCCTCCCCTATATTTTTCAATCATCTGAATTTCAGTATGCAAAATTGCCAAATGTTCTGTGGCCCCCTCAGCATATGCCATGGCCTACTTCTTACATTTTTCACCTGGGGCTCCTTGAAATATCCTACAGACCCCTGATGAGAACTGCTGACTTAGGCAATCAAACCTACTCTTTTCCTTCTCTTGCCTTTTGTTGTAAGGGACAAGAGCCAGCCATCACAACCTTATGTCATTCGTTAGTAATCATTCTTCTTAGGAATCCAATCTCAGGAAAATGGTAAGGTTACGATGAATGGTCTGCTATTTTGAATAGTCTTAAAGGTAAAGGTAAAGGTTCCCCCGCACATGCGTGCTAGTCGTTTCCGATTCTAGGGGCCAGTGCTCATCTCCGCTTCAAAGCCGAAGAGCCAGCGCTTGTCCAAGGATGTCTCCATGGTCATGTGGCCGGCCTGACTAGACACCAAAGGCGCACAGAACGCTGTTACCTTCCCACCGGAGTGGTCCCTATTTTTCTACTTGCATTTTTAGGTGCTTTCGAACTGCTAGGTTGGCAGAAGCTGGGATGAGTAACAGGTGCTCACTCTGTTACGTGGCACTCGGGATTTGACCTGCCAAACTGCCAATCTTCTGATCGACAAGCTCAGCGTCCTAACCCACTGAACCACTGCGTCCCTTTGTCTTACTGTCTTACTTAAAAAGTCTTACTGACTTTTTAAACCAGCTGAAAAACCAAATCTTAAAAAAATCTGTGCACCCAAGCCAGCCAATATCTTTCAGGGATGGGGATTAGTATTAGTATTATTTTGTTATGTCCCTGCCAGAGGCCAGCTCGGATGAGGAGGATGAGCTGGACTCAGGACCATCCGAAAGGGGAGATGTGGGATGTCCAAAGACTGAGGAAAGCACATGGCTAGGAGTCAATTCTGGAAACATCAGGGAGTGGGGTAAGTGTTCGACTGGATGAGCAGCTGCTTGCGCAAGCATAAGAACAAGAGATGGATCAGCAGCGGGTCAACTCTGATAAGAACAGCTGCTGTTCCCGCCTGATCCATGGACAAGGAGAGCCGAATGCCAAGAGGCACAGAGGAAGTTGGCAAGGCTACTTGCAAAGAAGCAGCCTCACCCCTCCGGATGAGAAACATCAGCCAGGGTTGACTTAAGTGGACAGAGGGGTTTGGTTGGTTGTTGGAGGCAACCATTCACAATTAGTCATTTCGTGCATGCTCTTGACTTCCTTCTGCCTTGAACCTCCTTACTATTTGTTGATTTCATTGTCCCTTGACTCCTTGGACTCCATAACGATTTCCTCGTGCCCTTGAACCTTTTGACTTCCCGTTGACTTTATTGTACCTTGACTCCTTGGACTCCGTTTTGCTTTCCTCCTGCCTTGAACCTATTGACTTTGCATTGACTTTGTTGTGCCTGGAACTCATTTAACCATGTTTGCCTGTGCTGCGCTTTGAAACAAGACAGTTGGGGTAATTTACCTGGCTAATGTTACCCCCCACCCCCAAGCCGTAGAAGCAAAGAGGACTGTGGTTTGTTGGAAACAGACTTCTGAAGGACTGAACTTGCATTTGGAACCTGGGGCATGACAAAGGGGCTTGACAGAGTGAAATAACAACATGCTGAACCCCGCTCGTGTGCTTCTGTGGACTGGGACAGAACAAGTTTCCTATATGGGCTATGTTCAGGTCTGGTTTATTATCTTCTTCTAAGAAAGAAACATATATTAATTTTTATAATAATAAGTAAAAAAAACATCTACTATACTCAAAACACAACCCATAGTGCAAATTTACCTTATTCTGTAACAGTCCTTCTGGCCCAAGCACTTTGTCAAAAATGTGCCGTCCTACATGGGAATCCACAGCTGAGAGGGGATCATCCAATAAGTAGGTATCCGCATTGTTGTACACAGCTCTAGCTAGGCTAACACGTTGTTTCTGACCTCCACTCAAGTTAATTCCCTATGGAAGAAAGTACACTGAACTTCTCCATGATCCATACTAGTGACGTTGTTTGCACAAAAGGTTAATTCCAGGGCTACTTAAATCAAGGATGATTACATCATGCATCCTATAGTATTCGTTTGCTAGGCTTAGATTTTTTTGGCACAATTAGAGAGAGTTAGCCAGTTATTCTTCAAGTTAGAAGAATAAGACTAGTTAGGTTGTGAAAAAAATTCCTGATAAATCTGGCAGAAATTAAACTAATTAATATACTGGCTCTACCTCTTAGTGTTTCTTTGATTATTGAGCTCAATGGTGATACCTTTTCTCCAATCTCAGTTAGGTCTCCTCCTGGAAGCAATTGTAGGTCAGGAAGCAAAGCACAGGCCTCTAACACTTGTTGATATCGAGCCTCATAGAGGGGGGACCCAAAAAGGATGTTGTCTTTCAAAGTCGCATTTTGTATCCATGCTTGCTGAGGCACATAGGCCATAGATCCCTGAAAGAAAAGGGGGGGGGAAAATATCCAGCTACTTAAGATAATAACTGGAAAGAACTATCGTCTTTCGTCAGCAGTTGGATCAATGAGGAATGCAAGGAAAAAGAAATGATGTTCATTGAGTACTTAAGACGGGCAAAGTCTGTGGCAGAGTAACTTTTTAAAAACAATCAGGTGAGGGACTGGCCTGGATCTCTTTCAGATTGCAGGCAACAACTCACATTTTCGAAGGTTCAGATGAGTGGGAAATCTCTCTACAAGGGAATTAGCCAACATAGTAAACTCTGTGATAGATCTATCTATTTACTGGGAATGGAACAGGATGTTTGTTTTATTGCTGTTTTTAAACTGAGATGAGCTTCCAAACAGTAACCTTACTTCAGGATTCTACCCGAGTACTTAGTTCTATTTATTACATAGTCCATATTTAATTCAGGAAAAAAAGGTTTTCCCTTCACCTGAATATTGATGTGTCCCTTGATGTTCTCCATCTCGCCCAACATGGCAGATATCAATGAAGATTTTCCTGATCCCACAGACCCCACTATGGCTACAAGGCTTCCACAAGCAATTTCCAAGGTGATGCTGTAGAGAAGAATGCAATATAAACAGATGTGAAGTAATGCCTGGAGACAGTTTTAAAAATGGTTGTTCCTATGCTAAAGAGTGTGGTCTCCACTGAGCAGTGCCAGACATCCTCTAAGAACAACAGAATGTATTTGTTTGTTTTGCCCAACTCAGTATGTCACTGAATAAAAAGAACCCCATTCCACCCACAGCCCAACCTGTGCTCTATATGGTGACTTACTCTTTTACAGTGGCTTCAGAGTCCTGTTCCCAGGCAAAAGAGGCCTTGTGAAATTTCACAGCACAGGCTGGAAGACAAAGAAAGGGTAACATCAACATTAGGGAGAGAGAACTACTCAGTCCAGACCCAGTACACAAACAGACTTGTCCTTCTGCATATTCCCAGAGCTTTGCCTGTTTTGATCACCCACGTCTGAACCCTAAACTTAATTTACCAGGAGTGGAATTATGCCATATAGCTGAAGTGTTCAGGTCTTCACTACCCAGGTATCTCTCTAGTCGATCAGTAGATACTTTCACCTGTAAAATTTAAAAACAAAGTCAGAGAAGATAGCTCCAGAGCCATCAGGCAGTCTTGTTGGATACTTCTTAGAATCTATTTGACAGTTTTTAATACTTCAAGTCAGACTGAGGAATACATATAGGTGTTCTGTACCAGCCTGCTACCGGCCTTGCAGAAAGGCAACCCCTGTACAAACGGCAGAGGCTGGAGAGCGTCTGAAGCTGGAAAACGTCTGCCAAGATTTATTACACAAACAAGCAACAAAACATGAAACAAGATACCGGAACTTTGATCCTCAAACGGAGCGGCTGCTTTCAGCAACCAGCCCTTCCCCAAACACTCCCTTTATTAGAGTTCAGGGCGTGGCCTCCCTGTGCCTCCTTCCGAGGAGTCCCACAGCCTTTCTCTGCTTGCTCCTGCTTGACTGCCTCCTGCGTCGGGCGTCCTTGAACAGGGCCAGCTGTGGGTCATCATCATCCGCACTGTCGGGCTCGCGCAGCTGAGAAGAGGGGCCTGGCTGGGGGCTCTGCGAAGCCTCCAAGCCATCATCAGCAAGTTCGTCTTCAACACCCTCCTCCTCCCCCTCGTCTGAGTCATCCGAGTCATCCGACCCGGCTGCCGGACCCACAGGCTGACCCTGAATCACAACAATAGGTGACTGAGCTTAAATTTATAACTTCTCACGCTCTACACATATTCTAATGCAGGGGTGTCAAACTGCTGGCCCGCAGGCCGGACGTTTCATCCAGAAGCCACGCCCACCCCATTGCCGGCAATGGCAAAACTGTCCCGATACGTTGCGTAATGTCACGTGACATCACGAGTTTGACATGTCTGTTCTACTGGAACTTCTTTGCCAATGATACAAAATAAATATGGGAAAGAGATCAGCACTAATTCTGAAATCAGGCTCCATCTCCCTGGATGTATATATTCCTTGTAAGGCTGCTCACTTGCACCATGGAGGACAGTGTCAATGGAAACATGGCAAGCGGGAAGCGCAGGATATTGAAGAGCGCTATAGAAGTAAAGGCCTTCTGTGCATCCAAGATGTTGTTCTCATCCACCATCACATAGACAGCAAAGGTAGCTACAGAGACCTAGGTGACAGAAGTGGAAAAAGCAAATGAAAAGTGATTGAGTTGGGGTTATTTAGTTTCTAAAGAAATGTTGTAAGAGTCTGGAGAAATGCCCACTAAGGAAAGACTACAAGGTGGAGACAGATTTAGAATATGAGGGAGAGATGTGAATTTTTCCACTTTTCCTCCCATATAAAAATCTTTCCTGCTTTGTTTTTTTTTAAAGAAATTGCACAGATTTTTGGTAAGCATTTGTAATGCATATTTTTTGTACATACTATTTCTAGTGTGCACATTATTTGCAAATGTTTTCAGAGGAAATGCCCATTCATATACAGTATTTCTATAATAATATCTGCATTAATATAGTTAAAACTTTTCTGTGATATATATTAATGTATATGTTGATGTTGGTACCTAGCTTTTAAGCTGTAAATTGCATTGCAGAAATCAGGAAAGTGGATATTTTAGTATGTTTATGTTCTGAGTCATCCTATATATGCAGTAGATCCAAACTAACATATTTACTTAAACATCTTAATAAAACGCCTATTTTTATAGACTTAACTCAAAAGAAATGCTTTAATTTTACAGCTATAATTGGCAGTCTATTTCTGTTTGCAGTTCAGAGTCTTTAGTCTAAATCAGTCTTTTTCAATCTGACGTGGTATCTAAGAGAGCAACAAATATGGGAAGGCAAAACATTTTTAACTGCGTTGCTTTGTGAGTCAGACATACATTTAACCTTCAGTCCTTGAGAATGGTTTTTTTTGGTAGTAGTAGGAGGAGGAGGATGGTCATGGATTTGCACTAAGTACATTCAGCTTTTCCAGTCTTCAATTCAAGCTCATAGTGTAATCTTTTAACTGAAGACAGGCAATTGTCTTGGTTCTAAGTCAACAAACCTTGGCCATCCCTCTTAATTAAAATTAGTCAAGCTAGAGACTATTTCCCCCCCCCCAGCCTGCTGTCCTGCACATGTGTTAAGACCAAAGCCCAGAAAGACAAGGCCATGTGAGAAATTGCCAAGTTTCTGCTGGACTCATCCTCACTAACATCTATCAGTATGAACAGAATCATACTGATAGATACTGCAAAATTTCTATTTGTGTTTCACATTTCATTTATTTGTTTACCTCTTCTTAATGCCCCTCCCATTCCCTGGATTGCCTTACTAGAAAAGGTGCACAAGAGAAGAGGAAGATGCCAACTGATTGTAGATGGAAAAAGCGCAGCAGTCCTTTCAATTCCAAAGCCCGGATCTTTTCAACTTGCTTCTGAAATGAGAGCTCCCAAGCAAAGAACTTCAGGATCTGAAAGATACTCATCAATAGAAGAGAACATATGTAGCTCAGAGTTGAATCATGGAGTCATTGGTGCTCTCTGAGACTGGTTATTTGCTTGCAGATGTTTCGTTACCTGACTAGGTAATATCATCAGTACTAATGATTGCAGGGGAAATGGAGAAAATCACATCTCCACCAACCAAGCTCAGAAAGCACAAAAGACCAAAGATACTCATCAAATGGTTGGGGGGGGGCAGTGCTCAGTCATACTGAGGTCCCCAACAATTCAAAACAAAAGAGATGGCTTCTTTCCACTCTGCTTCCATTTTTAAGGTGGACTAGTATGTACACTGATAACACTCAAAGGAAACTTTGATACTGTCACATGTTTGTTTCAGGATGGCATCTAAGAGAGACTTCAGGTAAATCATAACTGCTACATATCTTGTCTGGCTAAACTGACACAAACAATTCACAAAACTTAAGACATCCTTAACTACTCTACTGCAAACAAGTAATGTGGTTTTCTGCAGAACACACACAAATAAGTTGTTCAGTCCTTGAAACAGACTTAAAGCATTTTTAAATTTTCCAATATCCCAATCCTACAAATCCCACCCCACGCACTACAGCCTCACCCCCTCCCAAATATATAGAGAAAAAAATCTCTGGCCTTCAGAAGGTTATCCACTCTTACACCATGATTACAAAATCTACAATCTTTGGTCTACTGTGGCTTCAGGCTTATTTTTTCTTTGAGTTTCCCCCCTTTTGCCTTTGGCCCTATCCAGTGATGTTTATAGACCAGGGTACAAGTGAGGAAATGTGTACCCCAACAGGAAAAACAATTCTACTATAACCCCCTAGTCTGACCAATGCAAGATATAGCAATAAAACCCTACTGATGGCAACCAGTTTATTGCTCACCTTGATACCATTAAGAATTTCATTCATTATTTTCATGCGTTCATCCTTGTGCTTCATATTTTTCACCTGATCAAATAAATGAAGTACATATCAGAGCTGAGAATTATAGAATCATATAAAATATTAGATGCTTATGTGGATACCTCCACTGGTTGATTAATTTTATTTTGCCTCAGACCAACAGTTCTGAAACTCTTTGACCCAACTACTCTTTTCCCCAGTCATAAATAAATAAATAAATAAATAAATAAATAAATAAATAAAACCAGCCAGACTGTTTTTAATTAATTAATTTTAAAAATACCCAGACTCTGTTTTTTTACACAAGTATCTCGGTAGCGGCACCAGAGTAGGTCCACATTACCATCAGGTTAAGAACCAATGCCTTAAAAAAGTCAAAGGGATTTGCTGTTGTTTCTGAAAGGAGAATGAGGGATTGCATTGCCTAGAGTGACCCAGTGCCTAATCTGGGAGTTCTTCTGGACTTGCAACTCCTGCTCAAGGTAGGAGTTGTAGCCAGGAGGGCCTTTGCACAACTTTCAGTTGTGTGCTAGTTATTTCCATTCCCGGACCAAAGTGCCCTGCTTACAGCCACCTACTGTATCTCTTGTTTTGACTATTGTAATGTACTCCACATGGGACTGCCCTTGAAGAGTATCCAGAAGCTTCAGTTAGTTCAAAATCCAGCAGCTTTAACAGTTTGTATGGGCCTAGACTTGCATATATGTCACCTCCTCTGCGGGAGCTGCACTAGCTGCCAATCTGCTTTTGGCTACAATTCAAGCTGATTTACATGGCTTACATGGCTTGGCGCAGGCTATTTGCAGGACTACCTCTCATCTGATATATCCACCTTATCCTTCAGAACAGGAAGGCAGGGTTATGGGTCCCATCGATTAGGAACATACATCTGGTGGAACCATGACAAAGGGTCTTTTTAGTGGTGACCACTTCTTTATGGAATATCATTCCCCCTGAGATAAGCTTGGCCCTACCCTGTTGCTTTTCCAAAAGGCCATAAAAATGCGATTTCATCACTAGGCCTGGGGACAATTAATGGAGATAGAGCTGATCAACAAGATGAAAAATTGCTGCCATAGGGGATGGGGGCTATTGGTTTTTCTTCTATGACAGATTTTTTTAAATGTTGTAAGCCATCCAAAGTTACCTATGTCTGAGTTGGGTCGCTGTATAAATAGGTTTAATAAATAAATATATATATATATAACTCTTCTCTTATTAGCATTGCTGCCAGATTTGCTGTTTGTTTGCTTATTTTCCTTCAGTGCAACCAGTTACTTACTTCCAGATGGAAAACTAAGGAACAAGTAAACATCTTCATTTACTGTTCCTCCATCAGACTACCATTGTTTTGTGAGCCAGAAAGCTGACTAAGCAAAGGGCAGGGGTAAAAAGGAAGAGCTTCCCTGAGAAGCATTTCTCAAATTGGCTTCTGGTGAAATATGGGCCTTCAGCAAATTCCAGGTAGGCTAACCGTTCGTGACAGTATCTGAAAAAAAAAACCTGTAGTTACCTGAACAGTCCTGGACTTAGAGATCAGCACAGCATTTAAAGGGATAAGTAGCACCATCACACCAATCCCAGCAAGCACAGAGGGCCCCAGCTCAGCCCACAGAAAGACAAGAGATAGAATCATTTGCAGTGGAGATGACCACAGCTGATGCATATAGATTGTGAAATCCATGAAACGCTGGGCATCTACTGACATCAGATTCACTGTCTCGCCCACTGTTGATTCCTTCCGTGTAACGTTGGAGACGGTAAGTGCCTGAGAACAGAATCGATTTTGAGGTTTTGAAACAGAATATTGTTCAAATGCAATGATATGCATCCTGATGCTCTTTATCTTTGCTTTGATCAAAGCCCCAGTTATCCCTAGCCAAACAAGCCACTTGCCTGGAATGATATATTAGTTAGGAGCAATCTTTTATTCAGCTTTTGTACACACAAACACACACATACACACACACACACATTGATTATATATATATATATATATATATATATATATATATATATATATATATATATATATATATATATATATATATATATATATATATATATATATACATCAATATATATACATCAATATAAAGATCCAGAAACAACAGATTTACAGCAGTGCTGAACAAGCCCAGCTTTTACCCAATAAGAAGGAAGCATCCTATTAGCACAGATTGGCTAGCATCAGGAAAATCATCCACTACCACCAATTCAAGAGCCAACTGACCTTTTTGTAGATGGCACTCATAAGGGAAGTACGTAAATTCATTCCAACTTCAAAACACAGCTGGAAATACTGCTGTAGGCAGAAAGACTGCACCAATGCAGTCACAAAGAGCAGCACTGCAAACAAATAGCCCTGCCAAGGGTAGGCCTTTGGATCAGATACAAAGCTGATCATCATCCTACAAGAAAAGATAACCTGTACTTCACCCCGAATGCCATATAGAGTTCTAACGACCATATACCAAGAACACTTCCTGCTGACTCTGTCTATACCTGCTTTGTCCTTCATGGGGTCATTTTTTCTTTTTGCGAGATTTAAAGAGGTTGGGTTGTTTCTTTGTTTTCTAAACCATGTTAGTCCTATTTCAGGACTTACATTATATTTCCTGACTCACAATGAGAAATGAGGCCCCTACAGACTGAAACACCACTATTCAGGAATACAAAGATGTTTCAAGGGACAGAAGGTCAGTGGGTGGGTGAGTCACACTGGCAGGGGTCACAAGGAGCCCTGTGGCCTTGGGTTGCTTACCTGTAACATATCCTACAAATAATTAAGTGGGATTGAAGCTGCATTATTAAACCAGGACAAACTTGTTTTCAGGTCCTAGTCACAGATATAAGACATTCTGTGATATGGTCACTTATAAAACTATCCTAGAACAATTTTAAAGCAGAAGTCTGGAATGAGATATTTGTTTTTCAGGCTTACTTTAAAGTCTATAACTGGCATTGGCAGCTTTTAAATCACTGAAAGGTACAGTTAGTTGGGGGGCTAAAGACTGTAAAATGGATGAAAGCCACAACATATATTGCGAAGGGCTAACTACTGGATCAAGATTTGTTTTATCTCTTTTTTATACCTATAGTACATCTATTTCAGGGGTTACTCCATAGTTTTCATGTGTTTTCCACCTCAAGGGAGAGGAAATTGTGCTATTAGGTTTTTAGCAATCATAGCAAAGTGGGGTCTGAGGCTACTGAAAAATAGACTGCCCCCTCCTTTCCACTGACTCCCAGAACAATTTAAGATACGATGCATACATGAGAGTTCATATATCCTAGGCGGAAAGGGAACACAGGATCTCAATTTGGTGGCTTGAGATAGTATTAGAAAGAGCTAGACAGCATATTTAATTCCTTTTTAACTTTTGTATATTGTATTTTTATTGTATTTGCCCTGTACACCGCCCTGAGTCCTTCGGGAGAAGGGCGGTATAGAAATTAAATAATAATAATAATTATTATTATTATTATTATTATTATTATTATTATTATTATTATTATTATTATTATTATTATTATTATTATTATTATTTTACATAAGAGAGCAAAATACAGAGAGCAAAATAATGCAAAAAGCAGAAGAGACATCACAGAATAACATTGAGTCTTTGTCTAGTGAATTGAAAATAGAAATAAAACAGCAACATGAATGAAGGCAAATTTACCTGTCCCAGGATAATATTGCAGGGTCCTGTCTGGGTCAATCACAGGGACCAGAGGTTTAGTCTTTCAAGCTTTCAGACACATGCTGGAGCCCATCCTCAAACAACTTCTCTCTCAACCAGAATATGTGATCACCCAATTTGTTGAGAGAGACGTTCCCTGAGGATGGGCTTCAGCACAAATCCAAAAGCTTGGAAGATTAAACCTCTGGTCCCAGTGACTGACTCAGATAAGATCCTGCAAAACAGCAAAGCATAAAGATTTGTCTCAAAAATTATGGAAATATTGAAGACATTTTTATTTTCTAATTTTTATCTAGAATTTTGAGCAGTATTTGACACAATCTTACACCAAAACTTTGTTAACTGGCATTCCAGTGCTGGTTTGTTTTTTGTTTTGTTTTTTTGTCATCTGTTCATCCATGGGACCAGTGAGGCTTAAAATAAAACCTGAAATAAGGACTTACTTCAGCAGTTGTGGATTCACAAACACCAGAACATCATATACCACCTTCAGTGCCACAGATTTCAGAAGCTTTCCAGCACAGGTTTGAAACAAAGCAACAATTAACCAGTGTTTAGCATAGTAATCTTTGGATTGTTCTCCAGCAATCACCATTTTCTTGGGCTCTTTCTCCTTCTCTTCCTAAGTTCAAAGCAAAATTTGGTATCAAGCATCTGCTTATCTCAGTCCTCCAACCAGACCACCTATGCAGAACCAATCTTATTGTCACCAGGCTGTCTAAAACCGAGATACAGCAGATAGTGGAAAAAGTCATGTGCTAAATTTCTCCCATTTCCACCATTGCTGTTTTTCAGAAATAAAATGTAAGACTTCCCACAAAATAGTAATATTTACCAGGACTAATGCATCTTGACTCTGGGCCTTGCTCAAGCCATTTGTCAGGTCAGTGGCTGCTAAACGCTGTTTCCTCTTCCGATGCCAAATCTCTAGTTTTCGTTGAGCCTTTCTGACCCCAGCCTTCATAGTCTTCTCAAATGTGCAAAAAACCTGCTGCGTCTTCTCTGAATCCCTCAAATCCCAGAGGTCATCAATCTCTAGTGGTTTCCGATATCCCTTTACCACCATACTGAAAGGTATAGCAAATTCTATCAGTGTGAAAATCCAGACATCCTGCTTACTCTGCATAGCTTTAACAATGAAATGTGAGGTGCAAGGGATGTCAATTCTGAGCAGTAATAAGAGTCTACCCT
The DNA here is from genome assembly GCF_964194415.1 of Vipera berus. Lineage (NCBI taxonomy): Eukaryota > Metazoa > Chordata > Lepidosauria > Squamata > Viperidae > Vipera > Vipera berus. Next base: position 45,435,699 of record NC_138207.1, read on the forward strand.
ATTTCCATTTTGTTAAAGTTCTGTATCCACATCTCCACCATGAACTGCCCAGCATCTCAGATTAAAACATCCACACTAATGCCTATTGTTGTTGACATTCCCTTGTCTTTTTCCAAGTAGAACTCCATACCTGTTATACCAATGGAAAGTGAGGGAACTCAGGAAAGAGGCTGTGATCTCGGGGTTCTGTGAAATAAGGGAGGCAGAACTTACAAAGTTAAAAATTTAGGAACCAAAGTGATGATGCAGTCTGATCTTCCAAACAAGGATTTCAGTCACTCCCACCCTATAATGCATGAAGTGGGTGCTGTGGCAAACTGCAATTAAGGCTCCAGTACAACTGGTTGGTGGAAAGATCCCTACCGTACTGGGAAGCCGTCTGAAAGCAGGTATCCTCCCTAGAATGCCCATGACTATCCCTTACCTTGACAATTACTCTGCAAATTAAAAATGACTCTTACTTTCGTCGCAGCTTCCTTCATTTCAGGAGCAATGTCAGAAATAACTGAAATAGACAATAAGAGGAATTGAAGTCCATAGGACCCAACGAAGAAGATGAAACGTGGTACATCTGTAATGGCACCCTGCAAGAAAGGGAAGCATATGGGAATTATGAGTGGAAGTGCCAAGAAATAAAATTGCCTTAATCTTCACTGGCAATTAGAGAACCTGGAAGAACCCTCCCATGCGTGGTTTCTTTTCCCACAGATGATATTCCCCCAATCTCTACCCCTGCAGCATTAGGTGCATGCAGTGGGGTAAGCTACAATTGATGGATGGCTAGCTAAACTGAATGTAGTATTTTTATTTATTTGCAGTGGAAACATGGCTAAAGGAAAAACTACTACCAAGAGGCTTTATTACCCCGTTTCTCATTCTCTCTCTTTAGCTTCTCACCTGCACTGCTTGCCGGATAAGTGTCTGGAGCTGAAATATACCACTGATCAAAGAAAAGGTGAGGAAAAGGAAAAGAATCCCCGAATCTCTGCACACAGTGAAACGGCAGCTATCATGGATCAGCAAAACAAGTATCTGTAGTGTAGAGAAAAGCAGAGAGATTGTAAGTCTAAATTGGCTTAAGTCCTTCAGAAGAAAATAGTGCCCCATCAAATAGTTCCATTAAGGGGACATGGAACTTATTAAATGTAGAGCAGTTCGAAGATTAACTTTCTTAGGTAGCAAAACATACTCCACTGAGACAAGGTCAGCAGTACAATGCCTGGGTATTTGCATTTAATAGAAATTGCAGGGGGGATGAAGCAAAGGGCAGAGCTGATAAAGTTAATGATGGGAAAAAATATTTATTTTAAATATATTCAGGGCAAACCCCAAGGCTGTCATTTGATCTACTGATGAAAATCTAACAGAATAACAGTTGGGAGGGAACTTGGAGATCTTCTAATCCAACCCCCCTGCTCAAGTAGACGACCTTATACCATTTCAGACAAGTGGTTGTTTAACCTCTTTTTTTAAAACCTCCAGTGATGGAGCACCCACAACTTCTGAAGGCAAGCCATTCCAGTGAATAATAGTTTTAACTGTCCAGAAATTTCTCCTTATTTCTAGGTTGGTTCTCTCCTTGATTAATTTCCATCCATTGCTGTATGAAAGAAGCATCTTCAATGAAACCTGATATATCTGTTCTAAATCAGAGTTTCCTTTTGTTAAACAACATAAAAGAAAAAGACCCGACCCAGAAAACTGATTGAGAATCTTACGTGCAATACTTGGGGGGAAAGTCTTTGAATTTCCTCCCCTGATTCTCTAATGCAGTCCCTTCTAACCTCACGCCATTAAATGTGCTGAATCAACAATTCCATCATGAGCGGCCACACTGGGGAACTTTGGCCTAAAGAAAATCCACTCTCTAAGCTTTTAATGAGTACTAGTCTAAACAATGGGAATAGATTGGTGCTGAATTTATGTTTGGAGTCAGCAACTTGGAGAGAAAACTAAATAAAGAATGCTTTTGACTTGATACAGAGTAAAAGTATGGCAAGAAGTGACTCTCACCCAAGTGACGGAATAGAGTACAGGATTTGTATACTGGACAGCAGGTCTTCCATTACTAAAGATGGGGTCCTGTAGCTTCCCTGAGTCTTCAACAATGGTAAAAACCACTTCACTTAATGCCATCAGTAAGAGCAGCAAAGTCAGCACCTGTTTAGAAGAAGAGAGAGTGAGATAAATTACTAATCATTGCTGCCCATTAGGTTTCAAAGGAACAAATTTTCAAAAAGTTTACAAGGCATCAAGGAGAAGAAACCACAATATAAAGGAAAAGTGAAAGACTGCAATGTATTGAGTTTGTTTTTTTGTTCAGGCAATGTTCCAGCAGCTGACAACAAAACAGTAGTGGTTTGCAACTGCATTTTTGGAGATTTTTTTTAAAAATAAAAAACCTCCTAGTCTAACCTACAGTGCTAAGAATTCATTGTGGGCTAGGAAATCCAATACTAACTAGGTCCAACCCTCCGTAGGTTTTCTGAGACAAGCCAGAAATCTGCTAAATAGAACCAAAGCTGGACAGCTGGTACAACCCAAAAATATTTTATGACCCAATGGTTTTTCAAGCAGTACCTCACTGTGTCTTGACCACTGGAGAATTGATTAGCATATCTAGGTGACACATTCTGTAATTGCTCCCACAAAAACTCCAACATAGTTGGAGATGCATTAGAGTAAGTTCACTAACATCCTCAAGAGACCTATCTATTAAATGTATAGAGATGCTGGTCAACAACTACCCAACATGACACCTGGTTGGAGAAAACCAACACAATCTATACATCAAACTAAGCTACAGTGTGATTTTTACCTGGTTGTGCCTTAACATTGCATGAAACCATGTTCTAGCGGGTCAAGGGTTGTTTAGTTAAATATTAAATTTTATGGGAATCAGGCTAAAAAATTTCCTCTTTAAAACAAAAAATTTAGCAAACAAATATAATAACGTGGGAAGTTAGTTGAATTCATACTTAGCTTTTTAAGACCAGGATTTGAGATGCTTTACTCAAAGAAATCTTTCTAAAGCCACACAAAATAGCATCGCCCCTTGAAATGCACTTAATGAAGCTGAAGTTGAATATGAGTGTAACACAGCCAGTTCTTAGAAAGGCAGTTCATTGGCTTCAGTTTTAAGAAATGTCATTGGTTATTAGGAATAGCAATTTTTTAAAAACCCATGTAACTTTTGCTTATGGGTATTTTCTTGCAATTAGGTTTTATTTCATCAGACATAGCTAAGCAATCAGCTGCTTCATGAACTATATAAATAAGCCTTCGTTGCTTTTTTCTTTTAAAAAAACACTCAAGAATAGGTGACTACAGCTGTGTTCCATAACAATCAAGTTTGTTACAAAACTAAATTAAGTTAATCCATAGAACAAGACATTCCAACAGTACATACATTTTAGCAACATTTTGGGGGGAAAACAACACTTAACATTAATTAGCAAATTCAAGAATGCTGATTCAAGGACAATTCTAGATATATCATATTTGGATATTTTTTGTTGTTTTTCTTCCTCTTTTTTAGCTACGTTTAAATGTATACTTCACATACACCCATACACATGTAGTACATCGATTAACTATAGAACATGGACATGTTTTAAAACAAGAACAATAATTTCATACTGTATAGGAACACAATATAAGGTTAAGGGGAGACATAACATTTTAAGGGATCATCTTGAATTTTCTCACATTTCTAACACCTTATCTATTTCAAGACAATGAGGGTACCCTTTGAGTTGAGTATCCTTCTACTGTTTGACAACCCCTGAGAAAGGAGTTTCTCTCCCACCTGCTTCATGAGATACAGCCTGGTGACTGATGATTTCTTCAGCTTAGATTTGCACATGGGAAGAAGCTTCCATGGGCCAAAGAGCCAAAGGAAGCTCAGAGGGATCCAGACAAGAATTGTCTGTTCAAAACAAAGTGGCAGATCAGCATCACTGTCGTCCAGGAAAGAGGAATTCTGGGAGTAACAAGAAAGAAAAATAATCAATTTATGTGGAAGGCTCACTTTGAAATGGATTGTTAATATCTAAAAAGTCTGTCTCTTGTACTTTTTCCCAAGGTTCCATTGTGTCTTTGCTCTGCCTATAAATACAGCAATTACTGCAGTTTAAATGTTGCTAAACATATAAGCCAATAGCAATATGGTATATCTCAAGGATTTATAACTTAGCATAATGTAGCAAAACACTATTTGCATTAATATCCATTTCTTACATCCTTTCATTATTTTTCATCCATTCACATCCTCTTTCATTCAACCTATGTATACAACAGTATGATTGAATTGTAATTAAGTTCGTTTTAGAAGGCAAGACTGGAAAACACTTTTTAAAGAATTTGCATTTTTTACACATAGATGCTTAACACCACTATTGATACTGGATTGTATTTATTTGCCAAGTAGTAGCTAATAGCAGTTCTCATTCTTATTTATCAATTACACATTATTACACAATTATTATTTACTGTAGTAATTTGCAGTAAATGACAATATTTAAGTATCATTAAAACAACTGAAAAACATTTGTCAAGTCCCACTGATTTTAACTGAGCCTAAATTCAGTAACTTTAGATTGGACCCAATCCATTATGTTTAACTCCTACTCAAAGGAACAGAGTTGCTCTGTCAGAGATCATGCTGTGGAATTATTTAGGTGCTTTACACTATGGTGTAAGATGTGTCCAAAATCGATCAGTTGTTGTTATCATACATGTGGTTTGCCTTTCTGTATAAACAGTCAATGCAGCTGAAAATAATAACATATGTGCCTGCTGTAATAATTTATGGTCTCTAGTAATGCGAGTGGCTTGTGATTATCACTAGGAATAATCATGTGAATTACAGTATTTCTCCAAGGGGTGCTAGGGCAAATCTGCTATTTTTATGGCATCTTTTAAATAGTTCTGTCCCCACAGAGCAGAAATTGCTACTTTGCTCACAATATGTAATGCCCCCACCCAGCATTGGATCAGGAAGATCATGATCCATCCAATATGATTGTTAGTTGGATTGCCTTGTTAGAATGTTTATCTTACTTTTTATTATAATTTATATCTTACGGCAGTTTACATCTGTTCTTTAATTTATTAAATAAATTATATTTGAGTACCGGATCACCTTGATAATCTAAACCAGGGATCCCCAACCAGGGCTGCTCGGGTTGGGAACACCCTGGGGCGTGCAAGACGATATTCCAGGGTGTGTGAAAACTTGGGTTTTCAAAATTATAGTGTATATACATAATTTGTTGCCATTATTTTGAGCTTTTGTAAGGGGTGTGAGAATATATCAGAAGCGTTCTAGGGATGCGGGGTATAGAAAAGGTTGGGAACCACTGATCTAAACCATAAGATGAAAACAAATAAACAAAAAGCCAAGTTCAGGTTATCAGACGAGTAAACAAATGTCCATTCTTCTTCATTACGGTTGATCGTAATTTGGCCCTACTGATTAGGCCAGATTATGTGGAATCAACGGTGCAAACACCTTGAATCGAAATGTCCATGACTGATGGACATTTTGACGTACACTGCAGTGGCCATTTTAAGTTACAACAGCACATTGCAGCATCCCCATGGTCACATGATCAGAATTCAGATGCTTGGAAACTGAGATGTATTTATAGTGGTTGCAGTGTCCGGGGGTCATGTGATCACCTTTTGTGACCTTCTGACAAACAAGGTGAAGCCAGGTTCACTTAACGAGTCACTAACTTAACTACTGCGGTGATTCACTTAATCACTCAAGTATGAAAGGTTGTAAAATGGGGGAAAACTCACTTAACAACTGTCTTCCTTAGCAATGAATATTTTGGGCTCAATTGTGGTTGTAAATCAAGGACTACCTGTATACCTAGCTCTGTCTTAAAAATACTGGGGCAGTTTTATGCCACTCCCAGTGCAGTAAATCTGAAAAGATTTTTTGTCACTTAGTCTGGGCTTGTAAAACTGAACTATAAATCGGGGTGATTACAAAATACAGCAGAGGTGTTCTCTTCCCAAAATTCATGAAACTAAGTTTTACATGAGAGAATCAGAATTATTCATTCATTTATGTATACCTCAATCACAAAAGTAAGTCAGAGCAGCTTACATAATAATCATGTGATATATCACTTAGAATTTAAAAGGAAAGGAACATATCTCAACACCACCCCATTCAAAAACTATTTAGGAAACTAACACATTTTGGACAAAGTTAAGCAAAACTTGCTTTTCTGACATGCTTTCTTTACACAAGTGGGTTGCTGGTTTTTTGGGTGGAATCAGTCAACCATCCAATCTGTATTACTGCTCACATAGATCATCCATTTTTTCTTTTTTGCAAAATAAAAAGAATTTTAATAAAAGAAAGTCTAAAGACTTTCTCTTTAGAACGAACGTATTTATAAATGATTGTTACAATGTGGATTGAAAACAATGTAAACATTTTCCTGTAACTAGGTTCTGAAGCCCCCACCAATAAGACACTGTAAATTAACACCAATAAGGACGTTTCAAAATAGAAATACAGTGAGTTTGTTAATGCCTCATTTGCAATCTTATGTATACATGAGTAACTATCCCAAAAGACAAATTAAATTGCTTTGCTGTTATCAAACGTCTTCTTACAATTCATGACAATTACATTCAGAGTAATTGTGACTAACAGATGAGCAAATAACTCTGAGAGAAGTTACCACTTACCCAGAAAACAGAACCACAATATTGTTCCAGAGTTGCTGCTGCCATGACCAATGTTCTCTCCTCTAGCTGTTGCCAAATTGTTCTGTCCAACTCAGGAAGCCAGGGCAAAAGTCCCAAGTGTTCAGCAAAGCAGTATTAGGAACCTGATAAAATGCCATTAATCTTTAACCCTATAATTAAACTCAGGAACTATGGAAAAGAGCTGGCTGGCTTTTTCCTAAGACTTGGGAGATACAAATCAATGGATCTGGCATTAATTTGTCTTGGCACCTTAACACTACACTAAACTCACTCTTTCTCTACTTACTCTCTTCCTCAATTTATTTCTAGCTAGCAGTGGTGACACCAATGTCGAATAACGTCAGAAACCTTTGAAAAAACTAAACATAGTGAAAAGGTTTTTCTTTCATATAAAATAACTAAACCCAGAGCAAATGATGATTTAATTCTAAGGAAAGTGTTTGGTGCCCACAGGATGGGGAATTTATATCCCTTGGTTAATTAGTTAAAATAAATATCAACATATTTTTGAAAAATGTCTACACTACAGACTGGCATTCAGTTTGAGGCCGAGACATAATCAGTAACTGGCTGTCCTGTGGTGTGTTATAATGTTCCTCTATGTTTGAAGGGAAGGGAAAGAGTTAATTTTATGCAGCAAACACCATCTTTTTACAGTGCGTGACTTGCACAATATAACATTTGGCTCAAAGTCTCCTGAACTCTTGCAACATTAAATGAAAACGCAATTATTTGTTGAACTTTTCTGACTTGGTTTTGCTCCATGTATTCTTCTTGCATAACATTAATACTTTCACATAATATTTGTTTGATGTGTTTTATACATTACGCTATGACATTAGTATCTGGGCATCTGCACAAGATAACGCTTCATTTCTAAATCCAACTGATCAAATTATATTAATGGGATGTGCATATGAAGCCAGTGGACAAACATCAATAAACCTTCAAAATAAAAAAAATGTCTTGTCCTATTTAAAAGTTCAACAGGATTTGAGACCAGGTTCTTTGACAGGACCATCTCCTATATTACCAACCTGATACAATCATTGCATCAAACCCTCTTTCAGTTTCCCTAGCTAAATTGAGTCAAACCTAGTGAAAGTGATAAGTGCTCAATGATAAGTCCTCACTTATGGAATATTCCTCCTAGAGTTCCTTGCTTGGCATACGTTGTGATCTTTACAGAAGCAAGAAAAGTTATTTTTGTTCTCTTGGACATTTCGTTTTTTAGTTCACGAACCACTTCGATTAACTTTAATTTTTTAAAATATTTTTATACTATGTAGATAATTCAGATAGCTCTTGTATTATGTCCATTAGTTCAGAGAATGTTCAAAATTATGAGCATTGTACTGAACAAAGAGAATTACAACTTGAAGTTCTGGCTGTTGCAGCTCCCCACGGTCACATGAACAAAATTTGGGTGCTTGGAAACCAGTTTGCACTTACGAACCACTTACGAAGATCTTGCTATTGTAGACCATCTCTGCCAACAAGCAAGTCAATGGGGAAGCCAGCAGAGAAGGACCCAAGCCACCTGGGTAATTCTCTCCCTCACCCAGCCTTTCTTCACTCACATGCCCTGCAACCTTCTTTCCCCTTTTTCTGTCCTTGTTCCCCATCTCCCTGCACTCAAACACAATGACCTCACCAATGCCCTTGCACTCACACAGGCATGCACTCACCAGCACCCTCAATTCTGGCTTCCTTGTATTCACACAGACGCACACAACCATTGCTCCCCTTCCCTAGGCCTCTCTACACTTGCACATGTGCACTCCATGTCCTCTTTCCCCAGCCTCCCTGAGCTCACACTGCAGCAGCCCTCCCCCAACTTGCTTACAGCCTACCCAGGCCTCCCAGGGCCCCCACCCCACCCCTGAGGTATCCTTATGCTCCTTATCTTGGACTCCCTCCACTTTCCACTTAATGGTCTGCATGTTTTGGGGTTATGACAGCTAGAGCTGCCTGGGTTGCTGTTGCAAAGCGATGTGGTCACAAGACATCACACTTTATGAACGCATCGCTTAGTGACAGCAATCCCAGTCCCAATTACCATCATAACTCAGAGACTACTTGTATAGCTATTGGAAGGTTTACCCTGGTAACTTAACAATTCAAGGAAAAATGGAGGCAAACTTTATTAAAAAAGAAAAAAGCGTGCACTCTTCCCAGAGTCATGTTTGGATAGAGATACTGACTCCTACTAATTTCTTCATCATTTGTAACAGATGAAATCAATGTGCCTATGAGTTTGGATATGGCAAAGGTTGCACTGCTAGCTCTTGCCTTACTGATCCTTTGCTATACTTCCCAAAGGATGGGACATAGTTAAAACGCCTATCAGCCTTTTCCTTCTTGTCCTATGTGAAAAGATCTAATTTGTGGAAACATCAAGCCAGGAGTCCCCAACCCCAGGTCCACAGACCGGTACCGGGTGGCGGCATGCTAGCAACCGGGCCACAGAAACAAGCAAAGCCTCATCTGTGGGATGCAGGCAGCACACAAAACCATGCCCCCTCTGGTCCACGGAAAAACCTCTCTCCATGTAACCGGTCCCTGGTGCCCAAAAGGATGGGGACCTCTGATCTAAGTCCTTTAAATTGTCACAACCTGGAATCAGTTACAAGGCACTGCACTTTTTTTCCAAAATGTTCTTGCTCCTTTAGCCATCCATTCTCTAAATGAAAAGAAGTACCTCTCATCCGCTGCTAAATTCCATTTCAGTCCTGTATTCCACAGAAACAGAGATCTGAATTTTCATCAAAGTGAACTAAGAAGGGAATAAACACCAACGTCCCTACCCAGGCTGGACAAAACACGTGGCATGAAGAAGGGCTACAGTGATGAAAATAAGCTTCAGCATTTATTTGAAAACTAAAAGTCTAAAGGAGTTTCACCTAGTGATGAATGCCTCGTTAGCTAGTATCATGCCTCCCTAGAGTTTGCTCTTCATAGACAAATGATGTCACGCTATTTAATGAAAAGACTCCTTGAATGAAGAGGAAACGGGAAGAGGAGCAAAACACACACCAGCATCTTCATTGGACTGATCCAAACACTACTGAAATGTCTATAGTTAAGGAATGGGAAAGTCAGAGGATAGTAGGTCTTCCTGTCCGATAGCCTCTTCTTATTCTACAGGACGTTCTTTGCAATGGCATTCAGGGTCCTCACTTTAGTCACATCTGCCACCATGCTAGAATGCTCAGGCGTGGAGAGGGAGGTTCCCATCTTAACACTGGAGTTCCTAAAAGAAAAGCAACAAGTCATTAAATCCTATCTAAAAAGTGTACAAGTAGTCCTTGGGATACAGTTACTTAACAGCTGTTCAAAGTTACAACATCCACTCCAAAGCTACATATGACCCCCTTTTGCCCTTTCAACTGACCACAGGTTGTGTATTATCTGTAATTCAGTACCAATTTAATGTAAGCATCCCCCTGCCTCACTTCCCCCACCCCATCCCACCCCACTGGAACCCTGCAGCACTTGGGCCCGTTCCCCGCTTGGGGGCAGAACAAAATGGCGGTTGTAGGACAAACCACTCTGTTTGGCTGCTTTAACAATCCCTGAGGCACCCAGTGCTCTATTTAATGACCTGCATGTTCATTTAACGACTGCACTGGGGAAGCAGGTTTCGGGTTTAATTAAGTGAGATCCTCAACTGCAATCACAACGTATCACCATATGACTATAATGGGCAGTTCTTCATCAGAAAAAGAACAACTTCAAACCTATTTTTACTTGATCAATATACGTGTTTCAGAACAGCACCTGTTGCCACTTTACTGAAACACTGAAATGTCAATGGCTGCTTCAGTAGACACTTCCTTGTTACAGTTAAGAAGTGAGGAACTAGAGAAGAAATCTTATTGTAATGCAACCAATGCTTTTACTCAGTTTACAAAGTGCAAAATTACATTAAGCAGTATAAACAAGACTGAGGCAGGGAAGATCTTGCTCTATTACCTGAACTTCATGCCTGAGTTCTTGGCGGAGCGAGCTGAGCAGTGAAACTCAGAAGCACCAGAGCCTTCTAAAATTCTTTGTAGGTTTCTCTCTGTTATGCCTCCCCCTGTTGGAGATAATCCATCTCTGAGTCACAAATGAGAAGTTAAGCATTCACAAACAAACATCAATTTCCTCTAGATATTAGACTGAATATCTGCTCTGAATCTGAGTATTTCTCAAAAACACTTTAGCTTTTAATGTCAATGGATAGTGAACTTGCATCTCTTCAGCAAGTCGCGTAACAGAGTGAGAGCGTTACTCGTCCCAGCTTCTGCCAACCTAGCAGTTCGAAAGCACGTAAAAATGCAAGTAGAAAAATAGGGACCACTACGGTGGGAAGGTAACAGCGTTCCGTGCGCCTTTGGCGTCTAGTCATGCCGGCCACATGACCACGGAGACGTCCTCGGACAAGCGCTGGCTCTTTGGCTTTGAAACAGAGATGAGCACCGGCCCCTAGAGTTGGAAACGACCAGCACGCATGTGCAGGGGAACCTTTACCTTTTATTCCTCCTCAAAGACCAATCGCTGCTTTTCTTGATGGAATAGAGTAGAATAGTGATACTTAATGTTTGAAATATTCATTACACCATACCTACCAAACATTAGAGAGGGGATAGAAATGAAGTCCAGTAGACTCTCATCCAAAAACCAATATAGTCTTATCTATATATTTTTGAACTTTACCCTATATTAACTAATAGCACTCGTAACAAACTTACCTGGTACAATAATGATCCTGTCCTTTGCCTATAAAGAAAAAAAAAGATTAGTAACCTTATTTGTAACAGAAAATATAACCCACCTAGAATCCTCAGATATCAGACTGAGAGCTGGATGGCATTTTCTCTATTCTGAATTATCAGGGGGGAAAAGGATAAATTATCAGCGGAATTACAAAATGGGAGAAATGAAAGCTCACCTGTTCTATCAGCCGCTTTATCAAGGGCAGCCCCTCCAGGGCAGAGCTGTCACAACCACTAGTTAGCACCCGTTCAAAACCTATGGATATCAGTGTTTCCATGGCTGTTACAGGATCACAGACCATGTCAAAAGCTGCAGGGGAATTAAAACTCTCCTGGTTAAGACTAATTACAATTGATAAAATATTATCTCAGATAAGTTTCTAATTTCAAATAGTATCAATCTTAGTTCTAAAATAAGAATTAGATGATTAGTAAACAACACTTAACAAACGTATTTGGAAAGGGAAAAAACCTAGAGTAGAATATTATTTTATTAGATTTATAATAATATAATATTTTATAAGATTCAAAAGACAGAGGTGGGCCTGCTCGCCTAAATTTTAAATTTTATTACTATGTTAGCTGTTTGTCATGGATAATCAGATCGATAACATTCCTGAGCAGCATGATGTCAATAGATGACATTGAAATTTAAAAGATACATAACTCTGCTCATAACTGCAAAAATAAATATATAATTAACATAGAGTGTTTTGTGGTGATTTTCAATTATTTCATAGTATGTCTTGTTTTATATATTCAATTATTTAATGAGATAATTAATTTTAAATGTTATGACAAACATACATTTTCTGGGTTTTTTATTGATATTTCATTTTCCATTTTTATTTTATGGACGCATTTATTTTATTCCTTAAATGTTTTAATTTTTTTTAATGTTCAAAAGAAAAAAAAAGCTGCATTGGAACAGATCAGTATAAAAAAAATCTACTTATAAGAAGAGTCTAACCATTCAAACAACATAAAACATATTTGTAATAAATAAATATAAAAAGCAGGATATTAATCATGAATCTGGAGCTCAAAGCAAGGCTGAAATCTCTAAGGAGGAGCAGCGGCACCTCAGACCACATTCTCACAAACCACAGCTGGCATGTCACAGTGTCTGGGCCTGCATTTTTCCAATTCTATTTCTAAGCTATAAAACTTACCTCTGTGGAAGGTGACTGGCAAAGGGCGAGAAGCAGCTGCAAAGGAAAGACTTCTAATCAGTAACATTCTCATGCTGAGGTGAAAACATGTCTTTTTCTTACAAAGGCATTTTGTATAATAATTCAGCCATGTTACCTTGAGACTATTTCTACAATCTAATCTCACTAAGGAAGGTATCTTTTCAAAGCATCTTTTCACATACCTTTTGTATATGAAATCCTTTACAACTATTATGCCCATGTACCTACAGAAAAGCAATCTTAGAATCAAAGAAGCATCCGTGAGTGAGAGGGGGAATCTCTAAATTTGATATATAAATAAATAATTCTACTCTTCTCCTTAGACAACATGTCAATAAATCATTCACAGAATTAAATGAACATTTATTTTAATGCTTTAAGTAAGTTTGGAACTAAACACCTGAAGGATTGTCTTTTACAGTAGATACACTAATTTTTTTAACACAAAGAAAAGGCTTTTCCTTTGTATCAATCCAATTTTTGGGCATTCCCCCTAAAGAACTGCTATATTATTTTTACTATATTTTACTATAGTATGACATATTTTCAGTTCAAATATTTTATTATCAAAATATAAAATACAAAGTACAAATAAAAATGAACATAAAGGGAAAATATGGGAGGAAAAGGGGAAGAGAGAAATGTGTAGGTTAAGGGGGGAAAGAAAAAGAAAAGCATTTGACTCCTTTTGGTGCAGTAGAAAAACCTCAACTTTTTACTTTTATATAATAATATATTTCTTCTTCTTCTCCTTCTCCTGCCATATCCGTTATCGGACGTTGGCGATCATGTTGGTGATCCTCTTTTTATCAGCAGCCGCACGAAAACGTGCTGCTGAGTTTTATCCAAACCAGTCTCTTAAGATTTTGAAGCCACAATGTTCTTCTTCTGCCTGGACCTGTATGACTATATTTTCAGCATCGGATCAAAATAATTTTATTTGTCCATACATTGTAACTAACTGCTTTACCTTTGCTTCATACCCTTTCAGATTTATAGCTAAAATTATATTTATTTTTATTTGTACTATGCACTATATGGACTATATTTGTCACTTTGAACTTTCTGTATAAATTTGCAGAATCCATTCTGATGCAGAACTGTCTAGAACAGTGTTTTTCAACCTTTTTTGGGCAAAGGCACACTTGTTTCATGAAAAAAATCACGAGGCACTCCACCATTAGAAAATGTTAAAAAATTTAACTCTGTGCCTATATTGACTATATATAAAGTAATTCTCTTGAATAGGAATCAAATAAACACAAAGAAAGTATTTTATAATTACTTTTCAATTTTTCCCACGGCACACCAGGCAACATCTCGCGGCACACTAGTGTGCCGCGGAACAGTGGTTGAAAAACACTGGTCTAGAAATTATGAACATAAAATTAAATGAAATGAACAGACTTCTTTAAAGATGCTGAAAGCTGGCAACTGAAAAGTCCTTGAGGGTTATGAGTGATTGGGAAATATACAGTATTTCTTTTTCTCTGAAAATGAGACCCTGGATTAAAAGAAACCTGTATAATTCATCTTGTACGAGAAAGAACTAAAAATTGACTCATTCTAATAATAATACAGGGTACCCCAATGGGAAGCTATTAAATATATTATTGTAACTTTCCTATAATCATACCCCAACAATATATCCATCTCAGCTTGGAAGAATGAGCCTACTTCCCCCCAAGCAATAAGGTATGGGGGTCATAACATTTACCTATAAGAAACCATTGGGGTTTTTTCTATCTGAGATTTGGATTTACTAAAGTCACAGAAATCAAACAAATCCTAAGGAAAGCAAGACTCTAACCAAGCAGTGCCGTGCAAAGCTCCGTGTCCACATAGCCATCCTCAGTCAAAGCTCCAAATACCAGCCCATCTGCTCCATATTGTTTGGCAAGTTGGATGTCCGCTTTCATCACTTCTGTTTCCCGGTCAGAGTAGAGGAAATCCCCACCACGGGGGCGGATCATCACAAATATGGGGATTCTTGTGCATTCCTTTACTACTTGCAAAAGACCTGTAAGTAATAAAAGAGGTAAGGCAGTTTCAGTTAAAAGCTGGGACAGTGCATGGATATGACAAGATAGTAAACTACTCTGTAACAAAAGATAATGACGCCAACCCAAAAGAACTAGCTCCTCAGTTCTGCTTCCTGCAGCAACAATCCAAAAGGAAAAAAGAAAGTTCCGACCTTTTCCTGAAGAGGTTGGGAAATAAAAGGGATGTTGAAGAAGTGCATATGAACAAAAATGAAAAACTGTTAAGCCACTTCTAAAAAGCAAAACATGGCTAATGCCATAACATTCCAGTTTAAATTAGAAAAGTAATCGCTTCCTTTTTGTCTGAGAGTTGGAGAGCTGTAGACCAAGGACTAGTTTACCACATTTTATAGTAGTGTTCGATTCTCATCACTGTAAAGGCTGAGAGGCTGGATTCAGCTTGTCAACTCACCAATACTTGGTGTAATTCCTCCCTCCATCAGATTGGCACATAATTCAAGGCGACCAGCACCTGCAAAAGGTACAGATATACTGTTTGAAAGCAGATGTTAGGAACAATCCATTTTTTGCTGTAACAGATAGAAATGTTTCTGGGCATTCCTGAAAGATCATTTACAAGGAAAGGCCTTATATAATGTCCTTATTTGGACTTCTAGGTAGCAATATGTGATTTCAAAAAGTGAACATGCATTCCATTTGATTTGCTGTATAACAACACAAAAGCTCTAAAAAAACTGTATACAAATTTTCTATTCATATAAATTGGAGTCTTGCCTGTGTCAGAGCACACAAAAGAACTGAAGATATTAAAAGGAATACATAGTTTTATACTTTATAACATTACACATCTTGCTCTTCCTTCCAAAAGGATTTTTAAAATGGCTTCATAATGCTTTTTGCAATTCATTTAGCCTATGTCCCCCAGAGGTAGGTGTCCCAGTAGCTTCAGCTTCTATTTTATGGAATTACCTCCTCTTTCAGCATTAATGGCAGATTCCACTGAATCAACACATACTTCCATGAGAAAACCATTGGACATTCCTTGAAGAGAAACACAAAGCAGAAGTTACAGGGCAACTAGATTCTGCCCTTGAGAAAAGGGTGAGACCATTTGTAAAAAAGGTGAAAAATATATCTCAAACTGTAGCTCTCACTCAGTTTTTTCTATCTGAACTCAGAACTCAGACGATTACTAGATTTCCATTTATGTTAAATTCTGTTCTATGTTATTATATATAGCACTGTATGAACAACATATCTGGAATTATTACTGAAAAGCTAAAACTTTAATAAAGGACTCTATCTTCAACCACTTCCATATAACTTTTAAAGGCAGAATGAATATAAACTTCTGAAAGAAAATATCTCAGCACTCATGCATTATATAAAATTAATGCTAAAGATTTTCCTAAAGCACAAAAAAAGAAAATTAAGATAAGCGCATGAAGAGCGAGGCAATACCAATACTAATTTTGCTTATTAAAGATTTGATTTTTTTCTCCATGTAAAAAGATTCTAATTTAGTACAATGAGCAAAACTGATTTGGTTTCTCTCTCACTTTTTTCAGATAATTTAAAAGTATTTTGGCTGCTTTACAGGAATTGCAAAGTTGAGGAAAGATCTGGTATCCATAAATGATAAAAATAGCATCGTAGGCTGATGCAGAAAGATTCTAGACACATAAAGACTGACCTGCGACTGCTAATAAGTGATGTACCAACATCAAGATTTTGATTATTTTGAGTTTCTTACACAATTGTCTATGATCAACTTTTTAACTATAAGGCAAAATACCAACGAGTGTGGTAACTCTAACTTCTCTAACATCTCTAACTTCTTATATAGACTGTTATGTTCTTAGTCCAAAACAAATCTTTCAATTATAAAGTAGTCAATAGCCTAGTGAGACATACTTATGCATAGTAATCATGCTTTACAACTGTTCTTAATCTTACAATACTAGGATCCCATGCTCATCTGAAATGTATAGTGCCAGTTAACTGCACTAATGCTGGCATTGTATTGTTGGTTGCTTATACTATTTTACGTAAATATGATGCAATGCCTTACATTATGGAAAAGGTAAAAACCTCTGAAATATACTAATAGTTGTAGAACAAAATAAAAAAAATTAGAAGCTGTAAGGGCCAAAACCTAGCCTGAACTAAATATAATTTTATATAACCCTACTATAACTGTATTATTTTAACAGAGTGGGAAACTGGAGACCAATTTATTTATTCAGCAGAAAAATAGTAGAAGTCTTTAATATCTGTGTGTTTTCTCAATGAAAGTAGCAGATTTGGGAAGATGGTTTTCACTAGAGCCATGATGGGGGAAGAAGCGCCCAACTCCATCACTTTGCAATTCTGATCCCACAGCACACGTGCTGATGCCGATTTCTGTGGGCCGATACACACCCAATTCAAAGGTATAAAGTATGCCACGAAGAGTTACCCTAATCTCCTCTATATTATACTCTTCCACATCTAAGGATAATTTCAAATGGATTAATAATAGCAGTGCAATCCTATACATGTAAATCCCAAACCCAGCGGAACTTGCTCAGAGTTACTTCGGTACCTGGGATCAAAAACCACTGAATTCAGTGAACTTAAGTCTTAAGTAGACACACAAAGGATTATTCTTAAAAAATCTTCAGCCCCCCTTATCTGCGGCGCCTTTTCCGTTTAGTTTTCTGGAATGGATGCAGCTAAGTGTAGCGAGCCAAACCCAGGCAGAAGTGGGGCACCAGCGAAAACTCCCCACTGCATTATTAGCTTCTTTCCAAGCTAATCTGAACCTCAAAGGGGGGGGGGTGCGTGCGGACTTAAGGGTATGTGTTTAACTCCGCCTTCCCAATACTCATGATTCCTTCCGGCCTCCATGCTTAGTTTCCCTTCCACCCACTCACCCTCGCACCCTCCCACCGGGCCCCGTTTCCGGTCCCATTTCCTCATGCTACGTCAGTCACGCGGGAGCTCCGCCGGAGGTGGCTTTAAAGTTGACGGGACTGCTGGGAAAGGAAAAAGGCCACGCCCCCCCAGCTCTCACCTGTGCTGACCTTGAACGCGAGGAAGCGCCGTGCCAACTATCACGTGACACCATGGAACTTACTGCACTTCGTTTCCGGTTGCCTTATTTCCGGTTAGAGCTATGCTGACTCAGGAATTCTGGGAGTTGAAGTCTATGAGTCATAAAAAAGCCGAGGTTGCCTACCCCTGGATTGTTGTTGTTGTTAGTTGCGGACCCCTGGATTAGAGGAAAGCTATTTCCGCGCGGTAACTTGAAGCAATGCTCTTACGGACAGTACTAGGAGGTACTCGATTTTTGCTGGCAGCTCGTGAAGGAAATTCTTCTGGCCAGGTACTTGCACATTAGACTATGACTTCCTGATCTCTAAAGTTAGGGCTTTCACATCTGGGATGCAAGGACCCGGACAAAAATTAAATAATAAAACTATTTTTTTTTATTCTCTCTTGCAATTTCATGGTAATACAGAGTCTTACACCCAGATATGGTAGCTCTAGTAAGACTAATAATTTATTAAGTGACTTGGGATCACGTTTCTGTGATAATGAAGGTGACGTATTGGGTAATATATCAACCAAACCAAGGATTGCATGCTGTCACAGTTCATGTACTGCTGTTTCCCAGAAAAAAAAGTTTCAATGTACTCGAACACTTCCTTTAAAATGGAATCTGGACTTTCTGCATCATTACGTTTTTAAATGTAAAAAAAGTGGAAAGATTTTATTTCAGCAAACCAAAATATAAAAATTTCCTTGTTTATTTAAGGCATTTACTTTCTGCTTTTCAGCACTAAAAGCAGCTTATTAGATAGCAAAAACAAGACAAAACCTGATCTTAATTTTTGGTCCAAAAAAGGGAAAAATGAAACTGAAATGGAGTAGAAATCGGGGGGGGGGAGCTTAACAGTTCTTAACACATTCTTATTCTTATAATGGATGGCTGTGATAACTTGGTTAACATCAACATCTCCAAAAATAGATGGTTTGTAGGATCCAATCTGGGTCGGTCACCGGGACCAGAGGTTTTGTCTTCCAAGCTTTCGGACTTGTACTAGAACCCCCATCCTCAGGAAAATTATCTCTAAGCTTTCGGACTTGTGCTGAAGCCCCCATCCTCAGGAAATTATCTTGGCTAGAGAGCAGTTCCCTGAGGATGGGCTCCAGCATGAGTCCGAAAGCTCAGAAGACTAAACCTCTGGTCCTAGTGGCCGACCCAGATTGGATACTGCAACATTATCTTGGAACACATATATTCGCTTTCATTCGTGATAGTTTTGCTGATCTGCCTTACAGTATAATGTAAGGGCTTGGCCAGCCAGCTAAGAGGCAGATAATGAAGAATATAGATAATCTTTGACTTACAACCATCCATTGAGTGACTGTTAAAAATGATAACAGCCCTGCAAAAAGTGAGTTATGATCGGCCCTCACACTTAAGACTGTTGCAGCATCCCTACAATCACATGATCAAAATTTGTATGCTTCTCAACCAATATGTATTTACGTTGCAGCATCCTGGGATCACATGATCACTATTTGCAACCTTTCCAACTGGCTTCCCAGTCAATGGGGGTAGCCAGATTCACTTAATACTCATATGATTCACTTAACTGCAGTGATTCACTTAACAACCAAGGCAAAGAAAGGTTGTAAAATTGGGTGCAATTCACTTAACATTCACCTTGCTTAGCAACAGAAATTCTGGTCCCAGTTGCAGTTGTACTAAGCTTCTTGGTCAAATCAGTTGACATTCCAATGTATCTTTTTCTATTAGAACTCTTGTGAATGTGTTTTTTTCTTGTGCTTTTTAAAAGCACAATATTTTCTCCATTAAGTACACCTTAAGTCAGTGTTTCTCAATCTAGATCTTCAAGCTGCCAAGGTTGAGAAACACTGCCTTAAGTGATATATTGAAAACCACTTTTGTGTATTGGTTAGGCTAGAAACTAGGAGACTGTGAGTTCTACTCCCACCTTGGGCACAAAGTCAGCTGGGTGACCTTGAGCAGGTCATTAATCTCTCAGCCTTAGGGAGGGGGAAATGGCACTTGGGAAAAACCTTGCCAAGGAAACCGCAGGGAGTCTATACAGCCCGTCTTCCAAAATCAGACATAATTGAACAGAAGAAAGAAAATGATATACCAAAAACATTTTTTTACTATAAAGTGCATCTTTCCAATGATTGTGATTCTTTTTTTTCTTAACAGTTATCTCTTCAGTCTACTTCAGTAGTAAAAATACTTAATATTGTAGTGTACCAAGTACTTATAGAAAGGGTTGCTTGAGTAGTTAATGTGTCTTACCACCTTCTTTGTCTTTAGCAATGTTTCAGGTGGTGGCAGCTCCTGCAGAAACGGGCACAACACAGTGCAGTTTCAGAAGCAGCTTCACATTCCAGAGTGGCAGTACCACCTGTACCCAATGCTTTGACAGACCGAACAATAGGACGTTGGCTCATAATCTGCAGTGGTACTGTGGCTGGAGCTGTGGTGCTGGGTGGCATAACTAGGTGAGGAAAGTTATTTTCTCATCCTCAAATACTTTTCCCCCCCATCTTTTTCTCACGATATATGCATTTCATTCAATGGAACTTTTTACATCCAACAAAATATCTTTTTGCAACTTCCTTATAGCTTTGCTGGATATGCTAAGTGTCTTTTAGTGAATGTTAAAAAAATACATTGCCTTTGAGTACTTGTGTCATTCTTTTTATGTCTTTGATTATTGAGGTAGGAGTTCTGTGTCTTACTGTTTGAGCTGAGCATGTCATTTAAAAGTGCAAACTAAATATATTACATTTTTATATGACTGTTTATATCAATCCCCAAGAGTGTTTAAGATAATCTTGTTTCTTTTTCCCTTGGAAAACCTATGGTGTATGTACATTATTTTTACTGCATATGCATATCCTAAATATTTTTAATCACTAATAGGTTGTGTAAATTCCTCCATCTGCTTTGTATCTATCTATATCTCTGAATCAATTTTTAAATAGTCTTGTTATGTTCTAACTCTGTTTTTCTAGATAGGCACATCTATCATATTTTAACATGAAAGGACCTTCTCCCCGGATAAATAGTTTCTTTGTTCTCTTTCTAAGGTTGACAGAATCTGGGCTTTCAATGGTTGACTGGCACTTAGTGCGGGAGATGAAGCCTCCTCAAACACAGGAGGAATGGGAGACAGAATTCCTAAAGTATCAGCAATTTCCAGAGTTTAAAATGTAAGTATGATTCATATTTAAGTTCCTTCAAACTCAGTTTCAATTAAGAAGAATTCTATTATTGGCATGGTTCTCTTTCTACAACAGACAAGTTGGGTGGGAAAGGGGGACGTTGGCAGCTTTTTTAAGGGAATTTGAGTTGAAAATTAGAGAGAAATTATTAAACTTTGTTGCTGTTTTTTCTCCCTATTTTTGCAAAAAAAAATCCCCAATGTAACAGCCTGAACCGTGACATGACACTGACAGAATTCAAATTCATCTGGTACATGGAGTACTCACATCGTATGTGGGGGCGACTTGTGGGGTTGGCTTATATCCTCCCAGCAGCCTACTTCTGGAGAAAGGGCTACTTGAGCCAGTCCATGAAAGGTCATGTCCTCGCCCTGTGTGGGTTTGTCTGCTTTCAGGTAGGAATAGCTATTGGAATTTAGGAATAAATGATTGTGGTATTTTAAAATAACAGACAGGAAATGAAAAATATTAGTATCTGAACTTTCGAAGGGCTGTTGCTAAGCTATATGTGTGAGTCAAAGGCTGCAGTGACTGGTAGATTTGCAGAAGCTTGAAGTAATTGTGCTAGAGATGATTATGCAATGAATGAAGGAGGGAGAGAGGGAAGAGAAGGGAGGGAGGGAGGGAGGGAGGGAGGAGAGAGAGAGAGAGAGAGAGAGAGAGAGAGAGAGAGAGAGAGAGCAAGAGCAGGCTATGAAAATTATCCTGTTTATTTAAATTTAATTTTTAAACTTGTCCAGCTCCTTTATGATTCTGGGCAGCTTACAGTCAAAAAACATATCAAGGAAACACAAGGAAGGCTAGCTCAGCAGCAACCCCCCAAAACATTAGGGACTCCACAATCAACTTACCCCAAGCTTGGGAGAACAGCAATGGAACTTCATGTGTGAGTGGAGGGTGCTTGCGCTCGTGCGCAAAGCTCCATTCATACAAATGGAGGTTCATGTGCATGTGCGCTTGTCTATAGCTCATGCGGCCCAATTGGAAATAGGCCATGGCCAATAATGGGCCGTGGCCCATTAGTTGGAGACCCCTGATCTAGAGCATGTACACTGCTTAACCTCATCAGATGGTCATACAAATTCAGAGACAAGCAGTCCATCAAGTGACCAGGCTTTGTGACATGAAGGGCTTTATCAGTAGTAACCAGGACCTTGAATTGCACCTGGTGGTAATTAGTGCAAATTGTGTTGCAGTGGGGACATGTGCAGACTGATATATTTATTTGTGGTTGTGCCCCTACATTCTAGACCAACTGTACCTTTTTGCTATAAGTTGAAGAATTTTCTTTCCAAACTTAACGCTGAAAAATGAGATGATTTGGAAATTGCATGTAATATGTGTGTGTGTGTGTATGTGTGTATGTATGTGTGTGTATGTATGTATATGCATATATATATATATATATATATATATATATATATATATATATATATATATATACAGAAAAAAGAAATGAACTTTGTTTCCATATAATTATTTTGTTATTTTTGCAGGGTCTTTTGGGCTGGTATATGGTCAAAAGTGGATTAGAGGAAAAGCCAGATTCCCATGATATCCCTCGGGTCAGTCAATATCGTTTAACTGCACATCTGGGATCTGCTCTTGTTCTTTACTGCTACAGCTTATGGACTGGGCTATCCTTGTTGCTACCACAACATAAGGTATGTAAAATATGGGACTGGAAAAGGCTTGTATCTTGAATATTGGTTGGGCACCCCATAGTCCTAGACAACATTTGTATTTTGATTTGGATTAAAATTTGGTGGAATATGCAAAAGATATTTAAGAAAAGGATAAAGTTTTGTCCGCAACTGTTTTTACTGGGCATTATTACGGATACTACTGTTGTGGACACTAAGTTGATCTTGAATTTAATTACGGCAGCGAGACTTTTAGTAGGGCAATATTGGAAGAAGGAAGAACTGCCGACTATAGAAGAATGGACTTTAAAAGTTTCCAACCTGGCGGAAATGGCAAAGATTTCAGCGTATTTGAAAGACCAGTCGCAACAGAGATATATTGTGGAGTGGAGAAGATGGATTGATTATATCCAGAATAAATATGGGACTAAAAAGTTTCACCTAGCATTTGAATAAGTATTGGTGTGATATTTATATTGCTTGTAGTTAGTTTATAAGAGTTAAAGTGCGATAGATTTAATAGTTTATTGTTGTTTGCATAAGGTAGACTATGATTGTTTGTATTTTTACACCCTGTATTGAGCTCTGGGAAGTCGGGGAGGGGGAAGGGAGGGAGGTGTTGGGGAGGGTTGGGGAGAGGGGAGGGGGTGGGGAGGGGTTTTGCTTTGTTAAAAAATGTATTGTAAAACTTTTGAATAAAAAAAACATTTGTATTTGGAATAGGGAAGAAGTATAGCAGATATGTCCTATACAGGCTTAGTCAGGAGGCAGACATGGGGAATATAATCATAAAATATGCTGCTTTTGTAAGATCTTTTTATGTAGAATATATGAAAGAAATCTAGCATATACTATTGTACCTGTGTTTTGGCAGCTACCTAAAATCCAACAAC
The DNA here is from genome assembly GCF_964194415.1 of Vipera berus. NCBI lineage: Eukaryota > Metazoa > Chordata > Lepidosauria > Squamata > Viperidae > Vipera > Vipera berus. Next base: position 45,459,190 of record NC_138207.1, read on the forward strand.
TATTACGCCTAAGAAAATTTGCTTATGGGACTTCAGGACTCATCTTTCTCACTGCCCTCTCAGGTAAATGTCTCTGGCATTGGTGCATTAAATTTGGAGGTGTGGAATAGGGGAAGATAAGAAAAATGCATCTATTGTAAGACCTTGCTTCATCAGGTTCATGATAAGATTTGTGTTTTTCTTTGACACAAAAGTTCTTAAATGCCTTTTCCTGAAGGACAGTATAGAGAGCTAGGAAATGTCATAAGGTACAGGGATAAAAACTTACCATCTTGAAAACTTTAAATCTTATATAGTTAATCTTATTGAAAATCTACCTTCAAGTATGTCAGCGTCTGTTCTCTGAAACTGTAGGAGCATTTGTGGCTGGACTGGATGCTGGTCTTGTATATAATTCCTTTCCTAAGATGGGAGAACGCTGGATACCTGATGACCTCCTTGCTTTTTCCCCAATGGCAAAGAATATATTTGAGAATCCCACAACAGTGCAGTTTGATCACAGAATCCTGGTATGCATCATTGCCTTTATGCTATGAAGTAATCGTTTTTTTTAGCTGATTAGTTTTTAAAAAATACACAAAAAAACCTAAGGTTATGGGAATGAATTCTACCAGCTTAGATGGAGCGTTAGCTTTTACATACCTAAGATACTAATTTCAGTTCCTGCCATTCATAATTTAAAAAATTTCTCAAGGTATGAAGCTTTGCTAAAATAGTAAAAATGTTGGCTCAGTTCTGTAGCTTGCATGATCCATTAAAACAAGGTTATTGCAAATTTACTACAATAAGCTTTGGAAACCCGCCCATTAAGAGGACTTGAATACAAAATTATGAAAATAAGGCCACAATAATAGAGCCTAGTGGAGGCTACTGTCTAAATCTCAGGAACTGCTATTGACCTAGTATAAGGTATGCAAGAAGGCAGGGCTTGAAAATTGCTAGGTATGTATGAGTATACCTCATGCTTGTTCTCCTACCCATTTGCCTCCTGATGAAAGCAGGACTGCTCGCTTTGTAAAATGGAGCTTTCCAAAGCTTTTATGGGGCTGTTGGAAGTTGTTTTAATAGTTTTTCCCCCCTCTCTTTAGGGCATTTCCTCAGTTGCAGCCATCACAACTCTCTATCTACTTTCCAGGAAGATCTCCCTCCCACGTAGAACTAGACTGGCATTTGCTTCCTTATTGACTGTAGCATATCTTCAGGTATTGATTTATCATTAATGTATACATTTAAATTCCAGCTAGCAGACAAATAGTATTCTCTGGGCTAAATGATGAACTGTCCTTCTAGATAGATGCCTGTCCACTTATTTAAACTGATTTATTTTGGATGATTGATTCAGGGATTTTAAATATAGTTAATAGCAACCATGACACTATACAAACCAGTTTTTTTTCATATAGCTTTGAGCTAGAAGTAGACAGACAGACAGATAGACTTGCCAAATCATAATGGAAGAAATTGCCAGAAAAGGTGAAGCCAAATAAGCATTATTTCATGAAGCGAGGGGTGGATTACTATTGCAGTTGTTCCTTTTTCTTGCACTTGGGTTAAAGAATGTAAGAGAGTGAGTAACAGAAGCCATTTATTTATAATATTTAAATAGCTCCCTATCTTATATCAAACCCTGGATGGCTCCCAACCAACAGTTAAAACAATATCAATAACAAAACAGCATAATACATACATATATACATTAAAAACTGTAAACATTAAAATCTGGCAGAAAGTTAAGCTGTTGCATGCAATCCATCACTAAATCCTCTCATTATAAAGTTGTTTTGTATTGCTGTTTATATAGTATACAAAGGTAAGACCAACAGATACAAAGGTCTTCTGAACATTTGTAAAGCATGCTATATATATTAAGGTTATATCTGATTTAGCACTGTTATTTTTGCTCCGCTGCAGGTCACGCTGGGTATCAGCACATTACTTCTGTATGTCCCAACTCCTTTAGCAGCTACTCATCAATCAGGTTCTTTGATGTTGCTCAGTATGGCTGTGTGGCTAATTCATGAACTCAGAGGGATTCCTAAATAGTCTTAGCTCAAGCACTGAAGGTTCAGAATTAATACCTTTACAATATGAACCATGTGATCCTCTGCCTGAGAGCTGAACTGACGAAGAGGACTGTATAGAAAGCTAGCTTGGCTTTATTGATGTGGAGACCACTGTTTCAAAATATTATGAATACAAACCATCATCTGTTTTGCTGCCCTTTTTCATGTTATAAAATTACCGACGCTATTATCTGTGGCAAAAATGAAGACTTGTTTTGGCTAATCCTCATGTCCTTCAATAGTTTATTGAAGATACAACCACAAACAATTTCAGTGGTGTCTATCCTTAAATTCTGTATATAAAAGATGACATGATGCGGAATAGGATTATGGAACGAATCCCCTTGAAAATTGGGAAGTGTTTATATTATGTGAAGGTTGGGAAAATGCAGCTTCTAAATTCTATACAAGTGTGTGCTTTCATGTTTCTTTTAGTGGAATCTTGTTCGTTTTTAAATATTAAAATATGAGTTCTAAGTAAACATGATAAACGTAGCTTTTTTCATCCACTGTTTTTTCATGTCCTTATGCAACCTACTAATACGTTAAAAGAGAAAGCCATGTAATTATATTTTATGACTTGAAATGGCACAAGATTAATCATAAATTCCTTAAAAATAGTAAACAGTGAAACTTGGAATTATATAGGCAGGACAGTGCCGTCCACAGTCAGAAAACAAAAGCAAAGTGATATATTCACCATCCAATTAATTTGCTTTGACAAGAAGACATCATTCCCCACAATTGTTTGCTTTAATTCTTATGCATACTGGGTGCATGTTTCTTATCTGACTTCCCTCTCTCAGGGCTGGCAATAATAAACATTCAGAAAACATTTCTAATTCCTACAGTGGTCAGAAGCTTAGCCAGGTCAACTGTAAACACTAACAGCTGAGTTTTCATAAGTTATCATATACCTTGATGGCTTGGTCTTGAAATGTGAATTTTTGATTTATGTCTTAATATAATATGTGAACTTGGTCACTATATCCCTATTCAACAAACAATTGCTTGATGTGATATGTAATATTAGTTGATTTGCCTGCCTTTTAATTGCTGTCCTATGCAAAGGCCACAACAGGTAATGGAAAAATATTTACTTATATCCTGACTTTGTTTTTATAAATAATTTAAGACTGTGAACATACCTAATAGTCATTCCTCCTCCTATTTTCCCACAACAACCCTGTGAGCTGAGTTGGGCTGAGAGAGAATGATTGATCCAAAGTCATCCTTCAAGTTTTCAAGCCTAAGACAGAATTAGAACTCACAGTTCCCTGGTTTCTAGACCAAAGTGGCTTTCAAGCTTATCTAAAAAAAACTCACATATTTTCTTCCAATCTGTGTTCCTTGGATAACACCTGAGTTCAAACCCCTGTAATTATTAGGTAATTATTAAATTTGACAGGAACACACTAGTTTCTACTGCAACTAGTCTATTTAATGCAAAGATATCAAATGTTTTGTTGTCTATGCCAGGTTTTATGCTTGTTCTGATCAATCATATGTTGAAGCCATTCAAACTTTTTTATTGTCAAAGAGAAGGGGGGAAAAGTGATTTAACAAAAAAGTGAAAAAATACAACACAAGAATGCACAGTATATGTCATAACAATACACAGTTAAAATTATATATATACTTGTCCAATGAAAATATTCAAATATGTATATATTTCTAATACATTTATACAACTGTCTTTTTTTAACCTGTATTCTGTATAAATGAGTTCTGTATCTGATTATACTTTTCTATATAGTCTACATCTATAGACAATCCACTTGTAAGTGGGAAGTGCAATCAGGTTTTCAATCCATTGAATAAATGGAGCTATACATTTATTTTTCCAATGCTGTAATATCACTTATAGCTACAGTAAGGACACATTTATGTTGTCCAGCTATCAAATTCCATGTAATAGGTATATAGTTCAAAGGAATATTATCCTCTGAAATTTTAGGTTTTGTTGCCCAATATTTATAAACTACTTTCTCTGAAAACTTCTAATAGCATCTCCAAAAATAAGGTACTTGCAATCAGTCCTTATTAAACATTCGCTGAGATATTCACTAAGCTATATACATTTTGGGTGTATTAACCTCTTTTTAAGATCCAAGGAAATTAATTTTACTTAAGCCTATGAATGGATCTTGTAATTATCAGAATGGGACTAATTCCTTTCAAAATAGGTTCCTTACTTAATATTGCTGATATTTTACTATCAGTCAGCAATCGCTCAAATACTGTAGAAACTGTTCCTCTTTGAGAAGATGGGCGGCGTAGAAATATGAAAAATAAAATATTTCGGCTCATCGATTGGGCACCTTTGGTCTATTCCAGGGGTAGGCAACCTCGGCTCTTTTATGACTCATGGACTTCAACTCCCAGAATTCCTGAGTCAGCATAGCTGACTCAGGAATTCTGGGAGTTGAAGTCCATGAGTCATAAAAGAGCCGAGGTTGCCTACCCCTGGTCTATTCTATACTGTAAGTGTTCGAGGCTCGTTAGAAGCGATTTGGCAGACGCCAGATGGGCAGTATTGTATAACCTGCGCGGATCCCAAATTCCTAAAGAAGGATCAATGAAAGACCAGGGGCCAGCCAATCACCGCGACGCCTGCGACGCAAGCCGACGCGACGCAAGCCGGAGAGGTTGTCCAAGGGACCAATGAATACAGGAATCGGGGAGAGGAGGCGGAGCCTTGCTTCTGCAGAAGTGGACAGCTCCTCTCGTCGATCCGAAACGGCCTCGCTATGACGGCGCACGGTTTAGCATTGCCGATGGTCCTCTTCTCCATCTTCTGGGGGCTCGTGGGATTTGCGGGTCCGTGGCTCGTGCCGAAGGGGCCCAACCGCGGGTGAGGCTTCTTTCCCCGTCTATCTCCTCCTCGCCTTCCCATTCGCACAATCTCAATTCACTCTGTCATTCCAAGCTATCGGCGCCTCTGGATGAGTTCAAGACTTTAAAGCTGTTAATCTAGCTCAGCGTTTCCCAACCTTAGGAACTTGAAGATGCGTGGACTTCAACTCCCAGAATTCCCCAGCCAGCTATGCTGGCTGGGGAATTCTGGGAGTTGAAGTCCACGCATCTTCAAGTTCCTAAGGTTGGGAAACGCTGATCTAGCTCAGAGTTCCTCATCCTTTGAGGATTTGTACATTTCAGTTTCCCAAATTCTCCAGCCGGCAAGTCCAGACATTCTCTAGCTGCCAAGGTTGAGAAATACTGGGCTATCCTGCTCTCTCCAGTGCCCTCCAGGTGTGTTGAGACCCCAGAATCCCCAGCCAGGGGTGGGGCAAGAGACATTAAGTGATGCATTCGTTTTTCAAATACTTGTACCAGCACAGATCAGTGCTCTGTAATAGAACAGGGTATCTCATTTCACCAAAGGGAAACAGGGACAAGTGTTAATGCAGGGGTCTTCAAACTTGGCCCTTTTATGACTTGTGGACTTCAACTCCCAGAATTCCTCAGCCAGCAAAGCTGGCTGAGGAATTCTGGGAGTTGAAGTCCACAAGTCATAAAAGGGCCAAGTTTGAAGACCCCTGTGTTAATGCATGCTCCTTTATTTTGCTAGGTTTTTTTTTAAAAAAAATCTGTAAATAGATAATCACATAACTGCCAAAAGGCTTAGGTAGATCATCTGGTAGGATTCTGTTGGCAGGAAATTATTTACATGAGGCACATTAAAAAATAATAATTTATAGTACAATTACTTTATGTGTATAGAAGGCTAGGATATAATTCTTGTGACTGTTCTCCTGACATTTTCTTATATATTTCTCTAACTTTTTCCCTTTTTTTCTTTAGAGTAATTATTACCATGCTGGTGACAACTGCTGTTTGTTGCTATCTTTTGTAAGTAAATCATGCGTGATGGGAACAAGATAGCTGGGGCTGTTTCTAAAAAAGACATATGCTTTTGTAACTGGGGATGATATACTATAGTAATATGATCCCAATTCCTTCTTTCTGAATACTGGGAAAAATAAACGGTAATTTGAGCTAGAAGAGGCTAATTCTTATCATGCTGGTAGGATGATGTTACTCTGCAGTGCCACTGGAACAGTGTGAATGCATGATGTGGTTAAGTAGATTTGTTAAAAGACTAACAACTGTATGTGAACAACATGTCAAGCTTGGTTAGTTTGTATTATAGGTTGTTTGTTAGCACTTAATGTGTTGTAACCCTAAACTCCTTGAGTAGTTTATGCCTCAGTATATTGTGTGTGTTTACAAAATTGGTAAATGGAAGTCTAATGTAGGAATCTAACCAGCATGTAAGCATATTGTTTTAACATAACATTTAAGGCTTTTGTTCCATCAAATATATACATGCTCATATCCCAATCATATACCTTTGTAGTATCCTAATCTGGTATGTACGGTTATGCAGAAAGCACAAGAAGCAATAACCAAAACATTAAAAGCAAGAAAAGAAACTCTGTGTAAATTTACCAGCATTATTATATTACTCCCTACTTTTCTCTCCTTGCTGCAAACTACATTTTCTTCTAGCACGTCCACATGCATTGCTCTCTGTCCTTTAGTTTTTCTTCTTTTTAGTATTTCATCAACTCCATCCAATCATAATTTTCTTGGTTTTTCCATTTTTTAACCCTTTTGCTTTTCTTCATATGTTTTATAAATCAGTCCTTATTCATTATCTGCATGACCAAACCAAACCACCTCATTTCTTTCATACTGATCACTCATTTTGTATTCAATTTCCATTCATTACTCATTCATTACTTAAATCTTACTTTATCCCACACTTCTTAAATATCCTGTTCAACTTACTTTTTATGTTTGTCTTGACACATCAATTTGTACTTCCATATAATGGAGTAAGCAGTAGCAGAGTCTTATACAAACTTATTTTGCTTCTGTTGGCAAACATCCATCCTACCAATTGACCATGGGTTGCCTATTACATTTCTCAGCAATTGCATGCTATGATATTTCTTCATTTATTTTCCCAACTTCAGTAACCATTTTCCAAGCTATGTTACTATTTATAAGTAATCCTTGACTTACAATAGTTCATTTAGTAGCCATTTGAAGTTACAACAGCACGGAAAAAGAACGATGTATGACCATTTTTCACACTTACAACCATTGCAGCATCCCCATGGTCATGTGATCTAAATTCAGACACTGGGCAACTGACTCATATTACGAGTTGCAGTGTCCCGGGACCTTGTGGTCATATTTTGCGACCTTCTGACAAATCAGTAGAGAAGCTAGATTCACTTAACAACTGGGTTACTAACTTAAGAACTGCAATGATTCACTTAACAACTGTGGCAAGAAAAGTTATAAAATGGGGCAAAACTCACTTATGTTTTGCAAATGTTCTTTCTGTTGTCTTTGTCAGGCACAAGTATCTTGCTCTTGTGACATCATTTAGCCTCTCAGGCAACAAGCTGTCAATATATTCATATAAAAATACATGCACATTTATGTCTAGAACCAATGCTCTTCTGTTTTCAGATGCATTCCTTGGGCATTTTTTCTCTTAAGTATTTCAAACAAACATGGGGCATTGCATGTCCTTGCCTTATTCCTTACTCAGTTTTATTAAGTACTTTTCATTCCTTTATCCACCTTATTATATATAATAAAATGGATAAAGGAATGAAAAGTACTCAAGATCATTCCACCAAGCATCTTTTCCCACATTTCTCATAAGCATAACTCAGCTCTATGGTTATGGTATTTTGTAATATAATTCCTTTCATCCTCATCCAAATCGCTTCTATATCTTCTTTCCTTAGGTCCTCTTCCCATTAATTCTATTGGGAGATTATTCTATTTTCTAATACTTTTTTCATACAAAACATTTGTACTGTACTTTCATTTTATGTTATTTTGCTTTCACTATTTCACTTCATGTCTGTTTTTTTCCTAATTTCCTCTTGATACTTCCTAATAATTTGACTTACATTCAGATTCACCCTTGTGTTCTTTACTAATTCTTATCTTTCATCATAAACAATTATACAGATCATGCTTTTATTTATTTTTTGCTCTTAATTGTGTCTGCCATACAGCAATTTTATCTTTTTTCCCTTGCAGTTGGCTTTTAGCAATTCTTTCTCAAGCCAATCCTCTCTTTGGCCCTCAGCTGAAGAATGATACCATCTGGTACGTGCTCTTTCAGTGGGAATGACCTGGACTGTTACAGACCAATTTAATAGGTATGTATCAACCTATTCATACTCATAAAAGCATAGAAGTGACTAGCCTCTTGTAACCAACTAACAACTGGAAAGAAAAAAGGATTGACTTCATTATTATTTGCAAGAGTTCCTGAGTTTGACTCTCTACTTGTCCTATGCCTGCGCTGGTATGACCAAAATTTATGAATCCATAAAACAGGCTATTATTCTGTTTGTCTCTTTAAGGCAGGGAAGGGAAGCAATTTATAGTTCTAAGACAGGTTCTCTCTTTTGGGAAAGTTCATGGATGGTAATCTTTCTCTTTCAGGCTTCACTCATGTCCTTTCCAGTTGAAAGTGTGGTGGATCTTTTACAGCCCATTTCCACTGTAGTGACCATCCCCTGCCTTCCAATTTTAACTGATACTTTGCCATATTATCACCTTAATGTTTTTATTAAGGACCTTCCCTTGGTAACTGCAGTAAAGTAAGTAGTACAGTACAGTAAATGGTTATACCCTTGAGATTGAATCACTGTTGATAAGAGCTTCACAACATCCTTCTGAATAAGAGAAAGCATTTTTCTTCCATTTCAAATGACATAGATGATCTATAGATTTCTCCACATCTTGATCTTTGCATACAAAGGTTCTTGTCAGAATGTATTTGCAAGATGTTTCTAGTGTCCATGTTAAGTACCAGTTGTAAATATAAATATGGTATAAACTTGTATTGTGAAAATAAAAGTACTGTTTGTGACCTTCTGTTGGTGGGGTCCTATTTGTCAGGCTTGGGAGAGTTTAATCTATAATGAAACTGCTGATATCACTTGTATCATTTTAAAGAACAGCTTTACCAAAATCAAATTTTGGGATTTTGTTGCCAAGTATGATTTCAGTCTACCTACCCAGATGACTGAGAGCCAGTTTAGTCTGGTTAAGGCACTAGGGTAGAAGCCAGGACTCTACGAATTTAGCCTTTCCTTAGACATGAAATCTGACTGGGTGACTTTGGGTGACTCACTCTCTCCCCCTTGAAATCACTTTAGAGGGTTGTTATTGTGGGGAAAATAGGAGAAAGGAATATGTCTTCATTGCCGAGTTATTTATAAGAATAATAAAGGCAGGGTATAAATTAAATAAATAAGACTGAAGCCAATAAATGACTCTCCGTTCCAAAAGTAGAAATGCAAGAGTTTATTCTGTGCAAGCATTCCAACTTTTTTTTGAAGTATCTTTTCCCTTTAGATCTTCAACCAAGTAGAAAGGCACATGAGGAATAATGGCTTGTGTAGCCCCTTAGGCTATGGAAAAGAAACATCAAAGATGGTTTCAAGAAACTGATTATGTAGCTCAATGTAATTTATTGCTACAGTTAACTGGATTTCAAGTATTCAAACAAATACATTGTGAAATGTAGCCCACCGTTGATTTAGACAGTTATCCAGGATGGTTTAGTATTTCAAAATACTTTTCTGCAGTACTAGAAATAGATGAAGTGCCCAAGGAAGGAGCATCTCCAATGAGCCAACGTTCATCATGTATGTAATAGGGAATCTGACAGAATCTCCATGCTCTGTATGTGCAAAATTCAGGTCCTCAAAAACCACAAGTGGAAAAAGAAGGCAGAAAGTAGCAGCCAATTACAGCTTCTTTTTCTTCTTGTTTTGAAAGAGTGGGTTTTTTTGTCCAATGGATCGTCCATTTTCAAACATTGTCCTCTCTCAGCCACTGGTACAAGGAGCCTCTTTTCAAAACAGAGGCCAAGCACCAGTATGAGCTCTTCACTTTCCTTTGTCAAAGCTGCTTGGTCCTGCAAATCTCCCATGGAAACTTCTCCCACCCACCTTTTCCTGAGCAGAGTTTTCTTTGGTCATTTGCATTGATACTGTTTCCAACTCCAATAGGAATGGAAGTGAACCTTTGGTCCTTGCCCTGTAACACCTGCAACATGATTGTCCTACCCAGCTAAGGACTTCAGACACAATCTGAAATCCCCTGGCAGCCATGGCCCTTGGGGTAGAGTATTATTGAGCAGCCACTCTGAAGCTGATGAGGAGTGCTACAGTATTCAGGACTGGGGGGGGGAAAGGGGAATCACAGCTTTTGGTCTGTTAAAAACCAGTGCCAATAAGGAAACACTGGACAGTCACTGAGATCGTCCTGATAGCATTCTTTTGTCAGGAGCTTTCTTCCTGGGATGGCAATGGTACAACTTCTAGCCACAGCAGATCAAGGGGTGCTGACTGCAATGGCTGCTGGTGGATACGGCGCAGACGGAAGAGGTAGAGCCCAATTGCAAGCGTCACCACAAGAATACATCCAAAGAACAGATAATGATTGTAGACAAAGGAAAGATGGAACCAAGAGCTGTGTGACTGATGGAAGTTCTCCCGTTGGATGTCCCTGGCACAGAACAGAAATTGGGTACTGTTACACACATTTCTTGTATATCACATTCTCCCTAATGTACCTGTACCTGCTACTGTGCGATATTGTTTAATGGGAATTTTGACACTATTTACTTATAGTGCCTTTTATTTCGTCAAAGGTGGAAGGACTGTGACATAGAGCTCCCACTCACCTTTCTTGTGTTAAAGCTCCCTTTCTGGATACTTCCGTATATTGCATCACCTGCCCTACCCAGAGACTTGAACACTTTAGGGACCCATTCAGTGGGAGAAGATTACACTCCTATCTAACCTTCACATGAGTTTATATATCCTGGTTTGCTCTGAAAGTCAAGTGACAGAACTTCAGCTACCAAAAATGGAAGGCAAATAAACCTTCAAATGCAGGAAGAAAATTTAAGTTCTAGATACCTAACAATTTGGCTTGTTTTAGTTCAAGTCCCACAAACAATTTATGAATGGAAGGGAAATATCCTCTAATATTTAGTATTTTGCTCTTATTAATCAAATTTGTGTAGAATGCATTGCATCTTTCATCTTTTTTAAAAAAAATCAACACATTCTACAGGGTTTTGGCTCTAATTTCATATTTTCTGTAAAAAAAATGCCTTAACTTTCAGCTTTAAAAAATTCTACAACATAGGACTAAGCATGACGATGTATAGACTGTAGCAAAATGCAATGTCTGAAGGCCACAATTCTGGAAGACCAATTTTTCGGGAGAAACTTCTTCCGAAACTTCTGATGTTGCGAGTTCCCAAGATGACTTGACTCCTAGAGAAAAATCAGGGAAATAACATACCTGAGAGGTAAAAAGCGGGTTTTATAAAGAATGGCTCCCAATGTCCATTGCACTTCTCGGTCATATAACAACTGCACTGTGCGCAAGCTAGAGTAATCTTTGGGAAAATGGAATCCTTCATGCAGAATCTGGTGCATCCAAGCAGACTTGAAGCATTGGTACCTGCAAACAGAATATACAGTTTCATTTACAAAATGCAGAACTAGGACTTATCTTAGTGATTTCTAAGGCTCTTATCCCATCACTGCAAAATAGGATTGTGGATTCAATACATCTTCTACCCCCAGTTCTCCTGTAAGAGGCAAGAATGGCTCCTTACTTAACACGATGGAGGTCTGCATGTGGTGAGTAAAGCTTGTTTTGGAATCTCTGTAGCAATACTGACCAGCTCAGGCTACAATAATCCTGGAAGGTAGTAAAGCAAAGGGGGATTAGCGTAAAAAAATAAAAGACGCAGAGAATATTATCAAGGCAAAAGTCATACTTACTTGGGCAGCACGTGTGAATGTACTGCTTTCATAAGGTCCTCCTAGACGTAGCACATCATCAGTGGAGTAGTAGAATTCTGAGAACCCGTAGAATTCACTGTTCGTAAAATCAATAGATGCCTGATAGGTATTGCTCAAAGAACTTCCACTACTGTTGTCTCCAGCCAACAGGGGGCGCAGTTGTTCTGCACAGCTCCTCCAATCACCTTGGCCCCTGACATGCACTGTCTGCCCACCTTTATCCACAACATCCTCTAGTCCCATTGGCAGGCATGGGTCTAAGACTGGCACTTCAGGATTCATGCCTATCTGTACACTGTGCAACCTACAATAAATAAATGAATGAATGAATAAATACATCTGTAAAAATCAAAGACAGCATTCCCAATTCATGGCATCAACTAAGTCAGAATGCCAACTTTCCCTTGCCCTAGTTCATTACTTCCCAGAGGTTCCCTAAAACAAACACAGAGACACAGATACATGCACACACATCTTAATAACAGGTACCTGAAGCTTAAGACTTGAAACTATAAAAATCAACCACAGCACATAAGCTGACTTTCAGAGACATAATCATCTGTGGCAGCAATAGGAGTACTATCTTCAGAGCTGCCTTGCTTTTCAGCACAATGGGATTGTTTCGATTTTCTTTGGTTTTTATATTTTGATATAAACCACTGGGAGTCACGATTTTAAGTTCAGTCGTACAGAAACAGATGCAACCAGCCAATCATTGTTAACTGGCTAAGATGGACTGTTTTTTGGCATATCCCGTTACATAAACCATATATTGTGATTTTTGTATTAAAGACTTTTCTACAAACTTCCCTAGAAGACCGGATGGATTGCAGGGTGCTTTTTAAAATGTAGCAAGATTTAGTCATGAAATCTTAGAGAAATATATGCCAAAAGGGCACTCCTCAATTTACTTTTTCTGTACCAAATACTCTGAATTCTTTTCAACCATTCCTGTGGTCTCCGATTCCAATTTTGACGAACAACTAATTTAGAATAGCGTAGCAGGAAAAGGGAATTGTTATATAGGGCAGTAATGTTTAAAATTTTTGACTTTACAGAGAAAGACAGAATGGGCCCTCTGATTAAACCTTATCCTCCACGCCAAAGGCCCCTTTTTCTGTGTATATAATTGGATTCTGTGCAGTATCCACCTTCTCTTCATTGACCCCATGTAGTTCCTCAACCCTAATTTGGGCTTTCCTTGGTGTGGGGAACAGAAAGTGCAACTGCTAGCCCCGGAAAACCTTATTACGAATAAGAATTGCCTAAGAAAATGATTTCAGGCTCAGCAGCACAAGGGCAGGGTACCTGTTGCGAACGATGGTCTGATTCAGCACCAGTTCTTCATATCGTTGCCGAGCAAAGTTGCCTCCAAAGCCCAAAAAAGTATTGACATAGACCCGATACACATGTTTTGTGTGTTGCACATCACATCCCAAGTTGAAATCCGCAAGAAAGCTTTTGGCAGCTTCCTCCTGGAAAGGAAAGGAAAGTGGTAAAAAGCTAAGCCTAGTTGAGCCCTCCCCCGTTTCAAACCCTCCCTAGTCACGATCTACCTGCTGTGGGGAAGAAAAGAAGGTTGAGCTTGGCACCTCATAGGCTATCTGAAGGGAAGCACCTCCCATGTCGAGGATCCCAACTGTTCTTTTTCGGATCAGGGGCTCTTCTTGACCTGACAGGGTCACAGAAATCAACGCATCTTCCTCTGCAGCCCAGATAGAGGAGAGAGAGAGAGAGAAATTACTAATTGTAGAAAAAAAGAAAATGGGGGGAGAGAAAGGGGAAAGGAGTTTCTGCCTTTTTCACTTTATTTCTATTCCTGTTCTACTGAGGAGACAAAAAGAAATAATGAGATAGGACATCAATTCCTTGCTGCTGCTTGGAATGAAGAACTGCATAGAATTCCCTCCTTTGCCTGTCAATGAGAAAGCAGCCATCCACTCCCTGGGCTCCGTATTTCAACAGACCTTTCTATAAAGCTCACCTTCCTCATGATCAAATCTACCTAGGACGAAGTTGATGCCAATCCAAGCATAGACACCTGGAAGAGAAAGAACACAAAATGCAACATCAGACCCACTGAAGAAGCAGAGAAGCTTTGGTGCTCCAACACCATTTCTGTAAGGCTTTTAAAAAGGAACCCCCTTATAGGTATATCAATAGCAGGTGGGGTAGGATGCTGACCTCAACTATCCATAAACCCCCAAAACAATGGCAAGTCACAGAACAGTTCACATTGGGCCAGAGGACAATTCGCCAAGACCAAATCCACCCACCAATTCCAGCCAAATCTGGTTTCACTACATATATTTCAGTCTGTCCTTTATATTGCATCACTCTGAAACATAAAGAAATTAAACTTGGATCCGCACCTTCTTGTTTCCCTGAAATCACTTCTGCCTGAGATTCCGAGAAGAGGAAGTCATATTCCAAGGGTAAGTCCCTCACCAAGTCCTGCAGGATGGCCTCCTGCTGCCTGCAAAGATCCATAAGCAAATGAGGAATATCTCCTCCTAATATATTTACCCACCCTCCTCTGTTTACCTTTCCAGAGAGCATGGCAGGCTGCCCCATCAATCTGAAAACCTATCTCTTTACTCCTTGGGGCAAGAGTTTTCAATTCTAAATTTGCAAACCTTCGAGGTTTAATGTAGAGCCACAAAGAAATTGGGTCAGGGTAGTGGTGGAAATGGAATTTCACTAACTATAGTTAAATGAAGAAAGCAGAGTTGCTTTATAGTGGGCAAAATTGGGAAACTGGGGAAAAAGGAATAGCTAAAACCCTACTAAAAGGTTGGCCATACAAGCGTTCTGCACTTTGAGAAATCTTCCCTTTTCACTCCCTGTCTAACAGTCCAGTACTTCCTGCTTTTAAGCCCCCAAGGAGGCCTGCATCAAGTCTAAGAAAGTTGTTGATCACTCACTTGTCAGGCAACAGCCTCATGCCTGCTGTACACATAATGTAGAGTGGCGTCTCTTTGTGCTTGACTTTGGGTACATAGGCAGCAGCAAAAGTGAGCAGTGGCTTCATGTATTCATTAGCCTTCTCTGGAGTTTTTGCCAGTGTAGAGATCCCTATTCAAGAAAAGAGTTGGCTCTTTAGTCTCCTTTATCTAGATCAAATAAGTTAGACATACCAGATGGCTTTATAACAAAAGTTTAGATAACAGTATTTTTAATACTAATCTCTTAAGGTATGAACAAATCTAAAACAATATTTTTCACTCCTTAATAATGGAAACAATATATTTTTATATTCCTGAACCCTTTTAAAATGTATAAATTTGCAGGTGATAAAAAAATTATCCATTTACAGGTGTTAATATATTAATACAGGTATTAATATATCTGCTCTACCAAAACTGCTATTTTTATTCCATTCTGTTCCTTTTCATTTTTTTTAAATCCCATTTATTTAAGAAATATAACGTTGATTTTTTTTCAATTTTAGTTTTAAAAAGCCTTAAATAAAACGAGGTTTGTTATATTTATATCTTAATGAGGATGGGATCTCCAAATTTCAAATTAAATACATTTTGACTAAACCAAAAAAATTAGGAAATATTAATGTAATTTATAAAGCTTTAAGAATAGCATTTTTTTAAAAATGCAATATTTTAAGCATATTAATTTACTGTACAATTTACTCAAGAAATATTTCAGACGTGGAAGCTGTATATGGATCATTTAATACTGAATAAATGCTCTCTCACTCACCAGATTATCTCTATTTTTAAAAAATAATGAAACAATATATTGTCTGAGAAGAAAAAAGACCATATCATATAATAGGTAAATTTTATTCCATTATCTAAAATTGAAATTCAAATTAGCAGTTGGATTAAATTGATTAAAATGGATGAATTTTTTGAAAACAGGAGAGGTTTTCATCCAACTTTTATCTTGTGTGTGCGTAGTTAACATATATAATTTACAAACTATGTTAATAATATTCTTGCTCTGAAAGTTTACACTGCATTGAATAGAATTTGTGGGGGGGGGGAAATTGCTTGTACAGGTGTTAGAATTAAAAAAACAGATAAAAAATGACTAGCCATGGTCACATCAACACTATCTCTTGCCAAAGTACAGATGTTTACACCAGCACCTCAAGGAGAACTATGGGATCTGCCACCTGCTTTTCATGGATGTCTGCCTATTGTAACAGAAAGTAATTAGAAAATTCCAAACCTGGTTTGATCTTCTTGACCACAGGTTCACTGCTGTGATCTCGCATTTGTCGGATGTCAAGTAAGTGATGAGGATTCCCATTGTGTGGTGGCCAATAATACACAAAGACCCGGGACCCACTACTCCCGCAGTCAACAACCACCCCGTAACTCAGAGCTGGATTCTTCGTGTCTGTTGCCTCCAAGGCACGATATCGTGCTAAATACCTGCAAATAGAAAAGTGATTTAGCATTGTGTGAAAATATGTAAATTTGAAGCAAAGAAAACAAGCTGACTTTTCATAGATGATTTTTCTATGGTTCTAGTTATCCCCAAAAGACAGTGATTCAGGGACTGGAGAATCCTTAGCTGTAAGAGGACCATCTAAGCTGAACAATGTAGCTAACAATGCCTATTTCATTACTGTGCACTTATTAGCAAGCTGTTCCTTTAGAGGCGGTGCTACCCCTAAGAGACGACACTGGGATTTTATGGAATCAGTGCCACCTTGCTAAGGTTCAGTTTCAACCTATCTCATTCCATCCAGAGCCTATGAGCTTCTAGGCACAGGAACAAAATTGTTCTGCTTTCATAAACGATTTCCAGCGCATATCTTGGGCTCTTAATGCTGATGTTCTTTCCCATATTCTATGGGAAAGAACTAACACAATAATCCCCCCCCAACCAGCATTATTAAAAGATGATCACTTTTACTAGTGGGAAAATACAAGCTGAATTCAGTTCAGACAGCTCCTTTTCCACCACCTGGAGGAGAACAAATGCTAACTTCTATCAATAAGAGAATGTGGATTGGGGGGGAAAAGGCACTACAACCTCTTCTAACTTGTTTTAGGCTTCAATCAGTGTTTTAAATAAAGTTAAAATCTTTCTGCCTGCTAAGATTAGAAAAAAAATCAGGCAGAAAGATTTTACATGACATAAATTGTGATCATTTTCTTCCCTTGATAATTTTTACAGGAAATCAGTCTCTGTTATCTAAAGTAAAATCTACAATTTAGAATTTATATTGTCCATACATAATATCTTCAAAATTTGGTAACAAGCATTCAGTACCTTCTATGCTCTGTATAACAACTGTTTGTTTTAGGGCATATATTTTATCTCTCTTTACTGGACGATTTGTGCTCCATTGGAGCAACATTGAGATGGTATAGGTTCTCCTGCTTAAGCGGGGGCTGGACTAGAAGACCTCCAAGGTCCCTTCCAGCTCTATTCTATTCTATTCTATTCTATTCTATTCTATTCTATTCTATTCTATTCTATTCTATTCTATTCTATTCTTGTTCTCAGGGGTTTTTTCTTTCTAAAATGCCTTTTACAATGTATTTTGATGATCAGCTAATTTGTACATGGAGATCTTATTTTCTCACTTAACAGGGTTTACAGTGAGATCTAATTAGATTGTAGTCCTAAGCATACCTATTAAGAAGTAAATTGCATTGGCTACAATTGGACTTATTTCTGCATACAGAAGTGCTATCCACAATGAATAGGGACCTTGTATAACAAATAAATCAATGTGATTTTGATTTTAAAAACATAAAAGTTCTCTTTGAAGACATGGAAATTTTTTCTGTTGAGAATTGTATTTTCTCAGATGTAATCTGTTGGGGATAATTTGCCAATGACAAGAAGGGATAAAGGGAATACTGGTCAAATTCTGACTCCTCTCACTACCATCCCTTTTTTTAATTCTTTCTCTGTTCTGTAAGTGGCTGGAAAAGAAACAGGTCGTTTTTAATGGTTTTAATTTTTTAGTATTTTAATGGTTACTGTTTTGTTTTAAAATGTTTTTGGTATTTTAATTGTATTGTATGAGCCATCCAGAATCGTTTGCTGAGATGGCCAGCTATAGAAATCGGATAAATAAAATTGTTTTACACATCAAAACATTTGGCTTGCAGACAGCTTTTGGAATTAGGCTCCTATCTGCAGCTTCCAGGTCTCCCCCCACCCCCACTCTGGAAAGCATAGTTTTATCCTAGCAGGTCTCATTTCAACCCAATGCTACACTTACCTACCTTTCAAACTCTCTATCCCGGGAATCAGTTTTCCAATGCCACAGATTTTTAATTGCCACAATCAGTAGAAGAGAGATTGCAAATAACAGGAGTACCAGGGCGAAACGCTGACGGAGACAAAGGCTCACTGAAGGCACAGTGAAGTGCCAAGATGCTGGAAACAGGTAAGAAAAACTGATTCTGGAAAAAGAAAAGACAGTTTTTCAAAGACTGGAGTGTAGTGTCAGCTACTGTTGCTTATAAGTACAATAATTATAGCAGTATTTCTCAAACTTGGCAAGTTTAAGATGCATGGACTTCAACTCCCAGAATTCCCCACTGAGCTATCTGGAGTTCTTGAAGTTGAAGTCCACATATTTTAAACTTGCCAAGGTTGAGAAAAGTGTAGATGTTTCTAATATCCACAAAAGAATCAATTTGGCTCAAAGTTTGGAATAGGAGGAAATCTTTCAATAAGGCTGGGAGACAGCATAGAATATAACTGGGAATACACGAGCTTCACAGGTAAATAAGAACATTAAAGTCTGTAGCACTGGTTCTTTTATGCCATCAACAGCCCTGAGAAGCTTCTGTACCCACTACCCAGAGATCTCATGGCAGCTGTTCTCCCACATGATGGATGCAGAAAAAAACAAAAGCAGGAACACTCTTGGATATCCTTGGAGGGTCATTAGCAGGGATTGGGCCCTCCCCAACCGCCATCCAAGAGTCATTCCATCAGGCTATGGCAGAAGGAGGATTAACATTCTTATAATAGGTAGAATCGGTACCTGAACATTCTTTTTTCACTATTGCTTTCATTGGAAGCAAGAGGAGAGAGAAGGCTTGTACTTACTAGAAAAACTTAAACCTGCCAGCTGAAATATGTGATATAAATCCTTTGAATAAATGAAAAAGACTGCAATCCTGTGCATTATTGCACTGCAATTCCTCCTGTTGGACTGTACTGAGACTTACATCCATGCATACAACTGTAATGAATGATTTACATCTGCCTCCCTCAGCCCAATTTTCTCCAGTGGACTGGACAGCAGTTTTCAGAATTTCCAGCAGCAGACAGTGATTTTGTTTTGATACAGTTATGTACTACTGCTTTATTATTTATTTATTTAATTAGATTTCTATACCGCCCTATTCCCGAAGGACTCAGGGCGGTTTACAGGGCAGCATAAAATACAATATAAAAGATAATATAGATTAAAATAAATTAAATTAATTAAGCCCAACAATTAAAACAATATTTAAAAGCTAAAACCCCTTCAGTCCAGGCCTGATAGATCGAAAAGCCAGGTTTTCAGGTCCCGGCGAAATGAACGCAGATCGGGGGCGGTCCGGAGTTCCGCAGGTAAATCATTCCAAAGGGCAGGCGCGCCCACAGAGAACGCTCTTCCTCTGGGAATAACCCGCCGGCATTCCTTAACAGACATGGATTCAAATTTCTTGTCAGATTTGACAGAGGCAATACACCTGTGTCTTCAGAATTCAGGTTGAGTCCTCTTCCCTGGGCTTTTTCTCTGGGAAGTCTCAACCTACCTCCGTGCCAGCTTCCTCTTTCAAAACTGATTAACAAGGAGGAAGCTTGTCTCCCACTTTCCACACCCACAGGAATCACAGTCACCCTCTCTGCTGAACTGGCACCGAGTGTGATCCCTGAACTCTCCTGGCTGCTAGCCAGACTGTGCTGTGCCCGTTGATAAGACCGAGGGGATGGGAAAAGAAGCATATTTTGCCTGAAACGTCAGACATAAGCTTATTTCCCACTCTAACCTAGCAGCAGCCGGGAGGCCGCCGCTGTTTTTCTTAAACACGCTCAATCCCAATCTTCATGCAGTCTGGGGAGGATGCAGAGCTCGAATCGGGAAAGAAGAAGGAAGGGCGAACGGTAAGGAAGAAATGTAGCGGTAAGAGGCTCTATTGGCGAGACCTCACATTCCCGTCACCTCACCTGGCCATATGGTCACCCCGCCGTCCAGATTCTGTTAGCGTCCTCTACGATCTCCAGAAGGGAGTTGCATATCTCTTTCCTTTCCGCCACAGGATCCCTGCGCTTATCCAGGAGAAAGCCAGGAAGAGAGCGCCCAGTGAGCCCCGACTCCCCACTTCCCAGATGGCCACAAAGTAACCAGCCCACTTTGCGCCTCCAAGACTGGAGGGTCCCGGGTCTCCCGCCCTCCCTCTTCACCGGCAGCCACAGGAGGGACTCACCGCTGCCGCTCTCTCCTCCGTCCGGCACCTGTCCCGCAGCTCGCGCTCCAGCCACGTCCTCAGGGCGAGCGAGCTCGGCAGAGGCAGCCAATGGGGACTAGGGTGGAGGTGACGTAGTACGGCTACCTTTGAGCAGTTCGGCAGTCACGGCCCCGCCTTCTGACCTTGTATCCAATCAGCTCGCAATGCGGAGGGACTTTTCGGTTCTCGGGACGCAATCCCGAAGCGCCGTTAAGCAATTGCGGTATCGGAAACGTCACGGGTCCGGGTCAACGCAGGGGCGGGTGTTCCAGTTTCGCGCGCTGACGTCACGAGAACATTGCCCAATTCGGGGGCCTAAAGGAGACTCGCTCCAAAAAAAAAGTTCGACTTGATTGGTTTCTCTGTAATTTTAGAAGCTGGCCACGCCGCGGAGTTTCCAACGAGCCCTTCGCTCCGCGGCCCTCCCTCGCGAGCCACCGAAACACATGCTACCCACGGCGACGTCACCTTTAAAATCAAACCGACCAGCTTCTCCAAACAAACCACACGCGCCATAGAAAGCTGCGATCCCTTCTTACCAGGCTGTCTACCAGCCTGACAGGCAGCGTAGCCAATGACTGTTTCCTTTTTCGACGTACAAGCGCGTTCAACGGGAAGATGTCCAATGGAGCGAGGATGGAACGAAAGGTCAAAGAGGCATCGCCAAATATCTTTTTCTGATAGGCGGGGCTCGAGGCCGGCCTTTGCCAATCGACCAATTCACGTTGGCCTAGGGCGGCGCGAATACGGATGGCGACCAATCCGCAGTGCCAGTAGGCGGGATGGACTGAGCGGGAGCCGCAGGACCGAGCGGGGTATCCCGTAACCGACTCGACGGAGGCGCCATGGAGCTGGGGGCAGGCGGCGCGGCGGGGCCCGGTCAGCGGGGCGCGGCGGCGCCGGGCCGCCTGCTCCTCTTGCTGCTGGGCGGGGATGGCGGGGGAGGGTCGGGTTGGGTGTGGCCGTGGCCCTCGGGGGGCGGCGGGAAGGGAGGGACAGGAACGGACACGGAAACCGGCCCGGAGCCGGACTACGAGGCCCTGCCCCGCGGCTCCGCCGCTTCCACCCACATGCTCGCAGGGGCTGTGGCTGGGGTGCTGGAGCACAGCCTTATGTACCCGGTGGACTGTGTCAAGGTGAGGACAGGCGGCGGGCCGCGCTGGGGCCTCAGAGGGGCGGCGGGACGGGCTGGGGGCAGGGACAGGTGATGTCTCGGGCTGGAGCAGCATCACGCAGGGCCACGCGTTGCTCCGTGATGTTGGACGTTGACTGGTCGGGGGAGAATCGTTCGGCTCCATCCTAATCGTTCAGATAAGCTTTAAGGAGATTTGACAGAAGGTCAAAAGGATGTGTGTCTCGGGGTGGTTATTATGAATTAGGCCAGGGGTAGGCAACCTCGGCTCTTTTATGACTCGTGGACTTCAACTCCCAGAATTCCTGAGCCAGCTTGGCTGGCTCAGGAATTCTGGGAGTTGAAGTCCACGAGTCATAAAAGAGCCGAGGTTGCCTACCCCTGAATTAGGCCAAGAAGAAGAGGGAGCAACAAGTAATTGTGTCCTTTGCCGTTGGCGGCGGAAGTGGCAATGTGTGGTCTTCTGAGTCCCGACATGACAATTAAGCACTGCCACCAGCGACTGAGAAGTAGGATCTATTTCTTCCATCTCAAAACAAGCCCCTTGCTTTTGCCGGCAAAACAGATTGGACTCAACCGTTGTACAGGAGATGTTAAAGTGGGGGGTGGGGGGCGGTGTTGTGATTCTTTGGAAGTTTATTATACTTCCAGACACCTTTCACTGAATCATATTGTCTGCAAAAATCACATGTAAGTAGGGAGAAAGCATACAGCAGAACTAAAGCAGAGACTCAAACGCTGAAGGTTTGTAAAAAGGGAAGCGGGTGGAAAGAGTTTGGCTGGGAGAACTTATTTGAGTGAATCTCTAAACGTATCTAACCTGCTCCCCCCTCCCCCCCATCCCCGCACTGGCAGACAAGGATGCAAAGCCTGCAACCAGAACCTGCTGCTCGTTACCGGAATGTGCTGGAGGCTTTGTGGCGGATTGTGCGAACTGAAGGGATCTGGCGACCTATGCGTGGATTGAACATCACAGCTACAGGGGCTGGTCCTGCCCATGCCTTGTATTTCGCCTGCTACGAAAAATTGAAAAAGACACTTACCAACCTTATCCATGCTGGGGGCAATAGTCACGTGGCCAACGGTATTATCCCTTCCTGCCTCCTAACCCCATCCTGGGGTTCTAGTTGTACCAGTTGGGGCTCAGAGTGAGAGAATGCCAGATTTATTCTTATTGTTCTGGCATTAGTACTCTGAACCCTCATGATTGAGGACATTCTTTCGTAATGCTGTGATCTGCTTGCAGCAAACTATGTTAGCAGTATGTCTGTTTGAGCGATATGTGGCCTGTAGGGATTTAGGGAATAAAACGGGCAAATAAGGTTTCTTGCATGTGTTTTTATATCTTATGTGAGAAAGTGATATGGTACAAGAATGACTGATTTTGCTTGCATATATTTGTTTTTTAAAACATGCATACTGATGTGCTTCAGATACATATGCTTGTATTTGCCTCAATGCCTTTTTTTTAGCAACTTAATTGAATGGGGAGAATTCCAGGCTTGCTGTAACAGGTGTTCTTGCATTCCTTCAGTCAAATCTGCTTCCTCAGAACAGCTTATTTCTAAAGCTTCTATTTAATCTCTGACCATCTGATTGTGGTATTCTATCTCCTAAAATCTAAGACATAACTCATCATCCCCTGAATCTTGTTGACTTTTTAGGAGAAAGACAATATAGATAGTCCTTGACTTATGATCACCAGAATTTCCATCTTAAGTTGTTGCAGTCATAAGTTGATTCAGACCCAATTTTATGGTCATTTTTATGATGGTGAATCACCATGGTTGTTAGCAGATCTGGAGTCATTAAGCAAATACCTCGGTCATAAGTGTGAACTCATTCTTTTGAATAGGCATTTTTTGCTGCAAATGGGCAAAAAAGTTACAAATAGCTAACGTGACTGTGGGACATTGGTTATAAAATTAAAAGTAAGCTGGTTGCCAAGTGCCTGAATTGCAATTTTATGAACATGAGGGTGGTGCAATGGTTGTGAGAGCAAGGACGGACCTTTTCAGCACTGTTGCAACTTTGAACAGTCACTCAATGAATGGTCATAAGTTGAGGACTGTTTGAAGGATGTAAATAGTAGGTTTATACAACACTTCAGATTCAGGATCCAAAAGATGCTGCAGAGGGAGGATTGTGAAATTAGCATTTGCTAAGTAGCTATACCTTTTCCTGATTTATATTCCTTCCTGCCCCTGGGATACTGGGAAAGGATTTGGAGCTTTAAAGTACAGCAGAAAGGTGCTATATTTGTGCTCTTGCTCTTTCTGTAACGCTTGTGGAAGATCAAAACTGAAATGCTGCACAGCTTACTAATAGAATAACCTTAGCTTTTGTCTGCTTTGTTTGTTACAAAGATCTTAACTAAGATGTTTGCAAGATATTCTATTTTCTCCTTTTTTTCTAGTGTGTAAATGGAAATAATTTGGAGAAACATTGTATCATAATCTTGATTATTTTTGCTGTTCTCATTGAAAATTAAGGCTTACTTCTGCATAAGCTATTTATCCCTTGAAAGGAATGGCTTATGTCCCTGTTATCACATATATAATATTTTGATGGCCTAATCTGGGATATCGTTAAGACTCTCACGGGTCTCATCTCAACTTTTCTTCACATTTAACAGTTCTTGTCTTGCAGGTGCAGCAGGCTGTGTGGCAACATTGCTTCACGATGCAGCCATGAATCCAGCAGAAGGTAATACTGTTTTTCTTGGATGCTCCAGCTTTCATGAAGACAATTATTCTTTTATTATCACCAAGAAATGTTCCCGTGTTTGTGAGAAGAAAGGGAGACGGAACAATTATTACAAATCATTACAATACTACAAATGTTATTTGAATGATGGATTGCATTGACTGAAGTAAAGAAGAGTCATGATTATTTGTTCAGTTTCTGTGTCTGCCCATCATCGTCAATGACTGCAGTTTACAATTCAGAAAATATGATTAAAAATTTAAAAAAGCTTTTTAAACAATAAAATAGTAAAACCAGCCAAAAATAAATAAAAATCCAATTCAAGATATACAAGAGCAAAGTATTGGCCAGTTAACGATATAGCCAGAAAACAGGCCCCTTGGCATATTCAGCACTCCAGGCTTGAGAGCATAGCTAGATTTCAAGGCCCTTATAAAAGGCTAGCAGAGTTAGGGCCATTCTGATCTCTGAAGGAAAGATGTCCATGGAGCAGGGGCCACTGCAGAAAAAGCTTGCCTCAACCATATGGTCTTGCCCTATTATAAACATGAAAAAGTGAGTGAAAATTACATTGTAACATGGCTTCATGTTCCATGTTTTTGTAGGAAAATCAAAATTCATTCCAGTGGTCCTAAATATTTTTCACAATCTAGAAAGCAGTCATCTGGGTCTGCTAATTTATGCAGTTGGATTGATAGTTTATTCCAGTACTGAGGCTTATGTGAGGACTATATTGAATACTGAAGCATAAGAGTCTCTCTGTGTGTGTCTCTGTGTGTGTGTGTGTGTGTATATACTGAATGCATACTGTTTATACCTCTTTATTCATTAGAATTTTTTTTTCTTTCCCCTCTTTCATTACGGCCGAATTACGGTTGTCATCCATTTCCAGTGGTAAAACAAAGAATGCAGATGTACAATTCTCCATACCAACGAGTAACAGACTGTGTGCGTGCTGTGTGGTGCAATGAAGGTCCAGGAGCTTTCTACCGAAGCTATACCACTCAGCTGACCATGAACATCCCCTTTCAGGCTATCCATTTCATGGCATATGAATCCTTACAGGAGCACCTCAACCCCCACAGACAGTACAACCCTAGTTCTCACATGGTGGCAGGTGCCTGTGCAGGTGCCATTGCTGCTGCTGTCACCACACCTTTGGACGTTTGCAAAACATTGCTGAATACACAGGAAGCCTTGGCACTGAATACCAACATCAGTGGGCACATCACAGGTATGGCTCACGCATTCAGGACGGTGTACCGCGTGGGCGGGCTAACTGCCTATTTCCGTGGGGTTCAGGCACGTGTCATTTACCAGATGCCCTCCACAGCTATTGCATGGTCTGTGTATGAGTTCTTCAAGTACATCTTAACAAAGCGAAAGGAGGAACGGTTGTCCGGGAAGTGAAATGCGTTATCAGATTGGCTGGTGCCAAACTCAGATGACAAGCAAGACTTTGGAATACTGATGCCGCCTCTTGCCTGCTGCTGCATTTTGCACAGCCCATTGTTCTCTCAATGGAAAATATACAGCAAACAGCAACTTCACCTGCTTTTAGCTTATCATCTAACAAACATGCCCCAGGTATTGGATACAAATAAAGACCAGGGTGGAAATACTGTAAGCATATTGGAAATTGGGGTGATAGCCTGCATTCTCAGAAATGATTGCAGGTAAGAGTTAGTAGAGGCAGAAGAAGTGTTAGCTAAGCTGTTGTCTATTAGCACTCACTCAGACCTCATGCTCTTTGAGAAGGCTTTGATTGTTGTGGCCCTTGGCACTTCCAATAAAGTCTGCTTTATTGTCCTAGGCCTTGTCTCTTTCTTACCAGATGATTCTGAGCATTTCTTTATGGAAGAGGGTGGGGAATGTACAGCTTTCCTGATGGTGTTATATTCCAATGTTCATTAGTCACAGCAAGCCTATCCTTGGAGATAAGATGAATGCATTGTATTTGTATAACAGGAATTGTTTTATCTTCTCATCTGAAGAGGTGGAAGAAAAATAGGATTCACTTTCATAATGCTGAATGTTGTATGTACTGTTGTATGTTGCTGAATGTACATGGAGATCCAATGTTCTCTGTTGGATGCTACTCAAAGCATTTGTGACTTTTCAACACCTAGCACAGTATTCAGCACTATTGCCATTCCACCTAATCTCGATATGTATCAGAATAGTGAAAAGAGACACTGTCTGCTTTAAATTGTGGTATCCTTCTACGGACTTGTTAGCGTTATGTTAAAATTACACTCTGGAAAAGTTACATAATACATGTATGCATGGTATAATTTGTTTGCATGCATATACAGAAATGTGTACCAAAATGCAATTGAACAACAGGGACGGGTGGTCTTGTAGAACATATTTCTCCATTAGCAATATAAAATATGCAGCACTGCATTAGCTTGTGTTTGTAACAAGGCCTTTTTCTGTCTCCACCAAAGAAATACAAATTTAATAGAAGGGACAGTAATTCTGTAATTATTAACATTTAACATGGAGTGGCCTATCAAGTTAACGATCTGAACTTCAACTTTACAGAACTTTGGATGTTGATAATGCATTTGTCTTTATTAGGAATGAGTTGTGATTAGCTTTCCTTCTTCATCTCAGGGCTTCGAAACTGACATTTCACAAGGTGGGGACTTTATAGAGGCAATAAATATAGCAATGCAATTAAGCCAGTGTTTTTTAGTATGATGTTAATAGTTCTGTCAAAATGCAACATAAATCTTTGTATAGTATAGCGCTCTGTCTGCTTCAGATGAGTATATCCCAACTTTACATTCCTAGCAAAGTGCCCTTTTGTTCATGCATAACTGCCTTGCTGCATCTTAATTTATCTTCTACTGACTTATCTTTTAGCCTTTGCTAGAGAGTTTTGTCCTGGGAAATGTCTTTTTATTTACTGTATATTTGAAGATGTAGTCAGATAGAAGCCAGCTGGGTATCAATTGTCATTGCTGTTCATTCTATTTATTCTTGAGAAGAATATTATCCTTCTCCGCCATTGATATGTGGAGTCCTTAGGGCTCTCTGAGCTTGGTTGCTTGCTTGCAGAGGTTTGATTATTCAGCTAGGTAATATCATCATGACGCTGCTGATGTTGCCTACTTGGTTAATGAAACATTAGGAAGCAAACAGCCAAGTTCTGAGAGCACCAACGGTTCCACAGTTCAACCCTGAGCTACATATATCCTCTTCTGTTGGAATTATTTGATATATTTAGCATCGGGAGAATTATTCCTGCTGTAATAATTATAGTGCTAGGCTTCTTAAAAAAGCATAAAATACAAAATATTATCTGCCGGATACTATGTTTCCATTAACTTCCATACTACTGTAAGTAAAAAGTAAATCTACTCTAGCAGTGAAGCCGTTTAAGATGCAGTTATTACATTAGCCAATAGGTGGGGATGTTGCCAAAGGTACCGCTCCCATCCTCTTTCTTTGTGCTCTGCCTGGAGAATACAATATATTGTATCGCTACTGTCTGGGTTGATGGAATCAGGAAAGAGCTGCCCTTTCAATGAGCAGTGCCATGGATTTGCACGCCAAGAAAAATCCAGCAGTTGCTGCTGCTGCTGCTGCTCCATCATCTAGCATCTATCTATGAGTTGCTAAGGAAACCACGGAGCTGGATTGAAAGGCAGCTGGCCTTAGCATTGCAGCCTTGTGGCAATAAAGTTATTCTGGGCTCTCCTTAGGACGTGGGACACAAGATCACGAATTCTCGCTACTGCTACCGTATTGTTCACGGAGGGCGGGAGGAGATGATCATTCTCTGGTTCCACAGAGGGCATCTTCTACAAAATGTTGGACTGCGTGCATTCAGGCTACTCTGTGTACTTGCTGATTGCCAATCAGAGTTCTCAGAGGGCAATTACAGGGCTTCTCCTTTGGGATTAAATTTTTCTCCTTTCCCGGAGGGTGTGTCTTCTGTTGTGGTCCAGTGGGTTAGTGTTTCCTCGACCTTCAAATTTTAACTACAGCTTTGCTACTCCTTGGCCCTATCTTTTACAAAATTGATTTCACTGTGTCAATAATCTTCCTTCTCTTCCAGCCCCTCCTTTTCCAGATATTTTAAAGATCAATTGTAAAATGTCAAGCCAGATGTAAAGACAGAGTGGAAATGGGAAGGCAAAACTGCCAGCAGTAGAGTTACTTCTTCTCTTGTCTTGCTCAGCTCCAAGAGGTGACTAAAAGGAAGCAGAGGCTGGGAGTTTCATGGCTTTATAGTTTCAAACTGGATTTTGATCTGAACTTGATCATGAATCTCCACTGAGACCACTGTGGAAACCACTGCTCCTGATACCAATTGTGTGCATGTGCATCTTTGAGTCCATTTTGAATCTTGTGATTGCCCGGACAGATTCCTGCATTATTCTTGGCAAGACTTCAGAATCGGTTTGACATTGCCTTCTTCCTAGGGCTGAGAGAAAGTGACTGGCCCATGCCAGCCGGCTGACTGTGCCTAAAACAATGTCTAGGATCCTATCCTAGATATTTGCTTTATAATCTCCTCCAGCAGAAGCTGGGTATAGCTTGAGAACATTCCTGCAAAAAGAGTTGGTGTGCTCTGAAAAGCAACTCTTTCAGAACCTGAATGGCAGGATACTATGATTTGCTTTGAGTGGCAGGATGCTATGATTATAAGAATTGGGAAAAGAAGAACTGGGCCAGAGGGGCTTTTGATCTGATTCTATGTTCTAATTATTACAGATCAGTAAATCAATAACAGATCAACGAGGACTGAGAGAATCCATAATGTTTCTACACAAACTAATTCACTGAAATCTGGTGCCATAGAGGTGTTCCACAGCTGGTTGCCTAGGTGCCATCTCGTCACAGAATGAGCTGCTCATCAGTGAAGAAACTTTCACTTTTCCCTGAATATTCAAGGATCTCAAGGATTTGTTACTGGCATCCCAAGGGGTCCCTTCAGGCCATCTTCTCCAAAGGGATCACAGATTCACTGCATCTCAAGGGAACTAGGCTGCCTTAACATTTTAATATAAATGTTTATAATTTGTGGAGCCTTCCAGAGTCATTTGGTAGTGGAGTTAAACTTAATTTGTAATGCACTTTTCCCAGTAGTGGCATACATAGAATGAAGGCTACTGCTAAGCTTGTAAGCCGCCCTGAGTCTTCGGAGAAGGGCGGGATATAAATGGAATTAACATAAAAAAATAAAAAATATTAATTATTTAATTCGTCCATGGTCACTTTGTTCATGTAGACCAGTACTTTCTTCTGCTTGGGCTTTATTTTTTCAGAGAAAAAACCATTTATTTATTTATTTGTTTGTTTGTTTGTTTGTTTGTTTGTTTATCTATCCATTCAGAGAAGTTGCAACTATGCAATCTTTCAGAATTAAGGGACCTGGAACAGCTACTATTTCCAGATTTCATGACCCTATGTGGGGTTGTATAACATCTCCACTCAAAAGTTAATCTAGGTTTGAAGCGTTACACTTTTTTTCTTAGTGTCTGCACTTCTCCAGCTGTGTCTTCAACTCTGACTACTGGAATTATGGGTACTGATTTAGAGCTGCAGTGAAACACTTTTGGAAATTTAACTACTTGAGTAGTTAAAAGATATTACCCCATGCAAACGGAAAGACAACATGGTGACTGCTGCATGGTCCCATCCTGAAATTTTTTCTCTTTTCTTGGGTAATGGGGTATTATAGAGGAGTAATTCAACTGTAATATGCCCCCAAATTACTATACTGTAGTAGTATGTTGTACAGCCTCATCCCATTGCAGATGCAGATCAAGCCCAGGAGCCTGAAGGCAAAATCAATAGATGGCAGATCAGGTGATAGACAACTATCCCTATATCTTTTAAATTGCATTGCTTGATCATTGCAGTTGTTTGTATTTATTGTGTTCAGGTTTTTATATGAAGAGTGAGAGCAAAATGTAAGAATAAGTATACTTAAGAAATTGGTTAGCCCACCACCATTACCGAAAAAGATTATCACCTGCAGTGGACATGGTACAATATATCTTGCAATCTCCATAATTCATTCAAATGTAATTTAACTCCCAATTCAAAAGGGGTAACAATGCCTATATTCATTTTTCTTTTCTGTTCCACCTTGTCTGATTCTTGGAGACTGCCTGGACAAGCCCCTGCAGTTTTCTTGGTAAGGTTTTCAGAAGTTGGCTTCCCATTGCCTCCTCCCTAGAGCTTAGGGAAAGTGGCTGGCATAAGATCAACCGTCTGGCTTCATGTCTAACCAGGAGCCAAGTCTCCAGGTTTCTAACTTGATCCCTTAACCACTACACCAAACTGGCTCACAGTATTGAGTTACTGAGAGGCATTCGAGACATTTTGGTAGAGCTGAAAAAAAACCTCCGTCATCAGATCTAAGCTAATGGCTGCAGACGCCTTACCCATCTCCTTCTGAACAGGTTGGTCTGTTCTTGCCTGTGTTCATTTGATTTGTGTCTCCCAATGGCGGGACTGGAGCAATGCTACATGGAGACCTTAAAAGCGTTCTTATTTCTTACTTGTAGAGCTGAGGCTCAACCTTAGAGGGTCTCTATTGTTGTAGTGCGTGCACAAACCTTTTTCTATCCTTCTGGAAATTTATGAGGTCAGTCAGAGGATTGGAGAGAGAGGCAGAATAGGTAGGTAATATGCGTTTGTTCCCAAAGCCTCCCCATCTCTTCTCTTGGCCCTTCAGCACCTTTTCCGTTTCAAATCCTAACCAAGGCAAGTTCGGCATTGAACCGGGTCCCTCCGCCCTATCTTGCTCTAGGCCTGAAGGCTTAAAAGGGGGGACAGGACAAAACTGCCCATTGTTTGTCCGCCCGAGCCCAGCCCAGCGTGGGGACAGCGCAGGCCGTCAATCTCGTCCCTTTGTCCCGAATCCCAATTCTACAAATGCCGCTTCTCAGCCCCTTCCCGGCTGTTCCTTTCCCGGCCCTGTAGCCACAATGGACCTCTCTGCGCAGCTTGGCACCCTCTTCTTGCCCGGGACAAGGGAATTACAGTGGGCCGCTGCCGAAGGGGCTGCGGGCGTTGGCTCAGCGGCTTCGGGGATTAGGACTCGGCCACTGCTCGCCAAAGCCAGCGAGTGGGCTTCTAGGGCGACGCTTTAATGCGGGTTCCTCCCCTTCTGTCGCCTTTCTCAACCTCTGTTCGGTGTAATGAGAGATTACTCTGGTTTAAGATTAGCTAACACGGAAAGGGGGAATGGGGGGGGGTCATGCAGGTGAATTCACCCGCCAGGAAGGCCGAGCCTCGTGGACTAATCCTGCCTCTCACTTTTTAGACTCGAAGCGGGGCATCTCCCCTAGCGAAGCGGAAAGAAGGGGGTGGTGGAGAGACTCTGGTTGCCTTCGCCAACAGGGCGCGCCGTTAAAGTGTTGGGGGGACTACAGTTCCCACCCAGAGAGACTCACGGCATTGTGGGGGGTCAAATACATCTGGAGGGGGCCGCTGTACCCGCTTCCTCCTGTCATTCCCTAATCTGGGCAGTGAGGTGCCATGGGCGTGGCATAAGGGCTTCCGAATTACAGAGTAGTCCCCGGGGGCGGAGGGCTAAGCCTGCGCAAGGGACTGGCACCGACTTATTCGCTCTGCCTGGGGTGGAAGCGGGCCACACCGGCCGCGTATTTCCGCCTCCTCCATCCTTCCGCGCCAACAGACCTTCCCTGCCTCTCCATAGCAGGGCCGGATCTCGATATTGCACCTGGTTTATTATGGCATCCTTTTAACTCCTCGCAGTGTGGCTACATCGATACATTTAATACACTGACAGCAGGAGGGGAGTCGAGGGAGGCGGCCTTTGCTTTGTATAAGCGAAGCAGCTTCTGGCAGCGCCTGGCCTCTGTTTCCCCACTGCAGTCCAGGCGCGGAGCGTGGAGACTCCCGGGTTGCTCCTGCCCCTGCCCCGTCGGAAAGCTTCGGGGCCTTTGTGGAGGCCGGTGGGGGCTCTCCCTAGGGCAGTCCAAATAGAGGATCTGTTCTTGTCGATCGCGGCGATCCAGGTTAGCTCCGAGAGCGGCCGACGTGCTAGACACCAGCCACGGACAAAGGTCCCTTTCCCCCTTCGCCGGAGGCCGCTTCTCCGGGCGTCGCTCACTTTCACCCCAAAGGGTCCCAGCCCGGCCGCCGAGTGGCTGCGGAGGATCAGCGGTCCTTTGGGCCGCGGTATTCCAGGAGCAGCGCCGCCTACCAGGCCCGGATGCCCTGAGTGCAGGAAGAACCGGCGGCCCCCTGGTGCAAGGGCTGAGCTCCGCTGGGGAAGCCGCCCATGTTGACATAGGGCCCCGGCGATGGCTGCACCGAGGGGGCCACGCTGTTCCCCGCGGGGTAGTTGCAGCTGTAGCCGGCGCCGTAGGCTGCACCGGAGGAACCGCCGTAGGCATAATTAGGGAAGCCGTTATACGCGTAGGAGGCAGCGGGAGGGTTGTAGGGCGTGCTGTAGGCCTGCGAGCCGCCCAGGCAGGGCTTGCCGTCCCTCACCAGTACCGGTACGGCCACTCTGCGTGGCGGCGGCGGCGGCGCTGGAGGCTGCGGGGTCGCCCCCGCCGCTGGGCCGCCGAGTTCCAGGGCCTTGTCCTGCCGCTGCCGCTTGCACTTGTAGCGCCGGTTCTGGAACCAGATCTTGACCTGAGTGGAGGTGAGCTTGAGGCTGCTGGCCAAGAGCTCCCGCTCGGGAGCAGAAAGGTAGCGCTGCTGCTGGAAGCGCCTCTCCAGCTCGAAGACCTGCGCCTGCGAGAAGAGCACCCGCGGCTTCCTCCGGCTGCGCGCCTTGGGACGCTCCGACGCCGCCTCGGAGGGCTCCTTGCCTGCAAAAAGAGCGGAAGTAGAGAGGAGTAATCGTGCAAGAAGCCGCGGGGATTAAGGGTGAGGCAGCCGCTCCTGAGCGCGGTTGTTGCCCCTAAGCCACTGATTTCGGTGCCGCCAACGCCTGGAGATACACCTAGCAGGAGGGCCTTTTCAGACTTCTACACACCTGCACCACTTGGTGCCCTTTCCATGTTCTGGGCAGGAGTGTCTGCAGTCTCTGCCAGCATGATGCAGGTCATGGGAATGGGGTGATCACCTGTTCCCTGGGATGAATGAGCGTGGAGGGAATCCCTCTCCTAGGGAAGCGTCCCCCGTCTTCTACTAAGTGGGGCTTGGATTTGTCCTAAAGTCCCTCTTGATGCAACCAAAGAAAAGTCAGGCCACAACACAGTAAATCCTAAGGTTTCCTATAATGATTTGCTGCACAAAGTTTAGTATAAATCTCACAAAGAATTCATATCTTACTGAGATCATGCTTTCCACTCACCTACAAGCCACTGTGATTGAATCCACACCAATATAGCAATCCCAAACAATCTTCTGGGTTAATCTCTGTTTTACGGGATTACGTCCCAATGATTACAGACTGAAGATTCCATAAGAGGCTCAAAAGAACCTTTGGACTTTTTTTTAAAAAATCAGGCAAAAATAAAAATGGAGCAGAACAGCATTTTGACCTGATGTAACAAGTGCAACAAGACCAGACCAACCAGGAGCCCAATCAGGTTAGCAATGTACATGTTGGGTCTCCAACTGCACACAGCTCTAGCC
The DNA here is from genome assembly GCF_964194415.1 of Vipera berus. Taxonomy (NCBI): domain Eukaryota; kingdom Metazoa; phylum Chordata; class Lepidosauria; order Squamata; family Viperidae; genus Vipera; species Vipera berus. Next base: position 45,492,989 of record NC_138207.1, read on the forward strand.
TCAGGACTTGGAAATGAGAAAGCAGGCCTTGGAGGCCCAGAGCTGCCTGCCATTTTCCTTGCCCTGAGCGAAAATCAATCATTCTTTTCTCCTCGCTGAAGGGGACTGGTCGCTAGGAAGAAGTGGGAGCTGGAAGAAGGACATTTGCTCACTAGATAAGAGAAGGACCATTTCAGTATATCTCCCCTCCTGCAAATCCAACAGTTTCCCCATCGTCTGGCAGTCTAGGCCTGGCAGGCCCGTTTGTTAGTTCTAAACAGATCAAGAGTAAACTGCGTTCTGCACTCCTGAGCAAAGTTTGGTGGCCAGATTCTCCCCTCTTTGGCCTAGGAGAGCCTCTAAATCTGACCTCCTATCTCTAACCTAAGGAAGGCCTGGCCTGGGATCGGTGAGTTACCTCCTCACTCTTTGAGAGGGGCTGGGTGGGCCTGGGGGAGAGTAGAAGTTGCTTTGTTGCTTAGCTTACAGCCAGTTTTCTGGCAAGTGACTTTAATAAGGGCTGACTCTCCAGATGGTGGGCACAGGGTTGCATGCCCCCCCCCCTGCACAAAGATAACCTGCGACCTTTCCGTTCAAATAAACCAGATTGGTTTATTTGAACGGAATTTCATAATTTCATAATTTTAATTTCATAATTAAAAACCAACCCCCTCCCCACACGAGCCTTTTAGGGACACATCCCGATACATCGACAATAGCGATCATAACCCGAGTGCTTCCACAGCCGCCAGCCTTTTCCAGCGACCCGCAAGACAAGCTACGCTCCAAAGCAGCCTCCATCACGTCCCCATCTAGAGCGGCCTGAAGCGAACTTGAAAGAGCGAGAAGAAACGTCTGGGAAAATACGTGCCGGGAAGATGTTCCGCGCTCAGCATCCCGATCTGCTCCGGCTGACAAAGGAATTGTTCGGACGCTCCAGTGGAGGGCAGGGCAACCCGGACCACATCGGCTCTGGGCCATTCGAGAAGGTCCGGAGCCGTCCGCGGGGTTCGGCGGGTTCTGCTCCTGGACCCACAGCCTCCCAGGGTGGGGAGCCCCAGAGCTCTGCCCACCTTCCTCCCGGACTCACCGGTTCCCGACTCCTGCGCCGGCTCTGCCTCCTCTGCCAGGCCTTTGGGCTCGCAGGTGCCCCGCAGCACCGCCTGCACGTAGCCGCCGGGGGAGAACCCCCCGTCCGCTCGGCTCTTTGTCGAGGCCATGGGGGACGAGAAGGGCTGCTTCTCCTCGCTCTCTTCGTCCTCCTCTCGGTCGGAGAAGCGGCAGCTCAGCAGGCAGGAGGCAACGGCGGCGGCTGGGGCGAAAGGCGCTTCGAGGGGGCCTCCGAGGCGCTGCTGCTGCTGCTGCTGCTGCTGCTCCAGTTTCAGGATGTCCTTGACGGAGAAGGGGGTGGAGGTGGCGGGGCTGGGGAGCATCCTGGGCAGGGAGGCGGGAGAGAGGGAGACGGCCAGCCCGGCTGGGGCAGAAGGGCCGCGCCCGGGAGCGAAGCCAGGCGAAGTGGCGTCCATGCGAACGCGGCGCCGCCTCTGCCAGTCCCCGCCTCGGCGAGGACCAGCAGCCCGCTCTGGACTCGGAGCCGCCTCTTCGGCCGAGCAGGGCACGTCACGGCGAGGAGGGGCCGGGCCGGGCCCCCATTGGAAGGCGGGGAGCGGGAGCGGGAGCGGCCCTCCGAGGGAACCTGCCCAAAGGTGAACCGGCCGCGGGGAAGAGCCGGGCCAGCCGGACCTCCAAGGCTTCGGGTCAGAGGTGACCCGGCGGGCGCCTGAAGACCGAGGGGGCCCGGAGCCTCGTGCCCGGGCGCTGGGAGCTTGGCATCACCAAGACCGCCGCCCGGGCAGGGTTCGCGGGGATCGGGCAGAGCCGGCTGAAACCAAGAAGTCCCGCTGACTCCACCTGGCCCAGCCGCTCCGCTTCACCGCCGGCCCTGCCGCCACTCCCTGCCCGGCCCGGGGCCCGAGCGCGGGGATCTCCCGCTCGGTCCTCGGGAATTTGCTTGGAGTCGCCTAGCTTGGCTTTTCCGAGAAGACTCGGAGGGACCCGCGGAAGAAAAGGACCGGGTGGGGCGTCCCCAGCGCCGTTCCCCCCCAACCGGCTGGGTAAGCGGGAGCTGCCTTGGAGGGTGATCGGACTGCTGCGGAGGCGGGCGAAGGATGGGTAACCCGGGCCCCTGAACCGTGAGAGCCTTGTTCTTATTCCGGGAAGAGGAAAGGAAACTTCCCAAAGGAAGGACAACGGCCATCTGCTTTTTGTCACCTGTGACAAGGCTCTTCTTCCCCATCCTTTTGAAGCAACGGTACTAAAGAGAACAATGGCATCACAAGGACGGTTACGATAGCTGGCACCGCTATCAATGTATGCATGGTTGTTAAAAGTTGTGGATTGCCTCGCTTTTTTTTAAAGATCCGGACGTCATTGCAGGTCCCACGATGAAATGCATCTGCTGGTTCAGAAGCAGTGTATCTGTGGGTATGTGAATAAGACTAAAAGGGATTGGCAAAAGCTATGAGTTTTCTACTCCGGTTGTCTGATCTATTATGGAACAGGAATGCTATAGTTTTATTATTCCTAATAATAATCACATTATTTATAAAATCTATCTAGGAAAAAATGTCACTATAGCTGCTGTAATCTTGTGTTCCACAATTAGCTGTGATGGTCAGAATTTATCCTGATGTGCATGCAATATGAATAAAAAGGTCCAAGTTTTCCTTTCCTTTCCTTTCCTTTCCTTTCCCACAGATGGCTGAGGAAGGGCAAGTCTGAGAGATGGGAGGAAGGTACCCAAAGTACATGGACAGTTCTGAAAACCCCCTTACTCATTTTCAAGTTAACTTATTAGAATTCTTTAGTGTGGCTATTCAATGACGTCACTACCGATGGATAAAATGGATTAAATTCGTGCGAAGTTTCTTGATTTCCCTCTTGTTGGCTCTGCTGTTCTCTCCTGGGAATTGTTGCAGAATTCACGAGCAGAGGGAAGGGAAGGAATGGGAGGCTCTACAGCCTGGTGCGGTGAGTGTTGGGGAGCGAAAATTCTTCCCAGGCTGTTTCCTAACTCCACCCTTCCAGCTCGACCAGCTGGCCCCTTTTTCCGCTGCCAAGACTTCTTTTCTTTTCTTTTCTTTTCTTTTCTTTTCTTTTCTTTTCTTTTCTTTTCTTTTCTTTTCTTTTCTTTTCTTTTCTTTTCTTTTTCTTTATTTCTCTCTCTCTCTCTTCTTTCCTTCCTTCCTTCTTCTTCCCTTCACCTTCCCTTCCTTTCCCTTCCTTTCTCTGGGGTGGGGCAAGCTAGAAAATCCCAACCAAAAATAAAAACCCACAAGGTTCCTGTACCAGCTCTCTGCAAATAAACAGGGTTGAAACAGGGTTATACAAAGAGACATCCCAACTTGTACGAGGTTGTCTTGCAGGAAAGTCAATGGTATCCACGACTTCCTGTTCTTTATTTTGCGGTAGCCATTACTTAAAATGGATCCACAGAGTTTAATAGATTTGATTTCCCCTTGATATTAACGGTGCTGAGATTTTAAACCAGAGGTACAGATATAATTATAATTAGGTGGCAGGGCCCTCAGTAGGGAACAGGGTGAGGAAGGGTCTGTCCCCCCCCCCGTCCCCGAAGGAGTAGGTGACTTCCTTTCGATAGGAAATGGATGTAACTGTTCATCAGTGATGTTTGCAAGGATTCTTCTGCCGCGCGGGTTATAGAGCCTTCTTACGACCCTGCGCAATATAAAGATGACGTTGGGCAGCATTTTCACTTTCTCAACAGTAATGTTGGTAATTGCACTGAGCAAATGGAGAGCAGAAGACTCTTCTGCTAATCAAGGGAGGTTCAAAACGAACAGGGGAGCAAAGAGGTATGGGAGGTGCAACACGGACTCCAGAGGAAAAACAAAGCGGGTCCCCACGGCCTGGCCACGAAACCATTTCATGAAAACTCTCTAGGCTTAGGCTGCAAACGTCCCGGACACTCATTGCGGATTTTTACCCTGCTTGTTGCTTTCTCTTTGTGATCAGGAATAGAAATGCTCCCATATCGGAGTGGCTCGGAAAATCATTGAGATCCTGATGGAGATCCCTCAATACGGTGCACTTATCCTTCTCCATTAAAGCCCGGCGAGGCCTACTTGTAAATATTTTTGCTCCTCTAAATGATTTGATCCGGAGACGGATATAAGGCCTGGCGATTTGCTCCCGAACCCCAGAGCCTTAGCGCATTTTCGGAGGGAGATTTCCCATCTGCAAGAGACCAACTTTGGAGAGAAGTATTTCCTGCCGACTTTGCTTCGGGGAGCAATCTGAAGCACAGCTAAAGTGCTGCAATCAACAGGGTGATTTCCTTTTCAGTAAACATGTCTGGGATCTGGCTGAAAATCTGTTACAGTTGAGAGACCAAAGGCTATTTAAAAAGATTTACAGAGAAATTAGCTTGCTATGGAAAAAAATAAAAAAGCTTTCTGCTGCTTTGGAATGAAGTTCTTTTTGTCGCTATCTTAGTGGGTAGGTGCCAGTTTAGGAATAGGGAAGCATATTGTGCGGAAGTTTTAATTTGTTTTTAAACGAACCGAAGAAAACGGTAGTAGTAGGGGCATCTCTCTCTCTCTCTCTCTCTCTCTCTCTCTCTCTCTCTCTCTCTCTCTCTCTCTCTCTCTCTCTCTCTCTCTCTCTCTCTCTCTCACACACACACACACACACACACACACACACACACACACACACGAGATGGACTCTAACTGAGGAAACACCTCGACAATTTAGGACAAGCAGAAAAAGACTCAGCACCAGCAACCTGTAAAAAGGCGCGATCACCTCGGGGGCCCGGCAGATGATCTGGCATTGGAGGGATGGCGTAGCTGTGTACAAGGTCGAAGCCAGCAAGTTTAGGAAGGTATGGTCGCCGTGTAGGAAGCACAGCAGTCGCTAAGAGGACACTGCCTCTGTCCGCAACTCTAGGCCAGTTTTCGGAGTTGCAGCTTCTCGGTTGTCTCTTTTGTAGCTCTACGGAAATATTCCACCATCAGGAGTAGACGATTCGCCGAGAGCGGAGCTAGCGGGAATCGGCTACGTCGTAGTCCTGAGAGCCAAAAATGCGAAGGTTGGGATTTTTCGCTGGGCCGCCACGAAATGCAATTATCTGGAGACACCACAACGGAGATTCTTATGAATTAGAGGTTTCACCAATCGACCGCTGGATACACCGCCCTATGCCTGACCACGTTCACCGTCCCGAAACCAAAACATTACAGTGTTTCTAGAAAGGAAAGGCTAGAACGGTCAACAAGCCGAGCCAGTTGTGGGATCTAGCCCGGGAGCGGGTTGATGCAACCACGCATATTGATTGCATCGAGCCGCGTATTTCTGAGGTGCAAGGAGATTTAAAAGAGATTCCTGAGGGAACTGTACTTTCCCCACTCCTCCAGTTGAGTAGACTCTGGAGAAAAACTATTAATTCCCTTTCTCTCCAAAACCATCGTCGGGCAATGGAGGAACTGCGAAGCCACTTTCAGCTTCCTCGCTCCAGCAGAAGACAGTCTTTTCAACAGAAATTCCTTCCTTCCTTCCTTCCTTCCTTCCTTCCTTCCTTCCTTCCTTCCTTCCTTCCTTCCTTCCTTCCTTCCTTCCTATCACCCCTGGCTGGCTTGTCTTAGTTTTTTTTGAAATAACAGAAGTCTAAGACAAACGGGAAACGTCCAAATACCTCCGAGGTATCTGAAGAGTTTTCTCCCCCTCCAGAAACTGAAAAACTGCGCTTTCTGGTATTTTTGATCTTTAAATTGCCAGAAAACTGTTGTAAATCTCACCTGAATGGAGGAAGTTATCCTTTTCTTCCATCTTCAACTTCAGGGCTGCAAAATGGGGTTATTGAACTTGGTCTTTTAGTAAGAAATGCAAGAAAACAGCGTTTGAAATGTATTAAACGTTGCTTGCCATCCTATCCTCATTTAGGATTGCACGCTTTGAAAAACAAACACTTTGCTGTTTATCAGCGCCATTCTTTTTCAACTGGGATAGAAATCTTTCCGCCCAAGCTGCGCCTGAATGGCCTACCCAAGAACCTCTGTCTACTTTGCCCAACTTGATCGGAATCACCTTTATCTGAAGCACGTTTGAAACAAAGGAAGGTTGACCTAGGTGCAAAATGGAGAGCCTTGCTCCCAGAAAGGCTCGCTTACGAAAGCAGCCTTAGAATTTAAAGAGAGAGAGAGAGAGAGAGAGAGAGAGAGAGAGAGAGAGAGAGAGAGAGAGAGAGAGAGAGAGAGAGAGAGAGAGAGAGAGAGAGAGAGAGAGAGAGAGGTGGGGGAAGGACGGACGTATTTGGTAGGTATGAACCATTTGGGGAGCCAAAGGAACATTTACACGTGCACTTTCTGGATAGGAGGAAAGATACGGAAGCACCTTTTAATATCGAAGTGAGAAAGAAACTCGTTTAGCCGCCCGGCCTAGCGGGGGGGGGGGGCAAAACCCTTCTTCGCCTTGATCGGAAGGGCTCTCCAAATTACACCCGAAAGGGACCCGCTTCCAAGCCCGCAGCAAGGCAGAAGCTCTGGAGACGGAGCCGCGAAGCTTTCAGCGCTAACAGCCTCGCGTTCGCTTCGCAGGCGTCCGGCCGAAGCCCTGTCTCTCTCCGAGCGCGCCTGCTCGTCCGTTCCCTCACCTCGGCTTTTCTAACTTCACGTCGCTGCTGCTCCTGCTGCTAATGGTTATTGTCTCGCAGGGCCCATTAGCCGCTTTTGTTGCCCATCCGCCCTTCTCGGGCTTTAGCGCTGCCTTGTTGTCGCAGCCGCCCCGCGCACTGTTTAGACAAGGGATTAAGGTAATGGATGGAGCCGGAACCCTACGGAACGAGGGGGATGGGAATCGGAGAGAGAGCGACCGGAGTAGGAAACCCCTTCTCCGAGGAAGGAGTCCCTCTTATGGCCCCCTTTAGCTCCATGAGCCCGTGGGCCCAGGTGAGACCCCCGCAGCCCCCGGGTCTCCAGCGCTCAGGTCCCAAACAGACCCAAGGAAACGCGAAAGCGCCTCCCTCTTAGTCCCACCTGGACCCCGGCGATTCGCCCAGGGAGGCCTCGGCCGGGCTCAGGCTTCGTGAAAGAAGTTCGCGAGGGGAGCCGATTTCCTCCCGCCTCGCCCATTTTGCTTCTCAAGGCGTCATCAAGGCTGAAGCGGTGGGGAGGGGGGCGGAGGGGGGGGAAGGGGGGGTTCGCTTCAAGAAACACGCGTTGAAATCCCTGCCTAAATCTCAGCGGTGACCAGTTTAATCTTGGTCAATTGCTCTGTCTGTCCGTGAGCTGAGTAACCAAATTAGTTCTATCTGCATAAAATTATTTCTTAAAAATGTAATCATTCTAATGGGAAAAAAATGTGTGGAGTGGATATTCTTTTAAAGAAGGGTTATTCCCTGTTTTCATGCAGGAATGAATATTTGAAAAACGAGTAATTGCATTAATGTGCGTGTGCCTGTCCGTGTGTGTGTGTGTATGTATGCATGGATATAATGATACAAGTATGCTAGGTTTTTTTAAAAACAAATGTGGCAACTTCTGAAAGAAGTGTCTCCTAAATTTCTAATTCTAATAGTAATAAATTGGCCATACACTTTGCTAGACACATTTTGCTAGAGAGAAGTTCCTTGAGAATGGGCCCCAAGCAAGAATCCGAAGGCTCGGAAGACTAAAGGCTCTGATCCCGGTGACCGAACCAGATTGGATCCTGTAAATTAGCAATCGTTTCCCGCCCCCCCCTACGGTCAATTGTTGACGGGAATCGGGACTTTCTCTGTGCTTGAAAGAGCGGAGAAATTACCTGCAGAGTTTTCCCCGCTGTAGATTCATACGGAGGAATTCTTTTGAGAAGTTCGCAGTGCGCTTGCGCGGCAGTAGCTTTCGCTAATGGCGCGCTGGTTGTGAAATTGAATGAAAATGCAGGGGAGAGTCGGGCTAAAAGACCCAACTGCTCAGTCAGCGGCTGTGTCCGCTTCGGGGGCTGGCTTAACTCTTTACGTCCTCAAGTCCTCAACTTCTACGTCCAAAGATCTGGGCATCTGACATAGTCGGAGTCACCTGCGGGAATGGTACTTTCCCCTTTGTCATTAAGTCCACAACTTTTCTTGAGTTATTGTTGTATTTTGCTGGTTTCTTGATACAACTGAAACATTAAAATAAATGAAAACAATACACTGATTGTGACCTGAACAAAATTAATCATTTTTATTTTTCGATGTCTGTGGAGATTCTCAGTCATCCAGTTCTTGGTTGTCTTAAAGTTGTTTTTTTTTTCAAAAGGCATCTGGACTTTGTTTTTTTCCTAGAGGAAGGCATCTCGCTTCTCATCCAACCAGTTCTTCAGTTCTGACTGTAGGGGAAAACAAAGTCCAGTTGCCTATTGAAAAAAGCATCTTTGAGACATTTTTATTTCTCCTTGGTTTCAAAGCGGACCTTGAGAAGATGTCGAGGGGCCTCCCTTTAGAATCAGTACGATCCCACTTGAGACTAAGCTGGCTCGGGGAAAAAGGGTGCACAAATGATCAGGGTTTTATCTTCCTTTGCCGTTTCTGTACAGGTGTGCATACTGTGAGGAGACACGTGAATAGGCAAAAGGGGGAAAGGCGGCACTGTTAAGAAAATCCGTCCAGTAGCTGTTATTGCCCTGACCCTCCCTTCTGATTTTGCTCTCCCGAGCTGGATCGGTCCAACGGCTCGCTTTCGGCATCCCCCCCCCCGAGATGCTGGATCACGATTCTGTTTTCCGTCTCCTCGAACCACTTCCTCGCAAAGAGTTTCCGCGTCTCTGGAGCCCTCGCTCAGGGCTCCCCGGCTGTTGCCCTCCAGATGCGCTAGGCCAGCATCACTTTCCATACCTTGGCCCGAAATTCGGCGGCCCTGGCGGAAGGAGGCAGACTCTGTGGGCTCCCTCATTCCCAGCGCTGCCAAACATCTGGAACTCTCTCGCCCCTCGAAGCCGCCTCGCCTGCGCAGAGTTTGGCGGCGCCTTTGATTCAAGGGCCGGTTCAGACGGGCATCGGGGAGATGGAGTCGGTCTCCCACAGCTAAGCGCAGGTCGGACTCACCCCTTTGAGTCTCCCTGGTTATTTTACAGAACTGGCTCTTGGCCGGTGGTCTCTGGAAGCTAAAGAGGCGGCGGACACCTTCACTCTTTTCGTGGGAAGCGAAGGTTTTCGCCAGGCCTCGCCGCACCTCTTGCAGGTCAGTGGGGTGCAGGGGGCTCCGGAGCGTGAGTGCTCTGCTTCTCCCCCCCCCACTCCCCACTCCCCACCCCACCCCCAAATCCCTTCCCGCTCTACTCCGTATTTATACAGCGCCCGCCCTTGTGTAAACTCAGCCCAGGCCGTGGTTATTCTCAGGCCGGATCTGTTTGTCCTTGGCTGTCAGCATCGCCCGATGAGAAACTGCTCTTCCCGGCGAACCGGCCGCACTGATTTATGTGGGAACCCCTGCACCGAGGGAATGCGGAGCTGCCGGGCGGACGAGCCTACGGGAGGCTGGGCCGGAGGAAAACCCGGGAAGGCTCCGGGCTGGCGGGCGGCGCCTACTGGTCTCCGGATCTGCCTTCTCAGCCCAACAGCGGCTTTCCCTTGGGCTGAGCCTGGCCTGGTCTGTCCATATGAGGAGGCGGCTTTCTGGGAAGGGCTCCTGGGCGTTCAGACCCGGAAAGAGCTGGCACCCCGAAAGAGCTGGCATTCCTCTTTAAGTTCGTCCTTCACACCCAAGACCTCAGGTCACCATTGGCCCCCTGCTTAGAGCTCTCCCAGTTCCTTAGTCTTCAGACTGCCCATTTCCCAATCAGCACGAACCTTTGGTGTGATGTCCTGGGATTCTGGAGGGCACCAGGTTGGAGAAAGCTAGTGTAGAGCATGATGGACTTACTCACCCGAAGGACTTCCTCTTCAAAAGTGAAGTGAAACGGATGATTTTTTTTTTAAATTTTCAGGATTAGCAGGAGTTACTTTATAAAAGACTGGGAAATCTTTTCCAAACTTTTTGCTGAAAATGGGGGGAAATGAAATGTATTTGTTGGATTGGCTAATTAAAAAGTTAAATATGGAAAGAAGGGAAACATTTTAATTTTAAAGAGGGAGGAGAAGTAATAAGTCTGTAAAGGACATCAGAAGTCACTTTTTAAAATATCTTTTTTCCCTCTTTCTATCTGTATTGTCCTTTGTCCTTTTTCTCTTTTTAATTTTTCTTGAAATAATTATTGGTGGGTTTTTTATTTGTATAAAAATACCTAATAAAATCATTTGTTAAAAAAGGAGTAGCAGAAGTTACCACATGCCTAAATCTGCCCAGTGCTTCATTATCATTTTTGCTTAAGTTTTGAATGAATTCTCTTTTCTGCGGGATTACACTCCAAAGAGCTGCCTGCCACACAACAACTATTGGGAGAAATATAGCTGAGGGAGAAAGATTATTCTCAGATACCAATTGCTGTCCATACAGCTTTTAAACAAATTGATGCAATTAATAAATAAGGTGTTTATTTGTATAAGAAATATATGTGCCTGTTTTGTGCTCCTGATGATTAGGGCAAGCAATGGCAAATTAAAATGCCTCCAGGTTTGTTCACAGGTAGATGGGAAAATCTGATTCATCTTATCTACTCACAACTGGGCAACATCAAATAACTTAAAACCAAACGCATTGCACTGTTTGTTGCAGAGAGTTTATGGATCTTCTTCACAGAGGATGACAAATGCATCTCCACCATGATTTTTATTTATTATTATCAAATTTATATGGCTACTCATCTCATCCAGAAAGTGATTCTGGGTGGCATACAAACAATCCAATAAAACCAGTAAATAAGTGAGAAAACATTAGTTAAAAATTTGCTGTGCACAATTAGGCATTAGGCCTGATTTGATTAGTAAGTTAAGTAAGGTCACATTCAAGACCTTAAGTCTAGATTGCAAGACTTTGACTGGCAGAGAATAAAATTCAGTTGTCAGAGAAGACAATTCACATGCATATTTCATCCTATCCCAGGGGTTAATGGGTGATACACATATGCTGTCTTTACTACCAGATAGTGAGCGATAGATTGTTCAAAATTGCTATGCTTCCTAGATAAAATGTGTGTGTGTGTGTGTGTGTGTGTGTGTGTGCATATACTGTACATATATTCATTGAAGGGGGATAATGCTTTCAGTATAAACAAATAACAGGAATCAACAAATAAGGGAATTATCCATTTCCCTTACCACACTCCAAATTGTTTTTTTTCCAGGCAGAAACTCTGGGACCTGTAATATTTATTTGTGAACCTATCTAGTGTTGTGATTAAGGCATCAGGCTAGGAACCCTGGAGTCTGTGAACTCTAGTTCTGCTTTTGGCACAAAGCCAGCTGGGTTACCTTGGGCCAGTCATTTTCTCTCAGCCCTAGGAAAGAGCAATGGCAAACCAATTCTGTAAAATGTTGCCAAGAAAACTGCAGGACCAGACAGTCTCTGAGAATCAAATATGATTGAACAAATACACACAAAAGAGACACAGAAAGAGTAAATTCACACACACACACACACACACACACACACACACACACACACATTCAGTTCATATATTCATACTCTCTGTAACCATCTCATTTCTACCCTGCAAAAAGTAATAGGAAAAAAGTAACAAGAAAGAAAGAAAAATTGGATATTGAAAAATAGAGAGGAACAGTGGAAAGAAAACCTGTTAAAAAAAATCTACCAACTCTTCATTTGGAGTGTGAAGAAAAGATTCATGCAATCAGTCCTTCAGCAGCACAAAAGTTTTCATTGGCTAAGCGTAAATTTAAATTGTAATAACCAATTTGTAAGAAACATAATTCATCCCAGACTGAATCCAATTTAATTGTGCTGGCTGCAAAACTCCTTTAAATGTTTATTTTTAGGATTTTTTTTAAAAGAGGTTTTAAGCAGGCAGCTCTTAATAATGGTTGCAGTAGTGTTAGGAACAGAGGGTAGATCTAATGTGTAAAAGCTATGCTCAGAATCAAATTGCAGGAGTGTGAAAAGGTCATATTGTCACTGAGTCAGAGCAGGGTAGGAAATGTCTCAACACAGAGACACTGCTGGCTGATTTTATATGGAATATTTCATGCCAGTTGTGTATCTAAGCTGCACAGAGCCATCAAGCTACAGGCTGTTAAAGGAGACAGTTAAACATTCTTCTTCTGAAGTAGTAGCGCTCATAAATCACATTTTAACAGCTTGTTAGATCACAGTTTTCCAGTGTCTGAGGCCCAACTCAACTTGGCATAGGGACCCAACTCCTGTTCATAGTTAGTTACCTATACAAGCTTCTTGCCTTTGCTATAGGATTGCATTTGAAAAGCTTGTGAGATACAATGTGTGATGGTCCAAACTGTCAAACAACATTACGCCCCATCCATTCTTGCAATGGTAAATTATGAATCAAATGCACTTTAACAGAGGTAAGTGAGAAAAATCAGAACTAGATAATGAGCATGTTTACTGTACATTGATGCTACTATGATTTTACTGATGGATGAAGTTTGTATCTTTTAGAATTTCATTCTTGGCAGAAATTCCACAATTGTAGTTTTTTTTTCCACCACAAAGAAGTTGCATTTGCATTTTTGAGAAGTCTTATTAAGACAAGAAAGAATGCCTGTGTTATCATCACTTATATACAGGTGAACAGTTTAACTAACAATGTGATTAGCCATCTATTGGGCTGCCGATAGATTGATATACAGATGGCCAAATCATTGATGTGAGTCAAGATATAGATGTCAACATAACCTGGCATTTATTACATGCAGTAAATTGACTCTTCTTTCCACATTGCTCTTTATAAAGGCTAGACACTGAATGGTTTCCTTGACAAGCGGGCTAGGCACTTTGAGGGAAAAACCAATCCAATTTGCAATTTTAGACTACATGATGTACAGTCATAGACAGCTTGTGGTATGTTCAGGGCCCTGTCTAACCAGATTCTTTTTTCTTTCTTTTTTTGGGGGGGATATAGTTCATCTTGTTTAAAGATGATGAAATTGAGAAAAAAGGAGTTTAGGTTTACCAGATTTGGAATTGTACTTTGCTGCCTATTGTTTAGTCTGGTTAAAAGAGTGGATGACTCTCCAAAATAAGAGGTTACTCGATCTAGAGAGCCATGAATTAACATTTGGATGGCATGGCTCTTTATGGTATGATAATATTAAAGTAGATGTTGATTTTAATAATCATTTTGTTAGAAGTGCTATTCAAAGAGTTTGGAATAAATATAAAGTAAAGGTCTCTGCAAAGATGCCTCTTTGGGTATCTCCCCAGGTAGGCTGGTTTTTTTAAAAAAGAAATGGTAGGGAGGCCAGACTGGTGGGCTTATGGTCAAATAATATCTTTCAATCATGGTGACCCTATCCTCAAAACTAAAGAGCAGTTGGAATCAGAAGGACATGTTTGCCCCTTGGTTTACATAGCTAAAATTGAAATAAAGATTTAAATTAGATTTAAAAAGGTATGGATTTGGGTTTTTAAAAAAAATGAATTGGAAATCCTATTGTGTGATAGTGATGAACACATTATTGCTAAGGTTTATAAATTACTATTAAAATTGAACTTGGAGAATGAGTATGTAAACCATTGTATGATTCAGTGGGCAAAGAACTTTGGGTATAAAATAATGCTCGAACAAAGGGAGAATATGTGGCCAAAAAGTCTAAAATTCAAATTAAATTATAATTTAAAAGAGAATTTTTATAAGATGATATACTGTTGATATTTAACCCTGGACAAATTGTCAAGAATGTATAAAGGCAGCACAAATGAGTGTTGGAAATGTAAATGTAAAGAAGGAACTTTTTATCATTTATGGTGGACATGTGACAAAGCAAAGAAATATTAGAGTAGGATTCACATCTTAACACATAAGATTCTTAAAGTGAATATAAAGGTAAAACCAGAGATTTTTCTTGTAGGCTTAATGGATAAAGAACTTGGAAAAAAAAGGAACTTTGATGTTATACGTGTTGATGGCAACAAGAATACTTTATGCACAAAAATGGAATAAAACTTTGATTCCCCCAATGGATTAATGGCTGTAAAAGTTGATGGAGTCAGCAGAGATAGCTAAATTGACTGCTTTGATTAAGAAAAGAACACAATTTTGTTTCTACATGGAGATTGCTTTTTGATTTTGTGCTTGAGATAGAAAAAAATGAAACTTTGATTTTGGGTTTTGCTGATTATGTGTTTGTTGTTATGGTTAGTCTATATTATCATATAAAAGTAAAAACTTGAAGTTTTATATTATTACGTTATTCTACTGCACCAAAAGGAGTCAGAGGTCAATGCTTTTCTATTTCTTTTACCTTTTACCCTACACTTTTCTCCCCCCCCCTTCCTCCCTTATTTTCCCCTTATTTTCATTTTCATTTCTACTTTTATATTTTATATTTTGATAAACTAATAAACTAGTAAAGATTTGATGAAATGGATAAGGTGTTTGGATCTCACTTTTTCCTCATGGTTTATTATATCTTGTAGAAATGAGGTGCTCAGATGAACCTGGGGTGTTATAAATTGCTCTTTTCAAGAAGTCTAAGGATCTTTAAGAGGTACTCTAGTGAGCTCACTTCTGGGGAAAAAATTCATTGGATCCGGAAGATAAATTATATTCCCTTTGGTAAGATGACTGAGTATATACTAGCTAATTATGGTAGATTCAGTCTACTTCTATTTGCAGGTCTTTATGTTTTGTTATCTTCTCCAGTTCTTTCTCTTCTCTTCTGCTGTCTCCAGGTACTGTCATGTCCACCATGCAGATCTTGTCTTTCTTATCGGCAATAGTTAAGTCTGGTATGTTATGTGGCAGGTGCTTGTCTGTTTGAATTCTAAAGTCCCAGAGTGCTTTAATTTCTTCATGATAATTTGTAAACTGCCCAGAGTTACCTTGTAGGGAAGATGGCAGTATAAAAATTTAATAAATGAATAAATAAACTCAATGGTTTTTTTTTTGCTTTTTAGCCAATTGTGATTAAATTAGCTACAGGTAAGTATATCAAGAAGGGACGCGGTGGCTCAGTGGGTTAGGATGCTGAACTTGTCGATCGGAAGGTCGGCAGTTTGGCGGGTCGAATCCCGAGTGCCGCGTAGCAGAGTGAGCGCCTGTTACTCGTCCCAGCTTCTGCCAACCTAGCAGTTCAAAAGCATGTAAAAATGCAAGTAGAAAAATAGGGACCACTACGGTGGGAAGGTAACAGCGTTCCGTGTGCCTTTGGCATCTAGTCATGCCGGCCACATGACCACGGAGACGTCCTCGGACAAGCGCTGGCTCTTCGGCTTTGAAACGGAGATGAGCACCGCCCCCTAGAGTCGGAACGACTAGCACGCATGTGCGTGCGGGGGAACCTTTACCTTACCTTAAGTATATCAAGCAAACACAGAAATTTTTAAAATTAACTCTTAGGTGCAACTTTTCTAAGGGAGCATATGAAAATACAACTGGCAGATTAAGTTTTATTTTAAAATAAAAGAAGGGTGGTATAAAAATTTAATAAATATAAATATAAATATATAAATATAAAATGTTTATAACTTGCTTTTCTATTTATAAAATACATATCCAAAGCACCTTAAAATTTATCGAGATAAGAAAAACGGAACCAATAAAGTAGTAGCAAAAATGGAAAACACTGCATAGTACAGCAAGATAAAATTACACTTCTTTTCCCAAAGACTTCATAAATGATGACGTATTTGTCATAAAGATCCCATGTCCTTAGCAGCTGGCAATATATAACCAATCTTGAAAAAGCCAATTAGAGTTGCCCTCTTAATCCTAAAATTGGAGACCACTAGGACAGCCCGTAACTATGATCTAGTCTTGGAATTAAAAAAATATGTCCTGGGAAAAGTTAATGTGATTTTTCCTTTATATTATTACCAAGGAAATAATGTAAACATGCCCATTAATTATCAGCAATCAGCTCAACTTAAGGTAGAAATATCAGGAATCTAAGAAGTCACAAAACCTGAGGAGAAGAAGGGAATAAAGAAAGGAACCCATTTTATATACTTACTTATTCTGGTGGCTCAGAATGAGGAAAGGCTCTCCATTGTTGACCTTAAATGAGGCAGTAGAAGATACTCAAGAATCCAATAATTTCCTGTGATATGATAACATAATGCAAATGATGCAAATTTTTATAATATGTCTTCTTTCCCTAATCCATTGATGCTGCTTTCCCATTTAAGCAATAGAGTATGAGAGTCAGTATAGTTAACTACATATCATTGTTCATATTACTAGCTATTGAACCCCTTAGATTTTGTGGTTCCTGGATGTTATCATTTTGGGTCTTTTTCAAAGGCAGCCCCACACACAGCACAGTACATTAATCTAATATAAGCTAGAGAGTTTCAAGCCATTACATGGATTATACTGATTAGGTCAGATCTCAGCAGAAAAGATTTACTGAGTATATGTCAGCTCTATTATTGTGCTGTTAAAACACACACACACATAACACAAATCAGACTTCTAAAGTGTACCTGGGGCTGCTGTCTTCTTGGATCTGGAAAAAAAGTTACATTAGAAAGGATATGTTTTGTTGGATTAGTTCTCTTAGACCTACACTTTTAGTCTTTGAACTACAGTTCTAAACACAATGACCAGCCATTCTTAAAGACTATTGGGAATTGCAGTTTAGCAACATCTGGAGACCACAGGTTGCTTATCTTGTGCTTGAACATACTGAGATTATAGAATGGACTGCAGACCCTAGACCTAGAGAAAGGAGTAACATTATTTAGTGCAGAAAGAAGCCTAAGAGAATGAGTTTAAAAGGCCGAGCTAGAACGTTTCTTTTTCCAGATGTGATAGTTTTCTATGTGCACATGTATGTTGTTTTGCCTGGGGAGAATTCAGAAATGGTACCCTGGTTTGAATTGCTATAAACTGCTAGCATTCTGCCTGGGCCAGGGATGATGATGTGATCTGTAATCAGTATGGATAAACTAATAACAGCTCAGATGCTTGGATTTGGAGGGAAGCTACCCCACCCCTTTCCTACATGGCATTTTTATGATTCAAATTCCTATACTGTATAGAGAAATGTACACATTTTCCCCAAGTTAAGCATTTTGTTGTGGCAGGAGGAAATTTCTAGGAGGAAATAGAACAGGACAAAGCTTTAAGCCTAGCTCCCTGGTGCACAGCCTGGTCCAGATAGAGGCACTGGCCTTCTGTTATTAATATGTTTATTTTAAATAATAAAAATTGGGACATCCTGAGCACATTTTGGCTCTGTCTTTTAGATTTGAAAAGATGCCGAATTGTTTTTCAGGCTAGAATGGGTAGGCAGCTCACTTTAACTTAAAATATAAATAGACTAACACTATGTATCACTTTTTTGGGAATCTTTTCAAGAAACATTCCATATAGGCAATATAAACAGTAAAGATGAGGGGAAACATATGTTTGTAATTTTATTTAGGTTTACTTAGTAAACGTCTGAGTCATTCTATCACCTATGCTAGTATTTTGTGCCCTGTAGATGTGCTAGATGATCAGCAAAAGATACTGGGAATTGTAATCCAACATATTTGGAGGAAAGAATTACAAAATACCAGTCCAGGGGAGGAGCATAATACAATTTAATATTATTTATGTTAAACAAATTATATGTAATAATTAAATTGAACATTATAAATCTATTTTACCTCAGCAAATATTACCTCAGCAAAATAAAAATCACCTATTTCAAAATTGTCCATATTTTATCATACAGAAAAATGGATTTTATTCTGCAAAATGAGCAATATATGGAGAACAACTATGGCATTATATTATATTGCTTTGTCAATAAGTGTATAGTACGGTAGTATCGCTTTTTCTTCTGATATTTTTGTTCACTAAGTTTTCCTTGAAAGTCTTGCCCCAGGCTATTTCTGCAGAGAAAGGACCCGTGCTCACCACAAGATCAAGACAGCTTACACACGTATGCACTTCACCCAATCCTGCTGACAACATGGAAAGCAGAAATGGTGTGTGTCCTTGTACCAACCTTTGGGTGACCTTTCAGGGACATTCTGGGAGCCATTGGAAAGAATTTCTCATTGTGTTGTCTAGGAGTTTCCAAAGAATTAGTCAGCAGGCTGGAATCAGGCTGTTTCCCCCTCCCCACCACCCTTGGAGCTGGACCAGTTTGAGGGAAATGTTGCTAGGGTGACAGCAAGTTGTGATGGATGGACTGAACGTGGCTGCAGAGTGGCAGGGCTGCTGGTCAGTTAGCCAGGCCTGTGTTTATAAGAAGGAAGAGGCTGTTTCCTGGAGTGAACATAATGCAGCTCTAAAAATGGCAGGGGAAATACATCATGTAAGGGGAGGGCTGCTGGGGAGCTGAAGACTAGAGCAAGCCTTCAGGTCAAGGTGCCTGTGACAGGCTTTTTAATAGACTGTTTGCGTGAGAGTTTGCTGCTGTTTCTCTCTGTTTCTGCCTTCCTGATGGCAGCCAAAGGCTGAGCCAAGATTCAGGGAAGGCCTTTTCTAAATTGCCTCTTTCCAGGGCTGGCTGATTCATTTGGAAGATAAATAACTAATAATGTCTATTGTTTAATGCTCGTTAGTGACACTACCTCCCCAGAGTATTGGTCTTTGGTCCTATCCCATTGCAAATGGAGAATCTGAGACCTGATAAGGTAGACAGAGTTCAACTGTCAAGGAAAGTGTAAAATGAATTTTGCTTTGAAGGGGACAAACATTGCATTGCCCTAACCTTCTCCTCCCATCTCTACTTGGGCTTAGCCAGCTCAGTAGGCAAGAACTACACTACTCTGCATTGTATAGTGCTGCATTATATCAAGTATATTTCCATGCTCTTAATTATGAAAGCACAGAATACACATAAATAGCTATTATCTGAGACAACAAAGCAACTAATTAATTCACTATCTCCTTTTCAGAATAGATAGTGTAGAATAGAATCATAGGGCTGGAAGAGATCTTGGAAGTCTTCTAGTTCAACACTCTGCCCAAGGCAGGAGACCTTAGACCAACCCGGAAAAATGATTGTCCAATCTTTTCTTGAAAACCTCCGGTGATAAGAGCACCTACAACTCCAGGAGGTAAGCCGTTCCACCAATTGTTTTCACTGTAAGGAAATTTCTTCTTAGCTCCAGGTTGGCTCTCTCTTTGATGAACTTTGCCATACCTTAACCATTCATCATACAATTTAGCCTCCAGATCCTTTATCATCTTTGTTGCCCTTCTCTGCACTCTTTCTAGGGCTTCATCTTCTTTTTTATATCTTTGACATGGTATGCCAAGTGTGGCCTCATTAGCGGACTATAAGGTGGTACTATCTCTTCTTGTGATCTGTTGATAGGGCCTGCATTGCATTTTTAAAACTAAGTACTATAAAGATTTCTAAAAAATGATTTGGGTAGATTCTTGGAGAGTAGATTTAATAGCTTCCAGCATGTCTCTTGAAGTTCAGCTACAGCAGCTAAAGATAAGCTTGCAATCCCAAAATAAACTGACTTCAATTAAATCCCATTTCATAGAGAAATAGATTTCTTGACATATGTGGTGATTCAGGGGCATTTCAGGAAATATATAAGGGCTACTGTAGGAAACTTCAGTTAACACATTTTTCCTCCAGCTATTCCACCATTACTGTAATTTATAAAGCAAACTGCTGCAATGAGATTCAATTGTCCCAGGAAAAGCCCCACTTCTGGGTTGAGGCTGGATTTCCTATTTTGCCTTCCCTATTCTGTGTGGGAATTCTTTGTACAGTATTAGCATTAATTTGTTGCCTTGTAGCATAGTTTACTCACTTGTCTTCCCAACTGAACCTTAATAATTCATAGTTCTACATTGCAACTCTTTTTGTTATAAACTGTCTCAATCTTAAACATTTTGTTGATGCTCAGTATATCTTCATTTATTAACTTGGTTTCTACAAGCATTCTACTGCAAGCTAGAGTTAGTGCTATTTGACATCTGTGTTTAGAGAACTGAGTGAAGGTAGAACGTCTGTTTTTTTGTTTGGGTTAAGAATGGTGAGGAGGAAGGAGAGCAATTACCATACCTGCTTCTGCACATCTGCTAGGGCTTTAGTCCATTGCTCTAAGTCCATCCTCCATTTCCTCCTCCATGTGAAAGGAGATCTTTTCAGGGCAGTTGCTCAAGTCTGAAGGTAGAATCCAGCTGACCTCTTTCTTCTTCTCCAGCCATTTAGCCTTTTTAGCTTTTTAAGGGGGAATCTTTTAAGGGGTATGACCACTGTGGAATGGGACAACCTGTTATGGCCTGGTCAGCATGGATGGGTCGGCACGGAGGGGTTAGTGGAGCCATAACACTGCTTGACTTTGCTCTGCACCTTTGTGTCAGTTTTACTACTAACTGTAAATTGCACATCCAGACTTTATCTTAAAATAAAATATCTTATTCTTCCTCCATCTCCCCCCAAAACCTTGCAGTAAAAATACAACTATATTTAAGTATGATATATATAGTAGAACCAAGTCCAGCAAATAGTTATCAAGAAACCCCATTGTAACATCATTAAAATTAACATTCATTCACTGATTTTATAGCATTTCATTTGAGAAGAAGTGCAGCATATAACTACAGTACTAGTATTACTGATAATTCTATCTGTTGAATAGCCTAATTCTGTGCAAGTCTAATTGGATGACCCAGCTTTCTTTAGTTGGACTTATTACAAAAAAAAAGCATAGGCTTGTAGTACTGAAATTAGGAAATCCACTTTGTACCATAAATTGGCTTGTGGTTCATCTTGTGATTTTCTATTTTCTCAACAGGAAGAGAAATCATTATTCTATTCCATTGTGAGACATACAAAATGCTATTTGAATTTCCATTGTTTGGCTATAAATTTTTAAGCAAGCAGTGTTAGTCAGCAAAAAAACATGCTATGATATGTCTGTCAAGATTTCTGTTATATAGCACCATCAGGAAAATATTCATGTGAGTATCAAATTTAACCTCATGCCACTATGCCTTGTTTGGGAGAATTGACTCAATCATAGGTTAAGTACCATAATATTTGACCAAGGATCATCTTGATTTGCTTAGTACAGTCATATGGTTTGTTTTTGAATGTTTTTTTAGCCTGTATTTTAGAACAGTTCACAGAGAATCAGCATTAAAAGATAATGGCTGACGGGGTAAGAAGACCTCATCCTCTCTTGGCTCTCTTAATTTTGGTTTTAGTACAATTTTCAATAATATTTTAAATGGTGTTAATATTTTAATTATTTTTTACTTGTTTTATATTGGTACTGGTCATTCATAAAATGGAACACTTAACATTTTAAAAATAGTTTGTAAACTGTCACTGTTAATAAATTATTATTTTCACTATCTTTGGAATGTTAAATTCACTATTTATCATCACTGCTTCCTCCCATGTGTGTATGTGTGTTTGTGTGTGTTGTGTGTAGGTGTGCATGTATATACAGTATATGACCTCATCTGAGAATATACTTGGTGCATCTGATAAAATGATTGCATTCCAGAATTTTTTAATTCTACCTCTGTTATTTTAAAACATTTACTGTTACAGTGATTCCACCTTCTTGAGATTCCAACCTAAGTATAGTATTCAATTTTTTTTGTTAGTAATGGAATTTAGTATTAATGTGGTCAGTGTAATTATTCTGATCAGAAATGTAATGTTCTCCCTGCCCCCAAATCTCTCAGTGTCATGTTGTTACTCATAGGGCTGCCCTGTCTTATGAATCTTTGCTTTGAACTTCTGGTCAGATCCCTTAGATCAAGTTATCTTTTCATTCTCAGCCACACTTTTCCCTGTACCATTTTAACATAAATACAGATGAATAAACAAAAGACTGTATTGCCGATGGAAACTGTTTAGAGATTCCATGCATTCTGACCAGGATAATTTTATTTAGCTTGTGTAACTTCTCTTAATCTACATTCTCTGCTACACTCTCAGATTCTTAACAGTTTTGGAGGCCTTCTGCACTTCCTACTGTCCTGTCAGAAGCTCAGTTAAAGAACTAGTCTCTTTTGAGTCAGGCCTGAGACCTGGTGACGCCATATCCACGTCAATGTTGCTTTCTTGCAACAATATGAGCTATACTGACAGTTAGCAGTACACAGGTTTTTCCTTATAAATTGTCTTGGTTGCCAATGAAAATAGTTGTGCTTTTTCCCCCTCGGTGGTAAATATTACTAGCCTGCAGATATTCCCTTGGAACATGGTAGATATCAGTGAGCAAAATTTAGTAGTAAGCACGGGGCATGACTCTGCTTGTCTGGGATCATACCCTGAAGGGTGCTGTCCCGTGGCAGAATGAGATGTCGGGTTTGAGACAACATTCTCCTGTCAATCTTTACCAGTGATTGGCCCAAAGCAGCCTCTTGTTTCAGTAGACAAAGGGAAGACATGGGTGTTTCCTTCACAAGGATGAAGCATGCTGAGTGAAGCTCTAGGAATGAAACTGAGTCACTTGACTGATACATTATTTATTTATTATTTAAAACATTCAAATAGCTGTCCATCTTATAGTGAACTCTGGGTGGCTCCCAACCGTTATAATAGCATCATCATACTATAAATATATACATATATCTATTAAATAGTAAAAAAACAAAACCCTGGCATCATAATGAACTTTAACAAGCAGTCCATCACAAAAATTCTCATCAACCTCACTCTACCCCAGCTTGAAACAGCAATTTAAACAGCAATTTAATTTTTTTAATGTACTTTGCTTTCTTAAGCATGCTTCCCAGACTCATTATGTGAATGGGTGGCTATGCAAATGTGATAAATAAATAAAGAAGCAAACAGTAGCGAAATAATTAAACTTGTTTTTAATATCCTGATTGGATTAAGGGATCTCACATCAAAGGGTTTTTCCTTATGCTTAGTTTACATCTGTATTTTCTGTTTGCCCCTTTGGCAGTTGAAGATACCCACAAGGTGAAGAACAGATGACATTGTACTCCAACCTCTAGACCTGGCCTGTTTTCCATTCTGGGCCATCTTAGCCATTCTGAGGGATTAGTGCTTCATTCCAACCTAACAACATCTCCAGCTCTGACTGGCTATAGTATCTGGCAGACCCCCTCCCCTCCAGTAGCTGGTCACTGCCCTGTACAACCTTTTCAGTCGATTGGCAACTTCTTTTTTTTTCTTCTACATGATCCAAAGATAGTTCAATAAATCCACTGGCTAAATTCACGCGCACACACGCCCCAACTACCCTACCAGCACATCTTCTTTTCACTCTTATATCTTCCCTCCACAGGTGGGAAAGACAATAAGCAAGGAAATGGCCTTAGCCCAGACTGAGCGACAATCTATCCCTGTTGTCAACCCACCATAGATTGGGATTTATTAAACTGGCTTTAGAAATAGTTGTGCAATGAATTTTGTATAGCAATAGCACTTAGACTTATATACCACTTCACAGTGCATTACAGCCTCTCTAAGTGGTTTACAAAGTCATCATGTTGCCCCCAACAATCTGGATCCTCATTTTACCCACCTCGGAACGATGGCAGGCTGAGTCAACCCAGAGCCAGTGAGACTCAAACTGCTAAACTGCTGGCACCAGGGAGTGAGCTTTCTAACCACTGCACCACCAGGGCTCTTGGATATAATATGATGCTTGAACAATGGGAGAAGATGTGGACGAAAGGTTTAAAATTTACATTAAACTACAATTTAAAAGAAAATTTCTATAAGATGATGTATCTCTGGTATTTAACACCAGATAAGTTATCTAGAATATATAGGGGAATTTCAAATGAATGTTGGAAATGTAATGTAAAGAAGGAACCTTTTGTCATTTATGGTGGGCATGTGTTAAAGCAAAGAAATATTAGAGTAGGATTCATATTCTAATACAGAAAATTCTTAAAGTGAATATAAAGATAAAACCAGAAACCGTTTTTTTCCGGTTTAATGGAAAAAGACTTGGAAATATTTTTTTTGGAACTTTGATGTTATATATGTTGACAGCAACAAGATTACTTTATGCACAAAAACGGAAGGACATTTTGATCCCCACAATGGACGAATGGCTGCATAAGTTGATGGAATTAGCAGAGATAGTTAAATTGACTGTTTTGATTAAGAAAAGAAACACAATTTATTTTGTTTCTACTTGGAAACTGCTTCTGAACTTTCTGCTTGAGGTGGAAAAAAAATGAAACTTTGATTTAGGGTTTTACTGATTCAGTAAAACCCAAAATCAAAGTTTCATTTTTCCCCCCAGTTCAAGCACAAAGTCCAGAAGCAGTTTCCAAGTAGAAACAAAATAAATTGTGTTTCTTTGTCATCATAGAAATGGCTAGTTTATACTATTATGTAAAAGTAAAAAGTTGAGGTTTGATGTTACTGTTTTATTCTACCACACTAAAGGGAGTCGGAAGTCAATGCCTTTTTTTCCCTTTTTCTACTTTCCTTTCTACACTTCTCCTTTCTCCTTTCCTTTCCTTTTCTTTCCTGCTATTTGCTTTTGGTTTTTTTGTGTTTTATATTAGAAACTAATAAAAATGATTTAAAAAAGAGAAATATCTGGGAACAGCGCATGAGACAAGAAATGTGCCGCTAAGAAGTTTGTACTAGGCATACAGCTGCTTAATAGGATCAGGACCAAAATTGTTAACAATATATTAGCATTATTTTTCTGTTTGGGATTTTCTTCATCACACATCTGGTTCTCTGAAATACCCACTCAGATTCAAACATCCAGTTAAAAGTATTATCATGGCTGATAAGCCACACTTCCTGCTTTTCATGGTGGGAAGATAATTCACTGTTTCTCAAGCACAGGCCCTTAACCTACCTGCACAACACCACAAAGGCAACCTCTGCCTGTATTTTCTTGCTTTGCATCAAAAATACAGTACAATAATCCATGGAAGACAAGCAGTGGAAGACTGCCACAAGAAGATGAGAGGTGGAAGAAAATAGCATTAGAAAAAATGCACTGTTTAACTATAGATAAGTTCTAGGTGGACTTAGGTTTAGTAAGCTTGGCGCAAGATACGTTAAGTGAATAGTTCAAAGAGAATGTGCTGTACAAAATTCTAGGTAAGAGGCTTCCATTCTGTCTCTATATTCTATATCTCTGGAGAAGGATACCTTGGGAGATAGGATTAACCTATAAAATGGACATAGCTCCCCTTAATGAGGGATGGTGGTAGTGGATTTTAAAAGCTCAAGTCAAGGCTTCTTAATCTTTAGATATGCAGAAAACCTACTGTGAATATGAGATAATCATATGACAGATGCTCAAGTGGTCCTTAGCTGTACTGTTATGAAGGTGGTGTTTCCCCCCTTCTTCCAGCATCATCCAAGATTAGATTTGAAGAAAGTCAGGTGACCAAGAGTGACTGGAAACAGAGGCAAAAGAGGCAACAGAAGCAGGATAAGCCTCATCTATGAGGACAGCAGATTTCACAGTGGAATTATTTTCAGCCAGCTGGAAAATGGGAAGAAAGCACTTCACCTCAACTATGAGAGAGGCCCTAAGCACAGATTTTAAAATGTGATCTGGCTTAACATCACACATAAAACTTGCATACAGGTTCTATTTTTAAAATTGGAGAATTGTGGAAGAATCGTGCTTTACATTTGCTGTTCCATTAAACCCTGTATGTGTAACGTTAAGGGGAAAAAGTTGGCTAAATTATCCAGTGCTACTTTTATGCTTTGTGAAAGGTGTGGTGCTATTGGAAATAAAATTGCCTTTACCACCGACCAATAAATCATCTCTGGAGCTAATGCAGGCTGTAGAGCAGACAGAACTTGGAGCTGGGTGTATGTTCAGAATGAACTGGGCCCCGTCCCAGACATCTGGTGGGTCCCCTTTCCTCACTAATCTTGACATTATCTCCCAAACAGCCATCACTTGTTTTCTTTGGCCAGGCATCTTATTTACAGTCCCCATCCTGCTTATGGTTCATGGTTTCATTTTTCTCTTGATGTTTACAGTGATCCTTCCCAAATATTTGTGACATGATTTTATTAGGGGACACAAAGAAAATCCAGACAGTCACCATCTGGTTCAACATCTCCCACAACTATCAGCCTTGTAGAACAGGCTTGAATCTTGGTTTGGTAAGGATTTGGCTTCTACTTACTTTCTGTTAAGATTCATATGGTTGCATTAATTCAGAGAAAAATTCCTAGGGAAAAGGCGCTGGCATTTAGTTTTCTTTAAATTAAGAAAATTTGATGGGACTTACTGCGTCTTATATAATATTTTCTTAACTTACAAATAATAATATAATATAATTAATATAATATAATATAATACAATATAATATAATATAATATAATATAATATAGTATAATATAATATAATAAAATAATATAGTATAATAATATAATATAATATAATATAATATAATATAATATAATATAATATAATATAATATAATATAATATAATATAATATAATATAATATAATATAATATAATATAATATAATATAATTAATATATAATATAATATTATATAATATTATATAATATTATATAATATTATATAATATTATATAATATAATATAATATTATATAATATAATATAATATAATATAATATAATATAATACAATATAATATAATATTATATAATATAATATTATATAATATTATATAATATTATATAATATTATAATATAATAATAATATTTAAATAATAGCTCAAGATGGTGAACATATCTTCATCCTCCTATTTTCCCCATAAAAACCCCGTGAGGGGAGTTGGGCTGAAAGAGAGTCACCCAGCTGGCTTTTCTGGCTAAGGCAGGACTAAAACTCATGGTCTCTCACTTTTTAGCCTTAACCTCTAGATCACCCTGACTCTCAAATTGATTTAATGTGATAATTTTGAATCCCAACTTTTCACCAAATGAGCATTGCCTTCAGAAGTATAAATCTCCCTGTCCTGGCAGCACCAAAATTGGACTGGTATGCAGAAAAGATAAGACTCCTGTGCTCAGTAATATGAAAGCAAGACCTATATGTTTGGTAACCTAAGCCATTCAGTTCTATGGTCAACCTTCGGAAAACATAGTTAAGGATCTGTGACAAATTCCTATAATCTTTTTATTTCACTAAGGGATGATAGTGGTGAACTTTATTCTGTGGTTGAGAAAATCCTGAGTCATTGATCTAGCAATTGCAAAAATGACATTGATAGATTAGAATTCTCTTAGCATTTTTTAAAAATCAAGCAATAATATCATCTTTCTTTTTAAAAATATATATTTGGTGCAGTAGCTAAGACAGAGAAAAAAGGCTGTTCTCTCCATTGACCATAGATGTGTCTGTGCACCAATCATTCCCAGCCTAAACCTTGGGAATGCTGTTTCTGAGAAAGAAACCAAAATAGTCTTTAGTCTGAATTTTGTCTAATGTCACTTCTTCAGATGCAGATTTTCAGTATTTTTATTCTATTTCTGCTTGACAGATGGTGATGATCTGTGATGGGAAACAGAGAGCATGGTTACTTGTAATGTTTCACCAGTCTCCAGTAGAAGTTTTGCAAAAGTATGATTACAGTCCAGGATTCCCAAACAAATGTTGGCAACTTGTTTTCTTTCACACTTCCCATCATTTTACCATGTATGCAATTCTCTTAAAAGTTATATAACAAATCCTTGATTTGCAGGAGTTCCTTCCTTTTCCAATTTGGCTAGCATAATTATAGCTTTGTTCATAACTTAGATTTCCATATCTGAGTACAATCTGTCCAAAGAAAAGCACCTTCTAAACCCATGTATTTAAATGGGATTTCATCATGTGTTTGATTTACTCATTGAAAACAACGGGAATTTTAAAAATGCAAAAACTGTATCTCAACATTAATGTGGCTGAAGGATTGACAGGCAGGCCACAATCTATAATTTTTTAAAATTATCTGAATCAAATTACATACTATATAGCAAGTACATTTAAGTTTAATTTTAACTCTTGTTTATAAACGGTTTCCTGTTTTGCACCTTTTGCCCTCAACCTAGAAATTGCATTGCAGCCCCCCACACTTTGTATTCACATTGCTTCTGTTGTCACCCCCATTTGCTCAACTTCTCTTCTTGCTGATTTGACTTTTGCTCCAAAGAAGTATAATGGAATGGATTTGATAAAGAAATGACAAGCATGCAAGGAATATAATAATAATCACTTCATGCTGGCATTTTTTTTAAAAAAACAACAACATTAACATAAAAGTGAGCCCGGAAAAGTGGGATATGTGTGGCAAAGGGGCCGTGGGGATGAACAGTCCTTGTTTTCAGGGACAGGGATAACCTTTTCTTGCCAGAAAAGCCTTGCTTTGCTTGTGAGAATGTGGCAGCCTTAGGGGAAGAACAATGCCAGGGCTTTTGTGTCCAAGCAGCAGTTTATCTCTAGGAATCTCACCAGGTTTCCTGGGTCAGAGAACACCTCTTTGTTTTCCGCAAACACAGGAACAGGCCTCTAAGAAGCCAACCTGCACTCAAATCACTCAACTTCCATGCAATGGCAGAGGCGTACTGTACTCACTTCCCCCTGGCCCTTCTCCGCTCGAAGAGGAAGGGTGAGGAGTTGAATGGAAACCAATGTCATTGGGCAGATTAGCCTGTTTCCTTCATTCATTCCCAATCCTGAATTTGCACTCTCTCGCTCACTGGATTTCTTAACTTTTCAGGAGGCAATATTCTCTTTTAGCCTCCTCAGCTCCATCCTGCAGGACACTTCTCTTGAGAACCTGCAGTTGCACTGAGCTATGTCTTCTTCCCATTATTCTCAGCAGTGGATGTCACTGTAGTATATTAAGGAAGGTTGCAGAACATTACAAGGACAAAGCAATGGGAACACCCATTGGTGTAACACTGCCACATATGCCTTCACCCTTGAAGTCCACAGTTAGGGAATAGTACTTCACTCAACCCCTCATGCTACTAGAATTGGGGCAAAAACTGAAGTCCTCTCCTCTCTTGGTCAAGTTTGTACCTTATTTTATAGCTTATTTACCCTATTTTATACCTTATTTATCCTATTTTATACCTTAAGGCAGTGTTTCTCAACCTTGGTACCTTTAAGCTGTATGGACTTTGACTCCCAGGATCCTCAAGCCTGCTTAAGGCAGAAACACTCCCTTAAGGAATTTATTTCCCAAGCACTTCTTCTCATAATTCATATGATAAAAAATACTACAGTAATATTTAATCATTTGCTGCCCTTTCATGGCTCCCCCAGCTAATTAAGAATCCTTAACTAAAAAGCAGCAACAATTTATCCCAAATATTGAATGAGAATGGGAACTGTTTTCAGCTGCTGCCAGAGGCTTGCTACAACAGAATCTCCTATTCCTTATCTGCCTCAACCATCTTTATCCTCAGGTTTTTAAAAAAGAAATGTCCCCAGTGTAGCAAGCTCTGCTGCAAGCTTAACTCTATCTTGTTTCCTGCTTCAGCATTTCTAGTAAATAACGGGTGATGCCGTGACACAAATCCCAGTGCTTAAAATGGAATGGCCACCCACTGCCTGATCCCTTAGCTGGGGCAAAACTGTGTTTGTTTGAATTCCTGGATGACTAAATACTTGGGATGATTCTGCCCAAACT
Organism: Vipera berus; assembly: GCF_964194415.1. NCBI lineage: Eukaryota > Metazoa > Chordata > Lepidosauria > Squamata > Viperidae > Vipera > Vipera berus. The sequence continues at coordinate 45,522,576 of NC_138207.1, forward strand.
AGGGAAACATTTTTTTTAAAAAAAATTAAATTGGCTGCATCTTGTCTTAACTTCAGTTGACCCTATAAATCTCTTTCTTCAGCTTCTGACTTGGTGGCACTTTTCTAATCTTCATCTGAACTGCTGAATCATTCCAGTTCTCTCTTTTTGTCATCCAGAGATTTCCCCTGCCTGTCCCAAAATGTTTCATATATTCTTCAAGCATCCCCACTCCAACCTCTCAATGAACAAAGACAACATAAAATAGGAAATTGCACCTTCTCCCACAAGTTCTTTCCCTGGTCTATGTCTTTTCCTCATTTCCTGCCCATCATCTGACTGTTCTGATGTTAAGTACCACCCGTAAGATATGCCATAAAATTGTGGCAAAAAAAGAGATTGATCATTGCATTGAGAAGGGTTCGGTACTGCATATTTACTTGCAGATGTGTATTTCCTGCAGGGCCAATGAAAATGACTTTATGTCAATGGATAAAGGAGAAAATATCAAGGAAGGAACCTAAAGGGGTGTTACAGCATCATCATCTCCCATTTCCTTGACATTTTAAAATCTACAAAATAATTTATCCAATTGTGCTGGGACATTATAAATGATTTCTTTTCCTATTTTGGTTATGAGCTTATGCATGGTAAAAAAAGTCACTTGTATCAATCAATCAAATCTTTGTTTCAATCATAGGCTAATGTAAGAAAAATTAATTACACCCATTTCTATCACTAATACATATAGAAGACAGAAGATAACTGAAAATTATGCTTGCCAACACAATACTATAATATTGAAATGCTAATATATCTCTATAAAAATAAAAGATACATTTACCCATGCCCTGTACACATAATTATTTATTTGCAAATTTCACTTGCTTCCAGGCAAAATCTAGCAATGTTGTACGTATGTAATAAATGGTTCCTTATCTGAGAAATCAAGAAGAAAATGTTCATTAAAATGTTCATTATGATCACATTTGTCAATATAGGAAGAATGAAATTTTCTTGAGTACATTGGTAATAGGAGAAGTATAAAAGTATGTGTGTGATGATGTTAATAGTGTCTGTGCAACACGGACTGGTTTTCAAACATTTGAAGTCTTCTGTAAACTTCCCATTAAGAATGCCACGGGATAAGACATCAAGTCTGGCTCTGAGAAAGACTCTTTGCTGTGCAAGGGAGTTCCTGGTAATTACGTATCTGCTCAGTTTCCATCTGGGATAAGTTGTGTGAGCTTCAGTGTAGATTGGAATATGGCTGACCTTCTGGAATTCACTGTCTTTCTCTGATGTTTGGCTTTGTCAGTATGTACTCCTGATGAACCAGTTACTAAAGTGGGAAATCACACTATGTGAGTTTCCCCCAGATTGCTTGTGCCATGGAGACTGAAGTTGGTCTGTCAGTCCTGATGGGGAGAAAAAGCATTTGAAGCAAAAAATAAGAATTAACAGCCATCTTCTCACCTTCACTTTTTATTGCCCTGCTTTGCTTCTCAGTATCACTTTGGATACACATCTAGCTATTTGAGAAAAGGTACATAAAATCTTTGTCTTGGTTTAATTATTTATACCGGAGGAATGATGCCAACTGAATGCCATGCAATATTTAAGCTAAGAGTTCTGCTGTAAAACATTTCAAAACTGCTTAAACGCACTCCCTATCTTTTGTCTCCCCACACCCCCTCCCAATTCATAATCGCTGCCATGTTCCTTTGTGCTTGTAAAGCAGCATGAACAATGTGCACCTTCCAGGTACCTGTAGACTGGAACAGTATCCCCACATACTTGAACTTTTTAAACTGCTCAAGTTCCTTCAGTTCAGTAGCTTGATTAAGCACTACTCATTATCAGTAGATACTCTTGGTATCTTCTGCCTCCAGAAGTGGTGAATGCTCCAACTCTGGAAGTTTTTAAGAAGAGACTGGAAAGCCATTTGTCTGAAATGGTATAGGGTTTCCTGCCTTAGCAGGGGGTTAGACTAGATGACCTCCAAGGTCCCTTCCAACTTATTATTGTTATTGTTGTTGTTGTTGTTGTTGTTATTATTATTATTATTATTATTATTATTATTATTATTATTATTATTATTATTAATGAGTAAAAGCTTTGTACTCACCATGACCTATAGGTATTTGTGACAAGATAGTTGCAATATCAGCATATAAAAGAAGTGGAATATCCATCCTTGGTAATCTTGGGAAGATGGAAGTTTCAGAATATCACTTGCAATATTCCTTAGTACATTATTTGCCCTAAATTGTATGAGAAAAAAAATCCATGTGTTTGAAATATTCCTCTGTAAAATAAAATGCCCACACATAAAATGCCCAAGGTCCCTTCCATCTCTACGATTCTATGTTCTCTTTTAACTCTTCATCGTTTCTCTTGCTTGTAGGTTTATATTGTTGTTTTATGTGTCTGCTTTGTAAAATGTAGTGACATTATTTGAAAAGGAGCAGGTTGTAGCTTCCTTTTCTAATTTCTTCTCTATTTCTCAATTGGAAGTTGAATTTCCAAGCTTCCAATGCAGCACTGGTTTATTTTCTTTTCTTTTTTCCCCAGAATATCCTTTCTTTCAGACAGAAATGCCAGGTTTGGGGGAAGCATCAATTAGACACTGAAAATTTGAGCAACTGTGTGTGCTGCCTCTTTTATGGATTGATATACCTTTGGACGGAGGTTACGTTGTAGTCAGGATTCAGCAGAATTATGGGAAAGCAGGGGAGGGCAGGCCTTGGCTTCAAAAGAAGCAGCTCAGCATCATCCTTCAAAGGGAAAATGCAACTCCTGAACTGCAGGAAAGCCAAACTGAATCATATTTATGGTGTGCAGGCAGATCATGCAAGTTTACTTTCTTTTCCTTAAATAGCAGGAATCTGAACGTAGGATTAAAAGAAACATTGAAAGAGAAATTTCTTTATAAAATGTCATTACTGTCGTCAACTTTATGTATTTATTTGTTGTGCCTCAGAACAGCATACATTCACAACATGTCTGAGGTATGCAAAAGAATCATTGACCAAAGACATTAGAGGAAGCTCAGTGGATGGTTTCAGCCCGAACTTTTCTAAGTTCTAGGCCAGTATTCAGACCACTGCACTTACATGAGCTCTCCCAATCATGGAACTATAGCAGCCAGCACCACAATGCTAATCCCAAAGCTGCATCAAAAGCCCCAGATATGAAAACAACTGAAAAATAACACTTTGAAAATGTAATCTCTTTTTGGCACGAATGCACCAAGTTGTATTTCTAAGTGAATAGAAAGGAAAGAGTTGCTATTTTTCCTCACCCTTTTTGTTGATACACATTTTTTTTCTATACATCAAAAGCCTCAAGAATAAAGAAAATTTCCCTATATTAGATATGGCAGATATAGGAACTGTATTAGTTGATGAAACAAAACTTGTGCCTACAGATAACAGAAGGGATTAGATCAAGTTTGGATGAATCACCACTAGTTTTGGAACATGTCTCTGTGGTGAACAAACTATTCAGCAAATAGATATTGTTAACCCTACAGTGTTCAGGAGCCCAATGCTCTGTCAAGGAAATACAGAAACAGAAGAGATTCAAGATGCCCAGAAAACCTGAATGCATTATGAAGGTGGATAGCCACAGAAATGGAGAATCTATTCTTTGGTAAGATGATTGTTATGGAGGATATCACAGGAACCCAGATATAGATATGTATACGGTAGTTAGGTTTATGCAAAGCAATGAATGAGTATAAATTTAGAATTGCAGTGCATAGACTTAGGTGCTTTTAAGAAAATTTAAATCTAATGTATGGAAGAACTAAGGAATATTTTTGGCTGCTCACTTTATCATATTATCTATCCATCAAATCAAGTCTAAGAAGGCAATACCAAAAAAAAGGCAATCTTTTCATTTAAGTAGCCAGTATGGCAAAGCTGAAGACATAATTAATTGGCTCCCTATAATAATGTAACAAAGGAGGGGAGGAAATCCTGTTGATTGCTTGTGGTTTTCAGCCCCAGAGGCTGGTTGCCACCAAGCTCCCCATATCTCCTCCTCAACAACTTTTGTAAGTCTTGAAGTATTTGATCCATCATCCCCTTAATTTGATGACAGACAAATTTTGAGACCCACAGCAGGCTTGCATGGCAATTATCATTTTTTCTTTATCTGTCCATTAACTTTCTGGCTTGCCAAATGCTTATATCTGCAGTCATTCTACAACATCCTGCTGTATCTGGTCCTTTCAGCATTTTGCTCATCTGCATTTTTTTCTCACTCTGACTCTTGTATGCATATAGTGGAACACAAAAATCTTTGCCTAAAATTCTTCCCTGCTGGATCTACTTCCATGTGAACCTGATTCTGTAAACTTTTGTATTGTATTATCCAATTTCTCACCTTCTAGATAAGTTTCTACAGTATAACAGTTGGTCATTCCTCTGTGATGATGATATTGATGGTGATGGTTCTTCACACAGTCAGCCAGATGTTCAAATTGGATTTGGCATTTTTGTCTACCTATTGAGTCTTTCCCAAGGATCCGGAATAGGCTGTTTATGTTGTTAGAGGTACTATTATTGTCATTGTGGTTCATCGCACAATTAGATGTTCAGACTGGATTTGGCATTTTTGCCTGCCTATCGATAATGATGAGGATGATTCTGTGGTTAAATTCACAATCTAAGTATAATAATAATTGAATAATAATTGAAGTCTTAACCAAGAAACTTAACAATATTAAGGCAATGCCTAAGGGCATTATAATTTGTTATATTTGTGATTTTTCTATTTTTCAGTCTTGTAGAAAATGAAAACATTTTATCTATCTGTTTATCTATCTATTTCTATATATCTTAGGGGATGTATTCATTTCCCACTTTAATTCTAAAAGGTTTTGACTAATAATTTGGTCTTAACTTTTTTTTAGATTTCCACCAATATTTTTATTTAAATTAGGCTGAGGGATAAAAATTTGCTCCCAACCAATTTTGGGGCTGAGCAGAGTTTTCAATCCATTACATTTTCTCCATTATAAGGTGGATGCTGTAACTAGTAAAGCATATTTAGTGTTGCCTAGTTCTTCTACAATGCTTATAAAACAGTTGAACACCAGCTGACACTTTAGATTGATGGATTCCATCAACAATGCCCAAATTTTATAGCTCTAAACTTATCCTTGTTTTGTGCCAGGCTAGCCTGAATTATTAATATCTGATGAGTCAAATCCACTATCACTTTTATAGTAAAAAAAAATCCCCTGTAATTAAATCATATTTATAATCCTTTAATAATGCTTCACATATACCTTTGATTGACCCTGATGTACCTAAGTGAAAACAAATTTCCAATTGGTATAAATGAACACGTTAACAATGCATGGTTTACAATGAAGGCTATCAAGATTGCTACAGCTTCAGAACCAATCAGCAGGGTGATTCATATCTTCATCAAATGATCAGTTTCTGCTGAAGCAGATTTTTATTTTCCCCATCTACTTCTTTTCTTACAAAAAAAATATTTTCAGGCAGAGGAATGTAAACATGCTGGAGCTTTGCCATCTTTGGATTTCTGGTTCTTGTCTGGGAACAAAAATGGATTAATGAAGAATCTAGGAAAATGGAGACCGCTCTTTCTTTCGTCCATACACACTGGCCCATAATTGTACTAGTGATTCTGAAGAAATGGCCTGGAACATTAGGGGAATATTTCTGTGAAACTCTTCATTCTTTAGACTCTAAGGCAGAGGTCTTCAAACTCGGCCCTTTTATGACTCATGGACTTCAACTCCCAGAATTCCTCAGCCAGTGTGCCTGGCTGAGGAATTCTGGGAGTTGAAGTCCATGAGTCATAAAAGGGCCGAGTTTGAAGACCCCTTCTCTAAGGCTTAGAAGGAAGTTTCCTAAATGATGGGTAAAGGTCTTTTTTTAAGCTTCCAAGGTCTCAAAAAGGCAAATGATAGTGGTAAGCACTGGGAATAAATTATAGTTTAGATTATTTTCAGAATAGTTTCCATGCACAGGGCTCCATGCTGGATGAATGAAGATCTCTAGTCTAAATGGGCAAGCACTCAAAATTACGGCAGATTCAGTAAGACGAGAACGGATGATGAAACGGGAGGAAAGGATAGGAGAACAGTATCATAGACTGGTCAGCATAGTACTGTCTGATAGATATGATCCTCAAAAAATCCCACCTCTCCAGTCCTGAGAATGGAAAAAAATCATCAACGCTAGAAGAATGATAACTATATCCAAAAATGAAACAATTACTTTTTTTCTGTTATTTTCTATATGTTACAAGACCTTTTAGGCCATGGGTGTCAAACTCAATCACCTCACGTGACGTATTGTGATGTATCACCATGTTTTTTGCCTTTGCGGAGCTGGGGTGGGCATGGCTTAACGCATGACACATCTGGCCCATGGGCCACCAGTTTGACACTCCTGTTTCAGGCTGTATCAACTTCCTCCAATCTAATGCTTCCACTAAGGATTATGAGCATCACTATCCTGCTTCATCTCCCAGCTTCCAGGAGCCCTCTGTGAAATTTTGAATTTTGTGTGGATTTCTTGGTGCTCTCTGAGCTTGTTTTCTTGCAGATGTTTCATTACCAAACTAGGTAACGTCATCAGTGCTAAAAGAGAGGGGACATTGCTCTCTTTTTATATAGTGGTGGCTTGCCCTATCAGTGTTGGAGGGAGTGTTGTTAACTGTTAGCTTGTTTGTCTGAGTTGGTAGTTCCTTAATTGGGGTATTGTTTACTTCTTAGTTGGCCCAGTGTTAATCTTGGTGTTAATCTCATCCTCATTACCTAATTTGTTAATGAAATGTCTGCAAGAAAACAATCAAGCTCAGAGAGCACCAAGGATCCCACAGTTCAACCTTAAGTGACAAATATTCTCTTCCATGTGAATTCTCTCCAATCATACTTTTGACTCCACTGACTAGACCCATCCAAGGACAGAAACATAGCCATATTCTGTAGCCAATCAAAACAGTAAATTTTGACCACATTATTCTTTCCTAAAAATCAACAATTAAAACAGATGGCTCATCCCAGTCCAGTCGGTGAAATTTTCACCTGTGTTTACAGTGAAGTCCATTTGTTCTGTTTTTTCAATGTGCAGAATGTTTAAAATTCTATATAAACATTCTTATAAAAAATACTTATTCTCTTATGAGGTGGTCCAAGGGCTCCCCTTTATTTACCCCCCCCCCTGTTTTTGTTATCCAAAAAACTGTAAGTAGCTCTAAAGAAGCCAGCATGCCGACATCAATTTGGCCACAAATGAGCCTGATACAAGGCAGACATTTTCCTATCCATATATTTGTCTCTAGGAAGATGACATGCCATGATTTTTTGTCACTCTTAGGTTTTCTTGTGGTGATGACATTCTGAAAGTTCATGAGCCAGTTACAACAGTAAGTTAGAACAGTTTCTTTCCACTTGGCGCAGTTATTCCTCGTGAAACAAAAAGGAAAAAAGTTAAAGAGGCAAGCCTCAGATTAACATGTTAGTTGTCACTGCCTACTGCCAGTTTGTATATTAATATCCAAATGATAAGCATATAACAATCCATTCCCCGTTGTAATGTCTATCTGCGTATTGGACCAGGGAACTGAAGATTTTTTAGGTTGCACTGTCATTATTAGGATTGGAATATAAATTGACCAAATTCCTCAGCAACTCTGCATTGACTCTCTGACATATTTTATCTTATAGAATTGCCTTTCATCTTTAGAATTGCCTGTTTTGTAGTGACAGCAATCTGGAACAGCATAGATGTAGAATAGTGAAAAATACCTGTCTGCTGTAATTGAGGTTTTGTTAGAACTGCTGTAATACAATAATTTCCAAACACCTTGGAGATTGCTAAAATCTCTGTTTTTTCTGTCTTGTATGGTACACAAATATCAGGTGGCAAGTAATATTGCTTGACTACTTAGAGCATTAAATTTAATATATTCTGTCCAGTTGTATATGCTTGGTACACATGGGAGGATTCATCTCTTAATCTGGATGCCTAATACTTTTTCTGAATTGTATTACCCATTTCTTATCTTTTGTACTTAACTAACAAGAGATAGAAAGCCTCATATAGTATATGGACTGTAATACTTGTTCACATGTTTGTTCAGATTCCAGGTTACACTGAGCTACTCTGCATCCTTGGAATTTTACACTCTGAAAGTTATGTAGAACAATAGAGAAAAAATATTATTACAGTTGAAAGACTGAATAGAATGTGGAAATGTAAATAAGTAGGGGTCTACTTACTGATCTTCTCAATGATCTTCCAACATCACAATATCATGTTTCTAAAGGCTTCACTTTATCCCCCATAAGGACATGATATTCTTTTCAATTCTAGCCTGCATATGAATCTTGGGCTAGTGTGTGCAGGAGAATGAAGAGTTAATGAGGGAGATCTGGATCAACTTTTATAAATCAGCTAATCTGAGAAACATGACCTAGAAAGTTTCTTGACCTGACCTTGGGGCCCGAGAATGAAAACAGTCCACTCTTTCCCTAGTCTGGACTTGTCTACCAGAGAACAGTTACCATCAGAAGAATGTTAACATGATCACGTCTCTGATGCAACACAGTTGCCGAAGATGATAGGGAGTGCAAGTAATACTGAAGCAAGTGGGTTATGCCATCAGGGGATGGGGGATGGGGAAGCAAAGCCAGGATTTCTTTTAGTAGAAAGTCTATACAGTACAACACAACAGGATTGCTTTGCTATGTATTGGAATAACTGACATAGTACTACTACAATCTAATTTTTCTCCTTCCTCCAATGTAAAACTTCAGTCTAGAGTCAGTCTATAATTATCTAACTGCCACTAATTAGGACAGGAAACTATTTAGTAAGCATAGGAAACACTTATGGTAAAAATGCATAGCTTTGCATCTGCTGGAGATGTTCTTGAGAAGAACCAACATATAGGCAGGAAGAACACAGGTCACTTCTTGATCTGGAATCATCACTTATTTCCTTCTGCAATGCCATGACAGCAAACTTTAATGTGTTCAGGAAGAATGACCTCTGCTTTGATACTATAATGGTTCAGCTCCCTATCCCCTCTCCCTTTTGCCTGCTCTAAATGGCAGCGCTTTGTTCTCTCATTTGTGGCAAGGGAAGGGTGGCAACCTGAGCTCATTATTCTACCTTTTCACTGTCATGGGGGAGTTAACTCTGCTGAGCTAGGGGAGCTTGAGGAACTGGCCCATGGCTGCTCCCTGTTGCTATTGATTAGCTAACTTTCCCTAAAATCTCAGGCAGAGTGACAGATACAACAACGGTAAACTTTGCTAAGAAGCTTAACAAAGTACAGGTGGTCCTTGACATACAACCATTCCTTGGTTCAAAATTACAACGGCAATGAAAAAAGTCACTTATGGCCGGTTTTTCTCACTATGACCATTGCAGCATCCCCAAGGTCATCTAATCAAAATTCAGATGCTTGGCAACTGACTCATATTTACGACTCTTGCAGTGTCCTGGGGTCATGTGATCCTCTTTTGCAACCTTCTGACAAGCAAAGTCAATGGGGAAGCTAGAGTCACTTAACAACCATGGTACTAACTGAACAACTGCAGTGATTCACTTAACAATTGTGGCCATGAAAGTAGTAAAATGGGGCAAAACTCACCATTTTGTTTCGTAAAGGGCTCAGTTGTCAGAATTTGAGGCATAGCAGTATATGTCTAGGATGACTTGTTGTTTTTTTTTCTTCTAGAGAAAGGAAGACCCAAGAACAGATATATTTACACCCACACCCAACTCTCAAGCCTCTCTACATTCTTTGTGGGGAGTCCTTTTTCTCCAAGGCCTCCATGGTTGATGTAAAAACATAAACATGGGTCTCTGCTGGGGCCTTGCTGTGGGACAGGGCTGTGCAAGGAGTGGGGGAGGAGAGTCTCTCTCACACTTGATTCAGGTGTGTGAGTTTTATGTTGAATGGCAGGTCATTTCTCTGCATCAATCATAGTCTGAGGATGAAGGGACAGGGGTGCCTCAAGGCCCCTTTCTACATTTTCTCTTTTTGCATACTTTTCCAGGATTGCTTTTGTGTACCTGTTCAAGATTAAAGTGCAGTGGGTGGGGACCTTGAGGGTGGAGTATTATCTTTCTTTTAGTAAACTAACTCAATAATCATTGCTAATGCTTAAATACTTTTACAGATTTCTGAGCACAAGAAGAAAAGTTGGTTTTTGAAATTTAAACTTTAAATGTTTGAACTTTTTACATAGCTTAAAAGTCTTATATAATTTGGGATTTGTAGAAATCAGCAGCTGTAAATCAGAAAGCTGCAGGCCAATCAAATATATCAGGTTATGGATATAACTGGCAATTAAAATAGCTGATAGAGGCCAATCCAGTGGAATTTGGATATACCCTTCAACAATTAATACTTTCCTAACTTTTATTCTGATATATTATGATGTAAGCAATTTTGTTTGTTAAGGCTGCAATCTTCAACACACTTTTAGAACACAGCATGACTGTGAATAAATACACATAGGATTGCAAAATAATGGTGACTGATTTTTACAGCCCTAAGAATTCTAAGCATTATCTAAACATCTACAAGCAAGAATTGTGTTTGTCATAGATGGCAAATTAATCACTTGATAATGTTACTTATTTATTTTGGGTGCTTATTAGCAGCTCTTCACTTGAAGCTTCCAGAGCAATTTAAAATAAGAAAACCACAGCAACAATCACACTAAAATAACAGTCTATCATACATTTCTAAAATAAAACACCTTCACATTTAAGTACCAGGAAGATTCAGATAAGTACAATTGTTTTAAGCTGGAAGACAGAGTGCAAGGGGAATGTTTGGGATTCAGAACTCAGGTGTCAATACAGAGAAAAGCTTGACTGTAATTATTCTTGCTTTACTTCAAACAAAAGCAACACTTTGCAGCAGCATCTTGGAAGCTGATCTAAATACCATTGTGATCCATTTATTAGGTGTCATTCAAAAAGTTATGGCTAACCATAAGAGACCTTTCCCAGATTTCCTGCCTTGTATTTTGAGAATGAACTGTTAGCATCCAGATTATGAAAGCTCTTTAAGCTTTCTATAATAGAAAATCTGTTTAACTCAACTCTTAGAGGTTACTAGTCCTGATCCAACAAAAGTGGTACAGCAGCACCTCCAAGTGGCTACATTCAAGTAGCTGTACTGAGGAGCATAGAGAAATATATATATATATATATATATATATATATATATATATATATATATATATATATATATATATATATATATATATATATATATATATATATATATATATATATATATATATATATATATATATATATATATATATATATATATATATATATATATATATATATATATATATATATATATATATATCTCCCACCTTTATTAATTTTAAAAGCAACGCAAGGCGGTGTACATATAATCAATACATCGTTCCTCTTCTTATTTTCCCCACAACAACCCTGTGAGGTGGGTTGATTGGGTTGGACTGGCCCAGAGTTTTCCAGATGGCTTTCATAGACAATATAAATGCATGGACATTGTTTACATTTGTCTGTTGCAATATTTGAACTGAGCTTTGTAATCTTTAATCAGTTATTATTTGTAATAAAGCTCTTGTCTTATAATACTGCATTTTTGTGAGGAATTTTGTCAAAAGCTCTCTGGCTCCAAAAGGTTATTGATATGTGGGAAGTGATTGGCATGGGTAGTGTTTCAAAAATAGAATTCTTTATGGAGGGTTTACCTAATCTAAAACTTATTCCCCAACACATAATTGGGAGAATTCCCAGTCTCACAACCTTCAAGAAACTAATTATTTTGGAGTCCTTGTTGCTCTCTGAGCTTGGTTGTTTGCTTTCAGAGATGCACTTATTATGTTCCTTAGTTGAGTATTGGAACATCTGCAAAGAAACAACCAAGCTCAGAGAACAATAAAGACTCCCCAGATCAATCCTGAGCTACATACATTCTCTTCTATTAAAACTAATTATTTTATAATTAGTTTTTCAATTTCAAAGCACTATAATCAATATACCAGAGCAATATCAACATGAGCCAATGCAGAATTATTAAATGCAATAAAATCTAATATATATTACAATGACATTTGCTGTCAACATTACAGTAATAAAGTTCTTCACATAATCTTTAAGATGAGCACTATCTAAACCCACTTTTTTTAAAAAAACCAAAACAAAACAAAGTGTATTATAATGTTTATGAACTTAGGAATAGGGAATTTGAAAGCTTATACTCTTGAATATTATATTATATTCTTATATTCCTCTACCACACTGAACTTCCATGCCATTCTGGAAAGGAATAGTAAAATCAAAAGCAATTTCTGATTTATTTCTGGAAACTATCTAAACATCCTAAGAGTAGGATGACACCCCCCTCCCCTGAAAAAAGGAACAGAGTATGCCAGACTTTTCCAGAATGTTCCAATTTTGAATTGTTGGTTTTCTTTTCTCTGTCCTTCCTTCTCTTAATATTTTTTTTCTTACATAATTAATTTTTACTGTAATAAAAAATGCCCAGAAAAGACAAGTAACCAAAGCAGCAATGAAGCTGAGTGGGCCGAAAATGGATTCTATATGTAATGTACAAAATATATAGGCATTAAAGTTGGCATCAAATCACTTCAGCCATAAGTCTTTTCATATCATTAATTTGTCATTTCTAAACAGTTCTTTGCAAAAATAGCTATTTCTTCAAACCCCCATTTTTAGCCCTAAACTTAATCAAAACAGAAATCAGGAAGTGGAGAAAAATTTTCTTCCTTCTTTTTGTGCCAGGGCTGTTTTCTCTTTGTGAAAGGCAGGAGGCTGAAGTTTTCTTGCTTATAGTTTCTTCAGGGAGACTGGGGACTCCTGCTGAATTTTTGCTTGCAATGTAAAACATCTGCCAGGAAAACAAAAAGTTTCCAACGTTAGATCTATTGGAATTCTTGGAAAGAAATAATCAGATCCCCACAGCGTTGATCTTTTTGGATGCTGAAAAAGCTTTTGATCAATTGGACTGGCAATTTTTAATGAAAGTATTAGAGAAAATGGAATTTGGGGAATTTTTTTTACAACCTATTAGGGCAATATATCAGAAGCAAACAGCTCGTATAATAGTAAATAACAGTCTGACAGAATCATGCAATATTGAAAAGGGTACAAGACATGGGTGTCCGCTGTCACCTTTATTGTTTGTTTTAACATTGGAAATATCACTGATTAAAATACGAGATTCAAATAAAATTAGGGGAATTCAAATAAGAGATCAGGATTACAGATTGAGGGCGTTTGCGGACGACCTGGTTATTACAGTAACTCAGCCGCATTATTCAGTTGTAGAATTGATGGAGATAATAATGTTATATGGGAAAGTTTCTGGATTCAAGATAAATACACAAAAAACTAAAATACTGTCTAAAAACATGACTGTAGTACAAAAGGCTGCTCTAGAAGAGCTAACAGGATTTGAAATAGTTAAAAAGATTAAGTATTTGGGGATATATCTGTCAGCCTCAAATGTGAAGTTATATAAAAATAATTATGAAATGTTATGGGGAAAATACAAAAAGAACTAGATAGTTGGAAAAAATTACAATTGTCTTTATTGGGAAGAATTGCAGCAGTGAAGATGAATGTTCTGCCAAAATTTTTGTTCTTGTTTCAAATGATACCTATATTTAAAAAGGATTCAAATTTGGAGGAATGGCAAAAAGGAATTAATAAATTTGTCTGGGCAGGGAAAAAGCCACGAGTTAAATTTAAGAAAATGCAAGATACGCGTGAAAGAGGTGGTCTTAAAATGCCTGATTTTAAATTATATTATGAGGCTGCTGCTTTGTCATCGATAAGTGACTGGTTTAATTTAACACAAGGGAGATTATTAAATCTTGAGGGTCATGATTTGTTATTTGGTTGGCATGCATATTTATTGTATGATAAGAAGGTGGATAATGTGTTTAAGGTACATATTTTAAGGTATGCTCTGTTGTGAGTTTGGAAAAAGTATAGACATAAGTTAAATTATAAGATACCAATTTGGGCAATACCTAAACATGCAATAGAAAATATAAATGTGGGATTCAAACAGGATGAGACTACATATAAGGAAATTTTAAGTCTAGAAAGGAATGTATGGCAATTAAAGCCATATAATATTTTAAAAGAAGAAAAGATTGTACAAACTTGGTTCCAGTATGGGCAATTACAGGCAAGATGGAAAGAGGACCAGAAAGCTGGCTTTTCGATGACTGATGAAAATTTGGTAAAACAAATTAGAGATCAAGGTCAAGCACATATAAAAAGGATATATAATGCATTGATAGAAATTGACTCAGAAACGGAACTTGTTAAAGATTGTATGATAAAGTGGCCCAGAATTTTTAAGAAGTTATAACAATGGATACTTGGGAAAAGATTTGGGTTAGAAATGTAAAATTTACACAGGCCCAAAACTTAAGAGAGAATTTTTATAAAATGCTTTATAGGTGGCACTTAGACCCTAAAAAATTATCAAGTATGTATCCGAACTGCCAGCCCAAATGTTGGAGGTGTGGTTGTGAGGATGCAACATATTTTCATATATGGTGGACTTGTAAAAAGGTTAAAGCCTTTTGGATTAAAATTTGGTGGAATATGCAAAAGATATTTAAGAAAAGGATAAAGTTTTCTCCGCAATTGTTTTTATTGGGTATTATTACAGATACTACTGTTATAGACACTAAGTTGATGTTGCATCTAATTACGGCGGCAAGACTTTTAGTTGCACAATATTGGAAGAAGGAGGAATTGCCGACTATAGAAGAGTGGACTTTGAAAGTTTCCAACTTGGTGGAAATGGCAAAGATTTCAGCATATTTGAAAGACCAATCGCAACAGAGATATATTGTGGAATGGAGAAGATGGATTGAATATATTCAGAATAAATATGGGACTAAAAAGTTTCATTTAGAATTTGAATAAGTAGTGGATTTTTATGATGTATGATTAGTTATTTGTTACTTTATTAATATTATGACTATGGAAAGTTAAAGTCCGATAGAACTTAATGTTTTATTTTTGTTATTAGCATATTTTAGTTTATGTTTGTATTATTATACCCTGTATTCAGCTCTGGGAAGTCGGGGAGGGGGGGGGTAGGGTAGGGTTGGGGAGAGGGGAGGGGGAGGAGGGAGTTAAAAAAAAAGTTTCCAACGTTTATTTAAAATCTTCCATCCATCTTCAGGATGAAGCTGAATGCAGAAAAACATCATAAGTAAACAGTCTTATACTGTTGTTCAAACAGACATTACAATGCACTGATTCAATATTTATTGGAATAAATTATTGAGCATTGCATTGATCTGGAAGTGATCTGTATAAGAGACTTGTTGTTTAAATTAGTTCTTGAAAGTTACTCGTAATTGGTTGCAGCCTCCCTCTGGGTCTTTCTTAAGCGCATATATCATCTTTCCTTCATGGCTCAAGAAATGGATTAGAAATCAAGACTGGAGACCAAAACAGTCTGGTTTGCACCCAAGTCTATCTTGGGGGCAGATGGACTTTTATAATGAGGAGAAACTTTTAAAAAGGCTTAAAAATCCTCCTTCCTGTTGTTGTTGAAAATATCCGATGATGACATCATAGGAAGAGAAGTGGATAGTTTCAGTCCTTTTTCACTGCCAGTGGATGAGAGTTGATGAGGCTTTTTAAAAATGTTATAAAATTAGGTTCTTTTCTTTAATTTGTTGCTTTCCCAGAAAAAACCACACTGCCAGTATTCAAGAGTTTGCTTTCAGTCATATTTGATAGCTAGTAAAAAAAACCGAGGCTGGTGAGCAGCATATAGCCTGGTAGATTGTCCTTCCCTTCAAAAAGCCATAATAAAATAGGTAAGACTGGACTATGAGGAACAAGATAACTGAAGAAGGCCAGGATATCCAGGAAGGAATAGAACATGCCTGGAAGCACAGAAAAAGTCTAAGTATAGAAGCCCTGTATAAGATTTTAGCCATCTCAATCTCAGAATACATACACTATTTCTGTCCTAAGGGGTGCCTGGAGGCCTTAAGTGAAGAGTCTTGGCTGTAGTAGGCTATAGGCTTGGGAGTCTGAAAGCTATATGCTTCCATGTTCTCTGGCATCCACAATACTGAAAGCAGGGAGAAGCAGGGCTTTTTTTGTCATAGAACACTCAGAACGGAGTTCCGGCACCTTTTTCGGATGGAACCTTGTAGGATAGGCAAGTGGGGTTGTATGACATGTGTGAGTTCCGGCACCTTTTTCTTTTACAAAAAAAGCACTGGGGAGAAGGGTAGTTCCAATCTTCTTTGCAGAGATCAGATAATAGATTCTATTCAGGTCTTTTCACATTCAATTTTTTTTTACATTTTTACTGTATTCACATTCAGACAGCGTGTGTGAATGTAAACAACCTTCATCTTTAGGGACAAGCTAGGGTTGCTGATGGTATGCCATCCATCCTGCTCCTCACTGATGACCCTTCCTAAGCTGATTCAGTCTTATAGTACTGGGGGACTTCAACAGTTATGCCCTGAGAATGGAGACCAGATGTGTTCAGGATTGCATTATCTCTGTTGCAATCATTGGCTAGTTTTCAGTTTTTTCAGCCTCAAGCCATAAAGGTGGTTACTTAGTAGATCTGTATTTATTTGGATAGGTGATATATGCCATGGTCAGATCATTTCCTGGAAAAGGTGCACACATTGTTAGCATCCTTGATTTCCATAAGCACGGCAGACCAGTTAGGATGATCTGCCACTGTCACCTGATAAAACAAGATTTATAGGCACTTGGAGACTTTCATAGTGACTTGATGGGGAGAACTCTCATGTGCCTGGTCACTGTTTGCAACATATAGATGGCTAGTATTTTAGATAGAATTGTTCTTGAGAAGCCTCTCTCAATAGTCAATAGCAGGGTGTCCCTTGGATTGAGTGAGGAAATCAAACAGTTGAAGAGAAGCCTAGAGCAACAAAGATAAAAGATGAGTGAATACAACAAAACTCAAGAACAAGCCCATGTTCAGACCTGCACTGTGGTGATAAAAGCAGCAAAGGGTGCTTATTTCTCTACACTTATTCCGTGGGGAGATTCTTTTCTGGTGGGCCTATTCAGTGACTTGCTCTGCAGGGAAAGAACTGATATGCCAATGCTCCTCAGGTTGCTAGGACATGCTTCTTTGCGGGTAAAATAATTTATGTTCATTTGAGTTTGGATATTATGTGAATGACTTCAGAAATATTTTATGAAGTTATCTGGGATTACAACATTCAAAGAATTTCAGTCAATTCTCTGTAGTATGATCTGCCTAAGTGTCCAGACAAGAGATGCAGGTGATTTAACTCCACAAGAGGATGTAGTCTCAAAAGCAGTCCTTTGTTGGGATGCCCCCTTGCTTTGAAATACTTGCCTTAAGATTCAATTGATACATTGCTTATTTACTTTCTGAGGAGCTGTTAAAGACTATTTTGTTTCAATAGACATTGATTTCCAAGATTGTTCTGTTAGAGGCAATGGTTCCCAAACTTGGCAATTTTAAGCCAAGTTTGAGAAACACTATTACACTGAGATGTTCAAATGGAGACATGACAAGGATTGGATGCGATGGCCTTTCCTGATGGGAGGACTGCTGCTGCTGACAGTTCAGTTGCATTTGCAACCTATTTTTTGCCTGCTACTCATAGTCAAAAGTGAACCTGGCCTCCCCTGAGGAGATTCTCAGTTTTCATTGTTCATCACTTTTTTCATCATTATCGCAGTTGATGAAATTTCTTGGATGAGAAACAAAACGTTTTTCTCTTCAAGGAAACAACAGTCCAGTTGCCATTTTAAAAAAAAACACTTTTGAGTGAACTTGGCCTTGTTTCCCTCATGAAAGTTCTCTTCTTCAGAGAAGTTACAGTTAGATCCCATCTCTCGGGAGGGCCTTCTGATGAAATAAGCCTCCCCTTCCTCTCCACAAGAATCCGAACAACCTTCCAAGCCCATTTTGCTGAACTCTCAAGCTTCCTCCTTCCGTTATATATTCAAGATGGACAATATTTAATATTTGTTATGTATGTGTAGGGCTGTGGGTGTATACCTGTTTTATATAGTATGTTTAGATGTCATGTATGTATTTCACTTTGAGAGCGGGCTACTAAATTTCATTTTTGATGCGTGCCGTGGTGCCCACAGTAAAAAAAAAAGACAATAAAGGTTATCTTTTCTCTTCCGGGTCACTCCCGTTCACTCCTCCGCCAATAGGCAACGCAGCGCAAACCAACCTCACCCGCCCACGGTTGCGTAGCCATTCCTTTATACAACTGAGGGGACGCCGATCGAGGTGAACTTCCCACTTCCATTCTTTGTAACATTTGATTGGTGGAGCCGGCCGGCAGGCTGAAGTCGCGGGCGATTCGCTGCGCAGGCTCGGCCCCCTTCGAGAGCCGCTGCCTGATTGGTGCGTGAGTGCCTTTGCCTGCCAAGGTGGAGGAGCAAGGCAGGTGCGGATTGGCGGGCGGCTCTCTCCGCCTCCGCCGGTGAAGGTGAACGTCTCCTCCAGGCGGGCAGCGAGTTTGCACTTTGGGGAGCTGCAGCTGGTGGTGCCGCCGCTGCTTGGGGCTCCTCCGGCCATGGCTCCCGGAGCAGGATCTGTCTTTGCCGCCGTTCCCCAGGCTGCCCCAGTGGCGGTTTTCCAGCTCACGGAAGATTTTCGCAATGACGAGGATCCTCGCAAGGTCAATCTCGGAGTGGGAGGTGAGAGAGTGAAGGAGGGGAGAGGAGAAGAGCGCACGTGCCTCTTCTGTCCCCCCCAGATCACGTTTCCCACTTTAGAAACCCACGGGCTCGTGTCCTTCGCAGAGTCCTAGGATCCAGGATCGCCTCTCCGAGTTTCCCGTAGGGCAGGGGTAGGCAACCTCGGCTCTTTTATGACTCATGGACTTCAACTCCCAGAATTCCTGAGTCAGCGTAGCTGACTCAGGAATTCTGGGAGTTGAAGTCCATGAGTCATAAAAGAGCCGAGGTTGCCTACCTCTACCGTAGGGCCCTGCTGAGCTTTGATCGCTTTCAAATGAAGCAAACAGCCAACAGGTGATGCGTTCTTAGTAGCCGCATTTTGGGAAGCTCAGTCCCGGTTGAAAGTGGGCCTAAGAAGAGGCGATAATTTACGAGTAAACTCCATCCATTTCGTTCTTCACGCCGAACGGGCATTTATATTGGTTTGACGATTCACACTCTTTATGGCCTGAAGCACTTGGAGTTTTAATCTGCGGTATCTTCACGTACATTTACCGAGATATATTCCTCTTGTGTTTGAAAAGTAATTAGTACCACCGTAGTACAGTGATAGAAGAGAGGGTGCTTTGCGTTGTGGGGATGCCTTTAAGTCATTGTTGATTCCAGGCAACTGCTGGACAACTTGTGGTTTTCTTAGCAAGATTTTAGGAGGGATTTGCCATTGCCTCCTTCCTAGGACTGAGAGAGAGGGACTGGCCCAGTGTCACTCAACTGGTTTTCTGCTTAAGGCAGGGCCAGCTAAGGTGCCTCAATTTCTATACCTAACTGGCTCCCAGTAGTATATGGGAGCTGGATAATTATTGATCCAGATAACTAGAACCCAAAGTACTTAAGCTGGTAACTCATGAGGATTTGTGTAATTTCCATTCTTTTTTTAATAAAGATTTTATTAGTTTTTCTCTTACTTATGTTAAGTTTTTCAACCAGCATGTTGTCTGGGTTCAAAAGCGCTAATACATAAGCAATTCCTAATCCTTGATTCTTTCCTCTAGCCATTTGTAGAATGACTCCCTGATTTGGTAGTATTCTGTTTCTTTATCTTTCAGTCTCGTAGTTAATCTGTCCATCTCTGCACATTCCAGTATTTTAAAATTATTTCTTCCTCTGGTGGTACTACTTCATTTTCCCAATGATTTCCATTCTTTTTTGTGCCATATTTTTCTTTGGTCTCATTTATGTTGGATTTCCTGAGAAATATTAGTAGAGAAGTATTTGCAATACATTGATTAGAGTTAAAAAATCCTGCAGAATGAGTAATGGATGGTCTGATTTGCCTGAAGACTTGTAACAAGCGGTGATCACAGAGGACAGTATTAGCGTCCTTTGCTTTATAAAGGGCATCCAGCATTAGTTTACCCAATGCCTACACTAATTTTCAAGGCACAGTTTTATGGCTCTTAATTATGAAAACCTATGCATTTTGGTATGATCTTCCATGCAACTTTCTTATTCTATTGATGTTTTCAGTACCACTTATTATCAGGGATATATTTTGGCTGTGCCACTTGGAAATGGGTCTTTATAGATAATAATTAAAGATATAGAATTGTGATTACAGTATTGCTTATGCTTTTGAGATGATTTAAATATAGATGGGATCATGGTAAAGCTCTCACCTGAAATTTGCAGGTATACTTTATGATTCAGCACTGCTACTGGTAGTTATATTTAACCAGCAATGTTATGGAGACTTTTTGAATTCCCTGGTGTATGTACACAAATGTACATCAATGAGAAAAGAGGAAGAGGCTTTTGGTGGCTATGATTATGGTATATGTGGACTTCTAGTGCCAGATACTCTAATTGGGATGTGGCTGTCGAAGAACTGGGCTGATGTCCAAGTACTGGTTGAGCCAAACTTCAGGGCCTTGAGAGATTACTGCCTGAGAGTTGCAGAAAAGGGAAAGGAGACTTTGCACCAGAAAATAAAGTCCAAGTTGAATGAGCAGCTCAGTTTGTTAAACAGTAGTTTTTGCCTCTATTAAACCTGCACATTTTTTTTCATCCTTTTGTTGATCATTATAGAATAGCCGAAAAGTCATTCTAAAATAATCTACTTTAAAGCAATTTCTTTAGTTCTCTTTGTACTAATATTCCCTGCAATATTTCTCAACTGTTGTTACTTGCTTCATTGTGCATCCTGTGATTTTAATCTGTTTCTAACAATCAAGACATTTCTTTTTGATTTCAGTTTTTTTGCCCCAAAGCTCCTTCTCAGTTATAAACTTAGAGCTCCCCAGATCTCTTATTTGTAACAGACGCTGAGTTTGTCGATCAGAAGGTCGGCAGTTTGACGGGTCGAATCCCGAGTGCCGCGTAACAGAGTGAGCGCCTGTTACTCGTCCCAGCTTCTGCCAACCTAGCTGTTCGAAAGCACGTAAAAATGCAAGTAGAAAAATAGGGACCACTACGGTGGGAAGGTAACAGCGTTCCGTGCGCCTTTGGCGTCTAGTTATGCCAGCCACATGACCACGGAGACGTCCTCGGACAAGCGCTGGCTCTTCGGCTTTGAAACAGAGATGAGCACCGGCCCCTAGAGTCGGAAACGACTAGCACGCACGTGCGGGGGAACCTTTACCTTTACCTTTACCTAACAATTTGATAGTCTCCATGAAGATTAAAATTTTAATTTAATTTAAATTAAAACTTTATTTTAATGTTTCTCCAAACAGTGTGTGGAACTGGTCCTGCATTGTTGTTAGTCTTACATGACAGCAACTATTCTTCTTCAAAGATTTTAAAGTGAAAACCAACAATCTAGAATAAGAAGAGGGTGCCTTGCATTCTCTCTCACTTACCCCCACCATGATGATGATGAAGATGATGTAACCTTGCATTTGTTAAGTTAATTCTATTCTCTCCTTCAGCTTATCGCACAAATGAAGGACAGCCATGGGTATTGCCAGTTGTCCGGAAAGTAGAAATGATGATTGCCAAGAACACTGATTTGAATCATGAATATCTACCTATTCTGGGTTTGCCAGATTTCCGTGCCAATTCCTCACGAATTGCACTAGGAGAGGATAGCCCAGCCATCAAAGAGAACAGGGTAAGCATGAGGCTGAAAAAGAAATGTTTGTTGCCCAATCATTGTTGACCTCTTAGAGGTCTGCGAAACATTGGTTCATCAACTACCCAGCCCAGCTACATTTTTGACACAGCTGAATATGATTATACAGCTGCCAAACAAAAAGGAAATAATACAGTTTTAATGAAATGATTTTATTGACACTAGAAAATAAGTTCTAAAAACACATTTTTTGAGAGAAATGCATATGTAGTTGAAACAGATGGTTTCGACAGATATTCGATTGTATCAGATCTTTTAGTAATTTGAAAGTAAGGATGATTGGTCACCTTACAACTCAGTATTTCTTTCCTGTTCCAGGTGGGAGGTGTCCAGTCCTTGGGGGGCACTGGAGCTCTCCGTATTGGAGCAGAGTTTTTGAAACGGTGGTATAATGGAACCAACAACACTGCTACTCCTGTCTATATTTCTGATCCTTCCTGGGGTGAGTTCAGAAAGCTGCTAATATTTTTGATTTGGAGTGGAGCAAAAAGGAAAAAAAAACCCCTATTTCTCCAGTGATGTATCCAAATGCTTGGACGTCAGCTCACATGATTTCCAGCATAGCCATTGCTGGGATTTGGGAACACTTCCCTAATACAGACCACATAAGGCAACCTAGCTTGAACCTTCTTTTTCCGTAGAAAACCATAAATCTGTCTTTACGGATGCTGGCTTCAAGGACATCCGGAACTATCACTACTGGGATGCAGCAAACAGAGGTCTGGACATTCAAGGATTCCTTTCTGATTTGGAGGTGCGTCAGATTGTCCTATAGGGTGGGGGCAATTAGATAGCAATTTGAAAAGAACACCCGATAAGGGTGAGCATGGCATAGAGCACCTTCCCATGTAGATCATTTGTAGTAGCTGCCTACTCTAGAGGTCAGTGAAGCATTATTACACTGAATTGTTGCAGAATAGTTAAACTGAACAAATGCCAGAAAGATTAGTATACTTGCTTTATTCCATTCAGGATTCTCTTCTACAGATATGAATTCCAAGTACTGGAAACAGAACCCGAGAAAGCATAGTACTTTTGAAGCATTTTTAAACTATACTTGTTCATGCTACCAATCAACCATCCCCAAAAATCTATGGTAAATTCCAGAATTCTGCAGATAAGGAGACCGAATAATTTTGATGCAGAGAAATTCTAAAGTATGTTTTGGTTTCTCTTTGGCCCTAATCCTTACTGATCTTCTGAGGTTTATGTTAGTAAATTTCCCACTTATGAGCAAGACGTTAATACCACTATACTACCTGCAAGATTACATGGAGACCTATTTATGCTTGACTTTCAGCAACTCCAGTTCTTTTACTTTCTTTATCCAGAGTGCTCCAGAGTTTTCCATCTTCATCCTCCATGCTTGTGCTCATAATCCCACTGGCACAGACCCCACTCAGGAGCAGTGGAAACAAATTGCTGCTGTTATGAAGGTACTAACTCTTCTGGTACTACTAAAAGACAGATGCATTTTATGTTCCAAAATTCTTGTCATGCATTTGACTTCTTGATATCAAAGGAATCCACAGTACAAAGAACTAGCCTGTGAAGATTCATTTTCAGGAGGCAATCGAGGATATTATGGAGCAGCCTAAAGCCTACACCTCTCCCTGTTCCATTCTTACAGCGCCGGTTCCTGTTCCCATTTTTTGACTCTGCCTACCAAGGCTTTGCCTCAGGTAGCCTGGATAGAGATGCCTGGGCTGTTCGCTTCTTTGTGTCGGAGGGTTTTGAACTCTTCTGTGCCCAATCCTTCTCAAAAAATTTTGGCTTGTACAGTGAGTATTCATAGGATCTGTTATTTAATTGGAAGATTTTGGGTCCTCCCTCCTTTGTATTTTTATGTTGCATTAAACTATGAGCCACTTTGGGGCAATTCCTTTGAAATGCAGGTGGTTATATAGAACTACTGTTAAGGGAAGAGCAGGACTGGTTTCTCAGTTCATGGTTGCACTTTTCCCTCAGATGAACGAGTGGGAAATCTGACCGTTGTGGCAAAGGATGCGGATAACGTGAAGTGTGTCCTATCACAGATGGAAAAGATTGTCCGTACTACTTGGTCTAACCCACCATCTCAAGGAGCACGAATTGTGGCTACAACACTCACCACACCAGAGCTTTTTGCTGAGTGGTAAGAACAATGTGACAAAAAGTAGCCATTAAATCTTAGCTTTGTGAGTCACCATTTTTGTCATTCGCATTCTGTGGCAGGAAGGACAACGTGAAGACAATGGCAAATCGGGTCTTGCAGATGCGGGCAGAACTCCGGTCTCGGCTTGAGGCTCTAGGCACACCAGGCCCTTGGCATCACATTACAGAGCAGATTGGCATGTTTAGCTTTACTGGCCTCAACAGTGAGTACAATGGGGCAAGTGGATGGGCTAGGTGATTAAGGGTGCCCAGAGGAAGAACTCCAGAGTAATTTTAACTGTGCACTTAAGGAGAAGGGACAGGTGCTGATCCTGGGAAAATATAAAGCATGAGAAAGTGATTCAGAATATCCCTGTATTAACCTCTGCGTGAGCTGCATTGGTTACCGGTTGCCCTCCGGGTGAGATTTAAGGTGCTGGTACTTACCTTTAAAGCCCTACATGGCTTACGCCCGGGATACTTGCAGGACCATCTGCTGCCAGGAATGAATTCCCATCGCCCAGTACGCTCACACAGAGAAGGCCTCCTCAGGGTACCGTCGGCTAGACAATGTCGGCTGGCGACCCCCAGGGGGAGGGCCTTCTCTGTGGGAGCGCCAGCCCTGTGGAACCAGCTCCCCCCTGAGCTTCGGATGGCCCCAGATCTCCAGTCCTTTCGCCGCGGCCTCAAAACACTCCTTTTCCACCTGGCTGACCTGGACTGACAGGGATTTTAATTATGTTTACAATTTTTAACTCTAATTTTTAATTTATTTGAATTTTAATTTTAATTTATTGTACAGAGGCCTTTAATTTTAATTTTATCTTAATTTCAGTATTTATTGTATGTTATTGTTGTTAGCTGCCCTGAGTCCTTCGGGAGATAGGGCGGCATATAAGTCCCAAAAATAAATAAATAAATAAATAAATAAATAAATAAATAAATAAATAAACCTTGTTGCTCTTAAAAATGAAGGTTTGGGAAAGGATTTCTAGATTCTGTTAAGGTACTCTGAAACTAGGGACTCTTCCCTAAGACATCTGTTTCTCAACCAGGCCTAATTTGAAGGGTTGGCAGGTTTTGTACTTTTACCATGAATTGTCATGCCTCCATTTTGGAAAGTTAGTAACAGGCTTATGTTTCACCTTGGAAGATGTTGACTATATTTTCTTTCCACACTGTTTATTTCTTAATGAACAAATGAAGTGTCCAAGGGATATGGTAAAAAAAAGGGGCCTTGCCAGCTTGCCTTTTATATCCTATCTTGTGGATGCTTCTAGGTCAAATATGAAATGTAGAAAATGTTGCTTGAGGTTTCTGGTGAGAACTCCTGACATTTTGTCTTTTTCCTTTTCCAGTTAAGCAAGTACAATACCTGATCAAGGAGAAACACATCTACCTGATGGCCAGTGGCCGTATCAACATGTGTGGTTTGACCACACATAACCTGGATTATGTCGCTAAGTCCATCTATGAAGCAGTCACCAAAATCTAGGAAATCTGAAATTGGACATTGCATACATGTCACTTCCATAGTATTTTAACTGCTTTTAAGACACAAGCTATCACTGTTAGGGGAAATTTATGCACAAGAATAGCCAAGACGGGTAGGCAAAGAGGCACTGCTTAACTTTTCCACATTACCATTTTTATGCTTAAAATCCCCTTTCCTCCCCAAAACTGCTCATTGTGAATAGGAGAAAGAATAAATATTGTTATCTTTCCACATATATGGAAAATTACCTGGAGGGGAATTGATAATTGTATACATGCAAAAAAAAATAAGGAATCCTCTAAATCATTTTGTCTCTTGCTAACTCTACTAGATTCCAAATCAGTCTTTGGATTTGGGAGATTAAAAACAAAAAGGTAGAACTTAACATGCAGTTGCATGCAATAGTTGACATAACCTTTCGTAGCCTGAAGAACTGTCTCCTTCCATTTTACGAAGTGTGGTATCGCTGTCCTTCCTCTTTGTTGCTCAGGAGAGACTGGGAACTGCAATTGTCCTAGAAGTGTCTTCTTGCCTCTTGATGTGTCTATGTATCCGTGTATCAGTGGGACTGAAACTAAAACTTGTTCCTTCTCTATGTGAGCTGTCAGTTTGCACACCTAGAATTAATAGCAGCTGGTTCAACAATGGAAGAATACAACCATTTCTTGCTGCCTTGTATCTGTACATTCTGCACTTTATGTAACTGACCCCATCTGACCGGAGTCTGCTGAAGCAAAAGGACAGTGCCTCAGGGGCGGATACAAAAATAACTGGCCTAGCAGTTATGGGTTGCATGGGGTTTTTCAGGAAGCAAGATTGTAATTACTGCTGGCTCTCAGTCTTGCATGAACTAAGACTATAACCATAATTGTACCTTATCCCTCAATGCAGAATAAATAAATATTTCTTCATGTAGCTCCCCATTTATAACCCAACATAAGTTTAAATATTGTATGTTTATATTTTCAAAGAAGTATCGTGATCTTGTGCTTGATGTAAAATAATCTGTTGCTTCTTCCTAGGAACTTGAGGACAAAAGACAGGAACAGATTTTTTTTCCTTTTTGTGCTCTCTACCAGAAAACTTTATTTCAATGGGTAAATTAATGTGTTAAGATTCCCTTTGAGCCCACAAGGCTGTTTACCCAAACATACCTTGATTTACCTGAAATGTATTTTCTGTAATGAAACCTGACGGTGCAAGGCAGCTATCCACTATCTTAGCAGATTTACTCTTCCATGGTCTCTGTATTCTGCCACCATCCTGTTATGTCTAAAGTCATGATTCTTTTTGCATCATAATCGCACTAAGTCATAATGTAGTGGTACCAGATTTGGGGTACAAAACCCCAGATGAACACTACACGGCAACAAAGAACAATCTTTATATATTTTTATATAATACAATACAATGCATGGTGGTTTTTTTATCTAGTGTGTGAAGCTAAATATGCTTTTTCTGCTAGTTTCCACTATGCCCCCACAGCTAAACACGTTTTTGATAGGTAGTCTTGAAATCAATACATATAATCAAGTTTGTTTTTGGACATGCTACATTTATGTTGTCCAGACTCTTGCCAGCATCCAATTTTAAATTATGTGGAATGAGAGACTATATCATTGTTAGAGCCGTCTTGCACTGGAGAGTGGATGAGCTTTTGATGTGACAAATACAGGCTTTAGATAATGATAAATCACAATATTAAGGAAACCAATCCTACATGAACTTATTTTGGTATAATTTATTTTTAATTCAGCAAGTTAAATTACAGAAAAGCAGAGAACTCTTTAAAAAAATAAACAGAAGCAACGGTGTCCCATAGAGGCAGAATAAATCTTTTCATTTTACCGTACTTCACATGCAAATACTGCCTCTCCCTTGAAGAACAATAAAATTGCAGTAACTCTTCAGGAATACATTTGTGGACCTGCCACTGTTAGGAGTGTCTGTCCATGAAATGTTAGTAGTGCTACTTTTGGATCTTTACCAGCTAAACAGCTGGAAAAACGGACTTCAAAACCACTTCTAAGCATTCAATGATCTCAAGAAGATGCATAAAGGCTACGTTTTGGGGGCATCTACTAAAACTTGTATTTTTTTCTTTTATCTCCATCTCTTACATGTGCTTTAAGCTATATATCAAAGGAACTAAATTTTATTTCTCCCAGAGATCTGATGTCAACTCTTCTGTTTTTGTCAATCGATTCGAAGTCAGAATATCAATAGGGTCAAAAGCCCATTTATTCACAGGTTACAAATGACAAGGTGATTTATGCCATTATCTGCACTTCAGACCATCAGCCTAAACCCTGCTGGTGCTGTTTATATTACCAGTATGTCTAGGGCTGATTTGGATAATGTACAGATGGAGAGGAATTCAGAGGGAGTATATAGTACAGTACGATGTTGCACACACATACACTAACTTCTTTTGGACCACATTAATGGAGTGGCATGTTCAGTAGGAAAGAAATCCTGTGTGCCCTCCTTTATATTTCTCCCCAATGATAGTAACAGAGATAGTGAGGACACTGTCCTGCTAAGCTACTTACAGGAATCTTTACATTCCACCTATATACTGTTCTCATTTCCACTTTTTTCCTGAGATTTTCTCAGCTCATATTTGTTGATACCACTTCTGAAGCTTAAATGGCTGTGGTCTCTTTAACCCTAAAGGTAAGGGGTGGTTAATGTTGGAGAAGCAGGTGCTGTCACATATGCATGAATCTGGTCACAGTCGGCTGTCATGCTGCAGACCTGGGAAAGAAGACAACTGTTAGAACCGTAAGTTTACAAAAACCTTTGTTTTTCCTGCTCTAATTCAGGCAGCTAACAGAACTGGGTATTTTCCTACATACCACTTGAGAAAGTCTAGGGCCCTTTTGGCTTAAGTACAATGAATATCGTTCCTTTTAACAGTCACCTGTTGATTATGACTTCTTACATTAGAGAGACTAAGCATGCACAAAAAAAGTTTTTAGCAGCACAAACAATCCTTAGGACAGGAAGTTTACAGACTCACACCCTGGATGGTATCTCTTTATTCTCCTACCATCGGGTAGGAGATATAGGAGTATAGCCAGCTGTACCAACAGGCTGAAAAACAGCTTTTATCCATGGGCTGTTAGGCTTTTGAATGGGATATAATCTCTGTGAACTTATGCAGAATTGACTTGGGAGGCCGGTGTGTGGTGTAGTTGGTTCACATGGTGTGGTAGGATGGAGGGTTTGTTGTCACTGTGTGTTGGGGGGAGGGAGCACGGTGGGAGGCTCAGTTAACCTCAATGTACACATGTTGTACTTTGACAATAAAGGTATTATTATTATTATTATTTATTATTATTATTTTGAAAGAAAAATATCAAGTATTGGGGGGAAAACACTACATCAGTGTAAACCTGAATCACTAAAAAAATGGAAAATGTGAGGATCGTGCCTCTCAACACTTTCATCTTAAAATGCTTGGAAGTCCACATTTTTGTAATCAATATGATTATATTTATTTTATTTTTATTTTTATTTTAATTCCATTTATATCCCGCCCTTCTCCGAAGACTCAGGGCGGCTTACAAGCTTAGCAGTAGCCTTCATTCTATGTATATGCCTGCTTATTAGGGCTTTCACACCCCTCCCAAGCGGCATTATTACAAAGTCAGCTTAATTGCCCCCAACAATCTGGGTCCTCATTTTACCTACCTCGGAAGGATGGAAGGCTGAGTCAACCTTGAGCCTGGTGGGATGCAAACCTGCACTAATTGCAGGCAGCTGGTGTTACTTGAGGCATTAGCCCACTGCTCCACCAAGGCTACATTCTATGTGCCTTCCCATCTCCTTCGTGTTTTCAGACCATTTTAAAGGAACATTCATAGCAAAACATTACTGCTGGAATTATTTAATGTGCCCCCGAGTCATTACATCTTAGCACTAACGTGGCCAGGAATATTGTTCAGTAGAAATTTCTAGTAACTAATTTTCAGGTTACTATGAGACTAAGCGCAGTGAAATGTCATTGTTAGATATTCATTGTATTCCCTGTTTGCACTTTTCTTAGTGGGTTGCTTGTGCAAAATTGCAGTTCCACTTGGTACAGCAATGTGGCTTTCCAGATACTGAAACTTGTTCATTACTGTCTTAGTATACATATTGTTACTTATTGTATCATTTGTAAACGTCAACAAACTTAATTTTCAGCCACTGATCCATTTTGTCAAAAAGTTGAATGGTGCTGAACCCAGAATCATGGCATGCATTGGTATCTGGCTGTGGTATAGCCAGCTGACTAGATAGATGGTGAGTGTGAGAAGTGGGAACTGAATTTCAGTGGACCTTGGCTAGAATACATTGGGAAACTGTGATGGACAACCTTGTGGGCCTCAGTGGGCCACTAGCAGTCTACAGTATGGACCAGTTTGGAGATACTGCACAACTGCTTAACCCCATCATAGTTCCTTATTGCAATTAGGCTGAGTCAAGGATAGCCAGTTGGAGGAATAAAAGGGTTTTTGACCTTTTCCTGCCTTGCATGTCATAGCCCTGTTCCAGAAAAATACTGTTAAAGCTTTACTACATCAATGGTCCCTTCCATTTTGGCCAGGAAATCAGCAGAGGCATTGCTTGGATGCTGGCAATGAGTTTTATAATCCAACACTTTGTATTTGGGCCACTCAGCACATACAACTTATTGTTGTTGTTGTTGTTAGCTGCGAAGTCGTGTCCGACCCATCGCGACCCTATGGACAACATTCCTCCAGGCCTTCCTACAACTTATAGAAACGTAGAAAACTGATAGCAGAAAATGACCTACTAGCTCCACTGAAAGCTGGTTCCAAGATTTCACTACGCTTTCTGTGAGGTTGTATTTTCTAATGTTACTTTTTAACTTCACTCCTGTCAGTTTGAGGTTATGCCCTCACATTTTTGATTTTTGCTTCCTTGGCGGACTAATTGAGCCATGCAAGGCCACTAGTCAGAAGTGATAGTATTCTAAGTCCGAGTTATGGGAAGAGCTATGAAAAAATTCAAAGGTAATTTCACTTTAAACAGGTCTCTCTCCTGATATTTAACCGAGAGGTTTCTGGGTTCACAATACATTGGACTAGCAAGTATTTAGTGTGTGGATAATTTTGTCGTATAAATACAGCCTGAGAGTCTATTATGGACCTGGCTGAAAACAGAATCTTTTATGTGCTATTTGAAAATAAATAAAAACAAATGCAAGTATAGTTCTCTCCTTTTTGGTTTGTTTCATTTATGATTAGCCACATTGTTCTAAATCATTCAGAGCGAGTGACTTAGGAAGTGATGAGTACTGCCAAGAATAGGGCAATGCATAGTACCAACCTGTGAGAAAGGCAAAGCCATGTTGCCACTCAGAAGGCTTTCTCCTCTCACCTGCAGTATCAAGCAGCAGTGTCAAAGTTGGTAATCACTTTTGGAGAAAAGAACCCTATCTCAAAAGTAATAGTTCTAGAAAGGGACACTTTTCAGGTATCCCACTAGTCAGTACAGCCTCTTAGGCTCAGGAATCTTAAGTAGCATGCTGGCTGGTTTATCCTGGATACTTGTGCAATAGCATTAAGGATAAGTGGGATGGGGTGGGAGAAGGTGGTGCTTGTGCTTGAAGAGCCAAAACTACATTCCAAATGCCATGAATTCTATATGAACAAATGCCTCCCCCAGGACCTTGATGTGACTCACTAAGTGTCCAAAGTAACTTCTTTCCTAGGGGATCCTGAGGAGCACTTGGAGATGTGTTGAGCTCCATTTCCATGTTTGAGGACTCAGGTTCCAGCCTGACAATATAGGCCTCATTTTCTGCAAGGCAACAATAGTCAAAATGAGGCTAGGATTCCTCCTTCCCTCAGAGCTCATTGATTTTTCCTGCCCTGCTCTGATCTACCATGCTCTTAAATACTCACTCTGCATGCCGATTTCTGGATTGCCTGTCAACTCCACTTGGTTGTGGGGGATCGCCTCCATGTGCAGGAACATAGAGTCTGTAGGGCTCTTCATATTCCCATCTGACTTGCTGGCTGCATGATATAAAGAGACCTCAGCAGCACATGTCAGAGCACACATCTCTCATCACAAATATATCTATCATAAGAAGATACAAATCTGGGTATAGGCAGAGGATATTTGTCAACTCTAAAAATTAGCATGGCTGTTAACCATTTTCCCTACTCATTTTCAGTTGACACATAGCATGGAGGGAGGGGGTTTGCCAGGTGCTTCACTAGTCAAAAAAAACTTTTATTCCATGGGAACCAAGGTCATCGGCTGCTCCCGAGACTGCAGGCTAAGCGTTGCGAAAAAAGCCTGCTAAGAAGATGTATTGGAGAACATAGTTGCCTGCATAGCCTTAGGGGTGGGATTTCTTAACTTTGTATTGGGGAATTGTTATGTGTGTCTCCAGACTTGATTTCACTTTTGATGTGCCAATACTTTGTAACTAATAAACATGTTCTTTGAGGAATTTGCAATAAAATAGTTGGTTTAACTTTTTCGAGCTTGGCTTGATTAGAGTGGGTATAAATTTTAAAAACAGAGAATTAAAATAATTTTGCACAATAAGGCTCTCACAGCATCTTTTTACAAAGTCACTCTATAGGAACATGTTTGGTGATACACCTACCCACAATGCTACTTCTCTCATTCAAGAGGATAGCAGGATCATCCTTGGGTGTCTGTGGAGTACCTCTGATTGTGGGAGCCTTTGTGGAATCACCATCATTGAAAACATCCATGTCAGGGGTCTGGGGAGAGCTATCCATGCGGCTGGCAGTCAGTGCATTCTGATACTGTTGCCGAGTAATCTAGGAATCAAACAGGAGAATTGCCAGAAAATTACCTAGTTCTGCAAATTCATTTTCCAGTGTTTCTAACTTCTACTACATTTCTATGTGTTTTCCCCAACCTGGTGCCATTGAAGGGTGTTGTAAACCTAGAGGTCTCTAGGCAACAGGTTTGCAGAGATGTGCTGCTACCACATACAATCCCATCACATTACATCCTGAGTATAAGGGCTTTTTCACTTCACACATCGCTCTTTCCTTTTTCATTGACTAGAAAATTGCTGTAAAATTACACAACCGTTTCCATTGGAAGCCTGTCTCTTCAAATGTAGACTGGCTCTATGTACTTCTATTGTTGCCTTCAGGTTTATATTTCATATTTTCCTCAATTCAGGCCTTAAATAAATTCCTTTGTCTCATCTTCCCAATTCTGATCCTTTTTCACCTCAACTCTGTGCAGTTCTCACCTGTGAAGAGCTACCCTTTTCTTCTTTCATTTCATCATCTGTATTATACTTTTTGGCTTGTGGGGTGGGGGCTGCCTTCAAGTCAGTTTTTGACTCCTGGCAACTGCCTGGACTAGTACCTGCTGTTTTTATGGTATACTTTTCAGAAGTGGTTTGCCACTGCTTCCTTTCTAGGGCTGAGAGAACGACTGGCGCCATGGCACCCAGTTGGCTTTGTGCCTCACGTGAGACTAGAACTCACAGTCTCCTGGTTTCTAGCCCAGTGTCTTAACCACTACACCCTCTATACATTAGTCTCCCTTCAATATCCCTTCTTCCCTGCAACATTATGATTTACTATTCTGCAATATGACTTTCCTCAACACCATATTTGCTTTCCAAGTTGCATTCATCATATTGTTTCTGCCTTTTTCTCACAGAATTTAAGCAGAGAGTAATCAAAACCCTTCATGAATGGGGTTTTATTCTAAGATCGTCGCATTCCAGGTCCAACACAACCTGAAACCAAGATAACTTTCATTTTTTTGATGGAGCTCATTTCTGCTGTTGTTTAAAAGGCAAGAGAGCAAAGAAAGAAATGTATATGTGCTACCTCCGACCTCCGCTCATTTCGCCGGGACCTAAAAACCTGGCTCTTTGAGCTGTCTGGCCTAGACTGAGGGGTTTTTAATTGGGTTTTAAAGTTTTAATCTTTAACTTTTGGGCTTTAAATTTAATTAATTGCTTTAAATTTATTTTAACTTTTGTATTGTATGGTTTTAATTGCCCTGTAAACCGCCCTGAGTCCTATGGGAATAGGGTGGTATATAAGTCAAATAAAATAAAATAAAATAAATAAATGTCAGCTAGAAAAATATAGTTAATTTTATTGGTGTTAAAATGTATAGCACTGCTGAGATGCTATACTGTTGCAGAATACTTTCTTAAAAGTAAAATGTTATTTGCAGAATAAGAAGTGAGAATTGTCATCATGTGCTGGTCATTATGCATGACATCTGTTTCATGATTTGGTAGAGGTTAGTCAAGTAAATTCACAGCACAGCTGGCAATAATGAAGAGTAAAACTACATGTTCTGAACAACTACATTTCACACAATCTTTAGGCTACACATCTGTACTCATCAGAAGCCAAACGTTTACAGGGATGCCTTGCCTCTTCTAAAAGCTTGCTGAAAGCCAAAATTGTATGTGCTGCTCTACTGATTTAGCATTCTCCCACCCATTTTTCCTTTTTCAACTTTGTCTTGTCTTTTCACTTCTAAGTCAAGTTAGTAAGTTCATCAGATTCACATTATCGCAACACCTGTGGCATAAAAGAACAAAAGGGAGGGCACTTCTTTCAATCACACTCAGTCCAGCAGATACCTTGACAAACTGTACATCACACAGAATATGAACAGAATAATCTGGAGTGTATATGTTGTTGTTGCAGCCACTTTGCAGTTGGGTGCTGCTGCCTCCGTAGTCATTACGCTCTCGACTTGGAGACTCAGAGCGGTTTAATCCACTGCAACGCGATGGAGATTGATTCACTAGATATAAAGAAGAAGGGATGAACAAAAGAAAAACGCAATGCCTAATATTTGGGAAAGAAAACTGCTTAAGATTTCCTTAATTGTTCTTAACACTGAAAATTTGTCTGCAATGAGCTCCACCCATAAGAGCTCTTGGCTTTTCATTCCGCATAAACTTTGAAAAAAAAGAGAAGGTTTATGTGTTGAATTTTTCTTTTAGAAATCTCCAAAACAAAACATTACAGTATGTTTCCCAGTTCTTACAGGTTATGCTTTCTGTTCTGTATTCAGGCTCACAGAACAGGGACTTTGTAACAATAATCAGGGCTTGCCAAAGGTCAAGATGATTGAAGACTAAAAGCACAATTGAAAAAGGAAAGTAGTAGATTTTTTAAAAGGAAAACCAAAGTATATTCCAGTAAAATCTTCTTGGTTTAATACCTCAGTGAAATACATTTCAATTGCTTCTAATAGAAGGAGATCAGCTTTTACACTGCTGCCTTTATACTACTCTTCTTCCAGAAATGGAGGCAGCTGGTTCCTCTCCATGGCGCATCTATACTTAACATAGGATTCTTTTAAGTATCTATTTTTCTAGTGCCAAATTCCTATATTTAAATTCACTTTTGCTGCCAATCTACTGACCATTCTCTTGTCCTTCACTCTCCTTTTTAATTTTTGTTTTTCATTTTTCTTGTTTGTATTATTACCTCCATTTATTCCCAGGCTTCCTATTGTAGAAATACTACTAGAGAAACTAATGGCACCCCATGTCATCTCAAAGACCCATTCCAAAAAGAACTTACTGCTGGAAAGTTTGTATAGACATAGAGCCTTGGTTATTTAAATTACAATTCTGAATTACAGATTTCCTTAACTTGATGTCTGAATACAATCAAAGTTTTTTTAATAATTCCTAGTATTTCCATCTAATCAGATAGGCATACTGGCTGATAAACTCTATAGTTATACTTCTAAAAGTCATCACTCTGACAGAAACTGCTATAATTACTCAGCATTAAAGAGAGTTTACTGACCACAACATGATGTATTTCTAAGTAGATCTGCATAAGAAAGAACTGTAAATATACTTCTTATGGCACAAGACTTTATAAACTGTTATTACTTCAAAAGAAGCAGTAACTTAGAACTACATCTTCCACACACTTTTAATTCTTTGCCTTTTAATGATCTGAATTACATAGATGTTTGAGTGAATGCTTATATAGTTTTTTCTGTATTATCATTAATTCTTTCCTTCCCTCAATTCTTGCCACTTGACTGCTTTATTAAGAAGATATCTCTTAAGTAAGACTCCCCCCTACACCACAGAGAATATATTTCTATTATCAATCTATAATCAATCAATCAGAAGCATGTATCGCTACAGCAGTGAACCACAGCCAATTAAGTGAAACGTTACAGCCCTCTTTAATAGCTTTCTCATCCTCAAATGACTGGGACATTCTTTTGACTAACACATTTCCTAGGGTGGAAAGGGGTGATACTTAAGCCAATGAGATTATGTAGTGTCAATTGTCAAAAAGCGGTTATTATGAGCACAGCAATCCCAGAATGCCCATTTCCTGTAAGACAATCCGGCCTTCAGATTATTCTTTATAAAGTCAATGAGCCCTTTGTAAGGCACCCAAGCATAATAAGCACAATAGCAAGTTAGTCCTTTGCTTTG
The DNA here is from genome assembly GCF_964194415.1 of Vipera berus. Lineage (NCBI taxonomy): Eukaryota > Metazoa > Chordata > Lepidosauria > Squamata > Viperidae > Vipera > Vipera berus. The sequence continues at coordinate 45,558,524 of NC_138207.1, forward strand.
CACTATATCAGCGTCTTTTATTAAAAATAATCTTTTAAGAAATGTTTCTCTTTTTGTATGACAACAGCATGAGAAAAATAGTCATCGTTTTAATAATATGCATGGACCTAGACACAAAATATTGCTTCATATGGGCAAAACAGATTCAGTTGTAGACAAAACAGAATACATACACACAGATTCACAATGATTTGTTTTGTAAGCATGCAGTATATTCCAAGCCAGTATTTTTCATAGGAGGAAAGAGTCAGGAGAAGGACACACACCCAGAATCGCAAGGCAGCAAAACTGGGGTTCTTTCTGGGTGACATGTACAGTATATTGTTACCTGGGGAGCCAGCCAAAGATTCCCCTCGGCTGAAGGCAAAGGTACGGGACACAGACACAGGCACTAGAGAGAAGACAAGGATCAGGATACAAAAACCAGGAGAAAAGGGGAAAGGAGCAAGGTAGCTTTAGAAGGAACAAAGAGTGACCTACTCAGCATCACGGACAGGTTACAGCTATTAATATTACCTAAGCTCTTTTCATTTTGTAAAATTTAGTTTTATTTCTACATAACTTGGTCAAGGAGAAATAAACAGAAAGTAAGTTTTGAAAAAATGTTCCTCTGCAGGCTACCTAGCATTATATCCTGGATATTGCATCTCACATCACTACATTGTGACTCACAGAAATTAAAAACAGTGGATTTAATAAATACTTCACGAGCATTTATAAATCCATGATGCAATTCCACAAAGAACCATTTGATGGCACCAAAACCACAAACAATGGAATGCAGATAATTTTAAAACCTTCATGAGTTAACAGATCCAAGCTTTAGAACAGGGGTGTCAAACTCAATTTCATTGAGGGCCGCATCAGCATTGTGGTTGCCCTCAGGGGGCCTGGGTGGGTGTGGCCTACTGGGTGGGCGTGGCCAGCTCTACATCCATTGGCATCAAGGGTGCCTATGGGGGCTTGGGCAGGAGTGGGACAGATCTGAGGGTCTCTGGCAGAAGGAAGGTCTCTGGGCCAAGGCCAAGGCAGTGGGGGCCATTCCCTCATCTTTTCCAGGATGGCTTCGCGGGCCGCATGAAACCACTTTGCGGGCCTGATCCGGCCCCCGGGCCTTGTGTTTGACATGTCTGCTTTAGAAGTTGCCTTATTTTTACAGACTTACCTAAACTGCACTGAGTGCACGCTTATTTGACTATATTAATATTCAGAATAGTTTATGCGGGACCAGCTCTAGCTTTCAGAGGCAAGGGAAATAATGCACAAATGCACACATTTACCGTATGTTTGGCACGAATTATGTTCTTCTTTTTCTGCTCTGGATTGAGCACTAAGGCTGAGAGGGAGGGAGAATTATTGGTGAGAAAACAAAGAAATGGGGCCAGCAGAAGCAACTAAGTAAGTCAAGGATGATGGGATGAGCTTTTTAAAAAATGTGTTTTGAGCCCCCAGTAAGAGATAACAAAAAGTAGAGAAGGAAATGAAACTAGCAATGACATGGAACAACAACAGATGCTGCTGTTAGCTAAAATTGACTGCAGAAATCTCCCTAGGGGGCTATGAATACCTGTGGTAGATATATTAATGTACTTAACTGGTCAGCCAACTGAAGGTTAGGGCTGCATTTGATTTTTTCATTACAGAAAAGGAATAGGAAAGAAAAAATATATTTCACCAGCTTCATTTTAGTATAAATTACCTATGATGACTGATTATAAAGTCCAACAGTCTAGAAAGAACCAAGTTGGTGATCGACATATTTAAATATCTCAAAAATAAATCAAGTATCAAATGGACTATGTTAATAGCAGAACAGGGTATTCACAAATATTTATCTGTAGCCCTTTTTCCCTGGGATGGTTTATGGTAGTATCTCCGTGATTTCTTCATTCCTCATCCTCCCTAATTCCAACTGCCCCTGAGATGCTCAAACTCATCCTATTGGGTGCATGTCATGCATTGCTCCAAAGGGGACCAATACTTTACTGTGGAACTGGTTCAGGATAGAGTACTAAAGCAGTTTGTGTTTTTTTTATAACCTTAAACTGAGAACTTCACAACTCCCAGCATAAGTAATGAGTTAACTAATATACTTGGCTTCATATTACACTGAACCATGATTTGTTTCAGGCTTAGGGGGTGTTGCAAACAAGACCAGGTATGTCTTGTTTAGTAAACCAATCTTAAAAAATAGCCTTGGCTTAACCAAAATCTACAGTTCTATCAATTATGTCACCAGAACGGCTGCTCTAAAACATGTATATCAGATTGTATATTTAAAAATGGTTATGTGGCAAAACTACATGATAGACTATCTACTGTAGCTGACCTACCCCTTCCTGATTCATAATTCTGCTGGAGTAGGATTGAGATGTCAAGAAACAGTGGACTTTATTTAACTTTTTTGGTAGAGCTGGCAACGCTTAATGAAAATGGTCCTCTATACCACCTTATTTTTAAAAAAAGGTCAGGTAGGAGATACATACACAGGAAAGATGATCCAGCCAGGCTGCTCATTTTACGCCCATCATTATCTGAAAAGATGGAAAAATGGAAGGTGAATCCCCAATCAGACCTTTATTGTCTCATCCCTGCTCTGAACAGGGAAGAGACACATTTTCAGTCACATAGAGGCAGGAGGTTAATATCAACTGTTGCTTGCCTAGATCAGGCTCAAATGAATGGCTCAAATATTGTTATTATTTGGTTTTTCAAGACCTGCCTGCTTGTAAAGAAAAGAAAATTGCTTTATAAATCTCTTTCTTCCCAACATATGATTTTCTGTTAATGTTGCAGTACTGCAATTTCATGTAATATGAAATGAAGATGTTCTGCTTAAAAATATTTTACACATTTCATTCCTTACAAACCTCTGTGCTTCCTCCTGATCCAGGCGCAGGGTCTACTACTCTTGGAACATAACTCTTATTGCATCATGCAAAGCCTGGACTAACTCTTGAGCCAACAGAAGTTATACCTCTTTGCTACGTACTGGTAGTTTTTCCTAGCCCTCTCCTAAATTATGGTATCTGTCCTCTTTTGGTTTTTTTTATTTACCTGATATTTGCCTAAATGTTTAGTAGAGTGAAAATCAGAATAAATTTGCAAGTTCTTGTATATTACATATTTAGGCTCATTTGTTCTGTTTCTGTGACTTCTATCATCCCATTCTGTGGTTAATTTTAGATTTCTAACCTGAGTAGATGACAGTCATGATTGCTGGGACACCATAGTATGTGAAAGCACCATTTTCAAATCGCAATCCTTCTTTTCCTACTTCTACCTCCACTTTTCCCTAAAAAAACGAAACAAACAAAACAAAAGCATGCAATCCAGCTGCACCAGTCATCTCTCTTCCACCATATCTGATCACCCACTGAAAAAAGGAAATATATATATATAACGTAACTTAAGAAATTGACTTCAGGTAAGAACAAGGCCAGTTCATTCACAAATATTCCTTCATAAAAGAAAAAAAAAATAGAAATATAAACCAAAATAGCTGGGGAACAACAGAAAAGATATCTTGAAAGGTTAGGTTGAGAATAAGAGTAGTAACAGAATTTAGAGAATCTATACCTGATTTATAGTTGAAAGTACTCAATAATATAGCAGCTACAGAAATATCAAGGGGAAGAACAGTACAACTAAAGGTCCTAAGAAAAAATGAGCAAGGTTAACCAATCCTAAGAAAATTTCTTAGGGAAACATTAAAACAATACTAGTCAAATTAAAACACAATCTTTCAGTCCCAGTTTCAAATTCATGACACTTTTTAAATTTGAATGACTAGTTGGATAGTAAAAAGGTAAAGGTAAAGGTTCCCCCGCACATGCGTGCTAGTCGTTTCCAACTCTAGGGGCCGGTGCTCATCTCCGTTTCAAAGCCGAAGAGCCAGCACTTGTCCAAGGACGTCTCTGTGGTCATGTGGCCGGCATGACTAGATGCCAAAGGCACACGGAACGCTGTTACCTTCCCACCGTAGTGGTCCCTATTTTTCTACTTGCATTTTTACGTGCTTTCGAACTGCTAGGTTGGCAGAAGCTGGGACGAGTAACAGGCACTCACTCTGTTACGCGGCACTCGGGATTCGACCCACCAAACTGCCGACCATCTGATCGACAAGCTCAGCGTCCTAACCCACTGAGCCACCGCGTCCCTTCAGTTGGATAGTACTTAAACTCCTAAAAATATGAATAATGTGTACTAGTAGTGACAGAAGAAAACGTATTGTCAAACTTATTTGGATAAAGCATAGAGACACTTCAAGCCAAGTTTCTAAAAATTATTTTTCTGCTCTTAGTGGTTCCTCTTTATTTTAAAGTCTGAAACAAATATACTGTATGTAAAATTGAAACTCATATCTGGATTTTTATTTGCAATCCAAGTGCTTATTCTTTATTCTCTAATAAGACTTATACAAGTCATCTGAGTGAACTTGTAGTTCATAAAAGGATTTTTTTTCATGATCAGAACTGATGTGTTACCTGTAGCCATCCATGAGAAATATCTAAAACAAATTCTTGGAACGTGTCCTTTTCTATTCTTGGTACAAAGATTTCATATTTACATTCACACTTATTTCTCAGGGTTTTTTTAAGACTAATTGACCATATAAATGCTTCCTATAGTAAGCAATAAAGTTGATGTTACAAATTTCTGTCATAATATGGCAAACCTGTAAGATGAGCACAAAATAGTCAACTGGACGGTTACGCTGGTAAAGATAGTGTTCAGGTGCTCGCTTGTTTTTGTGGTCAAATTTCATCTCCTGGATGACATTGGGATGTTTGAGAAGCCGCAGCAGGATCTTCTCCGACAGATGTGGCGTCTTGAAAGGTTCCACCTCTGCAAAGGAATGAAAAAGAGGAGGAAAGCAGTAACTATGCTTTCTGTGCTCGGACAAATCAGGAGGAAGGTAGTTGGAGAAAGGTAATTTTTTATGATTTTAAAAATACTAAGAATTTGAATTATAGTAGTTAAACTAATACAAATTAAACTTAAGAGAAAGAAAATGGAAAGAAAGAATTAGCAGTGCAGGAAAAAAGAAAAAAGTAATGAAGGAAAAAAGGAAGAATACAGCAAAGGAAAAGGAAGAAATATAAAAAGGGAGAATGCGGTAAATTAAAAGAAAGAAATACATAAACAAGTGATTTCCAACCTTCATCAGATGTATAATTTAATATCTTTCACCTCCCGTAAGATTAAACAGATATCTCTTCACCCAATATCTCATCCCTTATCTATAGGCAAATCTATAAACCATCAAGTGTTCAATCCTAGTTATCAGCAGAAATTCCATAAAGGGTTGCAAGAATATTGCAAAAATGTCTCATTATAACCTTGATCAAATATACCAACTTTATATTACAGCCTTTACATTTAGCAGTCTTAATCTTTAATTTAATCAAATATTGTCATAATATTTAATTTCTCTTCAATTCTGCTGTATCTCATTGCAGGGTTTTTAAAAAAGTTTTAAGAAGCCTCTTTTGTACATCTAGTAAGAATTTTTTTCCAGCTCATTTTCTTGGTTTATCATTTGTTTTTGTTTTTTTAATTTTTAAAACAAGCAAGGTTTTTTGTATATCCAGTAAAACATCCTCTTCCAAATTATTGTCTTGGCCTGTCATTTGTAGTTCCACATTCTATACTTTTTCTGTCTTGTCATATAATTTTTTTCCACATCTGTCATTCCTTCATTAATATATATTTTAAACAGTCTATCCACAGAAGCAGACATCATTACTGACAGTGTGGATATTGTAGTTGCTAACCTGTGGCTTAATTCTTCAAAGATTTCCTTTAATATTTCCAATGTTATAACATTTTGTATCATTCTGTAAGTCCAAGTGTTAACTGACATTAATTCTCTTTAAAAACTGGACCCACTCTAGGGTCCAGTTTCTAAAATCATAACTTATCTTTTGTTAGGACTTGCAATTACCAGGATAGCCAAAGTGAGTCTTTCCCATGAGAAACTGTTTTATTTTTATAGCTAATTCCAAAATCTGAATCTTTATATGGAGCTTAATCAATTTATAATTTTCTTAGATCAAAATCTTATTCACCTTTTTGCTATTTATTTCAAATCTTTTTTTAAGCTTGTAATTTTTAGTCCAGAGTTGAAGATCAACTCACTTGATAAAGACTTTTCAAACTTGTTCTGAAGGTCTCTAATAGCTTTAATGTAGTGAATAGGCAATTTCTGAAAGTGATTAAAAGTGAGCTTTGCAACCTTAGTGTTTTTAAAAACAGCAGTCTCCAACCTTTCTGGCTTTACGGACCAGGGAGAAAGGGGGGAGAGGAGATAGTTCCATGTGAGCAATGGGAAAACAAGTGCATGAGGCTCCATGCTGCGTGCATGTGCCCACAACCTTTGCAGCCCAGTTCTGAACAAGCCATGGCCCAATAGTGGGCACAGCCTGGGGTTTGGGGACTCCTGCTTTAAAAGGCTTTGCTATGGTTGCAAGCAAGATGGCTGATTCCATCATTTCCCAGGACTCAAACCTATGGAAAAATGTTGTCCTGTGGTCTCTTTGTGAGAAGCAGCCATCCAAAACACATTGGGTGATCTCCTGCTGTCTCCTTATTTTGAGAAGTGCCAAGGAAACAGTTTAATCAGTGGTGCCTTAGCCTTTGCTATAGTTGTCAGCTCTGCTTTTTCAGAGGTGTCTTCAGATCACGATATCTCGCCCCAATGGAGAAAGACAGTACTGAAAGAAAATGATGCCATTACACATTTCATTCACTCTAAATTAAACTGGCTGCTTAAAACGTAAACCACAGACGAGTTGGATGCCAAGTCTTAAGATTAAAAAAAACACACAAATGTCATTCCATTCTTTAAAAAAGCTTAATTCCAAGCTACTTATGATACTTGCCCATAGCATGGTTATCAAACAATAAGTATCAAAAATGCAGCAACAGCCTAAGAAGAGCCAGATACCTGTAGCCATGAAGCGATGAGTGGCCAGTAGCAGCTGCGGTGAGATCTTTACTCTCATCTCACTATCCGAAAGTCTAAAAATGGAGAAATCGTGAGGTTTCCTACCCCGATGGAGGATCCTTTCCTTTTTCTGATTGTTTGCTGAGGATTAAGAAAGTAAAAAAAAATATAGTCACAACTCTGGGAATTTAGAAGGGATGTTGTGTCTCAGTTCCCAGTCTTGTGGCAACATTTTGGGTGTGCTAATCTTACATCAACAGAACTCCCTTATCTTAAATGAAGGACAGCCATTCTCTACAGCAGGGGTGTCAAACTTGCAACGTTAAGTGATGTATCGCGACTTTTTTCCCCATTTCTGGCAACGGGGTGGCTGCGGTTTCGCCATGACGCATTTGGCCTGCCGGCAGTTTGACACCCCTGTTCTACAGCACTGAAATACTATCAACTCTGTCCAACCCAAAGTGATATACCACCCCTTTTTTTGGGAGGGAGGCTTTATTAAAATACAAAACTACAATATCTAAGCAAAAATTAAATTGAAGTGAAGTGTAATACATTTCAGGTGTAACCAAGCTTATGCCTTAGATTAACAGGATAACAGCTACAGACACAATATATAATGTGTAATTTTAAAAAGAAAGTGGGTATGAGAAAAAGAAAACAGAATTTTCAAGTAAACTTGTCATATTTTCTTAAATTGTTATATACTTTCAAGCAAAGCTGCAGTCCTAAACATTTTTACTTTCAGTGTGATTTGTTTCTAAGTAAATATGTACTATCAGCACTACAGGTGCTATATTTTGTCTTAAAAAGAAGTAAATACCTTGCCTTCTTAATCTTTTTTGTTTGTTTGTGTGAGCCTTCAATCAAGTCAGTGTTAAATTCTGGAGACAGTGTGGAGAAACAAAGGCTGGCAAGGTTTTGGAAATGGTTTCCCACTGCCTCCTTCATAGAGTTGAGAAAGTGTTACTACTGGCCCAAGGTCACCCAGTTCAGTGTGACTGTAGAGCTCAGTTTTCCAGTTTATAGCTTGGTCCCTTAATTACTACACCAAACTAAAATTTAGTCAGTAAGATTCCACTGTTGCAGTCTCCAAACTTAATCATACACAGTAATATCTCCCATTCTAGTTCCATCATTCAACCTTAAAGGTACTTTTTCACAGTCCATTGATGCCTAAGGATTAGTCTTCCAGGAAAGGAGTAGGAATGAGATGAAGTAAAAGATCTCATTCCAGAAGATGCTATTTTAAGAATCTGCTTTTGTGCTAATGAGATACTAACATCCAGGGATAGACATATACTTATCCGATTTCACTTATATGGGCACTGAAGCTGAGATGTATGGGATTCTAGTTTGTCATCAAAGCAATTGCTGAAAGCTGCTATTGCACAAGAAAAATCACACAAAAAGATGGCAAGTTAAGAAAAAGCTATGTTCAACAAGAATTGTGGAGAGGGAAATGAAGAGATTTTAGCAAGAATTTTACAATTGCTAGAAATAATAGCAAACAAAATTATAATTCCTGTGTTTTTATTTATCCCCGAAACCATTTCGTGTCGTCTTAGAAAGATTCTCCTGCACATGCGTGCTAGTTGTTTCCAGCTCTAGGGGCTCATCCCCGTTTCAAAGCCGAAGAGCCAGCGCTTGTCCGACGACATCTCCATGGTCATGTGGCTGGCATGACTAGACACCAAAGGCGCATGGAATGCTGTTACCTTCCCACTGTAGTGGTCCCTATTTTTCTACTTGCATTTTTACATGCTTTCGAACTGCTAGGTTGGTAGAAGCTGGGACGAGTAACAGGCGCTCACTCTGTTACGCGACACTCGGGATTCGACCCGCCAAACTGCCGACCTTCTGATCGACAAGCTCAGCATCCTAACCCACTGAGCCACCGTATCCCTTTTAGTGCCGTCTTAGTGGCCCCCTAATACTTACTATAGAGATCCGTCTCATCCAGGATCTCTGATTTGATGATCTCCTCAATCACATCCTCCAGAGTGACAATTCCCATCACTTCATAGAAAGGGTCTCCTTCCCCTTCGTCATTCACTCTCTGTACAATTGCAAGGTGTGATTTACCTACAAAGAAAGAAGGAGCAGAAACAAATTGTGCAGGAGATGATTGTGTTTACTGCCCACTGCACCCAAAATAAGATAGGAAGTGGATCATTTAAGGCTTCTGGGCCCTTGACTAGTGCTCAGGAAGAAGCGGCCTCCTTTTGAAATGGGAATGAAAAGCAAAGTTATTCCAACCATCTGCTCCTCCATGTGAAGGAAACATAAAACAATCAAGTCTAAGCAATGCAAATGTAGAGTTGATTTTGCTTCTTGAAATTCAGGAATATATTTTCCTACTTTCCATACAAGGAAAGTAAATTGAATACGTTATCTTGGGCCCCGGAGAAGGGAGGAATTCATAATGATGGGAGAGAAAAGGAAAGAGGTAATGAAGCAGTTACTTTGGGATAGCACCAAATGTCCAATCAAGGGTTGTATGCTCCACAACAATGAATTCTACTTTCCACCAATCTCATTCACTAGCATCCAATGGGTTATAAAATGGCCTAAATTTCAGGATATTTGCTAATATTCAAATTGTATGAGGACAAGCATTTTAGATATCAAAAGTGATGTACTTAGATACTGATACTTCCTGTGTAAAAATATGTTTGTGAAACATCTACATACCTGACACTACTTTTAAAGACCATGAAACAAAAGTAATCTAGGTTTGATTTTCAATTTTCATTTTAAAAAAAGAATGCCAAATTAGTTTGACTTTTTATTATGGTTCTCTCCCTACTAGGCCTACTCCTAACTATATAATGGTGATAACTGACCTTTATCATGTGCAAATCCTGCCAATGTACTACAAAATGTGGAATAATTTGTTAGGAAAGCAAACTGAATGTTACTCAATTAGCCCAATTAAAGCAAGCCACAGAATGCAGGATTGAACGCCAGCTAAATCTCAGTTGGAATACTTTGAGTAGCTTTGATCACCATTTATAATTCTCTTTGAAGAGGCATTGTTGCATAATTTTTTTCAAAATGTAATTCTTACACTTTCTGATGTTAAGCATAGTGCTGACTTATAGTTTTTCTCTCCAATGCTGCTCCACTTAAATTTCTTAGCCATTTTGATCTCTACTTTATGGCACTTAAGATACAGTGTTTTTTAGATACTGATTGTACATAATGCTACTTAACAACAAGGAGCTTTCTGTGCTTATACCATCTGCTTATACAACTGGCTCCCCTACCCATCATAGCTCTGAGAGAAATATACGGTAATTTTTGGGTCTCTTCTATCTTTTTTAGGCACACCATAGGCATTATCTGAAAACTGAAGTTTGGGGAAGATTGAAAGCAAAAACTCCACATATTTCAGCTAGTCCAGTTTTAGTAGCTGATATTATGAGGTTCACAATAAAATTGTTGAATGCTTTTGACCCTGAACAACATCAATGAGTCTTAAGGATTTCCATATGGCCACTGCAGAACTGAGAAGCGTCAGGGGAGCCTGTAGCGTACCCCTGGAGATTAACAAAAGACAGCAAATTCAAGACCAAATGTTCAACACCCCACTTTTCAAGAGGACAGCTGCTTTAGATTGCTTGCATCTGCCATATCCAGTTGCAACTCAGCCAAATTACACTAGTATCAGTTAGGCCAGGATATGTGGCGATATGTGGAGAAACCAATGGCCATCCTCTTGAAAGTTCACAGATGCAAGAAATACAAAATACTTTTCTGAGAAAGATGATTCTTCTAAATGCATATTATAACAGTGCAACATAAATTGTGACAGTGCAACTGTGTCTCGTTTCTTCTCCCTAGGATGAGTTTCATCACTAATTGTAGAACTAAACCCAAAACCACAATCTATCATGTTGAGAAAGAAAAAAAACCCATAGATTTTGTATAAATGATGTCTGGAAGCCCAGGAGTAGCTCTGGACTCTGAGTTTGCCATTTATTCATTCAATCTCATGAGAATTCTTGTCTGACTAAATGCCTGTCTTTCTCAATTTAGGTGAGCAATGCCCTTGCATATAACCTGTATCAGCAATCCCCAATCTCATTCTCTCCAGATGTTTTGGGTTTTAATTCCTAGAGTTACCAGCAAGCAAAGAAGATGGTTACACTGACTACAGGGCTATGGGAGTTATTTTTTTATTTTATTTTTTATTTTAATTCCATTTATATCCCGCCCTTCTCCGAAGACTCAGGGCGGCTTACAAGCTTAGCAGCAGCCTTCATTCTATGTATATGCCTGCTTATTAGGGCTTTCACACACACCCCAAGCGGCATTATTACAAAGTCAGCTTAATTGCCCCCAACAATCTGGGTCCTCATTTTACCTACATCGGAAGGATGGAAGGCTGAGTCAACCTTGAGCCTGGTGGGATGCGAACCTGCACTAATTGCAGGCAGCTGGTGTTACTTAAGGAGGCATTAGCCCACTGCTCCACCATTCAATCTGTGCAAAATTCCCAAGTTTGCTGGTTCTGTATATACAATCTACAAATCTAAATTAGATGTTAACACTGATGATATATGATGTGCTTTGTTGAATGACTCTATATTTCTTCACAACCTCACCTCGATATTATTTTTAAAGAATGAGTTTGCAGAGAGCTGAAACTCTCTTTATAGAAGCAATTTCTTCTGTTTTTTCTTGCCTCCATATTAACAAATTAGACACCATTCAGTGCTATGTCTGAATATGATATCAAAGTTGTAAAGACTGAGTTAATTGTCCTATAATTATTTTGCTACTGAAGACAGGTTTACAACAGATATTAGGAAAAGAAATGACAATTTCATGTTGCATATGATTCAAAGCTTGATGCTGTAGCACATGCTTTACGCACAGGACTCAGATCTGATCCCCAGCAACCAGATAGGACTGAAAAAGACTAAGGCCCTGCCTAAAGACTGGGGAACTACTGCCAGGTTAGCACTGGGCAATCTTTTTCAACCTGGTATCCTCGTTATGTTGAGCTTTAAAACATAGTATTTCTGAGTCAGTATGGACCAGACTTCCTAACATTTTGCTAGAATAGGAAAATTATCAAATGCATAGGTATAGTATAAGTGGTACCTTGCTCAATAGTAGTAACTGTGAGAGGGATCTCGGAGTCTTAGTAGACAATCACTTCAATATGAGCCAGCAGTGTGCTGCAGCTGCCAAAAAAGCCAACACAGTGCTAGGCTGCATTAACAGAGGGATAGAATCAAGATCAAGTGAAGTACTAATACCACTTTACAATGCTTTGGTAAGGCCACACCTGGAATACTGCATCCAGTTTTGGTCACCACGATGTAAAAAAGATGTTGAGACTCTAGAAAGGGTACAGAGAAGAGCAACAAAGATTATTAGGGGACTGTAGGCTAAAACATATAGGGAACGGTTGCTGGAATTGGGTATGTGTAGTTTAATGAAGAGAAGGGTGAGGGGTGACATGATAGCAGTGTTCCAATATCTCAGGGGCCGCCACAAAGAAGAGGGAGTCAAGCTATTCTCCAAAGCACCTGAAAGCAGGACAAGAAGCAACGGATGGAAACTAGTCAAGGAGAGAGGCAACCTAGAACTAAGGAGAAACTTCCTGACAGTTAGAACAATTAACCAGTGGAACAACCTGCCTCCAGACATGGTGAATGCTCCAACACTGGAGGTTTTTAAGAAGAGACTGGACAGCCATTTGACTGAAATGGTATAAGGTTTCCTGCCTGAGCAGGGGGTTGGACTAGATGACCTCCAAGGTCCCTTCCAACTTTATTATTATTATTATTATTATTATTATTATTATTATTATTATTATTATTATTATTATTATTATTTTATTATTATTATTATGCCTCATTTCTCCTTTGCAATTGAAGGTAAAGAGATATCCCTCCAATTTCAGCTCATGGTTTCTCTGCACTGAATAGAAATGCATAAATTTACAAGCAGAAAGATTGACAAGAGCATGTCAATTTATATAAACAGTGGAACAAATTGGGGAAAATGTTATTAAAGAGTTTCAGGAGAAAACTCCTTAGTATATCATGGTAATCTATTTGGAAAACCTTTTGGATAATTCCAGTGACTTACAATGAGCCATATGTGATAGAGCATAAATAGGCACACAAACACACATGCACCCATACATAGACACATTGGTGTGCTGTTCCAATAATTCAGCCACAACATCCAGGCTACAGAAAGAGGGTAGACCAGTGCAGGAGGGGGCACGGTGGGATCCCAGGGTACCTCGCAAGCAGGGTGCACAGGGAGAAGAGAGGCATGTGATGCTGGCAGGAGGCGAGTGGCTGGGGCCCCGGGCCCTCACCCTTCTTGAACTCCTCGAGCAGCGTATCTAGGCGGGTATCATGGAAGACACAGTGCAGCGGGCGGTGATAGAAGCGAGTAACTGTCTGCAGTGGTGTGCAGTCATCAGGATCGACGAAAGCCAAGTCCTTGACAAACAGCAAGTCGACAATGTTGTCTCGTCGCTCACCTTCATATACAGGGATGCGGGTATAGCCTGAGCGAAGAATCTCAGAAACGGTAGTGAAGTCAAGTATGGCATCAGAGTGCAACATAAAACAATCATTCAGAGGCGTCAAGATGTCCTCAACTACCTTGGTGCGTAACTCCAGTGCACCTTGAACCATGGCCAGCTCCTCACTCACAAGATCACCATGAGGGTCAGCGGCCCGCAGGGTCTCCAGCAGGCGCTCCCTTGTGGAGAAGGTGCTGAGCTCTTGATGCAAAGCCCAATCTAGCAAACGGCTGAGTGGATAGCATATGGGGAAGGTGGCCGCCATAAGCAGGCGGGTGAGAAAGAGCGTGTGCGCAGCAATGGCTAACCCGTGGCGGGAACAAACGGAGTAGGGCAACACCTCACCACCTAAGAAGACGACACTGGTGCAGAGCAATACAGGCAGCCACGGCACACCTTGGTTGTCTTCGGGCAGGGAAGCGTGACTGGCTTGTAGACCAGCGCACAACCAGCCCGCCAGCGCGGCATTAGCACCCGCCTGTCCGAGCAACAGAGTGCAGAGCAGGTAAGTGCCGCTTCCGCCTCGGCCGCGCGCAGCCTCCACCTTGCGCGCCTGGTCCCTCTCTGCAGCCGAGCCGCTGTTGCGCAGTACCCGCAGCTCCATCGGATCGAGTGACAGCACGGCCAAGCGGAGGCCACTGAACAGCGCCGACAGAGCCAGCAGGACTAGGGCGCCCAGAGCCCGCAACCAGCCGGCGGTGGGCAACGGGATCAGCCACGCGGTCGAGACCGCTACCGGCGTTTCCACTTGCAGCACGAAGCCCCCCGGCGCGCCGTGCAGTTGCCAGGCTCGTCCGTCCCAAGCGCAGAGCCCGAACCGACGCCCTTCGGGCCCGGCGCCGGGCTCACCCTTTCGCGGCTCCCGCACTCTCACCTCGGCTAAAGCCGAGCCGGCCGAGCCTCCGGGCAAAAGCGGGCCCAGCACCTCCACGTCCGAGGCCCAGGCGCTGCGTTCGGGGCAGCGCTCCACTTTGGCTGGCTCCTCCACGAAGACGACGCGGCGCTCGAGCTGCTCGCTCGCGCCGCTGCCGTTACTGGCGGCGCTGCCTTCGGCCGGCGGCTGGAAGTAGAGGCGCAACAAGAAGCGGGAACCCTCAGCCGCCCGCAGCGCTCCCCCCTCGAGCCAGACGCGCCCGGGCGCCGTATCCTCTGGCCGCAGCCCCAGGAGCCACGCCGCTCCGCCAGGGGGCCTTGGCGACAAGGAGAAGAAGAGAAGCAGAACCGCGCCTCGGCTCCGACCCCAGCAGCCGGCGTTTCTGCGCTCCAGCCCGCGGCCCAAAGCTGCTGCCGCCTGCCCCACCATCCTCAGCAGCCAGGCAAAAACACGGGGCTTCGAGGAGCAGGCGCCGGCCGCACGTGACTCTCTCGAGGCGCTGGAGGCGGCCGCTGGACCACGTGTGCGCGGGGGGGAGCCTGCCAGCCCCTGGGCTTTTCTCGGAGGGTCGGGGGCGCCCCGTTTACCCGAACGGTAGACTCCTAGCATCCCGCGAACATGGCCCCGGATGTTATCGGTCGCAGACTTGGTCTTCTCTTCAATCTGGAGGCCACCGCGTTCCCTGTTTCCATTTTCCTGCGAAATCGGTGGGTCTCTGCTAACGGCGTCCTGGTCCGGGCGTCCCCGTGCTCGGCTGTGCTTATTGGGGGTAGCGCGCAGGGATGATGGTGAAATGCAGTGACAACGCGCAGTCTTTAATGCGTCCTTGACCTGCTTGTCTGGGCGAGCTGCCAGATTTTCCTCCTCTTTAAATATTGATATATGTAGAGCACATTAGGATTCTGGTGCAGTGAGGGGAATTAATGGCAATTTGCTTCCACCGAGAAAATAAAATTAGGGAGGCGGGAAATCGTAATACAGTAGAATAATACTTAACGTGTCGAATCCTGACGATCCAGAAAGATGCAGCCAGACAAGAGGACTGAATGAAACACTAGCTCTATCAATAGATCTGATGGATGAGTTGTTATTAGCCTAATGTTCACAGTAATTGTCACTAGGATTGTCATTTTTTTTCCTTCCTGGTTAGTCTCCTTTAATGGCAAAGTAACATAACAATTTCCTTTTTTCTATTTTTACACTTGTATAAATATTTGTACTTTATATTTGTATTAATTTTGAAACAGCTACTTGAAAATAAAAAACAGTAATGTATACTATAGAAAACAACAATTAGAATATAATAAATTTATATTGACTGAGTTTATTGGACTGCTATCATTCAAGACAATATTGCCTACATGTTCTGCAGTCATGGACCACAAAAGAAACATTAGGAAAATGCAAGAACTGCCCATGAAACACATGCCATCTTGTCTGTAAGAATATGGGAGTTTACCTCGGGGGAGGGCATTTCTGTCTGCATTTATATATGCTTTCTCTTTTTAAAAACTAAATTTTGTACCAGAAAACCTAATCCAGATTAAAGTTTTTATTTACCACTTAATTTTTTTATATACCCAATGCCATAATAGCAACTCTTAAGTACAAGCTTGATGGATCAAAATTTTCTTCAACAAAACTTGTCATTATTAAGAAACATTTCCAGCCCTTTTTAAAGATATCCATTGTTCCATTTCCTATTTGCACTTTTCAGGTTGCATGTGTGATCCATTCAGTATAATATGGGCAAATTGGTAGCCAGTAACTATGCTTGCAAACTGTTTACTTGTCAGTTTGCTGTTCGTATTCACATTATTATTTATGTTATCACTTAACACTTCAGTGAATTAGTTTTCAGCTAGTGATCTGTTCTTGAGAGCCAGCTGACTGCACAGATCAGATGGGGACTGAAGCTATGGCTTGGTTCTGAAGTGTGATTGCAGAGAAACTGGCAGGCCATCTGGTGAATCTCCATGAATGATGGATAGTCCATGGACCAATGTTTGAGACTTACCAATGAAAACCATAGCCACACTCTTGTTTGAAAGGGGATAGTGCCCTGTATTATAATTTTGGTCATTACCATGAGTGAATCTTAACTTGGTGGCAGCCTCTTCCCAACCTGACATTCTCCTGTTTTTGGGAGCTTTCAACTTCTAGAATTCCAAGCCTACTTGGAAATTCTGGGACTTGTAATCCCAACAAAATTAGAAGATGCCTGGTTGGGGGAAAAAGCCAGCAAAGTAATGGGCATCTGACGGAAGTCAAGATTTAAAAGGACATTCTCATTTTGCAATCTTGTTTTCTTAAACTCTGAAGGGTTTCCTCCCCCCCCCTTTAGCATGCTGAATATTGCCCACCTGAGATTTCTTATTATTTATTTTAAACTCATTGTTTTGGCTGTGAGGTCTTGGATCAAATCTGGGTTAGGGATACGTTCCTATTGGTGTCAGCTGAAGAGCATTATGCTTTTCATACCGATCTCTGGTAAGAAAAAAGAGAAAATGAAACATCACATGTGCAGATGTAATAACAGCAACATCTGGATCTGTGAATGAAGCTGGATAGTTGTACATAAAGGACATTGACTTCCTTTATGTGTCCGTGTAAGGAAGGCAGTAGAATCAATAGGTAAATTTTGTAAACAAGGAAAAAACTTACACATTTTAATAGAATCTTCTGGAATATAGATATGTATGTCTATATGGATGTGCAGTCTAAGGGATCATATATGTTCCAGAAGAGTAGCTTTTTTTCTTACCAATACTCTCTAGTTACAGTATTAGAAAATAAAACAAATATTACAAATACTGTTGGTGTCCCAATATTTAAGTCTAATGGTAAGCCTTATCCATGTATCTATGCTACCTGAATAATTTGCAGACATAACCTCCTTATCTCTCGTACCCTCACTTCTCCATGTTTTTTTTCAAAAATTGAAAATGTACATGGGGCTGATTTTTAGACGTTCTAAAACTTCATTTTAAAGTGCACAGTCAAATGATTCAAACCAAAATCTTGTCAATATATTTGAATGTGAAGCTTTTAGAATAGCTTCACAAAAAGCCTTCCTAGATATAGAAATCTTTCTATAGTGCTAGGAATATAATTTACTAATAGCACTTAACCAGCCTTAACCCGTTTCTTTGGCCTAGAAAATGGAAGAAATGCCAAATGGTTTTAGAAAGTGTGCAGGCTGTATGTCAAAATCACATTCGTTGCCAATTGCTTTTATTTTAATCTCTATTTTTCTAAACCCACTAGATTCACGTACGTGAGTTCAGATGACATAGGCAGCTAGCATACAGCACCTGAGGATTTGAAGAATTTGATTGAAAGATACAGTGCAAGAGGAAGAGGTTTTTCTCTTTTAATTCAAACTACCAATTTATTGTTGTTAGTTACCCATCGTGACCCCATGGATAATGTTCCTCCAGGCCTTCCTGTCCTCTACCATCTTCTGGAGTCCATTTAAGCTCACGCCTACTGCTTCAGTGACTCCATCCAGCCACCTCATTTTCTGTCATCCCATTCTTCTCATGCCCTCAATTTTTCCCAGCATTAGGCTCTTCTCCAGTGAGTCCTTCCTTCCCATTAAGTTGAGTTTCAACTTCAGGATCTGGCCTTCTAAAGAGCAGGCAGGGTTGATCTTCTCTAGGACTAAGCAGTTTGATTGCCTTGCGGTCCAAGGGACTCGTAGGAGTCTTCTCCAGCACCATAGTTCAAATGCCTCAATTCTTAGGCGCTCAGCCTTTCTTATGGTCCAACTTTCACTGCCATACAATTGCAACTGGGAAGACCATACATAGCCTTGACAATATGCAGTTTTGTTGTCAGGGTGATGTCTCTGCTTTTTAGTGTGCTGTCTAGATTTGCCATGTCTTTCCTCCCCAGGAGCAAGCGTCTTTTAATTTCTTGGCTGCAGTCCCCATCTGCGGTGATCTTGGAGCCCAGGAAAATAAAATCTGTCAAACTACCAATAAAATACAGCAAAAACAGTTTCACTTTTTCAGCTTTAAGCTTTGCAGATATGATTGTTCTGTATATTAGCTCCCTCCCATTCAGATAGTGTTTCAAACCTGCACGTTAAAACATACCATTTTTTCTGAGCTTCCAACTTTTCTGCTCTAATCTATGCACTCAGTTGGTGTAAGCGTACTCTATTCTAGTTTTATCCTATTTTTAACTGCTTCTCATAATTCTGGAGTTAAGAAAAGGTTTGTGGGTATTAGTGGGAAGTTTTCTTTTTCTCCTCTCAGTTGGATGAACTGGTGGCTGACCTTGGCATAGCTGGTGATTTCTTTGACTAGTAAAATATTTCATCTTTTCTTTCATCTTCTTTAACCTCACTGAGGAGTCTTTATAGATTATAAGAGAGTAGATTTCTCTTTGGCACTTTTTCCTGAAAACATACTGTCAAAGCTTAGTGGAAATCAGACTTACTCACAAACTAGCAAAAGTGAGTGTTGTTTAACGTATTTTAAAATATTCTTTCTCTACTACCTTAAGTTCATTTTAGCTGTCTATTATCACTGTCTATTATTGTTCTTCCTAAAGTCTCCCTGGCTAGTTTTTAAAATATATATTCTGTTTTAATCTCTTTATATTTTCCATCCCTCCTTCTATGAAAAATATTTGTTATCTCAATCTTAAATGCCACCACTCTTAATGCCACGATAGCAAACTTAGTGCAGACTATTTTGTTTGAGTGTCTGCATAAAATATATGATGCTGTGTCTGAAACCAGACTTGTTAATAAGGCTACCCTGCCACATTTCCATCAATATGTGGACTTTGCAACCAAAGGGGACAATACACTGGATCTTGCTTGGATTTTCTTCAGCACAGGTTCTCCTCAGGGCTGCATCCTAAGTCCACTGCTGTTCACCCAGTTGACCCATGACTGTTGTGCTAGGTTTGCTACTAACCATATTGTGAAGTTCGCAGATGATATAACAGTAGTGGGCCTTATTCATGATGACAAGGTGGAAGCTTACCGCAAAGAGGTTGAGAGGTTGGTGAACTGGTGTAATGAAAACAGCCTAGTTTTAAATACCGGAAAAACCAAAGAGATCATTGTCGATTTCAGAAAAGGCAGGCACAGCCACACATCTCTGTGCATTAATAATTCACCTGTGGAGATGGTTACCAGCATCAAATTCCTGGGTGTGTAGTTAACAAGTAGGCTGGCTTGGTCACTCAACAGCGAGACACTGGTGAAGCGGGCACAGCATCGCCTGCATTTTCTGCGTTGCATGAGAAAGGCACATCTTCCTTCCCCTGTCCTGACCACTTTCTTCAGGGGGACAATCGAAAGCATCCTGTCATACAGCATCACAGTCTGGTTTGGAAGCATCACTGCTTCAGACAGGAAGGTGGTGCAGAGAGTGGTGAGGATGGCCGAAAAGATCATTGGCAGTTCCCTCCCCTACATCCAGGACATAGCACAGAAGCGTTGCTTGAGCAGGGTACGTAAGATTATCTGGGACACTACACATCCTCTTCATGACCTGTTTTCCTTGTTACCTTCTGGGAGGAGGCTTCCAGATTCAGCCATAGTTTCATTCCATACAGCATTAACCTTGTGAACTCTCAAGCTTCCTCCTTCCATTATATATTCAAGATGGACAGTATTTAATATTTATGTAATGTAGGGGTATGGGTGTATACATATGTTGTATATAGTATGGTTAGGTGCGTGTCATGTATGTGTTTCACTTTGAGAGCGGGCAACTAAATTTCATTTTTGAAGTATACCATTGTGCCCACAGTAAAAAAATGACAATAAAGGTTATCTTATCAACTATACTGTGTATGATTTTGGTGACCATGCTATAATTCTCATCACTAGCTGCAAACCTTTTTAGGTACAATAATCCTAGCTGTCATGGTCAACAATGTATTATCTATTGGCTTGGAATAAGGACAGCTGTCATTCAATACATCTGGAGGATACTCCATTGGGAATTATTGATGCTAGAAAACAGGATGAATATAGGATATTAATATGCCATACATCATATTTCAAAATTTGAAGCAGAGACTATGTGCATCTGTAAAAGAGATGTGCAATAATGAATCTTAATTAAACACACTTTCGTCATAAGAAACATTTTCAAAATATTTGAGTAGCTAAACTGTAACATAGTTGTCATTTCAGAGCAAAACTATAACTTGAGCACCAACAAAGAAGAACAAATAGGAGTTTTGTGGGGGAATTTGGCAAGAAAAGTCAAAGGGAGGCAGCTAAAAAAAAATCCTCATGTGTCATTTTCTGTGGGAAGCCAACAATATGGGATACCAATAGTTTTTTTTCATGGGTTTTAGAAAAATGAAAGCTTTCACAAAATTGAATGGAGGATGTTCCTCTTCTGTTCATCAGAGGTCATGGAGATAGAGAAAAATGCTCTCGTGAACTATCAAGGACATGTTATTATTGCCTTTATTTTTTTGTTCTTGAAGATGACAAGAATTACACATGTTGCAAGTGGAGGAAGAACATGTTGCAATTCCTGGAAGAAAAGGTGAAGGAGATCAAGCAAATCTGTCAGCCTGACTCTTATGAAAGTACAATCACACACAATTCTAAAAAGAGGGGAAAATAGGTGTAGAAAAGCAACGTGAGTATTCAGTGAGTATTCAGCTGAGCTAAGAGTTCAAAAGGACATTAACAGGAAATGGAAGATGGATATAATTACCAAGGATGCATACCAGCAAGTAGTAACTAATACCTGCATAATGTCAAAAAGGTTAAAATACAGAAAGAAGATAGGCTTGCAAGGGAAGCTAAATGCAAAAAAGAAAGCTTTGTGGGATATGTTAGCTGGGGAGGGGGAAGGAGGGGAGGGGTCTGCTGTTTGAGATGATTTTAGAATGATAACAAATGATAGAGTGGGGCAGAGATTGTCTACTCCTTTGGTCTTCTTCCCAAAGGGGAACTGCATTTACATGAAGCTAAGCAGGACGTCTGATACAAGGAGAGAATGGTGGTCCAAGATAACGAAAGATAATTAGGAACAACTGGCTACTTTCAGTCTGCAGGATCAATCAATTACTGTACATGTGAGACTTTTGAATGTATGTCATCTCAGAGCTCCATTCTATGATCTTTGAGAAATCATGAAGGATGGATATAGTGCCAGAAGATTGGGGAAGGGAGAATTTTGTCCTATATTGAAAATATGAGAGAAGTGAACAAGGAACCTGGTAATTATGGATTGGCTAGATTAATGTTAATAACAGCAAAAATCTAGAGTAGATTATCAGGCAGTGAGTGTGTGGGTATTTAGATTGCAATGTATTGTTTGCAAGAGGTTAGTAAAGGTTAATCTAAAACAATTCATGGCTAACCACTTTGCAAACCATGTTTTTGGCTACTTTTATAACCAAATGGAATGAGATGAAGATAATATGTCTTAAATTTAGCAAAACAGATGACAAAGTCTTTATGTGTTTCTAGCACAGAAGGTAGCAAAATGTGAACTAAACTATGCTGATACCAGATTGATAGAGAAATGGTGGAAGGGTTATAATAAATGTATGTTAGTGGCTCTGTATCAAGATGGGAGGAGAGGTCAAATGGCAGGCTACAGGCCTTCATTCTAGTCCTTTTACTGGAACTGTAATAATGGAAAAATGGAAATTATTTCATGTATAACTTGGATGATGAATTAGACAATGTGTTTATCAAATTGGTGGATGAAGCAAAGATTGTGGTGAGATTGCAACATACAGAGGAGAATATCAAAGTGTCCAGAAGAGAATAATCAATGTGAAGTCTAGAAGAAAAAAGATCATGAGAAATGCCTGGAGATATTGAGTATGCTTAGTTTGGATAAGAAAAGAGTACAAAGAGAATTGTCTTTAAGTATCAGAAGATCTTTCATGTAGAAGATGGGGCAGACTTTTTCATTGTGATTCCAAAAAGTAACACAAGAAACCATGGATTTAAATTTCAAGGAAGTTGATTTCAATTGAACAGTTGGAAGAACAATAAAGACTGTTCAAGAATGAACAAATTAATTTTTTTCAATAGAAGCTGGGAGATGTTATATTGAAGATATTTTAATACGGGTTCCTAGACTGGTAGGAGGATAAAGTACACACTCCAACATTCAGTAATTCTATGATTTCAAACCAGTATTCCTGCTGCAAAGCTAGTTTACTTGTCCTGTAATATAGAACCAGTTTGGAGCTGTTTTATGATTAACCCTAAGTCTGGATCCAACAGGGGAAAAAACCTCAACACCTAGTTTTAATAATTTGAAAAAGAGAAAAAGTACTTACAGGTTCCTTTCTATCCAATCTATAACTCTGCTTCTACGTGTCTAGTATGTAGCAGCATCAAGTCAATTTTGGTTGATCTAAAAAAGCTATTTAAGCTTAGACATGATTAGTACTATGACAGGAGGCCCTAGGAAATCCTAGGACCATGAACCAGACTGGTATTTTAAGAAGAAAATAGAAAGTATACTATTTCCACATTGCTGCCAAGTGTATGTTGATAAGTTACTGCCAAGGTGCTGGATGACCCCTGAGCCATAGAACCGTATGGACTGACTTTGAGACAATCACTTTCAGTTCAAATTACTACAGAGAATAGTTGCTGTGGGGAAGAATTGGAACACCATATTGAGCTCCTGAAGGAAAGGCAGGATATAAATCTAACAACTAAGCCTATCTATGAAACTATCAGGAGTTGAACTTGATTCAAGTGCAGACAAACACTACATATGTGAAAGTGTCTGGCATGGATCAATTTCTAGTTTAAATGAAATTCCACATTAACACTACAATTCTATTCATAAGGAAAATATTTTTCTAAGACGAATAATAATAATAATAATAATAATAATAATAATAATAATAATAATAATAATAATAATAATAATAATAATAATAATAATTTTATTTATATACCGCCCTTCTCCCGAAGGACTCAGGGCGGTGAACAGGGCAAACATATAAAAATACAAAGATACAAAAGTTAAAAAGAATTAAACACAATGCCCAGCTAAAACAATAAATAGATATATTAAAAACAACAGTAAAATCCCCCCCCCATCAGGCCAGGCCGGCTTGTTCGAATAAGTGAGTCTTCAGTTCGCGTCGGAAGGAGCAAAGGTCGGGCGCCATCCGGAGCTCGACTGGCAACCGATTCCATAAATCCGGGGCGCCCACAGAGAAGGACCTCCCCCTGGGGGCTACCAGACGACATTCTCTGACCGGTGGCACCCTGAGGAGGCCCTCTCTGTGGGAACGCACAGGGCGGAGGGAAGTTGATGCCGGCAGCAGGTGATCCCTGAGGTACTCCGGACCCATGCCATGTAGGGCCTTGAACACCATTACCAGTATCTTGAATCTCACCCGGAAGACAACTGGGAGCCAATGCAGCTCACGGAGCAGAGGAGAGTGAATTAATAAGAGAGTGGAATTAATCAGGAGCAATTTTGTAAGTATAACAACTTCTATTTGAACTCTTTTATTCCTGCCAACTAAATGGAATGTTGGATAGAAATTGGTGAATGGACGGGGAAGTCTGTCTGTTTATCCATCACAAAATAACTCTCTGAAAACTGAACCCAACAGGATCATATGCAGTATGGTGGAAGAGACCCATAAAATAAAAAATGAGTCTGAAAAAAGGCCAGGTCTGGCTAGGTGCTACAGAAGAAAAATAATCCTGAAAAATGTGCCTAATGTGTCCTTATGGGAGCAACAGATGGCCAATGACTTAGAATGCAGTTGCCTGGCCTGGCCTTAAGCCCCTGTTTCTCCTGTTCACATGAGCCAAAGAGGAAGTATTATTAAGAAGTTGGAAAAATATCCAGAAGCAATACTCTCCATGCATTCCCTTATTATTTCCAAAAAAAAACCACTAGAAATTATATAAAAGAGGGTCAGAACTCTTTTAATTATCAGTCCTATATCTTTCTGAAAACTGAACAGAGAAAGGTTCTTGAGCTTTTTGTCAGATGTTGACAACTGCTCCATTTTACGCCCTTCTATCTCCTTCCTTCTGGTAACATAATCTAGAGGGAAACTATTAATGGGTGAAAAAAAATCCAGAACCCATGCTCTGCAAACTTCCTCTACCTTGTTCTTTGAAAGACTAATTAGTCCAACAGCACTGGACCAAGCCAAAGCCAGAATCACTTTTTAGATGTTCCTTGAGAGACCCATCAGAATATTTTACTCCAGATCCATCCCAACACTTAGTACATTGTTACAAATGGTTAAAAATCATTTCAGGAAGTATAAAGCTTTGAGGAAAGATTACTTTTCTTGCTCTCTTGGACAGACAGATATATTTGAGATATGACAAAGGAGGTTACATGACATGGATAAGTTACTTGTTGAAGCTAGAGAACTTTACAGTGATGTCCATTTCAGAATTAGCATGTTTTTTTTTAATGCAAAATAAATGACAGCTCATAGAAGACATACCCTGAAATACCGTGAACTACAATGTGTTAAAGGAAAGTATGTACATTAGATAGAATCAAGATCAAGTGAAGTACTAATACCACTTTACAATGCTTTGGTAAGGCCACACCTGGAATACTGCATCTAGTTTTGGTCACCACGATGTAAAAAAGATGTCGAGACTCTAGAAAGGGTACAGAGAAGAGCAACAAAGATGATTAGGGGGCTGGAGGCTAAAACATATAGGGAACGGTTGCTGGAATTGGGTATGTGTAGTTTAATGAAGAGAAGGGTGAGGGGTGACATGATAGCAGTGTTCCAATATCTCAGGGGTTGCCACAAAGAAGAGGGAGTCAAGCTATTCTCCAAAGCACCTGAAAGCAGGACAAGAAGCAACAGATGGAAACTAGTCAAGGAGAGAGGCAACCTAGAACTAAGGAGAAACTTCGTGACAGTTAGAACAATTAACCAATGGAACAACCTGCCTCCAGAGGTGGTGAATGCTCCAACACTGGAGGTTTTTAAGAAGAGACTGGACAGCCATTTGCCTGAAATGGTATAAGGTTTCCTGCCTGAGCAGGGGGTTGGACTAGATGACCTCCAAGGTCCCTTCCAACTTTATTATTATTATTATTATTATTATTATTATTATTATTATTATTATTATTATTATTATTATTATTATTATTATTATTATTATTGTAGTCTGTTCAGTCTACTTGCACTGTATCCTATCACAGCATCTCTAAGAAGTAAAACTAATGAAAGAAATTTGCATCCCCAGTACACTCTCAGCCTCAGCGACTTTAAAATATGTGGACTTCATCTCCCAGAATTCCCTACTCAGCACGCTCATCTCATCTCATCCCATTCAACATCCAAAATAGGATTAAAAGATACTTGAAAGAACAAATCAAAAGATTGTAGTCTGCTTTTTGTTTAGAAGTGAATGACACAGGGCTTGCCTTTGCTTATTGCCGAAGCAGCATTTAAAGGTACCTGCTGCAACATCTTAACACAACATTCTATTTAGAAGAAAAAGATTTGGTTGAGGCAGAGTTCCTTCCTTGGGCTTTCCCTAACCCTTTCCTTTGCACTCACTATATTTGAAAATAACTTTAAGAGCCATACGGTGGCTCCCTTTCTCCATCTTTCTGAAAACAGAAAGGCTGCAGGCC
Source organism: Vipera berus (assembly GCF_964194415.1). Classification (NCBI taxonomy): domain Eukaryota; kingdom Metazoa; phylum Chordata; class Lepidosauria; order Squamata; family Viperidae; genus Vipera; species Vipera berus. Next base: position 45,584,512 of record NC_138207.1, read on the forward strand.
TGGTAATATTCAAAGCGTGTAGGATGGACTGTGAAACTCTTTAGAGAGCTTGCTTGACTCACAGCTGTTACGATGCTTGCATGTTGAAGGGAATAATTTTCCATTGGTTGATCTGAAATTTTTAAAGTACCGTAGTATGTATGAAAATGAAAGGCTTCAGAACACCCAAAGTTGCGATTAATCCGTTGTCTGATCTTCTATCGTGTGATAATTTGAAAATAATTACAGTGTAGAAGTGGAAAAATTGTTTATCATGGAAATGGAATAAACAAACCATATAGCACTTCTCTTGATTTCAGTGTTGATCTTTATTAGACATTGAAGCTGCATGGGCACTGTTACAGTGTTTGTTCACATAATTACAATACTTACAATAAGATCTCACATATCTTAGGCAGTGAGATAGGAAATATTGCTAGCATCTAAAAGATTCCATGCGGGGGGCAAGCAGATGAAATTTGTATTTATAAAACCTTTTCTTCTCCTTTTTTAGACCTTCATGTTCTGTCTATCAGAGCCCAGGTACTTTTTAAGCACAGCCCCATGGCTGTTTTTGCTAAATGTTTAAACATATTTTAGTCTTGGAAATAAGGAAAAATTACCCCATAGCACATACCTATCAGGAACTTATTTTTAATCCTAAATTAACCCTTCAGTCCATCTAGGTTTTCCTAAAAGCTTTTTTTTGTAAAGGGTGTGTGTATATTAAGCTTCTTACTTGTTGATCCATTAGTTGTGACAAAAATTTACTGACTTGCTTGTTGCCCAAAACTGATGTCGGTGGTCCATATTCAGCTCAGCTCCAGAAATGGCATTCATTGATCCAAAAAACAGACCCTGTACTTGTGGGAAAATGCTTAGATGTTGGTGAAGACATCCTTTACTTGTTACAATTAAATAATTATACAATTATACAATCTTCTTGGTTACTGCAAATTAGAAGATGGCATATCCTCAACTGCCAACTGCTTACTTAAGTTTGTCACTATAATGACACTGAAAGAAGAGAGAGAAAAATATACTTGCCAATATTGCCCAAAAATGTCTATTACCTGGCTAAAGTTCTAAAGCCGCCCTGAGTCTTCGGAGAAGGGCGGGATATGTAAATGGAATTAAAATAAAAAATAAATAAATAAATATTCTCCTGCCCTGTGCATATATAAGTACATATGCATATACCTTGAAGATATACAGTATACATATCAAATGCAAGACTTCTGGAACAAGCTCGGGTTTTATTTATTTATTTATTTATTTATTCGGTTTATATACCGCCCTATTCCCAAAGGACTCAGGGCGGTTTACAAGGCAAAATTTAAAAACAATCCAATATAAAATTAAAATTAAATTAAATTAAGTCTAGCCGCAAAAATTAAATCACAATTTAAAAACATTAAACCCCTCAGTCCAGACCAGATAGCTCAAAGAGCCAGGTTTTTAGGTCCCGGCGAAAAGAACGAAGGTCGGGGGCAGTCCGGAGTTCCGTTGGTTAACTGATGGTTGAATGTAACTTTTGTAACTTTGTAACTTTTCCAGAAAACAATTTTTCCCCCATTTTACTCTTACTTTGCACATCTGTATTCTGTTCATTCTGTTTTCTAGAATGGCTAAATTGTAAACCTACTAAACATAACTACTTTATTTTAATCTGCTTTATTATTTTAACACTGTTTTGGTGGACATAGGAAAAATATCTGTAAAATTTGCCCAGTTCTGGGAATACAGCCCAGGAACCAAACACTAAGCCTTTTTCATAGATAGAATGCCCAGGCATCATGGAGACTCTCCTTCAGGCACAAACAACAGGACAGATTTGCAACACCAGCAGCAAAAGCAGTGCTCCTGATAGGAAATAAGAAACTTCTGAGTTCCCCATGCCTTGTTTAAGTCCTAGGAAAATGGCCTTCTGGTTTTGACAAGTCACATGTGCAGTATCTTCTGCTGAGGCAAAGCATTACCGGTATGTTATCTGTTCCTTTTATTTTCTTTGCTGAAGAGGCCATATAATAAACATTCCTTCTTGCTGTATTGTAGTGTAGGAAACCTGCCTTATAAATTGTAATAGAGTTGGTGTTTGGGTCCTTTGGAAGAAAATTAGATTAGACTTCTCTTCTGAAAGGTACAAAAATATCCCCCTTTCTAGGTTATGTACTCTTTTTAGAAAACAAATCTGTAAGCAACCTATATATACCGTATATCTGAAATACCCACAGACTAACGTGAGATACAGTAGTTGAAAGTCACTGGATGCGTCAACTTTTCCCTGCACAAGTTCCAAGGCAGGCTCAAAACTGCTAAGCTTGTAAGCCGCCCTGAGTCTTCGGAGAAGGGCGGGATATAAATGGAATTAAAATAAATAAATAAATAAAATAAAACACTGTTGGAAACTGGTTTAGAGGAGGCTTCAAATTAAGCAGCAAGTTCTCCCTGAGTACTAACTAAACTGTGAAATTTATTTTCAGTACCACAGTTGAATGTGCAAGCCTTTGCATTTGTTACAAAATACATTCATGTTTTTCTTCTTCCCGATTTTTAAAAATTCTCAGGCTTATTTGAGACCCACTCAAATGTATGCACACACACACACACACACACACACCCTAAAGAGAGAATAAATTTGGAATTAGTAATACCTGAACTGCCAATGACCCCAGAAATTTATCAATAGATTTTGCTCTATGGTTTGCCTGCCCTGCTAGGGTAGTTATTTGCAAACTGAACAAAACAAGAGTTTCTCAGGAAAAGCTGCTTGGTCTATCTGCATTCCAAATGCCTTTTTTTTGGGGGGGGGGGGAATGTAAGGATTGCAATACATTTTCTCTGGAAGGCCTTTAGGCAGTGTTTGTAGTAGTTGGGCAAATCTGGGACAACAGCCAAGGGCAGTCTTCCCTTCTCACAAGGACCTAACAAACTAGTTGAAGGAACACAGCCCTCAGATCAGAATACTTTGCCTACACTGATCTAGTGCTACATATAAATATGTAATCAGTGACAGATGGTAATACAAACTGCAGAGAGCTATGGTATAATTTAACATTTTGCGCATTCCAGAAAGGACAAAAGCTAAACAACAAATCAGATCACTTTTTCTCTCTGCTTAAAGCATAGAATATAAATCTTTCCAAGCAGGTTGTTCTTGTCGCACAAAATCAACAGCTAAGGAAGATCATCTAGAGAACATCATGTATAACTCATTATATTTACATCTGCATTTTTTTGTGCCGGGAGGAACTGTGATTGTGAAACATCCATCTCCAGAGGAGAGATGGAGAAAAAAAGGACTCATCCACACATCCTTCTAATCTTAAAATGAATATGCTGCACTCACCATTTTTACATGGTTTGTCTGTATGACATTGCCCTTAGCTCAGCTCAGCTCCAGCCTTCGTCTCCTTCCTATTCCATAGTCATCTTTAGCTGTTCTAGTTTTAAAGTAGCATACTCTCTTTTTATTGAACCCCTTTTTTTTACCATTGGTATGATCTAGCACACCTCATTGCCAGTGGGCTTGATGATATGGTAAAGGATGGGGATCTGTCCAATTCCTATTGACTACTTTAGGCTGCTGCTGAATTCTGGGAATTGAAACCTATACATCTTAAAGTTGCCAGGTTTGAAAAACATCGATGTATACCATTTTATTCACTGATGGGCTACTTCTAGGTGCTGCTACACATCCACTTACTATGGTACCAATCTTGGAGCCGGATTTCTCAACTTTGACGATTGTAGGATGTGTGGACTTCAACTTAATAGGCTGTCAGATTGAGAAACACTGGAACAGAGATTTGGCTATGAGGAAAAGCCCATTGGCGATGAAGCATACACTTCAGCTTATGTTATGCTGAGAGTTCATGATTTTATGATATTTGTTGTGGCATACTGGGGAAATCCATCTCTCCAGAACAAAATCCAATAGTGAGTCTTCCATATGCACAGATGACCCTTGATTTACAACCCTAATGGAGCCTGGAATTACAATTGTAAAATGTTGTGCTATTAAGCAGGTCAGCCCTTAACAGGAGCTGACTTTATGAGATTTTTTCTTTGTGGTGGTTGTTAAGCAAATTCATTATACCCAGTGGGCATCATTTTTTTGCTGGAAACTTGAAGTAAAAGCCAGAAACTGGCAAAATCATTGAAAATTGTGGTCACGTAACTGTAGAACGATGCAAATGGCCATAAATGTGATTGCCAAGTGCCCAAAATGCAGCCATGTAACTTCAGTGTTTGTGTGTGTGTGTGTGTGTGTGTGTGTGTGTGGTCATTGTAACTTCAGAATTGGATTGTAAGTACCTTTGGGGAGACTGTAGTAACTTCAAACGGTAGCTAAGTGAGCAGTCATAAGTTGAGGACTACAGTATCTGTATCTATCTTCCATGTAAATAGCAATAGCTGTTCTTGCCATCTCTTGCTTCAGAAATCTTGTGCATTAGTAGAATTAAGCTGAAAAAAATGAATGAGTACTTTAAACAAAGAGTGACTTTAATTTTCTTGCCATAAGTAAGCAGAGGCAACATGCTGCGAATGTTGGTGTAAAACACAAATAGGAGGAAACTATTGTACCATTGAAGGGACGCGGTGGCTCAGTGGGTTAGGACACTGAGCTTGTTGATCAGAAGGTCGGCAGTTTGGTGGGTCGAATCCCAAGTGCTGCGTAACAGAATGAGCGCCTGTTACTCGTCCCAGCTTCTGCCAACCTAGCAGTTCGAAAGCACGTAAAAATGCAAGTAGAAAAATAGGGACCACTATGGTGGGAAGGTAACAGCGTTCTGTGCGCCTTTGGCGTCTAGTCATGCCGGCCACATGACCATGGAGACGTCCTCAGACAAGCGCTGGCTCTTCGGCTTTGAAACGGAGATGAGCACCGGCCCCTAGAGTCGGAAACGACTAGCACGCATGTGCGGGGGAACCTTTACCTTATTGAACCATTGACTTGCAGGTGAAATTCAATTTAATTTGTGTTATGCTAGAAAGAGGTTTAGGAGAAGAGAGACAAGGAGAATTCTAAAGATGATGTACAAAACTTTAAAGCTAGACCCCCTCAGTGCCACTTTTGGCATTTTTCCTACTGGCAAATGATATAAAGAAAGGGAAGACAGCAAAAGCCAAGAATAAATTGTTGCTTTGTTTGTTATATGTTAGTAAGTCAGAATTGAGACAATAGGAGCATGATAGGCATCAGCAAATTTCATTCCAGTATGGTATTTGCTGGCCCAAGAAAAAAGGACTGTTTAACTTTCACAATTGATGTTCTTTATTTTTTTTCCAACTAAAAAGACTTTTTGTTGTTTATCAGGAATATCCTAAATCAATTAGTATATACAGTGCTTTTTTTGTAAAAGAAAAAGGTGCCAGAACTCACACATGTCATACAACCTGCCTTGCCTACACTACAAGGTTCCATTCAAAAAAGGTGCCGGAACTCTGTTCTGAGCGTTCTATGAGAAAAAAAGCCCTGAGTATATATGTATGTATGTACGTGCGCGTGCGCACACACACACACACACACACAGACACAAACACACACACACATGTACCCACATTCATACTTTGCCCCCCAAAATGGGGCATTATTGATCAGAAAGATTATATATAACAGAACATTCTGCCATACACAATGCACTTCAACATGTGCAGCATAGATAGGTGAAGAAGTGCAAACTTCATTATGTGTTTTGCTGAACAAAGCTGTATATCATGTAACATGTGTAAGATTTATGGAATGCAATCTTTCTTTCTTTTCTTTATCTAAATTGTTGTCCTCAAATTCCTTTATTTCAGTTTTTATTAATGATATTAATAATCATATAGTAGCCTCATAACTTTACTCTTCACTCCCTCTGACATGAGATGCAAATCAGAGTTATCTCAAGGATATTTCAAGCTGATGCAAACTCCTCTTCTCCCCTCTGAATTTTGGTCAACATCTACTACCATGTTTCCCTGAAAATAAGACCCGGTCTTATATTTTTTTGCCTCCAAAAGAGGCACCAGGTCTTATTTTCAGGGGATGTCTTACCCACTTACCTTGGGACCACCGCAGCCTGGCCTTCCATGCCCCGACACCTGTCGTGCCACTGCCTGTGTTTTTTTGCGGCCACTTGCGGCCGTACACACTTTGCACCAGCATCGCCGCTCATGGCAGGAATACTCAGGAAGTGGCGCAACAGGTGTCGGGGTGTGGGAAGTCTGGCTGCAGCAGTCCTAAGCTCCACTCTCCACCCTCACCCTAGCTTGATTTTTACGCATGTGCCTCGCCTCGCCTCAAAACTAGGGCTTATTTTGGGGGTAGGGCTTATATTAGGTTATTTTTGGAATAGGTCTTATTTTCGGGGAAACACAGTACAGCCAACCTAGCCTGCCATTCACTCCTTAAAGAACTCGACTGGACACAGTGGTGCAAAATTTGCTTGATATATAATATTGTTTCAGCCTGAAAAAAGATAATAGTGAAACAGTATAACAGAAACACAAGGTAAATCCAACTCCATCTCACCTATTTGCCTCAGAATAAGACACAGATGAATCTGTGGGTCAGCAAGTGGTGACTACATAGAAAATTAAAAGAAAGGAGAGATGGGCATAGGCAGTAATTTAACTCTATTAGTGATTACTACTATTTTGCTTTATTCAACTTCCTAGAATGTCTTATGGCAGTCTATTTTCATAGAACGAGGTCTAGGAAAAGGAGCAAAGTTCCTAGACATATTTTATAAGTCCTGTAGATAGACTGATCTTGTTCTTGCTGCAATTGCATGACTGGCAGTTTTTTAAAGGACAGTTCTAATTGTCAGGACAATTCAAAAACTCCAGAATAGTATTTCAGGGGCAGTCACCCTGATAGTGAAGGTATATTGCCCATAAGATGACACTGTTTAAAAGAAGGAATCTGAAGTATGCTCACTCCATTAGTTCTTATTAGGTTACAGAAACAATGGAAGAAAAATGGTCCCTTAGACAGACAGATGCTTTATAGGTCACAACTAGCACTTTGAACAGCTCACACAGTAGCGATATTGAGGTGGTGCATACATAACTGCTCACATTCTCACAACTCTGAAAGTGAGAATAATAGCACCCTCTTACAGAAATTAACAACTATTGTGTCATAGTTGTGCCCCAAACTATTTAGCCTCAGAATGAATCCATGCAGTCAAGCTGAATATTGTTATACAGAAATGAGGAGAAATGAATGTTGTGATAACTATTGCCTATTTGTGCCTGGATAACCACTGGTAATAGGGACGCGGTGGCTCAGTGGGTTAGGACGCTGAGCTTGTCGATCAGAAGGTCGGCAGTTTGGCAGGTCGAATCCTGAGTGCCGTGTAACAGAGTGACCGCCTGTTACTCATCCCAGCTTCTGCCAACCTAGCATTTCGAAAGCACGTAAAAATGCAAGTAGAAAAATAGGGACCACTACGGTGGGAAGGTAACAGCATTCCGTGCGTCTTTGGCGTCTAGTCATGCCGGCCACATGACCACGGAGACGTCCTCAGACAAGCGCTGGCTCTTTGGCTTTGAAACGGAGATGAGCACCGGCCCCTAGAGTTGGAAACGACTAGCACGCATGTGCGGGGGAACCTTTACCTTTACCTTTAACCACTGGTAATGCTATGAAAAACAAGGTAGGGAAAAATCATTCTGTCTTGTGCAAAAAGGCAGTCGAGATGCATTTTTTCAGGTCATTTAGTAATGTCCCAAAGGTGATTTTTCAGGAGGCAACTGGACTTTCTTGCTTTTCTTTGAAGATGTTTCGCTTCTCATCCAAGAAGCTTCTTCAGCATGGACTGGATGATGGGGAATGGAAGGATTTATATTGCAGACAGCTGGTCATTTACATTCTTTTAGAGAATCGTTGAGGCCATTTGGAGGTTTACCTGTGTCTTCAGGGTCCCCTGAGTAGTGCAAATGGGCGTGGAGCCTTCTTGGCTGCAGGATGTTTTCTGCCCTGTGTCCCTTCACTATTGAAGACAGGTGCACGTTATTGGGGATGAGTCTGTGTTGTCTGCATCTCAAACTGAAGTGCAAATGGTTCCTGTAGTCTGCCGTGTTTTCTGGAAATCCACTGATACTCTTGCACCATTCTAAGGGTGTTCATCCCAAAGTGAATATCTTTTCAAATGGTGCGGGGGTATGAACAGATTTCCAGAAAACACAGCAGACTACAGGAACCATTTGCAGTTTGAGATGCAGACAACACAGACCCATCCCCAACAGCCTGCGCCTGTCTTCAAACAGTGAAGGGAAGAAAACAGGGCAGAAAACATCCTGCAGCCAAGAATGCAAATGACCAGCTTTCTGTAAGGAATATAAAGCCTTCCATTCCCCACCATCCAGTCCGAACTGAAGAAGCCTCTTGGATGAGGAGCAAAATGTATTCAAAGAAAAACAAGAAAGCCCACTTGCCTCCTGAAAAAGCACCTTTGGGACAAACATGACCTGGATGACTGAGAATCTCCATAGTCATTTAGTAATGTTACTTGTCAAAGCAATGGCTCTTTCCTCTGAATTCCCCTTCCTTTAAAACATACTTTCTTTCAGAGAAAGAAGGTATGGTAGCTGTGACCTTGCTTGCCAGGCATCTCCCAAATGATCTGTACTGAATATGTTTTTCTTAACAAAGAAATTACAGGCACAGATTTGGTAAAAAAAAATGCTTACACTCCCTCTGTAGCAAAGGCCATCTGGATGTGATTACAGCAGTGATTTCAGCACCTGGCTAATACAGCTATCGGGCTGTAGAAATAGTTTAGATAACTTCAGTGTTCCAGTCTCTGAAGTAGTCAAGACGGCGAGGGCATTTTGCTTTCCGCCTAATTCTTTTTACTGGAAACATCACCAGCCTGGGCTGCCAAGAGAAGTGATATCCGTGCACTGACAGCATGGTTGGTTTGGGCCAAAATCCAGCTTCCTGCTCAGCAAAAAATTCTGCAGATTTTATTGGACTGATCTAGTTCTGTTTTTAATATTGCAATACAAGATGTTTTATGTAAGATCATGCCAATACTTAGGTAATAATACCTGGATTTCTGACTTGTTTGGCTTTTCAAGTTGTGGGCAAAGTGAGATAGCAACACCCCATGAAGAAGCTTTGAAGAATGTTAACATCCTCAAATTAAACCAAACATCAGTCCACAAATGAAAACTATAATACAGCTCTAGTGCACTTATGGAATGTGCACTGGCAAAAATAACACTCACACAGCTGTGCATTTCAGCTGGGAAGCAAATACAGCTGTGTCCAATTGGACTTATGCCCAATTCAAATACAGCCCTCCACCAGCTGACTTTGGGGTGAGTGCCACGGCACCAGGTAAAGCTGAATTCCCAGCCTGTGTGTGACACTGATTAATGCCCCAAAGGAGCTCAAGCCTCAGCAGTGTGCATTGATCTCAGTTTTAAATGCATGTATGATTGCAGTCAGTAAAGCATTAGCAGCAGAGAGGTTTAGGGGAGAGAACATCTGGATACTCCTCTGGGCAGATGAGATGGAAGGAGGGGGTTGCAATATGCTCACTTGCTCTCACAAATGCACTTGGCTCACAGACTTCCTCTTTCTGAATGTCTGTGAGTGAGACTAGGAGAGAGAAGAAGAAAGAGAGGGAGAGGGAGAAGAAGAGAGAGGGAGGGAGGGAAAGGGACAGGAGGGGACAGGGAGAAGGGAGGGGAAGGGAAGGGAAGGGAAAGGAAGGGAGAGGAGAGGAGAGGAGAGGAGAGGAGAGGAGAGGAAAGGAAAGGAAAGGAAAGGAAAGGAAAGGAAAGGAAAGGAAAGGAAAGGAAAGGCAGGGCAGCTTGGAGGAAAAAGGAAGTGGATGCCATTGCCCAAGTACCAATTCTGTTTACTTGGGATGGGGGACACAATTGCTCTTGCTTATTTGTCACCCATCCTTTCATTCAACCTGGGCACAAAAAATACACAAAGGACATCACTTCTTTCTCTGTCTGTTCAGCCACTGGCAACTTTCTCAGGTTAGCAGATTGAGGGGACAAACAATCATTCCTAAACATTGGCAGGCAGAGAAACACTATTCACCATTCCTTGGGTTGGAGCATCACGTTGCCATCCTAAAATTGGCTACTGCATCACCTGGTCCCTATTCTGCCTCTGTTGGTCCTATTTCAACTCCTTGCCAAATCAGTTTTGTCCAGATCTGTACATATATATGCCAGTCAGTGCAGGGACACAGATTGACTTTCTCATTTGCCTTTGCCATCCTCCTGTTCAGCTTCTTACCAACCAGCTGGGAAACATCCACTAATCCAGACATTGAAGCAGAGACAGATGGGTCAGATGTCATTGTGCCACTCCATAAGTGTCTGCCTTCCTCTCATGTCCCATTTGGGCCTTTCATGAGCTAGGAGAAGATGGTTTTGGTCACATACGTATATTTACAGGAAAATTAACTGGAAAATAAGTTCCAGGACAAAGAGTTATAGTTAAAAACTGTGCATGCAGGGAGACACATGAGTTCAAAAATCAGGAGAGGAGGGAGACAGAAGTTGTCACCACTATGCAGCCTGCTGTAAAGGAGCAGATAACTGGAACTGACTAACTACTGAGCAGCCATAGGTTGGAGGATGGGACTAACTGGAATAGCCAAGAATATGCGAGCTGGGAAATAATCAGTAAAAGTCTAGTTTGATTTACAGTTCTGTATTCATATTGCTGCAATGAGGAAAATGACCTGACGTGTGTAAATATGCAGTTGCATAACTATGACCCCACTTCTTCCCTGGATATAATATGGTAGCACTCGGCTCTTTTCCATTTTGCCTGGTTGGAAACTCTTGAGAGTTTTAATTTCAAAATTAGGAAGTATGGGAGTATGTAATGGTATGAAAGGCACTTAGGAAATGATGGTGGCAAAGTTTTGGGAAAGGCCAAAAAAAATATGGTGTGCCAGGATCTCCCAAAACATATCTGGTCACACCCATAATTTGATAATGGGTAGTAAGTCATTTACAGTTTACATACTTTTGTCCGAAGTCAGCCCCCCAGAGAAGGAAATATTAAAAGGGCAGAAAAATATATTTCCTCAAAGGATCTTAAAGAGGCAGAAAGGCATGCCCAGTTTTTCTTGATAGCCCCAGGTCTCCCTTCCCCAAGCAGAAACCAGCTCTATATAAATGCAGGAAAGTTGAAGCTAGAAGATTAAGAAGACAAAGACATCTAAAATCTACATACCCCACCCAAAGTCTAAGACAGAACATAATAGGATTAACTCACAGATGCCAAAGGGACACAGGTCAAAATACATGAAACAGGAAATACAAAGCCTCAAAACAGGAACAGGAAACAACTCCAAACAATAGGCTCCAGAGGGTATAAAAACTTACTCCCTACATGTGCTCAGCCCCTTTTTCCTCTTTTCTGCCAGAGCCATCTTTCTGTCTGGCTCTCCTATTCAATAAACTGCAACCTTCTTTCTAAAGCAGTCGCCATGTTTATTCCCAGCTTGGACTGAACCATGATGAAGACTTCTCTTTCAACACCTTGAAGCTGTGAAAAGACAACCACGGATTAAGATTTCCTGCTGCTTGGATCTAATATTGCACCCAACGCATACATTAGTCTTTTTGAACACTAAACTGGGAATAAAATGAAGGCAACATACCAGGGACATTAGAGATGGTGTGGACATTATTTCCTCTGTAAGTGGGGAAAAAGCCATTACCTAAGAAAAAAAAGGAAGGTGCAATCCAGTCCACCTGGAGGGCACTGGTTGGAGAGAAAGCTGAAATAAAGTATTGTATCTCAGTGAAGGATTGCTAGTCTGTATTGGCCATTTCACTCTGCAGCAGATTGATGCATAGACTGTAGCAGGTGATAATGCTTATCTCCACTCAAAGCTTTTGGTGCTGATTTCTGCATTCCAAACTTAGCTAAAACACAGGCAAGACACTTACAACCTTTCTTTTCAGCTGGTTGGCAGCCTGCTTCACTTTGGAAGGGGGCCATTTTCAGAGTTTTTCTAATAGACGTATTAAATAAATTCTAAGAAAAGGTCTCAGAGTTTTAATTTTTTTCATCTGTCTCTGAATATTTGTAATACCCCGCTTATTAAAAATTCTCCTAGAGAGTTATTTAATGAAGTAATATTTCAACTGTATCATGTACTGTATCCTTTCCAACTTGTTTATTAAAAAACATTATTAGCATTAATAAATGCATGTTTATCTTTAGAGGTAAATGGGTCATCTGTTTCTCTGAACTTACCCAAAGATTCACCAATATTAAGTTGCACAAAATTATGTACGGACTTACTCTGAAGAAAACACCCTAAATCTGAGTAAACATGAATAGATTTATGCTGCAGGCTTGCCAAAGATATCAAGAACTTGGTATGTTGAAATAAAGGCTGTGAGTTAGGTGAGCACACTTTACCCTAGAGTATTCTGTGCATTAAATATTATTTTCTCCCAAAAATGCATATACAGGTAGTCCTCAACTTACAGTCATTCATGTAGTGATTGTTCAAATTTACCACAGCACTGAACAATGTAACTTACAACCAGTCATTGCACTTAAAACTGACACACCATCCCCACAGTCATGTGATCAAAGTTTGGTTGTTTGGCATCTGGTATATATTTACAATGTTTGCAGCATCCTGAGATCCCCATTTATGACCTTCCCAGCTGGATTCTGGCAAGCCAATTCAATAGGGAAAGCTTAAAGACTACACGATTTATTTAACAACTGCAGTGACTCACTTAAGAACTGTTACAAAAAAGGTCGTAAAATTGGCTGTGATTCATTTAACATTCCCTTGGCTTAATAATGGAAATTCTGGTCTCAGTTGTGGTTGTAAATCAAGGGTTACCTGTGGAAGGTAGTTGCTAAGAACCATGAAAGATGCCCGTGATGAGAGAGGAAGCTTTCGAATCATTGCTACAACTGAAAGGTTACAGTGTACAGTGTGATTCTACATCCACACTTTACCAAACCCAAAATACTCAATGGAACCTCGGGGGTGGGGAGGAATACATTCCTTGGTTGCCTCCTACCAAGTAAAGGACATCTTGGGAAATGCCACTTTCAGTGTTGGGAACTTTTTGTATAGAGCCCCGGCTACACAAGCCCCAAGTGAGTGAATGCTAATACAAACCTTGTCAAACACCAAAAAACTGATTAGTTTTGCTCCTTCATAAATTTGCGGAGGACCAAAGCGGCTTCTGCCCTGGACAAAGTTCCATTGCACACAACCCCCCACATCTCATTCTCATATTCCCCTTTTCTCAAAGGTTCCTTTTATGATTAAAAACAGCAAGCTTAGAAGAGGAAGGAGGAGTGTGGGGGCTTATTTACAAGCCTAACAAAATTGTGGACTAAATGTTTACAGGGAGAGTTTAAAAGGAACCCGGCTTTCAGAAGTAATTATGATAATATCTGAAAGAAACAACCCATTCACACCAACTGGGTGCCAGATCCTCAACTGGTGCAAACAGTGAAGTTTTTGGTTAGGTCTGGGCCTTTTCTAAATGTTTATTTTATTTGCCCTATATCTGTGTACCAAAAGATATTCTTCTTTTGACCTCCTTCCCCATCCCCAATCCAGATGAGAGTAGGGTTATCCCTATTCTTTCTGAGCAGATGTATTCTGTTCTGGAATCCCAGCTTAAAACTATTGCTTTAAAATAACAGCAATCAGAAAACCTTCTTTTATTTTTAAGCAGGTTTACTAGAATACATTTCTTTTTTCATTAAATTTGTAGCCAATGATTGTGTTCAAGTTTTCATCACTAACAGCAGGAAAAAAATAAAATTGCAAAAACATAAAAGTTAAACAGTTAAAGGACAGTAATAAAAGCCAGAAAACGAAAAATTAAAAAAAAGTACAGCAGGCTTTTGAACAAAGTACACATATCTATAATGGCCACAACAAGTCAATTTATATAGATCAGACATGTCAAACACAAGGCCCGGGGGCCGGATCTGGCCCGCGAAGTGGTTTCATGTGGCCCGCGAAGCCATCTTGGAAACAGTGAGGGAACGGCCCCCACTGCCTTGGCCCTGGCCCAGAGACCCTCCTCCTGCCAGAGACCCTCAGATCTGTCCCACTCCTGCCCAGGCCCCCATAGGCACCCTTGATGCCAACGATGTAGAGCTGGCCACGCCCACCCAGCAGGCCATACGCACTCTAGCCACGCCCACCCAGTAGGCCACGCCCACCCAGTAGGCTACGCCCACCCTGGCCACACCCACCCGGCCCCCTGAGGGCAACTGCAATGCTGATGCGGCCCTCAATGAAATTGAGTTTGACACCCCTGATATAGATAAAGTTTGTTGATTAACTACCCAAAGTTACAAATTGATTGTACAGGTTGATTGGGTGGCCATATAACTCTATATACAGGTAGTCCTGAATTTACAACAGTTTGTTTAGTGACCGTTCAAAGTTATAATGACACTGGGAAAAGTGATTTATGACCGTTTTTCACATTACGACCATAGCAGCATCCCCATGCTCACATCATTCAAATTCAGATGCTTGGCAACTGACTCATATTTATGATGGTTGCAGTGTCCCAGGATCATGTGGACACCTTTTGCAAACTTCTGACAGACAAAATCAATGGGGAAGCCAGATTTACTTAACAACCGTGTTACTAACTTAATGGCTGCAATGATTCACTTAACAACTGCAGCAAGAAAGGTTGCAAAATGGGTCAAAACTCACTTAACAACTGTCTTGCTTAGCAACTGAAATTTGCTGGTCACAAGCCAAAGACTGTTTGTAATAAACAAACAAATAAATGACTGAATAAACAAAATTGCCTACAGGCAGCATGTTGTATCATCACCACCATCAATCTTGCCTTTTCTCCAGAAAGTCAAGGCAAGAATGAGGTTTTCAGCTCCTTATATGCCCCAAAGCCTGTGACCATCTCCAAATTATTCAGTTAAGTTTGGACAGGTAAAGATAGACTTAAAGCTGGATTTCACTAGATAACACCTTAACCACTGTCCACACATCTTAAAGTCGGAATCAGCAATATACAACTAGCTGGCAGAATCTTTCATGGTTTATTTTAAATCAACCTTTTGTGCAGCACGACTAGTGCTCTTAAGGGAGTACAACTTTTTTTTTTAAAAAAGATATATAGCTTTAGCACTCCAAATAGCACTTAACCTGTTTGGTTCCAAACATGTTAAGCCTGTATATATAAGAAACCCATCTAAGATCTGATAAGAAAGAAAACCCCAGTCAACCATTACACATGCAGATGCCTCTACAGATGGGGACAAATATGGTGGAAAGTAAAGTTGAATCAATGGACAGATGTACTTAATTGAGTTTACCAAAATGCCTTGCCTATCCTCATGAGTTTAAGTTTACAAGAATAAAAACATTATGTAAAAAACAAAAACACATAAAGTCAGATTCACCTAAATTAATCAAGACACAGAAATTAGCTTTCCTTGATAGTAAACTTTAGTTCAAACATGTCAAACTCGTGCCGTCATGTGACATTGCGCAACATATCGGGACGGTTTTGCCATTGCTGGCTGTTGTGATTCAGGGTCAGCCTGTGGGTTCGGCATTTGGGTCGGATGATTCAGAGGAGGAGGAGGGGGTGTTGGAGAGGTTGCTGAGGGGGTTGGAGAGCTTGCTGATGAGAGCCCTCAGCCAGGCCCCTCCCACCTGGTTACGACGCAGACCCAGCTGTGTGAGCCTGACAGCGTGGATGAAGATGACCCACAGCTGGCCCTGTTCAAGGACACCCGAGGCAGGAGGCAGTCAATCAGGAGTAAACAGAGGAAGGCAATGGGGCACCTCGGAAGGAGGCAGAGAGAAGCCACGCCCTGAACTGTTTAAAAGGGGAATGCGTGGGAGGGCTGGTTTGCTGAAGGCAACCGTTTGAATAGTTCCTGTTTCATGGTTCGTGTCTTGTTTTACTCTATTTGCTTTTGTGTTCATAAATTTGGCAGGCTTAGTTCCAGCCTCTTGCCTTCTTGTAAAAGGGGTTGTCCCTGCCTTATCTGCAGGGCCGGTAATAGACTGGTACAGAACAGTTTGCCTTCAGCCTCCCACCCCTTACTATTATTATGGAGCAGCTACGTGCTGAGAATGCCCAGCTCGCCCAGCAACTCACTTTGTTGGCAGCTCAAGTGGCTCAATTGCAAGCTCAGGTCCATGCTGCACCCCCACCATCACCCCCACCCAGGAGAAAATGCCAAGTTGCGATGCCGGATAAATTTACTAGCAATCCAGAACTGTTTCCTGCTTTCCTGGGACAATGCCAGCTCTTTATCAGCGTGAGAGCAGCTGATTTCCCCACTGACCGGGATAAGGTGGGGTTTGTGTTAAGCCTTCTTTCGGGTGATGCAGCTCGTTGGGGCACGCCTCTGCTGGCTCAACCTAGTCCATTGTTGGACAACTTTGTGGGGTTTTGTGATCATATGCGTCTGATGTATGAGGACCCTATAAAGACTCAGACTGCTACTCGATGCCTGAAAGCTCTGAGGCAGGGTCAACACCCCCTACAGGGCTATATCAGCAATTTTCGGCTGCTTAGCCAGGATTCCGCCTGGAATGAGGCTGCGCTTGTGGATGCCTTCCAGGATGGATTGTCAGAGATGTTGGATGAGCTGGCCCGTGTGGATATTCCCTCAGACCTGAATGGGCTGATCCATCTCTGCCTGCAGATTGATGCTCGGTTGCAGCAGCGAAGGAGTCGCCATGCCACCCCACAGACCCCTGCAGCCCCTGTTGTGCGTGAGACCCCAGTTCAAAGGGAGGAGCCAATGGAGCTGGGTGCCGCCAGGTCTCATCTATCAGTGACTGAAATGAACAGACGACAATCGGGGGGGTTGTGTTTTTACTGCGGGGACCCTAGGCATTTGGCTGCTTTTTGCCCAAAGAAGCGACAGCGGGCATCAGTGACCGAGTCTGCCCCGAGAAAGTCCCCTACTTTTCTGTCGGGAAACGCCCCGAGCCCGATCTAGACGGTGTGATAGATCGGGCGTCCCACAACAACACTGAGCGACGTCTTTCCGATGCTGCCTGTGGACCTCCACGGCATCTGATATTGGAGGCATGTCTGATCCTTCCTGGCAAGCCAGAGGGGATTCCAGTCCATGCCTTAATTGACTCTGGGGCCACCACAAATTTTATGGACTCAGCATTTGTGGCCAAATGGGCTGTTCCCCAGTGCCCGGTGGATCCGCCCATGTTAGTGCAGACTATCGATGGTCGAGTGCTCCTGTCTGGGCCAATTACGGCTGCCACACAACCATTATGTATGACCATCAGTTCCCATGTGGAGGCCATCCAGTTCTATATCACCTCAGATCTGCATTTCCCCGTGGTCTTGGGACTGGCGTGGCTCCGGGCGCATGATCCACAGATCTATTGGTCACAGAACCTGGTCACCTTCCCAAGCTTGCAGTGCGTGGACCACACCCGCCATATCTGTGCCGGCCAGGTGGAGGGTTCCCCAGGGGTTTCCTTGCCTCCCGAACTGTCCGACTTTGCTGATGTGTTCAGCGAGACAGAGGCGGATCAATTACCCCCGCACAGGCCCTATGACTGCCCCATTGATTTAGTCCCTGATGCGCCTCTCCCAGTGGGGTGTTTGTACTCCATGTCGGACCCCTTTTTATGGCTTCCCTCAGCAGTCTTTTGAACAAAGGATTTTAGCAAACTGGCAAACCCTTTTTTTTTGAGTAAAATTCAACTCTGAACACAAATTGGTTTTCAACACAAGATCTCTGTGATCTTTCCAGCCAAATTTGGGGAAAGGCAGTTTTGGAAAAGACAGACAGGAAGTTTCGATCCTGCATCAAGCTTACTAACACAGTTTCTCTTGCAATTAGGAACATTTGTAGCATTCAAAGTACATCTTAGCAGAGTTCATTTGCATTTCAAGGCCTCTCCAATTACTTAAAACGCTGGCTAGTGATTCACTGGCAAGGAGACAGTAAGATTTTAACAAGCCTTTTTGGCTGTTCTCCTCAGGAAGATAGGAAGAGAGAACAATTCACAGAGACACAATCCCAAAGGCACAGCTCTGCCTCTTGCAGAATCAGCTGGAGAATGGTGAATTAATCATCTCCTGTTTATTGCAGGCATGCACTATTTTGAAACACCTTTGACTGCTTGCTTGCTGATAACATGCAGATATATGAATTGCAGACTTAAGGAATTCAAATTACGTTTTTTGACTAAGCTTGCTTGCAGAAAACATGCATACTTTAGATTGCAGACTGAAGGAATTCAAATTACATCTTCTGACTATTCTGAATCAAGACTGCTGTATTGTGATTAATCCCTTGTTATCACTGTTAACAGCCCTTTTCCAGATAGCTGAACTCATGGAAACACCCTTTATCATCTAAAAATACCTTTATTTCATGTAGAGTAGAATACAACAGGTGGGATGCGTTAAGATGATGTTTGAACAGTATTTCCAAGGTCAGAAGATGGTAATAACTCCCAGCGTCTGCACATGAATCTGGAGCACATGTCTGCTGTTATCACATGTCTGCCGGTTATGGAGGATATCAGGCACAGAGCCAATAAGAAGCAGGAAGTTAGCTCAGAAAGAGGGGAAATACATCACAAAGAGGGAGGGATTAACTGGCCCATTAGCATAATGTATAATTTCCCAAAACAGCCATGTGGTGGCAGCACATGGTTCTTTCTTCTTACCTGTTGCCACAGAATATGCTAACCTACCATCCCTATTCCATCATCAACTCTTTTAACTGATACAAGGTCTATAGAAGAAATAGCTTCTCTAAGACTGTAGGGCAGTCATCCAATAAAACTATTTTTTCCTGGAGGATAGGAGGAGGACGTATATACCAAATCAGTGTAGATATATTGCTTCCATAGTAAAAACTGTAAACAAACACAGTTCAGGAAGAAATTAATTAGTCATGGGTCACGCATATTTTGACTTTAAATGTTGGCATGGATTTTTTTTCTGCCTGGAAGGTGAAAATGTCCCTTTTTCACTGTACCTCGCCAACACAGCTGGAATCTGCTTCAAACAAGAGATTTATTTCTCATTGCCCACAGTAAATTTCTGCATTTGTTGCTGTGGGAAAATTGGTGGAAGGCAGGGAGGGCAGCTTCCTCTAAATATAGTCTTTACAACCTTCCAGCTTTTTATCCATAAAGTAATTATTTTTCTTGCTCAAGCCTTGGCTTTCTCTGAAAAGGATAATGTTTTTAAGTGTACTAAGCCATATATTGTACCGGACCTCCTATTTGTGCTACAATTAACATTTACTATGTGGAGACCTTACTGTTTATTAGAAAGGATTTTTCTTTGTCGTGCAGCTATAGTCAAGAAGTGCCAGAGCTGAGGGTGTTGATAAAGCAGTGCCCTTTCCCTGCCTACATGAATGACTCACTCAAAAATCTGGAACTATGCCATGTCATGTTCTGATTTGTGGCAATCTTAGCAAGGCTGTACTAAGCAAAGCAATGCCAAAGTTTCATTGGGAGGCTTGCTGGCACAGGGGCTCTTCTCATTCCATTGGGGCCTTGGGAACCAGGTTCTCTGCAAAGGTTTTCTCCAGCACATACTTTGCTGCAGTTAATTTAACTTGCCTTTACTGCAGAGGCTAACTTAAAGCTGGATTCTGTTTAATCCTGCATTATTTGACTCCACATCCCTCTCTGGCCTTGCCCTCCTCCCCTTCACCCGTCCTGGCTTTCATAGAGCACAGAAAGAAATAAGGAAAGACACTTTTTTTCAGCATTGTCTTATTTATCTTAAAAGAGGCAAAAAGATCTTCATCGGCCTATTTGAAACATTATCTGAAGCAGAACTGGGTTGCGAGGGAATGTCACTTCATCAAAGGCTGTGCAGCAGTTTCCACTGGGGCAGAAGCCTATAGACCGGATGGTTACTTTATAATGTGCAGGATTCCCTTACATCATCTGCTTTTGCTAAATCTCTTTTTTCTGCAAAGCAACACTTTGCTTCCCAGACTGAGCCAGCTATGTATGGCTGAGCACCTAGCCTTTTTGTTTCAGAGCTAACTTTTAACTCAAGATGTAGATGTGTGTATAATCTCTGGAAAGGAGAAATTAATAGTCAAATTTTCCATTTCAAGGAGAGATCATATAAACACTCTAGGCAGGCTTGATTTAGCCACAATTAAGCACTTTTAAGGCTTATAACTTTGGTGGGCAGCTCTAAATGCAATCCTCAGCACATTTATTGGAAACACTGTCAGAGGAAATTAACAGAGCAGAACAGAAATATAGACTGCTTTATTTTGACTACTATGTAAAATAGTTCTGTTAGAACATGGATTTCTTGGGATGAGACTTACATCTAAAAGAGTGTATAAAATACAAACTTAAAAGTCAGACAGCAGAATGTGATAAGGATTTCTTCATTTCTTACATTCATTCCACCAAACATCTAACAGTTTCTACAATTCTCAGATTCCTTTTTGAAAAGGTATCTCCAACACTACATTTATAGGGTCTACAGTGACATTGTTTTGCTTTTGTTGTAGTTTAATTTTTAATTACCATTAAAATGTATGTATGTGTGTATGTATGTATGTATGTATGTATGTATGTATACACACACACACATATACATACACACACACACACACACATATATATATACACACACACACACATATATATACATATACATATATATACATACACACACACACACACACACAGAGCAAAACAAAATTGCTTAAAAGCAAGAATTTTTCATTATGCTCTTAGGAGATATTTCAACAAACTAGATAGATAGATAGATAGATAGATAGATAGATAGATAGATAGATAGATAGATAGATAGATAGATAGATAGACAGACAGACAGACAGACAGACAGACAGACAGACAGACAAGACAGACAGGCAGACCGAGACAGATGCTACCATATTACTATAATTAACAAACTGAGATAATATTTTGAAACTGTGGTTGGTAGAATATGACTCAGATATCCATCTCAATGAATTAATTTAATCTTACTCTCAGCTGAAATTGTTTGCTCAGACTATACTGACTAAACATGCATCTGTGAAGTCTTTGGGAGCCTCTGAGCTTGATTGTTTGCTTGCAAGTGTTTCATGAAATGTCATGAGCTAAATATATTCTTTTCTATTGGAAACATGCATCTAATTGGGATATATGTTTTTGCTTTCCAGTCTAAAAAATGCTCACAGAATAGTTAAGAGGGAATCTGTTTAGGACCAGGCTAAAACCAATTTCTTTGATCTCAGTGGAAAAATTATTTGAATATACTGTATGTACAAGAAGGAAAGCCAAAAGAAAGAATTCTCACATTATTTTTATTTGTATCATGAAGGGAAGTAGCAACATAATGTATAAACATTAGTCCTCATTAAAGGGCCAATTATTAATGCTCACCTTAAGCATGATTTGGTAAATGTTCAACTACTTTTAAAACCTATTAGGATAGATGATTTCTATCTAGGGCCCACGTTACATTTTCCTATTTAAGCAGAAAAGACACAAAAATCCTTTAACTTTGATTGGATCAATGGCAAGTTTTCCATATTTGGGACTTGTTGCCTGCCAGACACGATAACTTTCCTCTTTTCTCTAGAGTCTAGACAGACAACTGGAGGGCACCAAGTTCAGGAATGCTTGTCCAGTGATTCTTTGCTCTCAAAAGACTAATTTCTGCAGGGCAGTGAAGACATGAATCTACTTGATTTTACTTTTTAAGAAAGACATACCATCTCTTTTGCAGACATTTAATCTTAACATACAGTATGTTTCCCATAAATATCTGGAAGACAATCTAGTTAAAGAAACCAACCAACTGCTATTTGATCTGTTTACAGCCTCTAGATCATAGGATTTTCAAGCCCAAGCAAGTACAAACGTAGTCTGCATAAATTAAGCCAGTCCAAAGCTTTAAAGCAAGGGAGGATCTGAATCAAGCAAACCAAAATATCATTCCTTTGACAAACTGGTGGGTGACAGACATTTGTTCAAAACCAGTTGTTTTTGTATATATTTTTATATAGGCCTGGTTCAGAGGTCGAGATTAGAAAGTCTTCCTGACCGCTGCCTGCTGAGCTCATTTTAAGTTGAAATCAAGGAAAAGCTTCCTTTGTCCTCCCTCTCGGCTAGTTTATTCGGGCAGCCAAATGGGCTGGATGGGAAACCCACAGATTCACTTTTGCCGAGGCCTCCTCGCTATTTCCAGGGTCGCCTATGCAGCTCCAACCATCTATCTTCTGAGTCTCGCGTGTGTGAGGTCGTTGTGCTATAAAGCCTGTTCCGCAGAGACATTTCTCTACCCCCCATTAGCACAGGCGATCAGCGTCCCCGCCCGGGATGGCCACCTCGAGGGGCCGAGGGATGAGGGGGGAGTAGCGGCAAACGAGCACCCAGAATCAGTCCAGGTTGCAATCCTCGCGTTTTAATTTTACAAACGTAGCTCAGGGCAGAGGAGAAGATTGCTATACCTAGGGCAGTGTTTCCCAACCTTAGGAACTTGAAGATGCGTGGACTTCAACTCCCAGAATTCCCCAGAGCTGGCTGGGGAATTCTGGGAGTTGAAGTCCACGCATCTTCAAGTTCCTAAGGTTGGGAAATGCTGACCTAGGGTACTAAGTTTTTAATTGAAATACACGCGTTGTGTTCCAAGAAAATGGCGCGAAGAGTCTTCTCGCGTAAAGAATGAACCCCTATGTGCAAACTACTACTGCAGTCATGACGACGCTGTGGTTTACCTGGCAAAGTTGAAGATGATCACAAGATTCCACTAAAAAGTATTGGCAGGGTTGGCTACAAAATAGAGTCATCTGCTTACTTTTGCCGTAGAAACTGCTGTAAAGCACCGAATGAGCAGGTGGGGGGCGCGGGGGGGGGCGCTCCTCGCCAGCGAAGAAGTAAGCGCCTGGGAACCCTTTCCTTAAATCTCTTGCGCGATCTACTGGATCGGGGTGTCAGCCGGAAGGAGCCCTGAGACGGGCGCAGTCGCACAGGTTAAGTTCAAGGCTCCGAAGAGAAATCAATATCGCCCTTAAAGATACTACAGGTATCTTTAACCCTAACCCTAACCCACATACCATGGTATTACTCCGTTTATTTTAACACTCATACGTTTCTTATTCTGTCCGCTGGAAGAAGTTTCGTGAGCGTTGTAAAAGGGATTTCCCCCCCCCCCTCCCTGGACAGATCATTGATACACTTGGCATCGCTTAATCTAGATTTTACCGATCAGAAAAATAAGAAACCTGTCAAGAAAGAAGGCGAATATACGTGTGAAGTCGGGAGGAGAAAATGTCTATCTGCAGACGTGAACAGAAGGAAGAGTTCCTAGGCAAGGTTCCCGGGAAAACTTCTTTGGCGGGCATTAACGCGCGCTGATGCCTGAGTAGTAGAAGTCTCCCAGAGTTTACGAACGGACCACATTTTAAATTAGGGAGCCCAAGCCGAGCCTGTCCTTCTTGGCAACAGCAGTTCGCCTGGCGGAGCGGAAGCGTGGCACTGCACGCTCAGAAACCTTTCAGAGTTCAGAAGTTCATTCATTTATGCTATGGGTATTTCTTTGGCAAAGGGATTCTGAACGAAACCATAAATCAGGGAGCACAATAATAGTGTTTCTCGGGAATGCCACGGGTAATGTAATCGCAAGAACGGGCAGGCAAGAGTGAGCTGGTGGGCAGTTGGACAAGTTTGTCTCCATTCTCATTCAATTAATGTAGACACGGAACTTCAGTTCACACCAGCAGCTACTGGCAATCATTGATTAACTGTATAAAACATTAAGTTAAAGCATTTGTTTCCACGCGCACCAGCGGGTTGGGCTAGAAGAATTCACACTTTCACGCATTAGTTCCTGAACCACTGGCAGCATATTTTAAGTATAACTCCAAAAGAGGACCATCGAGAAATGCCTGCGTGATCCACCACGTTTGCGGACTTCCAAAATGCACTTGGCTCCTTTGCGGTAGACAATACTGGACTAAATGGGCCCACGGCCTGAGACAGCAGTTGTTTTTTTTTGTTCCTATCATCCTTTCATTTGACTGGCAGAGACAAGGAGCAAGGTTTACTCAGCTTGCCTTCTCTTTACAGTTCCACAGAGTTCCAAGATGCGAGGAAGGATCTACGAAAGTGCTGTTGTACGTTCTTTAATACCGCCCCCCCCCCCACAGACACACACACTACCCGCTATCTAATACGTAGCCGCCTGCATTTTAGGAATTCAGTGCTGACCTGAATTTTGGCCGCCAGGAGGCACTCAGGGAACGGCAGCTCCTATGTCAGATAGCGTGCTGGAAGGCAAACCAAAAGCCTCAGAAGCTCTGTAGTGCGCCCTCTGCCGGATACTACAGTTAGCAAAAATCTTTTTTTTCCCTTTGCTTTCTCCAAGCAGGTTCAGCGGCGACGAAACTTTGAGAGAAGCTGTCTTTCTCTGCCTCACCCCCCCCTTTTTTTTGCTTCTTCTCCCATCCCAATTAACGCCTAGGACATCTCAATCTAGATCCCAAACACAAGAAAAAATCACTGACAGTTCCTGCTGTTCACCTAATCTTCTAACATCTACTGTATACGCAGATAAATAAAGGTAAAGATATTTTTGAGTTGAGCTCATACCCTGTTGACCCCCTGAATAAATCCCTGTAGGTTTTTTTTTCACTAAAAAGATTTATCATTACCACCTTCAGGGATGTTTATTCTGGGTGGTCCACAGTTCTTCAATTTTATGGTGGTCTCCCATCCAAGAACTCAGCAAGACAGACCTTGCTTAGGTTTCCAGGATCAAACTGAAGGGAAACACCAGGCTGGGTAGAGATGCAGAATTGAATTTAAACATACTCTTTGTACTATGCGCTCAGCTTTATTTTTGGATTTTCCATAGACACCAATCTCATTTGTTAAACAACATTTATTTCCATATACTATAATTATTTCACATGAATGTAAGGCAAATGCTCTATGATTAGAGCATGTGCACTGTTTAAGCATATAAGTGTAGGAAATGTTTTAGCCTGCTCCTAAAAGATATTTTCAATGGAAGTCTCTTCTGGGAACAGGTTGGTATTGCAGTCTGCTAGTTAGTAGAATTATACTGGAACTAGAGCTAAATGCCTGGAGGAACGTTGTCCATAGGGTCGCGATGGGTCAGACACGACTTCACAGCTAACAACAACAGAGCTAAATGGTCAGCAACACATATTTCATCTTTTATTATAATGGAAGAAAACAAGCTCTTCCTCAGGTTGCAGAAAGAAGTCCTACAGAGAGTGGCATTTCTGAGTTGGTTGCAATAATTTCTGCTTCCAAACCAGCTCTTTCTGGACATTTCAAAGGCATCTTCAGAAATGCTGGTTCAATAGATTTCAGCAGCCATCAAAACAATAGAAGTAACTTTGGACCTTTGGAGGAGGTGAAAATGACAGAGGCCTTGTGACACTTTGAAGATGAGGGAAGTTTATCTGATAAGCATAAGACCATTAAGTTAGGTGCAGGTGGCATATACATTATTATTATTAAGGTGTTTTTTTAATAGCATCACCCTCATAGCTTTTCAGATATCAATGGCACAGTGAAGAAGCATCCAGATTTTTCAGATGGATATTTAGCATATTAATTTGGAGAGAAATAAAAGATTATCAGAAATCCTTGGTGAAAAGGATTTTAAAATACTTAAATTCTCTATGTATCAAAAAAAAAGAAATGATTTCATAAAACCACCAATGGTTTAAAATAAATGGAAAAGAGTTACTTACTATGCCTTTTCAACTCATCTTATACTTAAAAGATATTCAGCTTAAAGAAAATAGAGTACATGCTTCCTGTCAGAATTCCCAAGTTTATTTTAGGATATCTTAATTTGCAGAACTGAAAGATGCATAAAAACTGAGTTTAATTAAATTTAAATAATTGGATAAGCTATGCTTCATGGGCAATTAATATTGGATATCTTGTAAACTTGATGCCTTTTAATATAATTGGAAGATGTACTGGAATAAGAATGATCAATAATCTGAGCACACTCAGAGAGACATTAATCTGCTTTAATAAATTTTCCACAAAGTAGCACTGAAGAATCTAGTAGTTAGGCACCCAAATCACCGTTTTAAAGTTTCCTAGCACTGGATCTGGATACTGTCAAAAGAAAGGGGAGGGGGAGAGGGTAGAAGAAAAGGGGCTACTGGGCTCAAGGACTACCTTCGGGAATGGAGAACGATTTACATTCATAAAGGGAGAGCAATATTATCCCCCGTCTTTCAGCGTGCTCTTCCAAACTCAGGGCTCAGTCCAATTACGCAGCCATCTTCTGACAAGGAGACACTAGGCAAGACAATGCGATGACTACTTAATATATTTCTCTGGGCCAGGTAAGTTTAGTACTGTAACCCATTCCTCCGCCCTTGCTGCTTCTCCCTGATTCTAAGCAGACATCAGATACAGCACCTTTCCTACCTGAAATGTTTTAACGCTGTTGGCTGCACCTCCATCCTAGTGAACCTTAGCAGAAGGTGTTTATAAATGGCTATAACAGGACAATTTATTGTAAAAGTGCATATTTCATCATTTGGAAATATTAGGAGCATAGAATAAGGAATGTCTTCCTCCGGTCAACAGCTGTGAAAAGTTCTCTGTTAATTAATCTTTTTGCTTGTAGTTTGTGATGGGATAAATCCTACTGCAAATTGATGAAGGCTTGCTGATCAAATAATTATTACCGTAGTCGCATTCTTGTTATATAGTACTTATTTATTCAGGAGTAAACTCCAATAGGGGTGGTAGGATTTATTTTTTAATTAAAAATACACAGGACAGGAGGATGATCTGAAGTCAACAAAGATATAAGTAATCAGCGATTGTCTTGTGCACCAAATACTCTTTCAGGGACATCCTACTGGTGGTACCTGAAGCATACTCGTGAGTAGGAATGTTTTTAGACTTATATCCATAAAGTGCAACCGATTCACCTCTCACATTTCACCGAGGCGCTTCCTATAGCACAGTATTCAGTGAGAGGAAGGAAGGTTAATCCTAGTCTCTTGAGCCATAAATCAGAGCTGCAGTCGACTAAACTCAATAGTTTTTATTTTATGGTAGACATGACTCACACAGCCCCGGCACAAAACCACTTTCGGAAGACAATATCTGATACTGGAAAAGCTGCAGAATTCTGATCGTTCATCTACAGTCCCTAACGTTTTGAGGTGCGTTTCTTGTGTGTGTGTGTGGGGGGGGGCGCGCACGTGTGTGTGTGTGTGTCTTGTATAGTAGGCTTTTACTGGCAAAAAGAGGCTATTGAAGTTCCTCTCTTTAGGCCACAAATGGTGTGGACAGGAGATGAGTGTACAAGAACGATCTTTAAAGACATACCGGCTGTCTCGGCGCAGAGGAAAAAGAAAAAAAAAAGCTGCCCGCCACTCTGTGGGGACTGCTTCGCTACTTCAGCCGCGGCACCAGCAAGCTGCATGTAAACAAGGCTCAGAGACACCAGCTCTTCCAACTGTTTAGCAACCTAATTCCATCGAATATATTTCTTTTTGGAAAAGGTTTGGTCTGCATTTCTCTGGAATTGATTTCGTGTTCAGTACTGCATGGGAGATTACGGTCGCGCAGATTTATTCCGAAGCAATTTTCCTTTGCTCCATTATGGATCTTATACCCAGAAAAGTCAGACCAACGCGTCAAAAGGAAGGGGGTACCGACATCCACGAAGAGCGCCGTGGGAGGCTTGTTTTGAACTGGAGTTATCCCATGGCCCATAGTGAATCTCTCCCAAAGAAGGGGGGAGTGGCGACGATCTCCCTTAAGGCGCCTCTGTCAGTTGTATACGAGGCAAAACTGGATCAATTCTTTTGGCCGTCTCGCTTATCCCCGGTCTGTCCGGTATGGCAGCTCAGTTCCCGACGCTTCCCACTGGAAAAATACCTCTGCGCTGCCTTTGATTCTTCTTGCAGCCGGAGAGAGAAAGGCTCCCAAGAAAAGGCGGAAGGCGACTGCGCCGAAAGTAGAGAGGTAAGGGGGTACAAAGATGGGAGGGCATTTTCGCAGAACTTTCCTCGGTTGTTGGGGGAAAGGCTGCTTTTCCAATATGGGAAAAAATTACCCTCCTGGCCTAGAAGATGGCTGGATTCACCACTCCATCTCGTTCCGGTTTCCCTCCGCGCAGAGCTCTGCTTTTCAGGGCAGCGCTTCTCTCTTGAATCCCCAGCGCTTCTTTCTCGGCTGTATCGGGCTCTGGACTCCTCTCTCGGCCTTAGGCAGCGCGGGCAAACTGCTGCTCGTATCCCTGCACCCTTCCACCAGCACTTCTGGTTTTCTGAGTGCTCGGTAAAAACGCAGAAGAACCAGGAGAGAGAGAAAAAAAGCAAAGGCTAAAGTTAATGCTTTTCTTTCGCCTCCACCCACAGCGACCGACCCCTCCCCGCCTTCCTCTACACGGGCTCCAGACCTCTGCCGAACTGCCAGCACTGCCTCTGCGACTGAACAATGCAATCTATTTCGGGGCTCTGGTTGAGCCGCCCAGGTGAGGCTCCGGTGGCAAAACTACCCTTAGCAAAGGGATTGTTTGCAATTTCTGGATAGATTTCTTTTAAGCAATCACAGAGGGGAAAAGGCCTTCGGCAAAAACAACAACAAAAAAAACATTCGCTGCCTGCAGCCGTCATCCTTTAGGGAACCAGCCTGGGGCCCTTGGGGATCCCGGGCCGAGAGTGTTAAGCTAGGAACGATTCTCCTTTACCTTTGGAAACGCGAAAATGTCCGCAGGCGGCGACTCTTCTAGGGGCGGCGCTGGCGAACAAGGCGTCTTGGCACCGGCCCCGGGGAAGGCTGGTCAGGGGCGTGAGCTCCCCTCTTCCCCCAGCACCAAAACATTGGGGGGAGGAGGGGGAGGGAAAAAAGGCAGCGCGCCCCCACGCTTTGCACTCCGGACAATTAGTTGCCCGTGACTGGCTGTGCCCGGCGCGGGACTTAATTGGGGAGCCCCCCTCGGCCCAGCATGCCCTGCCCCGGCTCTGGCCCTTCTGGCTTCTTGGCCTTTTTGGCCCCTGGACTGGCGCTGTTGGCTCACCTCTCTCTCCCCTCTCAGGCCGGGGTGAAACGCCTTCCCGCCAGGACAAGCCCGCCGGGCACCCCGGGCAGGACGCTCATCCTCCTGGACGTGAGTACCAGGAGCTCCCTCCGTGTCACCAGCGAGAACTTCCTCTCGCTGCAACTGGATCCTTCAATCCTTCACGACGGCTGGCTGGACTTCCTCAGGTAAGGAAGGGGCGGCTCTTCGGTTTCTCTCCACACGCCGCGTTTTCTTTAGTCCTTCCAGCCTTCGTGGCCCCCCATTGCGGTTAGACCCATGCGCCCTCCGGGCTCCCACGGCCCGCAGAGCCGCGGCGAAGAGGCCGGGCCATGGTTCCTATTAAGATGCACATGTTTGTAATGGAGAAAGCATCTCGGAAACGTATCGCCCTTCTGAAAAATCCTGGCTGCTTGTCTTTTCCCCCCCCCCGCCCCTCTCCGGAGGTTTGCTCGGGCAGATGTCATCCCTAGAGGTCTGCAGGGGGTCTCAAATGGCCTCCTGTGAGGCTCCCCCCAGGGCAGTATCCAGGCCCCAGCCTTCCCGTCTCCTTTGGCGATTTTGATCCGGGAAGAGAAAACAGGAGAGGAGCCGCGGGCGATGCCAACAAGTGGCCATGGCGAGGGAACGCTGGAAAATTTGCCCATCTCAGGCGGCCAAAGAAACTCGGCTCCTTCTGCTTCGCTGGTCGGGACAACACGGGCTTCCCCACCGACAGCCAATCGCTGCGCCGCCTGTTGTCCCAAGCACGTGGGGAGGGGGGGGAAGGTAGAGAAAGGCAGCGTTTTCCAACCTTAGGAACTTGAAGATGCGTGGACTTCAACTCCCAGAATTCCCCAGCCAGCTATGCTGGCTGGGGAATTCTGGGAGTTGAAGTCCACGCATCTTCAAGTTCCTAAGGTTGGAAAACGCTGGAGAAAGGGACCTCCACGGAGTCCGAGGAGATGGCAAGGGCCACGCCAGCTCCGTCGGGAAGGCGCAAGTTGCCCTTCGTGGGCCAAGCGCCGGCCCTTGCGCGCCTTCCCTGTGGCTGAGAACCGCCGCCGTCCCTGTGGCAATCTTCGGGGAACGGATGCTGGGCTCTCCGGCACTTTCCTCCAGCAGCTGGTGCGGGAATTCAAGCCAGCGTACTCTTGCTTTGGGGGCCTCTCCCGGAGCTGCGCTGATAGTTTCCGGCTTGGCGAGCCGTTTCTTGACGGGGCACCGGAGCCGCGATGGCGCCGCGCCCAGCCCCGTCGCAGTCGTGCAGCCTCACCTCCCTCCTTTGGCGTCCTCGCTCGTTCAGCCCCTCTCTTTGCAGCTCCCGGCGCTTAGTGACCTTGGCGCGTGGCCTGGCGCCCGCCTTTCTCCGCTTCGCGGGCAAAAGGACCGACTTTTTGCAGTTCCAGAACGTGAAGAACCCAGCCAAGAGCCGTGGTGGACCGGGACCGGATTACTACCTCAAGAACTACGAGGACGGTGAGAACCAGGCCTCAGGGGCAGGAAGGTCCTGGGGAGGGATTCTCAGAGAGCCTCTGAGAGGAGCAAGCTAAAGGCGCCTCAGGCCAGACGTCCTGAGGGAGGCCTTTGGGTAGCACCTCTTTCAAGGGACCAAGGGAAGCGCAGGGATAAAAAAACAAGTTTGTGGGAAATGTGGGTGCTATGACTGAGTGCATACCTGTTCACAAAAAAGTGTCCAGCGGGAAAATAAGAAGCTTTTGTGCATTTGTTTCTAAACTATGCTAGGCTGAGAAGTTAGGGACTCCTGTATTATTTTCTCTCTTACCTCATGTGAGTGTCGTAGAAAATTGTCAACTATATACTTCCCAAGTCCCAGGCAGCTGGTCAATAACAAAAAGCTTGAGCACAAGCTCAAATCTGCTGCTTTCATTTGTACAAGAAGTACAACACTGTGTTGGAAGTATCTTGGCTAGATAGACAGTAACCATGTGCATGGAAAGGTTGTATTGACAAAATAAGAAGAGAATGCTGTCGTCACAAAAGCTAATTTGTAGAATCAGGGTCCATATCTTAGGTCCCTCATCCAAGGCATTTCAGAAACATGCTGAATGAAGTTGAAAACTAAGTTCTTCCAGTATTTACAGACATACTGACTCAAACAAGAACTGTGAATATTATAAACACTTTATTAATGTATTTATTTGAATATTTATATTCCATTTCTCAAGGAAAAAACATTTCTTGATGATGTGTAACTTTAAATTCACTATGATTTAGTATGATGGCCTATTATTCTTTTAAAGTTAACTGCTATCATGAATGATTGACAATAAGCTAATAGTTTGTTTCTCAGATATTATCAATAATTAGTTCAGGTCAGTTAGCAAAGGCAAATTATAATTTATACTTTTTATAGGTATGCAATAAAAGTGTGACTTGAAAAGAAAAGAAAGAGTAACATATGAGAATTACAAAGCTAGACCTTCTAGGCTCATTATCAATATTCCAATATATGCTAACTCCTCATTAGAACTTTTGCTCAGTACCTTTCATATTATATTAGACAACATAGCTGCATATTTAGCATTTCTGATTTACCAGAACATATTTGAGAGATTTAAAATAGATATGAATGAATGAATGAATGAATGAATGAATGAATAAATAAATAAATAAATACGTTTGTGGAAGCATTAAAAATGTGGTAGTTGGGGTATAAACAAATATTTTATATGCAGATGATTTTTGTGGCAAATCCAAATGCAGTATGGATGAGGAGTAGAAATGTAAAAATTAAGGTATCAAAAACTAATATAGTTGTGGCTGAGAGAAAATGGAGCGAACAATTGCCTACATAAATGATGAAGAAACACAAGAATGTTTATACCTTGTAGAATATTTGCTAAAGATGGTAAAATTCACAAAGAAATATTAAGAGATGCAAATGTTGATACTAAGGAAGTGGGTAGTATGTGGTCTGTTGTGAGGAATGGGTGTTAATGAAAGAGGTAAAAATAGTTGTTATATAAGTGTTTGCTTCTCTCCATTTGTTAATGGCAGTCTTCGAGATTGTCTGCCCCCTGGAAATAGCTGAAGACAGAACTTTTCTGGATCTGATGCCAGATGTTCTGTCTGGGGTTTAATTGCCTTTTGTTTTTATATTGTTTTTATATTATTATTGTTTACTTTGTGAGCCACCAAAAGCCCTGTGATTAATAAATAGGGCATGTCTGGAGACACAGAGAACTAAGTTGAATACAGTAGTTATATGTTGCTTAAGAAATGTGTACAATAAAACACAAATGTATATGATCAAGAATGATTTGTGGTAATTAAAATGAGATTAAATACAAAGATGAGTGACCGTCATTTAGAGAGAATGAATGAAGACTGAACAAACATATAGTAAAAGAATGAATGGGTGGAGAGTATGGAGAAGATGACAAAGTTATAGTTGGAATTAGCAACACTCTTCAAAAGAGATACAAGTTTAAAGGCAGTGTGAGAATCAAGGTACAGATAAAAGGAAAACAAGGGTGGTTTGCAAGGGTGAAAAGACATGGAGAGGAATAATGAATGACATTGTAGCCTGAGTTATTTTTTCCTCTTTTTTCTAATATCAATTTCCTTCACTTACAATTTCATATTCCTTTTCTGTGCTTTACATAACACTGATTACTCCAAAATGCAATAACATGATGGCTATGTATTTTTGAGACAATTTGTTATAGAAAGAAGTGAAACATGCTTTCCAGGAAATATTCTGTGATATGTTGAAAAGGTGCAAAGAAGAATGAAATAATGTCACATGGTACAATCTCATAGTATGAACTGTGATGTGAATAGATGGAAGTCCTCTTGAGGCATCATTGATGCTGTGGGTTGTGTACTAAAATTTCCATACATTTATTCTCTTGTTTGGATTACAATGTGCTGTAATCCCTTAGTCTTTTTTATCCATTCCCCCATGAATACAATACTAATAAGGGAGTATTAGGGAAAGGAAACATATGGAAGCCCCAGTGTACCTGACAATGGTGACACCAGAAGAAAAATTATTAGTGGAATGCTACATTTAGCAGTGGTAGAGACACTGTTCCGTGTGTTGCCATTTTTCTGAAAGTGAGGTGGTAGTATTAATATGCCATTATAATAAAGGCAGAAGTTTCTATTGAAAATTTCTCTGAAAGAAAAAATGTTTCAAAATCAATCAGTAGTTTAATTCCTATTTTGCGCTTTAGTTAATATGCTGTACCTAGAATATACGCTACCAATGGGAACTTCCGTCTGCTCTTATTTCAGTCTGCTGCCACCTATGATACTTGAAGGCTGCCATTAATATCAGGGGTTTTTCCTTTTCTGATAACAGAATTAATAAGCATCACTTTCTATATTAACCCTTTTTATACTGTTCTTGGAGAGTGAAAAATGCTACATTGATTACCACCAAACAACCATTTCTTATTTTTCTAAATGCTTCATATTATATAACTTATCTTCATGAAGAGCCTATAAATAGAACAAAACGCGAGGGCATTTCATCTATAAAACTGAGAACAGCATCTATTCCTGTCCCAATTGTCATTTTGAAATGGAATAGTTTGTATTTAAATCAGCAATAACATTTTGTCGCTTTTCCATCCAGACTTCCTTCATTTTATAATTTTTTCCTACCATATACTGAGGCAGTTACCTTTTCTTTCTAATGATTGAAGAAAACAATTTTCTAAAATCCTCTTCTCTGTTCCAGATATATCAGTTGAGCCCAGTAATTTAGCATGATGAACTAATCTGTTTCCTACCTAATTTCTAACTGCCGTCCATTAGCATCTGTTTGGAGTCAAGATATCACAGCTTTTAAAACGGAAATAAACTGTGCTAAAAAACTGCTTCTGAAAAGATTTCCCATGAATTCCTAATCATCCCAGATATATTTTCCTTCATTAGAAGCAGCTTTAGGAGCAAACTGTATTTGTACTGTTCTTACCATTTAATTATTTTTATTTATTTATTTTCTATCCAGAGCTGTATTTGGATGAACTGAAATTCCCTTCCACATGAAGGTGAATTATTCTCACCAGCACAAAAATAATAACCTTGAATTTTGACAGAATAATAAGATAAGACCTGCCACATAAATTTTTTTAAATAAAATGTTGCAGACATATTTAGGCATTTAATTATTGAATAAAAGTGTACTTATTAGATTGCAAAATTCAAATGACTGTTTCAACTTTTTTTTACTCTAAAAGTGTGTTTATGCACCTCCTAATACCAATGTCAATTGAACATTTTAAAGCAATGTGCTATATTTAGGATGTGGATTTTATTACAGAATGTATTATTTTTATAATAATAAAAATTAAGTGGTTAAATATGAGTTAGTATACTCTAGATGATTCCTGGGGATTGAAGGCTTGCATTAATCCCAGTAAAATATATTCAAAATTAATTCTGGCTGCAATACTGTAATATTTACTTGCATTTATTGTTTTGTCAGTAACTACCATATTTAAAGAAAGCTATCAAGTTACCAATCTTATCCTTGAGAGTCTTCTGGAAGTTTCATTTCCTAGAATAACAGGGCTCTATTTAATTAGTCTAGCACTT
Organism: Vipera berus; assembly: GCF_964194415.1. Classification (NCBI taxonomy): domain Eukaryota; kingdom Metazoa; phylum Chordata; class Lepidosauria; order Squamata; family Viperidae; genus Vipera; species Vipera berus. The sequence continues at coordinate 45,619,090 of NC_138207.1, forward strand.
CTGCATGATAAATATTGATATGTCTTCTGATATGTTCTCAAATTCACTTCAATTAATGTCCAGGAGAGTGAGTCTAGCTTATGAAACTTGTAAATATTTTTATTCATCAACCACATAGTATTTTCTCCTAAATGTTAAAAAAGGCTTCATAATAACAGCAATTCTTATAATCGAAAATTGCATTATTATTCATACATTATAGCTGGATGGAAGATAGGACTGGGAGATATAAATCCATGACTGAAATTTCACTGATAAATTAAATGTTTTGAAATTACATTCTTGTTCTTTGAAAGGCTATGGAACATTGGTTTTCAATGTATGAAATAGTTTACTTACTCTGCTATGTTATTGCAGACAGCATACTTTTCCAGATAAAGTTGTAAGAGGTGATCTCTAAGTTTTAAATACTAATCTGAAAGCTATATTCTTTGTACAGATTCCCTGTATCTTTTCATGAGAGTAAACTCCTTTGAGCACATTACTGAATTCCTGTTGAATAAATAAATAAAAATTAAGGATACTAGTTGGAATATACAGTCCATTAAATAGTAACTTAATCCGCATTCAGTATTCTCAATAAATACAAACTGTTATTCTTGGGAACTTAGCGTGAATGTACAAATTAATACAATTATACTTCATATATTTTAAATAGACCATTTTTAAAAGAACTGCTGTGTGCCAACATGGGTGGTTTTATGAATGTCTTCTTTAGAATAAACAGTGTAATGTATGATTAGAGACAAGCAAGCATGTCTTTTTTAATTAAAAAAAAGTAGTACACACACAAACATACCCATCTTCCAGTATTTCTTTGGCTATCTGATCTAGGAGGCTGTTTGGTTTTTAAAAGCCATTACCAGGGCAACCAATTAATCCCAGACAAACTCCGCTGAGCTAGTTGATAAAAGAGAAAGTAGCTTATTTTATTATTTAAATGCTTACTAAGTATAACTTCTATGCCATTTCAGCCTGATGACTTTAAGTGGTTTATGGAGATTTTATCTGCTTTGTCAAACAACTCCAAACTCCCCATGCATACCCCAATTCTATTTCTTTTTTTATTGTAGAAGTTATTTTTAGTATTGATATCTTGATCAGCAAGGGCAGTACGGGCTGAGATTCCTACTGCATGTACCCTCTCAATTTCACCTGATAAAAGAATGTGCACATTCTCCACACAGATTTCTGTCTGTTTTATTTCCTCTCCGCCCCCCTTTCCCCACTGCAACTTGCTTTGTTGAAGCTGCTGTGGTTTAAAAGTTAAAGGGAAAACTTTCTCTGTAGCATAAAACTTCTTGGACCAGGAACTGAAGTTGATTCATATTAAAGATTCGCAGAAATAAATATTCATTCAGCCCAGAGGTCAATATTTCAACAAGTTTTGGTAGAGAACTCACACTTACTAAATGTCTTCACCCAGATTTCTTTGCTGTTGAGTGACTGTGGCCTTTTGTTTCTTCATTTTTCCTCATGGCAATAAACTTGAAATGTAGCAGCCCTTCAAAATGAAGTTTCTCATAGAGGTTGTAACCATAGGTCTTAACTTTTCATCACTTAAATGTGGAACAGAACCTTAGCAAATGGGGGGAGGAGGGAGGGGACACATGTGGTGTGTATCAGGAATCAGTGTAAATCAGAAAGGTGTGGTAGGGGGATTTCCTGCCCACAGGCCAAGCTTTCTTACTGGATGTTCTGTTCAAGAACCAAGAGTTACAAGCAGGATTTTCCACAGACACAGAATTTGATAATTTTGGAAAATATTGGGAGTCTTATAACAAAATGACTTCTAGGCATGAACCGGTCAGAAGCATGTAATAATAAAATGTAAATCAATAGCTGGACTTGGGTTACATTTTGCAAGCATAGATCTATTTATGGTTGTTTTCTCTTCCCATAAATGAATACTCAAAGTGTAGGAAGGATAACATACCCAATATTCTACCATTTTGTTGCCTGGCTATTATTGCAAATTTTGGTTTCTACCCTTCAACCCCTTGTTAAAGTGTGAAATGTGCATATTGTGCTAGAATTTGTTGATCAGTTTTCTCTTGGAAATGGTACTAGTAAGCTCAGCTTCTTAAATTTCAAGAGCCAGGTGAAAAATAAATACATTATAACATTTTTCTGGAAGCCAGAAGATCTTGGATTATGAATTGTGAATTCACCAAATTTTAAGCATAACATCTAATGAGAATGTACCTGAATTTGTTATGCTTTCTCTACTGCCAGTTTCCTGACCTAAATATTTAAAGTATTCTTTGCTTCTTTTTACTTGCTTATGTAAGTCTGGATGTCTTGTTACTCCTAAGATACGACATTGATCTGAATTCTCAGACTGTATAAGATCTAGAGATTCTTCCTAGAATACTCGGAGTGGAAGTTTTATGACTGTTTATAATCCATCTTCTGCTTACTTCTTATTTTATGAACAGTTGATTCTTTTATAAAAAATTTTCCCTTTCTTTATAATAAAAAGTATACTAGGGAATATATATTGTTATAACATTTCTTCTTAAAAAAATTGGATTTGTAAGACATACTGCCACAAGTCCAATAAGCTAGTTTAATGCCTGTGTATAAGATAGTAAATTGTTTCATATACCAAATTAGCTGTTACATATTTTTGTTATTTATACTGATTTCAGATGGATGCTTTCAAGAGTGTACAGGTGGTCCTCGGCTTATAGCCATTCATTTATTGACAGTTCAAAGATACAATGGTGCTGAAAAAAGTGACTTATGCCCATTTTTCATACTTAACTTCTGTTGCAGCATCCCTATGGTGACATGATCAAAATTTGGACACTTGGCAACTGGCATGTATTTATGTCGGTTACAGTGTCCCTGGGTCATGTAACCACCTTTTGCGATCTTCTTACAAGCAAAGTCAATGGGAAAGCCAGATTCACTTAACAACCATGTTACTAACTTAACAGCTTCAGTGATTCACACAGCTATTTATGGTATGATAAGGTTAAAGTAAATGTTAATTTTAACAATAATTTTGTTAGATGTGCCATCCTAAGAATTTGGAATAAATATAAAGTTCTTTGCGAAGATGTCCCTTTGGGTGTTGCCCCAGGAAGCTTCTTTCAGAAAAGAAATGGTGGCGAGGCCAGACTGGTAGATTTATGGTCAAATAAATTGGCCAAAATTAGGGCCGAAAGCCCTAATAAGCAGGCATATACATAGAATGAAGACTATTGCTAAGCACATTGATTTGTGCTTTAGATTGTAAGCCGCCCTGAGTCTTCGGAGAAGGGCGGGATATAAATGGGATTTTTTTAAAAAAAAATATCTTTCAGTCATGGTGACTGTTGTGTAATGAGTTCATTGTGCAGGAAGGGAGACGAGGCCAGTGTGTTCAGCAATGTTCATGCTTATTTGCTTGCAGGATCTGAACTGAGGAACTGAGCTGCAGCCTGCAGCAATTTATAGCCTGGCCCCTAGGCGGCAGCCAATAGGTTTAAAGCAACCCATTGCCGCCTAGGGGCAGCCAATAGCAGCACTGGAGACGGGGTGTCTGAGTTGCTGGGAGCTGTTAGCAAGCTCCAGCTTACCACATGGTGTTACATTTAAGCCCAATACATAACACCCCTCCCCTCTTAGAAGGAACAACATCATAGCAACAATAAGCAAAATAATACATGTTACAAGATTTAACACCAGAATGAATAGGCTCCCATTAACAGTACAATAAGACAGTTAACAACATCATAGCTCCAATATTATTTCAGTACAGCAACAGTCAACAATACATACATCATTATAGTTCCTTTATTTTACAATATAGTCTGCTAAATAAGCAGGAGGCTTGTGTGACCTTGTGGATCGCCTCAAGGTTTCAGTCACTTTCTGGTCTACCAACTTACCGACTGGGATGGGCAGACCAGTGTCCTTTGATGCACTTGAGCCAAAAGGATTGGATGCTCTCTGGCTGGCCTCTCCAGGTTGGCCCACCCCAGAGTTAGATTGTTCAGCAGAGTTAGCACAGTGGCTGTGAAAATCAGGTTGCTTGCTCCGTCAGGGGATCCATGTTGCACTTTTGAACTCCCCTCCTCTACAACCAACTCCTTATTACTTGTGCTGTAAGAGTCTTGAGAGTCAATGCATGGGCTGGCTTGGCTGCCAGTTTAGGGACCTTGGGAGGGACTTATGACGCAGTCCTTGCTTAGTGGCCGTTCTGGAAACTGCTTTCTGAGTTGATCAATGTGGCATCTGACAACTCGCCCTCCAGGCCCACTTCGTAAGAGAGGGGACCAGATGATTTGGTAATTTTTCCAGGAACCCACAGATTCCCATGTCCATAGTTTCTGGCCCATACCCCATCGCCCACTTGCAGCCCCCTCGGGGGTTTTGGTCGAGAGGCTTCTGCTGCCACTCTATCTGGATGCAACTTGTCCAGTTTAGTGATCAGTCGCCTCCCCCAATGAAGTTCTGCAGGGCTTTTCCCAGTAGTGGTGCAAAGCATAGAATGCTGACAGAGTAAAAAATCTGCCAGTCTGTGATGCCAATTCCCTGTTACTATGTGTTTAAGTGACTCCTTTGTGGTCCTTACCATACATTCAGCTTGACTGTTAGTGGAGGGGTGAAAAGGGGCAGATGTTGCGTGTCTGATGAGATTTGCTCTCAGGAAAGCCTGAAATTCAGCAGCAGTGAATTGGGCTCCATTGTCTGAAACTAAGACATCTGGCAACCCATGTGTGGAAAAGAGTTTTTTTAACACCTGGATCGTCCTAGCAGTAGTCATGTTTGCAACTGGGATTACTTCAAGCCATTTGGAGTGGCTGTCTACCATTATGAGGAAGAGCTGTCCCTGGAAGGGCCCAGTGAAGTCTATGTGAATTCTAGACCAGGGAGTGTGCGTTTCCTCCCACCTGTGAATTGGAGCATGTGGCATTTCAGGCCTTGATTGCTGGCATGTATAGCATCCATGTACCTGTGCCTCAATGGCCTTGTCTAGGTCTGGCCACCAAAGGTAGCTTCTTGCTAAAGCTTTCATTCTGACAATGCCTGGATGGTCTTCATGTAGTGACTGTAAAACTCTATCTCTTAGTGAAGTGGGAATTATGACCCTGTTTCCCCATAAAATGCAACCCTTGTGAGCTGATAGCTCATGTCTTCTAACAAAGTAAGTCTGGAACTCAGAGCCTGGGCTTTTATCTAACCACCCTGTGTGCACCCATGAAAGCACTCTACTAAGTGTTTTATCAGTAGCTGTTTCTGCTGCTATGTCCCCAGCGTGGAGGGGAAATTCAGGCAAGTCCTGAATGGACAGAATTCTGGCCACTGGGGCCGGATCTGGTTCTGTTAGTGGCAGTGAGAGTCTGCTCAGGCCATCAGCATGGCCCATTTCTTTGCTGGGTTTGTGAACCAGCTTAAACGTGTAGGCTGATAGAAAAATAGACCATCTCAACATTCTTGGGGAAAGTATGTGGGGTGTTTGTTTGTCTGTTGTAAAGAGTCCCAGTAGTGGTTTGTGGTCTGTGAAGACTGTGAAGTCCCTGCCATATAAATAGTCATGGAATTTTTAAATTCCTGCTACAATGGCTAAGGCCTCTTTGTCAATTTGAGCGTAGTTACGCTCAGCAGAGGACAATGTCCTTGAATAAAATGCAATAGGGTCTTGTGTTCCATTCTTCTCTAAATGACTCAAGACTGCCCCCACCCCATAAGGGGATGCATCACATGCTAAACAAACTGGTTTAGACTCCCTAAAATGAGTTACAGTAGATTTAACTGACAACAGTGCCTTTAGGTCCTAGAAGCTTTACTTATGAATGCTGGTCCATTTCCATGGAACTTTTTTATCTAAGAGCCTGTGAAGGGGCTCTGCCAATGCGGCCTTCTTAGGCAGCAATGCATGGTAGAAGTTGAGTAGGCCCAAGAAAGCTTGTAGTTCTCCCTTGGTTTTAAGGCTAGGTGCCAATTGAATGGCCTTCACTTTGGATTCAGCAGGGTGAATACCGTTAGCATCAGTGCGAAATCCCAGAAATTCAGTTGAAAAAACCCCAATACTACATTTACTCTTTTTTAATTTGAGGCCTGCTTCACGCAGCCTCTGTAGGACAGCTCTGAACCTGCTAGCTAATGCCTCTATGGATTCTCCAGCAATAAGTACATCATCAAAATAAGGACAAACACCCAGAATGCCTTTAAGTGTGTGTTCCATGATTTCCTGGAAAATGCCTGGAGCACCATTAACCCCAAATTGTAAACGCTTCACTTTGAAAGCCCCCCTATGAGTCATGATCATCTGGGCTGCGGCTGTGGCCTCATCAACCAGCAGTTGCTGATAGGCCTGTGCCAAATCTAACTTTGCAAAAATGGTGCCCTTTTGCAAAGATGCCAAGATGTGGTTCACCACTGGAACAGGATATGCGTGTTGCTTAAGGGCTTTGTTAATTGTGCATTTATGTTGTTGTTAGTTGCGAAGTCATGTCTGACCCATCGCGACCCTATGGACAACGTTCCTCCAGGCCTTCCTGTCCTCTACCATCTTCTGGAGTCCATTTAAGCTCACGCCTACTGCTTTAAAAGGGACGTGGTGGCTCAGTGGGTTAGGACGCTGAGCTTGTCGATCAGAAGGTCAGCAGTTTGGTGGGTCGAATCCCAAGTGCCGCGTAACAGAGTGAGTGCCTGTTACTCATCCCAGCTTCTGCCAACCTAGCAGTTCGAAAGCACGTAAAAATGCAAGTAGAAAAATAGGGACCACTCCGGTGGGAAGGTAACAGTGTTCCGTGCGCCTTTGGCATCTAGTCATGCCGGCCACATGACCACGGAGACGTCCTCAGACAAGCGCTGGCTCTTCGGCTTTGAAATGGAGATGAGCACTGGCCCCTAGAGTCAGAAACGACTAGCATGCATGTGCGGGGGAACCTTTACCTTTACCTTTACTACTGCTTCAGTGACTCCATCCAGCCACCTCATTCTCTGTTGTTCCCTTCTTCTCTTGCCCTCAATCTTTCCCAGCATTAGGCTCTTCTCCAGTGAGTCCTTCCTTCTCATTAGGTGGCCAAAGTATTTGAGTTTAAGCTTCAGGATCTGGCCTTCTAAAGAGCAGTCAGGGTTGATCTCCTCTAGGACTGACCGGTTTGATCGCCTTGCAGTCCAAGGGACTCGCAGGAGTCTTCTCCAGCACCACAGTTCAAAGGCCTCAATTCTTTGGCGCTCAGCCTTTTTTATGGTCCAGCTTTCACTGCCATACATGGCAACTGGGAAGACCATAGCCTTGACTATACGCACTTTTGTTGACAGGGTGATGTCTCTGCTTTTTAGTGTGCTGTCTAGATTTGCCATGGCTTTCCTCCCGAGGAGCAAGCGTTTTTTAATTTCTTGGCTACAGTCCCAATCTGCAGTGATCTTGGAGCCCAGGAAAATAAAATCTGTCACTACTGTGCATTTATAGTCTGCACATATTCTAATTTCTCCCTTGGCCTTAAGTGGTGTGACTATAGGAGTTTCCCACTCCCCACCATCAACTGGTTGTAAAACGTCCTGTTCTACAAGCTTGTCTATTTCTGTGTCAGTTTTATGTTTGAGGAAATAGGGGACCCTTCGAGGCTTAATCCTAATGGGGACCATGCTGGGATCTAGCTTGAATGATATAGGCGGGCCTGTGTATGTTCCTAGTGCTGAATCAAATACCTCTGCAAAGTCCTCGCAAACTGACGTTAGATTCGCAGCTTGTGTCCAGTTGATACCGGTTACTTGAATGCCAAACCAATCGAGTCCTATTAGGGTCATTCTCTGGCCCCCTACTACCACAACATCCAGGTGCCCATAAAACCCTTTAAATTTTATGACCAAGGTGGCTTCACCCTTGACTGAGACTTTAGCGTTTTGAAAATCAGTTAAAATTATGTCAGAGGGCCTTAGCTTGGCCCATTTTCTACTGTGACTGCACACGAAATTAAATGTGTCCAGAGAAATAATGGAGACAGCTGAGCCTGTGTCCAACTCCATTTTACAGGGGACGCCTTGTAGCTCCACCTGAAGTTTAAATTTGGGTCTGAGGGAGCGTTGGGTCCCAGTATGGCATACACTTCTGCGGCTTGCACAAAACCCCACAATAAATGGCCCCTGGGCCCTGGTACCTCTCCTGGTCGGATCATCCGACTGGTGCTTTGGAGGCCGGTCCCTCTGGCGAGCTCTGCAAACTGCTGTGATGTGGCCGGTTTTGCTGCAGGCCCTGCACGTGGCTGACCGGAATCTGCAATCTGCGCGTTGGTGGCTGCCGCCACAACCTTTACATCTAGGTAAGAGAACTGCCTTGTAAGGAGTCTCTTGTTGCTTGCTGCTGCAGTGCTGCATGTTGGGCTGTTTGTGTAGCCTGTCGACTTCAGCATCTTCTTCATCTGATGATTCCTCTGAGCACTCGGCGTCCTTGTGGTGGACTGTTTCTTCATGTTGCGGCATTTTGGCAGGCCAGATTGTTCGGACGGCCCCACCGGTGGCTTCGTCTGCCATGACTTCATCCTGGGCTTCAGTGAAGGTCAGATTCAGTCTAGCAAAAAGTTTTTGCTGCAGTGTTCGGTTTCATAGGCCTCAGACGAGCCGGTCTCGCAGTCACTCTTCGACATTAGAAAATCTATACAGGTGTGCGGCCTGCCTCAAGGCGATGTATTCTGACGCGGTCTCACCGGGCTGCTGCATTTGTTGTTTGAATGTGTAGCGCTAAGCAATCACCAACATCTTCGGCTGGAAGTGTTCTCCGAGCTTCTTCTTAAGTTCAGCGTAGGAGACTGTCTCCAGTGGCGTTGGCATGAACAGGTTTTCAGCCAGATCAAATGTTGCTGGGCCGCACACACAGAGAAGCGTGGTGGCCTTCAGTCCATCTTCTGCAACCTGGTTTGCCCGGACGTAGTTTTCGACCTGGGACAGGTAGGATGGCCATCCTTCTGGTCGCTTAATGTTGAACTCTCGCAGCCTTCCGACCTTGGGCATTCTTCTGGTCTTTTCGGCTGGTTCCTGCGTCTTCTGATCCTGCTTCTCCAATGCCCAGGAACTGATCCACTGAGTGAGTGGTCGCAAGCGTGTCTGGCTAGCCGACCGAAGGGGGAGGGAAAATGCCTTTTCTCACCAGGCGTGCGCTGCCTCCCCCCAATTGACCTTCAGCTCTTTTGGAGAAGCAGGATCCCACCTTCGTCGCCAATGTTGTGTAGTGAGTTCGTTGCGCAGGAATGGAGATGAAGCGAGTGAGTTCAGCAATGGTCATGTTTATTTGCTTGCAGGATCTGAACTGAGGAGCTGAGCTGCAGCCTGCAGCAATTTATAGCCTGGCCCCTAGGTGGCAGCCAATAGGTTTAAAGCAACCCATTGCCGCCTAGGGGCAGCCAATAGCAGCACCGGAGACGAGGTGTCTGAGTTGCTGGGAGCCGTTAGCAAGCTCCAGCTTACCACGTGGTGTTACATTTAAGCCCAATACATAACAGTGACCCTATCCTCAAAACTAAAGAGTTGGAATCAGAAGGATGTGTTTGCTGTTGGTTTACATGTTTACAGTTGCAAGAAAGATTTAAATCAGATTTAAAAAGCTATGGATTCAATTTTGTAAAAAATGAATTTGAAATCGTATTGTGTGGTAGTAATGAACACATTATTGCAAAGGTTTATAAATTGCTATTGAAATTGAACTTGGAGAATAAGTACGTAAAGCATTGTATGATTTAGTGGGCAAAGAACTTTGGATATAATATAATGGTTGAATAATGGGAAAATGTGGATGAAAGGTTTAACCTTTACATTAAATTATAATTCAAAAGAAATTTTTTATAAGATGATGTACCATTGATATTTAATACTGGACAAATTGTCAATAATGTACAAAGTTACCTCAAATGAATATTGGAAATGTAAATGTAAAGAAAGAACTTTTTATCATTTATTGTGGACATGTGACAAAACAAGGAAATATTGGAGTAGGATTCATATCTTAATACAGAAGATTCTTAAAGTAAATACAAATATAAAACTAGAGACTTTTCTTTTAGGTTTAACAAGTAAAGAATTTGGGGGAAAAATGAAACTTTGATGTTTTATATGCTGACAGCAGCAAGAATGCTCTGTGCACAAAAATGGAAAGATACTTTGATTCCCACAATGGACAAATGGCTGCAAAAGTTGATAAAGTTAGCAGAGATGGCTAAATTGACTGCTTTGATTAAAAGAAAAGAATATAATTAATTTTGTTTCTAATTGGAAACAGCTTTTGGACTTTCTGCTTGAGGTGGGGAAAAATAAAACTTTGATTAAGTTTTGCTGATTGGATAGGTTTGTTGTTATAGAAATTTGTTGTTATACAAATAAATATATATTATTATATAAAAGTAAAAAGTCGAGGTTTTATGTTATTTACCTCATTCTGTTGTGCCAAAAGGAATCGGAAGTCAATGCTTTTCTTTTCTTTTCCCTTTTTATTTTACATTTTTTTTCTTCCCTCATTATCTTTTTTTTTGTACCTCTGTATTCTGCTTAGCAATGGAAATTTTGAGCTCAATTATGGTCATAAGTCAAGGACTACTTGTAATCCATTATAATATAATTGCTTTAAAAAACAGAGTGACATTCGTATTGTCATCGCCTCAATTCAAATTCAGTGTAATATTTTAGGTAGGGCTTTAATTTGTGAAATGATAATTGAAACTGTGGGAGTGGAAATATTATAAGTTCTCTTTGAAAAGGTTAAATATTTGGAAGTTGATGCTCCCCCTTTCTTAAAGAGTACTACATTATCTTTTGGGATTTTCCAGTAATGAAAAATCAAATATGTTGATATCTGTTAGGAAAAGTATTTTACTTTCTATCTCTTATTAATGCTTTTGCCAAGTTTTCATACAAATGATCAATACAATACAATATTTTTATCTGTATTACCATCTTGGATGATTTGTTTAAGCTGCAAATTATAGTGTGGCCTTTTTGGTCAAACCTAAATATATGATTTATCTAGATCTATGTCAAAAATATTTAAATATTTTTAAATCATTTTCATTGTTTACAAAAAGCACCCAAGTAACTGAGCAGCAGATTGTTTAAAATCTTTACAATGACTCAACATCTGCATGAATGCAGTAGGCACAGTCTAACAATTACTTTTCCATTCTCTCATTCAGAGGTGAGAATGCATCTTATACAGTGAAGCTTGTATATGTTTTATTCTTTAGAACTGTTCTAACAGAATTGTTAAACCTCATGTGAAAAACGAACTACAGGTTCTGTTGATTGGAAAAGAGCCATAGGTTCCCATTGATATCCAGAGGTTTGAACATATTTGATTCTTGCAAATTCAAAGATTATGCATTGAAATTAAATAGTTGTTACTCAGTCAGCATTCTGTCTCGCTGCTCCATGCTGGCATTTCTTATTTTTTTCCTGAAAAGTACTCATAGGATTTTTTGTGAGATGTTTGAACATTCTCATAGATAGGAAATATTAGCTGTTTGAACTTATGAGGTAAGCAAGGCTAAAAGTTATTTTTTAAACCAGTAGAGTGAATAGATTGCCTGTAGTAGGTCTGGTTCATAAGCTACTCTGAGTTGTAACCTTGTGTTGTGATGTCATTTATTAAAAACATCATGTTCTGAGAGCATAGCTGGCTTGTCTATTTATTTTCGCTGAAAAATGTGCAACAAACAGGACATTTTTATCCAAAACTAGGAAAGTGTCTTCTGTAGAGGCATCTCAAGTTACATGAATGCAAATATCAACTATAAGCAGATCCACACTTTCTGCTTATCTCAGCACCTGGCCACTTACTGATTCCTGAGTGCAAGAATAAATTATGCTATCTTCTTCCAAATTACAACATTGAAAATATATCCCTTGTCTCTGTTTTCCAGTTTTGATTTAAAATGGCAGTTTTCTGACCTGAGCCATCCTAAGACCTTCAGAATAAACTTAATTACACAATGACAATAAAGATATTCTATTCTATTCTATTCTATTCTATTCTATTCTATTCTATTCTATTCTATTCTATTCTATTCTATTCTATTCTATTCTATTCTATTCTATTCTATTCTATTCTATTCTATTCTATTCTAATGATGGACTCTGTTCCATTCTAGTAGCAGGACCACCTCCAATTAGCTGCAATTCTTGCTTATCTTCTCCCATCCAGCAGCTGGTCACTTTCCTACATTACATTTTTAAAAATAATCTTGTGGTTTATCTAATGATGGTCTCTTAAGTCAGTGAACTATCAACTTTCAAAGCTCATGCTCCATTCAAACCTTTCATCTTCCACTGGGTATCATTTTGGCTTCTGCTCAGGCTGGGTGAAGTGTTCTACCCTTGCTTTCCCACCATTTGCATGAAGTATAGCACAGTTTCTCTCCCTTCCCTTTTGTTTTTAATACATCTTTAGGAATGCTGCTTTTTTGTTTATATGAAACTGAATTATCAGCCCTTCCTTGTTGCATAGTTTCCATGGACCTACAGGTAGTCCTTGACTAATGACCAATCGCTGAGCAACTGTTCAAAGTTACAACAGAACCTGAAGAAAAGACTTATGACTCAATTCCAAGGGCCGGTTCCCCATGCAGTCACTTGGCCCTGTTCCGGATGCACAGCAACTGCTCTACATTTATAGCCATTTGCTGCATCCTATGGTTATGTGACCATGATTTATGACATTTCTGCCAGAAATTGGTGTTTGATACTGGCAAAACCTGCCAAAACAATGGCTTTGCATAATGGCCATGGCATTCACTTAAATGTCCATTGAAAAAAGTATTGTAAAATTGGACATGGTCACAACTTACGACTGAAATTATGGACTTAATTGTGATTGTAAATTGAGGACTACCTACACAGGAAAAGATAGGAACCAAAGAACAGCATTTTCCCCTGTTGCTTCAATTATGTAGCATCAAAGTAAACAGGGGGACAAAAGAGTGGAGTTGCCCGAAGTTGCTCTGTTTCTTCCCCAGAAATGTGAAAAGTGGCATAGAAATATTAATTCCTGAAATATATCTTTATCCATAATCTGCAGGCTGTTGATAATTGACATATTGTGTGATAAAAGTGAATGTGTTATTATTTTTCCTCTTAGCAATGCAGGCAACAATAAACAATAAAAGCAATATAACTGCAGGATTTAGCTTTATGACCCATAAAATGTTCCATTAATTCTAAAACATACTTTCTAACACACCAGTTGTCTGACTGAAAATATTTTAGAATATATATTTACCTTGCAGATTTTAATCAGATAAATTTAAATACATGAAACTATCTAGCAGTGGAATTCTTTCTTCCAAAGAATTATGTCAGTTTTAAAAATCACTCTGAAGTTTTTATTAGTACTCCAGAATATCCATCCAAAGTTTGGGTATATACACTTAGCATGAAAAAGTAGGATTTTTTTTTAAAAAAAGAATACATTTTGAACCAAAAATGTGTTTCCAATAACAGAACTGAACTGAGCTCGTAATCCATTCCACACAAAAATCTACCCCTAGTTACTCTGCTTTCTTGATTTTAGCAATTTAATTATGTAAAAAAAATCTTTTTGTTTTTGCTTTTGCTAGAAAAAATAGAGAGGAAATTCTTATAACTGATTGTGGAATGGTCCAGAAATTTGTTAGTTAATCTCAATATTCCATCTCCTGCTTGGTGTACTATAATAAATATTTTATATGTATACTGTTAGCTTGTTGCTGAAGATGGATATTGGCTAATCAAAAATCTTGATAACTTAGACAAATATGATATTTTCAAAAAATTATAGTTGGTTTTCTTCTACTAATGTTGGCTTTGCTATGTTTGGTTTTAATCATAGTTTATTTGGCTTTGGACAGTAGACTACCACTTCCTCCCACTCAATAATTGCCCTGCTGCTCTGACCTCCCACTTTCCTGTTTCTAGAAAGGAAAGCAATTGACAATATGTAGGTAGATTTATAGTTATAAATATATACAGGTAAAATACTCTCTCTCTCTCTCCCTCTCTCTCTCTCTCTCTCTCTCTCTCTCTCTCTCTCTCTCTCTCTCTCTCTCTCTCTCTCTCTCTCTGTGTGTGTGTGTGTGTGTGTGTATAAAATGCTGGCCCTCCATACAAAAAAAATCATTAGAATGTATATATACAAAGTAAATGCATAAAAAGGCATACATGCAGGGACAATAAGCAGCTTATTTCTTTTAAAATCTCACTTACCAGCATTTTTCCCCCTAATGTCTTTTAGAATTACCATGACCCATTACTATCCTAAAGTCACTGTAATAATGATGAAACAGTACATTACTAGGGGATTTTTTAAAGCACAGGACAAATAGAAGAAAGACAAATGAGTAATTAAAACAATAATATTTCTGGCAAGGTTCAAAAAAAAACCCCTGTTTATGAGGGAATAATCATTTTATTATTTTAGAATTCATTGTAAAAGTTTAAAAACATATTAGAGAAAGTAGTAAGCTTTAACTCAGTTGAAGAGGCTTTCATTCCTTTGGAAACTAGCTAGTGAAATGCTGGGGTTAAGCACGCAACAAACTGAAAGAGGCAGGAACACTTGAGGCACCATAACATGAAAGAGAATACTCTGGAAATGGAACAGTAAGATGCAGGGCTTTTTTTGTCATAGAACGCTCAGAATGGAGTTCCGGCACCTTTTTTTGATGGAACCTTGTAGGGTAGGCAAGGCGGGTTTGTATGACGTGTGTGAGTTCCGGCACCTTTTTCTTTTACAAAAAAAGCACTGCTAAGATGTACTTCACTTATTTTGACAGTGAGTTGGGGATTAACAGAGACAATGCCTTAGTTTGTTCCTTCCAACAACAGTTGCCTGCTTTAATAATAATTTAAATTATTATTTTTAGTATTTATTTTCACTATTGCATTGAAATGTTTTCTATATTTATATTGTAATTTTTTAGCCACCTTGAAATATTTAATTGTGTATAACCAAGCAAACAAATAAATTACTAAATAAGGTATAATATTAAAATTAAATGATAAAACAATAATCTGGACGCAGTAATGTTTGCTTGTTAGCTTTCTTTGGCCATAACTGCTAATTTAAACTCGGGTTTTTGAAATATATTGAAAATATAAGCTTTTTAATTTCTAGGAATTTTCATCACGCATGAAGAAATAAAAATGATGGGGTATAAAATTGTCATTTATATTGCACCTGAATTCAGCTGCATCTGAATTGGGAAAAAAGGTCTAATAAGACTTCAGCCCAGACCTCATGAGTTAAACTCTAGTCACAATTTTCATATCTGCCTTTTCTTCAAATTATTTTGCTAGATGAAGTAGTCTTGAAAATTAAAAAAAACCTTACATGCTGTTCTGCAAATCATGAATTGGCCTTGCTTCTCTTGATCATGTCACTACTATTGATAAATCTTAGGATTGCATTTGGTCTGGTTGTTAGTTGATTTGTTTTGCAACTACATCAGGTTGCTGGCTCATGTTCAGCTTGTGATCCACCAAGACACCCCAGACTTTTTCCAGATACAAAGTGGTCTGTTGTGATGATTTCTTCTTTCAATATTTTATTGGAAGAAGTTTTTATTTCTGTTTTAATTGTTATATTGCTTTAATCTTTGTAAATTGTCCATGTACTCATGGACAGTTATAGAAATAAAAGGAAACAAACAAATAAATGTATTGCTGATTAATATGGTTCCTCTGTCCATAAAATTATGAGGAGTTGAGTATGATGAGGAAAACTTTACTTGCATTAGTAGCAAGTATCAAAGATACACTGAACAAAGAAATCGACAAAGTATTTAGAAACTGTATGGTTGTTATGTTTAAGAAGTCTTTTAAAAATGAATATAAAAGAGAGAACTGTCTTTTTATGGGCAAGATAAAACTGACTTACTCTATTGAGGAAACTATTAACTTGCTTTAATACTGGTTTCTAAGCTTTTTTCATATTCTAAGATAGGAACATTTACCAAAACAAATATATGCTGCTTATATTAGGATAGTTAGCATAGCATTTCTTAAACCAAAGAATTCACATTATCTGATTGTTTGCCAAAGTCCAAAAACTGAGTCACTGAACTCTCACAAACTTGTCCAGAAACCTGGGCACAAGCATAGAAACATATTTAATGGCTACAATCTTTTAAAATAGCTATTTCAAACTTTTATAACTTTCCATTTACTGGCCATCTTGTCTGATGACTAAAAGAGGGGTTTTACCGCAGCTGGATATCTTGATTCTGGTGTTGCAATAAAATACTTCCAGTATTTTCATAAGTAGAAAGGTTTCTGATCAACAAGAAAGGCAACTTAAATTTCTTTTGTCGTTTGGTATTTTTCCTAAAAGATTCAATGAAATCTTCAAACTTTTTCGTGGCAATTGTCATAATTTCTGGAAAATAATTGTAGGCATCCCAAAGGAATGCTTTGAGATGCCTACAATTATTGTAGGCCTCCAGAGAACAATTGTTTTAACAGATAAATGTATTGCCTCTATCTCAGACTACCGTAACTAATTTTTGTTCTGTTCCAATACCAATTTTAAAAATGTAGATACATTGATGTGGGATGTACTAGTATCTCAATTGAAAAGGAGATCCTCAATTAAAACATATGTGGAAATATATGGAACCCATCCTAGCAAAAGTACAGAAGATCCTTTATACCACTGCTGAAAATGGACAAAATTTCCAAACAGTTTCACTGTGACGGTCCCAAAAGTATTCAGGCATCTCCAGGGTAATGCTGAGGTAGCATGAGAAGCTTTGAACATGCTACCTTCAGAAAGCCTTACTGTTTTTTCATATTCTGGCCTTAGAGTTGTAATAGAAAGATAGCCCTTCATTTTTCCAGTTTACGAAGGTTGGGTTTGCATCCTGCAATTAGCCGCAGCTCATCTACCTGCCACATGGGTGTGCTCCCTTCATATTCATCTATGAATCTGCAGTACAAATAACTTCAGAAGGATGACTGTGCATAGTCTTCCTGATTATTCAAAAATATATTGTAACCAAAACCAACAGCAATTTACTCCAGTCTAGTCTACAGAAGTAAATCTGTATTATTTTTCTCAAATTGTTGCATAAGAGGATATTGAGTTCAGGATATTGTGTATGTATTCTAGATGAAATGAAAGTATCCATTTATGGTTTTAAAGACAAAACTATTATTTGACACATCCAAAACTGGAAAAGAAATGATCAGTTTAATTATTGAGAACAAACAAGAACCAACTTGTGTTTTTGAAACCATTGCTTAAAAGAATGATGTCCTCAAATTTCAGAATCATGAAAACTCCCGTCTTTCTTCATCCTGCCACAGGAAAAGGGAAGAAAAAATATAAAAAAATATTTATTCTACGATGCATAGAATAACCCAAAGTTCCCTGAGGATTGGCTCCAGTACGAGTCCAAAAGCTTAGAAGACTGCTTACTTGTACATATTTTTGTCCATGTGCACAAAATTTAAAGTAGGGATAGACAACATGAATATGAGAAAACACACATATTAATTTGCTTTCCATTTCTAAACCACATGATTTTTCTTCTCTTTCTTCTGTTAGCTTTATGTGGAAGAAGAATAATGCACACGTGGGGAAAGGGATGGAAAAGTAGAAATGATATATGTCACAATTATTGGGAAGTATGATATCTTTAAACATAGGATGAGATCAAGCATAACTGTTTGCCTAGCTTTTTCTGATTTTTCTTATGCCAGCATAAATCCCCATGTGACTTTAGGGCATGTTCACAAATCATCAGTTGTTAAGAAACAGTTATACATTGTCCAGACTAAGGAATTTACTATAAATTATACATTTTTACTATATGAATAAAAGTCTTGGTCCAGTGCTCCAATTATACAAAAAGGCAGTTCCTGAAGATCCCTGTCAGATCAAGATTATGAAGTTGCTTGTTTGTGAAAGGATTGTGAGATGGAAACGTTTAATTACAATATATTCCAGTTCCAAATGACAGTATGAGCATGAATGGGTACAGTTCTGAGTTTTAGATGAAGGGCCTCAGTTTCTGTTAAAGACTCTTCAAAAACTAGCGATATAATACAAAATACACAGAAAAAGTGATAGAAATGGCAGCCAAATCAGCATACTTCACTCTCTGAAAAACTTCAAAAACTGTACAAGGAGTGCAATACTGTATAAGAAGTAATGCCTATCAATTCTGCAACTAATAAAAGAAAAACTGAAGAATCTTCTGATATTTTAAACTTCTGACTTAGTCTAATATCATCAGTGAAAATAGTCTTGAGAGACAGGAGAAAGAATTGCAACCCATATAATACTCTGATAAATGAAATCTGAGCCCAGACCAGAAATGTAATTTGAGAAAATATCTCAGAATTGACCCTCTTTAATTTTCTGGAATGTAAAGGCAGGGGAAGGGGAGAAGCATTTGCAAACTTGCAAGATTCTATTACTGTAACCTTACAGTAAAGTAGTATTTGTATTAATGATTTTGGTTTTCTGGGCTGGACTACCAGGAAGGGTTGACAACAAGGGTTGTTCCAGTTGATAATCCCCATCTCTGGACTCTCAGAGTAACAGGGCAGCGATCCACAGTTCACAAGCAGGAGTTTCATATTGATCAAAATCCTATCCACTTCCTTGAAATCTAGAGGACAGAATTAATCCCAAATAATGTTTTAAGTCTTCATTTATTATAGCCTTGCAGAGTCAATATTTGAGTGAATGTGTGTGATTTTACTGATGAAATGCTAGTCACAATTCTTATACAGGTCGTCCTCGGCTTACAACAGTTTGTTTAGTGACCATTCAAAGTTACAATGGTATTTTAAAAAGTGACTTATGACCGCTTTTCAAACTTGCGACCATTGCAGTATCTCCATGGTTACGTGACCAAAATTCAAACATTTGGCAACTGGCATGTATTTATGTCAGTCGCAGTGTCCCAGGGTCATGTGATCCCCTTTTATGATCTTCTGATAAGCAAAGTCACTGGGGAAGCCAGATTCACTTAGCAACCATGGTACTAATGTAACAACTGCAGTGATTCACTTAACAACTGTGGCAAGAAAAAAAATAAAATGGGGCAATATTAATTTAACATATGTCTTGCTTAGTAACAGAAATTTTGGGCTCAATTGTGGTCACAAGTCGAGGACTACTTATAGCAGCATAGAAAGAAGAAAATGGTCCTAAACAAAGATGCTGCTCTGTTTGCTGACGCAATAAGACTGAAGAAGAAAGATTGTTTAAGGGCTCAAATGTAAACTCTTACCTCTGATCAAATTTGCTTCTAGTCTTCTGATACTCTTTTGTTGCTTTATTACTTGGTAAAACAAGAGGCATCCCTGGACCAGCAAAGGAGGGAGGTTCTGCTTGTGAAATGCTATGGTCACCTCTGTTTTTCAGACCTGAATTAGGCACTCTTTGAGATTGGTTTTCAGATTGCTGGTAAAACCTCCAAATGTTGGAATCCATTTAACCCGTAATGGATTTTGCCAGACCAATTTAAAGCAGAGGTCCCCAACCTTTTTGATTCCATGAACCAGTGGCAGTGGCAGCGGTAGTGGCAGCTTCGGCGGTAGCAGGGCGAGAATGATTTTGTGCATGCAACCTAAATTCCACGCATGCGCAAATGAAGCTTAGTGCACTTGTCCACTGCCCAGTTCCCAATAGGCTGCAGCCTGGTAATGGTCCGCGGCCTGGGGGTTGGAGACCTCTGATTTAAAGGATCTACCTGCCTTGTGGGGTTTGAAGTAGCAACTAATATAAGACAAACCCAGGAATTATTTGATCATGACAAAGGATTAACAATGCTGCCCTCCATTTCCAGATAATCATATAATTGCTTTGAGATGAAAACTAAATTTAATACAGTATATGACCATTCATGTATGTTAGGCTAGAAAGCCCATGGTGACCATGAAGGTCATGAAGTCCTGAATTCTACAGTACTTGAACTCCATTTAAGAGACTAAATATTGAAATCCCTCAGCACTATATACCACGGAGACTCTTGATACCTTACTGCAGATAAAGCTTACTGGCTAGGAAAGGCCTCAGTTGTATAGAAATATGAGTGGACAAGTAGAATATCCAGACTGTCCTTAAAACCCAATGTCACAAATAGGCACTCACAGCCAACACCTTATGAACAAAGCCCCTGCTTGTTACCAGATTTTGCTTTAAGGATCAGCCTCTCTTTCTTCATTCTCCCCTCCAACTTGTTGGCATCATGGCGTAGGTAGGAACCAAGACTAAGGAAAACAGATCTCAAAGAGTTTGACACTGCCTCTCTGGTAATATATGTTGTCTATGGATATAGTAAAGGTAAAGGTTCCCCCGCACATGCGTGCTAGTCGTTTCCGACTCTAGGGGCCGGTGCTCATCTCCGTTTCATAGCCGAAGAGCCAGCGTTTGTCCAAGGACGTCTCCGTGGTCATGTGGCCGGCATGACTAGACGCCAAAGGCGCACGGAACGCTGTTACCTTCCCACCGTAGTGGTCCCTATTTTTCTACTTGCATTTTTACATGCTTTCGAACTGCTAGGTGGGCAGAAGCTGGGACGAGTAACAGGCGCTCACTCTGTTACGCGGCACTCGGGATTCGACCCGCCAAACTGCCGACCTTCTGATCGACAAGCTCAGCGTCCTAACCCACTGAGCCACATAGCCTTATTATATATTAATCTGGTATTCAACAGGAGTAACTGGAGGCCAAAACTTCCAGTAATCTGGTCTTCTATTTTGTGGAATTAGATTATTGGGCTAGAAGTGAAGATCAGCTCCAAAATCCAGATTTTCTTTCCCTTGCAATAGCCTGCTTAAATCCAACAGAATGATATTCAACAGTGGCATATGCATGGTCTTGTGTCCACATAGTAAAAATCAAATACATAAGATTAATAGGTCTTATGGAATAGTTGAATATGAACAAGTAGTTTGATACAGCTGTTAAAAAGGCCAATGTAATTTTGAATTGTTTTAATATGAGTGTTACAAGTAATAATTTTGTAGTAATTACACTTCAATTGGAGTACGGTGCTTCTTTTAAGCTGTGCACATTCAAAGGGACATGGAAATGCCAGTGCAGTTCAGAAAAAAAAGAGATTTGGAAACTAAGCCCTATAATGAAAGATGCTGGGCATCTGTAGCTTCTCAAAGAGAAGTCTGAGAAGAGGTGTGTGACAGTTGTCTATAAGTATTTAAAAGTCTCTCATGTGCCAGAAAAGACAGGCCTGTTGTTTGAGGAAATTAAGGACAGAACAAAGATCAACAAATTGAAATAAATAGAAGAGATTATTAGGAGGAATTTCTTGACAATAAGTTAAGAAGTAGAATGGTTTGTGTACTGCAATAGTGAATTTCTGGGGACTCAATGATGACCTGAGAGAGATGGCTTATCAGATTTCTGAACGAAGTGTTGGACAAGATCACCCTTCCAGTTCTTACTTTCTATGATTTTATGATTCAACAGAATTTACCAATATATTGTAATGCAATGTTTTAACAGTGAGATTTCATTAAAATGGATGACGAATTATCAGTACAGCAAATTTAAATATTCTTTCACTGCCTTCTAAACCATTTTTAAAAAAGTATATTGATTATATTTATATCCCATTCTTCATCCAAAAGTGAAAAATAGTGTATCCGACACTCCCTTCCTCCAGGTTTCTCTCACAATCCTGAGGGATAGTTTGGATTGAGAGATGGTAACTAGCCCCAAATCAGCTACTGAGCTTGCATGATTTAGAATAAAATTGAACTTGCCCTCCCAGTCCCAATCCAAGATCTTTATGTAAGTCTATACATCAAATCTTAATCTAGAAGTTCATGTTTTGAATGTTTTAAAATCCTATTTTGTGGCTTATGTTTCTTACTTTTATCACTGGTAAGTTTAACAGGACAGATGTACTCTGTGGAACAGATCATATTAAAAGTTGTTTTAGGAAAAAACTTTTCATAACAAAAACGGCAGGAGTGGCAAGTGGCCATGTCGTCTTTCAGGGAAATAAGTCTAAAACACAAGATTACTTGGAAAGAAACTCAGATGTCCAAGGTACTATAAGAATAAATTATCCACAGTAATTATATTATCTGGTTTTAGAGTAAATTTTGGCTACTTTGGTAAGTTTGGAAGTTGACTGTGTGACATGTTTTCTTTTTTTACTTGTGCTGCAGACATTATTCGCAGTGATATTGCACTGGATAAACAAAAAGGCTGTAAGATTGCCCAGCATCCTGACATCATGTTGGAATTACAAAGAGAAAAGGCAGCTCAGATGCACCTGGTTCTTCTCAAGGAACAATTCTCTAACACCTACACAAATCTCACACTTACAGGTAAGACCGCAAGTTAAGGATCATTATTCCATAGAAACTGTAGTAGAATATAACTGCTCATGTTTCATGACAAAAATAAAAATAAAACTCTTAATGAAAGCCTACTGATGACAGACTAGCAGGGAATACCAGAGAACTAGGCTAGACTGGAGAACTGAAAACTGCCCCAGAAGAAGGCAGGGGCAAACCATTTCTGTTCTGTTGCCAAAAAAAAAAGAGTGGATCTATCCATAAAGTTAGCAGTAGTTAAGCTTGACTTGAAAGAGAATTTATTTATAGCTCTGGGGCCATGGGAAGATTCTGTACAGATAGCACAAAGCCAACTGGAATGTTGTACACAGTAAAATATGGTCATGAGTTTGCCTCCTTACTTTGCTGGCAACTTGAATATTTATAACAGTAAGAGAATTTATCCAATATTATAGAAAATTCATATTAGAAAAGGACATATAATTGGAGGGTGCACAAAGGGCAAATTCTCCTATCTGGAGAAATTCATACAATAGTCATAAGAGGCTTGGATGCCTAACAATTTCTCCTGGCATTGTATCAGGAAGACTTGAACTTTGGCTGTCACTTGGGTTCCCTTAGTGGAGCCATGATAGCAAGACTTATTAATTATTATTTAAATATGAAAGCAAAGAATAATTGCACCAGAAACTTCAATTTTTGTTCATATTAAATTCATTAAGGTTATGTATTTTTTGGAACTATTATTAATTTATTTTATTAAGTTTCCATGGTGCCTGTCTTGCCAAGGTGACTCTAGGCAGCTTACAGTCATTCAATAAAAATATCATAAAACATTAAAACAATATATAAAGACCATGAATTGAAAATTTAGTTAAAATTCAATTGGCCAACCTAGAGAGGAAGGAAGCAAAGTGTGCCTGGGGAGAATGTAGAGTCTGTCTAATCCATGAACCAACTCCAGGATACCACTTACTCACTGGGGCCCCAAGCCAGTTGGCAGAGCCAGCCTTTTCGGAAGACCTAAAGGGGTGTGTGGACCTCATCACAGGGGAGCAGGATGTTCCAAAGAGTGGGTGCCATGGCAGAAAAGGCTCTTCTCCTGCCATCCAAAATTCCTTGACTGACTGGAACCTCAACATGCCTCTGCTGCCAGCCTGAATGAGATGGTTCCTCAGATAACCTGGACCCATGCCATGAAGGGCTATAAAGGTGATAGCCAACACATTGAATTAGACTTGGAAGAAAACTGGTAGTCAGTGCAGCTTGCAGAACAATGGTGTATTGTGAGCCACCCTTGAGCCTCCAAAAAGTGCCAGTGCAGCTGTATTCTGTACCACTTGAAGCTTCTGGATATTCTTCAAGGATAGCCAGTGTAGAGCACATTAAATAATCCAACTGTGAGATGACCAGGGTTTGAGTGGCTGAGCAGAGGGACTCTCAGTCCAGGAAAGGGTGCAACTAGCACACAATATAAAATTGCGCAAAGATTCTCCTAGCCATGACTGCTACTTGCTCATCAATCAGGATTCATGAGTCCAGGAGAACCCCCAGTTTGTGCACTGGGTCCATTTGGGTAGTGCAACACCATCCAGAATTAAACATGTTAAGGAAATCAAACCTGGAATGCATCCAAAGCCACTCATTCTTACCATGGTTCAGCCAAAGTTTGATGTCTCCCATCCAGACCTTCACAGTCTCCAGGCACCATGAGAGGGCAGTGAGAGCATCGCCTCGGAATGGGATAACTCACCACAGCCAATTTACCATGGCCAACTCGCCATGGCTAACTCACTGTGGGACCATTCATCATGGACAACTCACTTTGGGACAACTCACCACAAGACAATTTAACAAATAAAAAAGTTAAATTAATTTCAATGGAACTATGGCCAATAATAATAAAATAAAGTCAATTCAGAAATACAAGAGTTATAATAATTTTGACAAAAATGTGGTCATCAATAATAAAAGTAACTCAATGAAACAATTAATACAGCCTTGAATTGTCCTGTGGCGAGTTGACCTAGACCTGCATCACCTGGCTCAATTCCAAACACATTTTGGATTTCCATTTTAAAAATCCTTTAATCAATGTTCTGCATTTTGAAGAATCATCCCTTATTTCATGCATATCTTAGATTTAGTGTAAGAACACATACCTTATTTATTTTCAGTATTGGTTTATTTCCAGAATATGTTCTTGGGATAAGTAGATTAGTTTTTTATATGAACTTATCTAAATATAGATGCAGCATTACACTTAATTTTTTTAAACTTATTAATAAATAGAACATTTTTATGGTCACTTGTAAGACGACAAAGACTTTTGGGATATGTGTATGAGGGGTAGAGTGACTTTAATTTTCATTTAATCTTTGATATAAAATTATTTTTTAAAAAATAGTTATAGCTATTTTTCAGCAGTTTTCATGAGAGAGATGGCACTGAAATTGCTTCTCTAAAGGGTTAATTACTACTTCTTTTTTTAAAGGTCCTGATTGCAGAGACAGAGGGTGATTGGTAGAATGTAGTAGAAATGTATATACATTTATATGTGTCTTTGCCCACACAAAGTGAATCATGGCAGTACTGAAAATAGCAGTCTGCAAGGTTTTTTTTTAAATTTTTTTGTAAAAGCTTTGTCCTCTCTCCCTGTTTCAACAAAAGAGATGCAGCAATTACTAAATTTGGTGTCCTTGAAGCTAAAGGAGCATGTGCACTTTGTGTGAACCCAGTAAATATTAAAGAGCAAATATAAAAGAGATAATGGCCCAGATGGAGCAGAGTGGCTGTTTCTATTATGGGTGTTGTTTGAATTATCCATTAAATCGATGGAATGACTGACAGGCTGTGAAAGAAAGATGCAAGGTGCTTGTAAACTGGGTATGTTCTGCCCTGTCAGTGAGAGAATAGAAGGGAAGGATCCAGTTTTTCTATCTCTGGCAAGTGAGTGATACTGAAAAGCCTACCAAGCTCTGTCCAGTGTTGTTGCCATATAGTGGAAGGAATGTTGCACGGATGCTGAATTGTGGTGACATGTACTTTATTCTGATAAACATGGCATCCCACCATGTGGAGAGAAAACAGAAACCAACTGAGGCTAAAGTCTTGTTTCAGTGTTCTGAGAAAGAGATATAGCTGTGGTAGGGGCCTAGACTTGCACGTGGCAGATGTTAGGGCAAGTTCTCTTTGAGCCATTTCTCATTCTCAATAGTACAGTTCTCTTGACTGTTTAAGGGACGCGGTGGCTCAGTGGGTTAGGATGCTGAGCTTGTCGATCAGAAGGTCGGCAGTTTGGCGGGTCGAATCTCGAGTGCCGCATAACAGAGTGAGCGCCTGTTACTCGTCCCAGCTTCTGCCAACCTAGCAGTTCGAAAGCACGTCAAAATGCAAGTAGAAAAATAGGGACCACTACGGTGGGAAGGTAACAGCGTTCTGTGCGCCTTTGGCATCTAGTCATGCCGGCCACATGACTAGAAGGAGACGTCCTCGGACAAGCGCTGGCTCTTCGGCTTTGAAACGGAGATGAGCACCGGCCCCTAGATTCGGAAACGACTAGCACACACGTGCGGGGGAACCTTTACCTTTTTTTACTTGACTGTTTAATTGTACTTGAGCCCTTGGAATCTCCCCTGACAACTTGCTTATTCTTCAGTAAATAAACTGACCCTCAAAGGGAGAGTTGTTCCCTCGTACACTGTTCTCCAAAGCAGTTTCAAAGAGGCCTAGAACATTGTTCACATTTTTCTTTGGACTTGTTGCCTAAAAGCACCTGGTTATTGTAGTGTCTTGGCCTGTTACAATATGTTAATGGACAACGTAAGAAGTTTTCTGTAAAATACGACTTACTCAAAACTGGGAAATTACGTCCCATCTCCTTGAATGGGGTGTATATAGTCTGATAATGATTAGGAAGTTTAACCTCTGATTTCACAAAGGTATTTGAGCCTTAGTTTCTCAGAAAGTAAAGCATAATATTTACTTCTAACTAGTCAGAGCGATGTAAATATTTCTCTTTCTGGTGATGGATTCTGTGTATTGGTTGTGTGATGAATCTGAGAGACTATGCACCAAGACAATTACACCAAAGCAAAACAAAGGACAAGAAAACAAAACAAAGAAAGCAAGATAACAATGGTAGATTTTTTTTCTTAAAAGAAGAGGTGAGCAGTGGAGCAATCCAGGCTTTTTCTTTGCCAAATAAACAGAAGGACAAGAAGATAAGAGGAATGAGAAGGAGATAAGTGGGCTCTCAATTGTTTATGCCAATACCTATGTTATAGAGCAGTGATGGCGAACCTTTTAGAGACCGGGTGCCAAAACCGCAACCCAAAACCCACTTATTTATCACAAAGTGCCAGGGCCGCATCAGCATTGTGGTGCCCTCGGGGGTGGGATGGACAGGGAAGCGTCTCTGAGTGCTGCTTTGGCACACAAAAACCAGGGGTGCAAAAATGGGCCACCGTGCTGCAAGATGCAAAAATGGCCGCCGCCACACCACGGGGTGCAGATACAAGGCGCTGCACCGTGCAAGAACAGGAAAGGGTTAGTTAGTATCACGCAGGCACTAGCCCCGCCCCATTTGCAGCCCCTCCCTTTTCTTCCAGTCCACCAATCGACAGTGGTTGGCCACCACTGTTATAGAGCAATTCCTGAGCAAAAATGAACTCTCAGGGTATTTCAAGAGCATTAAAACTAGCAATGTTTACTAATTGTTCCTACATATGGTTTGAACATCTTTCTATTGATCTCTCTCTCCATCCATCCATCTTTATTGTTTACAATAAAAGAATCTTTAGTTTAATTTTTAATTTTAACAATTAAAAAATTTAAAAGTACAAAGTAAAAGTACAAACTGAAGGAAAAAAGAAAAATATCTTTTATATTTATCAATAGTCACCAGTTTACTAATCTAATCTGTATTATAATATGAACAGTGCAAATATTATTGTAAGATATAACGGATCTCTGCCATACTAACACATATTGCTGCATCCTTGGATTAATAGAAAGTATTGCCTTTCTATTAACAAACTCATCACACATTTCAGGCAAACATTCCTCGACATTTAGAATAATTCCACTTTTCCAATTTACTAATATTTTATGCCATTACCTAAGATTGATACAACTACAGTTCCATATCTAATCCAAATATAATTCAACATTACATTAACATATTTAGTATTTAAAGATATTTCCATAAATGTTTAAATATACATTAATACACTATCCCAAACAGTTACTAAATGATCACAAGCCCATATTGTATGGGAATACCAGCAAAAAAAATGATGTCTATCCTTTCACTTTTGTTCATATTTTAATACATGAAAAACCATTCCTTTCCTTGTTGGTAAAGTAGGGAGGTGGAATTATGACAACTGAATTCTAATAGTACATCTGAAGAGTACCAGTTTTTGAAAAACATAACTTGAATTAGAACTACTGAAGTCCTTTGAAATTACCACATTACTAAGGATTGTTGGGAAAATGCAGCCAAGAATGATACCAGCACTTTTCCTAATGATGGGAAAGAGTCACTTTGTGGCTTCCAAATTTTGGCTGGTTAAAAACCGTACTAGGTATCATCTTTCTATTAATAATTTGTAATTTTGGATGTTGTTGTTTTCAATGTTTAGATATTTATGGTGTGTTCTAGCTTTCTAAAATTTTCAAACCTTGTGGTGCTAAACTGACTATTCTTACACATATGGAGATTCAGGAAATTAAGCACAAAACATGATAAACATAAAGGAAAGATGAGCCTTTGAAAGAAGTTTCTTTAAAGGCCCAGAGCAGGGAATAATGGAAAATAATTATTAAAAAGATGAAGTAACAGCATTTTAGAAGGAAATTAGTGTTTCACCATTAAAGAGAAGTGAGAGGGTACATAGACAGATAAAGAAACAATGAGAAGAAGCTGTTACATGTCTGACAATAGAGTAAGATACACCAGTGAGAAGGTGAGGAATCAGGCTATAATTTATTTGGAAAGCTAAACTTGAGAATTTAAAAATAGGCATGTAGAAACTAGTTATTTATACCTGACATAAAAGGGTGTTATACCCCCTGGACAGGAGGGCTGCGTTCATGCTCTTGCCTTGTGTGCTAAATAAAGTTTTTAACTCTGATCTATGGCTTCTGATGTTTGACCTAAGCAAGGAACAAACGTTAGGAAAAAATGCTTCCAACAAGTACAAACCTTAGGAGCAGCGTAAGAAATTGAAAGTTGCTCTACAAAGTAAAAATGAAAGAAAGAACAGTAGACAAAGATATTCATGCCATAACTTAGCTTGACATGTATTTGTTTTCTGTTCTTACAAGTATTAATTGAAAATGATGCTGTATACTCAAAAATGAATCCTACTTTCTTATTAAATTAACATTTAAAAAGTGCCAGTTTATACCTCCAAAAAAAGGAGCCAACATCGCAGGGTTGTCACAAACTCAGCATTATTAAAGGAATTAGAAAATAAAAGACTTCTAGGAATGAAACTATTGTCTAAAGGAACACAAAAAAATGCAATCATGAAAGCCATGGAAAAGATATTCAAATGTCACAATATATCTATACCTACAAAGATTAGAAATGTGCGTGCTTTAGTATTCTCCGTGACACTCTATGGAAGCAAAGGTTGGAACTGAAAAAGCAGGCTAGGAAAAGTATTGATGCTTTTAAACTTTGGGGTTGGAGAAGGCTCCTAAGAATACCATGAACAGACATTAAAACAAACCAATGGATTATCAAACACATGGCACATGCTCATTCAATCCACCCAGAAATTTAAATATGAAATCCATGTACTTTAAATAAAACTCTGGCCAACTGTGTAAGGAGAACTGAATTTTAGTTACTACTTCAGTGGAAGAGCACCAGAGAAGTGCAGGATAGTTGGCTAAACCAGAAAATTTGGGGGGAAAATGGAAAGAAATCAGTGGTGAAACACTTCCATATTGTTTATTTAATGTACTTTAAATTAAACTCTCAATCTCCTTGGATGTGTCTATGGAGTTACCCAGGATCCAGCTTTACTTGACAGCATCATTATCTTTACTGGAAAATGTTGTTTTCCAGTAAAGATAAATTCTTGTTCCAGAATTCAAGACACAGAATAATGGAGGTATTTTTTTAAAAAAACCCTTAATTACTAGTTATAGTAGCACTGCAAGTTTTAATCAGTAATCAACTGCTTTTTTTGGGTTGCTTTTGGAGTCTGTTGATTTCAGGTTCTTCTTCCTCAGAAGATTCTTCGGTGCATTTGGCGTCCTCAAGGTGGACCGTTTCTTCAAACTTTGTCATTTTGGCGGGTTGTACTGTTTGAACTGTGCCCCCGGCGGCTTCGGCGGCCATCACTTCATCTTGTGCCTCAAAAAACTTTAAATTTGGTCTGGCAAAGAGTCTCTGCTGAAGCGTTTGGTCCCGTAGGCCGCAGATGAGCCGGTCTCGTAGTCGCTCTTCTAAATTTGAAAATTTGCAAAGGCGTGCGGCCTACCTCAGGCCCGCTATGAATTCCTAAGCTGATTCACCCAGTTGCTGCACTCTTTGGTTGAACTTGAACCGCCAAGCCCTTTCAGACATCTTGGGCTGGAAATGTCCGGTTAGCTTCTTTTGGAGGTCTACGTAGGAGACCGCTTCAATCGGTGTCGGCGCAAAAAGGTTCTCAGCCAAATCAAAGGTTGCTGGGCCACACACGCAGAGTAGTATTGTGGCCTTCAGTCCTTTTTCCACGATCTGATTAGCCCTGAGGTAGTTCTCTACCTGGGATAAATATGATGGCCATTCCTCCAGGTGCTTCACGTTGAATTCCCGAAATTTCCCGACCTTCGACATTCTTTCTTTGCTGGTTCCTGCGATTCTTTCCGAATCCTGCTTTCCAGGCTCAAGGAATGAGTCCACTGAGCACGAGGTCGCTAGCGTAGCTTGCTAGCTGACCTTGAGAGAGGGGGGGAGAAAATGCCTTTTCCCTCCGGCGTGCACTGCCTTCTCCTCATAGACTTCAACTCTTTTTTAGTGAAGCAGGATCCCACCTTTGTTGCCAGTGTTAAATAGAGGTTCTTTGGCGCAGGAATGAAGACAAGGTAGCTGAGTATAGGGAAACTCATATTTTATTTTGTGCAGAATCTATACTGAACAAATGGCTGCAACTAGCTGCAATATATAGTCTAGCCCCTAGGCGGCAGCCAATAGGTTTGAAGCAACCATGGCCGCCTAGGGATAGCCAATTGTAGTGCTGGAGACTTGTAGTCTGGGTTGCTGGAGAGCCGTTAGCTGCTCCAGCAACCTATGTGGTATTACTATGAGCCCAGTATATAACAAAACCAATGTTTTTTTTCTATATTGAGTGGCACACTTAGGGACCAGGAGTTATTTGACAATGACTCAGACAGATGTAGTAGAAATAAAACTGGGATTAACAGTGACATTGTTTTCTTCTGATAGAAAGTGGATAGTACCTTAACTCAGCAATAGGAAAAGCCTTAAATCCTGCTTGCCAAAGTTTCTATTCAAAAGAAAGCAGTTTTAATTAGAGGCATTTTCCTGTAAGTTTTCCATTTGATTCTCTCTCTAATCTGTCACAAAGTAGATTAATATTCACAAAACTCTAAAAATAGGCAAGGAACATCATGAGTCAGTCAGTTATCCCTCCATTTTATGAATAATTACTTAGTAATTGCTATTGATTTAGGTTTGCCTCTTGGCAACTGCAGGAACACTTTATCTTGATTTGTCTCTACTGTAGTAATAACTTTAACTTTCCCAAGAACATTCCAATAATCT
Source organism: Vipera berus (assembly GCF_964194415.1). NCBI lineage: Eukaryota > Metazoa > Chordata > Lepidosauria > Squamata > Viperidae > Vipera > Vipera berus. The sequence continues at coordinate 45,650,114 of NC_138207.1, forward strand.
CTTTTCCCCATCCATCTACCTTATTGATTATGTTCTCTGTCTTGCTTCTTCAACCTTGCCAAGCATAATATTTTCTTCTAGTCCATCATCTGATCCGAACACAGGCTCAAAGCATACAAGCTGTTGTTCAGTGCCTCAAAAGAGCAGTTAGCTTTTATTTGGACTAGGACTGATTGATTAGTTCTTACAGTTTGTGATATTCTTAGTGTCTCTAAATCTGTAATTTGAACTTTTTTTAAAAAAAAATTTCTCAGTGCACAACTGTCACAGGTATACATTACTACTGGGAAGATCATTATTTTAACTAATACTGGTACTTGTTATCATTGAAATATATTTTATTTTTCATGATTTTATTTAAATTTGTTATTCCACTCTATGAAAAAGACAAAACCCACCACTTTCAGTTTTTTACCTAAAAGGTTTTTTTTTAAAATAAAAGGGATTTAAACAATGTTTTATTTGCTGAGCTTCCACAATTCTTGGAGCAACAAAAATCTTCTCAACCACAGATTACATAAAAGAAAAAGAAAACGAATTCCCAGTCCCTGCTTTTTATGTTTGTAATGCATGTGTGCATTTGTCTGGCCATTTGCGCATAGGCACATTGTTAAGAAGGAAGCCATTTTCCAGTGAAGACATTACTCTTTTTGTTAGTCGTGAGTTGCCAAGTTAAAGATCATATGGTGGTATTTTTTTCAATTAGGCAGACACTTTTCATGATAATGCTAACTGTAGTTATAGGTTGCTATCTAGAATTGGGAGGAGTTTGCTGCATGCTGTTTATGTAAGCATACGCAAACAGGCAGAGAGGCTTAAGCAATTACGGTAGCATTGTGAAAGTGAAGAGAATCTGACTGTAAGGAGTGAAGGGGATTTGCTGTAAAAGTGGCACAGTTAGCTGCAGAAGATGCTGACCAAGATCTTATCTGCCCTGAGCAACCAAAGCAAAACAGTCTAGTCACCAAATTTAGTGTCGGGGGAAAAAAATGAAGCTTTGCTGTGATAAACTGATTCAGAGTCAGAAAAATATCAGCTCAGATGTAGCTGAAGTAATTAATGGTGATGTCTGGAACTGATCGAGGAACAGCACAGAACATGTCTAGATAAATTCTAATGCATTCTACTCTCCTTTAGTAAGCTGTTTGACTTTATTTAAATCAATCAAGATATTGTTATGAAGTGAGACAAATTGTATAGTTAAGCTTAGTGACATACCATAATACTGGCTTTCAGTAAGGTACATGTGTCATTGTTCTACAAGCACATTAAATTATCTTGTTTAAAAGTTGTCTGAAATGCAAGGAAACATAATGATTCATATTCTTATTTCCTGTGTGCCAGGGACCAGCCCCAAAGTTAAATTTCAGTCTTTGCAAAATACCAGACTAATAGCAATATTGAAGGAGCTGCTACTCACTAGTGTGTAATTCTATATTTTTCTCCTAATATTTTGATTCTTTTAAATAGCCTTTGATAGATACATCTTCTAGTCTATTAATTTAGCTATTATGTTAGCATAGATTCACATTTGCATATACATCACTGTATAATTCAGTATTTAAAGTACTAATATTTGAGAATATTTTGTAGCTCAGGGTTAAAATAAGCGGTCCTTGGTGCTAGTCACTAGCACCGATGATGATAGCTAGTTTCAGTAAGGAAACATTTGCAGGAAAACAACCAAGCTTAGAGACCACCAAAGACTCCTCAGTTTTTAAAGTCTCCAAGGAATGTCCAAACTCTATAAACAGTGCAAATATTATGTTTGAATTTGCAGTAGGTAGGACAAAGATTATCTGTGGTGATTATTCTGGGAAAATACATGTATTAATGTATATAATTGGTTGTACAGTATGTGCAAATTAGTCTTATAGCTTTGTTAGCTTCTAAACAAAGTTTGTTGGGGAAGAATGTGTGTGTGTGTGTGTGTGTGTGTGTGTGTGTAGGTCTTGGCATATTCGGGTCTTTTCCCGTGTAAGATTGAGAGTGTCTTGGTGACGTTTCGACGAGGTCCCACTCGTCATCTTCAGGCTGGTGTCTTTGGCTTCGTGCAAATGATGTGACTACATATAAGGAAATTTTAAGTTTGGAAAGGAATGTATGGCAATTAAAGTCATATAACATTTTAAAAGAAGAAAAGATAGTACAAACTTGGTTTCAGTATGGGCAGTTACAGGCTAGGTGGAAAGAGGACCAGAAAACTGGTTTTTTGATGACTGATGAAAATTTGGTAAAGCAAATCAGAGATCAAGGTCAAGCACATATAAAAAGGATATATCTTGCATTGATAGAAATTGATTGAGAGATGGAACTTGTTAAAGACTGTATGATAAAGTGGGCTCAGAATTTTCAAGAAGTTATTACAATGGATACTTGGGCAAAGATTTGGGTGAGAAATGTAAAATTTACACAGGCCCAAAATTTAAGAGAGAACTTTTACAAAATGTTTTATAGGTGGCATTTAGATCCTAAAAAATTAGCAAGTATGTATCCGAACTGCCAGCCCAAATGTTGGAGGTGTGGTTGTGAGGATGCAACGTATTTTCATATATGGTGGACTTGTAAAAAGGTTAAAGCTTTTTGGATTAAAATTTGGTGGAATATGCAAAAGATATTCAAGAAAAGGATAAAGTTTTCTCCACAATTGTTTTTATTGGGTATTATCACAGATACCACCATTGTAGATATTAAATTGATGTTGAATTTAATTACGGCAGCGAGACTTTTAGTAGCGCAATATTGGAAGAAGGAAGAACTGCCGACTATAGAAGAATGGACTTTAAAAGTTTCCAACTTGGCGGAGATGGCAAAGATCTCAGCGTATTTGAAAGATCAATTGCAACAGAGATATACCGTGGAGTGGAAGAGATGGATAGATTATATTCAGAATAAATATGGGACTAAAAAGTTTCACTTAGCATTTGAATAAGTAGCGGATTTATATGATGTATAATTAGCTTGTAGTTATTTTATTAAGAGTTAAAGTGCGATAGAATTTAATATCTTATTGTTGTTTGCATATTTTAGATTATGTTTGTTTGTATTTTTATACCCTGTATTTAGCTCTGGGAAGTCGGGGAGGGGGGAGGGGAGGGGAGAGTTGGGGAGGTTTGGGGAGAGGGGAGGGGGAGGGGAGGGGTTTTGTATTCAAAAATGTACTGTAAAACTTTTCAATAAAAAAAAAGAGAATTCTAGCACATGTGGAGAGAACTGCATTAGAGGAAGTTGACACTGAGGTTATCACCCAGCAGGCAATTTTGAATTATTTTAAGATAGGGTTTTGTTAAGAGAAGGGGATAGTGAGCTGCTGTGAAAGCTATACGTGTATGTGATGCTAAAGATCCTGGGAAGAGAGTTTGAAGGAATGTTGTGGTCAAGTTGCTGATAGGGTCATTGCTCATTCTTTCATCTGTACCTTGAGGGACATGTTCTGATGACAGATCAATTCTTTATTGCTGGAATAAGATTCCTCTGCAATTTAGAAGCAGCAGCAAAGGAAGACAGAACAGTGGGTGAGTGTACATCTGGATTATTATTTAAGTGGCCACAAGGGTTGCTCTGATCAGTAGGTGCACTGCCTGCTGTTAGGAATACAATCTGATGCGAGTGCTTAGTTTAACTCCAAACCACTTCCCCTGTTGATTCCTCGCCTGCAACTCTTCCTGCTCTCCTACCTTAGTCAATTGAAAACAAGATCCTGATTTAGTGATCGTTAAGGGACAGAGCCTATTTTATTGATATCCTCCCTTTTCTCCTTAATTTGGTCAGGATAATAAATAGCATTTCTAGGCAGCTCTGATTCTTAGGCAGCCCTAAGATTTCAAAGAAATGAACAGTGATACATAAATACAGATTGGACATGTCTTAAAAATCCAGCACATAGCTAGGACATTCTTTGAGTCTTGGTATTCTGTTTGTAATGCTGAATGTGTGATTACCTATGCCTTGTATTATTCTGAAGTTTTTGAGAAGAGGATGGTATAGAGACTTGATCATAAGACTAAACTGTAAGTGAGGTTTCAATGTAAATAACAAAAAATCTTGTGGCAAACTAGCCTTGTTGAATCTTCAAATGTATTGAGACTGTAATTCCCAGAAATTGCCAGCATCTCTAGAGGACAGTAAGATAGAGAAGGCTAGTATAAGCTCATTGTTATACTTCAAATATTCTTGGGTGCTTTTGTTACAAAACAATAGCACAGCTTCGCTTCTGGGCTTGGTATGGCATATGAATTGGGACAGAGTAACACACTTTACATACTACTTTTAGATAAGTGTGAATTGATGTTCAAATGTATGTGTACATGTTTGCGGTATTTCATATACTTTTTGGACATAGATTTTTGGACACAACTGTCATATACAGGTATTCCTCAACTTAGGACTGCAATTGAGGACAAAATTTCTATTGCTAAGTGAGATTTTTGCCCCATTTTATGACCTTTCTTGCCAGAGTTGTTAAGTGAATCACCGCAGTTGTTAATAACATGGTTGTTAAGTGAATCCAGCTTTCCCATTGACTTTTGCTTGTCAGAAGGCGCAAAAGGGGAGATCACATGATCTCGGGACACTGCAACTGTCATAAATATGAACCAGTTGCCAAGCATCCAAGTTTTAATTATGTGATCATGGGGATGTTGCAATTGTTGTAAGTATAAAAAACAGTCATAAGTCACTTTTTTCAATGACGTAACTTCAAATAGTCACTAAATGAACTGTTGTAAGTTAAGGATTAGCTGTATTCTAGAACTGCATGGAATATATTTCTACTAATGAACTGCACAAGCTTTAACAGATATTCACATTCGCTAGAAGTATATTTAAATCGAACTGAGATGAAAGGGATTTGATAAATAGTTCAGTTTTATTCCGCTCCGCATTTGGTGGGTTCTTATGTCATGACTTGCACATTCAGAATTTTTCAGATAAAAATGGTGAAAAACATTTTAGGAATAAAATGTGAATTTGCTGGCAAGGAAGCAAAAGCAGTAGATTTGAGGAAACAAATTCCATTAAATAAATAGAGGGCATTGGAGCTGAATTTGCCTCAATTGCTCCTTTTCTTCATTCTGCTGGACACTCCTTAAACTGGACTACCTGCGGAAGTTTCTTTAAGGGACTCCAGATGGTGCCTGCAATGCTGCTTCCAGCTGTGGCCAATCACTCCTAGCCAGGCAATCTGCCTTTCTGCTGAGGCCTGCAGCAGCCACACTGCCCTTTCGTCACGCTTCTCCAATTGCAGTGCTCTGGATAGCTTCTTTGGTCTTTTTCCTTGTTTTATCATCCACCTCCTCCATGAGCTAATGTAGTAACATCTTTTCATTGGCTATAAATTAGAGACAAGCTATAGATAAAATATGACTTACAGAGGAATATTTGGAAACATCTGGTTTTTAGCCCTCAGATTCAATCTTCACTTGTCTTGTATGACAATGTCACTATTTGTGCACGTGTTAAAAAAGAAAAGTTGATACACCCAAGCCAGCCCAACTGGGTAATTTGGAAGAAGCAACTGGCAAGCAGAAAGGGGACGGAAGCAGAATAAAAAGTTTTCATGGGGATGTTGAAAGGATATTTTGGAATGCAGAACTTTTCCTACAAAGAAATTGTACAAGTTCACTAGCCAAGATACAGTATTGGGTGGTCTAAGCTGTCTTTCCTACAAACAGTCTTGGACCCATATATTTGATGAGGAAATAGTTAATGGGATATAGCTAAAGCAGGGATGTCAAACTGCCGCTCACGGGCCGGATGCATCATGCCAAAATCCACCCCCCCATTGCCGGCAATGGAAAAAAAGTCGTGATACGTCGTGACACATCATGTGACGTTTCAAGTTTGACACCCCTGATCTAAAGCATCACTGATGAGAAAGTCTAGTGAGAAATTAATATATAGAGATAAAACATTTTTCCCCATTCCATGTTTTCTGGCAGTATTCAAGAATAGGGAATCAGATGCAAAATTTTGTATGTTGGTTTTTAGAAAAGGAGAGTGTTTATCTCAGTGAGCTTAGTGAGAGAGACAGAACTCAGAAATATAGAGTAGGATCAGTAGCATTTTTAGGCTGTGAGCATTGTATGGTTTCAACAAAATTATGGGTGCCAGTTTTTTTAAAAATAAAAATAGACTTTTTAGAAAAAAAGAATACAAAAGATAAAAGCTTATGTAATCTCAGCTGAGAATACAGATCTTATGAGATGTAGGTATGACATTTTGGTATTTTTATATTTTTTGGAGATATGGTGTCAAATCCCGAAATAAATTCCTATGATTTACTTCTCTTTGATTTAAATTTTTTATTTATTCATTTATATATTAAATTTGGAAGCCACTCAGAGCAATTCTGTAATAATAAATGCTAGTATCATAAAAAACAATAAGACAAGACAAGACAAGACAAGACAAGATAAGATAAGATAAGATAAGTAATTATAAAGAATAGTTATGAATAGTGAATTCTAGTATTTCCTTGGACACAAAAGCACACAAATATATATTTTAAAAACCCTCTATCAATCTGCTAGGACAAAGAGGATTTTGAGTTTTGAACTTGGGCATCTGCAGTAATACTGTAGAAGGTTTTACTAGAATGACAAAACATATAACATAATGTCAGAAAGCAAGCTCTAGCACATATGCACTTGCATATAACTGTACAACATGAGTATATTATAAAAGAATGGAGTTTGTACCATGACATCTTAACACGTTTCATTGTTTGCCTACTGTGAACACCTGTGGTTTAAACCTTGTGATGGAAATAATACTGACATTGTAGCAATGTTTTTCACTGTTGGAAAAGTTTTTGACTACACTAGTCTATTCATTCATTTATTCTCCATATATTTAATAGCTATGGACGTCTCTTTCTGTGTCTGTGAAATGCCCAGTTTGTTTATTTATTTAGTTATTTCCCTATTATATGATTTACAGATCACTTAATTTTATTTTTCCATTTAGCATTGGGCACATGTAGAAAGTAGCTACATTACTTGCTATCTTTATGATTCAAAACAATATGTCTCCTTCCTTGAAACTAGAGCCTTGGTGGAGCAGTGGGCTAATGCCTCCTTAAGTAACACCAGCTGCCTGCAATTAGTGCAGGTTCGCATCCCACCAGGCTCAAGGTTGACTCAGCCTTCCATCCTTCCGAGGTAGGTAAAATGAGGACCCAGATTGTTGGGGGCAATTAAGCTGACTTTGTAATAATGCCGCTTGGGGTGTGTGTGAAAGCCCTAATAAGCAGGCATATACATAGAATGAAGGCTACTGCTAAGCTTGTAAGCCGCCCTGAGTCTTCGGAGAAGGGCGGGATATAAATGGAATTAAAATAAAAAAATAAAATAAAAAAATAACTCCCAATAAAAATAAAACTGGCATTTAAAACTTACTGATCTCAGAGTATCCAATCTTATAACAGTAGTGAAACGAAAACATATGAATTAACTTTAGCGTGTATATCTAAGTGAGAGTAGAATAGTGTATGAAATATTTCAATCCTCTGTATATTTTTAGCATATTTTGTGAGAAACCTATGTGATATATTTCTCCACAGTTTGTATTAATTTATATATTTTGTACATGACCCTCAAGGACCTGTAGAAACTGCCCCTTTTTTAAACACCCTCCTCCCCCCCAGATTGATTTTTCTTTTCACTGCGATAACTTTTTTCCATCCTCTTTTCAGATGCTATGAGCTGGTGAGAGAGATCTAGTTTTCCCCCCTGAAAGGTTCACTCGCTCCTTCTAAATAATAGCTTTTTTGGATTAAACTATATGCCATTGCCACTTGAAGCATAATTCCATCTGTCATCTATTGATACACTTATAGTTCTAAATAGAAATTAAAATAATTATAAAGTAATTATAGATTATCTAGTATTTTTAAATATACTGCACCTCTTTTCAGTGCATGCAAATATTCTTGTTCTTTTAGGAAAACATACCTTTGGCTGTAATAATAGTAATAACAATAAGTACATATACATATAAAAATAAATATATATAGTATGTGTGGCCTGACTCCCAGCAATTGTGGGCATGTAATATTAAACTTTAAGGATTCTGAAATTTTTACTTAGCAAAGAATGGTTTGTGGAATGAAAAAGCTAACTACAATTTTGGCATGTATTCAAGAATCACTAAGGAAAGCTGCAGCTGACATCATGGCCCCATTTTACTTCCTTTTAAAAAGTTGTTTCTCCCACTGTTGGCTGTTGTATATGGAAATACTAGATGATTTAATTGCATGATCACATCTAGGAGTGTTTAGTCTTAGTATCCAGCAGTTCATTTATGCTTCTTCTGGCTCTGAATTCCCAAGTCCAGGGCTTTTGCAGAAAAAAAAGAGAGTCTCCATTTGATGGAATGCCATGGATATAAGCTTTAAAAATAAGCCTCCTGAGCCATCTTGGAGGTGTCTGGCAGCAGGACAAGTCATTAGTCAATCCTGAAATAATCATCAAGCACAGACATACCTTACTTTATATGCTGTTAAACACTTCCCCATATTCTACCATTGATTGGAGCCTTGAATTCTTTCCAAGTGTTTAACCTATAAAGATATTTGAGAACCCCAGGACATAGTAGCTTTCCAAACAATGACAGATTTACTTGAATTTTCACAAATGGAAAACCACAGTTCCCTAAAGTTACAAAGAAGCAGCTGTCACACACCAGGTACACTGTATGAGAAAACACTTTTTGAAAGCTTTGAGGATTTCCTACTATCTACATTTGTAGAATAAAATGTTTTTCTTCCTTTCTTTCTGGCATAGTTGCCTGGGATAATTGTTGTTAGTTGCGAATTCGTGTCTGACCCATCGTGACCCCATGGACAACGTTCCTCCAGGCCTTCCTATCCTCTACCATCTTCTGGAGTCCATTTAAGCTCACACCTACTGCTTCAGTGACTCCATCCAGCCACCTCATTCTCTGTCATCCCCTTCTTCTATTGCCCTCAACCTTTCCCAGCATTAGGCTTTTCTCCAGTGAGTCCTTCCTTCTCATTAGGTGGCTGGATGGAAACTCATTTGAGTTTCAACTTCAGGATCTGGCCTTCTAAAGAGCAGTCAAGGTTGATCTCCTCTAGGACTGACCGGTTTGATCGCTGCACCCATTTGGAAATTTCTCCTCGTGTTTCTACTTCATTGACAAGTTACAAATAAATGCTTGTTAATTTTCCCCCTACAACTCTCAAGTGTCGATGCATGTATCCTGTGATTTTGTAAAGTTAGCTGTCACTAGTTTTTTTTTATCATGCTTTCAAGTAAAATGCAAGATTTTGGATATGGTGGTAATTAGTAGGTTTTACTGATTTCTGGGAAGTTTCCTTCCAAACATATCTGGAAATTAAAGATCCAGGAAATTGTGAGGTTAATTATTTTTAGAAAGCAGTTAACTTTATATATCTAATATGAAGATAATATTCAAATGAATTTATGAATCAATTAACTAAAACAAATTTGCTGCTATTATAAGATTATTCCTGTTTATAGCAGAAGGAACTGACAGTGTCCTACTTTCAGAATGTTCCATTCTCCAGATCCTATTTCTGATATACTTTTAATATATGACATGGCCAGACAGGAACTGTATGATGTAAAGCCACGACTTGACTTGGGACGAGTCTGTTTAAGTCACCCATACTACCTAATATGGGAGTGAGGTGAATTTGGCTATGGATCTTCTCAAATGTTTATATGGTATTACTTCCTCCTCTAAGTCAGGGTTGTCAGCTAGACTTTTGCATATGTTGGGAGGCTTTCCTTTTTTCCTGTTAGTGTAACTCTCCTAATAAATAAAGCTTCTTGGGAATTTTATGTGATCGCACTTGTGGTGAAACAGAGAGAATCTGTAAATTCAAATCCAAATTCAAGGCTGTCCAAGCTGGATTTATATCCAGAACTACTGTTATTCATAATAGAAGTGTTTTGTTTATCTCTTGGTCTTAGGCAATTTTCCAGTTTTCCTTTCCTTTCCTTTCTTTTTCTTTTCTTTGACCTCTTGTTTATTTCTGTCTGCTGCTTATCTGGGGAGTCCATAAAGTCTATATACAGTAGCCTGCCAAAAAAGATTCTGGTAGTCAGATCTGCTTCATAAATTACTTTTACCAACAAAGAACGTGCTCTAAAGTCTGGAGTAGGCCTACAATATAGGAAATATGGACAATCTGTTCAAGTGTTCAGCCTTTTGAATGACCTTTAGTGTTCTTGTCAAGGATTTTCACAAATCATTTCTTTAGGAACTCTATCCTAAAGGAAAGAATAAGGGCCATTAAATACATAATGTAAGATTACAGCAAATGCTTAGACTGTTACCATTATATTGTTTCACTATGCCTCACTTTATTGTGATCTGATTCTTGCTCTGAAAAACTTAACACATATATTTTCTAGATGTTTGTGAGGAAACTAGTGGTGAAATACCTCATATCTTTGCTCAGAGTTGTGTAATTCTTTGGTAGTTAATTAAAAAAAAGATTTTCTGTTTGTCCTCCATTCTCTCTTTTTAAAAAACTGAAGGACTACTGTTTATGGCTGATACCATGAACAATAGCATGGAGAAGTTCTTATTGTATCAAGTGACCTCAACTTCAACCTTGAGCTAAAATCATGCTAGACTCATTTTGTTATTTTTTCAAATGTATTAAAACCAAAGATTTCAAAACTTGTTCCATTAACAACCTGTTCCTTACAGTAATCCAACTTTGGTTAAATGTGCTTCTGTCCCATTACTTTTATGATGACACAAAAAATGAGAATACATAAAATTATTCTCAATTTTCTATAGACTTCCTATGGTGTTTACTCCAAATAATCTCTGTGTAGAAAATACATCTTAAAATATCTAATCACAGATAATGCAAACCATGAGGAGTGGGACTTGGTTTGGTTATAATGTTTTGCTGATAGCCATAGGATGTAATGGGTTATTCACATACCATTTTGCCCCCAAAATAAACAAAACACATTTCCAAGCACAGATAAGTGTTTTCATCAGTACTCCCAACGAAAGGCCAACACCCATTGATGAAAAAAAATTAGAAATAAACCATTGGCTGAAGGGTTGGTGTCGCCAAGAAAATGTTGGTTTCCTGGATCATGGACTGCATTTCTTACACAAAGGACTCTTGGCAAGGGATGGGCTGCATCTCATGAAAACAGGGAAAATGTACTTGGAAAAAGACTGGTCCAACTCATCAGGAGGGCTTTAAACTAAAATTGAGGGGGAAGGGTGACCACTCTTTAGAATCTAGAACCCAAAACCAACCATAAATCCCAAGAAAACTAATCAAACAATGAGGTAGACAGTGATGAGAAAAAAGAAACACCCAAACAACAATCAGGAGATGCAGGAAACATACCCACAGACAGGCATAAAAGTCTTAAATGCTTATATACAAATGCTCAAAGCTTGGGGAACAAACAGGGCAAACTAGAAGCAATAGTACACGAGGGAGGGTTTGACATACTTGGCATTACAGAAACCTAGTGGGACAAAACCCATGAATGGAATGGACTGATGGGTGGATACAAATTATTCAAAAGAAACAGGTCTACAAAAAGAGGAGGGGAAGCTGCACTATATGTTAAGAGAATACTACATATCTACAGAAATGCACATGATCAAAGATAAAATCTCTCCAGAATGTATATGAGTCAATATAAAAGAGTAAAAAAATGACATTGCCATAGGTGTATATTAGAGGGCACCCAACCAATCAGAAGAAATAGATGAACTCTTTGCCAGCCAGTTAACAAATGCATGTAGGAAGCATACCACAGTAGTAATGGGAGTCTTTAACTATCCAGATATCAACTGGGAGACAAACTCTGCAGCAAGGGGGAAATCAAACAGATTCCTAACCAACCTAGCTGACAACTTTGTCACCCAAAAGGTGGAGGAGGGAACTAGAAATAAAGATATACTAGTCTTAATTCTTACTAATAGAGAAGACGTGATAGAGCGAGTTGAAGTTGCCAGAACCTTGGGTGAAAGAGATCACATCATACTGGAATTTAATATAATGCAAAGACTTAGCAATAGAAAACAACCCAACCCAACCTGTGTTTTAAACTTCAGAAGCGCTAACTTTAACAAAATTAGAGAGAACCTAGAAAAGATCCCATAGATGAAAATCCTAAAGGGAAAAACAACCCAAGAAGCATGGGAAACTCTGAAAAATGCAAGGATAAAAGCCCAGACCAGCAAAATACCACTGAAAAAGAAATACAAGAAATTCAAGAAGAAACCAACATGGCTGCACAAAGATCTTTCTGACAAACTGAAAGAGAAAAAGGACAAATATAAAAAATGGAAAGAGGGTTACATAACTAAGGCTGATTACCAGCAGACAGCCACAACATGCAAAGAGGAAGTCAGGAAAGCAAAGGCTCAGAATGAACAAAAACTTGCAACAGAAATCAAGGATAATAAAAAAAGTTTCTTCCAACATATTAACAAGAAAAAAGTCAAGGAAACTGTAGGTCCACTAAAGAGAGAAAATGGCAAGGAAATAACAGGCAACAGGGAGAAAGTAGAGCTGCTTAACTCATACTTTGCATCAGTCTTCACACAAAAAGAAACTATAGCCCAACATTACCCCCCCCCAAAAAAAACCCCACTGCAAAAGACAAACTAGAAACAAAAATTAAAATAAGCAAGAAAATGGTAAGAGAACACCTATCCGACCTTGACGAATATAAATCACCGGGACCCGACAGAGTTCTGAAGGAGCTGGCAGATGTTATCTCAGAACCATTGTACCACATCTTTCATAAATCCTGGAGCACTGGGAAGTAGGGAAGTACCTGAGAATTGGAAAAGGGCTAATGTGGTTCCCATCTTCAAGAAAGGGGGAAAAATGGACCCAGGAAACTACAGACCAATCAATTTAACATCAATACCTGGTAAGATCCTAGAAAAGATAATCAGAAACAGATCTGCGAACAACTAGAAGCAAACAAAATTATAACTAGTAGCCAGCACAGGTTTGTTAAAAATAGATCATGCCAAATCAGTCTTATTTCATTCTTTGATAAAGTGACTAAACTAGTAAACCAACAAAATGGTGTGGATGTAGTATACTTAAATTTCAGTAAGGCATTTGATAAAGTAGACCACAATGTACTCCTTGGTAAGCTAGAAAAAGATGGAATAGACAACATCACCACCTGATGGATCTCTTCAGTATCTTCATCAATGACTTAGATGAGGGAATTGAAGGGGAACTCATCAAATTTGCAGATGACACCAAACTGGCAGGAGTAACCAACACCCCAAAAGACAAACTCAGGATCCAAAAAGATCTTGACAAACTTGAACCATGGGCCCTATCCAACAAGATGAGTTTCAGTGTGGAGAAAAGCAAAGTTTTATATTTAGGCAGGAAAAATCAAAGGTACAAGTACAGACTGGGGAGACCTGGCTTAAAAACAGTAACTGTGAGAGGGACCTTGGAGTCCTAGTGGACAATCACTTGACTATGAGATAGCAGTGTGCAACAGCAACCCAAAAAGCTAATGCAATCCTGGGTTGTATAAACAAAGGCATAGAATCAAGATCACGTGAAGTATTAGTACTGCTTTATAAAACCCTAGTAAGACCACACCTGGAACACTGCAGCCAATTTTAGTCACCATATCACAAAAAACATGTTGAGATTTTGGAAAAAATTCAGAGAAGAGCAACTAAGATAATTAAAGGCCTGGCGAGTAAAACATATGTAGAATGGCTGCAGGACTTGGGTCTGGCTAATCTAAAGAAAAGAAGAAATAGGGGAGACATGATAACAGTATTCCAGTATTTGAGGGGCTGCCACAAGGCAAAGGGGCACCAGAGGGCAGGACAAGAAACAATGGTTGGAAACTGATCAAAAAGAGAAGCAACCTGGAATTAAGGAGCAACTTCCTGACAGTGAGGACAATTAATCAGTGGAACAGCTTGCCTCCAGAAATTGTGGGCGAGATTTTTAAGAAGAGACTGGACAGTCCCTTGTCTGAGATGGTACAGGTCCTCCTACGTGAGCAGGGGGCTGGACTAGAAGACCTCCAAGGTTCTATTCTATTCTATTCTATTCTATTCTATTCTATTCTATTCTATTCTATTCTATTCTATTCTATTCTATTCTATTCTATTCTATTCTATTCTATTCTATTCTATTCTATTCTATTGTGTTTTAGTATTATTTAAACCCAGATAAATGAATATATTATTTTTCATTCTATTATAAGCCTTCTCCATCTATTTACTGTACTATGTACTGCACCTGTATACCGTCATCATGAAAAACGCTATTATTTCATACAATGTACATGTTTTTTATATATGGAAATTTCATGCATGTAAGTAAGACAGTATCACATTTAAAGGAACATTCTGTGTAAGATATATACAGAGATTCTCAGTCATCCAGATCAAGGTTGTCTCAAGGTACTTTTTCAGGAGGAAACTGGACTTTCTTGTTTTTTGTTTGAAGACATTTCGCTTCTCATCCAAAAAGCTTCTTGAAATGTCTTCAAAGAAAAAACAAGAAAGTCCAGTTGCCTCCTGAAAAAGCACCTTGAGACAGTGTAAGATATCCTTGTTCTGTTTCAGTATTGCTACACTGAGAGTATCCCTAGTCCATGAGAATAATAAAAAACTGTCGGTCCTTGGTGCTCTCTGTGGTTGGTTGTTTTCTTGCAGATGATTCATCGATACATTAGGTAACACCACCATCAATTATAAGGAAGTTTTAAAAAGGGGGTGTTCATGCAGGAATATTGCTTATGAGATTGCTATAGGAAAGTTGGAGAAATTTGTGCTTTTCTATTGTTTTAAGCATTTCTGATTGATCCAGGATCTTAGATGTTTTCCAAACATTACACTTCATGGAAATACTTTTTTTTCTATGAGAAACAGAAATGAAACAGTTGTCTGCTGTTCTTATTAAGCTTGTTTCTGTGTGGGTTCCTGAATTTATAGCATGATTCAGTTGTACGAGTGACCAATGGCCTATGGTCATAGTAATTTGTCCTAAAATTGCTACAGTATGTTTATATGCTGTTTATATGCTGCAGAGATCTGGATAGGCTTGATTAATGTTGGCATCAAACCAGAAGCCAGCCCAAAGAATAGTGCATCCAGATAATATCATCCCAACTCTCACCACTGACATATTACAGTCTAAAACCATTTTAGCATTATTTGTAAAACAAACAAATAATCCCAATAATCCCAAACCCAGACACAAAATCTATTAGACACCAAATCTAAGAAATGCTTTCTTAGTAAGCACTTGTCCCAACTTAAAGTAAATCTTGCTGATTTCTTGCTCTACATTAGGGGGCTCCTTGACCCCTCTTTCTTTGCTATAAATTGGGAAGACTAATGTGTATAGGTAAAATACTTAGACATCTACTAAAATTAATGAATATTGCTGTTTATATGATTGTCCATCAAAATTTGCTTTGTTTCTGTTCTCTTACAACTTCATATCTAAACTTGTCCAGGAACTGTCATCTTTCTTGCAGTTGTCAACTGCTGCATTAGCTTTCTATTTTCATAAGGTATATACATATGGGTATGACACTTCGTTTTCAGTGTAGTTATTGTATTCAGGGCATCTATTATTGACATTTTGGATTCCAGCAAGTTTGCAAGCTGCAAAATGCAGGGGATTTTATTCCTCTTTATTCAGAAATAGATATCCTTATTCAATAGGTTGCTAAGGATTTGGCTTTACTTGCTGCATTCCTTGTATTCCAAGGGGAGTGATAGTGTAGGAGAAATTCACATCTTAGCTTCGCAACTGTAGTAGACATCCAGGTTCATACTGATATTTTATATTCTCTGACCAGTGGCTGGTCAGTTATAAGAGAAATTATTTTCATCTTGGCAGTGATCATCTTAGCAGTACAGATACATTTATAATATGTAATCATTAACAATGGACAGATCTGTCAGATTAATTTCTCACTTTTCAGTTTGTTTTGTCCTGTTCATTATCAGTTTTATTTTTTATAAAATGTGCACATTTTTGTACCTTTCTCCTAATATACTTTTAGCTGAATTTTTATCTAAAATACCAGTTTTTGAAATACTTTTTCCTAACAAAATACTTCATGGATATCCTGTTTTTGCATATTTTCTTTCACAAACAAAAATCATTTGAAAAATGCATTATATGCACCTGACCCTTATTATAATTTCACTTTCATTTTGAAATTATGGGATGTGAGAATTGGGAAGATGTGGATTAAAAGGAGAATATTTTTTTTCTCTTTCCTATCCTTCATACATGAGACAATATGCAAACATTTCTGCAAGAATTTGTCATAATTTTTAAGTGTGGATAGAAATTTCACACTTCCTCATAGTAAGAGCATTATATGAGTAAGCATTTTTGTACTTGCATAGATATTATTGGGACTTTCTAAGCTAGGCTTTATTTAGTGAACACGTTAGACAGAATGTTCAGAAGTTAGTGTGATGCTCTGGCCAAACCCTATGCTCTTTCCAGGGTCTGCCACTTGAACAGATCCTTTCTGCGGTTAGGAAAGGTCAGAGGGAGCAAAATCCAACTGTGATCGGGAAAAAGGGTCATCTCACTATCACACACACACAGATATACACACATTTCTCTCACTCCCCTTGGCTTTAAAGTTAAAATTTAGAGGTACTCACTCTCACCTTCTTTCCAAAGCAGCCCTTGAGCTCAAACTCAAAACTCCCTTTACTACCCTGGCTCCACATGGGCAGGGCCTGAGAAACCCATCCACAGACACAAAGGGGTCTGCTGCCGGCAGGATGGGGCTTACTGGTCTCAGTCCATTGGAGAGGTTAGCTTGGAGTCCCACACTGGGAACACCAAGTTAAAAAAGTTCTTGAAAATGAATAGGTCTAGATCCTGTGGGACTTTTGGATCCAGACAGACATCTGGCCCACAACACGCCTGACATCACTATTGTGGAAAACAAAAAAAGTCTGGTTCATTGATATTGCAATGAATGCACAAATTGAAGAGAAACAGCTAGAAAAAAACAAAAAAAACCATTGTGATTTGCAAATTGAAGTTGAGTGATTGTGGAGGAAGAAATCAATGGTTGTACCAATAGTAATAGGAGCCCTTGGAGCAATATAAAAGGGCTGCCTAGATACATGGAAATTTTGAACTTATTAGACCTGAATATTCTGACTTTTCAAAAAACCACCCACTCAGAACTGTCTATATACACAGATGTTACCTTAACAGCTCTTAGATCCTTGGTTAGGACGTGAACTAGACTGAAGATTAGACAATAATTACATACTTTGGAGGCAAGGTGAATAAATATGGGTTAGAAGTTATTGTGATTTATTGCATTTGCAACCACACTCAGAGGGTCTTTGTAAATGGTTCTTCCTGTCCTGTCATATTGAACAGGCTCCCACATGGCTTTGACATTTACCAACTTTATAAATGACTTAGAACAGGGATTCTCAAACTTTATCCTGTGGGCAAATTTGGAGTGTGAAAGATTTGGAAATTTTGAAAGGCTTGCACCCTTAGAGAAAAATCATTGCCATAACTCACTCCCATTCTGTTCAGATGGCGCTTGTCTGGGGAAATAGGAGTGTGGTCCAATATGTTATTATAGAGATCCAGCTTAGATGCTCATGTTATGTTCACTTGGGGCTGGACCACTGTTCAGGTGTGATAAAAATGGAAGATCAAGAGCATGATCGAGCAAGAGTCCAGTTCACCCAGCCAACGGCATGCACATATTGATCTTGTAGGGATCCAGCTGTGGGGTACCATAGTGTGCATGGCTAGAATTGGATTGCTTTGTGGGCATGGTGGGCAGAAACAAGGCCTGGAGTGAGATCTTGCAGGAATCCAGTGTAAGGCTCCTGTGACATTCCTGCCTTGGACTGAATTGTTGTGGAGAGTGAAGTAGGGCCAAGGAAGTGGAAGGTGAAATTTAATTATCAAGAGTGGGTGATGTGTTCATTTCTTTCCTAGTCCTAATTGAAACAAAATTGTTTTGTTCATGGGTTGGATGGATGGAGGGAGGGAGGGGTGGTGTGGTGCCATGACATTTGAGAATCCCTCTCGTAGAGAATGAAACTGAGGGATTGTTTTTTAAATTTGCCTACGACACCAGGATACAGGATACGCTAGACCAGGGCTTTACAACCAGTGGTACGGGTACCACCTGTGATACATTGGCACCTGGCAGGTGGTACACGCCCATCCTAGAAAAGTGGTAGTGGGGGAGGGGAATGAGCTGAACCAGTGGCAGCACTGCACAAGCCTAAGCGAGAGACAGCTGGAGCTGCAGGGCTGTCAGGGCTCAGCAGAAGCGCCAGGATCAGTGCTTCTTTGGGGCTGTCAGGGCTCAGCGGAAGCGCCAGAATCAGCGCCAGGCTCCAGCTGGATCTTGGCACTGATCCCAGCACTTCTGCTGAGCCCAGAAGAAGCGCCAATCAGCTGGAATGTTGCAGCATCTCCAGTGTCTTGTGATTTACATTCAGATGCTTGGCAACTGATTCATATTTATGATGGTCACAGTGTCCCAGGGTCATGTGAAGTGACCAAAACCTGCTGCAACCACCCAGCAGACAGGGGGAATACAAACAAACACCCCCCACCCCACCCCCACTGCCAATCCTCAACAGAAATGCTCACAACAATGAAAACCTCGGATAGGAGGAAGAGCGCCGCCGGGCGGGCAGGCAGGTGTCTTGCTTGGCTGTGGCTTGGGGGGCACTTTTTTCAGTGCCATTGTAACTTTGAACAGTCTCTAAGCGAACTGTTGCAAGTCGAGGACTACCTGTACTTCATCACTTTTTTTTTTTGGTCATCAAGTTTTTGACACCTTGCTAAGCAACTGGTGGTACTCGGATGTTGCCATATCCTAAAAGTGGTACAATGGGTGAAAAGGTTGAAAAGCCCTGCCCTAGACAACAAAATCACAATTCAAAATTACCTCAAGAGATTTGAACATGGAGCATGGTTCAAATAACAATAGGTATTACTTATTACTTATTGAAGTATTATTCTCAAGGAAAAAAGAGCATTAAAAATGCTCTTTTAAAAAAGCATCATGTATTACTGTAGGATTCTGGGATTGCTGGAATGCTGAGGATATCTCCCTCTTTGCAAGTCAACTTTCAGTATCTGACAAAATTACTATAGATCAGCTCAACTGAACAGGTATATAAGAATGGCAGGTGAACCTCTCAATGGCTCTATCCTTTTTACCACTGGGATGAGTCAATAAACAGCCTTTTTTCAATTCCAGTTTTTCTCATCCTCTTACAAATCCTTTTTAAAAGGGATGTTTGTCATACATTGTATGGCAAATAACATTCTTTTTGGAGAATCTTTGTCCAGGAATTTACACAGAATTGAAGAATATGGCTTCATTTAATGTTTACTGAATATTGTGTAAAAGACTGCCGGCGGATAACACCCAGGGGGAGGGCCTTCTCAGTGGGTGCCAAATTATTTTAAGGGATAATTTAATCTTTTTAAATTGTTTTTTAACTTTTGTATTTTGTATTGCTGATTTTAAATACCCTGTAAACCGCCCTGAGTCCTTCGGGAAAGGGCGGTATATAAATCTAATTAAATTAAATTAAATTAAATTGTTCTTATGGGCTTTCATAGATAAACACACACAGGATTGCATTTGTAGCATATGTATCACTTATCGTTTGAACTTATGATGGCTTGCAAAACCATTCAAGGCTATGTATATGAGCCAGGTGTCCTGTGGTAACAATAATTAAAATAAGGAGACAGTAAGACATAAATAGTCTAATTAAAAATATTTAACCTTTTATTTAAAAACCCTCATTAATAATTAGACAAACCGTGGCCATTTACTGCCATAAAAGTGTGACCAAAGAAGGATATTAATTCTCCTCCAGTTAGAACCAACAAAAGAGCTGCTTTTTTTGTTAGATTATAAGCAGAAAGAATCTAGTAGTTAAAAAACTCCTAGCATTTCTTCTAATTGAACATGCAGGTACTTATGGATTTTGTGTTTCTGCTCTATTCAAACAATTGTGTTTTGATTTCCTGCCCTTCTGTAAATGACTTGCAAATCTGGAATTGTAATAATTGTAATTCTGAGCTCTCTAGTGTGGGACCTTTCAGCAGAGCTGAACTCCAGAGTTTGCATGATGTGGGAGATGCATAATCATTCATAATAAAGATAATTTAAATAAGTTGTTAATTTGATTAGAGCTGTAGAACCATGAACATTAAGACCCATATATTTCTTATCTAGAGATTATTGAATAAAAGCCTACAAGCATAAGAATGCTGAACTCTAAATTATTTTTGGACATAAACTTTCTTCCCTCAAAGTAATTCAAGCATAGGTTTGAATAAAATTAATTAAGAGAATGAATGCTATGTTCTAAACTAGAAAATTGTCCCTTTAAATTTTCTACTACCCAATGCAAGGGCAACATAAATGTTGAGAAAAGACATTAAATATTTGATTCAAACCTAACCTTAGCTATAAGTTAATTGTTTGTAGCTTTCCGAATTTTTGCAGTTTCTGGCCCTAATTACTGTATTCGGTCCTGTCTTTCCATATATCTATATCTATATCTATATCTATATCTATATCTATATATCTATATCTATAGATAGATATAGATACAGATATAGATATATAGATATATAGATATAGATATAGATATAGATATAGATATAGATATAGATAGATATAGATAGATAGATAATAGATAATTCTTCCCCCATTCTATGATGTACCCCCAAATTTGGTTAAAAATCAAATGTATGCCAAAAGACTACTGCACCATTTATTTGCTTAAAGGAAGATAAGGCTGACTCTAGGGAATGTTTCATAAAGGGGGGTCATCAGTGAGAATGGTCCACATCACGTGAATTTTGCAAGGAAGAGGCTCCCTTAAAAGCCCCCTCTAGATGTTCATGCTAGACAAGCAGATTCTATTTTGGCAGTCATGGATCTGCTAAAAATTATAAGGTCCAAGCCCTATTGAGGAGAAAGTCCATGAATATTCTTAGATTTGAAATGAACAGTTATCATTCTGCATCATCTTTTTATTTATTTCTTTTTTTCCAGATACCTTGCCAGCTTTCTCCATTTGAAGAAAAATGCTTTCAAGTCAATTGCAGGAGGGACATGCATGTTTATATGTGTATAAACTTGCATACACACATACATGTACATATGAAACATTATCTTTTTTATAGTTATTGTAGATTGTTACTTTCTTCTCCAGACTGCCATTGTGTTAAGGTAGCTACCAGCATGTGTATGTTTTACACATCTGGAACCAATTGAATGTACTTTATTTTCTACCTGTCTTTAAATTTTTATTTTCCATAGCAAACTATTTGTCTATAATGATGGCTCAAATCATTATTTTTTAGCTTTTCTTAATATTTTTTTTAATTCATAAACAATCAAAAAGAAAAAAAGTAAAAATAAGTAGGAAAGAGTTTAGTAAGCATTATAGATTACATAAAACTATCAAGCAATAATTACATATTAATGTATCTCTTAAGAACTTAACATTATTAAAACCAATAGACAAAAAATAAATGTATCATATCCATTATAAGTCAAAAGAATTACAGAAAATCTGCTGAATTTAAGAATTATGTTTTTATTTAGCAAACCAACCTAAATCTTAGATGTTAAAAACCCAAACTGAATGTGGCACATAGCCCATATATAAAATTATAAACCTTAAATAGTTTCCAAGTTGAATTGGATTCTGTATGTGTCGGCCTTATAAAGTAGATCAGACCAGGGATACAGGCGCCACATGTGCTATAACTGTCTTTATTAACATTACCTAAAGTAACGGAATCTTGCAAGTCTGAATATGACTCTTCTTTCTCCTTTTGTGAATTCAGTGTTTGTGAGTGTATGTATGTATGTGTGTGTGAGAGAGACATTTTCATACTCTTTCCCCGTCATCTGGGCTTAAAAAATGATTACCTACCTGCTGCCTTGCTATAAGGTCTTCTTTCTCTTTGTCAAGTTATCCTCTTGGCTCTTACAGCATCAGACTTGTTTTTCAAGTATGATATTATTTTTGACATGAATGTATGCACCTAAAACTTAATTTACCACTCTTCTGTGGAGAAAATTACATGTAATGTCCAATAACAAGCAGAAAATGTCCCAATAGTGTTATTATATACAAAATCAACTTGGTGTACTTTGTGAGAATATAATGTTTGGTCGCAATTAACAAAAATATTCCTTAGTCGCATAAGGAATTCAGGCTTTAGAATTTGTTTCATTTTGTAATGAATAATTATTATGTAGAATGATGCAGAATGATCATTTTATAGAATGATAAGTAGTGTTCCAGAATCATTGGGTTTTACAACTTTGCCATCATTTATAAAAGACTGTTTCTGTCTGATCATTGAATTTACAACAATTTTTAGAAAATAGGTTTTCTGTATTAGCAATCAACTCTAATACAGTATCATTGATAAAATATCTTGTACCAGTTTCCTGTAAGTGTATCTTTGAGATTGAATTCAATATTTGTTATTTGCTATTTCTATTGTTGTATGTCAAATGTCCAATTTAAAATTTGCATTTATTTAGCCATAAAATCATTAACTTCTGAAATTATGAATCATATACCACCCCAAGTTCCAACAAATGTTCTGAATTTTGTGTTGTACGTTTTTCAAATTCAACTTTGTCTTTTATAGCTTATTTTTATAATTCCTTAAATATATGGAAATACTGAAACCAGTGAGCTGATTCTGTCTAATTATGAAGAAAGACTCTCAAAAGACTCTCTCTCTCTGTTAATTATTAAATCTTGTAGACTATATGAGTTATTTCTCCACTGATCAAATCTTTTTGTGCATTCATCTTCATGACAATAAATATTTAATATTTGAAGAAAGAGGCAAAACATCTGGACTAATTCTTTTTATATATTTACTCATTCTTTTAATTGAATATAATTTAATTTAATGATCTTTGTTGCCTGTTTGCATCTATAGAACAAATCCTCTCACCAATCTCTTCAATAGTTCAAACCAGATATCAGCACACAGTAGTGATTGTTCATAACAATACTTAATGTATTGTATTTTTAAGACTTAGCAAGAGCAACTGAAAGAGAAATGAGATTATAGCTTGATTCTATAAAATTATGTTAATTATAATATACATTTTGTATTCATTTATTTATATCCTGCCTTGATTATTTTCATAAATAACTCAAGGCAGTGAACATATTCAACATACCTTCCTCCTATTTTCCTCAAAACAGCAACCCTGTGAGGTAGGTTGGGCTGAGAGACAGTGAGTGGCCAAAGATCTCTCAGCTGGCTTTTATGGCTAAGGCAGAATTCGAACTCATGGTCTCTTAACCACTAGACCAAACATCATGATTAGTATAGCAGAAAGTTGATACTCAAGTTTCTTAATCAGTTATTGTTCCTATAGTTCTAGTGAGCATTCTCCAACCAAGGTTTTTGATGTTTGACTTTGATTTGATGTGCAAGTCTTGAAGAGTATCTTCATTTCCAGTTTGTTTGTGAGGTGGTTTTTTTTTTGAAGAAGAAGAAGAAGGGTATTTATGCCTAAATTAAGTCTTAAAAATTGTTTAATTAGTTGAAAATTGAAAATTCACCTCTCTTCAGTGTTTTGCTGCCATACTTTGGTGCCATGACTCATGGGAGTTCAAAGGGCAGAAGAATTGTTCAACACATTCTGACTATATTGTCTGTAAACTCCCAATCAGCTGGAAGGCAGGCGAATGGGGGAAAGCACATGGTTCATATTAATATCTTTTGGAATCATCCCTGTTCCTTTTATTTGTCACTTTTTCTGTTTATCTTTCAAGGCAACAAATATATGCATAGCAACACACAAAATGTAATTGCTTTTCACTGGTAGTGTAACATATAGATAGTCTCTGAACTCAGTTCCATACCAGCTGGAGGTGTTCTTCCAGAAGTTCTAAGATTTAAAAATTCCTAGTAGATAAAGCAGCCTACAATTGGAGCAGGCTTATTCTATAAGGTATAATATAGCCCCACTGCTGGCAGAAGACATCTTGAAGTAATATGTATGGCTCGATGACACCTCCTCAGCACTTAGTAAATCTGACCTCCTCTTTCATCTGTCATACTGAAGCACAGGGCTCAGCAAGCATTTAACACACTGCCTTCAAACTTAGCATTTCTGAGCAGTAAACTGACCGATTAAGATTGTTTTAATCCATTTCCTGTAACCTTGAGGTCAGGAAGACAGATAATAGGAAGTCTCCTTATGTTGTAATTGTGCCAAGTCACCATTCCTCGGTGCATAATCTAGTTTAGAAGAAACATCTTTGTAAATATTGCATTATAATGCTTTTAAAAAAGGCACATTCCACCAATATTTTTAAATTTTATTTAAAGAACAGCTTTTACATTCCAATTATTTTATATTGGTATAAATGCTGTCTGTCTAAAAAGTCACTTTTATTAACTTCTCAATGTCAGGAAAAACTTTCTTTTTATATATAATATTTTACTGAAGTTTAAAACACAAAGATAAAAATATACAAACTAAGAAAAATACAAAAAAGTAAAAGTAAAAAGTGCAGAGCAAAAGGAGGGGAGGGAGAGAAAATATATATAAAAAGAAAAAAAAACATATAAAAAACATCAGTACTTACAATTTCAGTAACTTATCACCTTCTCTAACATTTCAACTAGGAATCTGTTCATCCCATATATGATTTTTTATATTAGCAAATAAGAAAGCCACATCATTCTTAATTAACAAAGGTCCTTTATGAGGTACCAGAAATAACAATATACAGGTAGTCCTCGATGTACGACCACAATTGAGCCCCCCATTTCTGTTGTTAAGTGAGACATTTGTTAACTGATATTTTTCCCATTTTACGACTGTTCTTGCTACAGTTGTTATGTGAATCACTGCAGTTAAGTTAATAAGATGGTTATTAATTGAATCTAATTTCCCCATTGACTTTGCTTGTCAGAAGGACACAAAAGGTGATCACATGACCCCTGGACACTGCAACTGTAATAAATACGAGTCAGTTGCCAAGTGTCCCAATTTTGATTGGGTAACCAAGGGGATGCAGGAATGGTCGTAAGTGTGAAAAATGTCCATAAGGCAATTTTTTCAGTGCTGTTGCAGTTTTGAATGTTCACTAAAGGACCTGTTGCAAGTCTAGGACTACCTTAATCTTAAACAAGTAAATCAATTTCATATTTTGTTCCTCTCCTTTACACAGTAAATTAGCATTTTCTCTAGAAATACAAAGAAAATCTCATCTTCCAATATCTTATATAATGGAATATAGTTCAGATTTTCAGGAGGGAGAGAGTGCATCCCTGAGGAGCCAAAGACAGCAAGGTTTAGAGATAGGCAGTCCTTGACTTACAACAGTTTGTTTAGTGACCATTCGTAGTTACAACACTGGAAAAAGTGACTTATGGCCATTTTCACACTTATGACTATTGTGGCATCTGCATGGTCATGTGATCAAAATTCAGATGTTTGGCAACTGGCATGTATTTATTACAGTTGCAGTATGCAGGGTCATCTTTTGTGATCTTTTGTGACCTTCAGACAAGTGAAATCAATGGGAAGCAAGATGCACTTCAAACCGGTCAGTCCTAGAGGAGATCAATCCTGACTGCTCTTTAGAAGGCCAGATCCTGAAGCTAAAACTCAAATACTTTGGCCACCTAATGAGAAGGAAGGACTCACTGGAGAAGAGCCTAATGCTGGGAAAGATCGAGGGCAATAGAAGAAGGGGACGACAGAGAATGAGGTGGCTGGATGGAGTCACTGAAGCAGTAGGCGTGAGCTTAAATGGACTCCAGAAGATGGTAGAGGACAGGAAGGCCTGGAGGAATGTTGTCCATAGGGTCGCGATGGGTCGGACACGACTTCGCAGCTAACAACAACAAATTTAAAAATTGCAAAGATTCACTTAACAGCTGTGACAAGAAAGGTTGTAAAATGGGGCAAAACTCACTTAACTGTCTCACTTAGCAACAGAATTTTGAGCTCAATTGTGGTAATAAGTCAGAGACTATCTGTACTGTCTCCAAAGCTGATTTCTTTTCAATAATAATAATAATAATAATAATAATAATAATAATAATAAGAAGAAGAAGAAGAAGAAGAAGAAGAAGAAAAAGAAAAAGAAGAAGAAGAAGAAGAAGAAGAAGAAGAAGAAGAAGAAGAAGAAGAAGAAGAAGAAGAAGAAGAAGAAGAAGAAGAAGAAGAAGAAGAAGAAGAAGAAGAAGAAGTTGGAAGGGACCTTGGAGGTCATCTAGTCCAACCCCCTGCTCAGGCAGGAAACCCTATACCATTTCAGACAAATGGCTGTCTCTTCTTAAAGACTTCCAGTGTTGGAGCATTCACCACTTCTGGAGGCAGATTGTTCCACTGGTTAGTTGTTCTAACTGTCAGGAAGTTTCTCCTTAGTTCTAGGTTGCTTCTCTCCTTGACTAGTTTCCATCCGTTGCTTCTTGTCCTGCTTTCAGGTGCTTTGGAGAATAGCTTGACTCCCTCTTCTTTGTGGCAGCCCCTGAGATATTGGAACACTGCTATCATGTCACCTCTCACCCTTCTCTTCATTAAACTACACATACCCAATTCCAGCAACCGTTCCCTATATGTTTTAGCCTCCAATCCCCCAATCATCTTTGTTGCTCTTCTCTGTACTCTTTCTAGAGTCTCGACATCTTTTTTACATCATGGTGATATATTTCTTTATCTTTTGTCAGAAACTCCGTCATAGGTATAACACATCACTTAAAAAAATCATTAGTCAACAAAATAAAATCAATCCTCGAAAAAGATTGGTGTCTGTCAGAATAAAAAGTATAATCCTTCTCCTGCAAGTGTCTCTCACGCCAAATATCTCGCAATTCCAGGTCATCCTTCATTTCAAAAAAAGATTTAGGCAGTCTAGCAATCCTCTTTTTCGAGGATTGATTTTATTTTGTTGACTAATGATTTTTTTTTGAGAACTAAAAAGGTGAAGATTTGTGCAAGAACTATTTCTGACCACAGTCCAGTTTGGTTGGAGATTGATAAGGAGAAAAGAGACAGGCGCTCGTGGCGCGTAAATGAGAATTTGTTTAGAAATCAGAGAAATGTGGAAGAATGCAAACAGCGGATGAAGGATTTTTTTGAAACTAATATGAACAAAGGTACTTCTATGGACATGGTGTGGGATGCTAGCAAGGCATATATGAGAGGGGTGTTGATATATATGAACAACAAACATAGACGTGCTGTGGAAGCTAGGAGGAAAGAACTGGAGAATGAAATAAAGGAAAAAGAAAAGGCTTTGATTTTGAATTCAGAGGATGTGAAGATTAAGGAGGCTATTAAATTGTTAAGAGGACAATTTGATAAATTAATGGCTGACCAAGTGGCAACCAATCTGCGGTTTGCCAGGCATAACACTTTTTGTAACGCTAACAAACCAGGCAGATGGTTAGCTTACAGATTGAGGAAAAAACAAAGGGCTTCTAATATAGACAAGATTGTGCATAAAGGAAGGGTTGTGTTTCAGCAGGACCTTATCAAGGACGCTTTTGTGGATTTTTATTCTAAATTATATGCTAAGGAGAAAATTAATGAAAAGGACATTGATATATATTTGGAAAATGCTAGCATCCCGGTTCTTACGCAAGTACAAAAAGAAGGGATTAATCAACTGATCACAGAAGAAGAAATTTTTATAGCAATTAAGGAATTGAAGGTGGATAAAGCACCAGGTACGGATGGCTTGACTGCGGCCTATTATAAAAATTTACAATTAGAAATGATAAAACCGTTAAAGGAACTGTTCCAGACAATCCAGAGGGGGGGAAAGGTGCCACCGTCTTGGAGAACAGCTTTTATCTCTTTGATTCCGAAGGAAGACCAAGATGTTACTCAAGTTAAAAATTATAGACCGATATCGCTCTTAAACACAGATTACAAGATATTTGCTAAGGTCTTGGCTAATAGACTGATGAGGGTTCTGCAACAGGTGATTCATGGGGATCAAACAGGGTTTATTAGTGGTAGGCAAATGAAAAATAATGTGAGGCATATAGTTGACGTGTTAGAGTTTTTGGAAAGGAACAACCAGATTGCTGCGGTGCTAATTTTTTTAGATGCTGAAAAAGCTTTTGATCAATTGAATTGGAAATTTTTGTTGAAAGTTTTAGATAAAATGGATTTTGGGGAAAATTTTTTACAACCGATTAGGGCATTATATCAAAAACAAACTGCCCGAATTATAGTTAATAATAGCTTGACAGAAGCATGTAATATTGAGAAGGGCACAAGGCAAGGGTGTCCGTTATCGCCCTTGTTATTTGTGTTAACATTAGAGATATTATTGGTTAAAATTCGGAATTCGGAAAAAATTAAGGGGATTCGAATTGGAGATCAGGACTATAGATTGAGAGCATTCGCAGACGATCTGGTTGTTACAGTGACCCAGCCAGAGAACTCTGTTGTGGACCTGATGGAGATAATAACACAATATGGGAAGGTTTCTGGATTTAAGGTTAATGTACAAAAAACAAAAATTTTGGCCAAAAATATGACAACATCGCAAAAGGCCCTTTTAGAAGGTCTAACTGGATTTGAGATTGTTAAAAGGGTTAAATATTTGGGGGTGATTTTGTCGCCCTCTAATACAAAGCTATATAAAAATAATTATGAAAAACTATGGGGGAAAATTCAAAAAGAATTGGAGAGTTGGAAAAAATTGCAATTGTCTTTGTTGGGACGGATTGCAGCAGTAAAAATGAATGTCCTGCCTAAATTTTTATTTTTATTTCAAATGATACCGATTCTTAAGAAAGATTCTAATCTGGAGGAATGGCAGCGAGGTATCAATAAATTTGTGTGGGCAGGGAAAAAACCACGAGTTAAACTTAAGATTATGCAGGATACTCGTGAGAGAGGTGGCCTTAAATTGCCTAATTTTAAATTATATTATGAAGCTGCTGCATTAGTAGGAATAAGTGACTGGATTAATTTGACGCAAGGGAGGTTATTAAATCTTGAGGGCCATGATTTGTTGTTTGGCTGGCATGCATATTTGTTGTATGATAAGAAGGTAGACAACGTGTTTAGGGTGCATATTTTAAGACAGGCATTGCTGAGAGTTTGGAAGAAGTACAGACATAAGTTAAGTTGTAAGATACCATTGTGGGCAATTCCAAAACACGCAATAGAAAATATACATGCTGGCTTCAAACATGATTTGACTACGTACAAGGAGATTCTCAGTTTGGAAAGAAATGTTTGGTGTTTGAAATCATATAGCCTCTTGCGAGAAGAGAAGGTTGTTCAAAATTGGTTTCAATATACTCAGTTACGGGCCAGGTGGAAAGACGACCAGAAAAATGGATTTACAATGACTGATGAAAATTTGATAAAGCAAATCAGGAATCAGGGACCAGCACATATCAAACGGATATATCTTGCATTGATAGAGATTGACTCAGAAACAGAGCTTGTTAAGGATTGTATGATAAAATGGGCCCAAAATATCCAGGAAGTTATCACAATGGACACATGGGAAAAGATTTGGGTGAGGAACGTAAAATTTACACAAGCTCAAAATTTAAGAGAGAATTTTTACAAAATGTTTTATAGATGGCATTTAGATCCCAAAAAGCTTGCAAGTATGTATCCGAATTATCAGCCTAAATGTTGGAGGTGCGGTGATGAAGATGCAACATATTTTCATATATGGTGGACTTGTAAAAAGGTTAAGGCTTTTTGGATAAAAGTCTGGTGGAACATGCAGAAGATTTTTAAACAGAGGATAAAGTTTTGTCCGCAATTTTTTTTGTTGGGAATAATTACAGATGTTACAGTTGTGGACACCAAGTTGATGTTGAACTTAATTACGGCGGCAAGACTTTTGATAGGCCAATACTGGAGGAAAGAGGAACTGCCGACTATAGAGGAGTGGACTTTAAAGGTTTCCGACCTGGCAGAGATGGCGAAGATTTCGGCCTATTTGAAGGATCATTCGCAAGAACGCTATATTATGGAATGGAGAAAATGGATTGATTTTATCCAGAACAAGTATAGGGTTAAGAAGTTTTATGTAGCATTTGAATAAGTCTTCTTTCGTTTTTTTTTCTTTTATTATTTTAGTTTCTTTTTATACATATTTAATATTATTATCATTTGTTTTATCTTATATAAGCTAGAGATTGATGGATTTTAGAGTTTATAATTGTTAGTATATGATTGTTTATGATTGCTTTTTATATATATACCTTGTATTTAGCTCTGGGAAGTCGGGGGGGGGGAGGGGGGAGGGGGGGAGGTAGGGAGGGGGGAGGAGGGAGGGGGAAGGGGGGATTTTTAAAGGAAAACTGTATTTTAAAACTTTTCAATAAAAAAAAAGGTATAACACATCACTTTTGTAAGTCCAAAACAAGAAAGTTGTTCAAGCTACCCTTCTGATTTATTATTTGTTTGTCCCTTTAGCTACTAAAGCATCACTGGTTTCATTTGTAAGTCCTATACAACATATTTTTCAATATCATTCTTGTCTCCTATGAATTTTAAATCCATATCCAAAACAGCCTGATTCTCAGTTATATCCTTTCTATCTCCTTTTTTGAACCAATTTTTATCACTTTTGTAAGTCCAAAACAAGAAAGTTGTTCAAGCTACCCTTCTGATTTATTATTTGTTTGTCCCTTTAGCTACTAAAGCATCACTGGTTTCATTTGTAAGTCCTATACAACATATTTTTCAATATCATTCTTGTCTCCTATGAATTTTAAATCCATATCCAAAACAGCCTGATTCTCAGTTATATCCTTTCTATCTCCTTTTTTGAACCAATTTTTATAGTTAATAGACAATCCTAGGAGAACATGCTGAGTACCGGTATATTGTTGCAAATATCCTTGAATTATTTCATAGTTAAAATACATTTTTTCTATTTTGTACTGGTGGGTCTCCTCCTTTAATTATAAAGTTTAATATTTTCTAGTTGCATGTAGTAATGAGCCTTCAATATCTCCTTACCATGTTTTTTTTCTAACCCACAACATTTTCTTACACTTGAATTCAAATTTTTCATATATGTAATAGGATTTTAAACAAGCTACATGAAATATTTTATAATTATTTCAGAAACTTTATTTCCAGTCAATCTGTCTCCTTAATCCATTTAAAATATAAAAACTAATAAAACTAATCTAATCACCCTTTTGTCACTTATTTCCAAAGAAAAAAGTGTTTCTTTAAGTTCTTAAACTTACATAAAACTTATTTTGCTGAGGATTAAAGGAAAATCACCTACTGTAATAAAACATATCCTTCTGAAGATTCTTGGTATCCAAAAATCAATGTACAAGCCATTTCCAGTAAAAGTGATTAAAAGAGGAAGTGGGCAAACATTTCCAGCTCCCAGAGTTCTAAAGTCCCTCTTGGAACTGTCTTCAGTCCATTACTACTTAAATTTTTCTGATCACTGGACAACAAATTTTTCAAATGTTTTGCTTCCTGAAAAACTTTTGGTGCTTATGATTGACACCTTCAAACTGAACACAAGCACTGATCAATTTCAATTGTCCCAACTGCACCTGGATTTCAGGAAAAAAGTCCAGTTACAAATGCAGGAAATGAATCTTTAGTGACATGTTGCACTTCATGATCTTGTATGGGGTGAAAAGTTTGTCAACTAGCTGAATGTAGTTTGGTGTTCTGTAGTTGCCAAGAAAAATTTCAATGACATCCTGGAATGCTTTCATGTGATTTTCTCTGGTCCCACTAAAAGATCTTCGAAACCCTTATCATTGATGATGTATCTAATCTGTGGACCAACAAAAATTCCTTCCTTAATCTCGGCATCAGATATTCTTGGAAACATCTGTCTCAAATAATGAAAAACTTTATCTTCCTTGTTTTGCTTTCACAAAATTTTTCATCAGTTCAAGTTTTATGTGAAGTGGGAGCAAAAATATTTTGGGGCAACAAGTGGTTCATGTGCCGTGTTTTCTGTCCTGGAACCAAATTCATTCGGAGTGGCCATTTCTTTTTAATGTAATGCAATTCTCGTGTGTGGCTGTTCCATTCACATATGTAATAAGAGTACTTGGTATATCTGAGCTGCATTCCAAGCAGTAGAGCCACTATCTCCACAGATATTCCAGTTTTATTTGATATACTGGATGTGCTTCAACAACAGTTCCATGTTTTTGTATGTTTCTTTCATGTGTACACCATGGCCAACAGGTACTGAAGGGTGTAAATTGCCATTGTGTAAAAATAGGAGTTCTCCAGCATGATAGATGGAGAATCCACGAATGGGTTAACTCTGTCTTCCTGCCCAATTAGACTAAGTCAGTCAAACTTGCCATGCCTCTCCTGGGCCAGGACACCTCCCAGTCTCGACTTAGTCTTTGCCCAGAAAAGACATAGCAAATTTGGCTCCCAGAATCCTACTGAGTCTTCTCTTCAGAGTAATTTGAGCAGGTCATATAGTTTTTTTTCCCCCTTTGTGGATTTTTCTCACCCCCTGCACTGGGATCAGTGCAGTATCTGGCTTCTCCTTCCCCTTTCCAGCTTCAAGCTCTGTCTGAGCTGCAGCCTTCCAAAAGCCTCAGGCTTTCATTTTTGGCGGCCACCATTTTGAATGCCTGCTGTTTATTCTCAGTTCAGGGGGAATTTTTCTCCGTTCACTACACTCCTGCGCAATCAAAGCATAGGTCCTCCAAACTGGAGGCGCTGGAAAGCTCAAGGCCAAAGTCAAGGCCATCTCTGGCAAAAGGTCCTCCAAGGAGGCAGTGAAAGAGGCCAGCAGGGGGCACCAGGCCTTAGAAAGACAGTTTGCCAAGGCCCAGAAACAGGGCACGATGGGCACTGAACAGGTCTCTTCTCCTCTGGCAATCTGTTTTGGGCCACAGCTTGCTTCTCCTCCCTCGTCTGCCCAGAGGGTCTGGTCTCCGGAGGAGGAGGATGATGACCAACCTTATCTTCCCAGGGCTGAGCAGGAGCAGATGGTTTCCTTTACCCAGGGACCAGGTATCCGACTGATGCCTCCAGTCCCAAGGGCAATGCAGTCCAGGCCTGAGGCCACCTTTACGCCCACAGCAGCCGGTCTTCGGCCCTTAGAGGCGCAGGGAGTGTGGTCGCCGGAGTACTCTGATCTCCCAGGCGGTCGCCCAGGGATTGGCACTACAACGTCAGCAAAGTTATGCACCCAAATCGGTGGCCTCAATGACCCCACCTTATCTCCCCCAGTTGGGAGCACCAGAATATTCTGACCCTATTTCTCCCGCCCGGTCTCCTCGCAGCAGAATATCTTTTTCTGAGGAGTACGACCCGATGGAAATGCCGCTCTCGGAGGATGAGGATCTTACTCCGGACACTCCTCCCTTTGTTGGTCTATTCAATGCGGTGCTCTTTAAATCTCTGCTTCCTAAGGCCAGCGCTACTGCTAAGATTGGTCCTGACCAGGTTCCCCATCCTGGTCCGTCCACCAGCCAAGACGTGAGGCCGGTATTTTCAGAGCATGTGGTCACTTAGCATCACATCCCTTGTCCCCCTCTCTTCCTGAACACGGTACAGAAGCAATGGGGAACACCTGGCACCTTTCCCTCTCCAGGGGGGACAGACAAGAAGCTCTTTAATGTTGACCCGGCCTTGTCGGAAGTGCTAGAGGTTCCTTCTGTGGATGAACCTCTGACTCCACTCTTCTCCTCCACGGTGTCCGGTGATATGGCTGAGACCTTGAAGGCGGAGGACAGGAAATCTGAGCTTTCCTTCTGCAGGACCCACCAGGCCTCAGCATGGGCGGTGAGGGCAGCCACATCCACCTCTTTCTTTGCCAGAACCTCCCTTCTCTGGTTCCGCCAACTTCAGGCCAGAATACCCCCGGAAGAAGTCCAAATGCACCAGGACTTAGCCAAGTTAGTGGCTGCTTCAGAGTACATGGAGGACTCATCTTTACATGCCGCCAGGTTCTCTTCTAGGGCCATAGCCTCCAATGTTACTGCTCGCAGGCTCCTGTGGCTCAAACACTGGCAAGCGGATGTTAAATCCAAGTGGCGCTTGGCAGCTGCCCCTTACCATGGTGGTCAGCTTTTGGGGGAAGCCTTGACACCTTATTTGGTGGAGAACAAGGACAAGCATAAGGTGATGTCTCATCTTCTTAGACGGGTAGATAGATGGCCGACCCCATACGTCTGCAGGCAATTTTTCCGGCCAGGATCAGGATCGGAGTTTGCTCAGCCCTCCCGTTCCTTCCCTCCCAGGTCTGACTGTCAATTTGACTGACTGGGGACCAGAGACAGACCCAGGTCACAATTCCAAGCAAAGCAGCCCTTTCGAGGCACAGGGGGCCATCCTTCAGAAAGTCTAAATGACTTCAGGGCAGTCTCCCCAATTGGTGGCAGACTGACATTGTTTGTTCAAAAATGGGAGGCCACCACGACAGACGCTTGGGTCCTCAACACTATCAGGAGCGGTCTGTCACTAGAATTCATGTCCGTCCCCCCAGAGTGCTTCATTCCTTGTCCACTGTCAAAAAATGCGGTCAGGAAGTCTCTCATGTCAGAGGCTATTCAGCATCTCTTAGAAATAAGGGCCATAGAACCAGTCCCGGATGGGCAGCTAGGAAGGGGGTTCTATTCCATCCACTTCATCATTCTGAAGATGTCTAGAGGATGGAGGGCAATACTCGATCTAAAGGGGCTGAACGTTCATCTCGCATACAAGAAGTTCAGGATGAAAACACTACAGTCCATCTTGGCCAGTATCAGGAGGGGAGACTTCCTGACGTCCATCGACCTCACAGAAGCATACCTTCACATTCCCATCCTTCCCACCCACCAAAGGTTCCTCAGGTTTTGCTACAAGACTAATCATTTCCAGTACAGAGCCTTACCGTTCAGCCTTTCGTTGGTGTTTACCAAGTTCTTGGCAGCGCTGACCACGCATTTGAGGTCCATTCCTGTATGCATCCAGTGCTATCTAGATGACATTCTCATCCAGTCTCTATCGGTCCAGACAGCTCAATTGGACCTGGTTTTGTCTATCAAGACTCTCCAGGACCATGGGTTCTTGGTGAACTTTCAAAAGAGCCAGACAGTTCCCTCAACCCACCTTCTTTATTTGGGCACGGTCATAGACACCGAACTATGCAGGGTCTATTTATCTCTGGAACGTCAGGACAGCATCAGAGCCCTGCTTCTTCAGGTACAGAGAGAGCGTGTAGTCACCCTGGCCATTCTTTCCCAACTGTTAGGGAAGTTGGTTTCCTGCATGGGAATAGTCCCATGGGCCAGACTACATTCCAG
The DNA here is from genome assembly GCF_964194415.1 of Vipera berus. NCBI lineage: Eukaryota > Metazoa > Chordata > Lepidosauria > Squamata > Viperidae > Vipera > Vipera berus. The sequence goes on from NC_138207.1 coordinate 45,685,449, forward strand.
GGACCTGCAACGGTTCTTGCTTCTGTTTCAGAGACTGGGCACCAGCTCCTCCAACCAAAGGGTAAGGGTTCCATCTTGGACCCTAAACTGCCTCCAGTGGTGAACCTTGCCAGCGGTAGCCAGGGAGTCTTTGTTCCAGGAGCCTGTTCGGATCACCCTGAGTACGGACGCCAGCCTGTTTGGCTGGGGGGCGCATCCAGGGTCTCAGTTGGCTCAGAGCCAGTGGTCCCGGTCTGACCTACAGCACAACATAAATTGGTTGGAGCTCAGAGCCATACATCTGGCCCTACGCCACTTCCACAACAGGGTGGCGAGACAACATGTTCTGGTCCTCACGGACAACGTGGCGGCAAAAGCCCATGTGAACCGGCAAGGGGTTACCTGTTCCAGGTCCCTTATGGCCAAGGCTTAACTGTTGGGCTCTTGGGCAGAGACCAACCTCTCATCACTCAGGGCCGAGCACATCTCGGGGGAGGCAAATCAGCAGGGGGACTTTCTCAGCAGGTCGCAATGGATCATTCCGAATGGCACCTGTATCCCGGTCTCTTCGAGGAGATATCAGAGAGGTTTGGTTGGCCGGTACTGGATCTGTTCGCTTCTCCGGCGAATTCCCAGCTTCCAAAGTTTTTCTCCCAGTTCCCCTCTCCAGGGGCAGAGGGAACAGATGCCCTCTGCAGCCCTTGGCCCGGGGGCTTGCTGTATGCCTTTCTGCCTCTCCCTCTGATCCCGGCAGTCATCCGCAAGTTTTTTTTTTTAATCCCATTTACTGCAAGAGTGGGCAGAGGTGATACTTGTTGCACCAGACTGGCCAAGACGGCCGTGGTTTGCCGACCTCGTGAGTCTGTCATTCTCTCCCCCGTGGAGGATTCCTCCAGATCGCATTTCACTCAGCCAGGGAGCTCTGCATCATCCAGAACCCCAGTGGCTCCAGTTGACCGCCTGGCACTTGAGCGGTGGCTCCTGACACATGAGTCTTATTCATTGGAGGTAATTACAATGATTCAGGCCTTCAGATGGCCTACAACAAACAGGATCTATGACTCCACTTGGAAGACTTTCTGTAGTTGGTGTACAAATAACCAGTTAGATCTTTCGGCTGTTACTATCCCGAGGATCTTGGATTATTTATTGGAGGGGCTCAACAAGGAATTGGCACCCAATACCATCCACCAACAAGTAGCAGCTCTCTCCACCGTATTTACATGGGGCAATTCAGAGGCATTGGCTCAACATCCTATGGTACGCTCATTTCTCAAAGGAGCGATCAACACCAAGCCTCCAGTGCTTCACCGGTATCCCTCTTGGGATTTGTCATGGGTCTTGCAGGCCCTTACCTCTCCTCCATTTGAACCCATCAGGACCTGTACTCTGCGGTTCTTGACAATTAAGGTGGTCTTCTTGATAGCTGTTACGTCGGCTAGACGCATTTCTGAACTGGCAGCTCTCTCTGTCAGTCAGGACTTAAGCGTTTTTCATACTGACAGGGTGGTCCTTCGATTGGATCCCTCCTTTATTCCTAAGGTCAATACCTTGTTTCATAGAGCGCAGGAAGCCATTTTGCCAGATTTTTGTCCTCATCCATCTCATGCCTTGGAACGGCAATGGCACACTCTGGACGTCCGCAGGGCTTTACGCCACTATATTAAGCAGACAGCATCCTTTCGCAAGTCAGAAGCCCTCTTTGTTTCCTTTCAACCCTCTACTATGGGGTGGAAGGTTTCTACCTCCACTATAGGCAGGTGGATCAGGGCTTGTATTGCAGGGGCGTACCAATCTCATTCCCTGCCAGTTCCCAGGCGTATCACTGCTGACTCCACTCGTAGTGCTGCAACTTCTGCGGCTTGGGCGACACAGGCGTCCATTGAGGACATTTGTAGGGTGGCGACATGGTCCTCACCTTCCCCTCTCATGAGGCATTATAAACTGGATAGGTTTGCCTCCACAGACGCCTCATTTGGCCGGAGAGTGCTGCAACAGGTAGTGCCACAGGGTGGGACACAGGCCCAGACTGATTCCCTCCCATAGGGACAGGGCAGCTTTGGTATGTCCCATTCATGGATTCTCCATCTATCTTGCTGGAGAAGGGGCGTTGTCTTACCTGAACACCTTTTCTCAGCATGATGATGGAGAATCCACACCTACCCCTTAGTGTCCGTCAGGTCCTGTGTCAGGGGTATGGGAGCCAACACGTTAGACTGTCGTCATTTGCTTTGCCTTCGTCGTGACTGGGAGGTGTCCTGGCCCAGGAGAGACGTGGCAAGTTTGACTGACTTAGTTTAACTGGGCAGGAAGACAGAGTTAACCCATTCGTGGATTCTCCATCATCATGCTGAGAAAAGGCATGCAGGTAAGACAACGCCCCATTTCTATAAAATGGTTACATGATAGGTTAAATTGTAGGTTATTTTCATGATCAGCAGCCAAAAATCTATAAGATACACCCCAAAGCGTTCAGGAAATAAAATCTTTGTTGTCTAATATGATAGAATGAGACTGATTAAACAATCTGTCAGCTGACACTTTCTCTCTAATTTTAATAGTTGCATTTTAATGAAATTATTTGTCATCTAACTTTTCTGATGTGTTTAACTTTTCCAAAACTTTATTTCAACCAGATTGGTAATTTGGCCCTGAATTTTTGGCACCTCTGACCTATTGAAAACAGTATGATGCATTTTGAAACTTTATAGGGATGTAACTGAATATGCTTTTATGACCTGAAGAGCACTGTTAACATGTAATTGGCTTCTTGTCAAAATAAAATGATTTATTATATTATTTGCTTAATGTGCTTTGGACAAAGTTTCCCTATAGCCTTAGGCGATATATTTTCTCTATGGTATTAAGATATATTGGAAATATTTCCAAGCTTTTTCCAGGGGGTGTAAGAATATTTGGATTAGACTGTGTACCAGGTTGTGAATAGAGGTAGTCTACTCACAACCTGGAAGTATCTATATGGAGCACTATGTAGTCACAGAAATTCCTTGAGAATCTAGGCTTCACTCAGATCATACTGTATATTTACTTGCTGCTGATTAAAATCATCTTACTTTCATATTTTATTGATAATGTTTGATAAAAGAATCAGGTGGTATAATGTCACTATTTTCAATATTTTCCTGCTTCCACTTCAATTCATTGTTTAAGCTTACAGAGATAATATGAGACAGAAGAAGAAAGAAAAAGGAAAGGGTTAAAAATCAACATGGCAAAAAAGTATAAAGGAGTCCCATGATATATAATGAACTTAAAGATAAGTGTTGTTGTGTCTGAAAAAGCTGAATATTATTGTCCTGTAATATACAGCTGCTTATGGAAATAATTTCTGATTTAATAGGATGCAAATGTATGAAAATGCCATTTTCTGATTAGGAATCTGAGAAGCAACTGATCAGTCCTGTGTATATCGTTAGAAAACATTTAATTGAATTCAGGAGGATGGAAAGATTAACAGGCACTTATCTTTTTTTTGAAGGGACGCAGTGGCTCAGAAGGGACGCGGTGGCTCAGTGGGTTAGGACGCTGAGCTTGTCGATCAGAAGGTCGGCAGTTTGGCGGGTCGAATCCCGAGTGCCGCGTAACAGAGCGAGCGCCTGTTACTCGTCCCAGCTTCTGCCAACCTAGCAGTTCGAAAGCACGTAAAAATGCAAGTAGAAAAATAGGGACCACTACGGTGGGAAGGTAACAGCGTTCCGTGCGCCTTTGGCGTCTAGTCATGCCGGCCACATGACCACGGAGACGTCCTCGGACAAGCGCTGGCTCTTCGGCTTTGAAACGGAGATGAGCACCGGCCCCTAGAGTCGGAAACGACTAGCACGCATGTGCGGGGGAACCTTTACCTTTACCTTTATCTTTTTTTTCCCCTCTGGAAAAATATATAGCTAAACTTGTGAGCTTCTACAAGTTATGTGTAGGGTATTTCCATACTAAACATTTCACTAATTGAAATACCATTCCTTACATTTAAACCTAAAATATAAGCAAATATTTTGTCAAATTAGCTTCACTTTTCAACATAACTAAATGACACAGTTGTCAAACTTCTATTTCTCATCCCATCTAATAGTAATTATGACAATGAAGGGACACTGAGATGTATGGGTATACCCAAGTTATCTACTGACCATATGGGTACTTTCTGTGTGGGGTTGCAAGCTTCATGAGCCTACTGAAAGTTACCTCTGAATGTGTGTTCAATGTGACAGAAGGAGTGTAACCATATTCACTACAGTAAATAAAGCCAGACATAGATTTTTAGTCTACTGTGTTCACTTATTCATCCTGATTCATGAGTTGTTGGAGTGACTCGTTTCATGTCACTCACACTCCAAAAGTGATGCATGGTCTGAAAAGAAGTATATAGTTAGTTCTACCACAGACCTCACACCAAGATGTTGGTTTTAAATTTATATATGTCTGATTAAAAGTAGTGAAGTTTTTTTAAAGGATCTATGTCGATTCTAAGGGTTAAAGAGAATTTAACCAGGAAGGGAAGTCATGCTTGTGTTATTTTCACTGGCATCCACATTTACTTTTTCATGTATGTGCTAAATGACATTTTAAACCATGTCTTGATATACAAATTATAATGGTTTGACTGCACATCTTCAAGTTATCGTGGGTGGTTCATATATTAGTGTACACAAGGCCCAAAATTTAAAGTGTAAACTCAACAAATATAAAACTGTCATATGCATGTTCAAATTTTTAGGACATGTTTGATGTGTTTGAGCTAATATTTTAAATATTAGTTTTTTAAAAATATTTTAAATATGTGTCATAGAACCATAGTAAATTATATTAGTTGTTTATTTATTCATGTCAGAAGCATCACAATTAAAATAAGGCTTATTTTTATGTCATATAGTAAGCCTTATTTTAATTGTGATGCTTCTGACACAAATAAACAAACAGCTAATATAATTCACTATGGTTCTATGACACATTTTTAAAATGCTCCGATAAACAAACCTCTGGATGCCAATGTAAAAATTAAAATGGCAAGTTAAATATTCTTTTCTAAAGAGTCTTAAGAAATCAGCAGTACATATTTCTGGACAGGGTTCTCTCTTTTGGAGTATACTTGTGTATATACAGTAATATACAATCTAGCAAATATAAGCAATCCTGTATTGTATCTATCAACTAAAAATCAGTTAGATAGCTGGTGTAATTGGCACAAAAATAATAACTTTTAGGGTTGTTTAGGCTCATTCCATTATGGCTTAATATAAAAAGGAGATGTTTGGCAGAAGGAATAGTACCACGAAAAACAATATTTCAAGAACCACACACATGAAAACAGCAATTACAACAACAATCTCTATGCTATATGATCAGGCTTAAAGTAATAAGATAGTCAGATAGCCCATGGCAGTACTGGCTTCTAAGGGCTTTTTACACAATCAGTATGTTGAGAAATAAATGTACATTTGTTTCTCATTTGTTGTTTCCCCTTACACAAAATCTGCTTCTGTTGCAGAAAGTAGCATTTTTAACTATTCAGTGTAATGTAAAATAGCACCAAATGTTGTGCTTTGACATATAGTAATTTTTCTAACTAATTATTTTTCAAATTATTACTCTGGTTTTTAAAGCATCATAGATTCTAAAGAACATTCTTTGTGATAAGGATAGTAAGCCACTTCACTTCCATATTTTCATATATTTATCATTTAATTATTTTTCCACTACCACTGTTTTCAGTGTAATACTACTCATTTCTCTGTACGTAGGCTATGCTCTGCCCATTCCTACAGTATATGTGGACTGAATGTTCATTATTGTTATGAAAATGTACTTGCTTAAATTGTCATGCAGTGTCAATAACATGGCAAATAGCTTCCTTGTTGATGGGAAAAAGTTTGAAGAAACTAAACTTCCATGAGGAAAAATAAAGGAGCTCCGAATATATCTCATCCTCATGTTAAAAGATTTGTGCAATTATTAATACATAAGGGTGGAAAATATTCAGGTCCATCTTTTGTTCATCTGAATCTTTTCTCAAACCTCACTAGAATTCAAAATACAGAAATAGCATACAGCTGTATTCCCAAAGAATATTTGTAAGAATATTATTCCTAAAAAAACTGGCTTTATTAGAGTCATGCATGAACATTTGAGATAGAATGCTATATTTAGCAATTTATGAGAGTAGTACACATGATACTATTCTTAAAAAAATGGCAGTCTGCCAAAGTGTCCAAATGGGAATGGTTTGGGCCCCCTACAAATGACACTAGGTTGGAAGGAAGACAAAGACAAGAAAGAAGTTCAATCCTTTATTGAACTGGCAAAGTACTGGGGAAGCTTTATCAAAGACTTTAATGTTTTGATATCCCCTATCACTAATGTATGAAAAAAGGATTTGCGTGATATATTTTTCTGAGCTGAAAAATGCCAGATGGGATTTGGAGCCATTAGACAAATACTGCTCTAGGTTCAAATGCTTGCAAACTCTGACTTGGATAAAATGTTTGTGGTGAAGACATATGACTCAGACATATTCTTTGACTTCAGATGATAGTAGGCTACAAACACTCATTTAAGCAAGAACCAGCTGTCTTTATGAAAGAAGGAAAGCAAATAGTTTAGTCTCCAAAAGAAGATACAACTTTATATAACAAAAATTTTGGAATCATTTTGGACTACTTCCCTGTTCATTATATTTATATAAACAAACAGCTCTAGTGTTAAAGTAGAGTAGAAAAAGTAGAAAAAGTCAGAAATTACCAATTAGAAAATGAACTGGCATTTATGATTTCTAAAACTTTGCATTCTGTATGAAAAGTAAGTGGATATATTGAAGGATCAAAATGGAAAATGAAGTATGACATCTTCATAACATGCTTGTATATTTTAGACAATCTATAAACAGGGCAACATTTTTTGCATTTCCCTTTTTAAAAAACAACTTTTGTATGGAAGGGCTGGAGAAGTGTGGATGTTAAAGTCACATTATTATTTACATTGAATAAGTAAGACTATTTTTGGTGGGATGGTGATTTTTAACAGGGAAAAAAAGCACTTAAGCCTTTTAAATCTACCATGAGAAAAATAACAGCAGTGGGCTTTTGGGTGGGGGTTGTAAAACTGAAATGGATTTGTAACCTCTGCAATGTGGCTTAAACAAGTCACACATTTTGTCTCTTAAATCTCAAAATTTCCTCTTAGCATACATGTATTTTCTAGCTTGCTCCTTCCAGAGGTTTGTGGCGGGGGGGGGGGGAGAGGATTGTCACCAAAGAGTGCTGTGGCAAATAGTGCATTGGTCTGTCCTCTCTCACTTTAAGGAGATACCACAGAGGGAAATTTTGAAGTTTTGATAGTATCATAGGTAACTTCCTATTTTTTCATCTATTACTTGGTCTGTTTTCCACATGTGGGAGAATAAATTGATGACACATACTATTTTAAACGGCAGACAGATAAAGTTATTTTTTTAAAAATATTCCTCTTTTAAACAACTTCATGCATATACAGTAAAAAAAACTAATGAGGCCCAAAATAGAAATAAGAAATCATGCTTGTTTATATTAAGGTATAGTTTTTAAAACGGGAAATTAGTGCTTCTGAAAGTATCGTATTTGATGTTACATGTGAGTCATATTGGAAAGAGAAACATCTAAATGAAGAAGTGTTTTGAACCAAGATAGGAAGCATTAGGAACCCTGGTAGCACAGTGGTTAGAATGCAGTATTGCAGGCAAACTCTGCCCACAGCCAGGAGTTCGATCCTGACAGGGCTCAATGTTGACTCAGCCTTCCATCCTTCTGAGGTTGTTAAAATGAGAAGCCAGATTGTTGGAGGCAATATGGTGACATTGTAAATTGGCCAGACAGTGCTTATATACTGTGGGGCAGTATATAAGTTTAAAAGCTATTGCTATTCTATACTTTTGTTTTGTTAACAAAAGAGAAAATAAATGAGAAATAGACTCTCTCTGATTCCTGTCTGATCCCCCTTTTCTGTCCCCTCTTAAATAAGCCTATAATGCTTTACTACTGCTGCAGTGTGAAACTGCTGATTTAACACCGATACAACTCCAAATAGGCTGAGGATGAAAAGCATTTTGCTAGCCATGCTTAGACCAGGATTAAATAGAAATGAAAAAAGCTTGGTCAGAGGTCCATGCATCCATAAGCTTGGTCAGAAGTCAGGAAATAGGCAGTGATAGGTAATAGAGGCAGACAAGGAAATAGCAATGGGATCAGCAAATCTCAACCATATGAATTTTTTTGCTGATTTATGCATGGATGGATGGCACTAGTGACAGGTAGTGGGGAAAGGGCCTTAAAATGTTTTTATGTTAACTATATTAACTAACTATTTACAGGACTATAAACAAGTCTATCTGTTTAAATATTCAGTTGTTAAAGAGTTCTCTGTATTCAATTATACAGTAGCTTATCTCTGAAATATTAACATGTTAAACACGGTATATTTTCTTGAATGAAACCTAATCTTAATTGGTCTCGGAATATTTTATTTTCTAAATTGAACTATGAACTGTCCAGTGTTATTTTCTTCTTCTTCCAAACTAAGGAAAACATTAGATACTCTGTGAATGAACTGCTCAGAGGGACAAGGAATTGACTCTTGCCATTTACCTGTCAATCTTCTACTTTTCAGTCTCTTGCCCAGAAATGAGCACACAAATTAATTGATTCCTGTCCTTTGCTGTCTCCTTCCACCCCCCCCCCCCTTTGTCTTCTTTTCATGGTAACTCAAATTAAAGCAAAGATAAAATTCCTGAGGAAGCTGGCATTAATCAAAGTTTACTTTAAATTGAATTAAGTATTTTTTTATTTAACTCAGCAGTATTAGTTATTAAAACCAGAAGGTTCTTCCCAGGCAATGTTTAAAAAAAAGCAGACAATGGCTCATACTGTGGCACAGATTTTATTGAGGAATTAAAAGGGTTGTTTTCTCTTATCCTGTCAAAATGTGATTTCAGACAAATCCATATAAACAAGAACAATGACCGAAACTTGGCAACTAGTTTTCCTTTCACCAGTTCTGGGTAGAATGTTTGGCACTGCTATAAGGACAAGGTGATAGAGATAAGATGGCATCGTTTTATGCAGGTTTACTCTAAGTCCAAAAATATTCTTGCAAGATGGTTCAGGAAAGGTTTTGTTCAGCAAATGAAGTATGTTGAGATAGGATTGTTTTTCCTTTGTGGTTTCAAAGTCATTAGGATTATTCATCCTCCCCCTTGCCTTTTCCCAGGTTCTTTCTGTAGGCAGGTGTAGATTTTTTTGCAAGATATTCATGATTTATCATACAGCTAGCGAAAGATGAATAAGAGATTAAAGTACATTTGGTAACTCCACTTACTGTTTGAGAAGTCTGGATAAATTGATCCTGAATTAAAAATCACAATGTAACCTTATCCAAAAATGAGAGCACTATCCCTCACCCCTTTAAGAATAGAATTTATATAACAGGGAAAGATAAATAATTGATGCTACTGAATAAAACAGTTACCTGTGTGGCAAATACTACTGCAGAATACCAAACACTCTCTTATTCAATGGTGGCAACCTGCTTCTTTCCAGTACCAAAATTTAATGTCAGCTGATACATCTACTTTATAACAGTACTACAGGTTAATTTTGAGATAACTGACTCTGTGTTTATGTTCTAAAAAGTAAGGTGGAGGTAGCATAGAAATGTGTGAGGTAGATGTGTTTATCATTTCTTATGTCTGTTAACACTATCAGCAGAGATTTATTTCCAAAAATAAATCAGAATGCAAAATTTAAATCTAAAGAAGTTTCTATGAAATTTAAGTGTATGCACATTTGTATAGAGTACTGTCTTATGTCAGTTATGTCTGTTGTACGGTGTTTTAAACACTGTCAGCTGGAACCATGTTGTCTATTTTCAGAGTTGTAGGCAAAATCCAAGTACTAAGGCATGTAGAAGAAACCCACAAATATTATTCCATTCTTTAAATTAACCTGTCTACTCATATCTATATTAGATGCATAATGTTCTATTTGTTATTATTTTTTCTTTCACAGACTTCTAGAAATCACAGAATTCTACTAAGTGTACAGTATTAAGAGTTGTGAATGTCCTGCATTATAAAAGATAAATCCTATCATTTGTAAATCTGTCAAAAAGATGGTCTGCATTCATTATAAAAAGTTATTGATTCATTATCACATAGTTGGATCATCCAATGTTTGGAATAAACTAATGTCAGTGAACACATTAAAATTTTTATGGAAGAAATAATGAAGTAGTAGAAGACAAAATTGGTGGCTGGAAATGAAAAATATGGGCTTGTCAACATTAGGAAAGGCATCTAAGAGGATGACTTATTATCAGCCTTATTATTTGGCATTGCTGTGAAGAAAACATCTTGGCTATCAAACAGCAAAAAATGCTAACAAAATTTGGCATTTGCTTTATAAGGATCATCTGAAGCTTTATGGAAATTCAGAAATTGAAATCCAGTAATTGACAAACACTGTAAGAATTTTAAGCAGAGATATAGCAATAGAATTTGGCCTTGAGAAATGAGCTACAGTAGCAATAAATCAGGGCACAATCAAGAACAGTAATGGAATTTAAATGCTGAAGGGCCAAACAATCAGGAGCCATCAGGATGAAGCCTATAAGTGTCCAGACATTTTACAGTTGGGAGTGCCGTGAAACAGAGTGAGCGCCTGTTAAATCAAATCTTTTTGTTCTTCCAGTTCTGTCTGGGTTAGGTAGAAAGTAGTAGCTGGGGATGTAGTGGCTCAGTGGTTAGGATGCTGAGCTTGTCGATCAGAAGGTCGGCAGTTTGGTGGGTCGAATCCCGAGTGCCGCGTAGCAGAGTGAGCGCCTGTTACTCGTCCCAGCTTCTGCCCACCTAGCAGTTTGAAAGCACGTAAAAATGCAAGTAGAAAAATAGGGACCACTATGGTGGGAAGGTAACAGCATTCCGTGCGCCTTTGGCGTCTAGTCATGCCAGCCACATGACCACGGAGACATCCTTGGACAAGCGCTGGCTATTTGGCTTTGAAACGGAGATGAGCACCGGCCCCTAGAGTTGGAAACGACTAGCACGCATATGCGGGGGAACCTTTACCTTTTTAACATCAAGCACTGATGTGCTAAATATGTGGTCTTCTTAATCTCATCAACAACTAGCTTCCTGGTTCCAACCTTTCTGAATAGGATTATCAAATCTGCACTTCTACAGACCTGGCCTTTCCCTGGGGCTAGTTTCTGGGGGCTGGTTTCTGTCTTTTAAGATTTCTTTCTCCATTACTGTATTCCTTTGGAAAATATAATATTCTGCTTTTTAATATTCCCCAAAATATTTCTTTCTCTGGGGGGGTGCTGTCCTCCATAATACAACCATAATAATAATTAAATTTTTATTCCATCTTTTTAATGTATTTTACTCAAGGTGGCTCACTACTGCAGCATCCACAATAGCTACTTAATCTGTTCCATAGTTTAGTCCAACATCATCATCAAACTGATCAGTCTGCAGTTATTTAGGACTTCTTTTTTCCCCATTTTGAAGAAATGAGCAATATTTGCTCTCTTCCAGTCTTCTGACATTACATATGTACTCCATGAATTTTCAAATGGTTTTAAGATGATTTCTTGGTCAAGATTGTAATTGGTCTGTTCCCGGAGATCTAAACTTATTCTTGATGGTGAGGTGCTCCCTAGCTATCCATTTATTTACCTTAGGTTATAACTTTTCCTTTTGCTTAGGTTTATTTGAATATAGCTGCACACAATATAACCAATGGTGGCAGAACCAACAACACAGAGATGGCAAAACTCATCTCTTTCCTTATTTAAATTGACCTTGTATGCAGCATGAGACTTGTACTTTCTATTTAAAAATTTGATCTAGCGCTCTTTCAAAAGAGCATTATTCCATAATAGCATTTGAGACAGATCTAACTATGAAAAGTGCCAGTGAAGCATTACACAAGAAAAAGCCTTTTGTAAACTAGGTGTCTAGTCTCTCTTGCACTGCAACTCTAAATGTCCATGGAGGGAGTGCCAAACAATTTATAGGGGAAGAGGTGTAACCATAACAACCTAAAGTAATCAGTAGGAACTGGGCAAGTTCCAGCCTCTGACCACAAACACATTAATAAAACAATGCTAGGTCATATTCACAGTGAACCCTGTATTAGGAGAAGAGGGAAAACACCATCTTGAAAAATCAAAAATCAACTTTAAGCTGCTTCAGCTATGAATAAGGGCAACTTTATGAGGACAAGGCATAACAGATTGCTTGATTTGTGTCACGGGGATGTGAGAATGTTCTCTCAATGAGCTTGAAAGAACATCAGCATGCAAAATTAGAATCCCGAAATGCTGCCTCAAATCTCATTAGGATCAACATGAGACTATTCAATCAGAAGACTAGGCATGCTCAGGGATTTCATATAATAATTGCTTTTTGTCAGAATCTACTTCATAAAATGGTTAGAAATAATTATCCTCTTATTAACTATGGGACAAAAGGGGAAATGAACCACACAAATTAATGGGACCGTGCAATCCGTATTGTTCAGTGAAGGAGTGTGTTGTAAATGTATTATTCTAGCACCAGAATATTATTTTCAGTTTTCTGTCCAAATATTTCTGATATATACTTTTTTAATCTAAAGAGGCAATTCCAAATATTTGTATGTCAATGTATTAAGTAAACAACAGAGATATCTGCAGGATCCAGTAATTTTATTAAGCTGTGCTCCTTTTGTATGTGTATGTGAGAGATGTCATAATAATGCACATATAAAAGAAATAGAACTAGTGTCATGTTGGGAGTGATGCAGAGGAAACTTTAGGCATTTGCATATAATAATATGGACACCTCTGCCCAAAATAATCTCAAAGAGAGCAATATGCATATGCATCTCATACAGTTGAAACTCTACTTAGCTTAAATTTCCTTCCCATAAAGCCTACTACCTTAATCCATTGATAACATTTGGTGGCAATTTCTCCATGCAGAGGAAATTGAATTTTGGGGAGTGTGCTTGTTTACTTTGTGATGTTGCTTATGCTCTACTATATGTTACAATCTTTTGCTCTACATCTGTTTTGCTTATTCAGTTCATGATTTGTCTGCTCAGCTGTAAATGTTATTAGTATTAATAACATTTATCACACAGTATGAAAATATGAAACTAAAATGTGTTTTGCTGAGCTGTCAGGGCAATGCATTCCACAGAATGAGTTTAATTACCTGAAGCCAATTTAAGACACTTCCAGATGGCTCTATTTCCATTCCCCAGTCCCTCCAAAGCAATTTGAAGGAGATTTACTGATTATCTTTACTCCAGCTGAGGTACTGCAAATATGCTAAAGGAAACAGTTCTCTCCCTCTAGCAACCAATAGGAGACTGCAAAAATAATTCAGTGAGTGCCATCTTCAAGTGGAAGTTCTGAAGATGCCATCATATTATCCGTTCTTCAACAAGACATTTTTCCAAAGCCTTTAACCAGTTTGCAAAGGCAGCTAAGATTTGGGATAGAGAATGATAAATTCTAAACAAAATCCATACCCATTAGGGCTGCAGAAACTGGAACTTACTGTAAGAGTATTCCTGTATCACAACTATTTCCATTCTACTGAAACAACAGTTCTAACCAAAACAATACTACTCTGACCATAGTAGAATTAAATATGATATTAAATCTTGGAGCAAGATTCTTTTTTTTCCAATTCTGTTCCATGTTTGTCCAGGAATAAGCTGCTTGTTTTCTTAGCCTTCAAATAAAGTGAATAGGAGCATTGTTTGGCTGTATATGTATGTAAATTGCTGGTGAAAAAAAAAGCAGCAAAGATAATCTATGGAAATTGGATCCAGAAAATGAGGATTAGCAGCAGTATGTTGACAATATAAATCACTATTTTAATTTCAAATTAGAACAAAGTTTGAGAATGGAGTAAAACATATTCACTTCTTGAATCTACTGAAGAATCCAGGACACAAAAGTTTGCCAAACCTGGAGAAGGACTAAATTGTACAAAGGAACAGGAAAAAGAAAAAGAAAAAACAGAAGAAAGTTGTAGCTAGCATAAAAAGATAAATGAAAAAATACCTTGATGATCTGGAGATACAAGTAATTTGCTTGTAAAGTATATGATAAGAAAATGTAAAAGCAATTTTTGACAGAAGGAAATTTGATCTGGCCAAAATTGCGAACAATTGCAAGTACATCAGCAAGAAATTTACAGGATTTGCACCTTTTCTAAAAGAATCCAGATGGAGTTCATAAGCAACCTATAAATTCCACAATAACTAAAGCTACTCTGAAAAATAGCATAAATAGCCTAGCCATGCTTATAGATGGTCTGGTCTCTCTGTATTACATTAGAATGCTATATTGCATTTCAAGATGGGCTGAAAATGATTATTTGTTCAAATCATAATTCTGAGGAAACTAATTGGAATTGGGTGTTTCAAGTGTACAGTATTTTATTACCTGAATCATTAAATTATAGTATTTTTGTTGAGCCTGTTTCTGAACACAATCCAACATGTTGATATTTAAATCCTAAACCCATACTTGTACCTTCTTCTAAATATGTTAGATTATACTTCTAAATCATTTCCAGGGGTTCCTTTCTGAACAAATTTTAAAATGATTGTATGTGGGGGGAGGTAGCCAGGAAGATAATTTTCTCAATGATAACATCTCATTTTTAAATTTCCCCTCCTCACGAATGTTGTTGTTGTTTTTAAACAAGTTTTATTGATTTTTAATATTTACTGTACGTGTACATGTATTTGTGAAACAATATGGTGGTTGGGTAATTAAAATAAGAAATAGCCATTTGTAAATAGGTCAGGTTACATCAACAGAGATGCCCTCTCTAATTCCCTTAGTGATTACATAGTTAAAATAAGCAAGTTAATATATTTCTAGTTATAACCTAGTCAATCAACAAAATTCAAAATATATTTTCACTAATACATATCAATATCCTGTTTTTAAATTTTATCTAATTGCAATAGGATATTCTAGAATAGCCTATAGTATACAGAAAAAAGCTTAATTTTGGGTAACCCACAATTCCCTATTTCAATAAAGAATAATTCTTTTGTCTACAAAACTTATATTGTTCATTACAAAACATTTTTATGTTTTACCATTAAAGTCTAATTTTCATCTTAGCAAATCACCAGTTATTAGAAATATATTTTTGCCTTAGCCGTTCAACAATTACTGTATTAAAATGCTATCTTTTATATATAAAATTCTAGATTCTATACTATAGTTCAAAACTAGCCACTGAATATTCTATAAGGCATCTTAACCATACATCAATTATTAAAATACCATCTTTTGATATGTCATTCCAAATTCTATAATATAGTTCGGAGTTACTGTATATTTCCTTTACAAATCTAAAAATTAAATGTAAAATCAGTGATATTTTATAGAGATTCCCCTTAATCCATAAAAAGATATTTTTATAGTCTATCTTTAGGAATCCCAAAAAAGAAACAAGTTCAGTCTTTTAAATCTAACTCTTGCCTTCCTTTTGTGCCAATCATACTTCGCTCTTGGTATCTTTAAATTCTCAAATGTATCTTCCTTTCTTCCTAGACCCCTGATATGAATCCAGGGAGCGTATCCAAATGTCAGTTTTGCAAGGAAAATGTCCCCTTTGTAGCCATTGTATTTTTGCTTTGGTAGTTCGGTTTTTGATGGTTGATATAATATAATTGTCATTAAATCAATCAAATCTTTTTGTTTTTCCAGTTCTGTCTGGGTTAGGTAGAAAGTAGTAGCTGGGGACGCGGTGGCTCAGTGGTTAGGATGCTGAGCTTGTCGATCAGAAGGTCGGCAGTTTGGCGGGTCGAATCCCGAGTGCCGCGTAGCAGAGTGAGCGCCTGTTACTTGTCCCAGCTTCTGCCCACCTAGCAGTTTGAAAGCACGTAAAAATGCAAGTAGACAAATAGGGACCACTATGGTGGGAAGGTAACAGTGTTCCGTGCACCTTTGGTGTCTAGTCATGCCGGCCACATGACCACAGAGACGTCCTCGGACAAACGCTGGCTCTTCGGCTTTGAAATGGAGATGAGCACCGGCCCCTAGAGTCGGAAACGACTAGCACGCATGTGCAGGGGAACCTTTACTTTTACCTTTTAGTAGCTGGTATTATGTTTGACATTTGATTAATTGAATTCATGGAGGCTGTTTTAATAATAGTCAAGGATTTGCCACCTCCTGGAGAGTTGTATTCAACACTTATCTTCAAGAATAGCTCTATTGTTCAGTCAGCTACCACAACAGAAAAACGAAATTTACTTGCTGTACCAGGTTTCGCCACAAGATGTCATCAATAACATATAACATGCAATGTAAGAAGTTTTCTTTTTCTTTTTCTTTTTCCAAATTAATATAGAAATTTTGTAGGATTAGTCCAATTTTTTTCTTTAATTCACAGTTTAAAGAGAGAATAGGATAGTGAGTCCCCAGCAACAAATAGAAGCTTTTCACTAAATACAGCTGAAATTGCTTAAATTCTTTGCTGCATTAATTGGATTTGTTTTGTGACTTTGAGGCTTTAAGATTTGTTCCCAAAGTAGATATTCACTGTTTTCTCAAAAAATGGGGAAGGAGATTTTCAGGAAAGTCCCACTGGAAGATGATTAAGGGAATAGGAAAGGTAAAAGCTCACCCAGGTCCTCCAGATTGTTTCTTAGTGCTAGGTAGTATTTTTGGCTTTCGGCAGGGAGCGGCTTAGTGATCAGCCATCTTTATGGCCGGGCTCTTCTTCGGGCCAAAGGAGATGATCCCGGATTCCAGCAGAGGGCTGCCGCCCTTCCTCGATCACAGGGAGGTCCTCCTCTCAGTAATCAGGGTCCTCCAAACAAGAAAGAAACGGACAGCAGGAGACAGACTGTCCCTGCACGTCTGGAAGCGCCATGCGCGTGAACCGGAAGCCTCGAATGATGTTGTTATTGTAGTTGTTGTTGTTGTTGTTGTTATTGTTGTTGTTGTTGTTATTATTATTATTATTATTATTATTATTATTATTATTATTATTATTATTATTATTATTATTATTCCAAGTGAACATTTTGAGAAAGCTTTTAAACATTTAGGTCAAAAATTGATTCTATATTATGCTACCTTTACACAAGCCCTCCCTTAACTCGACAGACGTTACAAGAGAGCTCAGCCCACCTAATGAGCTAGCGCAAATAGCTGCCCTGTCTCAACCAGGCGAACCACTCATTCCCAGCGAGTACCAGTACCTAGCAGAGGTGTTTAGTGAGAAAGAATGCAACACTCTACCTCTCCGTTGACCGAACTATCAAACTGTTACTGGGAGCCAAACTCCCACAACTGAGAATGTATGCTATGTCCCCCCTGGAAATGGAGGAGATGCATCCATATATGGACAAGAACCTAGTGAGAGGATTTATTGAATGGGCCAAGTCTACCGTGGGAGCCCCAGTGTTATTTAAAGAAAAAAAATGGGTTGCTTCATCTCTGCATGGGCTATAAAGGTCTGAATGCTGTGAGCATGGAAAACAAATACCCCCTCCCCCTCCTGAAGGACTAACCCACCTGGCAGAGGCGAGTGTCTTCACTAAATTGGACTTGAGAAAGGCATATTACCAGGTGAGGATAAAGGAGGGAGATGAGTGGAAGGCTGCTTTTAACCATCCCATGGGGAGCTACCAATTTAAAGTCATGCCGTTTGAACTACAGGGGGCTCCAGCTGTCTTCATGCAGCTGATCAATCAGGTACTACATGACCATTTATATAAAGGGGTTTTGGTGTATCTTGATGACATCCTGATATACAGCATGAATATGGCTGACCACGTAAAACTAGTAAGAGAAGTGCTAAAGAAACTGTTGAATGCCAAACTTTACGTTAAACTATCAAAGTGTAAGTTTCACCAGACCCGACAAGATTATCTTGGCTATAGAATTTCCAACGAGGGCATTGAAATGGACCTGACCAAAGTGAAAGCCGTAATTGAATGGCAGCCCCCAAAGACTCGCAAACAGATCCAGAGCTTTCTGGGATTTGCCAACTTCTACTGTCAGTTCATCCCCTCCTTTGTTGAAATTGCCTTACCACTTATGGAATTACTGAAAACAGGTAAAGAGGGAGGAAAGCCACATCCGGGTCAACCACTAGCATGGACTATGAATTGTGAAACTGTTCTGTTCCAGCCTACCACTGGCCCTGTTTTTGTGTCAGGGACAACCCCTTTTTCCTTTTTACAGTTAACAGGCTGGAAAAACCCAACCAAATTTATTTACAGTTCAAACAAAAAAGCAACAGAATATTTCCTTCAATAAATAAATCAAAATATCAAACAAGAGTCAACAGACAAGAGTTAAACAGAAGTATAAAGAACAGACCAGGACTCTTTCAGAATGTCTTCAGACGGTTGTCTTTAGCAACCAGCCCCACCCACATCTTCCCCTTTTATTATCAGTCCCAAGGCGTGGCTTCTCACTGCCTTCTCCTCCTCTCACTGAGTTACCTCATTGATTTTCTCTGCTCTGCTCTGCTCTGCTGGATTGCCTTCTGCTTCTAGCGTCTCTGAACAGATTCAGCTGTGATTCATCTAAGTCCGACACCTCGTGCTCACACAGCTGAGTCTCATGAGGAACATGACTGGAGGGGCCAGGCTGAGAGTCCTGCAGTGCATCAGAGCCTCCCTCTGACACCAAAGGCTCTCCAAACCCCTCCTCCTCCTCCTCCGATTCATCAGACTCAGTTGCTGGGACCACAGGCTGACACTGAATCACAACAGAAACCACTTTTGAGAATTTAAAAAGGCTATTTGCGATCGAACCGAACTTAAAGCATCCTTGCCCAGGGAAGGCTTTGTGATTCAAGCCGATGCCAGCAATGTGGCTGTCAGAGCTGTGCTACTGCAAAAGAACCAGAGTGGGACCCTACAACCCTGCGCCTACACCTTGAAAAAATTCACTGAGTGTGAGAGGAGGGGGGCTGTGTGGGAAAAGGAAGCCTTCGTGATCCATTGGGCTCTATTAAACTGGTGACACTATCTAAAAGGGAGCAAGGTGCCTTTCGAGGTATCACAAAAACCTAGAAGCACTGAAAACTCCCCGCAAATTGTCCCTGAAACAAGTACAATGGGTGCAATACTTCAGCCATTTTAATTTCACTCTAAAGTACATACTGGGAGGAAAAAACTTCTTAGCTGATGCTTTATCCAGACTGCCCCAGTACAAAAGCCAGCATGAAGAGGTTAATGAAGCAATTATCTCCACTCCACAAACTGCTTCTCAAATCACACTGCACAGAGTCCCACCCTTCCAGAGCCCCAAACCCCGATCACCCTGGGGCAAAGAAAATAAAATGAGAGCTCCTCACTGACTAATGGTTCAAGGACAATCAAACCTCCCTAACATGCAAGGATGGTTTGGCTTATAAGGGGGGAAAGCAGTACTTGCCCGAGACCCTCTGCCTTAATGCGCTGTGACACAGCCATGATGTAAAACAGACTGAGCACTTTGGATATTTAAAAACACTACACCTCATCCGTGCCCGGGATTGAAACAGCACATGGAAAACTATGTCTGGAGTTGTGCTGTGTGTACTACCATGAAAAGAATTATTACAACCGGTGGTGGACCCTTCCCAACCATGGGAAGAAATTGCTATGGATTTTATTGTAGACCTACCTGAAAGTAGGGGAAATATGATCATCTGGCCTGTGATAGATCTGTTTTCAAAGCAGGCTCACTTTATTGCCTGCAAAGGACTCCCGTCTACCTAGTGACTAACCAAAATGTTCCTGAAACATATCTACAGAGTAATCTCTGATAGGGGGTGCAGTTTACAGCTAGGTTTTGGAGGAGTTTTCTTAAACTAATCGGCTCATCTCAAGGACTATTGTCGGCCTTTCACCTGTCTACCAATGGGGCGGCTGAATCCGCGCACTCAATGGTGGAGCAATATCTCCAATGCTATGTGGATTATCAACAAATGGACTGGACTGACCTCCTCCCTTTCGCAGAAGTGGCTTACAATAAATTTTGTTCACATCAGCACTGGCTTCATTCCTTTTAAAGTGGCCACAGGGAAAGAGTTCAGCCCAATACCCGAATATCCTCAGGGACCCTCCACTTCCCAAACTCTTGATCAATGGTGAGGGGGTGGGAAGTAGTCTGGAAAACCACAAAAACTGCTTTGAAAAAGGCTTCCAAGACATATAAAAACAGGCAGATAAAAAAGGGCTCCTCAAAGGACATTCCAAGTTGGGAAAAAGATTTGTCCACAGAATTTTTACGGCTTAAGTTTCTTAGTAAAAAGCTAGGACTGAAGTACTTAGGACCCTTCCCCATTGTAAAGATTATTAATCTGGTCACGGTAGAACTAAAACTTCCCAGACTCCTGTATTTCATTGTAGCCTACTGAAACCTTTTTGGGATTCCACCTTAAGACCTCCCCCTAAGTAGGCACCTGGACCTCTCATAGTAGCAGGACAGAATCACTATGAAGTGAAGCGTATTCTTGATTATAGGTTTTTTAAAGCGAAATTGGAGTACTTAGTGCAATGGAAGGGGTATCCGTTGTCTGAAGCCGCCTGGGTGAAATCTAGCGATGTAAAAGCTGACAGACCCATTAATAGATTCTATAAGGAGCACCCTAACAAACCTAGAGGCAACCTTAACCTATGATTTTGTTTGCATTACAGGATTTGTCCTTTTTATAAGGGGGTGGTGGATGTCAACGCTGCTTACATCGGATGTTCTTGCTTTGACAACAGATGGAAATGCAGCCATTTTCTCTATTGCTTTTAGAATTAGTTGCTGCTGGGAGGGGGAATGTGGATGAGAGTCCACCTAGTCATAACAATAATAACTTAATCGTGGGAACCCAAGGACATTGGGCCCAGAGCTGATAATATTTTGGCGGGCTGGAGAGCTGGGGAGAAAGCCCGCGCTTCAAGCTAATTTGGGAATGTGATTTATGACTGCTTATTGGAGGAGGGAATTGCACTTTGTTACTTTGTATCCAGGGGAAGGGAATTTAGTTTCTGGTTTCAACTATGTAGTGCCAATACTTTGTTTCTCGAATAAAAGATTCTTTAAGGCAAACAATGCCTTAAAGTTCTTTTGAAGAGTTTCATCTATCGGAACCATGACATTAGGGAGATAACTATAATGGTTTTTGGGTCCCATTATTTTTTGTTTGTTTATTTCTTTTACAATCCATTGGGCTATGTTTAATCCTTCTAGTCTGGGTGTATATAAAATTCTCTTTTGAACACTTGTCTGCAGGATACAGATGCTTCCAGGATTCATGGGATTGAAATCCAATATATTACAGTGTAGTTCTACATTCTGTGTGAAAGCATTTAAAATCTTTCCTAAGTTAAACAAAAACAGAAGACATAACCAGAAAAGTCGTAATATTTGTTTCTTCTACTAAAATTGGCAATAAAATGGTGTCCATGAAGCAGAAACATTTACATGATACAATCCTTGTTGCTTTGAGGAGAGGGAAAGGTCAAGGCAAGATTTCCAAGCCAACCTAATTATATAAAGTGAATGCAAAAGCCTGAGGTGAATAAGATGGACATTATGTCAGTTTTCTACTAATACGTTCCTCCATTTTGTGAGACAGAATGTCTTTTTAAAACATTTGCTTTCCAACCAGGATAAATTTAATTCTGAGAAAATGCTTTCCAAAGGACTTTGTGTCCTGTAAAATAGGAACGAGTGTGACCTGGCTTGAACAATTAGTTGCCCAGCCCTATCCATTTATTATTGTTTCCAAATGGGAAACTCAAGAATTCTTACTCTTCTAGACAAAAATAAATTCAAAATGAATGTTAATTGTAGGAAAACTTCAGCATTTAAACAAGAGTTCAACAAGGAAAATAACATTGTTATGTGTAGACCTGGCATATATTAAAAGATCTTTGTAGCAAAGATATCTTTCTAAGTTCTTTTGCCAATTGTAGGCAAAATGGCCTACCACACACACACACAAATCATTTGTTTTTGACTCTGTCCCTTTCTTTTGGAGATGGGGAGTGGCAAATAAATTGATCCTTGTGGCATTTCTAAAGCAACTTTTGGATTGAGTTTCACCCTGTATAATTACAAACTGTGAGAACCATAGTAAGTTACTTTGTTCTTTTTTCTAAATTGCTAAGGCACCTTAATTGTTGATTGTCATTCTATGTGGCCTGGTGATTTCCGCTTTTCCTAGCTAGTTCTACTTTGTGCTTTACTTCTTAGAAGTATGACATTTTCCAAAATAATATCTTTGAATATAAAATTATTATGGAAAGTTATTTAATAGAATATTTTTATCAGAATGAGTTGTGACTGGCTGAAACAATTTGCTGCTGATATATCATGTAGTGGAGACAGTGTTTGTATATGTGTGTTTGTGTGTACTATTTTTTCTAAAGATGTATAGCCCATCTTTTGGTTCTGTTATGTATATGCTTGTAGATCCACAAGGCTCCATCTTTTCCAGGATGAGGTAACAGAGAAAGTTGACTGCAGGGAAGCAGCTGAAATACTAGCTATGGGCTGTGGGTAATCAGAAGAAAAGCTGAAACTATCTTCCAGAATGTAAACACCCTTATAGCTTAATGGACCTATTTACATTGAAGGAGACCAGGAAATGAAATTTGTTTTGTTGTTCCAAATAAGCCCATGCAGATGGTAAGCAGAACCAGACGAGTAAGTGAGTATGAATGCAATGACTTTTCCTTTGAAAAGTGCTTGATTTTATCAAATTGTTTACTAAACTGTCACAACAAGGCATGAAACCAAGGAACCCTTGTACATGCTCATATTGGCAATATGTTCCTGAAAGTGGGCAGTGATGGAAACATGGCTTAGTTGGCTTCCTGCCCTGAAGTAGATGAAATAATCAGCCACATTTCTCTGAAGCTATTGAACGTGGTCTCATATTGTGGGGTAGCTATAGGTGTGGACCTGGTGGGAATCAGAACTGACCATAGAAAATGGCTTCTTTAGATTTACATTTCATACAATTTGCAGACAGGTTAGGTGGGATTTTCTTGTGGCTCTTTAAAAAAGCAGATCCTTCCTTGCTTTATTTTGCATAAACCATGTAGAATTATTTTGCAATGATCCAGACCAATTATTTTCTCTAGACCTGAACAGAGAAAAGAATATCTGCCCTGGATTTGATGAAGATGGGACAATTATTACAGCAGGATCCAAAGCAGTTGCACTTTGTGTATTATATGTATATAGTTCAGTTATATAGTGCAGTTAATGTGTTAACATTATTGGTTCGTAAGGTTAAGCATTTGACAGCCGAACATGAGGTAAAACGTTGACAGCTGAACACGAGGGAGTTTTGACAGCTGTCAAAACTCCCGACCCACGCAGGCGCACTAGTTGACAGCTCTCGGCTGTCAAAGCAACACAAGCCGCCCGCACGAGGAACCGAACTGTCAAACGTACCGCAAAGCTGATTGGAGGAGAAGAGAAGCGGGAAAAAGACCGGCCAGTGATTGGACCGAACGACCGGCGCCAGACTATAAATAGCCAAGTGCTCCTGTTACCTGTTGCTCTGTTCTAATAAACGTGTTAAGGTTACCAGCTGTCTCGAGTGGTCTGTCCAGCCACTTTACTTTGCCTTTGTACTGGGAGCTAAGAGAGATGGCAATATATTCTGTCTGCTCTTCCCCCACTGCACCCCATCCCATTTTTAGTCTCTGTGTATAGATTTAAAATTAAATTGGTTCTGGTTAGCAAATGAGAACAGCACGGTTAAACTGAATTTTCAAAAGAATGTTGTGAATTCTGTGTGAAAAAAAGAACACTCCCACATGCCTTTGCTCCTCATCTTATTGCCTTTAGTTTGCTCTTACCCACTATTAGTCAATAAGAATTCCATTGAAGAACTTTTCTTCTTTCCTTTTATTCAATATTCGTCTGGTTCTTC
This sequence comes from Vipera berus, assembly GCF_964194415.1. Classification (NCBI taxonomy): domain Eukaryota; kingdom Metazoa; phylum Chordata; class Lepidosauria; order Squamata; family Viperidae; genus Vipera; species Vipera berus. The sequence goes on from NC_138207.1 coordinate 45,709,387, forward strand.
TGCAATCCCATATTTCAGGGGTGTCAAACTCAATTTCATTGAGGGCCGCATCAGCATTGTGGTTGCCCTCAGGGGGCTGGGTGGGTGTGGCCTGGGTGGGCGTGGCCTAATGGGTGGGCATGGCTAAAGTGCATATGGCCTACTGGGTGGGCATGGCCAGCTCTACATCGTTCGCATCAAGGGTGCCTATGGGGGCCTAGACAGGAGTGGGACAGATCTGAGGGTCTCTGGCAGGAGGAGGGTCTCTGGGCCAGGGCCAAGGCAGTGGGGGCCGTTCCCTTACTGTTTCCAGGATGGCTTTGCGGGCCGGATCTGGCCCCCGGGCCCTGTGTTTGACATGTCTGCCATATTTCCTAGCCATTGTTTAACAGTTGTGAGATCTTCCTTTCAAACGGATTGAGAACTAAATGGCAGATGTCGATGGGCTTCAACTTTTCTGTATTGAATAATATAGCTGAGAAGTAAGGAAGAGTGTGGAACTGACACTTTTCCTCAATTCAGAAACCAAAGCACAATTGTCTGACAGCTATGTCCTGGTTCTTGACTGACAATGTTTTGGGAACTTCATGTATCCATTCACGTATTCCTCTTAGAGGGTAATGCTGTGTTTGTTAGGTATCCTTGCTAGACTTCTCTTCCCCATTCCTTCTTATTCCATGAAGTTTCTCCAGTTTTGTTTTTCTTTGACTGGCTAAATGTTTTCTGTGTCAGCAACGGAAGAGAATGAAGACTTTCCATTTTATGGTTTTTGCATTTGGAAATCAGAATGAAATCTGACAATTATAAAAGAATAACAGAATAAACTATGACAAAAAATATGGCTATCATTCTGAAAAATTGGAATTATCTGAAGCAATACAGGTAGTCCTCAAGTTATGACCACAATTGAACCCCAAATTTATGTTGCTAAGGGAACATTTAAGTGAGTTTTGCCCCATTTTACAGCCTTTCTTGCCACAGTTGTAAAGTGAATCATTGCAGTTGTTAAGTTAGTAGCACGGTTGTTGAGTGAATCTGGCTTCCTAATTGACACTGCTTGTCATAAGGTCGCAAAAAAGGAGATCACATGACCCCAGGATACCACAACTGTCATAAATATGTACCTGTTGCCAAGCATCCAAATTTTCAGCATGTGACCAGGGGGCTGTTGCAATGGTTGTAAGCATGAAAAACAGTCATAAGTCACTTTTTCAGTCTCGTTGTAACTTTGAACAGTCACTAAAATAACTGTTGTAAGTCGAGGACTACCTTCATAAATCCTAAATATGAAGTACTAATCTCCCTTTTTGGAACATATCAAAGCTATCTGATTTTTTGCTTTGTCAATGCATATTTGTTTACTTAAAACTTTTATATAGACACTCATCTTGCACCAACTCTGGGTGGCTTGCAACTAAAAATAATACAAATATTAAAACCACAAGTATAAAGCCAAAAAACCCCACAAAACCTGGTATCGTAACTAAACGTTCACATGCAGCTTAGATGTTCATCTCATCAAACTCACCCTATCCCAGCACTTGGTGATAAGTTATTATTAAGCCAGGTCTTAAGTGCTTTTCAGAAGGTTAAAAGCTGGGGGCCTGCCAAATTACTACTTTGCCAATCTGGTAGTCAGTGTTTTACCATGTTCTGTCTATACCGAGACTTCCTGATCTCTACATAGTTTTCACGTGAGGACAATGATATATTCTATTTTTCTAAGTGTATTCCATGGCTTGATATGATCAATACAACTGAGGGCTTTTTTATATAATTAATTCTGTGCAGTCTCATACTCCATATATACATCTGCCGTGAAGAAGACCTGCGTACCTGTACTGATGTTTAAACCTCAAAAAATGGCCAAACAGAAAGTGGACTTTGAAAACAGGTGCTTTCAAAAGAGGTGGGAGGCAGAGTATTGACATTGAAGATAAGGCCGTGTGCCTTGTTTGTGGAGCTAATGTGGCTGTACTTAAAGAATATAACTTGAGACAGCACTATGAGATGAAACATCAGGACAAGTATGAGCCAGCAGTGTGCTGCAGCTGCCAAAAAAGCCAACACAGTGCTAGGCTGCATTAACAGAGGGATAGAACCAAGATCATGTGAAGTGTTAATACCACTTTATAATGCCTTGGTAAGGCCACACTTGGAATACTGCATCCAGTTTTGGTCACCACGATGTAAAAAAGGTGTTGAGACTCTGGAAAGAGTACAGAGAAGAGCAACAAAGATGATTAGAGGTCTGGAGGCTAAATCATAAGGAATAGCTGCTGGAATTGGGTATGTCTAGTTTAATGAAGAGAAGGACGAGTGGGGACATGATAGCAGTGTTCCAGTATCTCAGGGGCTGCCACAAAGAAGAGGGAGGCAAGCTATTCTCCAAAGCACCCGAAGGAAGGACAAGAAGCAATGGATGGAAACTAATCAAGGAGAGAAGCAACCTAGAACTAAGGAGAAACTTCCTGACAGTTGAGCTGAGTCGAACGGAGCTGAGTCGAGTGGATTGGAACTGGAGCCAAATGCTGCCTGTGTGTTTTGTTATGGTTTTTTGGGTTGTAGCGGGGGGAGGGTTGTGGAAAGGGGCTTTTGTTATCGTGTTATCGTGGCTCCTCCTCCCTCTCCGCCACTCAGCAAGCCTGGCTCTACGGACGCAGTGGACCTGGTGGCGCTATTGCTGTGGCTATGGTGCCTGCTCTAGCGCTCCCCCTCCCCTCTTGCCTCCACGGAGGCTGCAGCTGTTCCTGCCGTCGTGGCTGAACCCGTTGTTTTGGAGCTGTCATCGCCACTCTTATTATGTCTTCTGCTGTCGCCGCCGTCGACCATACCATCGTTGTTATCATGACTGTGGCTTTGGGATCTGCCACTGGCTGACTGAACTTTCTTACTGCTTTCAACTGCTGGCACCCTTCATTGTTTGATGTTACCGTTTCCCTTTTTTTGTATGTGTGCGTGTACTGCAGCAGAACTTTACTCCCTGCAAGATTCCCCCCTCTCACAGGAGCGACCATCTTTTTTATGGAAGATCTCCCTTGATGACGGGTTGTGGAACCCCAAGAGTTGGTATGCCGCAAAGAGGAGTTTGAGGGGTTTTTTATTAAGATTTTTAAATAAAATTTTAAGGGGATCCGGGGGGGAGGCCCAAGGGATCTGGAGTGAACTTGGGGTAGTTTGATCCAGACAGCAGTCCAGACCATCAGATGATCATGGTGGGGGGAGTAGGGAGTTGGGGGGGATGCAGCTCTGAGGGAGAAGGGTCTTTCTATCCTGACGGTGATTGGGAGGGGCAGAGAATGTGGGAGCAGAGGGCTTCATTGTAATCAGGGAACGAGTCACCGCTGTCTTCAAGTGGTGGCCTGTTCCCGCCCTCATTGCTCTTCTCGCCTCCCCTGGGGGCATAGGATTGCAGAACCCTGGGCTCAGGTTGGCCTATACTAAGACCAGGTCCGTGGTTAATAAGGCTCCCCTCATATATGATCTTATTGAGGAAGAGAACGCGGACCTGGCTTGCATCACGGAGATCTGGTTGGGCCAAGGGGGGGTCCCTCTCTCGGAATTATGCCCACCAGGTTTCTGGGTGTTTCACCAGCCGCGAGCCCAGGGTATGGGTGGGGGGTGGTGGCGGTTATTATTAGGGAGAGTCTTTGTCCGAGAGTGGCCACTGTCCCTCAGATAGGCGGGTGTGAGTCTCTCCTTTTGAAGTGGGGTCCTGGAGTTCAATTGGGCCTATTGATCACGTGCCTGTCTCCCAGCTGTGTGTCATTGGCCCTGCCCAAGCTTCTCGACGTCTTGTCTGGTTTGGCAATTGAGTTCCCCAGGCTTATAGTTCTGGGGGACTTCAATCTACCTTCTGTGGGTGAGGCGTCTGAGTTGGCCCGGGAGTTCATGGCTTCCATCATGGCCATGGACCTGACTCAAATAATTCAGGGCCCCACCCATAATGGAGTTCACACACTCGACCTGGTTTTTATCTCTGGGCAGTGGATTAATGATCTGGGTAGGGGGGATTTAACCATCCAACCCCTGTCATGGTCCGATCACTTCCTTCTCCAGCTAGACTTTTAGTTCACCACCCCCTGCCACTGGGAGGCGGAACTGACCAGGTGGTTCCGCCCCAAGCGCCTGATGGACCCTGAAAGGTTCCAGACGGAGCTTGGGACGTTTCCTGCTTCCCTTGCCCACGACTCTGCCGAGGCCCTAGTAGAAGCCTGGGAGAGGGCGGCTGCTGGGGCCTTGGATTGAGTTGTGCCTTTGCGGCCTCTGACCCAGCGCAGACCCCGGGTGGCCCCCTGGTTTACCGAGGGGCTCCAAGAGATGAAGCGCCGGAAAAGACACCTAGAGAGCTGTTGGAGGTCCAGAGGTTCTGAATCTGATTGAACACAGCTAAGAACTTATCTTAAGTCTTACCTAGTGGTGATGGAAGTGGCAAAGCATGTTTACTTTTCCGCTCTCATTGCGTCCGCAGATAATTGCCCAGCTGCCCTGTTTAGAGTGACCCGCTCCCTGTTTAACCAGGGACCGAGGGATGACCCCTTGCAGGGTAGGGCTGAGAAATTTGTACAGTATGTGCAGGACAAAATCACTCAGATCCGGACTGGCTTGGACTCCGACTGAGCAGAATCCAGCGGAGTGGAGAGGGCAGGCCTTGATCATACCATTTGCGGTGAGTTTGACCCTGTGACTCTGGATGATGTGGACAGGATCATGCATAAACTGAGCGCTACCACTTGTTTATTGGACCCATGTCCCTCCTGGCTGGTTTCGGCCACCCGGGAGGTGACAGGGGGCTGGCTCCAGGCAGTGGTCAACGCTTCTTTGACAGAGGGTGTCTTCCCCTCCTCCTTGAAAGAGGCGGTGGTAAGGCCCCTCCTCAAGAAGCCTGCCCTGGACCCAGCCTCATTGAATAACTACCGTCCTGTCTCCAACCTTCGCTTTGTAGCGAAGGTTGTTGAGAGTGTGGTGGTGCATCAGCTCCCGCAATTCCTGGAGGAAGCGGACTATCTGGACCCGTACCAATCCGGTTTCAGACCCGGCTACAGCACGGAAACGGCATTGGTCGCACTGGTGGATGATCTCTGGCGGGCCCGGGACAGGGGATGTTCCTCTGTCCTGGTCCTACTTGACCTCTCAGCGGCTTTTGATACCATCGACCATGGTATCCTGTTGCGATGGCTCGAGGGGTTGGGAGTGGGAGGCACTGTTTTATGGTGGTTCTCCTCCTACCTCTCAGGCCGTTCGCAGTTTGGATTGGTGGGGGGACAGAGATCTACCCTGAGGCCCCTCACTTGTGGGGTGCCTCAGGGGTCGGTTCTCTTCCCCCTCCTGTTTAACATCTACATGAAGCCCCTGGGTGAGATCATCCGTGGCTTTGGGGTGAGGTATCACCAATATGCAGATGATACCCAGTTGTTCATCTCCACCCCGAACTAACCCAGTGATGCCCTTGACATGATGTCCCAGTGCCTGGAGGCAGTGCGGGTCTGGATGGGAAGGAACAGGCTCAGGCTCAACCCCTCCAAGACCGAGTGGCTGTGGATATCGGCATCTGGTACTGTCCAACAAGTTCCTTCTCTTTTGATGGGGGGAGGTATTGCCCCCCTCAGAAAGGGCTCGCAACGTGGGTGTCCTCCTGGATTCACGGCTCAACTTGGATGATCATCTAACGGCCGTGACCAGGGGGGCCTTCGCACAGGTTCGCCTAGTGCGCCAGTTGCACACCTTTTTGGACCGAGATGCCCTATGCACGGTTACCCACGCCCTCGTCACTTCTTGTTTGGATTGCTGCAATGCTCTTTACATGGGGCTGCCCTTGAAGAGCACCCGGAGGCTTCAACTGGTGCAGAATGCGGCTGCGCGGGTGCTTATGGGAGTATCTTAGTACTCCCATGTTACACCACTCCTGCGCGAGCTGCATTGGCTTCCGGTTGCCCTCCGGGTGTGATTCAAGGTGCTGGTTACAACCTTTAAAGCCCTACATGGCTTAGGCCCGGGGTACTTGCGAGAACACTTGCTGCTATTGACAACCTCCCATCGCCCGATTCGCTCCCACAGAGTCGGCCTCCTCAGGGTGCCATCGGCCAGGCAATGCCGGCTGGTGACCCCCAGGGGGAGAGCCTTCTCTGTGAATAATAATAATAATAATAATAATAATAATAATAATAATAATAATAATAATAATAATAATAATAATAATAATAATAATAATAATTTGGAAGGGACCTTGGAGGTCATCTAGTCCAATCCCCTGCTAAGGCAGGAAACCCTATACCATTTCAGACAAATGGCTGTCCAGTCTCTTCTTAAAAACTTCCAGTGTTGGAGCATTCACCACTTCTGGAGGCAGGTTGTTCCACTGATTAATTGTTCTAACTGTCAGGAAATTTCTCCTTAGTTCTAGGTTGCTTCTCTCCTTGACTAGTTTCCATCCATTGCTTCTTGTCCTGCTCTCAGGTGCTCTGGAGAACAGCCTGGCTCCCTCTTCTTTGTGGCAGCCCCTGAGATATTGGAACACTGCTATCATGTCACCCCTCACCCTTCTCTTCATTAAACTACACATACCCAATTCCAGCAACCGTTCCCTATATGTTTTAGCCTCCAATCCCCCAATCATCTTTGTTGCTCTTCTCTGTACTCTTTCTAGAGTCTCGACATCTTTTTTACATCGTGGTGACCAAAACTGGATGCAGTATTCCAGGTGTGGCCCTACCAAGGCATTGTAAAGTGGTATTAGTACTTCACATGATCTTGATTCTATCCCTCTGTTAATGCAGCCTAGCACTGTGTTGGCTTTTTTGGCAGCTGCAGCACACTGCTGGCTCATATTTAAGTGATTGTCCAGTAGGACTCCGAGATCCCTCTCACAGTTACTACTATCGAGCAAGGTACCATCTATACTATACCTGTGCATTTGATTTTTCCTGCCTAAATGCAGAACCTTACTTTTTCACAATTGAATTTCATTTTGTTAGATAGTGCCCAGTGTTCGAGTCTGTCCAGATCCTCCTGTATCTTAAGCCTATCTTCTGGAGTATTGGCTATTCCTGCCAGCTTGGTGTCATCTGCAAATTTGATGAGTTCCCCATCTATCCCCTCATCCAAATCATTGATGAAGATGTTGAAGAGCACTGGGCCCAGAACAGAGCCCTGGGGCACCCCACTACACACACCCTTCCATGTAGGTGCGCCAACCCTCTGGAATGAATTGCCCCCAGAGCTGCGGACGGCCTCTGACCTTCAGTCCTTCCACCGTGACCTGAAGACGTGGTTGTTCCAACAAGCGGTCCTGGACTGACTATGGTTTTAATTAGCTTTTTACTGGTTTTTAAATTGTCATATAATTATTGTATTTATTGTTTAATTCTTTTAAAAAATTTCTATTTTATGTTTTTAATTTTAATTGTTGTGCACCACCCTGAGTCCTTAGGGAGAAGGGCGGCATATAAATTTAATAAAAGAAATAAATAAATAAATTAACCAGTGGAACAACCTGCCTCCAGAATCTGTGAATGTTCCAACAATGGAAGTTTTTAAGAAGAGACTGGACAGCCATTTGTCTGAAATGATATAGGGTTTCCTGCCTGAGCAGGGGGTTGGACTAGATGACCTCCAAGGTCCCTTCCAACTTTACTGTTATGATTATGATTAAGTACAGAAACCTGGCTATAGAGCAGAAGCTAAAGAAAGTGGAAGAGTTTAAAAAGAGTTTGATGTCACGGCAGCATATGTTCAGAAAAGCAAAATCACAAAGTGAAGCTGCTGTGAAGGCTAGTTGTATAGTGGCAGAAGAGATAGCTAAATGAGCCCAGCCATTTACAGAGGGGGAGTTTCTGAAATTCTGCATGATTAAAGTGTGCAAAGTCTTGTGTCCAGACCAAAAGCAAGCATTTTTTAATGTATGCCTAAGTAGAAATAATGTTGCTGATCAGATATGTGAGCTTGCCACTGATTTACAAGTACAATTGATTGAAAAGGGAAAAGATTTCATTGCATATTCCCTTGCTGTGGATGAGAACACTGACATCACTGGCACGGCACAGCTGGCAATCTTTATCCGTGGAGCGGACTCAAGTTTACACATTACAGAGGAATTTTTGGATATGAAATTAATGCATGGCACTACCACAGGAAAAGACATACAGTATTTGAAACAGTATCTAAATGTGTAAATGACATGAAACTGCCCTGGGACAAAGTTACAGGACTGACAACAGATGGAGGGCCTTTGATGTGCAGAGAAAAGAGTGCATTAATGGGAAGGATGCAGAGCAAGAATTGCACATGTAAGCTAACAGCATATCACTGCATCATACACCAAGAAACACTATGCAGCAAAACCTTGAAGATGGAAAGTGTAATGAGCACTGTAACATAGACTTTGTAAGAGCCAAAGGTTTAAATCACCATCAATTTAAGCTTTTTCTGGAGGAAATACATTCTGAACTTGGTGGTCTGCCCTATCACACAGAGGTGTGATGGCTAAGTTGAGAAAAAGTGCTCAATATTTTTTTTTTAGAGTTGTGTAAGGAAATCTGTCAGTTCATGGAAATAAAGGAAAAGGCTCCAAAGTATTGCAGGATGAAAAGTGGCTGTGTGACATAACTAAGCATCTCACTATGCTAAACCTTCAGCTTCAGGGACAGAACCGTGTGATCACGGACATGTATGATTCAGTGAAAGCCTTTCAAGTTAAGCTGCAACTGTGGGAGACTCAGATGCAGCAAGGAAACTTGAGTCACTTTCCCTGTTGCCAAACAATCATAAACCAAGTATCCACCGCTGTGTTCTCAGATGTTCATTTTGCTGATAAACTGAGCATACTTCACATGGAGTTTACACGTCGCTTTGTTAACTTTGAAGCACTGAAATTCAATTTTGGACTGCTCAGTAATTCCATTTGCAGTCGACATGGAGAAAGCATCTGTAAGCATCCAGATGGAGCTGACAGAACTCCAATGTAACAGCACACTTAAGGTAAAGTATGATTCTGTAGGGCCCGCACAGTTCACCAGGTTCATCCCAAAAACAATGCCCCAGCTCCACCTACAAGCTGCTCGAATGCTCTGCATGTTTGGTAGTACATACCTGTGTGGGCAACTTTTCTCTGTGATGAAGGTGAACAAAAGCGTACAAAGAAGTCTTCTCACTGATGCACACCTCTACTCTATCCTGAGAGTTTCCACAACTCAGAACCTTACCTCAAACATGAATGGACTTGTAGCCAAGAAAAGATGCCAACCATCTGGCTCAGACAAAATAGCATGAGAGAGAGAGAGAGAGAGAGAGAGAGAGAGAGAGTTTTACATGCAACTGGCCCTTTGAGGGCGACCATAATGCTGATGCGGTCCTCAATGAAATTGAGTTTGACAATCCTGTACTAGATGAATTTTTGCAAAGCCCTCCCCCAGCCATGGCTACCACCTGCCCCTCAAGCAGGAGTCCAAGAGGACCTCAAAATTGGGCACCAACTCAGTCTGAGAAAGTGCCCCCCAGTCCAGAGTGAAGTATCATCTCAGCCTGGGGGGGGGAACAGACAAAAAACTCACAGCTATTCTGCCTTACCAGGGTTGAGTTGAAGCCAGTTCCTCTCCATCCAGATCCTTATAGCTTCCAGGCACTCAGCCAGCACTGCCATACCGATGGATGACATCCCCTAGCAGTTTCATGTACATGTTGTATGTTATCATTAAGCAATTTTTTGTAGATTGTATTCATTTTTAATGGATCAGAAGTCATGAAAAAACAATTAATAAACTAATCCTGCTTTATTATTCATGAAATCGTTTATGTTTATCTTTTATTGATTTTATTACATTTTTAAAATTGTTGTGAGCCACCGAGAGTTGTTGGTGTGGGTGGCATATACATTTAATAAATAAAATTATTATTATAGTTAGTTACCCAGTCAGACAGATGTTTAGAATGGATTTGGCATTTTTATCCACCTATCAAGTCCTTTCCAAAGATCTGGAATAGGCAGATGTCTGATGATGTTAAAGATATTGTCACAAGATGTAAGCTGTTCCAAGTAAAGCTGCCTGATGGTGATTTTGTTAATGCTAATGGTGTTCAAGTGGTCTAGATGTTTTGGAATTGAACCCAAGGAGCCTATTAATATTGGTACTACCTTTGCTTTCTTTTGCCAGTTATTCTTCTATTTGCTCTCCTCCTCCTCCTCCTCCTCCTCCTCCTCCTCCTCCTCCTCCTCCTCCTCAGTATTTTAGTTCAGAGAGTCTATAGTTTATGAGAACAAAAATCAACCTTATATTTTTTCACCAGTAGCTTCTCTAGCTCCTTTTAATGCTGGAAATAAATTTCAATTCTAATTAGCTATAATTAGAATGAAATAAATGCTAGGATTTTAAAGATTCCAACTCCCATAATTTAGCAGCATCCACAATTGTTCTAAAGGTAAAGGTAAAGGTTCCCCCGCACATGCGTGCTAGTCGTTTCCGACTCTAGGGGCCGGTGCTCATCTCCGTTTCAAAGCTGAAGAGCCAGCGCTTGTCCGAGGACATCTCCGTGGTCATGTGGCCGGCATGACTAGCACGGAACGCTGTTACAGAAATGTAATTGTTAATGTATATATTTGTCTAAACTAAAGCATCTAAATGGAATTAACATATGCATTCCTTTAAAATATGTATTACTCATTAGGTTGTATTCATTTTTACATTTATTCTTCCCTATATACAATTTCTTGATGCATCCCACATTGCATCATAATTCATGAGGAAATAATCAGTTGTCATCACCCAAACAGAGCTACTACAGCAATTTCAAGATTCTCAGACTGAGGTTCTAAAATATTTACTAGCAATCTAATACTATCAGAGGTCAAAATTCTTTAATGAAATCAGATTGTGCAGGTTGTATTATTTTTGGTAGCAGGTTATTCAACCTATGTGCTAAATTTGCCATTAGAATGTTTGCTATATGTAACAATGATATTGGATGATAACTCAATCTATAGTGCTAGCCCAGTTTCAAAATTACCATTATATAGGCCTAGTAAAATAAGAGAAAAACTCCCTTTTTCAAAACATCGTTATTTATTTCTAGTAATATAGGTGCCAAGGTTTCTTTACTGTATATTTTCCACCATTCTATTGGAAAGTCATCTAGCCCAGATTTCATATAATTGATTTCTGTAGAAAACTACCTTCAGATCCACAGTCTTATATCCTTTGATGATATTATTTTAGCTGTGGTGGAATCTGCAGCTGAGATGGGAGATGGAATTGATATTTGTCATGGTGATACACAGAAATTATATTTTCTTCTCAATCTTAAAATCTGTGTTTCTTCATCAGTTCTGTTTGAGCATCTATTTTCATGTTTTTTCTTAATATCTGCATCTTGTTTGTTGATCATAAAACATGCTAATATACCAAATTCTTTTAGTTTTCCCATTAATATTTCAATTCCCTTAAAGGATCTTCCAAAACTAACACCAGGTCATCTGCAAAAGCTCTTAGCTTAAAAAAATCTCTTTTTTAATCTTTATTCCATAATCTTCTCATCTTGCCTTCTATCTCTATTCAGTATTTCAAGAACTGAAATAAACAAAAGAGGAGACAGTCAGCATCCTGTCTTGTTCCTTTTGTATCTCACAGGGCTTTGCTAGATTTCCATTAAAAATTATTTGGGCTTTTGTGAAGGATAAACTGATCTTATCCATTTTATAAAGCTCTTTCCAAAGCTTATGTCTTCCAAAACTTTGAACAAGAGGGCCCAATTCAAATTGTCAAAGGCCTTCTCTGCATCTAGGAAAATCAGTGTGGCTTGTTTTTCATTACATTGCTCCAAATATTCCAAAATGTCCAACTCATTTCTAATATTGACCTTTAACTCTATTTTAAGTAAAAAAACAAACAAACATTGGTTCTTATGAATAAATTGTTGCAAAATTATTTTCAGCCTGTCAACCAAAATCTTGTAAACAATTTGTGATCATTATTCAATAACAATATTAGCCTACAGTTTCTTGTTAAAGTCAAATTTTGTGCATATTTAGGTATTTAGGTATTAATGCTATAGTGGCCTCTTTCCAGCTCTCTGACATCTTTTTTTCCCTATAAAATAGAATTCATCATATTTTGTAATGGTTGTAAAAGTTCATCCTCAAAACATTTATAATAAGAACCTGGTTAATTGTATGGTTCAGGAATCATGTCTGTACTTCTAGATAGATAAATAGACAGATAACCTTTGTTGTCATTTTTTACTGTGGGCACATTGGCACACATTAAAAATGAAATGTAGTTGCTTGCTCTCAAAGCGTACACATATATAACACACATTTAAACATGCTATACACAACATATGTATAAATCTACACCCTTACATATAAATAACATATAAATATTAATCACTGCCATCTTGAATAAAGAGGAAGCTTTAGAGTTCACAAGGTTAATACTGTATGGAACAAAACTATGACTAAATCTGAATGTTCTGCTTTGGATACCACGAAGCCTCCTCCCAGAAGGTAACAAGGAGAACAGGTTGTGAAGAGGATGTGTAGTGTCCCAGACAATCTTGTGGATCCTGCTGAAGCAACACTTAAATGGTATGCCCTGGATGGAAGGCAGGAACTGCCAATAATCTTTTCTGCCATCCTCACCACTCTCTGCACCATCTTCCTGTATGAAGCAGTGATGCTTTCAAAGCAGACTGTAATGCTGTATGACAGGATGCTCTTGATCGTCCCTCTGTAGAAAGTGGTAAGGACAGGAGAAGGAAGATGTACTTTTCTCATGTAACGCAGAAAATGCAGGTGCTGCTGTGCCCGCTGTACCAGTGTCTTGCTGTTGAGCGACCAAGCCAGCCTACCCGTTAACTGCACACTCATGAATTTGATGCTGGTAACCATCTCCACAGGTGAATCATTAATGCACAGAGGAGTGTGGCTGTGCCTGCCTTTTCTGAAATCGACAATGATCTCTTTGGTTTTTCCAAAGTTTAAAACTAGGCTGTGGGTTTTTTTTACACCAGTTCACCAAACCCTCAACCTCCTTGCGGTAAGCACCCTCATTGTCATCTTGAATAAGGCCCACTATTGTTGTATTCTGTATGGGACAAGGTAATAGTTTTAGCTGAGAAGCATGATAATTTTCAAAGACTGTATGATGAGAGATCTGAACATTAATTTAGCAGATAATATATGGCACAGAACGAATGAATGTTGAAAGAAGAGAAAATGGCTGTGTATAAATACATACTTCTGCCTACTTTCTTATATAGAAATGAGAGTTAGTATGTCAGGGGAAACATAAAAATAAGTTGAATACAGTGGTAATCAATTACTTAAGAAGTGTGTATTACAAAAGAAGAGATGAGTGCCAGAAAGAATGGATGATGATTTTTGATTGCTCACAAAAGTGAGCAGTGTGAAGGAAGTATATTGAGGTGATTTAGTGATATAGAGAGAATGAATAAAGATTGAAGTGCAAAATACATGAAAAAAGAATGACTGGGTAAAGATGAAGAGGAAAACTAAGGTAGTGAAGGTTCTGTTGAACTGATGAAAACCTCAGAAAGAGAAGTGAGAAATCAGAAGAATAAAGGGCAATGTATGAATCAGTGTGTGAACATAGTGGAAATGAGAATAAACAGGGCCAAGTGGTATGCTTGATGCTGTTTATGTAAACTAGATTTTTATTTCCTTTTTTCCTCCTCATGCCTTTAATTTCTTTTACTTATACTACTACTTATTGTTTTTCTGTGCTCTGTATAACATTGTTTGCCCAACAGTAAATAGCATCATGTGTCTATGGTATGAATGCATATTTGGAATACAACATTTAAAAAGCCAGAAGAATCTAGAATACTTCATTTTAGTTCTCTATTCATAATCAAAATATAAGAAAAGTTGATGGAATGATTATCAAAATGAGGTGGTTTGGGTATGCACCATTTCCTAAGTTTTAAGACAGCTGGGGCAGGTTAGCACAGAAGCCCCACATTTATGTGTCAGAGGCCATTGCTTTAACTCTAGGATGGCATTTTCTTGGCATGGCTCTCTGCCTAGGATGTGCAAAAAGACATTTCTTCTTTAACTTTTTTTCTTTAAATGCTAAGTATTTAGAACATGTTTTTAATTAAGGATTTCGGATTGAAACATTTCCGGTTTTATGTATGTGTGTGTTTTTCCTAAGGACAGTTTCCAGTTAAAATGTTTTAGAGTTTTGAAAAATACCAGATGCCCCATTTTCAAAGATTGCAAAAGAAATGTAAAAAAACCCGCCGCAACATTCTGTGTTGATTCTTGGGTAAAACCACGTGTATAATATTGTCAGAATCTGACCGAGAGAGAATGACTTAAATGGGAACAATAGTTAGCTCATATTGGCCACAGTCTAGTTTGTTACATTTTCTGGTATCCAGTTGCAGAGGAGAATTTTTAAAATTATTTGAGACAAGTAAGGGTTTATTTTCAATTTATTTCCTGAATATCAAAATTTTAAAATAGCTATCCGTAGATTATGAGCCAGTTTGGTGTTGAGCTTAACTAGAAAACCAGAAGTTTTGGTGCTCCCTTAGGCATGAAAATTTAAAGGTGTCATTTCTCTCAGCACAATCCACCTTACAGAGTTGTTATGGGGAAAATAGGAGACAGGAATGTTAGTTATGTGTGCCACTTTGGGTTGATCAAATATAAAGGAGGAATAAAATAATAATAACAGATTTTGATCTTTGAAATATCCAATAAGGTTTGCCTATGGAACACTATAGGGTTTCTCAGAGCAAGACAATCTTACCTAGAAAATAAATGGATTAAAATGCAATGGACTTTTGATATCTGAGTTCTTGAAGCTGAGTAATATGCTTATTTCTTTTATATATATAAAATTTAATATTTAATTGCTTGCCACTCAGAGTCACTGGATTGACATGGACAGCTATAGAAAACAAACAAATTCCTCTCGTACATGATTACAGAACAGAATACCAAATGACTGTAGATTTAATACATACTTGATCTGATTAAATAGTTTGCAAGTACTAGTTGTAAAGGTATCCCCTAGAAGGACTAGAAGATCTCCCCTAGAAACTGTGAGTAATACACTGTTGCAATTTCAGAGATTCATTTAATGGTAAGATTAGGCAAGCACACCTCAGTTTTGACTGGGTTGCTTTGGGCAGCACTTAAAATAGAAGGGGCTATGGCAGGAGCCATGATTGTGCAAAAGTTGTCATAGAACTTCCTCAGTCCTGGAAGCTAGTTTTGATAGCAATTTGATTTTAAATGTATGAGCCTGGGTTGTGCATGCTGGCTTGCAACAGAACTGTGTTCTCTCTTTACCTGGCCAACACATCAGCTGACTTCTCCAAACAAAAAAATATAAACAAGAAACACATCAAACGGGCTCAACCGTCTATATCTTTAATGTTAATCTATTCTAATGATAAATAAATAGTAAATAAATAAACGTATCTGAGGAAAGGATTTTTTCCTTCCTGTCAGTTTCCATACTCTGGCATATATGAGAACCAAGTATATGTCCAGTCCAATGGAAGTCATAGGGTGTTTTTTTTGGACCTGCCGAGTCTCAAAAAGCATGTGAGACCACGTTGCCTTGAAGCATTGTGCTTTGAGCAGTGCCAGAAATGTATTGTACTATATGAGGATCATGATGCATTCCTTATTCCAGGTATAATCTTGTGAATTCTGCTTTTATTTATTTATTGAAAATAATAATAATAATAATAATAATAATAATAATAATAATAATAATAATAATAATAATAATAAGAAGAAGAAGAAGAAGAAGAAGAAGAAGAAGAAGAAGAAGTTGGAAGGGACCTTGGAGGTCATCTAGTCCAACCCCCTGCTCAGGCAGGAAACCTTATACCATTTCAGGCAAATGGCTGTCCAGTCTCTTCTTTATTTGCCACCCATCTTGTAGCAAACAACTCTTGGCAGCTTTCAGCATTAAAAGATTAAAAACCTAACAAATAAATTTCTTTAAAGGGATAAAAATTGAAATCCTAATCAAGATATCATTAAAAGATGGGGAGGGAGGGAAGAGAATGCGCAGGGAGGGAGGTGGGATTGCCTCTTAATTCAACAGCTACCTCCAGGTCTTGAGGCTCCTGCAGAAGCACGGAAGGGGGGCAGTCAGTCTCACCTCAGAGGGATAAGATGTTTCATAGGGCAGGAACCACAGCAGAGAAGACCCTTCTGGACCCTGCTGGTTGGAATTCCTTGAATGAGAGGGAGTGCATGCTCAGGATGCCCAGCCTGCCAGTGCGGGTAGAGCAGTCCAATCCCAGTGGGGTTCCTCAAGTAGCTTGGACCCATGCCATGAAGGTAATAACCAACACCTTGAATTGCATTCAGAAGCAGAACAGCAGCCCGTGCAGCTCGCAGGCCAGTGGTGTAACATGGGTCATCCTAGAGACCTTAAGAACTGTCTGTGCTGCCACACTGTGCACTAGTTAAAACTTTTGAATGCTCTTCAAGGGCAGCCCCATGTAGAGTGCACTGCAATAGTCCAGATGTGAGACGACCATGGTCATGCAGTAGTTAGAATGCACTATTGCAGGCTAACTCTGTCCACAACTAGGAGTTCGAGCCTGAGTCAAGATTGAGTCAGCCTTCCATCCTTCTGAGGCCTGTAAAATGAGAAGCCAGATTGTTGAGAGCAATATGCTGATGTTGTAAACCTCCCAGAGAGTGCTGTAAAGCACTATGGAGCGGTATATTGCAATTGCTATTGAATGACAGGACAGGAACTCTTGATCCAGGAAAGCTCGCACCTGGCACATCAACCAAAATTGTGCAAAGGCTCTCCTAGCCACGACCGACACCTGCTCTTCAAGCAGGAGTCGGAAGTCCAGGAGACTCCCAACTCCAAACTGGGTCTGTCTGGAGTTATGCTACCCCATCCTGAACTAAGTTGGGTAAAGTCCTGGATCTTGAAGTTCCATGCACCAAAAGCCATTCAATCTTGCCAGGGTTCTGCTGTAGCCTGTTGTTCTCATGCAGATCCCATAGCCTCCACAACAGAGCGGCAACAACATCACTTGGCTTGTGTGTGTGTGTGTGTGTGTGTGTGTGTGTGTGTGTGTGTGTGTGTGGTGTGTATGGTGGGTGTGTATTTCTGTTTATTTCTGTTATGTATTTCAGTTGCAATCTATTCTGTAATTATTTCCCTGTGGGCAGTAAGACTGGAAGAGAAATGGCCAATTGAATGTGCTAATTTATGAAGGCTGGTGAGTATTTTATTATGAATAAACAAACTACATTGAAAATGTCCTCAGCATTTATATGATTGATATAATTCTGCAGGCATTTCATATCTTTCAACAGACTATAAGTTACAGATCCTTCTTCAAAACTGTTGTTGAAGGATTGAACAATGTTTTGCCTATTTTGAACTTTTAAGATGCTATCGTTATGTAGAAGTTACATAGAATTAAATACATACAAAATGCTTCTGAGACACTGTGACCTGAAACAAAATGAATTGAAAACAGTTGCATCCTTTACTTAATGATACATATTAATTTTATAATTACGTGGAACAATCAGTGAGGAGCCATTTGTCGCTACTATGTTATCAATTGCTGATAAGATATTTTCTTTTCAAATTTAACCTTATACTAGAATCTTATTGCATGAGTTGTGATTCAGATTGCTGTGGAAAATCTGCATTATAAACAGAAGGCTATGCCATTCATTCTGATAGGAAGGTAAAGAAAAGTAAAAATTAAGTGGCCAATTTGCATAAACGTCATTCTTTGAATGTTATTCACTAAATATTATTGACTTTATATTCAGAAGATAGCAAGTGTTTCACTGTCATTGCTAAGATCAAAATTACAATAAAAAGTTTTTCCATATATCATAGAATTTAGCAAATCCTGAATTTAGTGATGACTTTGAAGAATTGAAATTGATAAGAACTCTTTGCAAATTATGTAGTTTGGTATGGTTTGTTCATTAGATTTGTGTTGTCAGTCTCATTTAGAAGCCAATCTGGGTGGCTTACAAACATTAAAACTGGTAGACATAAAAATGCTAAAACAATAAATAACAATAATGAAATATGTACAGTTAAAAGAGGGAGAGAAGGGAAGCATGAAGTATATAAGGAAAGGTGGGAGTTTTTCTTAACCCAATAGCCACCTCCAGAATGGTGCATTCCTGCTGGGGCCCTAGGTCAACTGGAAGAGCCAAGTCTTGAGGCCCTTATGGGAAGGTCAGTAAGATGGGTGCAGATCTCACCTTGGGGCGAATGATATTCCAAAGGGCAGGAGCCATGGCAGAAAAGGCTCTTCTCCTGGACCTCACTAGTCAAAATTCCTTGACCAACAGGGTCCGCAGCATTCCTCTTTTGTTAGCATAGATGGAGCAGGCCAGTCCCATTGGGGTGACTCAGTTCTTCAGATAACCTAGGCCATGAAGGGCTTTAAAGGTGATACCCAACACCTTGAATTGCACCCAGAAGCAAACCAGCAGCATATGCAGCTTGAGGAACAGCAGTGTAACATGGGCCGCCCAAGAACTGCCTGCACCATTGTATTCTGCACAAGTTGCAGCTTCCAAATACTCTTCAAGGATAGCCCCATGTGGAGCACAACATATAAGATGGACACTCCTGCTTGCCTTCTGAAAGGATCTAAACCCTGGCTTTCTTCGGGACACTAGGTAAGGTAGTTTGTAAGCTTGGTTTAATTGTTCTGGTTCTTTAAATCACTTGCAGCACAATATGTTTTAGTATATTATATTTTAGAGGTATTATTTGTTGCTTTTAATAGTGTATGCTGTCCTGAAATGCATCTTGAATGGATGAATGGATGGGTTTTTTAATTATTTCATTTATTTATTTACGTATTTATCATGTCATTTTGTAATATGTGGTTAATTTACTATAGTATACCCTGCTGGTTAGCATAAAATTAAAAATATGACTGCATAATTTTGGTTATTGATCATATTTCTGCAACATGGAAGCCATATTGTAATGTTATTTATTGTAGTTCTGAACTTGGAAACAATTCTAAACGAAAACTATTGACTAGGGGAAACCCATTAACTACATCCATAAACTCACCTGTTCCTGGTTCAGCAGCATCATCCATTGTTTAGTTTGATTTTTGATCCAGGACTAATCTTTATTTATTTATTACAGGGGCTCTGGGCGGTGTAGGTCTTGATCAAGGGAAGCCTTGGTCAAGAGAAGGCTGTTATCTTCAATTTGTGCATTTATTCTTTGTTTCCAAATGCCTTTATAAGTTTAAGAGCAGATACAACAATTCTTGTGTATTTGGGAATGCTTTTAAACCATTCCAAAAACCATGTTTTCTGAAAGACCAAGGTGCTCAGAGAAGAGCGGCTGATCTAAGCTATGTGAGAGCCAGCATAAACTATAGCACAGCAGTGCCAGCTGTCATTGCTTAGAAACACTTAATAGATTTTGCTGCTTTTCAGACAGCGGATCTTACAGCCACATAAACCAGTCATTCTGTAAGAGAGCAAGTAAGCAAGCCCTGACAGCTTAGATATATTGTTTAGTAACTGCATATCTAGAACAGTTGTGAGTGTAGAGGCAGACAGTGGTAGCTTCGCAACACGTTATATACTGTCTGGCCTCAGTATAGAGGAAAAATAGAGGGAGATGGTTTTGAAAGACTGGTGTATACAATCCCTTAATCAAATGTTTCATAGCTTTCTCTAATTAATGGTGGTTGGGTCTAGTTGAAAATACTAGACACATGCTAAAATCAGAATTTTGTTATAATTCTATATTTAAATAGGATAAGAATCTTATATCCTGGAATTAGCACATTATGGTAATTTCATTGGTTTTGGTGAACCTTTTCTTTTGTAGTTCTAAATAATTAGGAGTGATGAATAACAGTGGGTGGTGAAATCAAGCTATTGGAATTATGGATGGTGTAATTAATGTAAGCAAAATTATTTACTTATTTACGTATGTTATTTTCTAATTTTCATTTTTAAAGTTTCTGTGTGATACTTCTCCATTGCCACAATTATTTCCAGTTGTTCATTTGAAACAACTGTTTATCTGTGCTCTTGTTAGGGCTGTGCAAAGCAGTGCAATCTGTCTCAGTCTTCACGTTGAATGTCAAAATGATGCATCTCTACTGATGAAGTGTCAAAGCAGGCCCAATCCGAAGGGGCTTAAACCATCTCTGTACATGTATAACAACCACTAAAGGAACTGAATCAAAACATACAGTCTTCCAAAATGATTCCACAGGAATGCTTCAGACATCATGAAGGGAAATTTAATGAAAGAACTAATTTAAGCTAATAATTAAATCATTGTATCTTTAATGTGATTCTAAAAGCAGACCATCTTTTTCCAGGCTTACACATAGTTTGAAAAAAGACATGCATGCTTTAATAAATAGCGGAGAGGTGTTGTGCTCATGTTTGTTTCTGAAGCACTTCCAAATGTGTAGATCTGTGCTTGCAGACGGGAGCAGGAACAGATGCTGAGGTTCAGAGCCAGGATGCTGGTGAGTGAGGAGTTCCCATTTGTGGAAAAGCAGTCTATATTGCTGCAAAGGAAAGGACAGTTTTGCTCAATTTCAGCTAATGTGGAACCAGAAAATAAAAAGTTTTGATTTCAAATTCTAAAAATCCTGGCATCCAGAGCTCCCTTTGAATCAATATAAAAATGTGAAAGCGTTCACTATTACATTTGCCAGTTCAGCTTCTTAATGGTGAAAAATATTTGGTACATTCATATCCTATTCATCTGCATATCAGGTCCTTGAGAAAGTGAGAGAAATATAACTTGCCCTTTTGTGTTAGAATCCATTCTGTACTAAAGAACTCCAACTAAGAAGTGGGTTCAAAACATACCATTTAGCACTTTGCATGCAGATATAAAGGGAGGGTTGGCTTCTTTTGCTTCTAAGCTATTTTTCCATTTCCAACAGAGTCCTAGGGCTGGACTGATTGACATTTTCATTTTTTCACTCACGGATAAAAAGGAAACATCAGAGTAAAAACTTTCCTGTGTGAAACAGTCATCAGAAAAAACACAATAGACAGATTTTGTTTGATATATCATTGCAAACACAATATTTTTTGGTTGAGCAAAAAATACTGTATGAAGCATCCCAGGATATCTGGAGGGCAATGACTTTTAAAATAAAGCTTAATATTTTTTTAAAAAAAATTGCATTGGCCTGGATAGCAATGGATAGATCTTCCTACTGAGAGGTACTGCCTTTAAAGAAAGCAAAGCAAGAATTTCCTACAGCAGCAGTCCACAACTTTTGTGGCTTGGTGGCCTGGCAGGGGGGAGGGACAGGGGAACTGAGCTATGTAAATGGCCGTTGCACAACTGGCAGGCCAGTGTGCACATGTGCATGCACACCTGTTGGCTTGCCACTCATGGAAGTTGAGCTGCGTACATGCTCCAGACAGCCACTCGCACAGCTCAATTGCTAATAGGCCATGGCCTGGTAGTGGACTGCAGCCCTAGGGTTGGGGACCCTTGACCTAAAGACATAAAAATACAGCTGCTTTTGTAATAGCCATAATAGTCTTAGATGTGGAACCTATAGCTCTTTCAATAACTTCTCAGCTAACATACAAAATATATGTATTTGGAAATGACTATGTCATATTTTATAGGCCATCCTATTTCCTCTACTTATAGCATCTTATCATCAAGAGAGCTATTAGGCTTATATCCTAATAAGCATGAGATACATGAAATAATACTAATACTAATAATAATAAGTTGGAAGGGACCTTGGAGTTCATCTAGTCAAACCTCCTGCTCAGGCAGGAAACCCTATACCATTTCAGACAATGGTTGTCCAGTCTCTTCTTAAAAACTTCCAGTATTGGAGCATTCACAGCTTCTGGACGCAGGTTGTTCCACTGCATAATTGTTCTAACGGTCCGGAAATTTCTCCTTAGTTCTAGGTTGTTTCTCTCTTTGGTTAGTTTCCATCCATTGCTTCTTGTCCTGCCTTCAGGTGCTTTGGAGAATAGCTTGACTCCCTCTTCTTTGTGGCAACCCCTGAGATATTGGAACACTGCTATCATGTCACCCCTCATTCTTCTCTTCATTAGACATTCCCAATTCCAGCAACTATTCTTTATGTTTTAGCCTCCAGTCCCCTAATCATCTTTGTTGCTCTTCTCTGTACTCTTTCTAGAGCAGACATGTCAAACACAAGGCCCGGGGGCCAGATCCGGCCCGTGAAGTGGTTTCATGTGGCCCGCGAAGCCATCCTGGAAACAGTGAGGGAACGGCCCCCACTGCCTTGGCCCTGGCCCAGAGACCCTCCTTCTGCCAGAGACCCCCAGATCTGTCCCACTCCTGCCCAGGCCCCCATAAGCACCCTTCATGCAAACGATGTAGAGCTGGCCACACCCACCCAGTAGGCCATAGGCACTTTAGTCACGCCCACCCAGTAGGCCACGCCCACCCAGACCACACCCACCCGGTCCCCTGAGGGCAACCGCAATGCTGACGCGGCCCTCAATGAAATTGAGTTTGACACCCCTGTTCTAGAGTCTCAACATCTTTTTTACATCATGATGACATGATGTAGAATATTGAAATTCAAAACAGTGCAAATGGCCATCAGTCCTCTTATTTCATGAAAATATGGGCAACTTTATTTAAAAAATACAAAAACTGAAATGTATTTAAAAGGAAAAGAGGGAATAAGAGAGAGAACAATTCAGGTTAAGCTGCATCTTTAAACTACAGAAGAAGAATGGATAAAATCCAATTTCTGTGACCTATATGTGGATGTTAGCATTTATTTGGATACAACATTTTTTCCCAACCCAGCCCATGCACATATGTTGTAGTCCCAGTGTCTGGAGTGCACTAGGAAAAGGATGATATAGGGTTTCATTGCCTTCAGGAGCTGCATGACAGGCAGAAAAATTGGAGACTCAGGTTTTCCCAACAGAAGAACATAGTGATAGAAAAGCATTTTCTCTCAGTCAATATTAAAGACATAAGACTTCCAGAAAAAACTAACCAAGCACAATACTCTTTTGGCATTCAATATAAATATTTTTTAAGAAAAATATTTTACAATTTTTATAGACAGCCCTAATCCTAACAGCTTTGAGCAAGAAATAACAAAGTAAAAAAGTATATAAAATATAACTAATTTAAAATTGAATTTGATTTCATTATGTTCCATCAATTCATTGTCTAAAAGCAATAAAAAGTAGTGCCTTAAAGGTGTCATTCAGTTAATCTATGGGCCAAATGCCTACTAGAACAGTGATGGCGAGCCTTTGAGAGACCGAGTGCCCAAACTGCAACCCAAAACCCACTTAGTTATCGCAAAGTGCCAACACAGCAATTTAATCTGAATACTGAGGTTTTGGTTTAGAAAAAAAGTCATACATTAACATCTTTTGTCTTAAAAGAAAAATACAATAACAAAGCTTTCAGTGATACAAACAACTTTTTACTGAAGCCAAGTGGAACATATATTATGTCAGATACTGAGATTTAGGTTACCAAGTATTGAACCATTTTGTACTAGTATGTTATTTAACCACAGCTGAAACTTCACTATCTGAAAATTTTCAGTACCTAATGCTTGTGTACCAGTTTGTGTAAGCAGCAAAGGGAAAGGGAAGAATAGTTTGTTCTGATGGGTTGACCAAGATTTGCCTGTTCTTCTCTGTGGAATAGGACAATTCGCCACCACCGTCTCATCCTGGCTATCTCACCCTGGCCAACTCGCTGCAGGGCAACCTGCCATGGGATAATTCAACATGGGATAACTCAAGAGAGGGACAAGTGAATTGCAGTGGGCCTTATCTTGCTTTAGGTTTGAACCTTCTCAAACGTGTCTGCTTTTTCTCTCCCCATGCCACCCCCTCCCCCACTTCTGGATGTCAGCAGAGCGGCTGGCACTCGCAGCGGGCATGCCAGGAAGAAAGGAGGGCAGCAGCATCTTGCAGACATACCTGCTCTCTCAGCCTGGATCCCACAGGGAATACCTGGGTGTGCCACACTTGTTCCACTGGTTGCTGCATGGCTTGGCCATTGGGCTGCTCCACACTCTGGCTCACCCCAGCCTTGAGGACTTCTAACTTGAGAAGATTCAAACCTAAAGCAAGACAAGCCAGCTGCACTTCACTTGTTCCTTTCTTGACTTCTCCTGCACTGAATTCTCCTACGGTGAGACTGCCGTGCTGAGTCGGCCATGGCGAATTGTCATAGACCCCTTCTCTGAAGGCTGTATCTACATCTTTTAACTTTGTCGAGTCACCAAGACTATTCTGATGCAAGCCCTGAGAAGTAAGAAAACCAGTGGAGTATGATTAGATGTGACAGATAATCCTATTCTAGAAGAGCCTGGTCTCTTACTTATAGGTCATTGCTTTACTAATGCTATCTCCAGAAAGCAGCAGCATAACATCCAAGGGAAAAAGAACCCTTTAAGCTGCATTTCTCTATACCAGGGGTAGGCATCCTCGGCTCTTTTATGACTCATGGACTTCAACTCCCAGAATTCCTGAGCCAGTTGAAGTCCACGAGTCATAAAAGAGCCGAGGTTGTCTACCCCTGCTCTATACTATATGCCTCATCAGCATAAGAATGGAGCAAGTAAAGAAGCTCCATGCTGGATACATACAACTTCTACTTGCGACCACTGATTTTTTCTTTCACTATTTCTTTCTTAAGAAATACTGTATAATAGGAATCACTATGGCAATGTGTATTCCCCCGACACTTACATGTTCACAGGTGGAATCCTCTGAGCTTTGGAAATGATTCTTGGCCCGGCAGGTGGAGCCTGGACATTAAAGTGATACAGTTATTCTTAGACAGAAGTACTTGGGATGACTCATTTTGAGCCTGCATTTTTCTTAGAAATGCCATCTTTTGTTCTTATTAAGCACTGCCAATAGATGCTGATTTTTCAGCATGTGGCTGGTAATTTAACCCAGCTCAAGGATCTGTGTTCCAGGGACAAAGGACAGGATGTAAGATTCCAGAAGGAAAGAGGTTGCTTTGTGTGGGAAGCATTGGGCTCATCTGCCAGTACCTGTTACACCAAGGATCTTGACATTTTCCAGATGTCCCTGCAGGAAAACAGCACCTGATTCCACTTAAAGCTTGCAGCATCTCTCCTTACTCCCACACCTCACACCAGAAAATATGGAACTTTCCGAGAAAAATAATGTCTTTGGGCTGGGAAAAATCTTAGGATTTTTTATCAAAAACTGGAGCTGGCTCTGACTGTGCTAAAAAATGAGCATATGCAAACAGGAGGCCCCAAGATGCTTACAAAAGTCAAGGTTTCCTCAGAAATTGCATGACCTAAACAGAATGGGGGCTAGTGTAACAAGGAATGACTGAGACCTGAGAGACAACAGATCTCCCCCAGGGGAGAAGACCCAGTCTTTGGCCCCATAAAAAGCAAACCGTGAGCCGTCTGGGCCTATTTAGCATCCATGACCTTTTACCTTAGAGATCTCCCCCCCAACGACTGCCTGCTGTGCGCAAACTTGCTTTTCAGCACAGAAAGACTCTTATGGCTGCTTCTTATATCAGTTTAGCTCCATTAATATCTGCAAATTCATCAAAGAATGAGTACATGGACATGTTTCTCTCTGCTGGAATTATTTTTGGGGGAGTGGTAGGAGGATTTCTGATACACATTATAGTAGTCTCTTCAGTATTCACTAAGTAATCAGTAAGTTTCACTTACCTTTAAAAAAAAAGATGTTCCACAAGATTCACTGGTTAGATCTAAATTCCATTTAGGTGTTTTGTTTTATTTTATTGGTTTAATCAACAGAGTAGGGGGAGCAGCATACTAGTTCCAGTGGTGAGATTCAAATATGTGAACAACCGGTTCTCTGTGTGGATGCCACTTCCAGAAGTCCAAACTTTCTACTTTTTCTATTTATTCAATCCATGAGGGATGAAAATAAGGATGAGCACAACCGTCTGTATCACTGGCCATTAGTATGACTCAGTTGGAGGTGCAAAGCAAGAAGAGTTTTTCTCTAAGCACCTTAAGACAGTTCTAAAACTTGAATTTTAAGAATTAATTGCAGAAACAATTCCTTGCTTTGGACGTTATTCTTCCAGTTTGAAGATTATGATTGGCATGGAACTAGTCAGCCGGTTCACACCAATTCGGCAGAACCTGTAGCTAATTTTTTGTTGCCCAGGCTCTTTGCATTTGAGTTTCAGGTTGGATTTGTTTTTTTCCCAGCCAGGTCTCTAGACAAACTTTATAATTTTGCTGACTGCTCTGGCCTGCATCTCATCTTTGCACTAAATGCTTTGCGCCGGAATCCCAACAATTCCTGGAACAGCTCCAATGCTCTCAGCCTGCTCAAGTATAGTGCCAGCAAGAAGTACAATATCTCCTGGGAGCTGGGCAACGGTAAGTGAACTTTAAGGATGGGGATTTGGAGAAGGGAAGGAAATGGGAGGACCAAAGAAGCACTTTTGGAACTTTTTTCAATAAAGTATTGCTGTATGGAATGTTAGTGCAACTCATCCCTACAGGGATCCAAATAGAACAAATGAGTTGAATAAAGACAGGCACCTGTAAGTGCAATAAATATATAAGCATAAGTATATAAGCATAAGTGAGAACATTTACAAGTACCTGGGGATAAATATATTTACAGTGTGATCTTACAGTCAATTAAATTCATTCCAATAGATAGATGACTAAGAGATATGCCTTCTAAAGACATATGACATCATTTCCTTATGCATACAGATAGTCCTCAACTTACAATCACAATGGGGACTGGAATTTCCATCATAAATTAGTGAGATCATAAAGTGAGTCATCATGTGATGAGACCTGGTTTTACAACCATTTTTGCTGTGGTTGTTAAGTGAATTAGCCCTGTCAATAAGTGAATCCAGCTTCCCCAATTGTCTTTGCTTATCAAAAACTAGCTGAGAACCATGATAATGTGACCGCAAGATGCTTCAACTCTTTGTAAATATATACCAGTTGCCAAGCATCTAAACTGAGGTCATGTGACCATACGGGTAGTGCAAGAATCATAATTTTGAGAATGAGTATAAGTCACTTTTTCCAAGGATGTTGTAACTTCAAACCATTGTTAAGTCAAGGACTACATGTAATGCCTCCAGACTAGTGAAGGTTTATCACGTGAATTGTCAGGATGTTGTCAAGGTTGGTTAATGTTTTTTTCTGTTTTCTTACAGAACCAAATAATTACCGAACCCTCACAGGACGAGCAGTAAATGGCACTCAGTTGGGCAAGGATTATATGCAGCTGAAGAGACTGCTACAGTTAATCCGCACCTACTCCAGAGCCAGTCTATATGGGCCCAATATTGGGAGACCTAGGAAAAATGTTGTCACCCTCTTGGATGGGTAAGTGATTATACCTATCTTCAGAATTACTATATAATCCATTTTTTCATATAATAGAGAAACCATGAATTTGTAATAATGACTTTGTAATAATGCCGCTTGGGGGGGGGGCAAAAGCCCTAATAAGCAGGCATATACATAGAATGAAGGCTATTGCTAAGCACATTGATTTGTGCTTAGATTGTAAGCCGCCCTGAGTCTTCGGAGAAGGGCGGGATATAAATGGGATTTAAAAAAAATTCTTCCTGTAAGCTAAGAGAATAATGCACAGCTAGTTAAGAGCTCCGTGACCATCAGATACAAGAGATCAGAACCATTCCAACACATCTTGTTGCCAAATGTGAGGGGACTGGCAACCAGTCATGCTTTTCCCCATTGGCCAACTACTTCTCACCCATCCTGAAGTAGGAAACTACATTGACATAACATTTGGTGATCTTATTGCCAGTTCCTATCCTGCATCTATTACGTCTGCTAAAGTTTTCTCGTGTTGAGGTATGTTAAGCATAGTGATTGCTTAATTTTTCTGGCTTTGATGTCCTGTGTCTTTCTGAACATTACAGGTGACAGGAAATAATTCACCAGTCAAAACACTGATATAATTTGGGGCAAGGATGGGAAAATTCTGAATTTTGATAAGTGACTGACTAGCCTCCCCTTTGCTACTGTGTGGTGAAGCAGGAGAAAGCACGCCTCACAAACTGTTACATCCTTGTACATGCTGATCTGAACTATCACAGGCAATGCCCCATTGATCTATTCCCTCCAATGGACTCTAGACAATGTCTTATTCAAAGGGCACTACTGCTAAGAAGGTCCTACAGAACTAAAAGGGATGTACTCTCTCATCAACTTCCGTGGTTGTTCTGAGTGACCAATTTCTCTACCAATTTGAGAGTTGAAATAAGTTCAGTAATCATTCCTCAAGAAACTCAGGAGCTATGTTACCACCATATATTCTATGACCTTGGCCCCAAAGAGAATTCATCCAGCCTGTTGAATCTAAAGTAGTCTTTTAGTATTACCCTTTTAGCATTAGAAATTTTAAATTGGTATTTTCTGATCCCTTGGGCATTGCTATTTTTGCCATATCTGCTTACAAACCGCGTGTTAAGATGACAGCAAACACCTGATCTAGGGTTTCCTAATAGTATCTAAATAGGAATATGATATCTTTTCTTGTAATAGGAGTAAATGATTCATTATGTCCCTTCTAGTTTAATAATAATAATAATAATAATAATAATAATAATAATAATAATAATAATAATAATAATAGTAGTAGTAGTAGTAGTAGTAGTAGTAATAATAATAATAATAATAATAATAATAATAATAATAATAATAATAATAATAATAATAATAATAATAATAATAATAATAATAGAGTTGGAAGGGACCTGCTCAGGTAGGAAACCCTATATCATTTCAGATAAATGGTTGTCTAGTCATATATGGACAAATATATGATGTATGTTAGATCTAAAAGAAAGGAGAACTGCTAGTTTCTGAATCAAAGCTGATCTTGTGTACTGTACCATATCACAGAGCTGAAGGAAGGAATTATGGAATGATTGAGCATTCAATGAGCCCTAGTGGCACAGTGGTTAGAATGCAGTACTGCAGGCTGCTTCTGCTGACTGCCGGCTGACTGCAGTTTGGTAGTTCAATTCTGAATGGCTCAAGGTTGACTCAACCTTCCATCCTTCCGAGGTTGGTAAAATGAGGGCCCAGATTGTTGGAGGCAATATGCTGACTCTGTAAACCGCTTAGAGAGGTATGTAAAGCACTATGAAGTGGTGTATAAGTCTAAGTGCTATTGTTATTGCCTCTCTCACTTTCTGATTGATTTGGCATAGGTGTAAGATGTTCCATTCCCTGTAAAAATTTTCTGGACTATAGTTAAAGGTCTTATACCTGCTATAATCAATAGTATTACTTTTCCTGCTCTTTGTTTTTAATCCTGTCTCATATTGCTTCCTGGCCATAGTGTTCCTTTCCATATAGTTTGGTTAAATTCTGCGGCCTAAAAAACTTTTTTGCTATCTGCTTTTATAAATTATTAAAGTAAGGTTTTCCCATAAAATTATAAGTACTTAACTGCCTGAATTTAGGATTTTTTTTCCTCAAATAGATACATATTTTAAAAACTAAACTCTTCTGTTGAGCATGGCTAAATTATGACTGTGAGAACAAGATTTTATATTTTATTTATTATTAAATATATGTGTGCCCATCTTGCTATCCAAAGTGACTCTAGGTGGCTTACAGTGCAGTAAAAATGCAAAAAAGTTACAAATACAAAAACAATTTAAAGTTCCAAGAGTTTATATGGGCTAACAAAACCAAGAGCTCAAGTAGAGTGAGGGTGATGCATCCTTCTCTATCACTGCACCAACCACCTCTATCAAAGCCCCAGACCAACTGGCCAAGCCAGGTTTTAAGGCCCTTCTGAAAACCAGAAGGGTGAAGGCAGATCTCACATTTATTATAAAATAACAAATGGTAACTTTTTAACACTTAGATTAGCTTAATGTAATCTTGACATTCTTGCTGTTCCAATAATTATTCCTAGCTGCGATGACAAAATGCAGAAGAAAATAAGAGTTCTTATATTGTCAATAACTTATGTAGGAGAGAAAAATTGCAGGAGACATGTCTTCCTTTACAGCCAAAGCAAATACAGTATAAAAAGCCAACTCTCTAACATGCAGCCAAGAAAACAAAAAGTACAGGCAGTCCTCTTTTAGTAACGGCTTTGTTTAGTGATGGTTCACAGTTACAATGGTGATAACAGAGTAACTTTACCACCAATTCTCACATATACAACATTTGCAGGTCTGTAAAACAAAGGAAAATTGAAGTAAGATCATAAGCATAATTGCAGTTTCACTTAGTGAACACTTCACTAATCACCAAGTTGCCATTCCTAATTATGGTCACTAAAAGAGAACCACATATAATTAGTTTTTGCAATGCATACAGGCAAGTTTTCATTAAAGTGCGCAAGCACTGAATTTGAGGACAGTAGTGATTTTACTGCCTTAAAACTATTTTTGTGAACCTTGGTCCACTTCCATGGGGTGTTTTTATCTAAGAGACAGTGTAACAGCTCTGCCACTGCGGCCTTGTTAGGAAGGAATGCATGGTAAAAATTCAGGAGGCCCAGGAGTGCCTGGAGCTCTCCTTTGGATCTGGGGCTTGGTGCCAGCTGAATTGCCTTCAGCTTGGACTCCGCAGGATGGATGCCTTCAGTATCAATACAGAATACCAAGAACTCAGTGGAAGGGACCCCAATTTTACACTTGTACCTCTTCAGCTTGAATCCCGCTGTGTGGAACCGTTGAAGGACGTCTTTGAGCCTCCTTGCTAGCACCTCAGTGGACTCACCAGCGATGAGCACATCATCAAAATAGGGGCAGACCTCCAGAATAGCCTTGAGCGTATGCTCTATAACTCCCTGGAAGATTCCTGGGGCTACGGTAACCCTGAATTGGAAACGTTTGACTCTAAAAGCCCCCCTGTGTGTCACAATTGTTTGTGCAGCCGCTGTGGCCTCATCCACAGGTAACTGCTGATAGGCCTGTGCCAAATCTAACTTAGTAAACATGGTACCCCCTTGCAGCGATTCCAAAATGTGGCTAACAACTGGCACCAGGTATGTGTGCTACTGTAGTGCCCGGTTAATGGTGCACTTGTAATCAGCGCAAATTCTGATCTCCCCGTTGGCCTTAAGTAGCATGACAATGGGAGTTTCCCATTCACCCCCATCTACAGGCTGTAATACCCCCTGACTGACTAGCTTGTCCAGCTCTGCATCGATTTTGTGTTTTAGTGCAAATGGCACTCGACGGGGCTTGATCCTAATAGGCGTTACAGCAGGATGAAGCTTAAAGGCTATCGGAGGGCCCTTGTACTCTCCCAGGCTTGTATCAAAAACATCTGCGAATTCCTCGCATACTGACGCCAAGTTCTCTGCTTGTGTCCGGTGGATCCCGGTTACTTGAATACCCAGTGCATCAAACCAATCAAGCCCAATTAAACTCGTTCTCTGGCCCTCCACCACAATTACATCTAGGAGCCCCCAAAAACTCTTGAATTTGACGGCCAAAGTGCCCTTGCCTTTGACGGCTACTCAGGAATTCTGGAAGTCAGTTAAAATGATGTTGGACAGCCTAAGCTTGGCCCACCTCTTGCTGCGGTTGCATATGAACCGGTAAGTCTCAAGTGAAATAATGGATACAGCTGAACCAGTGTCCAGTTCCATCCTGCAAGGAATGCCTTGCAGCTTGACTTGAAGCCGAAGTTTTAGTTTAAGGGGGTGGTGAGCTCCTGTATGGCAGACACTTCTGCGACTGGAGCAGAACCCTACTCTATGCTGTCCCAGTGCCGCGGTACCTCTCCTGTTTGGCTCATCCGGTTGACGGTCCTTGTGGTCACCTCTACAGATGACTGTGATGTGGCCGGATTTCCCACAGGCCCGACACGTGGCTGACCGGAATCAGTAGTCACCTCATTGGTGGCGGCTGCCACAGCCCAAACATCGAAGGAAGGGAACTGCCTTGTAAGGGGGCTTCAGTTCCTTGTTGTGGTGCTGTTGGATCTTGTCAACTTCGTGGTCGGAGTTGATGTCTTCTTGATGTTCAGCGTCCTCATGGTGGATGGCTTCTTCAGTGCTTTTGGCAGGCCGCAACGCCTTCACGGCCCTGCTGGTGGCTTCGTCCACCATAACTTCTTTTAAGGCTTCTTGGAGCGAGAAAGTCTTCTTTGCGAAAAGTTTTTGTTGGAGCTCTCTACTCCTTAGTCACAGACAAGACGATTTCTAAGCCTTTCTTCCAAATCCGAGAATTGGCAGAGGCGCAAAGCTTGCCTCAATGCCGCGATGAACTCTGTGGCCATCTCACCCGGTTGTTGCACTTGCTGTTCCAAGGCATGCTTCCACGCTATCACCGACAGCTTCGGTTGGAAATGGTCACCAAGCTGTTTCTTCAGGTCTGCGTAAGTAATGGATTCCAGCTGTGCCGGTGCATCTAAGTTCTCCGTGATGTCGAATGTTGCAGACCCGCAGACACAGAGAAGTGTTGCAGCCTTCAGGCCATCTTTGGCAACTTGGTTTGCATGGAGGTAGTTCTCTACTCTTGAAATGTAGGATGTCCATCTCTCCGTGTGTGTGACATCGAATTCCTCGAGCTTTCTGACCTTCGACATGGTGAGAAGTCTTCGCGGCTCGTGTCTCGCGTTGCCTCGTGCTGCTGCTGCTTCATATGCTCTGGGACTGGTCCACAGGGCAGGGTGGTCTCTAGCGTGGCTTGCTAGGCAGACCGAAGGGGGGGGAACGCGGGTGCTGGCCTCACCCCTGGTGATTTCAAGCTCTTTCGAAGAAGCAGCATCCCATCCTCGTCGCCAGTGTTGTGCAGCCAGTTCTTTGCAGGCAATAAGCAAGACAGAAGGTTGCAAACAGGAACATTGCTTTATTGAGACAAACAGAACAGAACTGAAACAGAGGCTGCTACGCAGCTACTTATATACGGTTGGACACTAGGCGGCAGCCAATAGGTTTAAAGGAACCCATTCCTGCCCCAAATCATCCAATGATCTTGGAGAGAACAAGTCTGGCTTAGTCAGTGACCGTTACACAGACACACCATTGAGCAACCTTAAGCAGCATACAGACACGTGAAACAGTTCAAATAAAAATCCTAATACATTACAAACAGGTTCCACATTTTAGAAGGCAATGGAAGATTTTGGGTCCATAAACCTTCCCGCCATCACAACACTCATACGCTCTTTGAGATGAGATGTGTTCCAGGTTTTTCTCCTTACTTTCTTGTTCTTGTTCTGGTTTTTGTCTTATTTTTGTTATTGTGGTTACATGGTAACCATTTCCTTAATGGTTAAAAAGTTTTTTTGTGTGTATGTGAGTGTATCTGTACACTGTATACAAATACACAAATTACACACACACACACACACACACACACACATACACACAAACACATACGCACAAACAAACACACAGTGTGTGTGTGTCCATATATAATGAGAAAGGCACTTCAGTCAGCTTCTTAGTAAATGGACTTTGGGTAAAATATGTAATGTAATGAAGCAAAATATTCAGTTTGCTGTCACACTGTCTACCCACTTCCTAACTTACATGTCTGACCTTATAACCAAAAATTCCTTTGAAATATCTGCATCAAACAGTGGGCTTTCCTACCAATGGTGAAGTGAAAGTAATAAATAAAAACTTTAGAAATGTGAAAACAGGGTGAAGTACATTGCTAATGTTCTTGTGTTATTGATGTTTGACCATATAATAAAGATGAACACAATAAAAATGAATTTTGTATGAGGAAAAAACATTATGCATCCCTGAAATAAATGTATCATCTTTATAGTTAGTGCTGTCAGATAGGTATGCAGAAGTTTATTTGATTTAAGTTGCCTCCTTTGAGGGGAATGTTTAGTCTTACATCTTTATGATCTTTTTCTTTTGCCTGTTTTAAAACTGCAGTCCCAACTTCTCTTAAGCTGCAGCCATTATCGTACTGACTGGATTTCTTATAGTTGAATTCCTCTAAAAGTCAACATATTTAGAATATTTAACAGATTTCTTATATAAATTCAGTTCTGCAAGTGTATATTTCAGTGGTATTATGCCATTTTTAATATTCACCAAATAATTCATATTATATAATATATTGTCACAAATATATCTGCATTAATAAGTATATCTAAGACACATTTTTCCCAACATTATGTCATCCAGATGAATACTTCCAGAATTCTTGAGCAATATTCTGTACATTATAGTCCAATACTTTGATGGAGAAGTTGGGGAAGATTGCTTTATGGGGAAGTGATATTTCAGTTTTCCTTCTCCAGTCAAATGTGGATTTTGAGAATGCGTTAATGCAGAGAATTAAGGCACAGACAGATTGCTGCATCAAAGTGCTATACTTCAGTCTAGAAAAAGTGTGATAGCATACATTTTACTATCTGCATTATAGACTTCCATTGTGCATTAAGGCTGGTGTCAGCACTCAGCCATGGAGTAGACAAAAATGAATCCTCTATCTAAAATAATAAAAACACTCCAAAAGAGGGCTGCATGAAACTCCATGTTGGTAAAAAGATCAGAAAAATTGTAATGCACACATTAGTGACAAAATAAGCAATACACAATGGTAAAATCTGGTTCTCTTTCTTGGGTTAATTCAACTGTCTCTGCATCACAGGACTAGTGCTCTTTCAAAAGTTTTAAAAACTTCCACATTTTAAAAACTTACTTAAGGAGCTGGAATAATAGACAAGCACTTCTACAGAAGACAAGAATTCAGTCTGCCCTGTAAATCAAACTAAAATAGCACCATCTAGCAATTCGAGGGATAGGGTCATGCTTGTAGGACAGGTCTCAACCTCTAGTTGAGTCATCAACTACATCATTGATAAAGTGTGCTAAATCATTTAAATGGCAAAAATTGAATTGGGAGAAAAGTAAAAATATTTTTAAAAAATTTCTGGAACAGCTATAGTTGACTTAAAGTTATGATTTTAAGTCTCTCTGGTGTAACTGGTTATGTCAGGATTCCCCCCTAAAAAGCCACAACATCATCAACAACAATAAAAGCATTGTAGATTATGTATGTTCTGGGAGATTTCAATATACACACTTTTCAAAAATCTGAAGAAGAAACCATTTGCTCCTTGCCGGATAAACATAGTTAAAAATTGCAAGTCATAAAGCTTATTTTTAAGCCCCTTCCACCTTAATCTTCATTGGGTATTGTCAGATAAAAGACTACCACCCTAGTATAACCAATTAAAAGTTAAAGTGCAACTACTTCATCTTTTAAGAAAAAAATATGGAGCAAGTAATTGGAATTATGAGAGGTTACAAATAAAAATAATGCCATATGAACCCCCTATAAAATTCCATTAACACAATAGGGCAGTTGCAGAAGAACAACAGTAACTGGAGGCACCCATAGGGAAAGCGAAATTAATTTGAAACACAGACCAGTTTATAGCCCACACTTTTCCTTCAGTCACACAGAAATAATTCTATGGCAGTCTGCTATAGACTTCTGTTTTTATTAATTCCAGATATGAAAAATGAATAGAGATACCTCATTTAACCTATATTATGGCT
This sequence comes from Vipera berus, assembly GCF_964194415.1. Lineage (NCBI taxonomy): Eukaryota > Metazoa > Chordata > Lepidosauria > Squamata > Viperidae > Vipera > Vipera berus. The sequence continues at coordinate 45,744,887 of NC_138207.1, forward strand.
TAGTGCCAAATTATCTGCAGGGCTGCCTCTCCCCACTAGAGTCAGTCTGGTCACTTTGGTTGAGCAGTCAGAAGCTGCTGGTTGTCCCAGTTTTGGGAGGTTGGAGAGGCCGAAGCCTGGAAACATTTTTCTGTGATGGGTCTGGCTCTCTGGAATGGCTTCCCATCTGCCTTTTTGAAAAAGTTGAAAACAGAGTTATCCCAGAGGGCCTATAGGGTCTGATGCCAGGAATTGTACTTACTGTACTGTACTTATATTGTATATTTTTTAATATTATTATATTTTGTGTGTTATTGAGGGCCACCAAAACAGCAGCATGATATAAATCAGATAGAGATAAAAATGTGCTACTTTTGAACCTGCCTAAAATATGTGCTCTAAAGCTATGAAGTATTTTCTCTAGGAAAATCCTCTTCATGAACAGTTAAACTTAATAGAAAACAGTAGATGAATGCTGTCATCTGTGCATCTTTATTATTCCTATAAGGTGTGATATTCACTCTTTTATCTTCTTGTTACATAAAATTGGCTCTACCTATCCTTCATATGAATAAACATTATACCATATAAACATTGCTGGGTTGTTGTTTTTTACAATTATAATTGCTATTAGAGGTTGCCATTAATTTCTTTCCCAAGATTTGACTGACACTGCAGACATTCAGATATGTTCTGAGACAGTTCTCTGACCACTTGCTAATTCAGAGCCCGTTTTTTATATGCTGCATGCTGCAGAATGTTGATATATGACAAACATGGAAGGAAAACCAGATGTGGATTGGGAAAGAAAAGCACACATCAAAGAATAACTATCAAATGCTGGAGAGATATCTTGGAGCCTGAGCAATTATTTCTTATTCCTGCAGAAGAAAAAAAAAATCTTAAAAGACTAAAGAAGGACAAATATGTGACATCTATATTTAAGGAGAAGTTGAGGAGTTATAGACTGGTTAGTTTGACTTTTATACCCTGGAAGTTATTAGGATGAGCAATAAATCAATCTTTTTAAGCACCTGTGGGAAAACAGAGTAATTACTAGTAGGTGGCATAGATTTATGAAAATGACAAAGGGTATAACCAATCTAACAGACTTTTGGCAGGGAATATTTCAAGTATATCTGGCCAATGTCATAGATGTCATACACCTTAACTGTAAACATCATTTTACATATGGATCATGGAAAAGCAAGTAAAACAAAATAAAAATTGGAAGAATTTTATTTTTCTGTTTGTTTGTCTAGGTTATATAGCCACTCATCTCATAAAACAAGTGATTCTGTGCAGCATATAAGACTAAAAAAATAAATATCTAAAACAATTATCAATAATTATATTTAAAAAATTAGAAAATGTTTTGGAACAAAATTAAAGCAAAGAAATAAATAGAAGAAGGAATGTTCATAATATGAAGCCACCTCATTAATTCACCTCTTCCTGGGGAATAACCAGGTCTTGAAGGACCTTCAGAAGTTTAGAAGCAATGAAGCCATCCTCACCTCAGATGGCAGAAAATTCTGCAATGCAGATGTCATAGCAAAAATGGACTGCCACCTAAGACCCACCAGCTGGAACTCCTGGACAAAAAACCCCATAAAATGACCACTTTGTTGGATCTTGTGAGACAGGCAGATGATATCAAACAGACACTGTCTCTCAAATAACCTGGTTTCATGCCACTTAGAGCTTTAAAGATCAACACCACTGCCTCAGATTGGTGTTGAAAACAAATTGTTAACCAATGCAGCTTGCCCAGCACTGATGTAATATATACAGTATCTTCTTAATTATAATCAAGTCTTTGAAGCTTCTAATTGGCTATATACCCTTCTCAATACTCTGTGAGTAACCCATATCTTGCACAGGCTAAGCTGACTTCTTGTTACTGCCCTTCTCTTTTCTGAAGTTAGAATTGATGTTTGCACATATGGAATAATTCTTAAAAACTCTTTTATTGGTGAAGTAATCTCAATTATTGGTAGAGATTGGGTGGCTTTTGTCTCTCTACCAGTAATTTAAGATTTGACATCTTTTCTGAAGTTTGTCTGCAGTCTTGAGATTATCTGTACTTGACTAAAACTAAAAACTGAAATCAGCACATGAAGATTTATGAAGTACTGCACATTTATGTTTGGGTGCCAAAGATTATGGATAAGTCAAATGAAATTAAATCAGTTGGCTACATTGTTTTGCATGGAAGAAATCCCTGAATCGCAGCACAACAAAAAGTTTCAGTTACTACTGGAAGCCCCAGCTGCCCCAGTAATATGGCTCAAAACCCCAGCCACCTTAGGAAGCTTCAGCCACCCCAGCACAGTCCCAGCCTCAGTCTCCCTCACCACCCTGCACTCTGCCTCCCCAGCTACTGGCAAGGCCTGCTCGCCCCAACCCTTCACGAGGCAACTGCTGACCAAGCAGGACCATCTTTCCTAGGCCTTACAAAGAAGAAACCCTTGTGTAGCCAGAAGCTGCCTTGCAATGGGCCGGGCCAGGCCTTCTTGATCAGTAGCAGAAGCAAGAAGACTGTGAAGGTCAGTTAGGGCTGCAGAATGCAGGGTGCCAAAAGGGCATACTGGGTTTCCCCGAAAATCAGACCGGGTCTTATATTAATCTTTGTTCCAAAAGATGCATTAGAGCTTATTTTCCAGTTAGGTCTTATTTTGGGGGAAATACAGTACTAAATGCATCCATCTGGCTGATGATCTTAACTGGGGCTTGTTATTACGAGTGTCCTGAAAAATCATGCTAGGCATATTTTCCGGTTGGGTCTTATTTTCCGGAAAACATGGTAGATGGGGAGAAGATAAGATAGTGGGGGAGTTGAAATGCTCCTGCAGTCGTGAAATGTGCATGAGTTATCAAGCACTTGACTTTTGATCACATGACTTCAGGAGCACTGCAATGGCTGTAACTGCAAGAACTGGTTATATGTTCCTTAGTTTAGTACCACCTTAACTTCAAACAGTCTTTGAACAAATAGTTATAAGTCAAGGACTACCCATATCTCATCAGGGAGGATTTCAAGTGGAACTAGCCTATAAGTTCTCCCAATTTTACATACTGGTTGGAGTACACCACTGTTTCTGTATGTTTGCCAGAAAATAAATAATACAAAATATGCAAGGTAGATTGTGTTCTTTTTTGGACTGGTGTTCCCTATTTTTCCTATAAACTTGCATTACCAAGACTCTGATGAATGAATCAACTGATTCAGTGCTGGTACAATTAATTCAGGTTGACTATTTGATATGGCTTTCCCCTTCCAAATACTGCTTATTATTTTTTAAAAGAATCTTCTCAATTTTATAAATGGATTATTACTAGGGAACTTTCCAAAGAGTAAAAGCACTCTTTGGAAAGGGGTACTATGTTTTTTATATGATCCAATGATAATAATATGGTCTAATAAATTCCAATGAGCACAGGAAAATATGTGGAAACTCCTGGAACTCTAATTAGACACTGGAAAAAAGCAAAGAGGGGAAAGATCTTCTACAGTTCTACTATGACAGACATGCTGCAAAACAGCTGAATGGTGGGACTTGCTAACAGCTGAATGGCATTTCCAATTCTACTACTGCTTTGCGTCCACCTCCACCTTCACTGCTGTTTCTGTTACCTCTTTTTGTTGATCTGACTACCACTCCAATGTCCAACACCAGAACCAAGACAATTCCAGCCATTCCACTATGCAAGTTATTTGAGAAAAACCCTATCATCCAATCACTCATTTAGAGACCTCAAAAATAAGACCAGCAGAAACTGTTGGTTGAAGATTGGGAAACACCTTTTTTGTCCCAACACTTGAAACTACCAAACTTTCACACAACCATTGCAATCTCCTCAATCCACTTTTCATAAATTCCCTCCTAGATTCATTGCCATGAGAAAAAAGACAAATGAAATTTCTCTTAATATTCTGCTTGAATGGCTTCATATTGGGTATGGTTCCAGTCAATGTTGATGGAGGAGGGGAGAGGTGAAATCTTCTCCTCTTGCTGTGCAGGGATGAGTACTCTACCCATTCTTGTTTAAAATCTAGATGAAACTGCAGGAAGCGATTCATTGATAGCATACAGCACAGTATCATCAATAGGAAATAGAATTTAAAGCAGTAATAATAGGTTGAATGACTGGCATCCTACAAAAGTAAATTATCTACTATCTAAATTATCGATTAGCAAAGCTGAAACTATAAATAAGGCAGGATTGATACTCTTAATATTTTTGTGCTGAATAAATTTATCAATACAGTGCTAATTGTATTGCCAATTCAGGATAATAATTTTGTATCACATTTGGAATGAATAAATGTGCGTGTAGTTAGCAAGTCATGTTCAAATCACCATTGGAACTGGAACATAGTGACTCACAGTATGATTGCAACTCACTATGGCATGTTTCTTACATTGTCACTTTCAGTACTTACAGTTACTGAGATTGTATTACATGACTAAACTAATTGAAAGAATTCCCCATGATTAGCTGTGCTTCCAGACTTATTTGTAATTCTATCCATCAGTTGTGCAATTGCTCCATCTTTTCTTTCTTAAGGGGTTCTTTATAGTGAAAAAACACTGGTGGATTATAAACAGAAGACAATAACATCTGGATCTCGCTATAAAATTCCATGAACTACATGTTATGATTGCGTAATAAATGGCTTGTCTGGAATCTTTGCAGATTTCCCAACAATTTTTAAATGAAACACAATTGGGAGGGTCTGCCAGTTTAATCCACGCAGCAACACTCGGGAAAGAATTGGAAATCTTTTCTTCTGAAACTGTATCTTTCCCCTTCCAAAATTAGATGTTATAGTTTTTTGATCAGCAAGAGAAAAAGCTAAGCCAGTTCTAGTTGTGAAATCAAATTAAAATACATATTTTGTGCTATATTAGTCATGGTGTCACACACTTGTGTACACTTACGTATTACACATCGTATTGCTTTTACCCACTTCATAATCTGATACACATTTCCCAGCTGACTTCCAGAGCAGAGGTCCCCAACCTTTTGGGCACCAGGGACCGGTTCCGTGGAGAGAGGTTTTTTCTCAGACCAGAGAGTGTGTGGTTTTGTGTGCTGCCTGCATCCCAGGGATGGACTTTGCTTTTTTGTGTGGCCCAGTTGCTGGCATGCCATGGCCCAGTACTGGTCCATGGACTGTGGGTTGGGGACCCCTGTTCTAGAGTACGGTCTCTCCTGCCTTTCTCTAAAAATAGTGCTTTTTAAACCATATTTGGTAGAAATTTGAGGAGTTGCAATTAAAAAATATTCAAAAGAAGTCATGTTCAGAAAACTGTTTTAAGAGGTTCAGACTTTAAATGCTATAGCACTAATTGGGTCAGGATTACTGGCTTAAATTTATTTAGATTAGATTCTTCTTTCATCAAAAAAGTGCATTCAGAAGTAGAGTAAGCATGAATATTTGTACCAGCTGCATTTGGCTCATTTACTTTGAAGCATGGCTCTCAAAAAGTGTAGTTGATAGAAGAATTCATTCTTAGACTTATTCAAAGATAGAGGGACAGGTGCTCATCTAGGATGTGTATATGCATGCATGTACATGTATACATATGCATGCCTTTCTCTTAGGCCCATAAACTTACCTGCTTTCTGTATTTCACAGGTTCATGAAGGTGGCAGGGAACATAGTAGATGCAGTTACCTGGCAACAGTAGGTATTTTTTCTTCTCTTTTTCCTTTTTAAATGTTTATAAAAGGATGATCATGACAAAAAGCTTGGGTACAGGACAAAAGGGAACCTAATATTGATAGGACCTTCAGACGAGAGAACTCAGAAATTTATCCTCATTTTGCTCTTCTGAGTTTAGTCTGAAAATGAAGCTCTTTTGCATCACAAAAGGAAGAGGTACTCTTTTAATTATGTAAAGCCAAAGAAATTCAGCAGGTGACCACATTACCTACTCCTGTAGTTCAGGAGAACTTAAACCACAGGTGTAGATCCAACCTTGGCATCTTTAAGACATGTGGACCAATTCCTAGAAATTCTGGAGTTGAAGTCTACATGCCTTAAAATTGCCAAAGTTGAAAAATACTGGTGTAGATATAATCAGCAGTCATTAAGCTGAATAATAACTTTCAGCATCCTTCTTCTTGAGTATTGCTAGCTGGGACTATTGCTAGCACTGTTATTCAGATATCACCTCTCTTACACTGTTTATTCTGAATATAGACCAAAGAGACTTGACGTGAAGTTTAAAACAACCTATTCTAACAAATACAGCAATCCCTTGGAGTACTTCATATTCAGGTAGGATGGTATTCTGAAGAAAATTCACACTGGAAATCCACTAGGCTTCCTGATTAATTAATGCTTTATAGGCCAGCAGGTGGGTCACATTTATCTGCCTGCTGTATCTGCTGTTGTAAGGAACAGCTTGTAGGGAACTGGCTGAATGTATAATCAGTGCTGAGCCCGTGGGCTTCAGAAAAAAACAGATGGAAAGACATAATTTCTACTCTTCGTATTGTTTATCTGAGCAATCAAGTTTCACTGCCCAGTGATAACACATGATATTTTTGGAAAAACTCTCATGTACAGCATTTACTAAGCCTGAAGGGATTATTGTTACTGAAGGAAGTTTGATTGGACTATGTAGTTAGAAATCCTGGCTATAGGAATTTTGCTATAGGTGAGATTGAATTCATAGGTAGCTCCCTTGAAAAATAGTTGAGATTACTAATGTTTGGTGTTTCTTCTGCCTACCAAAATGGCTTTCGTGCCAATTATGAATTGAATACTGAAAACTAACAACAGTCATTTATTCTAGGGATTTGGCTGCTAGCATTATTTGCAGGTATTCTCAGAATGATGATCACCCAAGAAGGCTTTGCCTTGGACATTTTTAATGAATCATGTCCTTCTAGGATTCCACATATGTTTCCTGATAATAGTGAAAATATCTCCCCTAAATCCTTTTATTCAAGCAATGTTTGCTTGTTACTTGCAACAGTTTTGTTGATGATTTTCTTTTGGCTGACAAAAAATAAAGCATAGTAAAATCAGGTAAATGGAAGGTATTCTCAAATCTCATCTAAACTATCACTAGCACATATGCCAGAATGCTCTTTCATATTTTTGAATGCCTTAGACCAGAGTTCCCCAACCTTTCCAGTTTGGTGGCCTGGCAGTGGGGGGAGAGGGGATGGTTCCGCCCGAGTGGCAGGCAAGCGTGCATGTGTGTGCAGCTCCATTTGAGTGAGCTGCAGGCAAGTGCACATACAAATGGAATGTGCGTGCACACGCTTGCCTGCTGCGAGCGCAGGTGGGGATGCGAACTCACGCACGTTTGCCTGCCACTTCTGCAGCCCAGTTCCAAAAGGCTCGAGGCCCAGTAGTGGGCTGTGGGCTGGGAATCCCTGCCTTAGACGGTATGCAAGATTATTGCCCTCTGAAGCAAGCATTTTCCAAATAATATCATAGTTATATTCATAATGAACTATGGTAACTTAGGATAATGTAAGTGCATTTTTCATAGTATCATATACCAGACTCTTGTAGACACTATGGAATTCTTTTCATAATGGTACTTTTCTTCCTAAGTTTCAGAAATATGGGAATACAGGTTACTTTCCCAGAAACAGACACAGCATCTATTCTATATAATGAGAATAAGTCTGACTATAATAAGAATGGCATTATTGGCCACATGCTGATTTGTTACTTATTGCTACTACTCATGTTTTATGGTTTTAGGGTGACTGGCAGAGAATTTGTGAGATATTTGCTCTTGAAATATGTAAAATAAGTATTAATTTTGTAGGTGTTATATTGTATCAATGGAATAAGAGAATATTTGAACATCTAGTGTAGTAAAATTATTTGAAAGAGTCCATTCCATGGACTGAAATAAAGAAAAAGCAAAACGTAATATTCTGTATAATGAGTCTGTATGTCAAGGTGCTTCGCAGCCATGACCTTATCACTGAGATCAAAATAATCTAGATGTTACGGTCAGTATTTTTTCTCAGGAGCCCAAGTTGGATTAAGGCAGTGAATGCTTTTAGATTAAGTATAAACATGAACCTCTTTGCTACACTTTTCTACAAATGGTAATCTTATTTTAGTCCTATTTGTATGATACTTACGTGTAGATTTAGGAAAAATTTGGTGCAGGGGTGAGGGAGGGCATCTGTTTTCTTGCCATTGCTGGAAAATGATCTTCCCATCCATACCCTATCAGAACTTCTGTTGCTGTGGTTTTTGGTGTTGCTCTGTGGTGAAGGATTTTATCTGAAAATTGTGTATGCATGTATAGATGCAGCACATATTTTTATAATAAATTATTAAGAAAAACAGAAGTCAGAAAGTGAAACTGAGCAATGGGAGTTGATGGATACATAGCCTGTCATTAGCGGTCAATTGTACTAAAGGCAGGAGAATATCTCAGATAATGCAGAAGAATGTTGTTTGATGCAAACAGCAATTATTTTACAGATCAGCCTTGTACATGGTACAAATTCTTATCAGCTCACATGCTAGCCTTCCCTCTCTGCCTGGATAACCAAAATGTCACCTTGATGAAGCAAACTGGAAAATACGAGGTTTAGACTTAGGTCTAATATGTCTGAGAATTTAGCAACTGGTTCACACAAACAGAACTGAAGCACCCAGCTTTGTATAAACATCCCATATTTTTGATCCCATAAATTAGATCCAGTAGCTATATTGAGAAAGGGATAGTGGACCATACAAACAAAAACACAAAACCCAGGCTTGGGGAGAAGTGGGATGGAGAAAGAAAAGGTGGTACAGATCTAATTTCAAGCAGACCTCCCTAAAAATTCCTGCATGTTGGGAAGTGGCTTTAATGCCATTAACTGAAGTAAAAATTAGGGTCAGATAATGGAGCAAAGTTTCCTCTGCAATAAATTGGAGTAAAATAAAAAACAGCTGTGCTGAAGCCATCCAACTTTGTTCATTGTATCCTGTCTGAGACTAATGGGTCTAAGCAACTAATTGTGTATATTGCTGGAAAAATGTATTGAAGATGTAATAGTTCTGTTTAGTGAAGGAAATGGCTAGTATACCAAATCCACAGAAGAGCTTTCAGTTTGGTTTACACCATTTCAGGTTATTATAAGGAAGTCACTCTGCAGTGAGAGAGGACTTGATCTCATTCTTTGTCACAAGTGGTGCATGAAGTGTGCTATCACTCTCTTTCCCTCAGTCATCTCTTCTCAAGTCTAAACATCTCCAGCTCCTTTAAATTTGCCTTTATAGGACTTATTGCTACTCCCTTGATTGTCCTTGTTGCCCTTCTCTATATCTGTTCCAATTCATCTAAATCCTTCTTAAGGTATGTGTATGTGTGTGTGCCTTTAAATCTGTGTGGAGTCCCAGCAACTGCACATCACTGCAGTTTTCTCCACAAGATTTCCAGAAGTCGTTTTCCATTATCTTTTTTTCCTGGAATGAGAGGGAATAATTGGCCCAAAGTCACCCAGCTTGTTTTTTGCCTAAGGAGGAACTAGAACTCACTCTACCAGTTTCTAATCTGATCACTTTAAACACTATAGCAAACTGCCTCTCTTTGTTGTATGGTGCCCAGAAACTGACAAAATACTCAAGATGGGTTTTGACCAAAGTAGAATAATGTGGAATTATAAGTAGCCCTTGACTTACAGCAGTTCATTTAGTCACCATTCAAATTTACATTGGCACTGAAAAAAGTGACTTATCATTTTTCACACTTAGACCTTTGTAGCCTCCCCATGATAATGTGAGCAAAATTTAGATGTTTGGCAACTTTTTCATACTTATGACCATTGCTGAGTCCCAAGGTCATGTGATCACCTTCTGCAACCTTTTGACAAGCAAAATCAATGGGGAAGCTACATTCTCTAAACAACCATGTTACAAATGTATTAACTGCAATGATTCACTTAAGTGTGGCAAGAAAGATTGTAAAGTGGGACAAAACTCATTTAACAAATATCTCACTTAAGAACAAAAATTTTGGGCTCAATTGTAGTCATAAGTCGAGGATTATCTGTACTATTTCCCATAATTTGAAAACTGTACTTTTGTTAATATAGCTTTTTTTTGGAGCCAATCATATCATTGGCTCATATTCAGTTTGCAATTGGTTACTATGCCACAGATCTTTTTTTAAAATAGAATTACCAAGCAGCTTTCCCATAGCCTATACTGGTACCTCTGTTATACAGATATAATTTTGCTTCTTTTAGCTTATTTTTCTGAGGTACCAAACTTGTTTTGAATTTTTGTCTTCTATTAGCTATCTAATTTTGTTATGTCTGAAAATTTGAGAAATGTTCTTTCGCTCTCTTCATACACATCATTAATGAAAATAATGAAGAGGAGAGGATTAAGAACTAAATCTTGTGGTACCTCATGATCTATCTTGAATTAGATGAGGGACCACTGATGAGTTTGAGAATGATTGTCAAGCCACTTTATTGTGATGCTATCCATAACACTGTTAATTAGCTGATTACTTAGTACATTTTCAATAATCTTCCCAATTCTTTGCTGAAAACTAGATATCTTATGTCTACAGCAGTGGAGTCAAACTGGCGGCCTGCGGGCCAGATGCATCACATGCAGGCCAGGCCCACCCCGGTTCCGTAAAGGCAAAAAAACGTTGCAATATGTTATGTGACACGATTCAGTTTAACACCTGTGGTCTACAGTATCTCTGCAATCTACTTGGTCAAAGCATGACATCAGATTAATCTTGCAAGAATTATTCTTTACAAATCTATGCTGATTTCTGGTGATTACCTCATTGTTTTCAAGGTAGTGTTTATAATCTGTTCTAGAATTTCTCCAAGAAATTGGTCGGTGTTAGACTGACCAATCTATAATTCCCTGGATCCTTCTTTTTATCCTTTCCACTGAAGTTGTCTAGCACTTGTCTAGCTCTCCAGTTCTCTTCAAAAACAATATACAAATACCTGGCCAGACTGTTGTGGAATGCAACTCTCTCAGAGTAAATAGTCATTCTCTGACCATATTTCTATCAATTTCGTATTTTAATCCTGACTCTTCATTCTACTCCTGGTGGAGCATATACTTTCTTGTTAAAGAAAATTGTATTCAGATATAATTAACTTATTCTCTCTTCTTGTTAGCTTGGTTTTAGCAAACTAATCTGACTAATAAGGACAGCTTGTTTTAATGCAGGTTATTGTTTCAAATGCAAAGGCATTCAAACTTCACTTGTATTCAGAAGCAAAAGTATTTTCTTAAATGGTACAATATGCATATCCCTTGGCTAAAACCAACATCAGCACATTTTCCATTTCAGAAACCCCGTGTCTTTATATGTGTAGTTATATATATTTAATTAATTAAATGCACTAGAAATAGTACCCTAGAAATCATTGGCATTCTTCAGTATCAAGAGACTATGGTATTGTGCTCAGGAAAGAGGTCCTAAAGCAGCATCTGGTGTGGCTAAAAAGGCCAATTTGAGAGTGGCAGTCCCTTCCACACTGAGGGCAGATACAATCTGTCCCCTGTCCAGCCCCCAGATTTTGCTGGTTCCAGGACTGCCTCTTTGCCTCAGCCTGCCACACAAGTGTCTCTTTGAATTGGAGAAGGCCATGCTGTGTCTTTAGCCTCCAAGCCGAACGATCAAGGTTTCCCAGCTGTTAATGTCCATTCCCAAGGCCTTTAGATCCCTCTTGCAGATATCCTTATATTGCAACTCTGGTCTCCCTCTGGGGTGCTTTCCCTGCACTAGTTCTCCATACAAGAGATCTTTTGGAATACAACCATCAGCCATTCTCATGACATGCCCAAGCCAGCATAGACATCGCTGTTTCAATAGCGTATACATGCTAGAAATTCCAGCACATTCCAGGACTGCGCTATTTGGAACTTTGTCATGCCAGGTGATGCCAAGAATACGTCAGAGACAGCACATATGAAAGGTTTAACTTTCTCTCCTGCCGTGCATAAAGGGTCCAAGACTCACCGCAGTACAAGAGTATGCTTAGGACGCAGGCTCTATAGACCTGGATTTTTAATAAGAAAAAATCTTATTAAAAGATTTAATAAGATTTAATAAGAAGCTGACTTATTAAGCCATACTCTTTGTAAGTCTGGAAAATGTGGTGGCTGCTTTACCAATATGTTTATTCAGCTCAGTATCTAAAGAGAGAGTGTTGGAGATGGTTGAGCCGAGGTACACAAAGTCATGGACGACCTCCAGTTCTTGTGCAGAGATTGTAATACAGGGAGGTGAATCCACGTCCTGACCCATGACCTGTGTTTTTTTCAGGCTGATTGTTAGTCCAAAGTCTTGGCAGGCCTTGCTAAAACAGTCCATAAATTGTTGAAGGTCTTCTGCAGAGTGACCAGTAATGGCAGCATGTCAGCGAAGAGGAAATCCCGTAGCCATTTCAGCTGGACTTTAGACTTTGCTCTCAGTCTAGAGAGATTAAAGAGTTTTCCATCTAGAAAATAAATGGGAGAGTAAAGTGTGTTAACTAATTCTAAAATATGCTTCTGTATCAAAGGCATCTGTACTATGTGGCAAGGCAAAGTAGAAATTTAGAGTACTGTCATGAGCAGCAAACATATCTGTCAAGAGAGGCAGACATATCTGATCTACTGTTGTTTGCGCCCAATCGGCTTGGATGAGAGTTGTACAAATTCATTACCTCCTATTCTCTCAAGACTTCTGTGGAAAGTTTCAGTTTCTATCTCAGGGATAATAAAATCTTGTTAGACTTAGCAGTGTGTCTCTGAGCATACTGAGAATAGTAATATAATACCTAGTTTAGCAATACAGAACAATAGGCTTAATTGCTAAAGTCTTCAGAGAAGATAAACAGAATAGATTCGGAAGGGGCTGATCAAGAAATCAGGCATAAATTTCCTTACCTCTCCTGGGTTGCTAGACAATATGTCTGTGGAGCAGCTACTGTAATTAGGTCTATCTACATCCTGGATGACATCCTCCCACTCCCCACTCTGGTTTGTTCCTTATTAGGTTCTCCACCCATTACTATCTGACAATTAGATATTGGCGTGCCTGATAATATGTTCCAGAGCTCTCATTTGTCAATGCTGCATATCTCCTTGTAGTTTAAGAGAATAGATCTGGTTGACAAACCAATGCTAGATTTATGCATAGTTATATTTAGAATGTGCTGCTGTGAGACAGCTAACATAGTTATTAAAAGCTGGATCTATTATGAACTATAAGTGCCCACTCAAATTTTACTTGAAACCAAGTTTATTGAGGTCAAGGTTTTTTTAATTAACTTGCTGCATTAATTTAACCTATGTGTCTCTTGCTCTTTCTGCTAAGCATTGCTAGATTGCAATGTAATGTGAGTGTTTTGAGAAGATAGGAAAATCCCTCTATTAGTAGTGTTGTAATTCTATGACTTTTATAAACCAAGGAATAAAATATAATTAAAATATTTCAATAAAAAAGAACTAAAAGAATTAAAATAACAACTTTGAAGCATTCAGACATTGGCTTACATTCTTGAAATCACAGCTATTGTATTTATTTGACAGGATCTTTTCCAAGCTGACTAAATTTGACTAAGCCTGAACCTAACCCATTAATAATAAAATAAGTATTTCCCTGCCTTTCTTGCATTTATGGCTAGCATTAATGAAGATAAATTTGTACTATATTTAAAATAATAGAAAATCTTCCATGCCGATTGTTCTCAGAAAGACTTCTTGTTTTTCTTCCATGTTAATTAAAGCGAAAATTTGGTAAGGATAACAGCCCCCTGGGAGTTATGCCAAAGTTTAAATATCTTTATTTACAATTTCCTAATTTGAAGCCTCATAAGAACTATATTCATTGATTATACCGTAGATCTAATTTCTACCCTATTTATCCCATCAGTTTCCATATTGCTACCAGGTTAAGTATGTACATAGTATTTATTTAATTCAGCTTGTATACTGCTCCAGTTATTTCAGAGTCTAAATAGTGTGTATACTGTTACATAAACAAAGATAAAAAATATACACAACAACATCACATAACAGTTCCCCATAAAGGAACAAGGCAAGAGCTATATAAATAAAAGCCCAAACTAGAAGAGTAAACAAGATGTATAAGATATCTATTCCCAAACCCTGTTGGAAAAAACAGTCGTTAATAGCCTGGAGGGAGCTCTTTCTATCTGATATTATCAGGCAGACCAATTGGAAGAAGGCAATAATGAGGACAACCAGGTCCTGAGTCATGAAGGGCTTTAAAGTGACAACCAGGATTTTAATTGTACCTACTAGCAAAGTGGTAACCACTGCAGCTCAGAAAACATGGACAAATTGAGATGCATCCATAACTATTCAAGCTGCTGCATTCTGGACCAGCTTTGATTTTTGAGTGCTCTTCAAGAGTAGCCCCATACTGAATATATTGCAATACTCCAACCAAAAGTGACCAAGCCATGAATAACTACGACCAGGCTGTCTCATTCCAAGAAAGGTACTATATGGAGTTGCGCAAAGGCCCTTCTTACCACAGCTTCACTTTCCTCTTTAAGCAGGAACTGAGAATCAAGAGAAGCCCTGGATTATGAACCAATGTGGAATGGAGTAAACCTATGCAAAACTATTTACTGAATTTCCATAGAACATTTTGGGTGGTTTCCTTATACATAGCCATTTCATTTTTCTAGGATTGATTTTTTAAGCTTGTGTGTCCCCATCCAGATACCCATCCAGATATTGTATTCCTTTATATCTGAATATACTACATATAACTTCATCATTTTAATTTATTAATATTGCATTTTTACTGTTGACTCCTTCATATTAGATACAGACAATCCATCAATATATTCCACTGCAGGTAGGCACTTTCTAGCTTACACAGGTCTCTGAGATCCAGCTTTATAACAGGATAACTCTCTTTTTACCTGTCTTATATGTACCATCCAATAAATTATTTATTGATAATGAACAAAGGTAAGATGAAAGGAAAGGAAATAGAAGTTCTAATCAATTGGTAACTTTTAGGAAGATGATTCCAAAGTACATAACAGAACCAATATGCTCCCAAAGTTATTTCAGCTATGATCCTCAGCTGACATTGTTATTTTACTTGAGATTGTTGCTTCTGTAGTGAATCTAGCTTAAAAATCATGTATGTGATTTTTTTTGTATTCACAATACAGTGCATATCATTACCTGAGAAGATCATAGTGGCTAATTAGTAGAAACTAATTAGTAGGAACTAATTATGATGGCAGTTAACACACCAATACAGGACTTCTAAACCTTTGGTTAGATCATCTTAATTGCTTGCAGTGACCAAACCTAGGACATCTAAGACAAATAGAACATGAAGGAAATAGCTGTCTCCTCTTATTCTCCAACAAATGAATTGCTTCTGGTGTTTAGAACTCTTTTATACTTGGCGTATCAATTTATTTACAAATCTGAGTAAATTTATCTGTTTGGAAAGTTGACTGAGGTGACTTCCATATTTTGTGATTAATTATTAATATTATTCATTATTGTTTATACTTATCATAGTTCTAGACATTATGTAGAAATGTGTTCCTGGCTTGAGGTCTCTTTCTTCATTAAACTGAATAAAGTTATCTAGGACTTACAAATTACTGCAGATGAAAGTAAAGAGAAGGAAAAATTAGAGTGATTTAAGAAGACTGCTGAAAAATATCACCATGGAGAAACTTCTAGAATGGGGTTTGGGATACAAGGAAAAGCATGTGGCAAAGGCACAGAAGTAAGAAGCAAAGGTCACCAACAGCAGCTGACCTTGTGCAGAACAGAGAGAATATTTGGGGGAAATGTAAATGTGGACAGCAGCGGTCCTTGGTCAAGGTGAGGGAGAGCACATAGTTGCAGCCCCTCTGACTGTTGCCTTCTCATTTTCATTCCAGTTACTACCTTGATGGCCGAGTGGCCAAGGTGACGGACTTCCTGAAAACACGCCTGTTAGACACACTCTCTGACCAGATCAGGAAAATCCAGAAAGTGAGTGAGTGTTACAAACGTGGGGAGCTTCAAATACTTCAGGGTGCTGAGTCTGGATTTGACAAGTGCTCAGTACCAGACGGGTTTATTTATTTATTTTATTTTATTTTTTTAATTAAATTTATATACCGCCCTTTCCCGAAGGACTCAGGGCGGTTTACAGGGCATTTAAAACAACCAGTACAAAAGTTAAAAACAAATTAAAAAAAGATTAAATCATCCCTAAAGTTAAAAACCCCAGTTAAAAATTCTCAGCCTGGGCCGGAGAGCTCAAAGAGTCTTCAGGTCCCGGTGAAATGTGCGAAGGTCGGGGGCAGTCCTAAGCTCCACAGGCAGCTGGTTCCAGAGGGCAGGCGCACCCACAGAGAAGGCCCTTCCCCTGGGTGTTATCCGCCGACAGTCTTTTATCGGCGGCACCCTGAGAAGACCCTCCCTGTGGGAGCGCACTGGACGAAGGGAGCTTGATGCCGGCAGCAGGTGTTCCCTCAGATATCCCGGACCCAAGCTATTCAGGGCTTTATAGGTCATCACCAGCACCTTGAATCTCACCCGGAGGGCAACCGGAAGCCAATGCAGCTCACGGAGTAGAGGTGTTACATGGGAGTATCGGGAAACCCCCATCACAACTCGCGCGGCCACATTCTGCACCAGCTGAAGCCTCCGAGTGGTCCTCAAGGGCAGCCCCATGTAGAGAGCGTTGCAGTAGTCTAAACGGGAGGTCACGAGCACATGAGTGACTGTGCATAGGGCATCCCGGTCCAGATAGGGTCGCAACTGGCGCACCAGGCGAACCTGGGCAAAAGCCCCCCTGGTCTTAGCAAAGGTTTCTACTTTGCTACTTCAAGACCCCGTAACTTCCAGCAAACTCAAGTCCACTGTAATTTCCAGCAAACTTGACAAATAAGATAGACAAAATAACTATAAGAATATTTGGAAGAGATTGTGTGGACAGCTGAAATGTCCTAAACTCTGTCTTTATAGAGATATTGGGAAAGCTGTTATTGACTGAAATAATTGAATTTCCGAACCCTTGTAAGAATACAGAACTCATTGTGCAGGACAGGAAATGGGGGAGGAGATGCTAGTTTTGGAGAACAAGGGTGATGAATCTTTCCTTGGGCTAATGTATATCAAGGGAAAAGATACCTATGAACTCACTATGCCTAGCTCTATTTCCTGTAAGGTAATTGACTAGAATGCTTGGTCCATTTTTACAGAATGTTTTGACTTATCAAGAAAACAATAAAAACAGCTTTATTATGGATCATTTTTCTCCTAATTGAAATAGAATTTTTAGCTGCAGTGCCAGACATATCCTAACAGAAGATTTGCTTCATTAAAGAACCCAAAGATACCAGCTTACAGATGCCCTACCTCCTTTAAGTAAGTCTAGTGAATGACAAGACCTGCAGACACTTGTCAGATTTTTATCCAGAGGTAGCAGATAGTAAACTGACATCATCGGACCTTGTGTTCACTTACATGCATTTGTTGCTTGGCACCATCATGTTCTTGACAGGTCTGTGTTGTAAGGTTTGTCTCATGTTAAACGGGCATTCTCACAATGGGATCTCTAGTGCCATGTACATACTTCTATTTCACCACTGAAGTTTCATAGGAAAGAGTTAAGGCCAGTATGAGTTTCTGACAAGGTTCTGGAGCTTGGGGGCTTGGTAACATATGCCCCCAAACATTGATTACTCTCATTGAACGCACCAATATAGTTAAATTAAGAAATAGCTTTGTAGTTGTTACTAATGCCTGTTTTTTATTGATAACTAGCTTAGAGGCCAAAAGCCTGCTCTGATTTGTAAAGAAGCTAGGGTTATATATTAATGTAGATTAGATGTTTGAACACAATTAATCAGACATCCAATCTACATATTAATCTAACAAGCGTCTTGTTTCTTATTAGGCTATATACCCTTACATATATACACAGTAAGGACCTGGTTTTGCTCCCAGTGCATAAACTGTATTATATATGAAAAGACGTGTTTACTGAAACAACATATGTATTTATAAATGTACATAGTAAATTACAAGTAGTCCTCGACTTTCATTTAGTGACTGTTCAAAGTTACAGTGCCACTGAAAAAAGTGACTTATGACCATTTTACACACTTATGACCATTGCAACATCTCCATGGTCACATGATCAAAATTCAAACACTTGGTAACTGACTCATATTTATGACAGTTGTAGTGTCCTGGGGTCATGTGATCACCTTTTGTGACCTTCTGATAAGCAAAGTCAATGAGAAAGGTAGATTCACTTAACAACTGTATTACAGCAACTGTAGTGATTCACTTAACTATACCGTGGCAAGAATGGTCGTAAAATGGGGCAAAATTCACTTAACAAATGTCTTGCTTAACATAAATTTTGGGCTTAATTATGGTTGTAAGTTGAGGACTACCTGTATATAAAACTATTCAAAACTAGGCAGTGCTAAGCCGTAGTCAAACTACAAAGTGTACATATGTGTGTGTGTGGGGGGAGAGAATTACCATTGTGGAAATTTTAAAAATAACTTCTTAAAACCCGAGAATGTCAATTTGTACTCATTTTAAAAACTGAGAATGAGGTATTATACCAAATAAGTGGGAATAAGAAAAGCTTAATGGTGTTGCCATATGGTATTGCAGCCTACTGTGATATATGTCTTGGAAAGCAAAATTATAAGTAAAAAAAAATTATTTCCTTACATAAGGGTCTGATCTGGATAATGGAAATATCTTACGTTGTGTGAGTAATTTTTGTTTTCATAAAGAAATGAGGCTTTGAAGGCACGGACAATTTCATTTTGCAAGAGTGAAGTATTTTATTGATTAGCCTGCTGTCTGCTACTTCATGTGAGACACCACAAACAAACTGAAAGGAATCATTCAAGGATGGTGCGCTTACAACAAAACTAAGAGAACCCTCACAAACAAATAGGAAGTCAGCAAAGAGTTTTATGTTCCAGGAAAGCAAGATCGATGCCCGTAAAAGAAGTAGAAGAAAGTTCTGTTCAGATTAACGTATTTTCCATCCACTTCTTACTTTTGTTTTCCTCATTATTTCAGCCCTGCTAGTCACTGAAAAAAAGGGACGCGGTGGCTCAGTGGGTTAGGACGCTGAGCTTGTCGATCAGAAGGTCGGCAGTTTGGCGGATCGAATCCTGAGTGCCGCACAACAGAGTGAGCGCCTGTTACTCGTCCCAGCTTCTGCCAACCTAGCAGTTCGAAAGCACGTAAAAATGCAAGTAGAAAAATAGGGACCACTACGGTGGGAAGGTAACAGCGCTCTGTGCGCCTTTGGCATCTAGTCATGCCGGCCACATGACCACGAAGACGTCCTCGGACAAGCGCTGACTCTTCAGCTTTGAAACGGAGATGAGCACCGGCCCCTAGAGTCGGAAACGACTAGCACGCATGTGCGGGGGAACCTTTACCTTTACCTAGTCACTGAAAAATCAGTATTATTTATGCTAGCCTGTGATAACACATGTTTTAAAGTTACCAGCTATAGACAATTGTTGAATAGCAGGGCTATTCTTATGATGTTCTTACCGCCACCTTTGCTTTCCCCTTCTTTTTTTGGCAACAGGTGGTCAATGCACACATGCCTGGAAAAAGGATTTGGTTAGAGGGTATCGGGGCTGCTTCTGAAGGAGGC
Organism: Vipera berus; assembly: GCF_964194415.1. Taxonomy (NCBI): domain Eukaryota; kingdom Metazoa; phylum Chordata; class Lepidosauria; order Squamata; family Viperidae; genus Vipera; species Vipera berus. The sequence continues at coordinate 45,764,521 of NC_138207.1, forward strand.
ATCACTAATCTCTCAGATTCCTATGCTGCCAGCTTCCTGTAAGTTAATCTAAGGATGGAAGTAGTGATATGTTTATGAGAAAACCAGTAAGTGCACAAAATGATTAATTGGCTTCTTTATTTTCTATAAGACACACTAATCTCAACTCTAAAATCAAGGATACTGTACATCATTGGATTAATATTAGACTTTATTTATCCATTTTTCTTTTTCAATGGGAGAAGACATGTAAAGGTAAATAACATATAAATAAAAGTGGAGAAGCTACTGCTATAAGGTAGGAATAGCTAGGTATCCTTAAAGTAGTAGCTTCACTTCTATTTATATATAAGCTGGACGTATTGTAAGCTGATTAGAAATGGAACTTTTAATTAGCTGTAATGCTTTGTCATACCACTGTCCAACTAACAGACCTAGGGCCACAGGAGAATTTTTACAAGAATTATGTGCCTCAATCTGTTGTGATGGCTGTTCAAGAGAAGGGAAGGGAGAGACAAAGGGAAGGGAAGCGAAAGTAAAAAATTGTATTAGCAAAAGACTTTTTGGTTCTGTCCTCACCTATTGTTTGTTAAGCTTTACTTGTTATTGACAAATTTCTTAGAGATTAAAAGATTTTATTTATTTTCTGCCTTTATTGTTTTTACAAATAACTCAAGGCAATGAACATATCCACCACATCTTCCTCTTCCTATTTTCCCCACAACAACAATACTATGAGGTGAGTTGGGCTGAGGGAGAATAACTGGCCTTAAATCACCCAACAGGCTTTCATGGTTAAGGTGGGACTTGAACTTAAAATCTCCCACTTTCTAGCCTGGTGCCTTAACCACTAGACCAAACTGGCTCTAAAAGATTTTGAAAGATCGAAAGATTTGTCCATCAACGTAATTCCTTTTTGTTTCAACTTTATTTTCTTACTTCTTATATGGAAATAAGAATGAAGAAATATCATGACACTTTGCTTAAAAAAAGGATATGACTCCACAGGTAACAGTAGATAATAAGTAGCATCTGTTGAATTTTCAGATGACAGAAAGGTGACTGATTAAGATAACTTAAAGAATGGAAAAGAATAGTATGCCTCCCAGAACTCTTTAACACATTATTATAGAAGATTTACTTATACCCATCTTTCTTTTTCAGCAGCTTGTGCACAGTGCTAATTAGTTCAAGTTCCCCTTTCCCCTCCCTTTATCTTCCATTTGTCTTTGCTTTAAGTTAATGATTTTTACTTCATTTTTATGTTATGAAAATATAAAGATTTCATATTTTACCACAACTCCCTTGGAAGCTCTGTTTGATCATTTTGTAGTAGGTGTCATTAAAATCCATTTTTAAAATTAGTATTTTTCCTCTTGCTTTGTCAGAAAGTGATGTCATAGGTTATAGGTCATCCAGGTGGTGGTGGAAAGAACAATCCTGGCAACTTTTCAACTCATTTATAAAAATAAAACAAGGAAATCACATGGGAAAGTTCAAGTTATTAAGTTCATAGAAGGTGCTCCATGGAGATCCACATGGTCAAACTAGGTTAATCAACAGAAATTAGTATAGGGGTTCACTTTCTTAAAAAAAGAGTTTGTTTATATTACACTGACAGCAGGAGATCAACATGTTTTGTCTGACTTAGCATTCCAAGCTAAAAACTGTGCTAGGCAACTTCCCTTCCACGGTTCTTCCTCTTCCCACTGGAGATAAAAATCTCTGCCCAAAAGAAAATGAGATAGCCTCAAGCTTTTCCTGGAAAAAAAAAGCAGATGGAAATAAAGTAAGCTTAATGGTTGAAGACTGCTGATAAGATTCCTTAAACATTTACTATTTGATTACAAATTGTGTTTTAGATTATTCCATGAGAATTTATATATTTGCACAAATGTGAAAACAAATCACTACACATTTATTTATTTCAAGTACATATTTAACTTTTATTGTGGTTTTAGAGAATGTGATAGGCTATGGTATTAAAGTTGAAGGAAAGTACTAAACTTGCAAAGGAGTATTAGAGAGGAGATGAAGAGTTGAAAAATGAGAAAAGGATTTTAACTCTGGAAGAATTCAAGGATATTTAACAGCAGTGTTCTCAGAACTTTCTCTTAAGATTATCAGTTACTGCAACTAGTCTTCAACCTACGACCACAATTAGGACCAGAACTACCATCACTAAGCAAAGTGGTCATTAAAAGAGTTACACCTGATTTTAGAACATTTTTGCCACAGATTTTTAGTAAATCCACTTTCCCCATTGATTTTGCTTGTCAGAAGTACCCTGGGATAGCAATCAATGATCACATGACCTCAGGATGTTGCAACCCTCATAAATATATGCTATTTGCCAAGCACCTGAATTTTAAACACCTGATCACAGGAACACTGTGATGGTTGTAAATGTAAGGACTCATTTTAAGTCACTTTTTAATACCACAGTAACTTTGAACTGTTGTTAATAAATAGTCATAAGTCAAGGGCTACCTGTATAAGCATCAGGCTGTTTTAGATATGGATTTAAAATTGACAGAATAGAAGAGTGATATTGACAAAGAAGTTATACAGGACTTAAAAGTGAAACCAGCTGATATTTTAATTTCTAAAATGGACACACAAATAATAAATCAGAAGAGTTAGTTGGATGTATAGATTTCAACTATAGAAGAATGATTTGGACAACTTTCTTATTTTGGACATTAAGAGAGCTGTGTTATACTTATGAAGCTATTCCTAAGAAAAGATAAAAAGAAAGTAGAAAAGAAATCATTGTTCCAATAGATGGTATTGTTCAAGGATCCAGAGAGTATTAACCCCGTCAGATCAAATCAGATAGGAAGAGATTATAGGGGAAGGTGTCCTTCAGTAACTAGGTCTGTGCCATACAGAGCTTCATAAGTAATAAGCAGAATCACAGAAACAAACTGGCAATCAGTTTGGTTCATGAAGCACAGCTGTTACATAGGCACGCCAAGGCCTGCCCATCATTGCCCAAAGCGCTGTGTTCTGGATCAGTTTGAAGCTTCTGCGTAGTCTTCAAGGACATGCTGTAGTAGTCAAGCTGTGAAGTGATCAGGGTATAAATGACTGTTTGAAGGACCTCCCAATTTTGGAGAGGGCACACAATTGGTGTAGCAGATGAAGCTGTACAGAGAGGCCTTGCTAGCCATAGCTGCTACCTGCTCATTGAGCAGATATTAAAATTGTTCATAACTTCAAATCCTCATCGATGCACTGTTGTGGTGGGGGACTCATCTCACCACACTTATCAGGACTGCACATTCCTCCTGAATATCTCATTATAATTAAGGGAGAATCATCTCTCTCTCTTTCTTGTCTAATGGTGCTTTATATCTCAACAATAGAAATTCAATTTCCCCCAATATTTCACTTACTTCTTATAATTATTCCATGGAAAATTTATGCAAGTTCTCCTGGGATATTTTCATATAAATCTCCAACTTTTCCCTGAAGAATCTTGGTAATATCATATCCACCTTCACGCAGGAGAGCTGCCAAGACACACTTTCAATCAACCGGCTGTCTAAGTTCAAAAGGATTTAAGTTTTATTCATAATAGACAATAATAGATTGACTTGGGCAGGGGGAGAGGGAAAGCAGACCTGCTAGCACATCATCATCATCATCATCATCATCATCATTATTATTATTATTATTATTATTATTATTATTATTATTATTATTATTATTATTATTATTATTATTATTTTGTTTGTGTGTGTGTATGTGTGTACACGAGAGTAAATTTGTTGTTTTGGTTTATTCAAAATCACACATGCTAATATACAAAGTTATCTAATGTACAGAGACAATATAGGGCATTTTGTCCATTGTCCTTGTTGGAGGACAACAAAAATCTGTAGAAATATCTTTGACTTTTAGTGCTGAGGTTTTTCCCCCCCATCATAATTAGCTGAAAACATACAGCATTGTGCATACTGCACAATAGCAGTATACATTATCTGACAATGCTGGGTTTCAGGTCCAAAAAGCTCCCATAATTTACCTCTGAAATATGTCTTTTTTGGAAAAGATCTTGAGTACCTCTTAATTTGAAGTTAACTCTATTTCTCAGTGAAGTAGCAGATTAAGCGTATCTTACTTGGATGGCAAACGAAGAGAATGCACCAGGGACATCTTCTCCCAAACTAGTGGCCAAATGTTTTGGGATGTAATTCCAGTCATCACAAGTCACTGACCACTATGGTGAACTGTGAGGTACCCATTAGACAAGACAGCTCTGATATATACGGAACTAAGGCACAACTTAGATTGGGGAAATTTGCCCTGCTATTCTTGGTTAAAAGCTAATTGATTGTCTTCTAAATTGCTAGGTGGCTAAACTCTCTTGGGATGCTAGCGAGCCAAGGCATTGATGTGGTAATGAGACATTCATTCTTTGATCATGGGCACCACCATCTTGTGGACCAGAACTTCAACCCATTGCCGGTAGGTGGATGATACAGTGTTCTGTATCTTCTGAACTTGCACTAACATCCCTCTGTTCTTGCTGGTCCTCTGTCCTACATATTATATACACCTCTAAATGTGTAATGTAACACATGGTCTTTCTCATATTTTACATTCTTGTATATATATACAAACTGTTTCTCCATAATTACCTATTTTGTAGGAGTTACTTCAAAGCAGCATTTTTAATCTACTAACAGAGGTACATTGCATGGTAACCTTATTCACATGCTGTATCTTCATCAACTTCTTTTTGTTATTTCCAGCCAGAATTCTCTCTTCTTTTCACTCTTAGTTAGGTATATACTTCAACAGTAATTCCATTCATTTCTCACCTCAGTTTTCTGCTTGTTCCTTTCTTGTTTGCTCTATATTATCTCTGCTGAATCAGTCTGAGTTTCTCTCTTTTCATGTTGCCAGTCAGTAAATCAGAGGATTTGTGCATGACTTTTGTACTCTTGACCTGCTCCTCAAATTCTTGGCTTTCACAGACAGACAGACACTCATACACAGATATACTGTGTGTATATATATTTTTAAAAAGATTTTGCACACACAGCTGAAAATCTACTGCTCTTTGTGGCCTGTTTGAACTCGGCTTGAAAATACATTTTTCCAGATTTGTTGCTTTCAGTACTAATAGGAGACATTAGTTAATGTCAAGTACAACATGTTGAAAGCAGATGGGGCAGGGTTACCTCTGGAGCTATAACTTTGTCCACTGTGAGTGCCTCAATGGGACCCTTGTGGGTTGCAGAAGACCAAGAGAATCAGGGCATTTCTTATGGGAGGGGCATTTAAACCAATACAGGGAGGAAGGAGGGGCAAAAGGGGAGTTATAGCTCCTGAAAACATACCATAAAAACAACCAAACCCAAGGCAGCTAGGTCCTTAGGGAAAGAGCAAAGTGGTAGGAAAATGGAGCTGAACAAAGTTTAAATTTGTAGGAATGAAGGTGAAAGAAGTTCACAATTTCACACAGCAGGGTAGTTCCTTGCAGTTTAATGCAAACCCTCTTATTTGCAGTTCTTCAAAAGGACAGAAGTATTCACTGTTGAAAGTGCACAGGGTTTTAATAAGAAAAACATATGTTAATCTTAAAATAGGTTTTCTTTTCTTCAATTTCAGTCTAGTAAATTTTACACCTTGTAAGTGAAACTTAGCAGCATCAAAAAGCTCTGAATCTCCATGGCCAGAAATGTACAGGCCTGGTAACATCTGAGACACACTGTTTGCAAGACCCTGGAGTGCAGCATGCAGATTTGGGAAGCAGAAGAGCAGCCACAAAAGCCAAATTATCCTATAATGAAGAGGAAATTTTGTGCAATTAGATTTTAGGAGAGCATCAGTTGCTGAAATTTTCTCCTAGCTAAAAATTTGTTGATTCAGGCTTCTTATGCCTCACATCTCGATAAAAATGTTTACAAGATATCACTTAAATAACTTACATAATTCTATAGTAGGAAAAGACAAGGACATGCGTGGTCTGTAGTTGTTATGAAACAGAAAGTTTGGAAAAATGATACTTCTTGAATGTTTCTTTTTTCATAAAGTTAAGGTTCAGGTTTTTTTTTTTAAAAAAACCACTGCTTTATAAATAGACTGATAAAAAGAGGAAAGGGGAGAGGGAGTAGGGATGGATGAAAATATGGTACAGATAATTATCAGGCTACTGAGAGACAGAGGCAGAAGACAGGCAGAGACACAAGAAATGGATCTGCTGTTAACTGAGCATCAATATGTAAATACTTTTCTTCAAAGCATTTATACCAAAAAGGCAGTTTGGGGGGCCTCAGAAAAATCAAAATCCTATGCAGAGCTTCCTCTAGGATTTCAAACATTCTAAATTAAGCATACAGCGCTAAGAAAAAAGCTCATATTATGCACGCATCTTCTTTTGAGTAAAACTCACTCAGTGCTAATATCTTTCTTCCTATCCAAAACAGGTGATTTTTTGGGTGGAGGCAAAAATGGCATCGCTCAGCTGCAGCAGACTCTGAAGCTGGGCTGGGATGTGGTGCCCGTTCTTTTCCCGTGGGAGCTATCAGGGAGATGAAAGTGGCTGTTTGGGGCTGTGCATGACTGCTGGGATGTGAAATTGAATCCTCCCACTAACTCATTGACAAAGACTTGCTATCTTTCCTTTGTGCAAACCCTCCAATGCTGAGAGAAGCCGTGACATCAATCAATGCCTTGGCCTGGCTACCCATCAGCTGGCGACAAGCTTTGGCTGGGTGCCTTGCAAGAGCTCAATTGCTCTCCTTTCCATGCCATGGCAGATCTAGCCCTAACTCCAGAGATTCTCTGCTGAAGGAAGGACAATTGAGCTGTTGTGGCACCCATGAAAACAGTTCTGACGTCTAGGCTAATTCAGTTTGCCAAAGTGAATGTCTTCCAACTGTCTGTTTTGGAATATCATTCATATATGTATATATGAGTATTCAATTCACCATGTACTGCCATTGACTTTATTAGATGATAATTTACCTTACTATTACTTGAAATAATTCTCAGTTGGAGCAAATTAAAGATTTATCCAAAATCCTATTGCTTATCACAGGCCAACTGAGATTACAGACATTAAAACAACATGTAAGGAAACTTCCATATGATAATAGTGTATCTTGAGATGCTTCCAAATTTTTCAGACTCAGTAGCTGCTGTAGAGGATATTCTGAATGTGAGACTTCACAAAAAAATAGCTAAGAAAGAATTTCTTATCCCCAGATTTTTATAAACTTTTCTCTAAGACTATGACAGCTCTAAGTTGTACTGTAAAATATTGTGGTAAAGGAGCACCAAATTGTGTTTACACCTTAGCTAAGAATAAATACTCTGTCTGCTTTGCACATGAGTCCTAAGGGTATATTGTTCTCATATTTGTGGTAAATGGCACCCTTATTGTTGTGCTGCATCTCATTTGACAAACGCATGTGCATTTGTCACTGGAAGGAACAGAACATGAAGTGACGAGAACAGAACCACAAGTGGCATTTTATGTTCTGGTTTTTACAACAATAACTCTCAGAGAATTGGGAGTGGAAGGTCTATTATACTGCAATTATTTGTCAGGTTACAAGCAGCATTTCTTCACCATGTGGTTAGGGCACAATTTTAGAGCTCAGATCTGGTTGCAAAGGTCTACAGGGCCCCTGGGAATGTATCCTGTAAGTCTCTGCTTGGAGACAGCCGTGTCTACTTAGTAGGATTGTATAAAAGGTCATCTAATTTACTTTTTTCCCCCAATACCTCCTTTTCTAAACACACCTATATAAGAAACCCCCGAGGTCATGTCAGAAACGTTCAATGCAAAAGGATACTTAAATTCTATAGCAGTATGTTCAGTATTGGATAGAGCTCAAATGTTTCGGACAGTTATTCTGAAAGGAAGAATTTGTACAAGTACTGTTTTTCAACAGAAGAAAAACACACATTTCACCTTCTCCCATATGTGTAGCTATTAAAAGCAGAAAAATTCTGTATTATATTTTCTGAACATAGAGAAGCATAATTCTTTATGCTTAGTGTTACTCTTGGATTGTAGCAAACTAGAATATGCTTCATAATCCTTTATACCGCCTCTCCATAAACTCTGTCCTAGGAATAATCAATCTGGCTTTTTTGACAGGACTATTGGCTCTCACTGCTATACAAGCAACTTGTTGGACCCAGAGTACTTGCTGTTCATGTAGCTGGACTGCAGAGAAAACCTCGCCCTGGCAGGGTGATTCGTGATAAGTTACGCATCTATGCTCACTGCACCAGTTACTACAAGTGAGTTATCTCAGAGCAGGTGCAACTACTGAAATTAAAAATGGAGATTGGGCACTGAAGACCGACAGATCCAAGTGGGATTAATCAGAGTGAGCTACTCCCATAAGAAGAAAATGTCATCTAATTCAGATGAATCTTTGTGTTCCAGGCTCCCAGATCTATGTGTCATTATACCTGCTAAAGAATGAGATTTATTATTTGAACAGTAGAGCACTAGGGGAAAATCTTATATAAATACAAGCATAGATTTTGTCTTCTCTTTTTTCCCCCTCTCTGTGCACATCTTGGCAACGTGGCTTTCTCAGATTGTGGAGAGAGGAGGAAATAGGGAATTGGTGTTGATAGGGAAGCTCACCTATCTCTGGGACTGTGGTGGGAGCCTTTGTGGATGACATCAAGGGAGTACAGTTCCCCAAAGGCCCCATGGTCTGGTTTCAGTTCCTTCTCTCCCCCCACCTCCACTTCCCATTTGGGGCACCTAACCTAGCTAGAATTTCTACGATAAGCCTTCAAAGCATCTTAGGAGTGTAGGATCTGGGACTTTCCTAAAGACACAGCTCCCTATTGTTGCTACTTCACATCACCCAGATGCTTTCAGCAAGGCTCCCCCTCCCCCTCCTAGAGGGAGCTTTGGCCAACGACTGACAGGTAACTGGCAACAGAAATAGGGAGAGATGGGAAAGAGAAAGTAGGCACAGGCCAGCAGACCCCTAGCTCCTTTTCATGCCCAGGGCAAATACTGTAAATGGGGGCAGAAGCTAACTCTCTCCTCTTTGGGCATATTCTTGCCTAGGTTTACTTCAAAAGCAGGAGTATTGAAAACCTTATAAATGCTGCCTAAGGAAATAATATGTATAAGGCTTCAGATGCTTTGTATTATCACATCTGTATAAACATCCTATAATAAAATAGTGCTGTTAACTACACCGTCACCCCCATCACCTTTCAGGCAAGAGATGTAGATTGAAAGATTGCCAAAGGCCACTAAAAAAAAACCATCTGAGATTTAGGTGAGATTTCAGCCAGGGACTCCCAACATGTGTCTTAACGATTCTACTAGCTTTCAAGTATTCCTCCCAAAAGACTTTTCTTTAGCATACGGTATAGCTTTCTTCTGACCTATAAAATATTGCTTTTTAGGCAGCTCTTCTACATGTACCTAATGGCAAATTACAGCTAAATAGGAGGATTTTACTTAAAATTGTAAGGGCCTAGTCATCACCCTATTGCTGCCTGCAACAAACATTAAAACTTGAAGCCTACTCTAATCATCCATTCATCACAAATAAAGTCACTGCACCTGTCTCACATGCCAGTTTCCTACTCAGTTTAATAGCCACTTGCAAATAAACAATGGTGGAGTTGGAAGGCTGTTTATTTAACTAGACTAGGAAACGCTACATTGACTACACCAATAGGTGCTAACTTTTTCCAAGAGAAAATATTGATGCTTCTACATCTGACATGTCAAGCTCGCGATGTCACATGATGTCACGCAGCCTTTTCGCCATTGTCGGCAATGGGGTGGGCGCAGCTTCAGCATGATGCATCTGGCTCGCTGGCTGGCAGTTTGACAACCCTGTTCTACATCTAGATTATAGTGCTCTTCTCCCATGTAACCCAAACAAATTGTGCTATTCAATTTTATGATATTCCCTATGACCCAGGCTAGATCTTGATGCAAAAATGTTATCTTGTCCTAGCTTAGTGGAAATATAGGACCTTAGCTGCTCTGAAAACACCAATCCATAGTGGCTTCATTAAGAGCCTTGGTGGAGCAGTGGGCTAATGCCTCCTTAAGTAACACCAGCTGCCTGCAATTAGTGCAGGTTCGAGTCCCACCAGGCTCAAGGTTGACTCAGCCTTCCATCCTTCTGAGGTAGGTAAAATGAGGACCCAGATTGTTGGGGGCAATAAGCTGACTTTGTAAAAATGCTGCTTGGGGTGTGTGTGAAAGCCCTAATAAGCAGGCATATACATAGAATGAAGGCTATTGCTAAGCACATTGATTTGTGCTTCTTAGATTGTAAGCTGCCCTGAGTCTTCAGAGAAGGGCGGGATATAAATGGGATTAAAAAAAAAGACCATGGAATTATTGTGGAAAATGTTAGGAGTATCCTTTAGCCAAATCTTTCTTTGCAAAGTGATACATAGGAAAATTGATTTGACCGAAGAACATCCTGGACTGAACTGCAGGAAATGCTTCTTGTTGTTAGGCAGTTAAGCTAGATAAAAAGGGCCACAGCCGTCCCAAAATGGGGTTCCTATCACTAGAATTTCATGTTGGGATTGGAAAATAATGGTGAAAACCTTTAAATCTAGAGCGAACACATTGTTATTAAAAAGCATTCAAATGGTTCACCTTCAACCTCTTATCTCTCTCACAGCCATAATTATGTCCGTGGTTCTATCACAATTTACATTATCAACTTACATCGGTCGCGAAAGAAAATAAAGTTGGTGGGGACCCTTCGGGACAAGCTTGTCCATCAGTATATGCTGCAGCCTGATGGTCAGGAAGGACTTTGGTCAAGGTGAGTGCTATTGTCTAGTTCAAGGCTACTATCATGAGGACCCATTAAAGAACATTTTAATGACCAAGCATTGATATTAAGCACTGTGCTCCATTTATTCATCTATACATATCGTGTGCTACTTGCCATGAACTACTCAGATACCTTAATTTCCATCTTTTTGCTGTCCCAAAAGCTTAAAAGGTAAAGGTAAAGGTTCCCCCGCACATGCATGCTAGTCGTTTCCGACTCTAGGGGCCGGTGCTCATCTCCGTTTCAAAGCCGAAGAGCCAGCGCTTGTCTGAGGACATCTCCGTGGTCATGTGGCCGGCATGACTAGATGCCAAAGGCGCACGGAACGCTGTTACCTTCCCACCGTAGTGGTCCCTATTTTTCTACTTGCATTTTTACGTGCTTTCGAACTGCTAGGTTGGCAGAAGCTTATGTTATAATAAATCATGTAAATAATGTTCATTTTTTTAAAAACCACATATTTTTGTGTTTTAAACAGAAAAGGCTACCTTTTTGGAACTTGTCACTGTGTATAATTCCATCCAGCTTTAAAATACTGATGGAGAACCCAGCAATGTTGTTTTCCCCAAAATTCCACCCACTCCTGACCAGAGGTTTCCATCCCCCATAATGGAAACTATTACAATATACCTTCTTACTTTATTCTCCACTATGGTGCTCCACTTAAAATAAAAAAAATAAGAAGTACAGTATTGTACCAAACCTAAGAAAGCTTATATGGTCTAACATTCCATTTTCCTAATGGCCAATGAAATGCCTGTGGGAAATCCACAAATGGAATGCAAACACAGTAGGCCTCTCTCTCATGTTCTCAGCAAGTAGTATTGAGTCACGTACTGTCTTCGTTTTGGAAATATATTCCACCATCATGAGTCATAACTAGGTGTCAGTTAGTGGTATACTATGAATTTGTCCGGTCTGCTTTTAAAGTCTTCCAGACTGTTGATCATCACCACAGCTTGTTATCATGCATGCCCTAGATCAGAGTTTCCCAAACTTTTTGGTTTTGCAGACTAGCATGTGAAGGGGAGAGGGTATGATTCTGTGCAAGTGGGAATGCGCATGCGTGCTCGCCCGTCAATTCCATAGCCCAGTTCTGAATGGCTCAATGCCTCATAGTGGGCCATGGCCCAGAGGTTGGGGACCCCGGCTCTTGATTATTTGTCCTGAATTCTACACTCTCAGTCCTTCTCACCAGCCATGTGATTCTAGTATTGGTATAATTTATCTGATCATGCAGTCACTGTCCTAGCCTTGTTCTTTCATAGGAGCTTATCTTTAGGTCCCATAGCAAAGATATAAAGATAAAGCTAGTGGCCATCTATTTTGACGTCTCCTGTATTTCTTTTATCGTTGTCATGAAGAACATCTATGCTATCTCTAAGTCCTACTTTCCCCCCCATTATCTGGAAAGGGACAGTTTTCTCCTCCACATTTTGACTGAAAATGCATCTGGTCTGTGTAGGTCTGTGCAGCTTAATGGACAGCTTCTCACTATGCTGGATGATGGAACCCTGCCAAATCTGAAGCCTCGTCCTCTTCGTCCTGGCCGAACCCTTGTTATTCCACCTCTCACTATGAGCTTCTATGTGGTGAAGAATGTTAATGCCCTGGCGTGCCGGTATCGATAGCTCTACCAAACCCCACTGCCAAAGGCAGACCTTGAGACCCTCTTGGGACACTTCTTGGCAGGGGTGTGCAGACATCAACAGGAAAAAAGGACAGAAGTGCCTCCAGGAAAACACTGGCTATCCACAGCTGTTTCTTATGGTCCTAGCATCCCCACCTGCTATGGCGATTTCCAAATAAGCAGTATTTTAAATCCTTTGCAATTTTCCTATAGACTATCGTAGAGTGGGGACTTTGTGCCACCTTGTGGGCAACGAAGAAGCTGTAATATGAAGAATTGTTCCTGGTTTTCTCTGCCCAGCAAGTGCAAAGTCAAGATGCATTGATCCATCATGCCAGAGGCTACCAAAACAGTATCAGCAGGAAGAGGCTTAGAATCTGGTATTTCAGCTTTATCCCTGTGGGTGGTGTGCCCCCTACTGGCAAGTGGCAGCAGAATAAGCAACGTAGCCAGGAAAACATATCTAGAAGAGCCAGAATTGTATCTTGAAGAATTAAGCACCCAGTGGTGCTGCAGAAGAAAGACAACCCAGAAATTATGAAATTATCTACAGCTGCTTGAGCCTATGGCATTGTGGGATGGAAAAGAAGAGGATTGGTCTTGGCCACTGTAAATAATGCTGCCTCCTGGGAGCATTTGCTGTAAATGTTAACTATTAAATTATATTTTCTGAAAAGCTGAAAAAAATGCTTGTAAGAACTGAGAAATTGAGGCTTTAAAAAAGTTTCCTACTTCTTGGGGCACGGATAAATTGTATCAGATGGTGTGTGAAAGAATGACATATTTAAAAACAGCTATTATATTTCTGTTTCAATATTCTGAAGTCTCTGCATCATACTAAGTCTGGGCTGCAAAACTCTGTATGGCAGCAAAGAACTATAATCTACTATGTCTCTTTGCTTTCATTTAGTGGTCCTTCAGATTTTTGCAAACCAGAGCCAGTAGCTCTATCCCTGCACTTTCTAAAAGCGGTGTTTATATTAATTTAGATGTCACAACTAATTATGAGCAACCGGACATCTGTTATGTTACTAATAACCATGCACACTTTTTCAGTCTGAGGATCCATCCTATTCTTTACACTCTCGTGCACAATTATCTAGCTTTTTAGATACAGTCCACCCCACATTATTCATCTCTATTCATTTCATCTAACTCAAAGGTTACTAAAAGAAGCAAAGCATTTATACAGTATTCTCCAAGATTAAATTAAGTTAGCCTGGGAGGAGGATAATTCATATATAAAGTCTTGGGGTTTTTTTTGGTTGACATTAAATGTAAATGATAAGGACAATTAAAATAAAAATGAAACTTTCACTATGTTAATATATACTTCTTGTCAATAGGAAAAGAAAAATAAGAAGAGTGAGAAACTAAAAGAGATGCAAAAGAAAGAACTTGTCACAAGTGACACCTAATAATAGTAGCTAATTCTTTATTGTTTTGTTATCAAGTAGAGGCCTCACCAAATACCTTGCCTAATTATTTAATGGCCTCTCAAGTTCAAAAATAGTTTTGACATAGATTTAAAGGTCCCTTTATTTTATTATAGAATGAAAAATTCTAAACTAGTTTTCTTGATCCTTTTAGCTCATAATTATTTTGTTATGTGCATGATTGATTTAATTTCCTCTAGGACAGCAAACCAATTACAGGAAAAAAGTGTGCCACTGTTGTCTTTAGGCATGCAAGACCAGGAATAAAGCAAACTAAGTCCGAATCATATTATTTATGTAATGCTTTAGAGTTTTCAATTACTTTAGATATGGTATTATTGTTATTATTATTATTATTAATCATTACAATCTGTGGAAGATAAATCAGCATTTTTAGTTCTATATGACAAATGAAGGATGGGCATAGAAGAAGCAGTAACCTGCCTTGAAAAAAAACTGAGCAAATACACAGTAAAGGCAAGAACAATGAATGTTTTGATTAATGGATTAGCTTATAAATGTTGTAGTAATGATTTACTGTATTAACAGGGTGAACTAAATGATCTTTGTGACATATTCAAAGTGCGATGCGATGCTTCCAGCTATTACCCAAAACCATTGCTCATCACAGCGTAAAACTGAACAGCATTTTTGCAAAAACTGATGATTTGCCAAAACTCCTAGTACCTTTTACTGGGATTGCCTGGGATGCTATGCTTGCCTGTAACTTGTGAAACAGTCTTGAGTTCCTGAACATAATTGCAGAAGCTGTATTCCCCACTTTGTTTCTCCATGTCCTCTCACCCAACTCTGTGTCCTGTCTGCTCTGCTGTAAAATATATTGTAGCCTGAATTAGATGTACAGTATATGAAACATGAATTGTGAAACAACTTAAAGTATGGATGCCACCTCCAACTATCAATGCAAATATTCTCCCTTTTTGCATCTTCTCTGAGAATTACTGAGTAGCGTTGGACCTGGCTGGTATTTAGATGTGAGGCCACCAAAAAAGGCCAGACTGGAAACAAGAAAATGCATTCCACAAGAAATGCAACTAGAAAACATTTCTCTATTGCTACACACAAAATAACATGAAATACTCCACCAGGACTTAAACTCAACCCCTTCTTTTCCTGTCTCTAAACTGACAAACTTTGGTAAAGGATAGAAAATGATAAATGTGGAAGGGTTGGAATACTCTCAGAATGAAACAAAACAGAAAAGCAAAATTTAGTGTCACTTACAGTTAAGAAAAATAACCTGCATATATTTAATCCAAAATAGTAAAAACGAGAGAGGTAAAGTATTTTCTTTTCTCTACATTTACTTCCCCTAAAATGTGGATAGCATCCAGTTTAAAGATATATTTTCTCAATAAAGAATTATTAAGAAAGGTAGGTACTTCAATGGTTTTTGAACCACTTGCTCTATGTTCAGGAAACCTAATAGTGTTTAGTATATGAAAATAGAAAGTCGATTAATTTTCACTCTTTGGGTTGCTGACAGTTAAGAAGTATTAACTATAGTGTTATTAATTATGTCAGTGATATGAAGTAAAAGTATCAGAATTCTTGTATGTACAGTAATGCAACAGCTAGCATATAGAGGTAGCGCAGTTGCAGAAGAATCTGTGCATATTTTCTTGGATTCAGCAGAAGGGGAATCAATTTTAATTTTAATACATCAGTTGAAACCCATAGACTCAACTTCTTGTTCTCTAGGTTAACTTGAGTGAATTTCCAGTACTAGACATCAGTATTTTAAGCCTCAGCTACAAAACGTTATTTTAAAGCTTATACTTGTCTTATATTTGTTCCCTGGGCAAATATGACAATCTCTTGAATAATTATTTTTTCAATCTCTGTAAGAAAATTCCAGTGTTGGAATTGATTCACCTCATAATATGTCCATCCTTTGACGCTATACAATATTCCTTCTCTAATTCAACTTTATAAAAAAAGTGTTGTGGAGAATTTAGTTGTTTTTTTTAAAAAATACTAAAATAACAACAAAATAGAATTGTTGCACAGCAAAATGAAATAGCATTGTGTTCTGGCCTGTTCCTTGTCATATAAAGTCATAGCAATTTGTGAATGTTGGGCCAATATTTTCTATAGGATTCCTCCTGTGGCTCTTTTGATCCTTTTCTGCACTGGCAGTAGTGCATTAAAGTAATTCCATGACTTGTGCTCCATTACTCAAGAGATTACTTTTCTACAGGCATTTCCAGGTTTCTGCTCTGTTGAAACCATCAACAGCATGTGCTTGTTAATCCATACCCCCTAAAGATAAACAGGACTACTTCCTCCATATAGGTTTTGTATCCAAAGTAGTGCTCCTTGGTAACCACATCACTTTTTTATATTCAGTTATTGTATAGATCCACTTTATCTCAATTTAAGATTGAATATGGTATAATTGGATTGAACAGTCTAAAGGTTTAGGTGTGAGTGAAATATCACAACTGCGTCCTTAAATTGTTCAATGACAGAAATTTAACATATGGAGAAACCCTTCTTTCTTTCCCCAAAGTGTTCTTACCACTTCATTTCAGATCACTTATTGTTGAAATGCATTTTATTTTTACTAAATTTCTATAAAATGAAGAATGAGTTCATAATGTGGTTTGTTTGGTTCTTTGCTTAATAGATTATGTGAACTTAGCCATTTTGCTGTATTCAATGAATCAGTTAAACAAACCATGGTGTGTGAACCAATCTAGAAGAGTATAAAAAGTTTAGAAGTGTTCAAGTAAAAGGTGAAAGGTCTTAGGTTGACTATCCCAGTTCAGTATGTATGAACACAAATATTTTTACTATTTTCCAGTTTGTAATTGGGAGGATGCATTATCCTCTAGGTCAGAAGCTTCCATTATCTTGTACCAGAAGCACAACTGCTTACAGTCCTAGCAATTCTAAGATTTTCCTAGGAAAATCTAGAAACATGTATGTCATCCAGAATTGCTAATGACATGGCCTAAAATATAATTAAATACATTCATATCTAAGGAATATGTCATATATGTCATCACAAAGAAGTGGCTATGGAAGTATGTGCCATTCCCAATAATTAATGTGATGAGCATGGCCACATCCTTATGTCAGCAAAATGATGCTGGTAATATATATGTTGGCAGTGAAGAGACAGAATCACAAACACACAATTCCTTGAACTTCATTTCTTTCAAGAACATCTTTCGGATTTTCTTACTCTTTTAAGTACTTGTAATACAAAATCTATTTATCCCATCAATAATCCACTCACCCCCACATAACTGAATCTCATTTAGGTTCCACTCATTCATTGCTCATTTCTTTCTCAGTTTTGTCCCTCTGCACTGCTTCTTCTTCCCATTGATCAGATGACACTTATACATTCTTCTCCCTTTAACAGTGAGACTGGCCACTTTTCTGTGTGATTGGAGAGGTATATCAGAACAAAAATATGGCTTTCAGCTGCCAAAATATTTAGTTCATAAGAATATTTTAGGGTCTTTTGAAGCCTGGAGATATTCTCCAGTATAAAAATAGCAAGTGGCTACAGGCCAATTCATCAGGCTGAAGCACTCCTAGCCACTGTGAAAAAGAAGAGATGGTCTGTAGGGGCAGTGGGAGTTGTCTCTTGACACAGCAGTGCCCATGGGCATCATTTATATATACAAATTATTGCAGCCAAGAGGTCCTATTGGAACAATAGTGAACTAGAAGTTACTTGTATATAAACATTACCTAAATATGGAGTGGAGAACTTCTGCACCTCTAATTTTTGTTGAACATCAGCTCTCACTATTTCTAATCTGTGATTATTCTAGCTAGTCTGATGAGATGAAATTTAATAACCTCTGGATAAATGATTCCCCATCTGTAGTATATACAATAGCAGGTCCAATCTGAGGGAGATAGGTAGATTATAACATAGGTACCATGTTTCCCCGAAAATAAGACCCGGTCTTATATATTTTTTTTGCCACCAAAAGAGGCACTGGGTCTTATTTTGGGGGGGGGTGTCTTACCTTAGGACCACCACAGCCAGGCCCCCCCAACCCTGACACCTGTTGTGCCGCTGCTTGACTTGTTCAGCAGCCACTTGCCGTCGCTTGCAGCAGGATGCCGCATGGCGCTTCGGGCCATTTCTGAGCGATGGCAACAGTGTGAAGCACCATGCAGCATCCTGCCACGAGCAACAGCAATGGCCCAAAGCACTGTGCAACCTGCCACGAGCAGTGGCACTGGCGTGACAAGCCACATTGCTTGACAAGTGTCAGGGTGTGGGAGGTCTGGCTGTGGAGGTCCTACTGGTAAGGTAAGCGGGTGCGAGGCACGTGGGGCAGCTTCACCCCCCGTACCCCGCAAACTAGAGCTTACTTTCAGGGGGGCTTACTTTCAAAGAAACACGGTATATATCTTGGTGGGTATGCATATTAAACTAGCAACAGAAAAAAAATAGAAGATGGTAATAATAGAAATGATGGTAATAATAATAATATGGTAATAATAGAAATGAAGAGAAAGCAGCAACAGTTTGAAAATAATGTAATAAATAAAAGCTCAAAAGTCATGTCCATTTGCAAATGTTGATAAGTAGCATATACTGACACAGTATTAATTCAGAACAGGCATAGATTTCCTTTTTCTGTTTAAAGTCTACATTTCGTATGTCTTGACAAATTCCAAATACACTGGGAATATAGCCAAGAAGGAGAAAAGCATACTTATACATAGTGATTGATGTGTTTCAATGATTCTGTGAATTTCATCCCAAAATGTGACAACAGAAAACTATATACTTATATATAGAAGACAATACTATACGCATCAACATTTCAGTTCCTGAATCGCTAATCCAACAACTAGACAGTTGCAACGTAACACAAAAAGTAATTTATCAACTATTTGTTAACAGTTATTCTAGCATGTCATAATAATAGTAGCTTTATTTCATACTGCTAATAATATATATTTCAAGTTATACAAATTATAACACATGAAAAATAAATAAAATGCAATATACAATTAAAATTACATTATTACAAATTATTATTACAAAATCAAAATTACAAGAGCCTTGGTGGAGCAGTGGGCTAATGCCTCCTTAAGTAACACCAGCTGCCTGCAATTAGTGCAGGTTCGCATCCCACCAGGCTCAAGGTTGACTCAGCCTTCCATCCTTCCGAGGTAGGTAAAATGAGGACCCAGATTGTTGGGGGCAATAAGCTGACTTTGTAATAATGCCGCTTGGGGGGGGGGAAAGCCCTAATAAGCAGGCATATACATAGAATGAAGGCTATTGCTAAGCACATTGGTTTGTGCTTAAATTGTAAGCTGCCCTGAGTCTTCGGAGAAGGGCGGGATATAAATAGGATTAAAATAAAATAAAAAAATAAAAATTTTAATTTATAATTTGGCATAACTTCCCTTTTTAAAAATATTTTATTGAAAAATGTAAAAATAGTAAAAAAGAAATAGTGAAAAAATAAAACTAAAAGAAAAATACAGAATAGAAAGTGCAAAAAAAGAAGACATATTTAAAGAAGTGATTTCTGATCATCATAAGTACAAATTTAGTAATTCTTCACCTGTAAGAATACATGGAATATCTCTTTTTCCCATAACCCATCTTTTACTGATATGCAAATCCACAAGGATCTGTTATTTGCAATATTTAATATTGACATAAAACTTTTCATAGTTGAAAGGGTAAGAATTACCCTTTTGATAGACAGATGAACAGACAGACAGAGGTATTTTGTGGGTATTGAAACTGATCTTGTATGAAACAGGATCATAATACTTACCAGAATTTTAATTAGGTAAAAAAACAGCTGTCAACTTAAACCCAAAGAAAAGATGAAAACTGATATTCCTTATCCTAGACCAGGCATGTCAAACTACAGGCTCACGGGCCGGGTGCATCATACTGAAACCGCGCCCACCCCATTGCCAGCAATGGGGAAAAAGTCGCGATACATCACACAACGTCATGTGTTGTTGTGAGTTTGACATGCCTGTCCTAGACAATAACCAAAACTAAAATAAAGGTCAAAGTATAAGCCTGAAATTTTGGCATAATAAAGTCACTTTAGGATCCAATATCATGTATTCAGTATTAATATCTGGTTTAAAACATACTATCCCATTTGTACATTTGCCCCTCATCTTTATATGTATTTTTTAAATATTTCCAGAATTTCTATTAACACAGACAAAAACTCATATTAAAAAGAATATGAGAAAGCAAGCATATTTGATCTGTACCATTTCATAAATTTTGTTAATTTACAGGTCTAATAAATCATATGAATCCAAACTGTATAGCTCTGAGAAACCCCAGATAAATCAAAATCGGTCTCAAAAAATCTCCCTCCTTCCCCCTCTCTTTTTCCCAGTAACCAAAATCTGCCCATTTTGAGTTAGAGGTTTGACAATCTGATATAAATCCAATCAAATCCGCATGCATAACAATTGGAAAAACAATCTACAAGACTAATTACTGTTAAAAATGTAGTATCTACTTTTATCAAGAAAATATGTGTATAAATAGAACACATAGTATATACTTCCCTGCTTGGATATATCTGTATGATTTTACTCATTAAAAGTACAGGAATTTATTTGGAAAAGTTTTACTATATACCTCCAAGAAAATAAAATATATAAACTCATATATTTTATATCAGTCAATGGGAAAACAGTTAAGGCCAATGGCCAGGAGCTTTTCCTGGTTTCAAATTTAACTGCAGTGACAATTTCCTGAAGTAAAAGAGGTAAAGTAAAATTAATGACCTCGCCCTATAATAACTGCAGTAATCTCACATTGTGTGCGTTTTTTAAAAGAAATCGTTATTTCATCATTTGGTGATGAATTGGACCTAAACAATTTATAATTTTTTGAAGTGTTGATTGATCTAGAACCCTTATAGTTTCCCATGTGAATAAATGCTACAATACTACATTGCTTAATTTCTGTCTAAAGGCCATTAGCTTATTGATTTTTTTTCCTTTCCCAATATTGTTGCCTGGTGCAATGTAATAAAAAATCTGTTTTAGAAGCGTAAAGCTTGTGAGATTCCCATTTAGCAGACACCACAGATTTACATTACTCAGGGTTGAATGAAATCCATAAAGAATGAATAATTCTTTAACTTTTTTCTGAGGGGACTTTAACTAATTGTTGCTCAATTTTGTAAGAACAGTATGCAGTAATTCAGTTCAAATAAATGCTTTGGCAATGTCCCATGTCAGAGACAGTAATGTAATCTAGTCCCTATTACGATGGGGAAAATATACTATCTTCTGTTCTACCTAAGTTAAACCTTAATACTTTAACAAAGTTACACTTAAGGAACCACTTAAAAGATCTGTGTAATTTATTGTCAAATAAGGCTATAAATTTCACAAAAACATAATCTGAAATTGTACATCATTTTTACCTGGTGTATATGTGAAATCATATATCCTGGCTTAACTTTACCAAGGAATATGAAACAGGAAAGAGCTAAGAACATCATCTGCTTATCATGATGCAAAGAAGCCTCACATACCATTTGCTGAAGATACAGCCTCAGAAGAGAGTGTCTATCCTGTAGACAACCTGCTACTAAAGGCTCAAGGTACTCCAGCATGAAATCAGTACTTTCCCAACTCCTGCAGGAGAAGGACTGCCAAGGGGACATTACAACGGTATGGATCAGGGGAATAGTACCCTTTTGGGAAAGGGAACACTGGTCCTCCATGAAGTTAATATTCCCAGCACCACCTCATCTGATAATTTTTGTCTCCATTGGGGGGGAGGGGCAGCGCCGGGGAGAAAAGCTGCAGAGTACAAATGCATCACCAAGCACTGTGCTCAGGAGCTGTCCTTCAATTTTTGTACTCTGTGCGTATTATAGACTTATGTGTGATCCATGCGTGAGTTCTTATGGCCCTTCTTTTCCTTGCCCAGGGATCATGGGCCTGTAGTGCTTTGATGTTGGGCTTTGTCATCTGTTTCTAGCTCTCCCTGCCAATAAATATTTCATAAGGCACACAGAAATGCCCAGAGGAAAGCAGAATTGAAGCATCACTACACTTATGTAGACCCTGAGAAAACAGGGACACAAACAGCCATCTCTAGCACAAAAAAACAGTTGAAGCATTGATGCAATTTTTCTTTGCCAGAGGCAAATTTAAAGATGCTTATTTCTATTTATCACATCACGCATCTCTTGATTCTTGTAGGTGTCGTTTTTAGTGGAGACTTTAATATTTTAATGGCAATTCGTTTTAATCTTTTAACTATTTTTGTATGTTTTTTTATAATTTCTAAGCCACCCAAAGCCACCTTGTAGGGGAGATGGGTAGCATAAAAATAATAAATAAATAAATAAAATGGATAAACAAACAAACAAATAAATAAATGTATGTGCTGCTACTGTTGCAGGCTACAAGATCCAAATAGTAGCCATACATATGTTGTGTGTAAACGAATGTGCTTAGATCCAACTGTAGACTCAAGTGTGCATCTGTATATGTTGAGTACCTGGAGATGTGCTTCGATTGCTGCTGCTTCTGCTCCCACTTCCTTTATGTAGTGTCATTGCAGAAGCAACCCTAGATGTAGCTGCCAGCAAGGAGTAGGATGAAAAGGTCTAAGCTTAAAATTACCAACACTGTGTGAAGACAGCTACATTCCAGCCTCATTGCTGAGACATGCATAGTAAAAGGCTGAAGAAGAGCAGCGGTCTTTATATCAGTATTTTTTCCTTTTGTCTTAGAATAGGAGCAATGCACCTTCAGGATCAGCTTACACTCAACCCAAAAAGTTCTAGGTACAGAGAAAGCTGAAGCATATTCAGGTTGAGAAGGATTAACAGAACTACAAATATCCACTAAAATTCTTACATAACACTGAAAAAAATCTTACAAAACCAAGGATATAATTTGAGGGGGAGGGGAGTGTGATTTTAAAAAGGTTAAGAAATTGTAATTCAATCAAAATTACAACTGGAAAACAGAACGATCACTTACCTAGACTTTCCTTCTCAAGCCTTCTATTAGGAGCCTCCTGCAGAAAAACATGTTCAGTCCATATCTGTTTTAACTTGGCAAACATTATTCTACAGTAGGTTTAATTGGGAGATCCAGCCCTTCGGTGATCCCTTGTTACAATGGTGAGTGCCTTCAATTTAATTAATAGTATAGATACAACAAAACAGAGGCACATAAAATGATGAAATTAAAAATGAAATCTTTATTAATTGAACACAGCTGTCAAATTATCATACAAAATATCCCTGATATCCCTTACAAGATGTAATAAGATAATTGTGGTAAATTATTGTTAATAGTACATGAACCAATAAGTAGGAAAGAAGAGAAAGAAGTTTTATTTATTAGCTGAAATACATGGTTGTTAAAGAATTGGAAAAGGGTAAAGGAGAAAGATGAAGGAGAGCTGCAAATAAAACTTCCAAGTTTAACCTTTCCTTGTAGGCAGACATGATTAAATAAGATTTCAATTAGGATGAGACCGAAAAAACAATGCTCTAGTCTAGATACAGGCACATTAGCTGAACACGGAAAACTTTTAAGATCTCCCCTCCCCCCACAAGAGGGGGGCAGAACTTGATGCTGATTTAGTCCGAAAGACGGTAACTGACCCACGCTCAACCAGCTGGTTTCTGTGCCTAAGGGATCATCAGAACCTGGCTCTCTTAAGCTCTTACTCCAATAGCCTAAACACCGTCCCATGCAGTACACTTTGGCTCCTGCATCATGCAACAGGTAAAGCAAAATCATTTATAACATATACCAATATCACAATAAAACAAGATAATAAAAAATAAGATAGCTCCTGATCCAATATAATAATCTTCTTTTGCAATTTCAGTCGTATATATATTGGCCCAGTGAGAGTGGAATTCCAGCAACACTGTTTCACCCTGAAGGATTTTATCAGCTTTCAATAAATCAGTTCCAGACATCTCCACAGACTTCCCACAGTCTTCTCATTTAGAGATTCTATTTTCAGCTGAAGATAATCTAGCAGTTAGTGTTTATAGTGTCTTTAATCTCTTTTATGTCACCTCCAAAAGAGTGGCCATCCTATTTTTTTTCACTAGCTGCTACAATCTTGCCTTGAAGCCTAGCCATTGGGGAGAAAGGCACTCAACCTGGGGAAGGCAAGTCTATCTTCTGTCCACAGTTCTGTAGTCAAACTTCAAACATGTAGCAAGTATCACAAAGGCTTCCCAGGACAAGGGAAGGAAGGATTCCCAAAAGAAAAGGGGAATTGTTTTCAATTCATGTTCCTGAAGCCTATCACTGAAGCTCTCCACTGAAAGTAATTGTCTGCACATCCTTCACTCTATGCCATAGCATGCTGCTTATAGAGCAATTAGCAAACTTGCTGACTGCAGCAAGCTGGCTGGCAAGGCTTAAAATTAACCTTATTTATATAGCACAATCAGTGGACATGACACTTTGTGGAACAATAACAAGTACAAAACAATATTCGGTTACACCCTTGAGTAGTCAGGCTGATGGGAAGTGATGGGAATTGTAAAATGAGATATCTAAAAGATGGGCATGAAAGAAGTCAAATGAGAGGATTGATACAGGAGGTGGGAAAGATCGAGAAGCCCAAAGAAAAGGACACAGAGATGCAGGGTTGAGGGAGCAATTAGGACCAAGGAAGACAGAGAGAACAGCATCGGTTTTGATAGAAATAGAACAAAGTGATGCTCTATTTTACACCACCCATATTCCTGCCGAATCTGACATTTAGGGGGAAATTCTTTCAAACTATATTAAATAATGAAATAACAAGTTGCCAGCATCTTTTCTTTTCTTTTCTCTTTTTTGTGTGCCTTTCAAGTCGGTGTTGATTCCTGGTAACTGCCAGGATAAGTTCCCTCCAATTTTCTTGGAAGTGGTTTGCTGCTGCTTCCTTCCTACAGCTGAGAAACAGTGACTGACCCAAAGTCACCCAACGGGCTTTGTTTCCAAGGTGGAACTAGAATTCACAGGCACCCAGTTTTTACCCTGTTCTAGCCGCTACACCACTCTCCACTACAGTACAATCATCATTTTTTCCCCAAACAAAATTCTTACTCAGAAATGTGTCCACTTGTCTAGGAAAAAAAGTAAACAAGAAAGTATCTTTCAGGTTAGAAGCATTAGGAAGGAGCAACTTTTTGGAAAATTGATGTTTTAGTCCCTCATCACAGCAACCATAGTAGAACTTCTAATAATGGCAAGTCCTCTCATGGAAACTACCACAAATGAGCATCTACAAAACATTTTCAAAATTTCAGTTGTGCCACTGCCGAGTTATCTAGAATTAGAAAAAAAAATGGTAAGAGGAAGACGTGTACCTGGAGAGTCAGGATATGTGTACACACATATATGCATATGTACGCGCGCACACACTCACACATGGGACATTTTTCAATGGGGGATAGCTCAGGGTTGAAATGGGGGGCTCTTGGTGCTCTCTTGCTTGTTTTCTTGCAGACATTTCGTTATCCAAACTAGGTAATGTCTGCAAGAAAACAAGCTCAGAGAGTACCAAGGACCCCCGATTTCAACCCTGAGCTACAAATATTCTCCTTTATTTGTACCACATTTTTCAATGAAATTAGTATCACAGCCAAATTAAATACTACAAACCAGTTCTTGAGCCAGCAGAAAACTATACCAGTATATATACCAGGAGATATAGGAATATAGCCAGCCGTACCAACAGGCTGAAAAATAGCTTTTATCCGTGGGCTGTTAGGCTTTTAAATGGGACATAATCTTATGCAGAATTGACTTGGGAGGTGTAGTTGGTTCACACGGTGTGGTGGGATGGAGGGTTTGTTGTCACTGTGTGTTGAGGGGAGAGAGCACGGGGGGGGGGGAGGCTCAGCTAATCTCAATGTACACATGTTGTACTTTGACAATAAAGGTTTATTTAAACTTTATTTCTCATACTAGTGATTCCTAACAAATGGTGCCCTCCTTGTTGCATTGTACGAGGCACATCAAGGATAGATTTCCCTGGCTTTTTATCCTTCCCTTCCCACAAATATCAGCCAATGGGAAAGCATGCATCAATACTCTTCCTACAGTGGACTGGGGTTGGAGGTTGGGAGGCGAAGATGCCGACAGATGACTAGACCAGCAAGTTTAGGGTTTTTATGTGGGCGCATGGAAGCATGACTATAAGCTGATATATCTTTTGGAATGGCACTAAACTCGTGTCCAAAAAGAGTTCTTTCAAGTTTAGTGCTATTCCAGAAGAGTGCTAAACTCACTTTCAGAAGCATCCTGGACACCAGCTGATAGGTGCTGGCCTAGTTGTGCCCTAAAGCAGCAGAGACAACTCGCTCTAGTTTCAATAGGCAGCTCACTCTCTAACCCCATCTCCACTTCTGGTCAGATGCTGATCATTCCCGATGGATTTTTAATACTTTAAGCAGATACTCTGGGAGGCACTGGCTAGGACGCAGAGAGAAGGAGATGTGGCTCCATCAACCAAAAGACATCACACCTCTTAGAATTCACTTGACACCACTTTGACCAGCGAAGCTTTACTTTTCGCTTTGGTGAGTGAAACTTATCAGTTCGCATCCGTGGCGAAAATTGAGGGGAGAAAGGGGGAAACACTGCTTTGACATCAGTACAGACTTAAAGCTGCCACAGATACAGGTTGGGGAAGAGATTAAGTCCGCGACATCACATCACAGCCGAAAAAAGGCTTGCTGAGCGGCATCGAGAAGCAGCCTGGATGCAAGTGAAAAGGGGCTCTGTCCTCCCTCCCCAGAGAAAAGGCAGCAGCCGGCCAATTTTGCGGCCCTGCTAGACCGAGGGGTCGCTCGGGGTGTCTCTCCATCTTCCCCTCGGATAACCAACTTTCATCTCGCCGTTCCCCCGCCAGCACCTTGTCGAAGAGCCCCGCCCTATCTCCTCTCAAAGGCGAAGCGGCGCGCTTTCACTGAACCGGCCAAACAGCCAACCGAGTGGCGAGGAAATAGGTGAGGCAACGGCGCTTTCCTTCCTCTCCGCCATCTGCCTAGTAGGCTGGCCGCCGGTTTGATCCAAAGCAAACCGAACCCCTAAACAGCAACGCCCAAAGGGCGGCCACGGCGGGCGGGGGAGCTCCGAGCCTTCTCTGCTTCGGGCGGAGCTGAGTCGGCGGCTCCTACGTTTTCCCGGGCAGAGTCACGCGCCCGCCTACCCGCCCTCCCGGCTCCGCGCGGGCTTGGCTTGGCTTGGCTTACACAAGTTCGTCTGGAGTGGATGAGAACCGCTTTGGGACTGGGCCGTTCCTTCTGCTCAGCTCAAAAACTGAAAAGACCCCGCGGTTGCACGTTCGCAGCCGGCCTCGCTTGGAGGCGTGTCCCAGGACGGGTAAGGTAGGGCAATTGGGTGCAACGGGCCCGTCTGTGGCCTGAAAAAAGTTCTCTTCCTTCCGGGGGAAATCGTCGTGACATCCTGGCGCTTAGTCCTGGTGGGTTTCCAGCGGGGAGCTTGAGTGTTGCTTCTTTCCTTCCCTTCTTCCTCTGCCAACTGTAGAAACAAGTTTCGTTTCCATATACCAAGCAGTGGAGAAGAGGTTCTTGGCTCTTCCTTCTTTCTACAGGCCTCCTTGGAGCACCATCACCATTATAGATGATAAGTTTGCTTACTGACCCATGCTCAGTTCTCCAGTGGTTACCATTTTTACTGCCCCCCCCTTTTGTATTTCTTGCTAGATCCAAAACTGGTCTTTTTTCTTCTTTGTTTTTCAGCTCCTCGTAAACAGGAAGTAAATTTAGGTAACCACCTTAAAAGCTATGTGTGTATATTTCTCTACAGATGAAGTGCATCCTCATTTCCAGTGAGGGTGCTGAAGTCCTTTTCTACTGGGCAGATGCAGACTTTATGGCAATCCTACATCAGCGATTTGGAACCCAGGATCAGAATGAGGATGAAGTAAGATCTGAAGAGAGAATTAGCAGAAATGCGGGAGCAGGAGATTGATGCTCTTGGGTTCAGCTCCATTTAGAAATTGTAACTCTTGAAGCATTAGAGCAAGTGTACCTAAGGTTTTTTTGGATGCCCAAATGGCAGCCTGCCAGTTTTTGCAGCCCCCAGAGCCCCATGTGAGTAGATGGAGTCAAACGTTTTTAGGCCTGTTTCTACAGTATATGTTTTGTAGTTCAGGGGATTAAAGAGCACAATGGGTCCTTTAAGCCTTGCCAAATCACTCAAGAAAGGAGTAGTGGCCCTGTAAACTTTTGAAATATTGCTTCTTGGTCTGCTGTGCAAAGCCTAATGTGGTTGGGAAAGTTCATAGTTACATGCTCCTGTTTAAGTGATTATGTATAACTTCTTGGAAGGATATTAGGTTTCTGCTTTTCCAAGATATGTGTGCTAATTGGAAGTCAGGAACATTTGCTGGTTTTCCTTCTTTTCACAGATACCTTCTGTGGAAGACAGCATCAACACATTGTTTGCCCCCATGATCATCTCCTGTGCAACTATGCTAGAAAAGTTAGGAGACACATACACTTGCTTCTCTGCTGAAAATGGCAAGCATCTCTATGTGCTGCATATGGTAATTACTCACTGCTCTGTATTGCAAGCAGTTGGTGAACTTCTAACAGGGAGGGGATAAATACCTTCTGGATATGCCACTTGTTTTAGGACAGAAATTAACTGTCCAGTTTCAAAGTAATATTTTCTCTCTTCTCCCAAAAGAGTTTTGTTTTGTTTCTGTGCAAAAAAAAATCATCTCTACAACTCTGACTTTTTTTAAAAGCTAAAAATAAATTAAGCTGACTTTGTAATAATGCCGCTTGGGGTGTGTGTGAAAAGCCCTAATAAGCAGGCATATACATAGAATGAAGGCTACTGCTAAGCTTGTAAGCCGCCCTGAGTCTTCGGAGAAGGGCGGGATATAAATGGAATTAAAATTAAATTAAAAAAATTAAAAAAATTAAATAACATTGCTTAAAGCAGCAGTAAGTAAAGATCATCATATCTTTCCCTGACCAGGGGCATTCTTATCTAAATTGCATTTAAGTTCTCATAAACATTAGTTCATGGCCACAATTAGGTGAGTATTTCAGTCAAAAAGGAGAGCCAACTAGATTTTTTTTCTCTACAGATTAGCTGAGGAGTCTCTCAATCTTCTCAGTTAGTTCTTCTGAGTGTTTCAGTTGCAGGCAGATTTTTATCAGAAGATGTCATAGCCTAATTTCTGTGGTCTCAAGCCAATTTGGACTTTTTAATTGATAAATTAGGTGCCATGGATATCTAAAGCACATATATCCATATATGTGCATATGAAGGCCCAAGAGATCCTTCAGCTGGATTTGTACATAGTTCAACTCCTCTTATATCCAAGCTTGGAGAGGGCTTTCCAAAAGGGATTTCTTGCCTGCAGTGCCAGAGAGGTTAATAATTGTTTGCAGAACAAGTGAAAGGTTTATACGGAAGCATTTTAAATAACTTTATTTTAACATCCTCCTTGAAGATCTAATTGGTGTGGGGGGATGTAGATCTATTGAATACATGCTTTCTTAAAGTTGGCTGTCCAGGGCTGGGTAACTCTTAAGGCCCAGCAGAAGAAGGCTAGTAAAAGGGAATGCCTAGCTGAGATCCAATTACATCCGAGGACACATAGTTAAACAGCAAACTCCACATTTAAAGATAGTCCTCATGTAATGATGGTAATTGGGACCGGCATCTCCATTGCTAACATTTGCTCTTAGGCAAATCCTGCATGGCCACAATGTCCTGCAGTTAGGTGATCGACATTTGCAACCTTCTGCTGGCTTCCCCATTGCCAGAATCCAGCAGTAAAATCAGAAATGGCAATCACACGACCATGGGATACAACCATCGTAATGTGAGCTGATTGCCAAGTGCCGGCATCACAGTCATATGACCATGGGACATTGCAATGGTTGCACCTATGAGAAACATTCAGTGATGTCATAACTTTGAACAGTTGCTGAATGAGTGGTCACTGAACTATCTGTATTCTTTTCCTTATCTTTTGGTTTCAATGTTTGAAACTAAACTTTTGGTTTTTATCTTTTTTCCTACAAAGAATAAATTATTTTTGTCAACCACGAGCCACATTCATCCTGGAAACAGTATATTGTAGAGTGGACACTTTTTGGTAAGTCTCAGACAGTGTTCTCTAAAGTGGGCTCAGTGACTTTAACCATCCTCAGTGAACTGCCTTTGACTTCAAACATATTTTATTTGAAAATAAAAAGGTACTTTTGAAGTTTTGGAGCAGTAAAAAGGACTTTTAAGTAATGTTAATTTTATGGTAAACGTTACCAGCAGTATGTTCTTGATTTTGTTTCCTTGTACTTGTAGCCGATGCAGTTCTGTAGGTGTGTTTTGCTTGTTTTTCAGTTTGGTGAGTGCCTGTACATTGCAATGAATGGAGACGGCCATGAGAGTGAGGATGACTTGCGCCGTCAGCTCTATGTGCTCAGAAGATTAACTGAGGCTCACTTCGGCCTAGTCACACTGGACAGCCACCTCTTCCAACGGGAGTGAGTGACTGGGTGAAGATGGGATTTTTGTTTTGTTGGATTTTTCATTGTGGCCTTTTCTTGGATGGAACATCAACCAGGCTTTTTATATGTTGTTCTTCAGCTCTACTAACATTAAGCTCCTCTTTTGTAATTGTGCTAAGTGACATGAGAGCAAGATCTTCTTTTTCATTTTCCTCACTCTTACAATTTACACTTGCAGAAATGTGCACATGTAGTAGTCCTGGACATACAGCTGTAATAAAGTATTTATCAACATTGGCAAGTTTAAGACATTTGGATTTCAACTTTGAGAAGGAGGCTGGTTAGAGAATTTTGGAAAATTGAAGTCCACATGTCTTGAAGTTGCCAAGATCAAGAACCACTGCTGTAATACAACCGTCTGGCCAATGCCACTTCTAGGCTTTGCAATTTTCAGGAACTCCGTGTTGGGAATACCAGCTTCATGAAACTCAAACACATATCTCCCATGTGTTAGGAGTTGGTCACAAGGTTCTGAGATAGAAAAGTTGGTATTACTTATAATTGAGAGGCAAATTACAGCAACACAGAAGCTGTTGTATGGCTTAGAGTACTTATCAGCAACTGTGTTGTATTGCTTGATATATTAAGGAAGACTGCATAGTTGAATTAAGGATAATGACTAGAATGCAATGGCATTTTCCACTGTAGATAGAAAGGGGAACCAATGGCAATGCATGAAGGGGAAGGTGGTGAAAGGGAAAATTAGCCCTGGCTATACTGAGCTGATTGGCTGTTGTTGTTTTTAGACTTCGACCAACAGAAACTGAACAACGAGCTCACATCTGGAGGCTTTTTCAGAGCTTGCTGCAGACGTATAACCAGCTGCGTGAGGAAGACCAGAGTTTTGCTGTAGAGGTAGAATGGGGTTGTTGGAATGCTTGTGAGATGCATCATTTTAAGAATGGAGATAGCAAGCCAGAATATGTGACTGTCCCTTGTAAGAAGTAAGCATAACTTCAGGATAAAGCAGGTATTAGCCATTTTAGGTGGGAGTTTTTGAGCCAATAGGCTGAGAGAATGCTAGAATGGGGAAAGTGCTAGTACTGATGGCGTTTGTACTGTTTAATTAAATAGGGCTTAGGATGAAGGAATTTATCCTACATTTGTTTAGAGGAATAAAAAAGTACTTTTTGTACTATAGAGGAATTGTCTGAAGGACTACAAGCTCCAAAGGTGGGAGCGGAGAAGTTTTTGAAATATAAATCTCCCTCTGCTCATTTTTATTAGGCTGTAGAACGGCTGATCCATCCGCAGCTGTGTGAACAATGTATTGAATTCTTGGAGCGCCAAGTTGTACACTTCATCAATAGTAACACTGAATGTGCTGGACATGAAGTAGTGCATGCCTTTCTGCTCATACACACTAAACTACTTGCCTTTTACTCCAGGTAAAATCCTAGTTCTCCTCAGTCGTATTCCCCCAGTGCAGGTGCTGCTTTTCCCAATAAAATATTTAATGTTTCCCACTATCTGGGCCTCCTCCTTTGATACTTCCTATTGTCTGGTCCTCCAGTTTGCTTTCTTTGTCCCTTTGGGAAGCCGATACAGTATGTGGCTTCCCTAAAAATTACATTCTTTTTCTCCGTGGCACTTTGTTTCCAGCCGGAATGCCAGCTCTCTGCGACCAGCTGACTTGCTCACTCTGCTTCTGATTGTGCAAGATCTATATCCCAGCTCTTTTAAGGACCAGCCTGTTTCCGAAGTGCTTGCCCAGGTAAAGAAATAACTCTTCCATATGAAGGGAGTTGCATAAGAATCTCTTGGCCTATCACCCTCTTCTTCCTTCCCTCTGAGAATCCCTTTGACAACTGTTTTGGGATGGAATGTCAAAATAGAATTATGTAGAAACAGAATTCTGTGATAAGGATCTTGAATGGAGAACTTTTATTCATACAAATATTTATGTGCCAGATATAGAGATACTGTATATGCTACTTTTCCTTCAGACGCTTAAGACAACATGATAAGCACTCCCTTCTCCAGTGTTTCTCTCAACAATTAAAGGTATTAGGCTGAAAAATAGTGACTGATCAAAAGCGCTTTTGGTTGAAAATGAACTTACATCAACTTCTCTTCAGTTTTAGTATCTTAATTACTAAATAACATTGGCTCTATACGATTTGCTCAAATGTTCGAGTCTTTCTTGAATGACACTGGTAGTTCATTATTAGACTTGAATTAGAATTCAGAAGATTAGTTCAAATCCCCATCAGCTGTAAATGTCATTGATGTTCACTCAACTTATCTAAAATGAAGTTGAAAGATGTCATAAATATATGTTATCCTCTTTAAAAGAAGAACGGGATGAATGTGACAGTTTCTATTTACAGTGTTAGCTTCTGAAAATGCTTATTTTCCCATGTTTTTCTATTACTTTAATTTCCCACAGGGCTACAAAATTAAGTTATGATTAGGCATTGTGAAAAATTAAACACTGGAAAAATAGCTTTTTATAGTGGAACTGGATGCTGATGCCAAATCTGTCTGTTCAGCCTATAGAGGGAGCAATAAGCCTTCAGAGACCTCAAAGCAGTGAGAGTATTCCAGTGAACAATCCCTTTTACCACAGCACTTCTCAAGAACAGGTGAGTACAGGCTGGTCTTTGGTGTGACCTTTCAGATACTTAATGTGGCTTGGGATTTGGACACCGGGTGTGGACTTTGAAAAAGTAGAAAACAAGAAAGCTTCTCTGAGGTTTGGGACGAGCTGTTTGGGATACATTCTTTGCCAGGATGGTTAATCTCTGTTGCACATTGTAAGAATTTCTTCAGGGACATATGGGAGGAAGCCATGTTGAGTCTTGGCTGAGTCAGTTCCCTTCCGCCTTCCCTCAGATAGCAGATGATCTCTCTATGCCTGAAGAGTTCTTCACCCCCAAGGCTTCCCCTAGCCAACAGAGCACGGGTGAGTTCAGGATCAATTGTGGAGAACATTGAGATGAGACTATGGAGAATGAGGGGCATTCTGTTATGGCTCTGAGTAGGACTTTTTCAGGAGAAGTGGGTTGCATATTAATTGGCTGCAATAAATGGCAATTACTATTAGCTTGCTTGCTTGCTTGCTTGCTTGCAACAGAGCTCTACTACTATTGTGACATTAGAAAAATAATAACATAAAGCTGAGAAAACCTGTGGAAAAATGGGATATATATTGCTCCAGATGCCTGGATTGGACAATTATGGTCAAAATCTCTTGTCTTAGTTGCTGTCTTTTTGACTTCTTTCCCGTTCTTGAAGGTAAGGGTATCTTGGGTGCTTATAAGGATTATCAGTCAGTAGTTATTATGCAGCTATTCCACATTTATTTTTAATGTATTTTTGTGGGGAAAAGAAAATATGTGAGAACACAGCGGCTCCAAGCGGAAGACGATTGTGACTGAACATGTCAGTAAAAATTTGTATTTGAAGCAGGGGCAAGTATATAAGGAGGCTAAGTTTGGAAGCACTCTTAGTCTCTCTTCTTTTTCTGCTGTCTGAAGGAAGTGCCTGGACCGAGGGCGTGGATTCACAGAGTGATGGAGAGGTAAATTCTGCTGATTTCTTGGTAAGTGCTTGGATTAGGGTTGCTAGCTTTATAATCCATTTTTGTACTTCATCTTTTTGGGCTTTACTCTTTCCTAGACCTTTCTCTAACCTTCATCTATTTTATCACCATATCAGAAATGACTTTAGGGTTCCCACCACCCACTCACTGCCCTTTCTGTGAGCCAAGCCTCTAGCATAGACTTGCATTCATTTGTTGTCCCCATATGAAGAAGAAAAGAATAAAAGGAAACCTCTCAAACGCTATAAAACTCCACAAAATATAAAATGTAGCAATAAAGAAACTCATCAGTGGAAAATGGAGTGAGGCTAAGGACTATTCTATAATGAATCAAAGAGTTCAAGACAGAAGAGAAAACAAGGGATTTTTTTTATAGTAGCTTTCCCAGACTTGGTATCCCCCAGATGCATTAGGCTACAATCTTCATAGTCTTCAACCAATACAGACTCCTAGCTGGAGGATTTGGGGAGGCTTGTTCTGTGACACAATACATGTTTCCATTTTGCATAATAATAGATGGATAGCCTGCCTATTCCAAGGCATTCTCCATCTCAATTCTTTTTTGTCCTGAAAGAATCATTTAAGCTTTGAACAAGTTGCCTCATCCTAATTAAAAAAAACAACCTCTGGGTAAATGTTCTGTTACATATACATATACATATACATATACATATACATATACATATACATATACATATATATATATATATATATATATATATATATATATATATAATATATATATACACACACACACATATATATATATACGCGCATATATATATATACACACACACATATACATATATATATACACACATATACATATACATATACATACATATATATATACATACACACTAAATCATAATGAAACAAAATTGGAACACTAATCTGAATATATACTGCAGTTCATTTTATTTTAATTTCATGACACCTGTACATTTTCTTCCTAGGTGGCTGAGGATTTGCTGCATGTTATAGAATCCCCAGCCTCAGAAGCTACAAATCCACGGAGAATATTTCTGGATGTCAACTTGAAAGAAGGCTACTGCCCCATGATGCCACACACAATGCACTGCCTT
Organism: Vipera berus; assembly: GCF_964194415.1. Taxonomy (NCBI): domain Eukaryota; kingdom Metazoa; phylum Chordata; class Lepidosauria; order Squamata; family Viperidae; genus Vipera; species Vipera berus. Next base: position 45,799,556 of record NC_138207.1, read on the forward strand.
TCACTCTGGCCAGGCATCTTGCTGGTACTCCTCACAAAGGTGAACAGAGTCCACAGACATTCATTTGATATCATCCAGACTGGCGGGTTCAGAATGTCCACCCTTTAAATGTCCACCCTCTTTGTCTTCTAGAACCCCAGTTCCCAAGCAGCCCTTTCTCTCTACCAATTGCTGGATGGAATCCTAATGATAGAGAAGAAGTTGAAAGAGGGACAGGAGACTCGGCAACCTCTGCGTTCTCAGCCATTATTTTTGGAGCTCCGACATCGAATGGACAAATTTGTCAAGAAACTAAGTGGACAAGAGTCACAGGTAAAAAAATAACTTCACCTACACAGAAAATAAGTACTGTTAGTGGATGCTTTTCTCAATATAAAGAGGGCTGGGCTAATTACTGGTAAAATCGAATCCTTCAGTATGGGTTAGAATTGAGTAGACCTTTACAGTGGTTGAGATCCCACTTTGCTATGGGAATGATAGTGAGACCTCCTAAATAAGAAAATAGCTGAACTCTGTTGTGTAATGGATTCTTAATGCAACTTGTTTCTCTATGTTCCTCAGTTGCAGAATACTTGGCAGGAGTTAAAGAACAAAATTTCGTCTCGAAGTGAGTGTGGGAGTTCCTTGGAGTGAGTATTAGTGAAAATTATCACACTTGCTGACATAAGCACAAGTAAATTCATCCATTCAAGCAGAATATATCTATGGCAGACATGTCAAACTCGCGACATCATGTGACATCGCGCAACGTATCGGGACGGTTTTGCCATTGCCGGCAATGGGGTGGGCGCAGCTTCCGGCTGATGCATCCGGCCCGTGGGCCGGCAGTTTGACACCCCTGATCTATGGGATAGTTTAAATTTTGCACCTGTGAATATTTAGAATACAGATCTTGTTTAAAAGAATTAACAAAGATGTTCAAAATTGAATATAGCAAGAACTAAAATGTGAAAGATACAATAAGCAGGAGTGGGGCTGTCAGAGCTCCAATTGATTATGATTGATAAAATCCAGAGGGACAGGAGATCATTTCCTGAGGTGGGAAGCAGATGAAACTGTAGTTTAAAGCTTAAAATAGGAATGCTATATTTTAAACAAGAGATTGTTTTGTCCAAGGTAAACCCTAAAGCTAAAGAGTCCAATACTTCAGCTAATACTTTTGTGCAGCAAAGAAAATAAACAGAAAACATACTCAAATATTGGGAAAAGGAAAAGAATTCCATATGGATAATTAGTTTTCCTGAATTGTTGATGTGCTCTTTATAAAAAGTAATTGTAGGGGGGAAAAATGCAAGCCCAAATCAGGAGTGATGTTTAGAGCAAGAGATGTTCTAAAAACATACTGATATTTATTTTGTTTCAGGCTTTTGCAGGCATTTTGCAATGTCCGGCGGCAGCTCTGTGCTGTATATCGGCTTCTCTTCCTTGGCTCTTCAGGGGCCCAAGGCCTGCCTCAAAATTTGCTGGAGCAGGTGCAGCAATTCACACAGTGAGTGAGAAGGAGCAGAAAGATGAACTTGCAGCAGAGAGTCTGGTGGGTGGCAGGATTTGTAGGTGCCAAGCAAGGTTGTCCATGACTTGTGTGCATAACAGCATTAGTACTTTATTTATTTATTTATTTATTTTTTCTCCACCTTGTATTGTCAGGGACAAGCTCCGAGATTGGAAAGACTTCTTACTGGTGAAGAGCAAGCGTAACGTTACCATGGTGTCATATCCTTTGATGTTCACCATTTTCTCCCCATCTTTCCATTTTGGTGGGGGATGCTGGAAGGCCTATGGGAAGATAGAGAGGTTCTAGAGAAGGGAAAGGGAAGCACCGAGCAAAATACTGTTTTGAAATAACTATTGAAGCAACCTTGGCAGAGAGGGAATTTCTTGGGAAAGCAGCCTTGAAAAGAAGAATTTCTTTCCCATCTTCACACGCACAAAACCTGTTAAGGGTTTCCCTTGCATGTCACAAAACGGGAGTAGAAGAGCACAGTTCCTAAGTTTCTCAGGTGTTGGAACAGAGCCATAAAAAAACATGGTCTTGAAGAATAACAGAAATACAGCAAGAAAGTATCCATACTCCTGGATAAATATTAAACTCTAAAGAGATTAAATGATAGCTCTGTTATTCATTTAATTCTGTGTTTGTTTGTTTTTTAAAAAATAGGGATTGGACTTTTGACTCCAAAAATTCTATGACGTGTCTAAATATTGTTGTAGAGAGTGAATGTTTAAGGCTACTGTTCGAGCTGGTCATGGCCAAAATGGAAAAAAGATGCCTATCTTTAACCAAGTTCTTAACTTGCTTTCATCCACATATTTGGAAAATTTCCCAGGGCTTGTGCATTTCATCTACGTAGATCGTACAGTAGGACAAATGGTGGCTCCGTCACTTGGCATATCAGAGGAATCTACTTCAGAGTTAGGCAAAGGACCTCTGCTTGAATTTATAAAAAAGAAGGTAATAATGAGTGATTGACAAGTATATATACTGATATAATTTCAATGGGAGATGTTGAATTTGAGGTTTGGGCCGACTCTAAAGCAGCTTTTACCTTCCTTTCTCCCTTCCTTTGGTCCACAGGTATGGTCACTGGTGGCTATGGCTCGAAGCTACTTGCAGAAGGGCTACACCACACTGATGGTCCGGGATGGAGACTACTATTGTACCTACTTCCTCTGGTTTGAGAATGAGCTGGTAATTATGGAGGAACCTGGAACTGAGAGGAGAAGAGAGGGGGCAGGATGCTGTTTTACAACTTGGTATATAAAAGAGGTTGATTCAGAAGCTGAAAACCCTTTCTTTAGAGTGTGATGCAAATGATATACAGAGATTTGTTTGGGTATACCCAAATTAAATTCATAATCTTTCCCCATTAAATCTGTAACTGGTGTCCCCTAGTTTCTTTATTTAATTGATATAATTTATGGCCAGGGAGAGTCTCTTCTTCTTCTGCTGCTGCTTAAACAACGTGCAATCAGAAACCCTTCCTGATTTATTTATTTTTTAATCCCATTTATATCCCGCCCTTCTCCGAAGACTCAGGGCGGCTTACAATCTAAAGCACAACTCAATGTGCTTAGCAATAGCCTTCATTCTATGTATATGCCTGCTTATTAGGGCTTTTTGCCCCCCCCCCAAGCGGCATTATTACAAAGTCAGCTTATTGCCCCTAACAATCTGGGTCCTCATTTTACCTACCTCGGAAGGATGGAAGGCTGAGTCAACCTTGAGCCTGGTGGGATGCGAACCTGCACTAATTGCAGGCAGCTGGTGTTACTTGAGGCATTAGCCCACTGCTCCACCAAGGCTGCTTTGTTATTTATTGCACATATATTTATTTATTGCACATATATTTATTGCACATCTTCCAGAGACCCACCAATAAAGCCAGATTTACTCATCTTTGATGAGGTACCGGCCTTTTCCAGTTTTGGGGATGAACAACTAATGTGGCAATTAAGCACTGACGACAGGAAGATAGTACAGACTGATGACTTTAGTCCAGTCTTTCTGAAGAGTACTAGGATGAGGATGCCTTCCTTAGCCATGAGCTAAGAATACATACATCTCCTTCAGTTCCAGACATCTTTTTCTTGACAGTTTCTTTCTGTTTCCATGTAGGGATATAAGCTGGAGGTTATGGAAGTGCCAGTGCTTACTGATGATTCAGTTCCCATTGGGACACTGGCAGGTGATTATTACAGGTAAGCAAGGTTTCTGACTCCATAGATACTGATGGGTGCAGAAGGGATTTGATTCAAGCTCTGCGATTGGATGAAAAGGACAATGTTTACAACTTAATTAGCTTAACTGCCTCTTCCTAGCATTGGTATAACTCACAACTTTGAAGTGTGCGGCCTCCAACATCAAATTTATACCTATACTGTAAGTTATCTTTGTGTGATATGAAGTTGAAAGGTGTTGTAACCATCACCATTCTCGCAACTATATCTTTTACTTTGCATAACATTGGGAGAGATCTTTAAATTGCCTAAAATTGTATGGATATACTTTTAACTTTGTGTAAGCCTGTTGACACTTGACGTGCAATGCTTTTGTCTTGTGCTGGATAGACCATTGAAGCTTTGTAGAACTTTCTTGGTTTCACCCTTTCGCCACTACCCACCTTTACCCATTTTCTGACTCTCTCATACAGGAAACTGCTCCGTTATTTTGGGAGGAAACATGCCAATGAAGTGGTGAAGTGCTATGAGCTGCTGACCATCCATCTGGGCATCATGCCAAATGAACTTATGATCCAGCAGGCACGCAGCCTGGCCCAGCAACTCTGGGAGCCAACACGCATCCCCTTGCTTTAGAGGGCTTGGCTGGTGCTCAGTGCAACTTGGCTGCTTTCTTCTTTTTGGACTATGTTGCATCTCAGGTCTCTGCTGATTTTACTTCACTGGGACAGGTCTAACTTGGGTGGCGTTTTTACTTGACCTCCATTGGATTTTCAGAGCTAGGAGATCAGTGTGTTCATTTGCCTTCCTTCACAACATCAAAGAGCTCTGTCCCAAAACTTGCCTTGGATACCAAAAGTGATTCACGTCAGAGCATAGCTACTGTCATAGCATTGGCCCTTGGTGTGAATTTGTGTTGGAGAACTTGCAGTACAGGACTTCCTTTCTTATAACTGCACATCAGAACTTTGATTCAGTGGCCCATTGGGCACAGCTTGTAAATTTACCTGTTTAATATAGTGCCTCATTTTGTTAGGCACTCCATTATCATTAAATATTGATCTAAACTTGAGAAATGTAATATACAATATACAATAACTGAGAGCAGAAAAGATGATATTTTAAGCCTCTTATAACTAAGAGAGTGCCATCCACCACCCTGGCTAGATCCTAGCTATCACTCCAATTCAGTTTTTTAAATCTTATTTTTAAGTGTCTACATATCCAATGAGAGTCCTAGACTGCAACCATTCTGGTTTTTAAAGCATTTTTTAAGAATGCCTATGGGGCCCAAACAGCCCTGAACTAACTATTAAGCAAATTAAGTACATCTTCAGGGTCCCAAGGGAAGTGGGGTACCACAGAGGTTTTTCCTCCAGCTATCATGCCCTTAATTCTTTGACTGCCACACTTAATTTAGTCTTTTTGTTTGCAGTTATCTTTACCTGCCATGTTCAACTTTAATTGTATTATTAAAAATATTTCCTTTTGCATAGTGGCTGACCATTGTTAAAAAGTGTCAGTTAACGTATTGTTAGTTAAGCAATGGAAGGGCTGTAATGCATGTTGTTGGGGAATGCTGAGGACATCCATTGACCTTTGTCCCTGAGGGCATAAAAGTTCCTGGGGCTATTTTTTAAAAAAAAAAATTCTCCAGAGGTTTTCTGTGTTTTTTTTAATCTTTATCTTGCTTTGCAGCATGCCAGCTTCCAATGTATTTATTTTATTCCTTTAAATATAATTTCAAAAGGGTGGGCATGGAATTTTTCAGGTGTCAAGGAACACATCCACAAGCACCATGTTCTCCCTCCATGATTTATAAACATTTGTAAAACTTGCATGAAAAAAGAAACATGAACATAATGACAATGATGTCTATAGAACAAGAGCTGAGGATTCTCAGCGTTAATAGTTTATGCCAGTGGTCCCAAACCTTTATGGCTTGGTGGCCCAGCGGGGGTGGGGAGGAGGGAACCAGCCCATACAAATGTGGGCCCACCGGCCCACCATTTGTACAAGTCAATCGGCAATGTACGCACCGGCCCGTCGCTTGCACAAGTTGAGCTTCATGTGTGCATGCCAGCCTGCCGCTTGTGCAAGTCAATACATTTCTTTTATTGGCTAGGAGATTATTACAGTTAAAGTTGAACACATCTGGAACATAGTAAGCTGGTTACGGCTGAACTAAATTGATTTCAGGTCTGATCTAAAACAGCTATTGGTCTATTCTTACCCATGTCTGTTGTTGCCATTTTTTTTAAAAAATCCCACTTATATCCCGCCCTTCTCCGAAGACTCAGGGCGGTACATTTCTCTGGCTGTGTCTGGTATAAAAATGAAATTTCTATATAATGTGCAGCTATTTTATTTTGTCTGTTTCATGTTTATCTGCAAAAAACTTTCAATATGATAGCCTATCTATCCAGGAAAAGTGGTAATTATACTTATAAGGATTACTTGTATAGGAAAGCAAGAACCAAAGTTTATTCATAGTTCTTGGCAGGGGATTTCTTTATTAACAATGAAATCATTTTACAGTGCCTTCTCCCACACCTGAGTTACTATAGTCACCGGTTCTAGAACTGGCAGAAAACTATTGATATGAAATTCACTATTCCCATTGCTGTCCTATCTTGTATCTGTTGTCTTTGGGTTGGCTTATGGCCAAACAGTGGTATCCTGACATTGTACATTCAGGTCATATTAAGCATGACAAGCTGGTGAAACCCTATGACTTTGCTGCACACTCATGTTTTGGATGTCAGCAGGAAAGCATTGGCAGGGTGGGGGTTTCAGGAGGCAGCAAGTCTTGACAGCTGACCCCCGTCTCCTATTTTATCAAGATGTCAACTAGTTTGCAGATAACCCAGTCGCCTCTTCCTCTCTGGTGTGATAAAGCAGGAGAAGCCACTTTCTTACAAGCAATCGCACCCCACCGCTCTGTCAGCTGCCCATGAGCAGAGCTGTATTTCCAGCACTTCCTGGCAGGAGATGGAACAAAGGAATGGTGGCAGAGGAGAAGGCTGGGACGTGAAGGGTTAGGCAGTGACCATTACGCAAGCCTGATGTTGCTAATGGGCGTTTGCTACTCCACCTCTTACAATCACCTGACCTGCTGGCAGGATAGTCAGCAAAGCATGTCCGATTCCATATGTCTGGAAACTGCTATAGGTCTAGGTCAGGGGTAGGCAACCTCGGCTCAGGAATTCTGGGAGTTGAAGTCCATGAGTCATAAAAGAGCCAAGGTTGCCTACCCCTGGTCTAGGTGGAAGATTACTACTGTACTTTAAAACCAAAGTAGCTAAGCACCACTTAACACTGTCCCATACATAGGCTGATGATGAAATGAAGGCAATTTGATGAGCGTAGTGCAGAATAAAGTGGTACGGTTCATGGTTAAGATGCAAATGAAGAGAGCTGAGCTGTGTAGCCAAATGAGTCCCAAGTGAAGTCTAGCAGTAGGGTGAAGGAAACCTGAGGATGTCAGTGCAATCTTTAGCAAGAAAAGATCTCACAAGAAAACGCCTCCCGTCTCCAAAGAACCCAGGAAGGATTGAGCATGCTAAGCACATTGATTTGTGCTTTAGATTGTAAGCGGCCCTGAGTCTTCGGAGAAGGGCGGGATATAAATGGGATTTAAAAAAAAACCCTAGAACACACTATGGTGGAAGGAGATGGAGTAATAAATAAGGAGGGAGAGGGAAAAAAGTGTCTTGTATGGAAGGGGACATAACTGGCATTCTGAGCGATGTAACGTTTTGATCTTGGTCTTCCCCCTGAAATAATGTAAATGTGCTGCGGTTAAAGGTTATTGAGCATAAAGCTATGGGATATATTCTGCATTGGCATCCACAGGTAAACAATTGTTTTAAAAACCAGGGGGAAAAGCCCTTTGTGGATATTTTCATTAACACTGCAAAACAAGAATATTCTTCCAACCACTTAGAAGGAAGGGTGGGGACCGATAACACAGAAGCATGTGAAAGATGTCCAGGCGAGCCGAGTGGAAGATGTAATTATACCAATAGATATCAGAAGTTAATTATTTCTTTAAACGCTTGACTGGAAGCCCTCTTAATCTCAGCTGCCTGCAATGTTGGCAATGGCTGTGATTATCCAGCTTTGGGGGTGGGGTGTGCGTGTGATCTGCACTGCCGAGAAACAGGAGCGAGCTATGCTCCAGTTCTGCCTGAATCAGGTCGTGTTCTGCCTGGTTGCAAGCAAAGGCTCTCAAGATTTTGATTTGATGTTAATATGTGCATTGTACATCACCTTTTCTGCCACTTAGTTAAGTTCACCCTAAAGGGCTTTCTCTGTCCCTTGAAAACAGCCTTCCTTCAGGGTGTTGTACGTACTAGCTGGAAAATCTAGAAGCTGAGTAGGCCCGTGGGGGAAAGAGAAGGGTCCCAGGTCAAGGAAAAGCCCCCGTGGGTGGGTACCTAAAACGCTTTTGAGAATACACTTTCCTGGTCATGTCACACTTCCAGAGCGCGAAAGGTTTTAGGAGGTCGCCTGTCTTGGAAAGAGACTCCTTAATCATCCATTCCCTTAATTAATTACTATGCATTGCTGGAAGGGGCGAAAGAAGTTTCTGACATGCTCTGCATCAGGCACCAAACTGATTTGCCTCGAGCTGGGAAGCAGCTCTGCTTTGGATTGTGTTACAAATAGCTTTCGTCCTGTTTCGCCGGGAAGCACGGCGACACGGAAAGATTTAAGCGACGACTCTCCCCTCTATACCTCTGGCTTGTGCATTCGGGACGGTTTCCGGACACTCCCCCCTCCCTCCTCTCCCCCGCCTTCCCGAAAGGCTGGTAGGACCTCCCCTGTTCCTTCGCCCGAAAGTGCGATCCGAAATGCAAAGTTGAGTACGTGTGAAATGGCAAGCAGGCACTATCGCCGCCTGGGCCCGACCGGCATTCGCTGGATTTGGGGGGGCTGCAGGGCAAACCAATCGCGGCCTGCAGCCTCTTTGAAGCGGGAGTACGATGCTGTCGTGATCGGGGCAGGTGAGCGTCAGAGGAATGGAGCCCATTTAACACATGCGGGAGCAAAGGAGGCTCCCCATGGCCAGATATGGAAATGGTCCACTGCCTTGGTAGAATTGCCTTGACTCGGAGTCAATGTCTACAGTATTTTGGCGTCAAGAGGCTTCCTTGAGGTGGAAAGATGAAGCGCTGAAGTTTTAAATTAGAAACTGGGGGCCGTGCAGTCCTGTTGCCCTTTAAAAAGTAAAGCTTCCTGGGGGCCTCCTTGACTCCTGCAGTTATCTTGACAACAGAATGGACTTAGTTTGCCAAGGATGTTTTTCTGCTTCCCAGGTATTTTTCTAATAGTCTCCCATCCAAGTGCTGCTGTTTGCCAACATTGCATATTTTATCTGGAGTTCTGTACTGCTCTTTAGGTATAGCATCTTAGCAACCTTGGCTGATCTCAATTAAGCAGAGTCACTTTTGGTCATTTAAAAGGTCAGGACTGGACTGAAATGTCAGAAAGCCACCTCATTATAGTTGCTAAGAAAAATCTTTGAAAGGATTAATGCAATCAAGCATTAATTTGGAGACTTACTCTAATTCTGTGCCAAACATATACAGGGATCAGCAATCCCATGTTGAGTTTGATCTGGTCTGCCTTGCTGTTTTTTTTGTCGGACTTGTTAAGATCATGCGTCTGACTTATTCGAGCACGACTTTATACGCTCTCAGGGGGGCCCCCCCATCCTGGGAGCGACCCGCCTTACTTTTTACACCTTCTCTTGATGAAGGGCCCGAGTGTTGGGACCCTGAGAGATGGCTGGGCATGGGTAGGGGCCTCCGATATAAGCCAAATAGGAGGCCCCTGGTTAGTTTTTTGGTTAAATTTTTTAGGAGGTTAGGGAGGGGGGTGGGAACTTCTTTTGGTTGTTCGGATATGGGGGGCAGTCCAGCAACCATTGTTCAGGCCAGGGCCGGGATTGATCGCGGAGGGGAGGAGCGGAGGTCGGTCGCCCCCGGGGCTCCAGGGCAAGTCGTGGGAATGCCTATTCCCACGACGTTAGGGAATGGCAGCAGGTGCAGGAACAGAGGGCCGTATCGACTCCAGGGAAGGCCTCTCCGCTACTTGCAAGCGGTGAGGCGTTCCGACCCTCTTGTTCTACCCCGAGGTCCCGGGAGTGAGGATGTGCAGCCTCCTGAGCTCCGGCTGGTGTACCTGAATGCCAGGTCTGTCGTTAATAAAGCTCCTCTCGTCCGTGACTTGGTCGAGGGTGAGCAGGCGGACCTGGCTTGCATCACGGAGACTTGGTTGGGCCCAGAGGGCGGTATTCCTCTGGCTGATCTCTGCCCACCTGGTTTCCGGGTGCTACACCGGCCTCGGGCTCAGGGTAGGGGTGGGGGAGTGGCTGTTGTTATGAGGGAGACCTTAGCTCCGCGGGAGGCCACCGTTCCGCAGATAGTCGGTTGTGAGTCTCTCTTCTTGAGATGCGGCCCTGGTGCGCAGTTGGGCTTGCTGCTGGTGTACCTTTCGCCTAGTCACGCAGCAGCAGCCCTGCCTGAGCTTCTCGATGTCCTCTCTGGGTTGGTGGTTGAGTTCCCGAAACTTATAGTTTTGGGGGACTTCAATCTACCATCTCTGGGAGGATCATCTGAGTTGGCTCGGGAGTTCATGGCTTCCATGACGGCCATGGACCTGACGCAAGTAATTTCAGGACCGACTCATGAGGGAGGCCACACCCTTGACCTAGTTTTCTTATCTGGGCGGTGGTTAGATGATCTTGGTGGGGGCTCCCCAATTATTATGCCCCTGTCATGGACCGATCATCATCTCCTGCGGCTGGTCTTCCGTTTTGCCACCCCCCGCCGTGGGTGTGTGGAACCAGTTAGATGGTACCGCCCCAGACGCTTAATGGATTCCGCGAGATTCCAGGCAGCGCTGGGGTCCCCACCTGCCTCCCCCACTCACAGCTCGGCAGATGCCTTAGTGGAAGCTTGGGAAAGGGCAGCCACTGAGGCTCTTGACTGAGTTGTACCCTTGCGGCCCCTGACCCGATGCAGATCCCGTCGAGCTCCATGGTTCTCCGCGGAGCTCCGGGAGATGAAGCGCCGGAGACGGGGCCTAGAGAGCGGTTGGAGGTCCAGCCGATCCGAATCCGACCGATTGTGACTAAGAACCCATATTAGGTCTTATCTCGCTGCGATAAGGGTGGCGAGGTCTAATCACTTCGCTACCCTTATCGCGTCCGCAGATAATCGCCCGGCCGCTCTGTTTAGGGTGACTCGCTCCCTCCTTAATCAGGAGGTGAGGGAGGAACCCTTGCAGGGTCGTGCCGAGGAGTTTAACAATTATCTGTCGGACAAAATCACTCGGATTCGGACCGGTCTGGACTCCGACTGGGCAGAGTCTGGCGATCAGGACGCGGGTGGTCTTGTCGATATCACTTGGGAGGAGTTTGATTCTGTGACTCCGGAGGAAGTGGACAGGATTATGGGGAGACTGAGCTCCACCACATGTTTATTGGACCCGTGCCCTTCCTGGCTGACTTATGCAGCCCGGGAGAGGACACGCAGCTGGTTCCAGGCAGTTATATCAGCTTCTTTGAGTGAGGGTAGCTTCCCTGCCGTCTTGAAAGAGGCGGTGGTGAGGCCCCTCCTCAAGAAGCCTGCCTTGGACCCAGCTGTATTGAACAACTTTCGTCCGGTCTCCAACCTTCGCTTTCTTGCGAAGGTTGTTGAGAGTGTGGTGGCGCACCAGCTCCCTTTGGTCCTGGATGAAGCGGATTATCTAGACCCGTACCAATCGGGTTTCAGGCCCGGGCACAGCACGGAGACGGCATTGGTCGCGCTGGTGAATGATCTCTGGAGGGCTCGGGACAGGGGTCATTCCTCTGTTCTAGTCCTATTGGACCTCTCAGCGGCTTTCGATACCATCGACCATGGTATCCTGCTGCGGCGTCTCAGGGGATTGGGAGTGGGAGGCACGGTTTTACAGTGGTTCTCCTCCTATCTCCAGGGACGCTCGCAGTCGGTGTTGACAGGAGGGCAGAGGTCGACCGCGAGGTCTCTCGTTTGTGGAGTTCCTCAGGGGTCGGTCCTCTCGCCTCTCCTGTTCAACATCTATATGAAACCGCTGGGTGAGATCATTCGTGGCTTTGGAGTTGGGTATCATCAGTACGCTGATGATACCCAGCTTTTTCTTTCTACCCCAAACCACCCCAGTGATGCCCTCAACGTGATGTCCCGTTGCCTGGAGGCGGTTCGGGTCTGGATGGGGAGGAACAGACTTCAACTCAACCCCGACAAGACCGAGTGGCTTTGCATACCTTCATCCCGGGTCTATTCGGATATTCCATCTCTTTCTATGGGGGGTGAATTATTACCCCCCGTAGATAGGGCTCGCAACTTGGGAGTCCTCCTAGATTCGCGGCTTACCTTGGAAGATCACATGGTGGCCGTGACTAGGGGGGCTTTCGCCCAGGTTCGCCTGGTGCGCCAGTTGCGGCCCTATCTAAGCCGGGATGATTTATGCACGGTCACTCACGCGCTCGTGACCTCTCGTCTAGACTACTGCAACGCCCTCTACATGGGGCTTCCCTTGAGGACCACCCGGAGGCTCCAACTGGTACAGAATGCAGCCGCGAGAGTTGTGTTGGGAGTTTCCCGATACTCCCACGTGACACCTCTGCTCCGTGAGCTGCATTGGTTGCCAGTTGTCTTCCGGGTGAGATTCAAGGTGCTAGTAATGGCGTTCAAAGCCCTCCATGGCATGGGGCCGGAGTACCTCAGGGAACATCTGCTGCCGGCATCAAGCTCCCTGCGCCCTGTGCGTTCCCACAGAGAGGGCCTCCTCAGGGTGCCACCGGTCAGAGAATGCCGTCTGGTGGCCCCCAGGGGGAGATCCTTCTCTGTGGGCGCCCCGGAGCTATGGAACCAGTTACCGGTTGAGCTCCGGACGGCGCCCGATCTGCGCTCCTTTCGCCGCGATCTGAAAACATACTTGTTCGAGCAAGCCGGCCTGGCCTGAGGGGGGATTGGTGGGGTTTTTTATCATTTTTATTGGGGTTTTTATTATGTATCAATTGTATTTTAATCGGGCATGCATTTAATTATTTTTTAATTTTTGTAAATTTCTGTGTTTTATTCTTGCCCTGTACACCGCCCTGAGTCCTTCGGGAGAAGGGCGGTATAGAAATGATAATAAATTAAATTAAATTAAAATTAAATCTCTGATCAGTTAGATCAGTGTTTCTCCAGCATGCTGGCTGGGGAATTCTGGGAGTAAAATCTACCTGTCTTAAAATTGCCAAGGTTGAGAAATACTGGTTTCGATACTACAGAATTATAATTCCCAGCATCTTCATCACTGACCATGCTGGCTGGGGGTGGCTAGGCATGGCAATCCACTTGCATTGCAGTCCCACTGCTGATTTTAAATTTTTGTATCACCTGTTCTTAATTGTATTATAAGTTATATTTTAACTTTTCAAATGAAAGTTTTCCCTTGAGGACCCTTTCAGGGTTGAGAGGGGTGACAAAAATGCTGGTATCAATAAAATATTTGCACCTATGTAAGAAGAAGCATATGATAAGTAGCTTTTTCATTCTGGGATATCTCTTTACAGGACACAATGGACTAGTGGCTGTAAGTATGGAGGGTACTGAGAAGAGGTAGCCGCTTACATTTGACAATTTCTAGAACAGGTCCCAGGTGCTTAATTTGTACTTGGGGAGAGAATCTGTTCTTTGCTGGGGATACAGTATTTGGTCTTACAATTATGAGTTTCTGCAGCAAGGATTCTTGGAAAGCAGCAGGTGGGACTATTCAGGACCAAGTTAACACTCACTGCATCCCCAGGCTGCTTATCTGCAAAAGGGAGGGTTGAAAACAGTAGTGCTGGAGAGAAGATACATTGTGGGAGGCGCTGCAGTCACTGAAGAAATCATACCAGGTAAGAGTTAAACTGACCCAATACTTTCCTTTCCCAAACATATAAACTTCTGTTCCTTGGTTCACCTGATTTCCACTATTCTGCAGGCTTTCACTTCTCCAGAGCCTCTTACCTGCTCAGTCTGCTGAGACCCCAGATTTACACTGACCTGGAGTTGAAGGTATGGATTGTGCTTTGGGTAGCCTTAGGAAATGCTTGGTATTGTTTGATAGCTTTTTTCCAAATTGTGCTTTTTTCCCCTGAAAGCTGTTATATACTGATACCAGATCTACCATTGACTGGAGACCTTCATTTGGTGGAATCCCAGGAGATGTGCCTTCTCTGCTGTAGCACCTGCCTTATGGAACATTCTTGTTCCCCCTGAATTTAGATTAGCTCCATCCCTTTTGACATTTATTTATTTGTAAAATTTATTGGCCTCCTGTCTTGCCTCAAGGTAATTCTGGGAGGTTTACAATCATAAAGGAAAACTATAAACTAAAAAGAATAAAAAAGTTAATACAAAAAGCCAAACAGGGAGGCAGGAGCAGTATGGGGGGGAGGTAGGTTCTGTTAATCTATCAAGGATCTCCACTGTGATGCCCCCCCCCAATTGGAGCTGCAAGCTAACTAGCAGAGCCAGGTCTTTAGGCTCTTATGGAAGGTCAGGAGGGTTGGAGCTGACCTCACTGGGGGGGGACAATATTCCAGAGGGCTGATGCAATGGCAGAGAAGGCCCTTCTCCTGGATCCTGCCAGCCTGAATACTTGGGCTGACAGGACCTGCAGCATGCCTCCTCTGCTAGCACAGGTGAGGCAAGCCAATCCCAGTGGGATAAGATGGTCATTCCGGAGGTTTTGACTAGGTTACCAGGCCTAGGGTTCCCAGGCAATTGGAGACTTGCCTCAGATGGCTCCATTGTTTTCCTCTTCCCTCTCTTGTTTGTATTTTTTACTTTTATGATACTTTTATGATATTTGTTAATAAGGTTTTTTGGACATTTTTGTTATTTATTTTATCTGATTGTTGTTTGCTGCTCAGAGTTGCCTTTTGTGAAATGGGTGTGTGTGTGTAATATATAGTATATATGATACATAAATTTGATTAAAATTCCAATAATCAAAGAGGCAAATTCCTGAAATCAGAAACCAACAGATAATAGGTTTAAAAAGGGAGCCTGGTTGAGGAGTTTACCTGGAATTAAGTCCCACTATACTTAATGGAGTTTACTCCATATATAAACATATTTAAGACTGCAGCCTAAATTAGCTGGTGGCCCTTTGTACAGTTGTTAGTGGTGTAAAGAAATCATTCTTCTACTGTATGCTAGGAAAGGGTCATTCTACGACCATTGTGTAGCATATGTTTTGGCATAGCCACCCATATGTCTGAGCACTGTACACAAATCTCCCTACTGCATGTGTGTGATAATTCTGTCTTGCAGAAACATGGCTTAAAAGTGCTGCTGCGTGACCCCTATTCCTTCACTCCAATCCTGGAGAAAAGTCAGAGCAGGAAGGTTCCTCGCTCGCTGTTGCTGGGGAGCAGCATGGCTGAGACACAGAGACAGATTTCCCAGTTCTCACTAAAGGATGCCCAGGTATTTGGGGAGGGCTGATCCTGGAGGCAGAGGGGTAAGGAGTGTAGAACATGTCACAGTCATATGATGCAAAAAAAAAACCATTTGTGAGTGCTTGGGCTTGCTCTAGAAATGACTCTAAACTGCGTAGTTTCTCTTCCTTTACCTTTGCAGGCTTTTCCCAAGTATGAGGCCTTCATGAACCGCTTGGTGACAGCCATTGATCCTCTACTTGATATCTGTCCAATGGATGTAGCTGCACTCACCCAGGGCTCCTTGCATCAGCGATTCAGGGCCTTGGCAGGGTTGAAAGCCCTGTTCTGTGCAGGTGAGAGACAGGTGGCCCAGGTCCTGCCATTTGTGATATGTACCCAGATTTCTCTTCAGTGGTTGTTGTGTTGGATTACGTAGATGATTAGAATCACACCCAGTCCTATACACTTTATACTTGAATTAACAGTCTCTCCTCTTAGCTTGTTGTAAGTAAGAAGGAGTAACGGGGATCCCAAGGCCAAATATAAAGCCTAGATTTTTGCAGCCCTTAAAGAATTTCTGTTCATGTTCACTAAAGCGTGGCACCCAGTTTCCAACAATTTTGAGAAGGAAACACATGAATACTAGCATTGGCCTTAAAATAAAACCTAGCCTTTCCCACATGTGTAACCTTATCTAACCCCAAAACCAAAAGGTTACTTGTTTCTATCTTGGAACAACAAAACCACCATATAGCTCTTGGAAACTACATTGGCTGGTGAATTGAGGGCTTCACTCATTTGCACACTTAATTTATACTCATATGTGTGTGCACTAATGCCCAAAGAATAGACCTGCAAGAATGAAGACTGTGCTAGATTAGTTAAGATTACTTTGCATCTTCCTTAAATTAGACTATTGAAACCAACATTTCCAAGAGAATTGGCACTAACATAATAACCTCTGGAGGACTTTGTGAAGGCTTTTTGTGGAAGGTGTGCTAACCAAGAAATGTAAACCTGTAAGTGCTTAAGCAGCATCCAGGGCATATAAGCTGTTTATGAGCAGCAGTGGAAGATGAGCAAACAGAGAGAGAGGGGAAAGGAGCTTTCCTGGTGTGATCTTTTATTGGGGATCTTCTGAAGCTGTAAGTCTCTGGGTGGGATGGTTAACTAGAGTAGTTTCCTTTTTGTTCTATATTTGAAAGGCATGAATCACATTTTCTATAGCTGTCCATTTCATAAAAGCAACTCTGGTGGGGTGAACAATAACTTTATTTTCTTCTTTCCCAGGATTTGCTTTGGGAAAACAACTTCCAGAGTATTATGAGGTTCTCACAGCTCCCATTTCCAAGGTGAATGGCATTGGCCAACCTGATCAGGAAGCTTCCAGTGAAATGGGGAGGGGGGTTGTTTGCACAACTTTTTAACTGTATAACTGCTATCTCCATAATTCATTAGATGCTCAGTAATGAATTTTGGATAACTTTAATTTGAACTGTAAGAGGGCACTGGGATTAGCCCAGCACCTGTCGGTCACAGGAATGTATAGATTCCTTCAGGGGTTCCGTACAAGACTTGTTTCTGAGTCTCTTCTTGCAGATTTTGGATTTCTGGTTTGAATCAGAACCCTTAAAAGCAACATTGGCCACCGATGCAGTGATTGGTGCCATGGCTGGTCCACACACACCAGGCAGTGGGTAATAATATTGTTCTTAATACTTATTGCCATCCTCCAACTTAACCTTTGCCTCCTATCTTCACATACCATTTCTCATCATTTCATATTCATTCCTAGCCTTTATATCTTGTTGGCAATCAATAGCAATCTATGTACCAGCACTGCTGGACACAAGGAAAAATAGCTAATAAGTTATACCAAGCATCATAACATTTTATCTCTATAATACTCTACATTTTTCTAAGCCCTTGGAGACTGAAACTGTTATAATGCACACAATTACTGTAATGCATACGGTTATAAAGACTAAGTTGCATTTGAGGCAGAAGACTTGCATTGAAAAAGGTATCCGTAAAGTCTGAGACAAGCTGCTGGCCAACATCTACATTAAAAATACAATTGCAGCCTTCATAATACTGCTTGGCAGTCCCTAATTTTGGGTTTTTCTCCTAGGTATGTTCTGCTGCACCATGTCATGGGAGGAGTAGAGGGGCGTAAAGGTGCCTGGGGTTATGTGTCTGGTGGCATGGGGGCACTTTCTGGGGCCTTGGCTCGTGCTGCAACTACATTTGGAGCTGAGATCTTTACTGACAAGGTGAGTAGATTTATCAAATCTTGATCCGAGTGTCAAAAACTCCTCCTGGAAAGTAGACAGTGACAAAGGACAATGGAACAAGAGGTAGCAAATGCACACGGGGTTCTGTTTGAACCACAGGACAAGACACAGATACTCAAACTTTGGTTTCTTTATGGAGGGGACAGCCTGAAGTCAGGATCCCTTCTACCACCAGTTAAGTGGGCAGTTTTTACTAATCACGTGAGAACCCATATTTATTTGCTGATTACAATTTTTTTTTTACTCCTCAGGCAGTTTCCCAGATTCTCCTGAGTTCTGATAAGAAGGTTCAAGGAGTTTGCCTCCAGGATGGAACTGAAGTGAAGAGTCGCTTGGTACTGTCCAATGCATCTCCACGTCACACCTTTTTGGAGTTGACTCCACAAGTATGTTTAGCTTTCCGACAAAACAGGGAAGAAGGCCTCAGGAAGATTTGTTAGAAAACCATCACCATTATCCTTATTTTTTTCCTTCTCTTAAAAAACCAGGTGCCTAGAACTTGGATTTATTTGTGTTCTAGTTGGCAGCTCTTTCAACAAGGACCCATAAGGCTGGGAGTATAATTTGTCTAGAAGACAATGGATTCTCAGGCAAATAAGATTGTTGAGAGTTCCTTCGATCCATATAAGAGAAAGACTGATAAATACTGTTTGGAAAGAGGAAGGTTTTCCAGAAGAAAAGGGGGGGGGGAGAGGTCTAAGTCATGTGCTCCCAGTATAGCTTTCTCTATCTTCCTGTTCCATAACTGCCTTGGTGGAGCAGTGGGCTAATGCCTCCTTAAGTAACACCAGCTGCCTGCAATTAGTGCAGGTTCGCATCCCACCAGGCTCAAGGTTGACTCAGCCTTCCATCCTTCCGAGGTAGGTAAAATGAGGACCCAGATTGTTGGGGGCAATTAAGCTGACTTTGTAATAATGCCGCTTAGGGTGTGTGTGAAAGCCCTAACAAGCAGGCATATACATAGAATGAAGGCTACTGCTAAGCTTGTAAGCCGCCCTGAGTCTTCGGGGAAGGGCGGGATATAAATGGAATTAAAATAAAATAAAATAAAAATAAATAAATAATTCCTACCTAATGCCTGGCATATCTAAAGAGTGCCAAAGGAATCTTAAGAAAGTGAAATTTAAGAAACATTGTTCTGGTTCTATTGTTGTGTATTGATAGTTTTTTTAAAAAAAAACTGGATTGATTTCATATTAAATATCAATCTTCCAATTGTATTGTATTGTACTGACTAGGGGCATCATATTCTCTGGCATAATGTCCTTATTCTCTGTCAATGAATTGTCCAACCTGAGGTATGGGCACTTAACCATAAATAATACAAAGAATGAGACAAATGAGTTTGGTCAGTTAAACTCCAAACTAGTTTCCATTTTGCTTCAAAACCAAGCATCTGTGTTTCTTCTTTCTAGGAGCATCTGCCCTTGGAATTTATACAGAGAATCTCACAGTTCGACACACGCTCTCCAGTGACCAAGATCAATGGTGAGAACTGTAAGGCAGTGAATAGGTGAGAAGCTTCCATGTAAAGGTTCTTAGTGGTACAATAATTTCCATGGTCCTGTGCATAACAGGCAGAGCTGCCTTCCTATCTGTAACTGGGTAAATTTAATAGGACCAACTGAAACATTACAGAACCGATAACAAATTTTGGTCTGTTCTTCAGATTGGATAATACTAAAGACCTGGGATGAAGAATAAAAAAAAGCAAATATATAAAAAAAGATGCCCCCGCCTCCCAATGTTTTGTATTGTTCAATCATTCAAAGAGTTTTGGGGAACCTTCTCTTTCCTTCCTTCTCATAGCAGCCTGTTGATTTATTTTTTCTGAATTATATTTTGTTCTTCCAACTCAATTGCCCAGATAATTGGAAATCTATTTTTATTTGCCTCCCCCAGCAAATTTAGGAGGCTGGTAATTTAAAGAAAATGCTGACAAAGTGGGAACCAATGGCTCTCAGGCTAGACAGGACACTTTTGTAAACACTGAACAGCTGCCCCAATCTCAAAGCGGAGAAGGAAGCAGCAAAATTTTTGTAGACTTGAAAAGGTAGGAGCAAAAGGCTTTGAGTTTAAACCCTAATATAGAAATTATGTAGGGTTTGATTTCTGTTGCATTGGGTAGGTATTCTGCAAAGTATGGCTTCCGTTTTATCTGCAATAAATGATTTATTTTTCTATATTCTGTTGTGAACTTCTGTTGTGAGCAAATTCCTGAATGTTGTGTTAAAATATCTGGAGAACTAAAATTTATCCTACTGCCTTGCATTATTTATGACATCAACTTTTACTGCCCATATCCTCAGTGGCTGTGGATCGGTTGCCCAATTTTCTGGCAGTCTCAAACACCACCAGCAACAACCCCTTGCCTCACCATCAATGCTCCATCCATCTCAACTGTGAAAACACCTGTGCCTTGCACCAGGCCTTTGAAGATGCTTGCAACGGGAGGCCTTCTAGAAGGTATGATCAGCAATTCTGAGTGGCTTCAATAGAGTTGGAGATGGAGCATCCACCCAAAAAAAAAGCCCTGGATATTTCCAGTAATGTTAAGATTCCAGGTCCTATAATTCCCAACTAACATGGCAAAGACTGGTAATTGAGAGTTGTATAAACTGAGGTCTTCTTAGCTTTGGGGAGACAACTTTATAAGCTACCTTTTCTTACCCTGTCGAGTAACGATAACAGCTACAGAAGAGAATGAAGTCAGCCCAGTTCTGATATATGAGATTCTTACCTAATGCATATTTAAAAGTTTTCTGGTTGGACCTGTTCCCAGCTACCCTTTTAAGTAGCCTTCCTAGTACTCAATCTGGCAGTGCCTTTCAGTTAAACATCCAATTTTCCTACACTTGAGAGCACAGACTTAAATTGTTAACACAAATTTCATTTCTCCAGAGTTCCTACTCTAAAGCCCTTGCCATGATCTGATCTTAGTCTAATGAGTGAAGGCTCATTTTGTAGCAAAACAAACAGATATTGTCAAGATTCTTTTCTGGTATAATTATATGACTGTGAACGTCCTACATAAGCATGCATCTACACAGTTTCATTAGCTATTTTAGACACTGCAACATTTGTCAGGCTTTTGTTCCTGTTTGAATGTAGTGCAGAAATTCTAATTTAGATGCACATTCTGCATTGCTGGTTTGATCTTCTAGTGCCATCTCTTTGCAACAACAAAGAGTTTGCTGGTGTTTTCTGTTTTCCCCATCTCTCAGTATTATCATTTATTCAACAGTTTTAAGTGCACAATACCATTTAAAATCCGGAATAATAATTCACCTTGGCACTCAATCTGTTTTGTGAAGAAAGGAAATTAATAGCCCAATTATATACTTGTTTACTCACTAGAATTAAGTTCATGGAATTACTGAGGCCTACTCCCAAACAAATTGTATGTGGAATTACATTAAGTTATAATATACTTTTTAAATCCCATAATAAATAAAATGGGAATTTTAGGCCTTATGCTGGGAATCATATACTCCAAATAAGATATCTGTTATCTATAAAAAAACCCTGCCTTTTTCAAATTTGTATTTTCTTGGTTTTATGAGAATAGCAAAAGGGACCCAGGATCAATAAAATGACCAATCTTGACCAATATTTTCTGTTTAATCTGCCATCTGACCAATTTCCTTCTGATTTCCCCTTCTATTGGTCAGAAGAGCTGAATTTGCTACTAGCATTTGCTAGGAATGGGTGATTTCCCCCCCCCTATATTGCTGAATTTCAATTCCCAGCAACCCCAACTAGTTTAAAGATGATGCTAGAAGTTGACATTCTGCAAGAACTGGAGTGCTACTTCTTGTTCACCTCTGGATTTATGTATATTGTTTTCAGTGAGGTTTGCAAAGTCAGTACATACTATGAAATAAGTAAGACTTTGTCCAGATATGTTATCCTTCAGCAGACTTTAGCTCTTCTCAAAAGATTTGTTTTAAGGTTTGGGCTATCTTCTTGGCTTGGGGCCAAGTTCCTCATTTAGTTCCCTTCTGTTACAAGCTGCTGGCAGGATTGTATTACGGCCAAACTGAAGCATGATCTTAGCAGCCACAGAAAGAGAACTATCAGCCAGCGACTCTGGGGATAAGAGTTGCAGGTTTTTTATTTTTTATTTTTTTATTTTATTTTAGTTTTCTATACCGCCCTATTCCCGAAGGACTCAGAGCGGTTTACAGGGCAGCATATATATAAAAAGATAATATAAAATTAAAATGAATTAAATTAATTAAAGCCCAACAATTAAAACAATATTAAAAAGCTAAAACCCCTTCAGTCCAGGCCTGATAGATCGAAAAGCCAGGTTTTCAGGTCCTGGCGAAATGTACTTCTTTCTTGTTGTTTAGGCCCATGATTGAGATGTGCATTCCATCGGTCTTGGATCCGACCTTGGCTCCCTCAGGCTGCCATGTGATTTCACTTTTTACCCAATACACCCCCTATTTGCTTGCTGAAGAAAAACAGTGGGACCCCCGTGACCGTGAGGACTATGCCAATCGAGGTACCTAAACCCTGGCAGGGAGTAATCTTGGTATAAAGGATAAATCTTGCATTTACCTAAGGAGTTATCTTCCATTTGCGAGAATATCCCCTCCCCCCTTTGTATTCATGCAAACCTTATCACTATATCCTTGACAAAATGTTAATTCCCTTGCTCTTTTAGAAGGATATATTGCTCTTAGTTGCAGTTTCAGTACGCAGAGATAACCTCTGAGAACAGCCGTGTGCATTTCCATGATGAACAAGGGAAGTTCTTGGAATGAACAGAAGCCTAGCAGCAACTGAAGGATGATTTAAATTACAGAGCATCCGTAGCTTTATGTTCTTGAAGGTTTGCATTCCAACCTGGTTGGGGGGCCACCTAGATAAATGATGTTTGATTTGCCTTGAACCAAGTATTTTCATTCTATTTGGCCAATGACAAGACTGCCTTATGCTATATCAGACCATGAATCCAACTGTTTAAGTGTCTTCAACAGTAACTGGGAGGAGATTCCAAGATTAAAGGTAGAGGTTCTCCAGTTCAACCTGGACATATCAGAGATGAATTTTGGGGAGTTCTGTTCTACTCCTGATTTACGGTCTCTATCAGATGTCTTTTCTTTCTGTAGTATTTGACAGTGTTGAAGCCTACGCACCTGGGTTCAAGGCATCCATCATTGGTGTAGATGTTTTAACACCTCCAGACATTGAGAAGATCTTTGGTCTACCTGGTGGGGTATGTATTTACTGAGAATCACTCCCTATCAATTTAGGAGACTATATATCTTAATTTTCACAGCAGCCTTGCCTAAAATCCATCCACCCTCTGAAGGCTCCTTTGACAAATAAGGAAATTTTTTGATCCTTTCCTGCCTTTGACTGTAAAATGGTCTTGGAAATCTATCCTATCTGCTATTCTTAGAATTTTGAGTGCCACAGGATAGCTATTCCCTGTCTTTATGCTGGGAAATGGACAAGGAGCCCTCTCTCTTCAGCAATATCTCATTTGACACTGCCTCTGGCTTTCAGAATATATTCCATGGAGCTATGTCTTTGGATCAGTTATATTTTGCCCGACCGGTGCCAGCTTACTCCAGTTACCAGTCTCCAATCCAAGGCCTATACCTCTGTGGAAGTGGTGCTCATCCGGGTATGTCTGGGAGGGGTAGTGTGAGTAGTATATGCAAGACTGCAATAAAAAAAGACATAAAATGTGTTTGCTCATAGTGTCATTATGGGAAGCTGCATTTCTACAATATAATCCTAGAAGAGGCTGCTAGTTGGGTTGAATGAGTTGGGGGTCATTTGTTCGGGCCTGCCTGTCAATCACAAATATTTCTGAGAGTACTGCCATTTTACTGTTGTAGTCAAACCTCTTTCTTCCTTCAATGCCTCAATTTACTTCCCAGGAGGAGGTGTAATGGGAGCAGTGGGACGCAATGCTGCTAGAGTAGCCTTGGAGGACTTCAAGAATCTGTGAACCAGTAGGACGATTTATTGCATTGGCTCAAAAGGAGAGAAATCTGGCATTCTCCAGTCCAAGCCTTTGAAATGAACTCTCTTATCTGGCATTTGGAAGCCTGTTCTACTAGCATCTTCTCATATTTTTTCATCACAAATTACTCAATATACCACTGTGATACATTTATCCTGGAGTAGCATGATCACTAAACAAGTAATAGCCACTGCTGTTTCATGTAGGATACAAAGCATGCTATGAACACAGTAGCTGAGCTTTTCTGGAGATCTATTTTGACCTTATAACCAACTAACGTACTTCTCATATTGTATTATTTAATCTGGATTTTGTCCCTCTGTCTTGTTCCACAACTTATTCCTCTTCTTTGGACCATTGAAGGGATGCACACTGCTCTTTTTTCTATAGTTAGAGGAACATTCAGAGTCATGAGTGAAGGAAACCCCTTGGGCTAGCTTTCTCTCCAGCTGAATAATCCAACTGTACTGAGGTTCGTTAGTTCAGATTGTCTTGGACTGCTCTTTAGCAATTTCTTTTGTTCCAAAACTCCCAGGTGTACTATTTATCTTGCTTTTTGCTTCTTGACCTGTGAAAATACAGCCATTCTGAAACGCTGCTCCTGAGAACCAGCTTATAACTTAGATGATGAGTCAAGCTTTCCAGAAGATCAGAACCAAGGCCAGGTTGTTACAGTATCACCTCAGCAGAGGGTTAAGGAGAGTCTACTGCCATGCATGTCATCTAACCTTGTGCTCCCCATCCAAAGCCAGATATGCCTGACTGAGCCAGAGTCCAAAAGAGTCATATTTCTCACTAGCAAAAAGCAGCTGCTTGCAAACACCTCTCTGCAATCTGACTGCAAATCCAGGCAGGAAGTGGCCAGAAGCCAGCTGCCCTTGCTGATTCGGCCTCGGTTGGATTTTCTGCACCAGCTAATCTCAGTCACAAAGCATCGGGGCTAGAACACTTGGCTGCTATCCATTCCATTCCATTGAACTCCGTGCGAATAAATCAGTTTAAATCTAATACTCCACCTCAGCTTACACATAGATTGCAAGCAAAATGTGTTGACACAATAAGGAATGTCAGTAACTTCCCTCCCTGTATATGATGAATGCGTTTTATATGAAGAACTGATTATAAAATCATTCCCTACTAGAAAATACCCAGAGATTAATAAAATGTTTGAAAAACACCTTCCTTTCCCCAATCGTCTTTTGTAATACTGTAATATTTCTCTTGTTTTATGGGAGCACATCAATCACTGGCTGCTGGATTCAAAGCGAGCGCAGACAATGCTGGTTATGGTGTTTGTAGATGGGGCTGCCAGTGGCCTCATGTTACTCTTTCTCAACTGCAGTTTATGAGCAACAGCCATTCATTTTGATGTGGCTTCCTTAGGAACTGGCACAAACATCAACTGAAGTAAATGCAAGTTGTATGCAGCAATAGCTGGTAGATTTTTCCACGAAGGAAATTATCAAAGTCTGACAAGATTGTTATATAAAGCCACATAATTTCTGAGACATCATATGAAATGATGAAGCATATTACATAAAATAAATAGAGCCTTCTACTTCCCAAACATTGTCAACCCCAAATATCCTGTCTCAGTTGTAATGCAACCCATACAACTATTCCCTATGTATTACCACTGCTGGTTCACATTGGGAGGGAATATTTTCTTGTTAAGGTCCCCCCCCCCCCCCCGCAATGCTGTGCATTGCAGTAGCTGCAGTTACAGGAATTAGTGCGGGAACAATTAGCTTTTCTTGTAAATGTTCATTTATATGAACATTGTAAAGGGCCCTGCTTTTATATCACATCCCATAGGAATCATCTCGTGTGGTATCTAGTCAAGAATGGATGCTTTAGCAGAGGAACCTTTCAGAGCTGAATTGAACCCAGAACAAATAGCACAGTGAAAAGAATCAAAAACTGGCCTTCACTTTTCTGCTAAGACGTGATTAGTTTAATCACAGTTAATTGAATAAACTAAAAGTGGATAGAGTCACACAACTTATATGGCACAGCTTCTAAGGTCATGCTTCACACAGGTTACTATATTTCATCATAATCCAAGAGACCACAAAGTCTGTGCAACTCCTTTCTTGGCTAGACCAAAGATGGCCACAAGAGGGAAGCATTGCTACTTAAATTTAGGGGGTTTAAAAGAGCAAGTACAGAGTAGCCCTATTCTAATACAGTTCCATAGCCTTACTAATGCAGCTGTATTTCTCATTTGTTGGTGTTATGTTTACTTTTTGCACAGCTATTTTGGTATTACTGGTAGAATCTGGCAGTGCTGTGTCCACAGCATCTAGCTTGCAACAAGGTGTCTAATAATGATGGACATATAGGATCTGGCCTAGCCTGAAGCTAAAACATGGGTCATCTGCCATTGCCACTTGTCCATAAACAGAACATGCTAACAATGGAAACATTTATAATGGATAATAATAGTTGGTGCTGATGTCCTAAGTTAAAGGCAAAATCCAGTTTTCAGTACAATTCCCAGAAAAGATGTGTTTACACAGATTGCTAAGCCATAAGTTGACTAATGATGGTTTAGTAATTACATAACTGGTTAGTTCAGAGTATGACAAACCCTGAGTCATGATTTATAAAGCATAGCAATGTTCAAGTTCATTCTCTAAATATATTTTCCTTTTGCCTTCAGTGTCAGCCCATGAAGATGAAAATCTTAATATCCTAAGGAAATATACACTAGGTTGAATTGTCACTCTCCACCTCTTCTGGCTGTAACTCTCCAGGGTTTCTGGCATCTTTTTCGTTGTCTTTGACTTGAGCCCTTACAGATGCCAAGAGCTGAATCCAGAACTTCCACATTAACTTTATTTTTCAGCCATGATCTCTCTGTTCTTGCCGTAAACACTAGCATAAGAGAGGACTAGAACAGGCCTGGGCAAGTCAGTTTCATCAAGACATGGAGACAGACCTACGTGATTTATTAAGGTGTTTCATTTTGCCCTACCTGCCATCAGCATCCCAGGAGAGGGAGAGATGATGTAATCACATAAACCATGGAACTTTCTATTTGCATCAAGCATCCTGAGGCAAATACATGTCATATTTGTATCCCTGTGTTGCTATTTTGATGTCATGGTTTGTTGTTAAACTGCATTTGCAGAAGCTTCTTAGCTGACTACCGGAAAGGCTGAAAAAGGCAGCCACAGCAATGCAAAGAGCACACTGCAGGAATTTTGCCTCCCTTTAGAAGCAAAAAGGCCATGCTGTTTTCTGCAGAAGCTGCTTAAGAAGACAGCTGACAGCAGCAATTATTTCCCTGTGCCTTCCTTTCCAAATCAGACTGGCTGATGGAACTCGCTGCTGTGTTTGTACAACATGCTTAGCCAGGTCAGTTAAAGCTTTAAATAACTGCATTTGCACATCATGTAAAAGCTGGCAAATTTTAACATTGGTGAGGTTTCCTTGTGGCTTAACATGCTGTGTAAATCCAGCCATTTGGGGTACTTTATATATTGTGCCAACGTATAAAATGAATTAACCAATTTAAGTGAGTTTCATGAGTGCAGCCAGAGTTCCTTGGTCATCTCACTCAGCAGATTGAAAACAAAAGGTTCTTCCTGGTTTTTCATCCCCTTGTGTATTTCTTGAGACTTCTTATTTGCACATGCCATTTAGAAGGGGGGGCACAGTGTCTTTCGCCAGGGGCAATGAATAAAAATTAAAAGCAGTATTAGTTTGTTTACACACCAGAGATTATCCATATTGTATCTGCCAGGTTTCTTCCAATCTCAAGAGACTGTCCTGGCATTCTGCTTCAGGTTGAAGGGGTTCTCATGTGTTTGACCTCCTCTGATTGCAGTGATGATGGCAGAGAAGAGTCATAGGTTTGCACATAAATGTTTAACATTATCCAGAAATGCTTCATAGAAAGATGGATATGAATACAGATGGCTTCTTATGCAGCATTTCCGGTTGACAAATAAAAAGCAGGGGCGCAAAGGGTTAGAAGTTTTCTTACCCTCAGCTTCTGTCAGGAAGGAAATTGTTACTCTGGAGATAAGAACTGGATCAGATTGAGCCACAGTCTATGACAAAAAGGCGGGTGAACCTGCAGCCTCGACACTTACGAAAAGTGCTTGAAAACTACAATATTACTCTGGGATAATGCGTGGTTTCTAATGGAAGAGAACACTTTCCAAGCTACCCCTCTCTGCCAATCAAACAGCAGCCCAGCCTGCTGCCAGAAAGGATGCAAAAGAAGGCAGATTAGCAATAGCACTTAGATTTATATACCGCTTTACAGTGCTTTAGCCCTCTCTAAGCGGTTTCCAGAGTCAGCAGATTAGAGGAATATACGCAGGAATTAATCTATAATAAGGAAAAAAGGGAGAGAATGTAGTTTTTTTATGATCATAATTTAGCAAGCAGGATCACTCCTTAAAAATAAATGCAGTAAGTCCGTAACTAATAAATGAAAGTCCTCCTTTATGCAGCACAATAAAAGTGTGGAATTCACTGTAATCAGATGTGGTAATGGCTGCCAATATATATTGTGTTCAAGGGAGACTGGCCACATTTCTGGAGGATTAGGCTACTAATCACGGGCAGCACACTTTTAAACATGCTTTCTCAAATTTATGGCTCAGAAATTCTGGGAGTTGAAGTCCACACGTCTTGGAAGCTGACACTTTTTGAGAAACGCTGCGTTAAAGAGCACCTTTGGAGACAGCAGTGAAAGAGAGCTAGGGCTGGGTCCTGTGTGAGAGGCAACGTAGGATATGAGCCCCTTCTCGGCTTCTGGCCCTGGGGCTCTTTCCCGCCCCTCAGCCTCTGCCCATTTTCCCTTCGTCGACTGGAAGGACGGGCGCAAGCGGCCCACCCTCGCCCCCTCACTTTTCCTCGTTGAAACAAGGGGCTCCTACCCTGTGGCTCGGCCTCGAAGCCATTTCCGCCGTGTGACGCTTCGCCCCATCGCTGGAACTCCCACCAGCCCCGAAATAAAAGCTTCCCTGGAGCGAGGGGGCTGCACCTGAGACAGCTATATAAATATTGACGGGCTGAGAATAGCTCCCGCCTGAGCTGTTTTTAGCGCCGCCTGAACTGCTCCCCTGGCTAAACCGCAGGATGCATCCCGAGCCGAGGGCCTGACACGTGCTCGCCCCGGGCTTGGCGCTCGGAAGGCGGAGGAGGGCCTGTTCCTCCCGGCATTGCCACGTCGGCCGGGCGAATGGCCCTGGGTCCAGGCGATCGCGTTAAGGGGCGGCCTCCCGCCCCCGCAGGCCGCCGCGGGGCAGAAGAGGCCGCGGGGCTGTCGGGGGATCGCGCAGAAGGCCGGAGAGAGGCCAGAAATCGGTGCCGGAGGAAAGCAAGAGCAACTTCGCCCTTGTCAGCGGCTCCCCGCCTTCCTGGAAGGACAAATCCAGCTTTAATCTCTGGCTCGACGTTTCCGATCGGAGGACCGTCCCGGAGCAGTCGTTTTTCTCCTTCAAAGCCTGAGAGATCTCGCCATGCACGGCAAAATTGAGCCAGTGAAAGACAGACGGCAAATCTCATTAAGCAGGAGGATCTCTTGATCCTCCCAGTAGATCTTCCGTGCAAGCCTCTGAGCTTGTTTGGAGGTTCTAACTGGGGAGCGCAGCCAAATCAATCCTGGCGATCGGTGGGGTGACCAGTGTGCCCAGTCAGGTCGTCCTTCTGCAGAACATTTGACGAAGAGAGACGGGGAGGAAAGAGGCTCGTTTATACCCTGCCTGAAAAATTAAGTGGACTAAGTCAGTGGGGGTGACAGAACTCCATAGGTTACTTAGACCCCCCAAGATATTTCCTTTGCATGTGCATTGGTGCAGGCATGTCTGCTCTTTATGAACGGGATCAAAGTCGCAAACCTGGCTTGTTTTGGGGCGTGGGGAGGAAGCAAGATTTACTTTTCTTTGTAATGCTTTGCCATTCCTCTTGGCAAAGACATTTGGCCCTTGTTTTCTACCTGTTAATGCTAGATTAGTGCTAGATCACTATTTCTAAGAAATGAGAGAGAAGGTTGATAGGGATTGATTATTTATGTGATTAATGCCTTGCCGTTCTATCCTTAGGGTACTTGTAACAATAAAAAGTAAAACGAAGGAAAAGAGTTAAAATCATTATTCAGAGAGTATCTGGGAGGGAAGGGAAGCGGTTGAAAAGGAGCGTCTTGATTATGGAAGATCTGAAGACCTTGCTCGAAAGCAGAAAGGGGAAGGGTCTCAACATAACTCCTAGGGAATGCTTGGGCATAGCAATGTGTGGCACAATGAGCTTGTAAGTGGCTCCCCCATATTCTCAACTAGGACGCCTGAGAGAAAGCAGAATGTTACCTTATTTGGGGAAGATGGGGGATTCAATTCTGATATTGAAACCAAGTTTCCGATCTGAGCCATACACTTGAAAGCCCCCTTGTTCCTTCATGATACTTGGTGCAGGTCTGCTCTTGGCAACCATTTGAGTCATAAGCAATATTGTTTTAGAGCGCAGCTAAAATGTGCAAGCTGTTGATACCAGCTCTTAACAGCAAGTCCAAACAAGTCACGTTGTGAGTAAATTGATATCCGAACCCCCAATCTCTCTCCCTGATCTGAGAGAGGCTACAGATGAATGCCCAGTCTCTTTCCACAACCTTCATCCAGGCCTTATCCCTGGGCTCTTGGCTCTAAGAAGGGAGAAAAGTAGAGCTTGTTGAAAGTATCACTATGATTGATGTTCTCCCAAATAAATAGCATGAGGAAGGGAGGAAATTGGAATAAGGCATCAATGTGGGGAAAAAAGATTAACCTCATCCCACTCCCCAGTTTCCTGCTGCTGCGCCATAATTCTTATTCTTAATTGCTTCCCTCCCCCTCAAATATGTTTAGTTGAAGAACAAGGTGCTGCAAGATATGTATGGATCTCCAAGGGGGGGGAAACCTTCCACTTTTTCAGAAAACGACTTTCTTTTACGTTCAGTGAATACACCTGAACTTAGAAATTCTTCCTCTACTTGTACTTGATAGTCATTCCTTGATAACAGTCATTCTTACTCATCCCCATCATGTTGCCTTCATCTTGTTCCCCAGTCCATCAGCGAGGCTGGCTTAAGTCAGTCTTAACTGTACTGTACTAGTGCTAAAGTAGTGTTTTCCCCTTGGTTCTAATACTGTCCAGCAGCATCCTTAAGGTGTGTTCTTTCTATTACAATTCTCCAGTTATGACATGGAAGCAAAGTAAGGTGAATAGTAGAATAATTGATTAGAAAGAGCTTATTATCCAGACTGATGCAGGTGTTTCCCTTTTCTGCTGGTTCATGATCTGGATACTTCTGCCAATTGCTCTCTGGACACAAAACATGAAGCTTACTTGATATGTTGCTGCTGCCCAAATAGTATAACATGAAATAGCATAACAGGCTGAAACAGGAAGAGTGAAATAATGCCCTCTCTCTTTCCCCCTTCTGCATTCACTTCCAGAATACAAAGGTATGGTTACTATGTAAAAAAGGAGAGAAGGGAGAAATAAATTTCAAATAAATGTAATTTTCCCTTAAACCTCTGCCAAAAACTCCATCTGTGATATTTTTGGTTTTTTTTCCAATTTTATTATGACAGAACGGAGCTTAGGAGGGAGCAACAGATGATGCCGTCTGGAGATCCTGGCAAAATCCTGGTGCTGGACCCAGTCAATTTCTGCTGCAGTGCCCTGATTGGCAGATGATTTTCCCTGTGTGATGACATATTAAAACGGAGGATAGCAAAGCCCAGCCATCACTTTTGCCTAGCCTGCACTACATATACAGTACATAATTAGGACAACATTATTTGACATAGACACACTAGAGGCAAGATGGAGATCAGCAATGGGGTATAATTTTATGCTGGATTTATGCTAGAGATTCAAGGATGGATGGAAAGCAATTTAACTCAGCAGTGGACAAAATTCCTCTCATTCTAAGAGGAGAAAAAAATGTTATACAAACATGTTCATAACTTCTATCTTCTTGAATGTCAATCTTATTTGGTTTGTTTTCTATCTTTGAAATTAGTTTACTTGAGCATAGAATTAGTGTTTATAATTTTAGATGTCTTTATATTCCTAAATAAACATCTTCCTTTATTTATATTATTCTCCTAGTTTATTCAAAAAGTCAAACTTTTTGGACATAAGATCAGGAGAAATATGGCCAAGACTTGAAAGACTATGGATCAAATCTCAAATTAGTATTAAAGCTCTCAAAGTAATATTGGACCAATTAGTTGCATTTAGTCTAACTTGTCTCAGAATTTTCAAAGGTTATATTAGGGACAGAGAGAGAACTGAGTTTGGAATTCCTTAACTTGCAAAGAAATAGATCCTGTTTGCATTCCTCGATTCCCCCCCCCAATTTAAATATAAGTTACTAACTTAATCATGCTAACTCAGCCCAGGAATTCTGGGGACTGCAGTCTCATTTGAAAGATGCCAATTTGGATAAGGTTGTGTTAAACAAATTTTATTTGGATAAATAAGAGATGAAGTGAAAGCAGTTACAGTACATTAAAGTGTCATTTTGAACTTGATTCATGTACTTTATTTTTTCCATGCTTCAAATCACACCTAGAGGTTGGGCCTCTGATTATAAGAAATATGCTGGCTCAGGTCGATCAGGACAGGGAACCATAATATTTACAAATCTCCATGCACTGGTTTGCCCTGGCAAATCTCTCCAGAGTTGACACTGTGGCCTGAAAACAAGTTGCCCTTCCAGTGTTCTTGGGAAGGCAACAGCTCTTCTCCTGATTCAGTCTGCCCCATCGTTCATAATTTGCCTGCTCTCGGTCATAGCAACACAGTCTGGTACTTTGGCAATTGCTAAGTCCCCTGACATCATTTATTCATAGGGCATGTGCTGGAGGGAGAAGCAGAGAGAGCTCTGTGTGGCCAGTCTCTGGCTTGACACGAGAAGCCCCCGAGGCTTCACCAGGAAAGTAGTCAAGAAGTTCCCTGGGTTCATCCTGTGTGAGGCATCTTTTCTCATCTGGGCCCTGCAGATGGGTGGGGCTAACTCCGTTTATGGGAAATCAAGCTGGAGAGCACAGTTTGGGACTGGTAAAAAATAGCCTGGTTCAACCCAGATGGGTCTTTCCCTGAAAAGAGAGAGAGAAGGACTTGCCAGAATGATGAGCTCAGGGCTATTTTGAGGCTCTCTCCCCCACACACACCTCTGTCCGGCTCTTCATGTCAGCAACCTACTCTTTAATTTATAAGCAAACAGGCAGTTGCCACTAGCACATTTTTGCCTGGGATGCGGGCGACAGCCAAGGCAACAAGCTTCCTGTTTACTGCTCGTTGCTCCACTGGGCAAAGGGGAGGGAGCAGCTACTGCCAGGATGAGACCACAGAATGTGAGCCAGTAGCAGGTGTCCAGGAGGTGCTGTGACTGTGTTGCTACTTGGAGGAGTCAGCAGTCCAACAAATCATAGCAAAGGTGGAACTGGATTACAGGGAGCTGTGGGACGAAATCAAGGGCAAGGAATACGAAGCAAGACTGACTCATCTAGCAGGTTGAGAGCTACGTAGTGGGTACAGCCTGATCATCTGCCTGATCCTAAAAAGAGAACAACCTTAAGAGAGTAGGCAGCGATGCCATTAAAGCAAAATGTCAGACCTGAAATTGAGGGCTTCATTTAGGGCAGGATAACTAGATAATCCCTCAGTGCAAAAAGAATTTAAGTGTATTCATGTTTACAAGACACATTTACCCACAGTTAGCATTAACTGAGAGTAGCTCTCTGACAATCTGAGAAGAGTCTTGAACATGCCTACAAAAAATTATAGCAGCCGAACCTGGAATATTCTGCATCCAAAGTTTACATTTTGCCACTGAACCACACATATTCTTAGTAGGTTAAAAATATTTGTTGCACCCAATAATGCTACTATCCCCTAGAAACTGAAGATTAGGGGAAATTAACCATATTTTCCAGAGGCATATTTGCTGTGGGTGGGATAGACATTTTTTAAAACACCAATTAAGGAGAATTCCAGTCCTCGTAGGCAAATTAGTTTATGTCAGCAAGACATTTAAAAGCTCTGCTTAACGCTAGGATTCATTTGTGACATCTCAGTAACATCATGGGAATATCCAATTATTGCCCATGATACTAACCCAAACACAACCAAAATATTCCGATGGTTGCTGATGACTTTATCTCCCATAAGTCTGCCAAAAATTGCTGGGTTGCTTGTTTTGCTTGGACAGCTATTTCAGAGCTGTTTCCTGTTGGTACCATTGGAAATGATAGTATCAGCAGTACATGCACTAAAGGAATGGTAGGCAATCTGGTAGCCTACAGATGTTTTGGAATATAACTCATGTAATTCCTTGAACTGGCCTTTCTGGATAAGGCTGAATGAACAGGGAGGCTAAAATATCTGAAGGATAGCATGATGGCCTCTTCTTATTCTAAACAGGTTCTATGTAAGGCAAAACAGGCTCTAATTGGATTGGAGATGACAGAGCTGTCTATATTTTCCTTTCTTCAAGTTTTTCTCAGTGCATTTAAAAAGAAAAAAAGCTTCATCCAGAACAAATACAGACAAGATGTCATGGATTGAGAAGTGCAAACCATGGTTCAAATGATAGCCACTCCTTTCAGCGGAATAATAATTCTTTTCAAGATTGATTGTGGTACAGATTGCGATTAATTTTTATTGTTGTTGAAGATGAGTTGTTCATACAACAGCATAAAGAACTAAAAAGAATAGTGGTGTTTTCAGATCCCTTATTTAGTGGCTCTTAGCTGTCTAGTGACCAATCTCCAATTTCCCCAGAAGTACAACTATCATTGCTATGCTATAGAGTGTGCACATTTGATATTCATGAGAAAACAAAAACAAATCCATAATAGTTCACACTTATTTCAGATATACCTATTGTGTACTAGTTGTGAGAGAAGATATAATTTGAAAAGAAAAATCTGTGACCAGTGACTGAAGGACTCTTTCTTTATTAAGTGAAAATAAGTATAGCTGTGTTTACATAAATTCGGTGGCACTAAATTAATCCAGTGAGCAATAATATAACAAACAGACTAAATTTGCATTACATTGTAAGTCACCAGAAAAGCAGATGGTGGTGGTGATAGTGGGAATGGACAACCATAGGTAACTACTACAAACGGAGGACTGTAGCCATAGATAAGATTATAGAGGAACACGACACTCCACATGTTTTTGAAAACAACTTTCATCCTCTGTTATTGGGTTGCAGTTGGAGATCTGGAGTTCAGACCATAATGCAAAGCACTGGACAGTCTTTGGGTGCATTCTAGATCTACAAAGAAGCACTTCACCGGCTCCAACAAATCAGAGATGTAAGGATCCAAATGACCATTAGGTGGCAGCAAAAAGGTACAGAAATCACTACGGTAGCGTTTCCCGTCCTCTGGTGGTTATCTAGATTTCAGCAGCTCACATCTGATAGCTACGTCTATGCTACGACTCTGAAGGCCATCTCGCCTTCATCCTCTAACCTTGCACTAGCCTTTCGCAATCCATTTTGTACTTCTGATGGCTTGATTACTCCATGAGATCCCGGCCACCCACCGGGGAACCTGGATCGTCCAAATCTTCCATCCCTGAAATGTGAACCGTCCCTCCCACCCAACGTTGCTCCTACCCTTTCCTTTTGCAAAATGCCTCTTTGTCCTTCCTGCTGCTAACGTTTTTCAAGTACTGCAGAAACCCAACAGGTGAACCCCACCCCTGAACCCCCCCTCCCCCGATAAGGAGATATAGGATTGCTTTATCGTTGAGGTTCTGCGGTTCCTTTGGGGCGTTGGGCGGGGAGGGGGAAGAACCCAGCCCGGGAATACCCCAAAGCAGACGGGCCGGGGGGCACCTTTTTCAACCCTCTGGGGGAGGCGCCCTCTCGGGTACTGTGAGGCGCTCGCCCGCCCTGCCCAGATTCGTGCAGGAGCCAGAGCCGAAGGGCGGATGCCGCGGATAAAAAGGGTGGGACGGGACGGGCTGCTGGCAAAACTCGCGCTGGCCGCTTTCTTCGCCGGGGTCTCTACGGGACCTTGTCAGCCAGAGGTTTTGCAGCGGGCGACCAGCCTCCCCCCCCTCCCCCTTAGAGCCAGCTGCCGACAACAGGTTTGTCGGACCCGGGAGAGCACCTCTTCCCCTTGTTCCGCGGCTGCACGTGAGTAACTGGCTGACGAGCCTACAAGACAGACTCTGGATGCTGCTGCCTGTGTGGGTGCGCGGGAGGAGGAGTTGTGTGTGTGTGTGGGGGGGTCTGCTTTCACATAACTCCTTTAACTTGGAAGCACTGAACCATAAATTGAAGATTTAGTAGAATCATAGAAGTAGAATCATAAAACAGACTAAGCCATACCCCCCACCCCCCTCCACGGAAAAAACAGTAAAAAAAAGGCTACTAAATGCTAAGTACTGATAAAATACCCAATACTTCTGACTTGCCCTGGTTAAGTGCCCCGGAGCTCCTCTGGAACTGAACATAGGGGAAGGAGCCCAATTTGTCCTTTAGCACAGTCCCTGAGCAGCATGGAATGAATAAATCAGACCCCTCAGTGAAGTATGTTAGATTGAGATCAGTGGGCACGGGGAGAGGGGGATGGACTTGTGTCTGCATGGCTGTCCCCTCTCCGTAAGCTATGCTTTGCATGGAAAGGCATCAAGTGCTCAGATAGAAATGGGACATCCTCTGCTGTCTCTGAAAACCCTGGTCACAAATATAGAAGGCTATAGCAACCAATCATTTCATTCTACTGATGTGGCAGGATTTTGGAGGAGGTGGCATCCTGCTCTTGTGGGTGGGTGGGGTGTGTGCTATGCCTTTGGCAGGTATGTCTGTGCCTGCTTCCCCCTTTGTCATTCTCCTTCCGGGGAGGAAGGGGGGAAGAATCCGGGACTTCTTAAGATGCGTCCGCATTGCTAAGTGCCTATGAATAATTTACAATGCATTATTATTTGCTACTCCTGGTTTTTATTTTTATTTTTGAAAAAATTTCCTCCTGGTTATTTTTATACTGTTGCTATAAATTATCTTGTCTATTAAGAAAAAGAGGGATTCTCTGGTAAGAAGTGCCACTGACCCTTTCCTTTCCCAGGTTCCTTTATCAAATTTCCTTGCCTCCCAGGGGTCTCCACCAGCACTGGACCAGAAATGCACTCTCTGC
This sequence comes from Vipera berus, assembly GCF_964194415.1. Lineage (NCBI taxonomy): Eukaryota > Metazoa > Chordata > Lepidosauria > Squamata > Viperidae > Vipera > Vipera berus. Next base: position 45,836,129 of record NC_138207.1, read on the forward strand.
AAGTGTATCCTCTTACCTTCTTCCTCCTCCTCCTATATCTTCAAGTTCCTAGCTGGGCAAAACATCCCAAAATTAAGCTGCGCTTGGTGGGACCCAGGAGCCAAGCAGGTGAAGGGCGGCTGGAGGTGCTGTACAAAGGACAGTGGGGCACAGTGTGTGATGATGACTTCAACATCCATGTGGCAAATGTGGCCTGCAGAGAGCTGGGCTATGATGAGGCCATAAACTGGGCTCACAGCGCCAAATATGGCTCAGGAGATGGTAAGAACGGGACGGGCAGGAATGGAGAATGTTGTTGGTCTCAAGTACTTTTTAGTGCTTCTAGACCTCACTAATAAAGGTGGTATTTCGTATAAAAGTACTCAAATTATTTAAGCTCTACAGTAGCTTTCAGGTAACCATGTAACTTTCAAGTAGCTATGTAACTTCCTGGTCTTAGGGATCATGTGAACCAGCAAGATTTTACTTTTCATTGGCTCACAACCACCCTTAATTGGAAGATGGGGGAGATTGCATCCCACACATCTCACATTTTTCTCTTTCAACAAGAGATAGCAAAACAGTACTGTATAGCAAGTGGGCTCTTACAATGCTGTAGGTACTTTGGGCTATGCTCACTTCAACTTCAGGTGAAAGTCTGTAAGTGCTAAACATTGCCAAAAGAAAGTAGGGACAAAGTAGCACATTGGCCATAGTGTGCTCATCTTAAATTAAATGTAAATACAATACAATACAATGCATTTGTATTTGGGACAAGAATTCATGAAACCAGATTTCCCACATTCTCTGTGCTTTTTTGTCCACTAATCCAGCCTTCTTCATGTTATGCTCTTCAGATACACTGGAATGCAAACGTTATTAGTTGTTCTGATGAGGAATGATGGGAATTGTATACCAGCTGGAGGGTACTTAGTTTGGGAAGGCTACTCTAGTCTGATAGCTATCCAGATGTTTCCCATTTTCCTATACCTCTCCTATGCCTCTTCAAATATATACTTAACAAGAGGTTCTTTTTGGTGACATAAAAATAAAATTAGTTGTAACAATCTTTGCTTGATTTCTCAGAATGATCCATATATATTATAACTAATGTTTGATTTGAAAGACTGACAAAACCGACAAATGTAAACAGGAAGTACTGTGGCTTTTCCTAGGAAAGGCAGTGAGATCAGGCTGGGGAAAACTAAACACAGCAAAGAGCAACCAGGGCTTCTACTAGTGATCTTATGTATCTACAGGTCCCATCTGGCTGGACAATATGCGCTGCTCAGGTACCGAAAGCTCCCTGGCTGAATGTGCCTCCAATGGTTGGGGGGTGACTGATTGCAACCACAATGAAGATAGTGGCGTGGTGTGCACAGGGCCCCGCCGACTCAATTCTGCTGCTTCACATATCCAACTGCAGGTGAGGACCTGAATAGAGACTGGAGTTGGTTCCTTTCTATAATGACAATTTGGAGCAAATACTATGTGTTCACATTTGGGAGTCCTGCTGAGATCAATGCCCATAGAAATGTAATGATCCGTGGATTATCCCTGCACCATTGCTGAGCATATGCATGCGATAATTTCACTTTTCATTAACAACAAAAATGGAGGTGAATATCCATTTTTTCTCTTGGGCAGGGCACAAAGGTAGAGGAGGTACGGATCAAGCCGATACTGGCCCGAGCCAAATTAAGCTCCCCTGTCACAGAAGGTGCAGTAGAAGCAAAGATCCAGGGACGTTGGCGTCAGGTGTGTGATGCTGGCTGGACTCGGAACAATACTCGTGTGCTGTGTGGGATGCTAGGATTCCCCTATGAAGGACAGGTAGCCAAGGGATTCTACAGGTAAGAGAAGTACTAAGGGCTATGTGTGCAATGTTATATTTATGATGAAGAAAGAAGTAAACATAATCTGGAGCGTCTACCTTTTAATGTTAACATAAGGCGCAGCATAAGCATCAGGTGATTCTTTTGTAAAGGAAACAGTGGTGTTTCTGTTTGTCTTGTCTAGAATTTCCTTTTGTTTCTCATGAGAGGCCTGTTCAATTCCTGTGATTTTGTGGGTTCTTTTTCTCCCCACACACTGGTAGTTCCATGTGCTTGTTTCCTTCTGTCCATCTTCCACACTCCACCCACTATTCTCTTGCTAAATACAGTCCTGCAATGAGCAGTTATGGATGCCAGGGCCATTTTACCATGGGGTTCAGCCAAACCGCAGTGGGGTAATTATAGTGAAGACTGCTTTTCACGGACTGAGCAGAACCTGCACTTTCTGGCTCTAGCTTATGCATCAATTCTATGGACTAGCACTCCAGGGTCAATGTCTAGACCATCCTAACTTGGTGTGGTGTCCTCCCAAAGTGTTAGATCACAAACATAGCCATGTTTGATGTGCCCAGGTTGAGGAAGATGAACACATTCTCTGAATGCCAATATGATCTGTGGACACATTGGTTTTTTACCACATGGGTAAAGATGTTAAAAGCTTTGGTCTCCATCATCTTTAAGTATCTCTTTTTTTCTATGATGATAGCCATAGCTGTACAGTTTATTTATGGGAACATCTGTGCAGATACTGGTTCAGGAGTGGCAGGGGCTTTAAATAATGCCACAAACCAGTGGATAGTGCTGTCACCTTTCCTAAAAGAACAAATGAGAATACGAAGGACCATAGCTCCAATGTACTAGGTAATTCAATGAAATGAGAATTTTTTTAAAAAAACCAAACCCTAAACATTGTCAACAAAAAGAACCTTCTGTGAAGTATCTGAGTTATATATCTACTGTTTTTGCAAGGCATTTTTAATGCTGCTATCCAAGTGCATTTATATTTGAAAATCTAACCTTTCAGGAAACTCTGGAATCAGAAAATAAAGGATCCACGGTCCAGGTAAGGAGTTGCCTCATTGCAGCACTCAGTATATGGGAAAAGGAGATTCTGGGGCCTCTAGAGTTTATTTGCATGATTGCTTCCTGTGCCTTTAAGCAGTTAATTCACCCAATTTCAAAGCCTTTCCCCATTTGTGTCTAATGATGACATTTAACTGCCCCTTTTCTGATGTGTTCCAATAATGTTGCCATCTTTTCGTTACCAACCATGAATGAGACAGGTTAAAGTCATGTGTCAGTGTTAAAGCACCGTTTTCTTTCTTATACTGACACCATTGAAGGACAGACTCTAGATGTATAAATTCTGCTAGGCGTTGTCACCTTGGAGCAAACTCAGGTGATTCCAGTGACTTGAAACAAAGGCAATAGAACCAGGATAGCAAGTGAGGACAGCAAATTTCACGCTACTACAGTTTTCTGCTAACTCAAGGATGGTGGATAGCATGTCAGCCATGGAAAAAGCCTTCTGGAGGATGGCCAGAAGGATTATTATCTGACAAAACGCAATAATTTTTTCCCTTGTTTTTCAGCCTAAAAAGTCTGAGCAAGAAGAATACCTTCTGGATCCATCAGATTAAGTGCCTGGGCACTGAGGTTCACTTGGGTGAATGCAAACTACATATGCTTCCAAAAGCTCAGAATCAAAGTGCCTGCCCACATGGTATGCATGCCTTGGTCAGCTGTATAGCAGGTCCTGAATTCCAGCCGAAGAAAGCCAAGCTATCCAGCCATAGCAAGCCTAAACAGGTAAAAGGAAGACCATTTTCCAAAGAATAAAAAGAGGCTTATATATCTTGACAGGTAGACTCATGGTGAAGAGCAGTGACCACAGTGAAACCATAGGATCTACTAGGGCAAGGATCAGTCTAATTCTCTGTCAGGATGATATCACACAAAGGGTTCACTGAATAGATCCTATATAGTTGTTCCATCCTAGAATAGCAGTGGAAAAACCAAAGAGTTACAGAAGACATCTGCGTGGCCTTAAAACTTTCATAATATATTAAGAATGAAACAGGAGAACTACAAGTTAAAAACCTTAGGTGGAAGCCTACCAGTTTCACTGTTAGCTGTTGGAAGAGAACAAAAATCTGTCTTTCATAAATATCACTAACCCACCCTTTGTCTCTAATCTATCTCCATTCCATTTGTTAGTCCCTAATCTCTATTTCCATTCCAGCAAGAACCCAAGGTGCGTCTCCGTGCAGGTGCACACATAGGTGAAGGGCGTGTGGAAGTGCTAATAGGTAACCAGTGGGGCACTGTGTGTGATGAAGGCTGGAATCTACCTGCTGCCAGTGTGGTGTGTCGGCAGTTAGGTTATGGCACTGCACGAGAAGCTCTTTCAGGAGCACAGTTGGGCCAAGGTGAGTGGAAGGGATGAGGCAAATCATAAAGTGGGTGGCGTAAGGCTCAAAGCAGGAAACTTGCATCCTTGACAAATATGGAAGGAGAAGGAAGATTCTGGATAAGTTATTCCTAGGAAATGTTTCATGGAGTTTCTCTGAAACAAGCAAAACCCAGAAAGGGTGACAAAGTTCTGTAATATCAGGAATAGGAAGAAGAGGATTAATTTGGGGGAGACTGAATTGTGGGACCAAAGTAAAAGAATGGAAGCGAGAGAATCAGACTGATAACTGTGCATGTGGGAAAGAATTTGGGGTATAGTGTGGGTGACACGCAATGTGGTGGAACTCCATCCCTATTAAGAATAATTCATGTTACAGGCCTGGGTCCTATCCATTTAACAAGAGTGCGGTGCAAGGGACATGAACCATCACTGATGGACTGCAGGTCCCAAAGAGCAGCTCAGACAAGATGCCGGCATGACAATGATGTTGCTGTCCGCTGCAATGTGCCCCAAACAGATGCCCAACGTCAAGTAAGATCCAGTTCTTTGACTAAAAATCAAAACCAGAATTACATCATAATTCTTCTGTTCTGTTAAGCCAGTTTTCACCCATGCAGATTCGTCTGGCTGGTGGGCGCACTTCAGAGGAAGGTGTTGTGGAAGTCCTGGTGCCCAGAGGAAGTGCCTCCCGCTGGGGTGCTGTGTGTGGGGAACACTGGGGACTCATGGAGGCCATGGTTGCTTGTCGACAGATGGGGCTGGGCTTTGCAAGTCATGCTCTCCAGGTAAGCGACTGCCTGCACTGTTTTCTGATAATGATCAGTACTGAATGCACCAGCAGAATGCTGACTTGCTTACTCAGTTGCAAAGATGGTACTTGAGGCTTTTTGTTCCAAGCTTTCAGGTTAGTCATGATTAGGCAAGGGCTTAAAGGAAGCCTGGTTGCTTATGTCACCCAAGACAAGGATTTCAAATTCAGAGTCTGTACTTACTTGGTTTCTACCCCTTTGTTTCTATTCCAGGAAACATGGTACTGGCAAGGCAATGCAGATGCTTCTGAGGTGGTGCTGAGCGGTGTGCGCTGTAAAGGCACAGAACTGTCTATCCTACAATGCCAGCACCATGGACCTGTGCATTGCCCTAATGGGGGTGGCCGTTTTGTTGCAGGAGTCACCTGCACGCAGAGTAAGTGGAAATAGGAATGGTCTGGCCTGCGGGTGTTTAAAGCTAAGAGAGTGGGATCATCTATAGTAGAGTAGCTACCGTAGGCATCACAGGAGTCATGAGAGCCACCTTTTTGCTTTGGACAAAGACAGATATTTCTTTTCTCTTTTTTTGGTTATATTGAGGTTGAAGAAAGGCAGGGCTTTTTTTTTCTCATAGAATGCACAGAACGGAGTTCCGGCACCTTTTTTGGATGGAACCTTGTAGGGTAGGCAAGGTGGGTTGTATGACATGTGTGAGTTCCGGCACCTTTTTCTTTTATAAAAAAAGCACTGAAGAAAGGAATGTTGAGAGAGTGCAAAATATATAGTATGATGGACAAATCTGGAGAATGTGATGTAGTTGGAGCTAACTGCCTAACTGCCTAACATTATGGGCCTAGAATTCGCACTGTACGGATTTAAGACTTCATGCTCCACTTGTCTTTTTAGATGCCCCAGATCTAGTAATGAATGCCCACCTGATACAGGAGACAGCTTATCTTGAGGACCGCCCATTGAACATGCTATATTGTGCCCATGAGGAAGGCTGCCTTTCTGCCTCTGCTGACCGTATGAACTGGCCAGAAGGGTATCGACGCCTGCTGCGCTTCTCCTCTCAGATTCACAACCTGGGCCGGGCTGACTTCCTTCCCAAAATTGGCCGTCATGCATGGATATGGCATGAATGCCACAGGTAGTGGGCAGTTCTTGACACAACATGGCCAGTAATATGTGCTTCTTTGTCATATGAAAATGCTATTGCTATCCGATGCACACGTACAATTTGAAGCTAAAAGCTGTTGTTAATTCCTGTTGGTAATTGTGTTTGTTCATTTAAAAAAAAAACACGTCCAGACTTTTCCTTTTCTAAACCTAGCCTTTTCATCTCTCTGAAAGTTAAAGCTCACGTGTCCCACTGAAAGATATCCACACTGGCCAACTCTTTTATGGTGGGAGCTGTTTGTTGCATCTGGGAAAATAGCAATGTTTATGCTAAAGCTGTCATTATGGTTGAGCATGGATGAAGAGCTATAATAGCAACTGAGCCAAAAGCCCCACTTAATTCTTCTACATTGCTTTGTTTCATGGCTCAGCAGATCTTTGCTTTTCGCTGCCACAAGAAGCAGGAAGGACCGTTTGGCTATTGCCTAGACAAGCCCACTTCTTCCAAGCAGTAGTTTTATCCTGACCTATAGTAGCCTTCTAATTCCTCGTTTTCATCATCCCACAGACATTTCCACAGCATTGAGGTTTTCACACATTACGACTTACTAACACTCAATGGTTCCAAGGTGGCTGAGGGACACAAGGCCAGTTTCTGTCTGGAGGACACCAACTGCCCAGAAGGTAAGGGTAAAAATTTCATGAAACTCAAAGGGAACAGTAACAAAATTAGAACCAAATACTACATGCAGTACATACGTCAGAAGTATATTGTGAGCGAGACAAGGCCTACTCTCTCCTACTTAGCCTATTCTTTTCCATACAGGAATGCAGCGGCGTTTTGGCTGTGCTAATTTTGGAGAGCAGGGTGTCAGTGTAGGCTGCTGGGATACATACAGACATGATATTGACTGCCAGTGGATAGATATCACTGATGTGCCTCCTGGGAGTTACATATTCCAGGTAAGTCTGGGAAGGAATCTGGCTTGGTCTATTATTCCTAAGCAACTTCCTAGGCATAAATTTGGCCCCTGTTATCAGTTGCTTTGGGACGCGGTGGCTCAGTGGGTTAGGACGCTGAGCTTGTCGATCAGAAGGTCGGCAGTTTGGCGGGTCGAATCCCGAGTGCCGCGTAACAGAGTGAGCGCCTGTTACTCGTCCCAGCTTCTGCCAACCTAGCAGTTCGAAAGCACGCAAAAATGCAAGTAGAAAAATAGGGACCACTGCGGTGGGAAGGTAACAGCGTTCCGTGCGCCTTTGGCGTCTAGTCATGCCGGCCACATGACCACGGAGATGTCCTCGGACAAGCGCTGGCTCTTCGGCTTTGAAACGGAGATGAGCACCGGCCCCTAGAGTCGGAAACGACTAGCACGCATGTGCGGGGGAACCTTTACCTTTACCTTATCAGTTGCTTTGTCATGGATTTTTTTCTTCTTACTAAAACTGGGAAGGGGCACAAAGAAGATGATGAGAAGACAGCAAGCAACCTGAACTACAAGCCATCCTTCCCCACCCACACACACACACCTTTTCTTTTTTTGTCAGGTTGTAGTGAACCCTAACCAGGAGGTAGCAGAGTCTGACTTTTCCAACAATGCCCTTCGCTGTCAGTGCCAGTATGAGGGACATCGTATTTGGTTGCATGGATGCCATACAGGTATAAACACAACAGAAAGTCTTAACCCAGTTGGAAAATAAAATGTGTACCACAGCCTGGCGATATATCCTGCCCTTTGGCATTGCCACCTCTCCTTTCTTCTTCTGTCTTGTTTGTAGGTGACGAGTATGGTGCCATGATAGAGTGGGATGAGGAAGCACAACGGAGATTGAGCAGCAACTTTGTCTAAGGCAAATATTCCAGACACAGCTGGAATCCCCAGAGAACCCAGATCCAGCTCACAGCTCAAAGCAACTCAACATGGGCTATGGTAGAATCCAAGCAGATGCTGGCTAGCACAAGAACTAGACTCTGCAGACAGATTCTTTCAAGACCCTCTTCTCCCCCACCCAGCCATTTGTCCAGGATTGACACACACAGGGGTACCACAGACTTTATGGCTATGCTGTGGCTATCGCTCATTTGCCTTACATTACACAGTCCAGCTTGTCTGGTCCACTTTCTCTATTTATTCAGCTTGGCAACTATGGTCAAATATGGGACTGAAATGACCTGATGGGGACACTACAGTCTTTCTCATGCCCAGCTAAGAGAATAGTACAGAGCAAAGAGGACCTTGCTGGCGGAAGGGGTGTGTAAGTATTACAACCCAGAAAAACTACCTCAGCCAGCACCATCTGCTGACAAGCTTTTATCTCAGGAGCCTGGTTCATCTCAAGACGTATCAAACCATCTCAAGACATATCATTATTTTCAGCCCCATATTCCCCTTTGCCACAAAGCCACACAACAGCATGCAACATGCCAGTAGACCCAAGCATCCATACCCACCTTACCTCTGGTGCAGAAGAACTTCATCCTGCCATGGATGCAGATACCTCCAGATCCAAAAATTCAAGTCAGACCAAAGGATGCAGAAAAGGCACCTATGAACCCTTTTGTAAGAAGACACTACTTGGGCCATGCTATTAGTTTAAGTAGTAAGAGATTAGGGAAGTGGAACAGTATTATTAACTATGGAGTTAGTAATGTGCAATGAACTGTGATGGTTAACAGGGAGTGTAAAATACCGTACTATTTGGGGATCACCCGCTCAGGGAAGAATCACAAGCCTCTCCCCCCAAAAAACAAAAGGTGCAATTTTGTACCACAATTTGTGGAGTTTGACCCTGCCAATAAAAGGCTTTTTGAACCACATAATAATATTCATGGCTGAATGACAGAAATTACAGGCAGAGCTTCTTGTGACATCCACTTTTTTTAATGTGAGTTCAAATGACAAAGTCCAGCTGAGAAAGCATGGAAACAGCACAGCCAATCTGTTTGTCTGCCCACCTGTCTGGAGCAGGGAAGCATTGCTTCAGAAGCAGCAGCATTAAACTGGCTCAGGATAGCAGAGGACAGTGCTAGCAGAGAATGGTAGAGATGGGTGGTAGTGCCTCAAATCCAAAGGGAATATCCACAGGTCTCCCAGTAGGCGTGAAGCAAGCCATGTGCCTATGAGGGAGAAGTCAGGCGGAAAGAGTTGATTATAGCAAAGTGGCACCTGCCTCCCTCAGCAGCCCCACTGCAGTGTTCATCCAGGCAACAAATAAAGCTTAGATATAGGCAGGAGCTTGTAATACATCAGTCACTGTGGAAGGGGGAGGGACAGCTCTCAGGCCCATGTCAAGGAAGGAAGAGGAATGGATGGGAGTGATTTATGCCTGCCCCAAGGAAAGCCAATACTCAACGGCCCCATTGATCTCCAGCACCACACTGGAGTTGTACTATAACTGTAATCTCCCACTCCCCAAAGCGAGCTTGCTTTTCTCTTCCAACTGGGCTCAGCTGGAGTGCTCCTGTAATGAATTTAACAAGCAGCCAGAAATAGGCTAATCTGCCTGGCCTTCTTGGTGACGGAGCCCAGCTTATTTCATAATGAATCATAAGGGGAGGGGGCTCTCCTTTAAGAGTGGAGGAAGGACGTGTGGTGCCGTGGGAGATGGAAAGAGGCCAACCCCTTTTTCCTGTAAGGCCCCATCAGAGGTTCCACTCATTGGGGAAAGTACCTGGTCACAAAAATGCTGATATACAATTCTTCCAAATTCACAAATAGCAAAAAGGGTATTTTAGCTGAAACAGAGCCTTCAGAACAGTGTGGCTCCTCCTCTGGAACAATTCGCTTTAAAAAAATGTTACCGGACTGGTGGTAATCTATTTTATGTGAAGTAGGGAGGGTCAGGAGATTTTTATTTCTCCAGGACCTGTGACAATTCAGGCAGTGGGACGCCGATTCTCATTATCTGAACTCTCAACTGGAGAGAGAACTCATGGGGCTTTCTGGGCTTGAAGGCCAACAGAAGTGGGGGAAGAAAATTGGCTTCAATTTGGTTTCTGGAGAAAGGGTGTGAAAATGGAGTGAAAAAATTGCATAGTTTTATTAAATGTTACAATTAAAAAGATAAAAGCTAATACAAACCAAAAATGATGTAAAATATAATTTTTTTAACCTTGACCAAATAAACCAATTTTATATTTATTTCCCTTATGTTTCACAATCTTGTTCTGTAATTCTTCAAATATGTCCCAGACTTATTTTCCTTTGTCTCGTCTCATAAAATTCTTTAAAATTCAGCAGGTCTTTTTTTATAAATTTAACATAGGAAAATTATCCAAGTCATTCTTCTGTTTGTTATTTACCGGTATGTGTCCCTTTTCATTATTAAGACATCAGCCAGTTTCATTCATATACTGAACATATCTTTTTTCCAGATCATTCTTGTAGTCTGCCATTTTTAAATCCATGTTCAAATCAATATCAGTCTTATCTGGTATAACCTGTTCCTTTTTTTATAAAATCATTTAGACATAGTTTATCTAAATGGTCTAGGCAGACATTCTTTTGCTCACAAATATCCTTCAATATCCTTCAATGTGTCCAATGTTAAAGTGTTTTGCTCCATTCTGTGTTGGTAAGCCAAGTTTAAGTGGACATCTCCTTTAATTGTAATCTTTAGTTCCCTCGTGTTCCCTTTAGTGTCCAATTTTCAAGGTCCCATCCTATCTTTTTCCCCACAGAATTTAAAACACTAGCCATTTCTCATAGGAAAACTTCTTATAATTAACTGCAAAGTTTTATTTCAATTACATATAGACCTTCAGTCCATTTACAACTTTCAAAAAACAACACTCTAATAATTAATCTTTTGCCATTAATTCCCCCAAAGAATTTTTCTAAATTCTGAAAAAGAGGCAGAGTTTATTAAATTGCACTTGTCTCTTTTGTTCAGCATCAATCAGTAGCGGTATGAAGACGAATTTTCTGTTAGGTAGAGGGATAAATCCATTTCATGTACTTTGACAGGAAGCAATGGTAAGATGCTATAGAACAGAAGTGTGCATATTCTGTTGTCTTTTGAAGCTACAGAAGTTGCTGTCACACTGAAATAATACTTTGTGTATGGAATGGAGTAAAGGGTCCTAATGCTCTTCATCTCAAGTAGTGTCTTGATATGGTCTTTATTCTTTAGAGTACAGGCAAGAATTCTCTTCAACTCTGAAGAAGACAGTAAAAAATGAGACCTAAGCTCTCTTCCTGGAAAACATATATATCTTTCCTGGTTTTCTCATGGAGAAACGCCAGGAGTTTCTGGAAAGCAATTTCAACACTTTTGTACACATTGTTTTAGCTGTGAGTATAATATAAGTTTAATATTTATTTGTGCGACCAATATTCTTAGTAAGCTTCTTCAGCAAATTTTCTCACCAACTCGCAGTTCATGGGGAGTCATTTTTCATGAAATATCTTGTATGTACAACCTCAGATCTCCATCTTCCAGCTCAGCGCTATGCTAACTCTGCAATATGAGACTGATTCTATTTTCTTAGACTCCTCATCTCCTTTGATTTTTTTTCTCCTTGTCATCATTTGTATCAAGTAATTTATGTGATCTTCGCTCTGAAGATTAAATATCTCTGCTAGATGGACCAGACAAGCATAAGGGAAGCAGAAATAACTGAAAATGGGGAACAGGAAAAGCAAAAGAGAAATTGATTGCAATCTGCAGGATGGATTTAACAGAGTGGAAGCTGAACAGAACCTTCATGGTTTAATGGAGGGCAGAGGCAAGAAGGTAACCATATTTGAGGCTTACATGGAACAGAAAGGACATGAAAGAACATAGAATTCATATTCATTCTATGACATAAAATCCTCGTCTATTAATTTAATGCCATTTTTCATGCTGATGTGCAAAAAAGGCTAGCACCTCAAATTTTCCCTTCCTCAGTATGTTCCTTCCCTACATTTTCATATCCCCTACATCTCCATAAATTATCTCTTTGCTTCTTCAGTCATTTCTCCTTCACTTCCAAACTACTTGCACAGCCTCTTCTTAATTATATACAGTCACATTTACCTTTCTCATTTAATTCTCCATTTTAAGGTATTAAGAGTATGCAAAAGATTTCTAGTCTGAATTATTTGAGGTTGAAACACCCCATTTCAGACTCAAAATGGCTGTCCCAACTTCACCAAAAGCGTCTGATGCTGCTCTGACCCTTATTGAAGTGTTCAAAGACCAAAATTCTTGTTTCAAAAGTACGACTTTGTGAGGCTTTTGGAGTCATTTACTTTACACTATGTCACATCTGTGCTGTTTCCAGATACTTGCAAACTTTACCAATCAAGAGATATCATACGGTTATTCTGTCTATATATTTTCTGAGGACAAAAACCCTGAAGTAGTGGAAGACAAGACGTTATTGTCAGCAACCTCTCATAACATTTGAAGTGTATGGCAGGCTGATCAAGCAGAAAAGTCTCTTCTAGAAGTTCCTATGTGCCTGGTACTTCTGCAAAAAACACTTAGACCAGTGTTTTTAACCTTGCCAGACAGAAAACATGTGGATTTCAACCCCCAGAATTCTGGAAGTTGAAGTCCACATATCTTCAAATTGCCAAAGTTGAGAAACACTGACTTAGACTGTTCTTATGATGGTGAGACAACTTTCATGTCTCAAAAAGCAATTCCAACAACACTATATGTATATTTGGACAGGGAAGAATACTTAATTTTTCTCAGAAAGAAAGCACTACATTTTAAATAGTTGGAAAATGCACGTTGTCCCGAGAGAAATGCAACCATGAAAAGACAAGTGAGGATTATATATACAACAGATGAACAAGAAATGGAAATTTATCACGCAACAAACAGGGGGAACTGAATCCCACCGGAACGGATTACAATGATTCCTTAATAGATGGCAAAGATCCAAACTCTCATTCCAACTAAACTGAATTAAACTGAGGATTTAAGAAATGAAGAAAGAATTAAACATATCACTCCAGAGGATATTTATTTCATAGCCATTTATGATACTGCTTCAATACTACTTTTGAGTATTAAATGTTCTTCAAAATCCCAATAGGGCTGAATTTAGCTAAAATATTATTTCCTGATAAAGTAGCACCTGAGTCACAATAGGATCACTGCAGAGGTGAATGGGCATGATGCCCAAGCCAGAATTGGCCGAATCAGATTTTCCAAGTTTCTATCTTGAAATGTGCAGTAAATTCAATAACTGTATTCTGCAATCAACAAGGGCCAGGTGTCCCTTAGATTACTGCAGTTCTGATATGAAAATACCTAGAAACATTTTGCCATATATAAAAGTATTCTTGCTTTGAACCAAATTACTGACTCTTGTGTTAACACTTTTCTGCCATTCTTAACTCCAGTTCAGGAGCGCTGCAGTGAGGGAATATTCAAAATGTGAAATCTAAACATGCTTACCAACAATCAGTGCCCAGAAAAAAATGCATCAGTTGCTGGCACAGTTTTAGGCCTGTGCCACTGTATCTTGCAGAGGATCCAGCAACCCACAAGAATCAAACGGGGCTTAAATTTGTGAGAATGAGTATTTAGTCAGAGGAAGGCCTTTGAGAGGGATTGTATTAAACAATCAGGAGGGATGGAGACTCAGAGCCCAGCAAGGTCCTCTAGTCCTTCCAGGAATGTCCAACCGGCCAGCCCATAATAGATACCAGGGCTCTCCAACCTATTTGAGTCAGAGCCAGGCTTGAGTTTTGTGAGTGCATCACAGGCGCTCACACCACAGGTTGCCATGAGGGGGAGAAGAGTGGGTGGACTTGACTTTTCCCCAAGTGGCTGTTATAGCAAGCATGAGCAATCACAAATAGCCCATTACCAGAAAGCAACTCTATATAAATGGCTGATTGTTAACTACGCTAGCTCCCATGATACTCCCTACAGTTCCCAGAGTGTCGGAGGATTAGAGTGATTTACAAATATTGCAAAATAAATAAGTAGCTTTTAGCTAGCCTTTTCTCTGGCCAAATAGGCAGCCTTGAACAAAACACTGGGCTGCAGTAACCCACCACTTTTATTTTAAAAGAATGTCTATGAGGCCCAGAGGAATTATTGTAAATAAAGATGATGCTGGAGGCTGGTACTTTAGATCTAAAGTTCAACGTCTCTTCTTCCTTTTTAGACTGCCAATTCCCCCTCCCCCCATGAGTTCTGTGGACTGATTGTTTCTGTGCATACTCTAATCATAACAGTGATGTTGTTGAATGCCTTCTCTACATAATAGTGTATATCTGTGCAATATTTATGTAACAGCGTTGTTGATTAATAAAAATGGGCAGAACCTGTCTTAATTTATCGGCCATTGGTCAGTATAATGGTCATTGACATGCGCTTGAATATACTCTTCCATTTCTGTGGCTGACACAAGATTTTATCAGCAGCAGAGGACAAAAAAAGACAAGAACCAGCTCCATTTTATTTTTTATTATTTCCAGTCCAATAGAATAGTTGAAAGAAATTATGCAGAGGGACCCAGGACTCTTATGCCTCTCTTCAGCACAATAATTATCTGAAAACTGAACAGACGGGGGCCAAATTTGGTGCTGGAAATAAAGTAAACAAAGTAATTTGGTGCTGGAAATAAAGCAAGCAAAGAAAAATTGAGTTCAAGAATGACCCAGATCAAACCAGGGACAACAGAAGAAAAAGAAATCCAGAAAAGCCTCTTCCCCCTGTGGAGAGGCAATTGAGCTTGGAGTGTTGCAATCTTCCTTTAAAATCTCACTTTTTGGTCAAATGTCCCAGAGCAGAACCATTTTAATGAGTTTAAAGGATCCAAGCATGTTCTGCATGCTTTCTCTGTCTTCTTTTAAAATTAAGAGAAACTAGAAAAAATTGAAAGATAGATGGGGCAAGGAATCTGATAAGCCCTGATACAAGGGGAACATCCAAGAGCACATGAGTGTTCACAGATGCTTTTAATGCCCTCTGAACTCAACTTACTCATGTTTTTTTTCTTGAGCATAGAGATGATTATGGAAGACCAGGAAAGGGCCTGTCTCCTTTAAAGAACTGCTGATGGGTGTGTGTGTGTGTGTGTGTGTGTGTGTGTGTGTGTGTGTGTGTGTGAGAGAGAGAGAGAGAGAGAGAGAGAGAGAGAGAGAGAGAGAGAGAGAGAGAGAGAGAGATGTCTATGCTAGATCTGAAGCCTCTTTGCATAATTCAGATCTGAACACTACATACTTTTGGTACTTAGAATTTAAAGCAACACTAAGGAGACAAATCTTAAATCTGTTTCTGGAGGTACTTAAATAGTTCTCAGATTCTATGGCATGGTTTACAACAGTGCAATCTTAACAGAAATGACAAGAATACAGGAAAAGAGGCCCATAACAGACCAAAAAGACATTCTGTCTGGAATAAGGCATGTCAACTTGAAGAATGGTCTGCATGTTTGCCTTAAAGCCACATTTACAAAAGAATTAAATACAATTCTTCAATAAGCTTCACTGCAATTGTTTCTAAGTAAATAAGAAATTACTTGGATGGCAAGTCTACTCTGATGAAAATGCCGGTGGCCTTTCATGCAGGGAGGCTCTTGCAAACTGCCAAAAACTATAAATGGGAATGAAACCTAATTTAGCCACTCTGGTGTATCAGATTTGAGAATATTTAGTTGGAGGAAATAGACAGGGCTTGTTTCAGGTATCACTTGCTTGGCAGAGCCGGGAATTAGGCTATTAGAATTGCCAGGAAAAGGGTAACTACCCATCCGCTCTTATTTCAGAATACTGCCCACATCACAGGCAAGCGCTCCACCCTGCTCAAATGTAGACGCAACCGGTTGCTGTTCCAGGTTATGGAGATGTCTGACTGGCCAGCAAAAGGCAGCTTGCCAGAACATTCCAGCTCTGAGAGCTGCCTTGGCCTACTGTGTGCGATCTGACCCCAAACAGTCTCATCCGGAATGTCCCATAGAGAGTATTTCCAGTCTCTCTCTGACTAGGTCAATGTGGCAGGCCGGGCACTGCCCAGTCAACTTGGCTCTCACTCACTCTCTCTTCCCAAATGCCATCTCCAATGACCTCTGATGCGCTGTCTTGACCCACAACTTGGACTAGGATAGATTGTGTGGATCTAGAGTTTGAGCAGCAATTGTGTCTGCTGCTGTGCAGTAGCAAGATTAGATTGATATGTCTGGATCTTAATCTCTGCACCAACTAAGCGGAGACACCCAAAATTCCTGGTCCAAGCTTAGAGGGCTTGACCCCAAGCACAGCTGGGAGTGCCCAACCACAGGAATCTCCGGCTCAGTCTGGCAAAGGTGTGTTGTTGATGTACATTTACAGGAAGCGGCCAATCTGCCTGCTTTTTGGGTGGTGGTAATGCAGCTGCTCAGAACAGAAAGGACCTTGTTTGCTGGTCTTTGGGAAGCATTCCTAGGGATTGAGGCGGGGAGGGGGGAGGGGGAGGGGGGGAGGGAATGCCTGTAAAGTGAAATCCGACAGCCAGAGCTGGCTTGCTTTTTACTTATGCCTGTTTTTACAGGGTGGGAGTGACATACTGCAAGGACTGCTGCCAATATATTCCTGCCACAAGGAGGGGAATCCCACAAGTGCACAGAGCCACTTAGGAATGGTTCTACTAGGAGGCCCAGAATCTGTTTGGGTCAGCAGGGTCTCCTGATTTCCACATCCAGGAGGAGTTGCTTTCATCTCAGCTCTTCGGATGAACTTACGAGGGTTCTATCAGCAATGGGTTTATAAGAGAGAAGCTCCTGTCTTCTGGGCATCTTATGCTGACTTCCATTCCAAAGAATCTGGAAGAGGAGGGTCTCGGTCCAGGCCAACCACAGTAACAACAACTCATTGAACTGCTGTCACACCTCTGCTTAATTTCCGGCGCTGAAGATTCATAGTTACTTGGAGGCAGTAAAGCTGCCTGCATCACACGACACCATATAAAATCAAATCAACTTTAATAGCAAGCTCAGCATTGGGCGCCTGGCCATCCTAGTGGGCCTGATCTAAAAGCTATCGCAGTTCAGTCCCATCCCACTGAGCACAACATGATTCAGTGACCCAGAGCACAGACAGGCCCTGCATCCATGCTGCCTTAAACTAATGTGACGAGTGCATTTGGATTACATTCTATGGCACTCAGAACAGCATTGGCAGGACTGTTAACAATCTAGCAGCTCTTCCTGAGGTACTGCCGGTCCCAGTCTTTCACGGTCTTCCAGTCAACCCAGTAGCTTGGGTTCACATGACTCACCCTGGCATGTCTGGCTACTCCAATGCACTCACAACTCCCCATATCTTATTGCTACCCCGAAAAGAGGATGGTGGATTCCCTCAATGCTGTAAGCACAAGCTGCCATTTGTCAGTTCCACTCCATGAAGTTTTCAAGCAGGCCTGATCAACTTTCCTCTTCTCACTCTGGCTGCTGACTCACTCACGACCTTCCCAGGCATCTTCCTTTTGCTTGGCCTCCAAGAGCTTCCGCTCTGCAAGAGAATAATGTGATTAGGGGAAGCAGTGGTCATATGATATAGAGCTGATCAGAGAAGCAACTTCCAGGGCTTTGGTAACCCTTAAGTGCAGCCTTGGTGCGCATGCATTCTCTCCCGATAGAGAAGGCTGTTGCCTCTGCTTAGTTGGTGCAGAGATCAAGATCTACCTCAGCAAACTCTGGACATGCTCACATCGTTGCACACTGGAAGTCTTTACTCAACTCCCCTGCACAGCACGCCTGAATCCTATCTATCCCTTCCTACAGATCCATGCAAGGTATTATGGAACTGCATTTCACCTGACAGCAGCCTAGAGAATTTGCTTGTAATCCACTTGAAAGCCTACTCAGCAGAGAAGAGTAGCAAATTACTGAGTTGGTAGCTGCAATTAAAATAAATTAGCTATTCTTATGCATGTCTTCCTCTTACTTTTTTGAAGCTCAGCCTGCCTCAGGGTTTTGAATTCTGGAGTGGTAATATTGTTCAGTACAGTAAACAGAACTGGAGCACCACCTAGTGTCCTTAGCTGAACACTGAAGACCTGACACAACCACATTTCCCCTATATCTTTTTCCTAGAGCAGGGGTAGGCAACCTCAGCTCTTTTATGACTCATGGACTCCAACTCCCAGAATTCCTGAGCCAGCATAGCTGACTCAGGAATTCTGGGAGTTGAAGTCCATGAGTCATAAAAAAGCCGAGGTTGCCTACCCCTGTCCTAGAGGGACTGGATTATACCACAGCTTTCTTCCCTCAAGGCATTTAATCAGAGCTATAAACTGCTCTTGCTGCTCCTGGGAAGGAATCCTTGCTCTCTTCCAATCCCCTCCAAGAAAAAGGATAGGAAAATAACCAATCCTAGATCTTGCATGGATTCAAAGAGGCACACCTACAAGAATAGAGACCTCAGTAAGGACAGTAAAGGCATTCAATTAACAAGGCTACATAAACCTGGACATCACATACTTAATGTTGATGCTTTCCTCTCCCTCAAATGTCTTTTGCACTGAGCTTATAGAATATCTGATCCCAATATTATTGATGGAAAAATGACAGTGATTATTGGACACATATCCTATTCAAAAAGCCAAACCAGTAGAAAAAAGCAATCTTTAACAGTTAATTACAATAAGAATGTCTAAAAAACTTGAATAATCAATACTTGTACTCCAGTTTCAAAAGAACAATTGAAGAAGGTCAACAGATACTCTGCAAAATATCTGCTTAAGGATATGCCATAGAAAAATGGGGGGAGGGGAGGGGAGGGGAGGGGCTGCAGAAAAAGGAAAAGATAGAGGAGTTGAGTTTATTATTAGAGAGAAGAGGCAATGTTAGAAAATGGAACCACCTGGAGATTTATCATCTGAACTGACAAAAAGCTATCAGCATATTCCTGAGGTGCAAAGGGTGTTGTTAAAGAAAAAATACCACAAATAAAATATTTGCATTGTAAATGACCTGCATTTCTCAGCTGATTTTCAATGCTGCCTGAAAGATCAATGTGAGCTTGAAATATAGCACTTTCACAAAAGATCATGGGACCAGTAAAACTAACTTCTACCCCCTTTTTTTCAAGAGGGAGTCCATAGCTTCTATATTTAATGTTTGCATCCTCATTTTTTATCATTTCTGATCCATCTGGACAAGATTCAGCTCTGCCTTTTATATCCACCAGCTCTGGCAAAAAGCTCTCAGGGTTTCTGTCTAGGACTGCAAAGACCTGGATTCAGGTCACCCAGTCATATTCAATTCTCAGCCCGAACTATCTCACAGGATTTAAAAAAAAATTAAAAAGATTTATCCGTGAAAGCCACTTTGAGCTGCTATGGAAAAGCTGGGCAGAAATCTAACAGATAAATAAAACAAATAATACATTTCTTCCCGAAACTCAGAAATTCTGATTAAATTGAAAACAAGTCTACAGGGTGAATTTTAAGTTACATGATTTTTCTAGCCCATAATTATGAGATGGAACAGAGGTTGGTTGTTCAGAAGATTTACTATTTCGCAAGAGGAAATACACTTCTGATAGCTTTTATAACTAATACATTCATTATGCTATATTTTCTGGTCATTCAACATGATTGTCCTTTACATCCCTAGGGGCAAAAAGTAGCGTTGTCAAACATTTGGGTTCAATTTCAATTTGGGCCATCCAGGAGGATGAGGAGTTGGAGATAAGCTAGGTAGAATCCTTTGAAGACCACATGGGTCCAGACACCCATCATAAATAGAAGACTGTACCATAGACATGGGCATCAACTAAAGAGTAAACTAACCCTTTACTCAAGAGATTGCACCACTGCAGGATGGGGGAATTCATTTCCAAAATATCCACAAGCTATTCTGCAGAAACTGTCTTCTTTCTATTTCTACCAGAGAAGGGTACACTAAGAATCTGCAAAGACTTTG
Source organism: Vipera berus (assembly GCF_964194415.1). Classification (NCBI taxonomy): domain Eukaryota; kingdom Metazoa; phylum Chordata; class Lepidosauria; order Squamata; family Viperidae; genus Vipera; species Vipera berus. The sequence goes on from NC_138207.1 coordinate 45,856,079, forward strand.
TTGATTTCATTAGTTTCCCAGCTAGGATGGAAAACTCTCCTTCCCACAGCCAGACCAATAGCTTTATCACTGCTCTCTGGTTGGTGCACATAAAGGACGGGCAGAGAATGAGATGCTGTACCTTAGTAATGTTAAAGAAAGGGGACTGAAGAGTTAAGCGCACTTGATTCTTTCTTGTATATCCCTGCATATTTCAGGAGAGCACAGTCAGTTCTTCTGATGAACCTGAGACAAGGAAATCACTGGCCATTCAGAAGTTCCCTAGGGTACTCAGGTAGATCTGGCAGAGTGATAGCAAAGGTGTTTTGGCTTACTGCACTGAAGCAGACACTTAGACCAGATAGACTTCCTGAATGTGGATAGTCAATGACAGCAGAGTAGCTTGAAACCAAGACACAGAGGAATAATGTAATTTCTCTCATTGCTATTTTATGATACTGCAGCCTGCATTTTTTCCATCTTAGACATTTGGTACTCCTACCGGTAGAAGTAAAGTATCCATTCCTATCTCTTCCAACTTCTTACACACACCCACACCCACACACACACACCTACCTCTCCAACACCACAGTGTCTCTGCTCCTTCAAGCTTACCTCGAGCTGCTTGTAACTGCTTGCGTTCAGCTTCACGTTCGGCCTTGCTCTGCTTGCTTCGCACACCAAGGGCACCTGTCACCAGTCTCCTGGCCAGAGCAGCTGAGGTCTCAGGACGCTCTTTGGCGGGTTGCAGGAATTCTAAGAGGAGGGAAAAGCAGACAAGCATATTTAAATATTAACAGATGGCTCTCTTCCCCAGAACATAGGCATTCATTTCTACTTCAAATATAACAAGACAGAGTGAAAGATTGGTAGCAACTTTAATGGACTTTCCCATGAAACTAGGAGAAAAAAAGAATAATAAAGAGGACAAGTTGCAATGAACTTAAGAAACCACTGGCCAAATATACAAGTCCTTTCAGAGCTTTACAGTTGCTGTTTCTCCAGATCTATTAATTCTATCCCCATAATACAGTGTTGAAAACAGACCACGAGATATGGCAGTGTTAACATTGTGCTACTCACTTTTCAGTCTTACAGATGTTGGAAAACCCAGGATTGGAAAACTAAAAAAATATTTGCTGTGCTTACTACTGAAGTCATGGAGCAGCACATCATATTTGCCTGAAAAGAGTCTTGGGAATTAGTTCAGCCAACAGCAACATGAGAGGGGATGACCCAGCATTTTATAGGATTGATCCTTGTTAATGTTGCAAAAAGCACTGTTCAATGCTAAGAGGACACCATCAACAGATGTTAGTGTAGCTCTTTCACTAGAGAACCGTGCACAGGATTCTAAAGGCTAAATTTAAGAGGGAATGATGGATATTTCCAATGGAAGAGTTTTCTTGATCAGGAGGAATTTTTATCAGCACTAAGGACCAGAACTAATCAATCTATGACATGTGCAGAGCAAAGGTGGACAAGGAAAGTTGAAGCCTCACTTCTGTCTCTGTATAAAATCAGATGGCCTCCGTTAATATCGATAGGAAGACAATATATATTACAGGCATGACTCAGCAGCTAGAAAATGTTAATCTGGGAGATTTTTTGAATTTTTCTGGACTCACCCGCATAAGCTCTGGCTTTGGTCCTTGCAGCTTGTGTAGCTTGTGACAGGGGACGGGTTTTCACCATCAGATGTTTGGTACTGAGAGCGTCCCGTGCTATGGTGAATAAAGGCAACGTCAGATGAGAAATGGGAGGGAGAGAACAGGAGCCCTGAGCCTCCCCACCCAACAAATGCTGTCATCTAGCATCTTCCATCCAAGGACACCACATCCAGCAAGTCTGGTCTGCAGAAGCAGGTCATACCTGTGATGGGACTGGAGAAGATACCCAGAGCATGTCTGTCATCTATCCATTTAATGTCAAAGCCTTTTTTCCTGATGAAAGAAGAAAAGTTGGGAAATTGGCAGTGATCCAAATAATAATAACAACCACAAAAACCATCAAATTACATGCATCTTCAAAGAAAATATATAGTTAGGAAATAGATTTGTGTTCACTTGAATTTCTCACTGCAGGACAGGAAGAATGTTTAGAGAACGGGAACAATGCAATATTCCCTTGATGGGTGGCAATAACATACCAAACTTGAGCATCATTAGAAAAAGCTGATAATAATGGCCCTGAGGCAGGGGTGGCTGCAATAAAAGCAAGCAGCTGGTCAGTGATTCTTAAATAAACAAGTCACTGAAAAGGTGCAGTTCTAATGTGCTACATCTTAGCCACTTCAGCTCAGAGGATAGACTACACTGGAAAACACAAGTGAGAAACAGAACCAAACTGCTTACTGGTAATGGCAGAAGACACACAGCAGATCCTCAGTGCGGAATTCCGGTGGGAAGTCATAGATTTCAATGACATGTGGCAGCTCAGAGTCACTCATGTCCTGATCAGCTGGAGAATAGTTGTAATAATCAAAATGCGGCTCCTGTAGCCTTGTGCCACGGAGAGTGCAGGTAGACAGCTGGAGGGAAGGCAGAGACTAATTATAAGCATGAAGCGCAGGATACACAGCAAAACTGTCTTTTGTTTTGATTTTTTTTTTTTGAAAGGAGCATTGGCCACAGGTAGATTCCATTTCAGGGATCTACTCCATTGTCTTTTTCATATCCTAGCCCTGAAACGACAGCCTCTCTCTTGTCTCATCGCAAACCTTTATGTCAGCTGGGAATGGGTGCACTAGCTGATTGATGGGGCTATAGACTCAGCTCTGGAAAAGGATTGATCATCCATGGGAGATTGGGAGTTATTGATTAGGTGCCTCCTGCTGCTTGCATGCTTTCCCCAGATTTAGGCGGATTTCTCCCTCATTGTTTCCAGAGGAGGTAGCTAGAATGAACATCTGCTTCAGTAAGCATCCATCCAGCAGGAAGGCATTAGTTACATCTAAACCAATACCTGAGATAGCTGCAAAATGCAGTTAGTAAAACAACTATGGCAAGCCGCATGGTGACTAGATATGGCTAGAATAGATATGAGATAAAATGCTGACTGCAAGACTGTGACACAAGGAGAAGATCTGAGCCCAATGTATTCCTTGGAATACGTCCTAGTAAACATCTTTAAATAGATAATGTGTACAAATAAATTAACACATTAAGGCATAACAGTTAATGGCAATTACAGCTAATAGTAATTAAATGTAACACGAGATGGTTATTTCGCAATTGGAAGGTATAGCTATTTTCAAAAAATTCTTGGATCTGCTTTTCTGAAAATATTGCCCTGTTCTTGTTTAAACTGCACTGACTTCTGACTGTTTCTGGTCTAATACAAGATTATTATCTTTAAAATCTAAAATGATTTGAGACCAGAACACTTTGTTTTCCTTGCACTTGCACGTACTTGTCAAGTCTAGTTATTCTGCTGCCAAGAGAGGGCAAATGGTAGAGATGCATTACAAGGTTTTATCAGTGGCAGCACCTGGCTATGGAGCCCACGCCTAATGCACTCTTTTTCAAAAAGAGAGTTAAGTTGTCTTTAGTGTTTTTAAAATCTTGCCTGCTGCATAAGTATTTGATTGGCTTTGTTCTACTTTTTTTTTATAGGCACTCTAGTTTTGATTATAGCTAATTTTGCCTGATGGTCTTCTCAGGACTTACACACAATGCAAAACAATGTTTTGTAAATAAATTCATAAAGTGATTATATTTCACAAGGAAACTGCATGTTTGACATGGTTTTCAACCCTAAATCAGAAAGGTCATCCAAGAGTGACATTTGCTACTGCAGTGAAGGAACCACAGCTTCTACGAGCATCTCTGAATTGGCAGGGTTCTTCTTAGGAAATCTTTGATATTGTCACCAAACCTGTCTTTTGATAACATAATGAACATTGATGCTTGCACCAAATTGCCTTGCTCTGGCCATTCCATTCTGTTCCAAAGACATGTCTCTTCCAATAAGGATGCCAAGTCATTCTGGCTGTGTTGCGATTGACAGATGGATGCTGATTACTATTGCTGCTGCTGATCTCTTGGTAGAACTCTTGTCCTGGGTTTTTAATGGCACACATCAGCACACAGTCTGTTGGCAAAGAAGACTATAACTCAGGCAGATTTCTGTTTTTTCAAGCATCCCTACCAGGACAAGCCATAGTTCCACAGGGAGACTCTATAAATTCACCTCTCGAGTCAATAAAAGACAGTAATTCAGATAATTCTTCCTGGAATGTGGATTTGTGGTAAGAGCATATAAGAAAAAGATGGCAATCCAGAGTGGAAGAGGTGGGATTGTCGCAACAGGAAGTTAAGAAAGGATGTATCTTGCTGGGTTTAATAAAACTAAGCCATGAACCTGAGCATCTAAAGTTCAAATGAACAACACTACATCCCAGCAGGATCGGGCCTCAGACATGCTTGATGGAGCAGAGTGCTCATAATATCAAGTGGCATAGAAGATTATCTGAGATTCTGGAATGCATACTGCATGAGCACCCCTGCCCTTCACAAACCACTGGGTGCAAGGAAGATGACAAGTCAAAACAGGACAGTTCACAAAATGCAAAGATTAGAATTTGCCTCCAGGGACCATTGGAAATACAAGACAAAGTTTCTTAAAACTTTCCATGTGTACAAATTGCAATTTTGATTGTGAAATCTTACTCAACCAGACAGCTGCTCATGCATATGTGCATCAGGTAATGCGGTGTGTCTATAGTTTTGTATTGTTACAAGTATGTTTAAAAGGGTTCATACATAATGAGAGTGTGAGCCCATTAGTGTTGGAATTTCCTATCATGAATTGCATAAGGAACTGTGAAGTTAACTGCGCATAAAGTCAGCCCCAGCTTTTGGTTAAAAGTCTCCTTTCCAAAGAGTACTGATGCCTGTGGCAGGAAAGGTTGTGCCTCTGGATGCCCAAGCAATGAAGGGAAGGAAGGAAGGAAGGAAGGAAGGAAGGAAGGAAGGAAGGAAGGAAGGAAGGAAGGAAGGAAGGAAGGAAGGAAGGATAATAATAATAATTAAAAAATCCATCCAAAATTTTAAGGTTAAGAGTCAAGTAGTCTAATATCAGAGCAAAATCCCAATTTTCCTTGCTAAATGAAACATTTACCCAAATGCTAAATAAATAAATCTTCTTGCCTTCACCAGACAGATAAGATCATTGCAGCTTTTAAATTCATTCAGGAGCCATCCCAACTTTCAGCCCTTTCAATAGAGCCACTAGGCATGCTGGCTTGAAATGATGAGAACTATTATCCAATACTATAGGAAAGGCTGAGGTTTGGGAAGTACAAGGCACACATCCTAATTTCACATATATCACCTAAAACTTATACCTCCTTCCTCATTCCAAAGGAAAACACACGTATTTGTGTTCCTTCCGTTCACTTCAATACTCACAAAGGTGAAGAATAAGCATGCCGCTCCTATCTTCTTCATGTATAAACATTAGAGCCCTAGCACGCAACCTATAATCACATTAAAAGTATTTTCTCTGGAATATGCCAACATTTCCTCGATAGTCTCTTTTTCCCATGGGTAACCCTCTCTCCCTAACCTTGCTCTTATATAACAAAATGAGTTAGATTGACCTTAGTAAACTCACTAGGGCAAATAATAGCACAAATCCTGCTTTATTTAGATATGAGTTGTTTGTGAAGAATTGGGTTTTTTTATCCTCTTTTTTTATCTCACCTTATTCTTTCTTCAGCACAAACAGGAAGATATGGATAAATGCACCTCTGCATTAATAAGGCTACAGCCGCTGCAGAAAAGTCAAATTCTACCTTTTATCCTTTTACAGGAAATTTCCATTGGGATTAAATGAATAGCATTTTAACGTATGCAATGATCTCATACAGTAACATATGCAAAATAATTGAAACTAGGGGCACATCCCACAGTGAATATAACTCTAATGTAGTGCTTGCTGGTGTGAAATCTCCCTTTGTTCAATTAGGTTGCCCACTAAGAATTTTTGGAATGCTTGAATACTGATTTTTCCCCACACGAACAAGGAATACAGCTCACACACAGCCCAAGATCTGTCACATGTGCAACTCAAGTCCTGTTTTATCCACACAAAATCTTGTACCTCATTAAAGTGATACTATGGGTAATTGGTCTCAACAGAAGTCTTACACAAACTCATTTTTCTGGCTATTGTCCAATATTCACTGTTTTTATTAACACATTTTATTTTGTTAAGGTAAATTTGTGGCACTGCACCCTTTTGTGAGGCACTCTTAAAAGCATCTTTGTAAATCCATCTGTCTCACGATCCTGGAGCCCTGTTATTTCATAAGCCTGATGAAAGGTCCCTTCTAGTAAGCAATGGGGGAGAGAAATCAGATCTAATAACATGTGGAAGTGTCTTACTGATGCAATCACACACATAGCTCCATGTTCATTAAAGAAAATATGAGAATCACAAACTGCTCACACACACATACACCTTCACATACTTATAAACCTATTGGAAAGCAAGCAATGGTGGTAGACACACTCAAAGGAGTGGTTCAGGGACAGCGAAGCTTACTGCCATATGTAATCTGACAAAAATCTTGGTCTGGATGTGCTGCTAACCAGACTTCCAGCAACCAGATATTTTGGGCTGTACTTCTCCCTCTACCATTTTTGATGATTGGTCATAGGAAGCTGCAATTCTGCGTTTTGAGGAAAGTTGCCCTAAATCAGTGACTTCACAGATTACCCTAAGACAGGGGTAGGCAACCTCGGCTCTTTTTTTTTTTTTTTTTATACTTTTTTTTTTTTTTTTAATTGAAAAGTTTTAAAAATACAGTTTTCCTTTAAAAAACCCCCTTCCCCCTCCCTACCTCCCCTCCCTACCTCCCCCCTTCCCCCCCCTCCCCCCCTCCCTCCTCCCCCCCCACCTCCCCCTAACCCCCCTCCCCCCCCCGGACTTCCCAGAGCTAAATACAAGGTATATATATATAAAAAGGCAATCATAAACAACCATATACTAACAACTATAAATTCTAAAATCCATCACTCTCTAACTTATATAGGATCAAACAAAACTTAGCATTATTAAATATATATAGAAGACAAAATAAAAAAAGAAAAAAGAAAACGAAAGAAGACTTATTCAAATGCTAGATAAAACTTCTTGACCCTATACTTATTCTGGATAAACTCAATCCATTTTCTCCATTCCATAATATAATGTTCTTGCGAGTAATCTTTCAAATAGGCCGAAATCTTCGCCATCTCTGCCAAGTCGGAAACCTTTAAAATCCACTCTTGTATAGTCGGCAGTTCCTCTTTCTTCCAATATTGACCTATCAAAAGTCTTGCTGCCGTAACTAAATTCAACATCAACTTAGAGTCCACAACTGTAGCGTCAACAATTATTCCCAACAAAAAAAATTGCGGACAAAACTTTATCCTCCGTTTAAAAATCTTCTGCATATTCCACCAGACTTTTATCCAAAAAGCCTTGACCTTTTTACATGTCCACCATATGTGAAAATATGTTGCCTCTTCATCACCACACCTCCAACATTTAGGCTGATAATTCGGATACATACTTGCAAGCTTTTTAGGATCTAGATGCCATCTATAAAACATTTTGTAAAAGTTCTCTCTTAAACTTTGAGCTTGAGTGAATTTTACATTCCTCACCCAGATCTTTTCCCACGTGTCCATTGTAATAACTTCCTGAATGTTTTGGGCCCATTTTATCATACAATCCTTAACAAGCTCTGTTTCTGAATCGATCTCTATCAATGCAAGATATATCCGTTTAATATGTGCTGGTCCTTGATTTCTAATTTGCTTTATCAAATTTTCATCAATCGTTGCAAATCCATTTTTTTGATCTTCTTTCCACCTGGCCTGTAACTGAATATATTGAAACCAAGTCTGAACAACCTTCTCTTCTCGCAAGAAACTATATGATTTCAAGCACCAAATATTCCTTTCCAAACTTAAAATTTCCTTGTAAGTAGTCTCATCATGTTTGAAACCAGCATGTATATTTTCTATTGCGTGTTTTGGGATTGCCCACAATGGTATCTTGCTGCTTAACTTATGTCTATACTTCTTCCAAACTCTCAGCAATGCCTGTCTTAAAATATGCATCCTAAACACAGTATCTACCTTCTTATCATACAGCAAATATGCATGCCAGCCAAACAACAGATCATGGCCCTCAAGATTTAATAACCTCGATTGTGTCAAATTAATCCAATCACTTATTCCTACTAGTGCAGCAGCTTCATAATATAATTTAAAATTAGGCATTTTAAGGCCACCTCTCTCACGAGTATCCTGCATAATCTTAAGTTTAACTCGTGGCTTTTTCCCTGCCCACACAAATTTATTGATACCACGCTGCCATTCCTCCAAGTTAGAGTCTTTCTTAAGAATCGGTATCATTTGAAATAAGAATAAAAATTTGGGCAGGACATTCATTTTCACTGCTGCAATCCGTCCCAACAAAGACAATTGCAATTTTTCCCAACTCTCCAGTTCTTTTTGAATTTTCCCCCATAACTTTTCATAATTATTTTTATATAGCTTTGTATTAGAGGGCGACAAAATCACCCCCAAATATTTAACCCTTTTAACAATCTCAAATCCAGTTAATCCTTCTAAGAGAGCCTTCTGCGAAACTGTCATATTTCTAGCCAAAATTTTAGTTTTCTGTATATTTACTTTAAATCCAGAAACCTTCCCATATTGTGTTATTATCTCCATCAGGTCCACAACAGAGTTCTCTGGCTGGGTCACTGTAACAACCAGATCATCTGCAAATGCTCTCAATCTGTAATCCTGATCTCCAACTTGTATCCCCTTAATTTTTTCCGAATTCCGAATCTTAACCAATAGTATCTCTAATGTTAATATAAATAACAAGGGCGATAGCGGACAGCCTTGCCTTGTGCCCTTCTCAATATTACATACTGTTGTCAAACTATTGTTAACTATAATTCGGGCAGTTTGTTTTTGGTATAATGCCCTAATCGGTTGTAAAAATTTTTCCCCAAAATCCATTTTGTCTAAAACTTTCAACAAAAATTGCCAGTTCAATTGATCAAAAGCCTTTTCAGCATCTAAAAAGATTAGCGCAGCAGAGATCTGGTTGTGCCTTTCCAAAAACTCTAACACATCAACTATATGTCTCACATTGGTTTTCATTTGTCTTCCACTAATAAACCCCGTTTGGTCCCCATGAATCACCTGTTGCAGAACCCTCATCAGTCTATTAGCCAAAACCTTAGCAAATATCTTATAATCTGTATTTAAAAGCGATATCGGTCTGTAATTTTTAACTAAAGTAGCATCCTGGTCTTCCTTCGGAATCAAAGAGATAAAAGCTGTTCTCCAAGACGGGGGCACCTTTCCCCCCCTCTGGATTGTCTGGAACAGTTCCTTTAACGGTTTTATCATCTCTAATTGTAAGTTTTTATAATAGGCCGCAGTCAAGCCATCAGTGCCTGGTGCTTTATCCACCTTCAGTTCCTTAATAGCTGTAAAAATTTCTTCTTCTGTAATCAGTTGGTTAATCCCCTCTTTTTGTACTTGCGTAAGAACCGGGATGCTAGCCTTCTCCAAATACGTATCAATATCTTTTGCATTAATGTCCTCTTTAGTATATAATTTCGAATAAAAATCCACAAAGGCATCCTTAATAAGATTCTGTTGATACACAACCCTTCCTTTATGCTCAATCTTATCTATATTAGATGCCCTTTGTTTTTTCCTCAGTCTATAAGCCAACCATCTGCCTGGCTTATTAGCATTGCAAAAAGTATTATGCCTAGCAAACCGCAGATTGGTCGCCACTTGATCAGCCATTAATTTATCAAATTGTCCTCGTAACAGTCTAATAGCCTCCTTGATCTTCACCTCCTCTGGGTTCAAAATCAAAGCCTTTTCTTTTTCCTTTATTTCATTCTCCAGTTCTTTCCTTCTAGTTTCCACTGCACGTCTATGTCTATTATTCATATATATCAACACCCCTCTCATATAGGCCTTGCTAGCATCCCAAACCATATCCATAGAGGTACCCTTATTCATATTCATCTCAAAAAAATCCTTCATCCGCTGTTTGCATTCTTCCACATTTCTCTGATTTCTAAACAAATTCTCATTTACGCGCCATGAGCGTCTATCTCCTCTTTCCTTATCAATCTCCAACCACACTGGACTGTGATCAGAGATAATTCTTGCGCAGATTTTCACCTTTTTAGTTCTCAAAAGAAGATCATTAGTCAACAAAATAAAATCAATCCTCGAAAAAGATTGGTGTCTATCAGAATAAAATGTATAATCCTTCTCCCGCAAATGTCTCTCACGCCAAATATCTCGCAATTCCAGGTCATCCTTCATTTCAAAAAAAGATTTAGGCAGTCTAGCGTGACTTGGAATGCGTTTAAAGGCTCCAGCCTTATCCAACTGTACATCCATAACTCCATTCCAGTCCCCCATAAAAATAAAGGATTTATAATCCAACTGGGTAAGCTTTGTATGAAGTAAACTAAAAAAGTCAGCTTGTTGTTGATTTGGAGCATATAATCCAACTAAAAGCGTCTTTTTACCTTCAAACAACAGCTCGATCATAACATATCTTCCATGCTTATCTGCTTCAATTAGGTCCGCTGTTAAGGCACTTTTAACATAAACAACCACTCCATTTTTCTTATTCTCTGCAGAAGCAACAAATTGCGTACCCAGCCTCGAGTTCAATAAATACTTTTGATCCAAAACTCTAATATGCGTTTCTTGCAGGCATATAACATCTATCTTAAATTGTTTTAAATATTGAAAAACTTTCTTCCTCTTCTGCGGTGAGTTTAGTCCATTAACATTCCAGGTTAAAAATTTAGTTGCCATGTATATCCTCGAGAAGCTCTTGGACCACAGCTTTGATAGGACTGGTTACTTTAGGCCGTGCTCCTCCCACAGCTTGGCTATGAATGCGATGTGAAGAATCTGAAGACTTTTGCTGATCTTGTTCTTTTATTTTCTTTGCTCGTTTTAATTTAATTTTAATTTTAATATTTGCATTTGTATACCGCCCTTTCCCTGAGGACTCAGGGCGGTTTACAGGGAATTAAAATCGAAACATACAAAAGTTAAAACCAATTAAAAAAAGCATTAAATTCACCCTGTAGATTAAAACCCCAGTTAAAATTTTCTCCTCAGCCTGGGCCCGAGAGCTCAAAGAGCCAGGTCTTCAGGCCCCGGCGGAATGATCGGAGGTCAGGAGCAGTCCTCAGCTCTACCGGCAGCTGGTTCCAGAGGGCAGGCGCTCCCACCGAGAAGGCCCTATCCCTGGGTGTCACCCGCCGGCAATCTCTCACCGGCGGAACCCTGAGCAGACCCTCCCTATGGGAGCGCACTGGGCGAAGGGCATTTGATGCCGGCAGCAGGTGTTCCCTCAAATAACCCGGACCCAGGCCATGTAGGGCTTTATAGGTGATAACCAGCACCTTGAATTTCACCCGGAGGGCAACCGGAAGCCAATGCAGCTCGCGGAGTAGAGGTGTTACATGGGAGTATCGGGAAACCCCCATTACAACTCGCGCGGCCGCATTCTGCACCAGTTGAAGCCTCCGAGTGGTCTTCAAGGGCAGCCCCATGTAGAGAGCGTTGCAGTAGTCCAGACGGGAGGTCACAAGCGCATGAGTGACTGTGCGTAGGGCGTCTCGGTCCAGATAGGGGCGCAACTGGCGCACCAGGCGAACCTGTGCAAAAGCCCCCCTGGTCACGGCTCCTATGTGATCTTCAAAATTGAGCCGTGAATCCAGGAGGACGCCCAAGTTGCGAGCCCTATCAACGGGGGGTAACACCTCACCCCCCATCGTTAGAGGTGGAATAACTTGGTTAACCCGAGACGCCGATATGCACAGCCACTCAGTCTTGGCGGGATTGAGACGAAGTTTTAAAGCAGCACGCGTCACTCTTTGCTCTCTAGGATCATCCAAAGAGATTGTAGCTTGATCTCCTCCAGCACCATTTTCCTCTGTTTCCTCCTCTTGTTGTTCTTCTTCTCCAGATCCCTTTCCAGCTTCCAAGAGCGTTAATGAGGTTGCTTTTAAGACATTATTGTAGAAATCACGTGCTTGTTTCACAGTAGTCAGCCTATACCTTTTACCTTCATACATCACCATCAGCCCCTCTAGAATCTCCCATCTGAACCTTATATCTCTTTGCTTGAGCTCTTGCACAAGAAATGTATAGTCCTTTCTTCCCCTTAAAATCCTTGGAGGAATTTCTTTTAAAACCAAGACTTCTTGTTCAGCAATCACAACCTTAACATCATAGGCAGCTTGTATAACTTGATCTCTAATTTCTCTTTTTGCAAAATAAACCACCACATCTCTAGGCAACTTTCTCTGTCTGGCAATCCATGAATTCACCCGAAACACTTTATCCATAGCTGCTCTTATTTCAGATGCTGGCTGGTTCAATACCCCTTCGAGAGCCTCAGAGATCAGCTGCTTTAAATCTTCTTTAACATTCTCTTTTAAGCCTCTAATTCTGACAGCAAACTGCATCTGGTAATATTGGGCATGGCTTAACTCCCTTTCCAACTTGCCTCTTTCAATTTCATTCTCCCGTGCTTTTACTTCTAGTATAGCATTCCTTTGAGCCAAATCATCCACTTTTTCATCTAAATCTTCCACACATTCCGCCACTTTATGCACTGAAGTCAAAATGTCTACCTTCATCACGCTGTACTTCTGTTCCATCCTCTCTTCCATTCTTTCCTCAAATTTCTCCAATTTCTCCTCCATCTGTGCAAATTTATCAGCAATTGATTGATTAATTGATTCCAAAAGTACCTGGGCATGTTTATCCAAGGCATCTCGCAAATCCTTCGATGTCAGCACTTCAGGAGGGTGCAATGCCTGTAGTGATGATTGTTGCACCGGCGAGGATCCTCCACTCCGAAGAGTTTTAGAGGGAGGTTTAGCCGCCATCTTTTAATCCTCAATTATGACGCACTTTCAATTAAAGTTTAAAAAGTCCAACAAGTTAGAGAGTACAGTAAAATAGTCCTCTTCACCTTTTCCTCTTGTACCGCTCTGCCTGCTCCTTTAAATCATAGTCCTTTCATCAGGCAGGGCTGGTTCGCAGACGCCTGGCTCTGCTCCAGGAAGTTCGGAGCAGAGACGACGGCCAGCTGGGAGCAACCCAGGCTTCGGGGGAGTTCGATCCTTCAGCCGCCCAAGCTCAAAGCTCAGGCGGCCTCGGAGAACTCTACCCCTACCTGGGGCCTCACCCCCTCCTCTTCTCCCGAGGAGGGGGCTTCAATTTCGCCCGAACAGCTGATCGGCGCTGTTTCAGGCAAAAAAACAAACAGCTGAGCCGCGGGCAGCCAGGGGAGGCTGTCTTCAGCGCCGCGCCGCCAGCGGAAGTCGCAACCTCGGCTCTTTTATGACTCATGGACTTCATCTCCCAGAATTCCTGAGCCAGCCATGCTGGCTCAGGAATTCTGGGAGTTGAAGTCCATGAGTCATAAAAGAGCCAAGGTTGCCTACCCCTGCCCTATGAGATCTTCCTAACAAAGATAACTGGATTGTTTTCATTTGGATCCTGCCTTCAAGGTTAAAAGATTGTGTTCCTATTTTAGTTTGCTTTTCCTTGAAGTGTCTGTAGCACATGGTACTGCTGGGCCTTTCCTTTTCTGAGTGCAATGGTACAATGACTAGAATATTGAAGAAATCTGTAGGCTGTAAGAGGTGTCTACTGAAAAAGGGTCAAGAGCTTGCTTCCTTGACAGGCTGTATCAGCCAGTTTTTATTAAAGAATCAGTGCCATATTTTACCTCCACTTTCTTAGCTACAGAGAATGCACTTTCTGCCAAGCAAAAAGAAAGATGTAGGAGAAAAGAAACTATCCCTAACTTTTTAAAACTGGTAAGATTTAATGCACAAAGTGTACTATATAATTTCTCTTATAAAAGCAGACATAGGCTTAGTTCAACCAAGCAGAAATATTCTGCAATGCTAAATTCATAATAATGCAAAGTGATCACTAGCTTTGTGGTTGGAGCAAGAGATACCCTTACTGGTCCTGGTTAAGTATGGACAACAATTTCTTCTGACAATACCAACAGAGCAGACCAAGCCTTATTGAAAGCAAAGGACACAGCCCTAGGATAGATAGTCTAAACTGTTTTTTTCTTTCCCAATGACTACCAGCTTGCAATATAACTTTTGAATTGTAAACTGTCCAGAGTCATTGATTGGGATGGGCGGCTATAGTGAATGAATGAATGAATGAATGAATGAATGAAAATAATTCTCTTGCTCATTTTTCAGCCCAAAGCACCAGGCAAGCTATCACAGCTGCAGAAAAATGTAAATACAGTAAGATGCTCTCTTGCACAAGGATATATTTTCATTGGCCTTGGTGGAGCAGTGGGCTAATGCCTCCTTAAGTAACACCAGCTGCCTGCAATTAGTGCAGGTTCGCATCCCACCAGGCTCAAGGTTGACTCAGCCTTCCATCCTTCCGAGGTAGGTAAAATGAGGACCCAGATTGTTGGGGGCAATTAAGCTGACTTTGTAATAATGCCGCTTGGGGGGTGTATGAAAGCCCTAATAAGCAGGCATATTCATAGAATGAAGGCTACTGCTAAGCTTGTAAGCCGCCCTGAGTCTTCGGAGAAGGGCGGGATATAAATGGAATTAAAATTAAAAATTAAAATTAAAATTTGCAGGGCATGGGTGAAGGATGCCCGATGCCTCTGAGGCCTGCCTTATTGTGAAACAGACATCCAGTGCTACTGATCTGTGCAGCAATTGCATTCCTGTTGCTCTTCCTATTCTGAGAAAGAAAGATTGCCCTTGAGGTGCTTGTCATGTCTGCTGACAACATAGGAAAGTAGAGTTCTTTTCTGCCATATATGCCACACGTGTGATCTGAATTGGTAGATTACCTGCTTAGTAAGAGAGATTTAATTTCTAGACCATAAAAAAGTGGAATAAGCAATAGTGAATCCACAGCCATTTCCTGTAAAAGCAGGCCCTGTAGAGTTTTAGCAGGTTCCATTATAGGGAATTTTAGGATGGTTTATGAGCTTAAGCCTTGGTAATGAGCCTCCTTCGTTAATTTCAGTGGTTTGCAGGAGCCATTAGCAAGCTGAATCAACTCCGATCAACCCTGACTCCTGAGCAGACTATATGCAGTTTGCAGCAATATTAGGATACTTTGTTACTTTAGGTACCTTTGCGTCACTCCAAAAGTACAAGGCCGCGATATTGATTTAAGCTTTAATAAGAGTCCTCAGCCATCCAGCCAACACTGAGATTTCCTCGTAAAGTGAAGGCAAGGCGAGCACATTCCCTGGGCTGTGCTTCTCATCCCCACGCATTCAGCACTACCCTTACAGGGCAATATGCTAACGAGTCAAAGCCAATTAAAAAACTGCCATTTTCATGAAGCTTCACCGTCCATCTTTCCATGCTGGTGTTCATCATGTTGAAGCTGCTCAATGGCAACGCAGGCCCCACGCAAAGCACTTCCCCCTGCTTGATTACATGCATTTTATATACTGTCAATGGAGGATATTTCTTTATTGTATTCCAGACTCTGGCCTTATTGAGCTTCAGCCCACTGCAGGTGTCGCATTTATAAATAATCATTCACGTTGCTTCTCTTTGTTTTATGATTTCATCGCCAATGTTTGTGCTAGAAGCTAGCCATGCAGGAGGCAGAATTTTCTTCCAATTCCTACTGCAGACCATACATGATCTTCCCCGTAATTTATCAGAGAGAACAGGAAGCACGTAGTCCCCAAAAATATTATTTAATGCACATCCTTGATAAGAGCTTTTCTGGGTGAACTACTAACTCTCATGGACAGTGGATGGGGGAAATAATATAAACCTCTACTAAATGTTCAAGAAATAGGGCATATTTTCACTAATATAGTTGGGGCTTTACAGTTTTTATTCTTTCTGGGGTTTCATTCTGCTTCTTGTAGATACTGCAGTAGGAGAGCCACGTTAATGTATGGTAGCAAACAATCAGGAGTCATCTTTTCCAACTAACATATTTTATTAAAAGGCATAAATCTTTTAATAAAGTCTATCAGAAAAGGGGTCGTTGCGCTCCATTTTTGTTTTTTCCTTCCTATGAAGGCAATTGCCAATTTTCCTACCCTTGTATACCATTTTCCAATGGCATTGACTCTCCTTCACCTTGCAATAACATGCAGATAATGCAAAAAATTTTAAAAAAAGATTTAGAAACAACACTGGACTAAATTACAAAACCACGTATATGTATTTTGAATGGTCTTCCAGTTTACTCTGAGCATCACGGTTTGAATTTTTCAGCAGAAAATTCTATGTGTAATGATTATGGCTTGATCTTCCAGTAAAAGGCAGGAAGAGACCAGACTGAGCTAGCTTTGATGTAAACATATACTAGATTCAAGCTGGCCATGTCACATGCCTGTGACATGCATGCAGCTCTTACCATTTTGCTTCAGCTCTGGGGGGAAAAACCAGAATACTCACCTGCTCCAATAACTGTGGATCCAAGCAATCCCCATCATCATTAAACAGGGCATCCCAGCTCGCATCTGTCATGTTGTCAGCCTCGCTGTGATTTACATGACCGGTGCTGGTGTTGGTGGTTTCTTCCGAACTAGATGGCACACAATTTGTGGGTGGTTCTTCCCCTTTGTCTTCAGAGGGATACTGCAGTTCTTCCAAAGTTGGCTTTTCCACTCCTAAGGGCGTTCCTATTCTCTCCAATATGCTTCCTGGACAACATGCCATCTTCTCAGGGGCACACTTCAGCGACCAGCTGATAGTCTCCTTGGAAGGACAAATTGGGTCCGCACTACTTCTACTCTCAGTGCTCTGGTCAACCAGGTCCAAAATGCTTTCTGCTGTCGTCAGTGTAGCCTTTGCCTCAAATGTATCAACTTTATACTGGTCTGTCTCATGGCAGAGGCTTTTCTCCTTATCATGTTCACTATCACATGCCTGTAACTTTCCATCACCTGCTACCTTAAAGACACAATTGGGTAGATCTTCTATCTTCTCAGAAGTCCTGTCTGAACAACTAACACCTACAGACACATTTGAATTATCTGGAAACTGTTCTGCATTCTCCATGAGGTTATGTGTCTCCACCTGAATTAAAAAGTTCCCACTACCATCAGCAGTCAAATTATCTGAGCTCACTCCAGCCTGATCAGAGATAAATTTAACTGAACGATGGGAGATACCACTCTCATTCTTGTCGCCATGCTCATTTGCTTGTGCTGAAGCAGGAACGCTCTCCTTTGCATCTTCGAATCGATCACGTTCCTTTGGCTCTACCACGGCACATTCTAAGATGCTATCGTCACACGTTGCTGTTGGACTGGCGTTGCTTTGCTCTATACATTTGCATCTATTATACTGAGTTATCTCCACAGGAAACAGATTGCTTTTATCAATGTGCTCCAGCAAACCACAGTTACTTATGTATGCAGAATCAGAGTTTCCTTCCTCTGTGTAGATAGATGAACTACCCTTGTATGTCTCTATGTTTTCTGGAATCCTCTTGTCTGCATTTCCAGATACACTGTTCTCACTTATTCCAGTCAATGCTGAACCACCTTTACTTAAAGGCTTTGCTCTGTTGTTCTTGCAAAGTAGCTTGCTATCTTCACTTAGCATTTGCTGTTCCAAGAGAGTCTGCGTACCATCTTCACCCAGTCCTACTTCTTTTGAGACAACTACTGCCCTCCTGGTCTTGCTGGTGACCTGCTTTTCTGATGGGCTCATATGCTTGTTTTTCCGTGAGACGTTGATACTGCTAGTCTCTGGCTGAAAATCTGCCATTCTTTCCCCTGAGACAGCAGATTGTATAGTACAGCACTCATGTGTCTTTGTTTCATTCACTCCAGTAAGAGTTGGGTCTGGGAAGCTAGAGGTAGGGAACAACTGATGTGATGTGGCCTTCTGATGGAACTTTGGACTCTTCCCTCCCTGAGTCTTTGTGCCTAGGTTTTTTTGGCAGAATGCATTCTCGTGACCTGAGTCTTGGGAAAAAGTTCTGCCCTGTTTTTGAGGAGACTTGGCTTTTCCCTGATCATTCGGAAGCAACCCTTTCCTAGTTTTAGGGTTTTGTCCCGTCTCACATGCTTTAACACTCTCCTTCACTATGGTGGTGCAGTGACTCTCCCTCCCACATTTGGTGGCCACGGAACTGCCACTTTTTGAGACTGCCATCTCACGTCTTGCTCTCGGGACATACAGGACCATGTCTGGTTTCTTAAGTCGTCCCCTGGTTTTGTCTGTATCTGGCTGCATGGCGTTATTAATACCAGTATCTGTGAGAGGGAGAGAGAGAGAAAGACAATAAGTTCAGTGCTGCAGCACTTATGTACACAATATACTAATTAAAATAAAATTCATCAGAGCAGGATTTCACCATATTTGAAAGATCAATCGCAACAGAGATACATTGTGGAATAGAGAAGATGGATTGAATATATTCAGAATAAATATGGGACTAAAAAGTATCATTTAGCATTTGAATAAGTAGCGGATTTTATGACGTATAATTAGTTAGTAGTTATTTTATTAATATTTTGACTATGGAGAGTTAAAGTGTGATAGAATTTAATGTTTTATTATTGTTGTTAGCATATTTTAGATTATGCTTGTTTGTATTATTATACCCTGTATTCAGCTCTGGGAAGTCGGGAAGGGGGGAGGGTAGGGTAGGGGGGGTTGGGGAGAGGGTAGGGGGAGGAGGGGTTTTTTTTTGTATTCAAAAATGTATTGTAAAACTTTTCAATAAAAAAAAATCAGAGCAGATTTCAGGTGATAGTACTTTAAAAAAATGGTTCTGAAATAAGGAAAACACAGAGGCAGAACCCAGAGAGTAAAGCAGAGCTGGTTGTGCATATTGTACACAAAACAGCATCAGTAACTGACATTCCTTTACAGAAAGCTCTACTGCTTAAATACTTTGGCATTTTGATTATTCTTTTGATCAATGAACTACTAGAGCATTTCTTATAGGCCTTGCATCAAGATTTTGAGGCCACTGGATCTCCTTTGTGGTTTCTTTCTCTGCTGCTAAACATTTTCTGATATTGCTCTCAAGAAAGGAGGACGATCATGCCTAAATAAACCACAGCAATTTTGCACTAGGCACAGAAAGAAAGAGAAAGATATAAATCACGCTCATACCACGGAACCTAGTGTAGCTTGTTATTTTTAAAACTGGTATGAGTAAGCCTCAACCTGCTGTCTCCTGCATGTTGGTATCCTAATCCCAGCTGCTTCAAACTCTAATCAAATTCCACTCAGGGTTTTTATCAGCTTTGCCGCTATCCTGTAGAAAATCACAGTGGTGTTTGTCATAAGCTCAACTATCCTTACAATGCCCCAAACTCTATCCAAAACCAAAAGTTTCTATGTTATACTTAAAATCCACATGAATACTTTTGTTCAAAAAGATTTTGAGAGTAAGACCGTTACAGAATAAGTATGTTTTAGGATAGGTGAAGCAGCAAATAAAATAGGTAGGCAATTTTATTCTGTATTGTAATCCTGGTCTCTAGCCTCAAGCTGCTGCAAATATCATTCAGTGTCTCTGCTCTAGAGTGGGAGAAAAAAAAATATTTTAAAAAAATACCCAGATTTATTAATCTATACTCTGCACGACTGGCAATTTGTTTTTTCTCTTTATTTAAAGAATATATGCAAATCTCCAGGATAAAAATCAGTCAATACTCTCTCTTCTAGTAATTAACAAACTAAATCTGGATCGTGTTTCTATAAGACACCCATTTTCTATTTACCCTCTCACATTTTATATGTGTGGTATATTAACTGACCGGCCATACTAGCAGATTTGAAGAAAATTGTTTTTAGAGATGTACAATTGTATAAATTTTGGAGCAATTAACGAAAGGAAGCAGAACTATCTCTAGAGGGTGATAAGATAATGTTCTGCTGGGTCAGTGAAGGCTAGGGAACTATTTACCAAGTTCTGCATGACACAGAGCACCCACAAAGTTCAGGAAGCATAGAGAAGCTGCCTTGCCTTATTATATTTTTTGCTTATGTCCCTGCCCGAGAGACTAGGAGGCAGCCCACAGCTCAGTGATACATGTTTTGCATGCAGAAAGTAATAGGAAAGAGTTCTGCTCTCCTGCTCAAAAGGATTACTTCAGTTTCAATGGACAATACTGGCTGGGTACAACATAAAATGGCCAGGTGTAGATTCAACTTCCTGTTTTCCTACTTCTGAAAAGGAAGCAATGAAAATTCCTTACCCAAAGGTTTTTTTTTTTAAAAAAAATATTGAATCCAGCATTCTTTGGGGAAAATAGGAAACAAGATATGGAAGCCGGATAATATTAGGAATATATAAAGAATTGGGGGGAAAAATGTAAGTCTTGAGTTGAAGGCGTTTTCAATGGCTCACTTGCCTGTTTTATCTGAAGAACTAGGTTTAGGCTTTCAGCTGCTGTGTGGGTCTAAAAAGAGCACGAGTCTCTAACACATTCTATCCTTTCTGCCTCCTTATGGAAATGAAATGGATACTTACTTAAATCTACTAAGCTTTACAAGGGTAAAAAAAGGATTCAGAGTACTACTTTGTACACTTTCCTCCTCCTCCTCTCTCCCTCCTTCCTCCTCTCCCCTCTCCTCCTCCTCCTCCTCTCCAAATGCCATGGAGGGGATTTTGCCGTGCCTTTTTCTCTTTTGCAATTGCATTTCCCTGGATATGTAAGAAGTACAGTATATATATTCTAACTGACAGGTTCCTAAGGGACAGATTTAAGCCCCTTAAGCAAAAGATCGACAGACTATAAAATGTCACATGTTCCAAAAATATATAGCATGTATGGTATTAAATGATGGTTTACACATTAATAAGGCAAGAGCAAAGATACTGTATTGAAGATACCACAGGTATATAAAGATCTCAGGTTTATGCATTTATCTGTATCTCCTAACAACAGTTATTGAGCGAGAGAGGATTTATGGCAGGATGGCGGCATTTACACAATATGCTTTTCTGGTTCAACAATGGGATAAGTGTACTGTGTGAATATTACAACTCCGAAAGCAGTAGGGCAGGAGAAGATTCATTTTAATCCCCCAAACCCTGAGTTTATTCCGGTTTAAGCAATTCAAGGTGTTGGTTTATCACCTATAAACCCCTGTATGACACAGGGCTTGGTTATGTGAACACCATAACCCAGTCAAAATGGGGAAGTTTCCTAACCCAACCCAGTCAGTCCTCCAAGAAAGAGTTGGAGCTCTTTAGAGAATAGTGAAGAATTAATAAAATAAACGAAACCTTGTTCGTTGAACTGCTTGGAAAGACCAATGGATACCAATATTAACTAGCATACAATTAACCTTGTACTCATTTTGTTGACAAATTTCTGAGTAAATAGGTGGTGGTGGTCTAAGCCTACCTTAGTTCATCCCAGCCATCCCAACGTAAAATGACATGATGGCAGATGCAAAGGACCAGGTCCATACATGACGTTCCAATTAAACTGATTTATTACTATTCATGCCTATGCACAAGAATCTATTCAACTAACAATTAGCAACATTTTGGCAGTAGCTAAGAGTAAATGGAATTCAAGAGGGGTTGAACTTAGTCTGTTTGTGGCTACATAGCGACTTTACGCTGATTCCTCTTTTGACTCCACCCACAGTTTCTACTATTCCTTCTCTTACATCCAAAGAGGTTCAGAAACATCCACAAATGTTAGAAATGCACTCTTCATAAAGTGTACACCCACACAGACTCTTGTTCATTTGCCAGCTATCTATAAGAGTACCACTTGGCATTTCCTGCACTGGATCAAACCCATTTTCAAACAAGGAAGAGAACAAAGAACTCTGGATATGCTTTAGCAGAGAATTTAATATAAATGCTTTGAGGATTCCCAAAGTATTGGAAATGCAAAGAAAAGCTCTTTACATTTCCAATCCAAGAGATTCCAATCTCTTCTTAAAAACTCCCAGTGTTGGAGCACCCACCAATTCTGGAAGCAAGGCATTCCACTGATTAATTCTCCTAACTATTAGGAAATTTCTCCTTAATTCTAGGTTGGTTCTCTCCTTGATTAGTTTAACCATGGATGAATGGCCAAATTTACATATGCAGCAGATTATGGCAGGCTAGCTTACCACTCTCGGCTCCTTGTTTTTAAGTTTAAAAAATTTCTCATGATTCAAAGCCAAGAAAAAGTGCAAGGTATAATCTCCCTTCATCACAAATCCATATTTCCCTTCCAAGACCGAAACAGACATATTTACTTATTCTTATTGAATTCCTTCCTCAACCCAAAATCTAACCACTATCCTACGGCCCCAGGTACTTTCAGCCCCCTTCTGCGGGGGATATTTATTTTTCATAAGCTTTGGCACAAACAACCAGGCTACTCTCTGCCAGACCTCAGGCCCCTATAAATATGCATCGGGTCACGTTTATGGAGACAGATGGTTTCAGGGTCTGTCCTGTGGTAAAGGCGAAGGAAGAGTTGGAGAAGGGTGTGGCCTCATGATTAATCACTGCCCACTTGGTTTAGGGTTATTCATCATGGCTCGCTGTCAGGTAAATCACTGGAAAAAACACCTCTCTAGTAATTAATGGGAAGTGACGGATGGACAACCCTTGGGTCCATTAATCTGGACTATCAGCAGCATACCAAGATTATGAATGTCAGGATGTATAAACTGTTTACCAATCAATAGCACCAGAAATTCATCCAAGATTCTCATTTCCGAAGCTCCTCCGATACATGAGGCTGCTTTTACCTTTTCCACCCAAATTTTCTCTTTTCATTTCTCCCCATTCTTGATTTGCAATAAAATCATTACTCAATTCACCCAGGACAGCTTAAAGGATGACATGGGGTCTGGAAGAAAAGGCCCACAGCTAAAAAACTAAGAAAAGCCTCTCAGTGTCACCTGGGCACACAGATACCCTCAAAGGGAATAGAAAGAAGGCAACTGATCAACCACTGTGCCTACTAAAACTGCATTGCAATCTACCACAGACAGGTAAATGATTAAATATCTAAGTGGTTAAAAACATGAAGCTGAACTGTGTTGTTGGGGAAGAGCCTCGTGTCAGAGTGCCATGGTTAGAAAAGAGCATAATATAGGGCAGAGTTCTACTCATGCTCTCCTCTAGAGTGCAGCCAATCTTTCGAAGTAGAAAAGCATCCTCATAATAAAATGTTTTATTTGAAGCTGTGAGTAACCATGGCATGTGTAATGTATTGGGTTTTGTCTTACTAAAGAGTATCACGTGGGGTTAATTGCTGGAAGGTTGTTTAAGCAGGGAAGCTGCCTAACAGACAACCCGTCTCCAGCGCCGCCATTGGCTGTCTCTAGGGCGGCAATAGGTTGCTTTAAACCTATTGGACGCCGCCTAGAGGCCATGGTATAAATAGCTGCATTCGCAGCCCTGTTTCTCAGTTCAGTTCCTGTAAGCAAATAAAGACTGATTCTTGCTGAACTCACTCGCCTCATCTTGTCAATCAAGCAATGAACCCAGTATATAACACTGGCGACGAAGGTGGGATCCTGCTTCTCCAACAGAGCTGAGAGTCACTAGGGGAGAGGCCGAACGCGCCTGGTGGGAAAAACAATTTCCCCCCCTACGGTCAGCCTAGCACAGCCATGCTAGTGACCACGTGCCAAGAGGCATATGGAGGAGCAGGATAAGAAGACGTCGAGCCCCAGCCGCGAAGACCAGCAGAAATGGCAAAGGTCGGAAAGCTGGAAGAATTTGATATAGCTCACCCGGAAAGATGGTCTTCGTATCTATCCAGGGTTGAGAACTATCCACGCGCGAATCAAGTTGCCGAGGATGGCCTGAAGGCCACTATGCTCCTGTGTGTGTGCAGCCCAGCCACGTTCCAACATCACGGAGAACTTGTTCGCGCCAACGACATTGGAGTCCGTAACGTTCGCGGACTTGAAGAAAAGGCTCGGCAACCATTTCCAGCCCAAGCTGTCGGTAATCGCTTGGCGCCATGCATTCAAACAGAGGGTTCAGCAACAGGGTGAAACAGCGTCTGAATTCATCGCAGCATTGAGGCAGGCCGCACGCCTGTGGCAGTTCTCTGACATAGAGGACAGGCTCCTAGACCGGCTTGTCTGCGGTCTCCAAAATCGAGAGTTACAGCAAAAACTCTTCACCAAAGAGACTCTGTCGTTCCCAGACATGCTGAAAGAGATCGTGGCAGACGAAGCCGCCGCCGGGGCCATACAAGCCATGCGGCCTGCCAAAACAGCACAGCACGAGGAAGCCGTCCACGAGGACACCGTCCACATGGAAGACCCCGAAGACAACATAGAAGTTGACAAGCTACAAAGGGACAACGACCAACAGTGTCACAGCGACAAGCAACAAGGGGCAACTTACAAGGCACATCCCTTCCTTAGGTGCCCAGGGTGTGGTGGCCGCCACCCACGCATGGACTGTAGGTTCCAGACAGCCTTGTGCCGGGCCTGCGGGAAGACCGGCCACATCACATCCGTATGCAGAGGTCACCAGAGGGACCGGCAATCAAATCGCCAGTCAGACATTCTGATTAGGAGAGGTACTGGGGCCCTGGGGCAGTATAGTGTAGGGTTTTGCTCCAGGCGCAGAAGCATTTGCCACACGGGAGCTCGCCACCCTATTAAGCCGAAGTTTAGACTTCAGGTGGAGCTGCAAGGGGTCCCTTGCAAGATGGAGCTGGACACAGGTTCAGCTGTATCCATTATATCACTTGAGACATTTAACTTCATCTGCACTCGCAGCAAGAGATGAGCCAAGCTGAGGCCATCTGACATTATACTGACCAACTTCCAGAATGCCAGAGTCGCAGTCAAGGGTGAGGCCACACTGGCCGTCAAATTTATTGGGTTTTCTGGGCACCTGGACGTTGTCGTAGTAGGGGGTCAGTGAACAAGCCTGATAAGGCTCGATTGGTTTGATGCACTAGGCATCCAAGTAACCGGATGCAAGTCGCAAGTCTAGCGATAATATGCGAGGAATTCGCAGAGGTGTTTGACTCAGGTCTGGGGACGTACACGGGCCCGCCAATAACATTTAAACTAGATCCTACTGTAGTGCCGGTCAGGATTAAACCTCATAGAGTGCCATTTGCTCTTAAACACAAGATAGACGCTGAGTTAGATAAACTCGTAGAACAGGGAGTACTTCAGCCCGTGGATGGGGGTGAATGGGAGACCCCAATCGTCACGTCACTAAAAGCCAAGGGGAGGTCAGAATCTGTGCCAATTACAAATGCACAATTAATTGTGCACTCAAACAGCATGCGTACCCGGTACCAGTAGTAAGCCACATCCTGGCGTCCTTGCAAGGTGGTACAATTTTTGCAAAATTAGATTTGGCTCAGGCCTACCAACATCTTCCTGTAGACGAGGTCACAGCCGTGGCACAGACAATTGTAACCCACAGGGGGGCATTTAAAGTCCCTTCAACTGAGTTCTTGGGTTTACGGATCGATGCCGACGGCATCCACCCTGCTGAGTCAAAAGTGAAAGCCATTCAGATGGCACCCAGCCCCAAAATGGAGAGCTTCAGGCATTCCTAGACCTTCTAAATTTTTACCATGCATTCCTTCCTAACAAGGCCGCAGTGGCAGAGCCGTTACACTAGCTCTTGGACAAAAATACTATGTGGAAGTGGACTAGTGTTCATGAAAGCAGCTTTCAGGAATTGAAGGCCCTACTGTTGGTCAGTTCAACAATCACTCAATTTAAGGAATCAATGCCGGTAAGCCTTGCGTGTGACACGTCCTCATATGGGGTGGGGGCTGTCCTAAGTTACTTGGAGAGCGATGGGACTCAAGTCCCGATTGCTTTTTATTCCAGGACACTGTCCTCCGCAGAACGTAATTACGCACAAATTGATAAGGAGGTATTGCCCATAGTAGCTGGAGTAAAACAATTCCACAACTACTTGTATGACAGGGACTTCATGGTCTTCACAGACCATAAACCGCTATTGGGGTTATTCATCACAGACAGACAGACACCCCACATCTTATCCCCTAGAATGTTAAGATGGCCCATTTTTTTATCGGCTTACAGCTTTAAGCTAATTCACAAACCCGGCAAGGATATGGGCCATGCAGATGACCTGAGCAGGCTTCCACTGCCTCAAATTGAGCCAGATCTGGCCCCAGCGGCCCACGTTTTGTCCATTCAGGACTTGCCACATGGGGGACATAGCCACAGAAACAGCAGCAGACAAGACTCTAAGTAGAGTGCTATCTTGGGTCCACATGGGATGGCTAGAAAAAAGCCCTGCACCTGAGTTCCAGAGCTACTTCACAAGGAGACATGAGCTCTTAGCTCATAAGGGTTGTATTCTATGGGGGAACAGGGTCATTGTTCCCACCTCATTAAGGGACAGGGTATTGCAATCGCTTCATGAAGGTCATCTGGGTATTGTTTGCATGAAAGCTTTGGCACAAAGCTATTTATGGTGGCCAGGATTAGATAAAGCCATTGAAGCTAAGGTACACGGGTGTTTCACGTGTCAGCAGTCTAGGCCTGAAATGCCGCACACTCCTGTCCATAGATGGGAGGAGACACACACCCCCTCGTCAAGGATTCATATAGACCGGTGGGCCCTTTCAGGGACAGTTATTTCTTATAGTGGTCGACAGCCACTCTAAATGGCTGGAAGTTATACCAATCGCAAATATGACTACTGCTAGCACCATCCAAGTGCTTAGGAAACTCTTTGCAACGCACAGGCCACCGGACGTCATAGTGTCCGATAATGGGGCCCAATTTACTGCGGCAGAATTTCAGGCTTTCCTGAGGGCAAACCTCATTAGGCATGCGACATTGGCTCCATTTCATCCATCTAGTAATGGGCAAGCCGAACGAATGGTGCGTACCACGAAAGAATCACTGAGGATCATAGTGACTGGGGACTGGCACCACAGACTGGTTGACTTTTTGCTCTGCCAACATTCCACACCATGCACAGCAACAGGCAAAAGCCCAGCAGAGCTGCACTGGGGGAGGCGACTAATCACAAAACTGGACAGGTTGCACCCAGACCAGGTGGCAGCAGAGGCCTCTCGCCCAAGACCCCCAAGGGGGTTGCAAGTGGGTGATGGGGTGTGGGCCCAGAACTATGGGCATGGGAACTTGTGGGTGCCAGGGAAAATCACCAAAACGTTGGACCTTCTCTCATACAAAGTGGGCCTAGAGGGTGGGAGAGTCATTCATTGCTATATCGATCAGCTTAGAAAGTGTTTTCCAGAACGGCCACAAAGCGAGGACTTCGTCCCAGGTCCCATCCATGAACCTCAAACCGGCAGCCAGGCCAATCAATCCATATGCTCTGAGGTCCCAAGCAGTCAGAGCAATGGGGAGGTGGTCGTAGGGGGGCAAAGTCCGGGAGTGCAACATGGGGCTCCTGATGGAGAAAGTCAACCAGAACACTACAGCCGCTGTGCTAACTCTGCGGAAGGATTAGACTCTGGGGTGGGCCGACCTGGAATGGCCAGCTAGAGAATTCCGAGTCAGCCAGACTCGCTTGAACTTATGGACCCTGGTCTACCCAGCCCAGAGGGCAAGCTGGTAGACCGGGGAGTATCTAGCTCTCCCAGGCATTCCACAAGGGTTCGCAAGCCTTCTACGTATTTACAAGATTTTGTTCCGAAATAACTGAGCTATAATATTGTATGTGTCATTGAATTGCTGCTAGCCAGGACAGTCTCTGTATTAGCAAACGGAAAAAGGTGTACTTTTGCATACTTCTCTTTGTATCTCTGTAAAACTTGTAATTGCTGTAATCATTCCTTTTGTTGTTATAATGTATGTATATTCTAGGGGGGAGGGGTGTAATGTATTGGGTTTTGTCCTTCTAAAGAGTATCACGTGGGGTTAATTGCTGGAAGGTTGTTTAAGCAGGGAAGCTGCCTAACGGCTCCCAGCTCCTCAGACAACCTGTCTCCAGCACTGCCATTGGCTGCTTCTAGGGCGGCAATAGGTTGCTTTAAACCTATTGGCTTCTGCCTAGAGGCCATGGTATAAATAGCTGCATTCGCAGCCCTGTTTCTCAGTTCAGTTCCTGTAAGCAAATAATGATTCTTGCTGAACTCACTCGCCTCATCTCGTCAATCAAGCAACGAACCCAGTATATAACAGCATGTATGGCAAATTTTATAGAGTCCACAAACTGTCCCATAACCACAATATAGATAGAACGACTGGATTTTTTAAAATTCTCCAATAAACTACTTTAATCAACAGAATGGTTCCCTTCATCTTTATTGACTCAGTGAGAAGAAAAGGTACCATCAAGACAGCTTCAGCCCAAAGGAGTCATTTTTCAGCTCAAAGTATAATCTATTTCTTTCAGAATAGTCACACCCACTGTGAAGGAGAAATTGTGTTCCACAAACTGGGTGCTCTAAATGTATCTCATGGCAACAACACTAATGACAGCAAACAAAAGCTTGGCTCATAATTACTTTTCAAATATCATATGTGTAACAAATATCAAGTAGAGCAAAACATCACAAATGTTACAATAAAAAGAGGTTGTAAACTCAGCATTATGGTAAACAGCAGTTGTTTCTGAGAAGGAAACAGAATAATACAGAAGTTAAGTAGGAACTGCAAGGAGTACCACAAGAACAAATAGGATCTCCCAGTGTATCTTTGATGACTCCACAAACCTGGTAGCCTATAATTTGATAAGTCAGGTTACCACCTCCATCATTCATAGCACAGCTATGACAGGTAAGGAAGGAGGAGTTATAGTCCAATACATCTGGGAGGTGCAAGGTTGGAGAAGACTGCAATAAGCAATTTACTAGAAAATTAGCAGGACTATGAAGATAATTGGACTGATGTTGGGAAAGCTGAAAATATGCCCTTGCCAATGTGCCTGCAAAATGAATACATATGTGAGTCTTCCTGAATATCACATTATTAATTAACTAAAAGTCTTAATATTTTTCATGGATATAGCCAGAGAGTTCTAATTCTTCTACTACAACTTTTATCGGCTTTAGATCCCTGCATTTCCCTCATATATTTTCCAGGGTTATGCAATAATCCTACAGACCACCGAGCTTTTCTTCAACCCACTTTCCATAAGGAGTAGTCAGAGAATCAGAATAACCCAACGCTCCAGGCATCAATCTCCTGCAATTATCAACCCTTTGAGAAGCTTACCATGCATGGAATATATTTATTCAGTCTTCTCTTACAAATATCCAGAAAAAATTCTACAATTTCCTTTTTCTACAGAAGCCTCCTTAAATAACTTCCCATTATGCAACTTACATCTGTTCTTAAACCTATCATTTCTGTCTCTTCTGCAGTTCCAATGAAACCACTTTTTCTCTTTAGATAGAATGGGAATAGGCAACCTTCTGTTGTTTCAGACTATAATGCAGCTCAACCGCAGCTAGTCAGGTTAAATAAGGAATTCTGGGTGTTGTAATCTAAAAACACACTGGAAAAACCAAGTCGCCTATCACCGTACACTTTGAATACCACAATTCATTTCAAAGTTAGTCCTGCTGAATTAATGGTTGCCTTCCAGACAAAATTGTAAAACTTTCAGCCATAAGTTGCCTTGATCCCTGAAAATGTATATTTGTCCTTGGAAATTCATAGCATATACATTTAAATGATAATAAACTATAAACATGCCCTATTCACCCAGTTATACTTGCTAACAAGGCATTTGTTGGTTAGCCAAGCTTAGCAACAGAACACAACCAGAATAACCAACAAGTTATTCTTGTTAGCTGTATCTGCTCACAAGAATATGTCATCATATTCACTGCTCAGCTACCCGCACTTATTTTGATGTATAACTGGTTTTATGCAATTTGGCTTCTAAAAATATAATTGCAATTTTTAGAATTGGAAGTTTACTGAGTTTGATTTCAAGCCAATCAGAATCCAAAAGCATGATGACAACAATAAATTTGGGGATATTTATTATTGTAAAGCTGCTGACATTTGCAGATTTCAGTGCTTCCTTTCAACCACAGTTGCTGAAACAAAGAGGTTCTCAGATTCTGTTCAGTGCCTTTTAGCTCATGATTATATATATATATATATATATATATATATATATATATATATATATATATATATATATATATATATATATATATATATATATACTCAAGTGAAAATAAAATAAAGATAATATATATTCTACATCTCTGGTTCTGTGTCAAGAATTTAATTAACTCAGGGACAGTTTCTCTTGCCTAAATTGGAACTTACCAACTGGCAGCCTGAACTAACCAAAAACAAACATTTATTTATTTGTTAGATTTATATAGCCATCAATCTCACAAAATGTTACTCTAGGTAGCACATAAACATATTAACATTTTAAACCAAAAAATTAACATATATAAAAAACCCACCAAGAATGCAGGCGTACACCCATCATTTGACATCATATAACCATCTTGAAGCCTCACAATGGGATCCCCAAGGTTGATGAAAAAAATGACCTTCTGGAAGGCAGACAGAGATGGAACCAGAATTTTTTTAATACCCCAGGAACATCGCCAAAATGGTATAATTTTTTTTTTAAATGAAAATTTAAAAACTTTCAGATGTACAGGTTTCACTGCCAATCTTTCACTCTTAAAATTATTGCATCATCTGATGATGTATGTGCCATATTTGAGAAGCCCTCTCTACCAGATGATGTTGATTTAATTGACCAGGCATGAAGAGGCCAAGAAGCCAAATGAGTTAATCATCTGGAATAGACTTTCCAGACTAGAGCCTTCCATTTGTGCAGAACTACAGCCTCCAAAGTTCCCAGCTAACATGACCAATCTTTACAGATTGGAAGCTACAGTATATTCCAACTTGATTTGTACACATTATGTGAAGACTTAACTCCCTAGAAAAGGACCCAAAGGCTGGAAAAAATGGAAGGAAAGAGAACAAGATGACCAACAGCAAGATGGAGGACTCAGTTATGCAGCAATGGGTTAATTGCTAGAAAATCTGAAAGATCAAGTTAGGGACAGATTGTCATGAAGAAAATCTATACATGTCGCTAAGAGTCCCCACACTGACTTGATGGTACATAATCAATCATAATCAATTCCAATCTGAATGCAGGGCACTGGCTTGGAAAAGGTGAGCCCTTAAGGAAAAGAAGTTTCTAGACTCTTGAAGCCACAAGTCCTGTGCTGAGCAAGACTGGATTTGAAAATTATAAGCCTTCCTGAGAACAATTTGTGTGCCCACTCCACCACCCTCCCCTGACAGCTATTCAGCCATTCTTCATCTATGCCGAGACAATCTTTCCACAATTTGTCATCATGAAGCAGCACAACTTGCACTGTGCCACGGTCTGAAAAGCCACAGCCAGTCACACTTTCTATTAAACCTCTCTTGCTGTCAGAATTTGCAGCTGTTTCAACAACCTCTGATTCTCCTTGCCACCCTTAGAAGATCCATGCTGGTGTTCCATGTAAAGTGTGAGCATCACCTAGGTGTGAACACCATCTATCAGTATGCGTATATATAACTCAATCATGTTTTGAGACAAATTCCCATGAATAACACAATATTCACATCTTATAGTTTTATTGTTAAAACTGTACAGTATTTAAACAATATGAACCCAACTGTAAAACATCCAATCTCTCTTATGCAAGGATTCAAAGGCAACCTACCTCACAGAGGTTTATCTGGGTTACATACAAAAATTGTATTGTAGGAGTGAACAGTTGCAGAACAGAAAAAAAAACAACAACCCACCACCGATGAGACTTTTAATTTTGAAACAAAATGTTCAAGCAAGGAGCAATTAATGCTCAAATACTCAATTAAAGAGTTTAAAAGTTACAGAGATGAAAAGGATAGAGACATTTGATTATAATTAAATTAATTAGCTACAGATTCAGAACACACTAAAGTTATTTATGCCATGCCATTTTATTCATAGAATTCCCTGTCACAAGATGCAGCATTAGTCATTGGCTTTGAAAGACTAGAGCGGCCTTTCCGATATAGCTTCTGTGACTAAAGTTCCCATAATTCCTGAACAGTATAGCTGGGCTAATGGCCGTGGTGGCTAGAGATAATTTAACATGTCTAAGTGCCAGATCAAAAATGCCGAGAGTCAAAAATATTGAAAAAGGCCATTTAGAAGATACTGGTCAGTTGTTGTAAGCTACAAATAGTGGGAAACGAATGTCTCTCTGAGATTATGTCTGGGAACTGCAAACTACAGACAAGACTAGATGTGCCTTTAGTCTGATCCACTTCTGATATCCTTCAAACACTTTATTCTGTGATATTTTAAGTCTAACTAGACTCTAACTACTGTGTCAGCCTCTGCAGAGATTTTGGATTTTCTTTTTCGGAACAAGATGCAAAACAAAGAGAACGGGAGGAAGTACAGCTCACAAATTTTATTTCTCAAGATCTTGTATCTCCCTTGTATCCGCAGTCTATTACACACTCCATCAGATGCCTCCCCCACCCGCCACGCCTCGGCACCAATCCATTTCATGCTTAGAGGATTGAATCAGTGTCCCTTGGCGTGTCTCCTTTTCACACTATGGTGAACAACAAAACTTCTAACTTGTTCTCTAAGTTGTGTAGTAAGTCCCTTAATCTATACCACAAGGCAAGGCAACTGAAAAACTACACAAGGAATCATCTAACTTTAAAACGAGGCAGGAGGCCAAGCCAAAAACAAAAGTTTGGGACTAGAGATCAGTAGATAAC